>NW_028233652.1:0-1303929 GCF_054856555.1 Leptonotus elevatus
GAGCCAAAATGAACTTTGTATTGCTTTAAATGCATTTTCAGCCTGAATGTACACTTCAGGTGAAACTGTCAAATTCTTCAAAATGAGCAAAAGCACAATGAAATTAATGCTGGAAACATCTTCAAGTTTCTAAAATACTCTAATGACAGCAAAAAGTTTGAGTCTACAACATTTAGTTAAGGTGTGAGAGCCAAAATTAACTTTGTATTGCTTTAAAATTCATTTTCAGCCCGATTGTACACTTCAGGTGAAACTGTCAAAATCTTCAAAATGAGCAAAAGCACAATGAAATTAATGTTGGAATCATCTTCAAGTTGCTAAAATACACTAATGACAGCAAATAGTTTGAGTTTACAACATTTAGTTAAGTTGTGAGAGCCTAAATTAACTTTGTATTGCTTTAAATGCATTTTCAGCCCGAATGTACACTTCAGGTGAAACTGTCAAATTCTTCAAAATGAGCAAAAGCACAATGAAATTAATGCTGGAAACATCTTCAAGTTGCTAAAATACACAAATGACAGCAACAAGTTTGAGTCTACAACATTTAGTTAAGGTGTGAGAGCCAAAATGAACTTTGTATTGCTTTAAATGCATTTTCAGCCCGATTGTACACTTCAGGTGAAACTTTTAAAATCTTCAAAATGAGCAAAAGCACAATGAAATTAATGCTGGAATCATCTTCAAGTTTCTAAAATACTCTAATGACAGCAAAAAGTTTGAGTCTACAACATTTAGTTAAGGTGTGAGAGCCAAAATGAACTTTGTATTGCTGTAAACGCGTTTTCAGCACCTGATTGTACACTTCAGGTGAAACTGTAAAAATCTTCAAAATTAGCAAAAGCACAATGAAATTAATGCTGGAATCATCTTCAAGTTGCTAAAATACACTAATGACAGCAAAAAGTTTGAGTCTACAACATTTAGTTAAGGTGTGAGAGCCAAAATTAACTTTGTATTGCTTTAAAATTCATTTTCAGCCCGATTGTACAATTCAGGTGAAACTGTCAAAATCTTCAAAATGAGCAAAAGCACAATGAAATTAATGTTGGAATCATCTTCAAGTTGCTAAAATACACTAATGACAGAAAATAGTTTGAGTTTACAACATTTAGTTAAGTTGTGAGAGCCTAAATTAACTTTGTATTGCTTTAAATGCGTTTTCAGCCCGATTGTACACTTCAGGTAAAACTGTCAAAATCTCCAAAATGAGCAAAAGCACAATGGAATTAATGCTGGAATCATCTTCAAGTTGCTAAAATACACTAATGACAGCAAAAAGTTTGAGTCTACAACATTTAGTTAAGGTGTGAGAGCCAAAATGAACTTTGTATTGCTTTAAATGCATTTTCAGCCCGATTGGACACTTCAGGTGAAACTGTCAAAATCTTCAAAATGAGCAAAAGCACAATGAAATTAATGCTGGAATCATCTTCAAGTTGCTAAAATACACTAATGACAGTAAAAAGTTTGAGTCTACAACATTTAGTTAAGGTGTGAGAGCCAAAATGAACTTTGTATTGCTTTAAATGCATTTTCAGCCTGAATGTACACTTCAGGTGAAACTGTCAAATTCTTCAAAATGAGCAAAAGCACAATGAAATTAATGCTGGAAACATCTTCAAGTTTCTAAAATACTCTAATGACAGCAAAAAGTTTGAGTCTACAACATTTAGTTAAGGTGTGAGAGCCAAAATGAACTTTGTATTGCTGTAAACGCGTTTTCAGCACCTGATTGTACACTTCAGGTGAAACTGTCAAAATCTTCAAAATGAGCAAAAGCACAATGAAATTAATGCTGGAATCATCTTCAAGTTGCTAAAATACACTAATGACAGCAAAAAGTTTGAGTCTACAACATTTAGTTAAGGTGTGAGAGCCAAAATGAACTTTTTATTGCTTTAAATGCATTTTCAGCCCGATTGTACACTTCAGGTGAAACTGTCAAAATCTTCAAAATGAGCAAAAGCACAATGAAATTAATGCTGGAATAATCTTCAAGTTTCTAAAATACTCTAATGACAGCAAAAAGTTTGAGTCTACAACATTTAGTTAAGGTGTGAGAGCCAAAGTGAACTTTGTATTGCTGTAAACGCGTTTTCAGCACCTGATTGTACACTTCAGGTGAAACTGTCAAAATCTTCAAAATGAGCAAAAGCACAATGAAATTAATGCTGGAATCATCTTCAAGTTGCTAAAATACACTAATGACAGCAAAAAGTTTGAGTCTACAACATTTAGTTAAGGTGTGAGAGCCTAAATGAACTTTGTATTGCTTTAAATGCGTTTTCAGCCCGATTGTACACTTCAGGTAAAACTGTCAAAATCTCCAAAATGAGCAAAAGCACAATGGAATTAATGCTGGAATCATCTTCAAGTTGCTAAAATACACTAATGACAGCAAAAAGTTTGAGTCTACAACATTTAGTTAAGGTGTGAGAGCCAAAATGAACTTTGTATTGCTTTAAATGCATTTTCAGCCCGATTGGACACTTCAGGTGAAACTGTCAAAATCTTCAAAATGAGCAAAAGCACAATGAAATTAATGCTGGAATCATCTTCAAGTTGCTAAAATACACTAATGACAGTAAAAAGTTTGAGTCTACAACATTTAGTTAAGGTGTGAGAGCCAAAATGAACTTTGTATTGCTTTAAATGCATTTTAAGCCTGAATGTACACTTCAGGTGAAACTGTCAAATTCTTCAAAATGAGCAAAAGCACAATGAAATTAATGCTGGAAACATCTTCAAGTTTCTAAAATACTCTAATGACAGCAAAAAGTTTGAGTCTACAACATTTAGTTAAGGTGTGAGAGCCAAAATGAACTTTGTATTGCTGTAAACGCGTTTTCAGCACCTGATTGTACACTTCAGGTGAAAGTGTCAAAATCTTTAAAATGAGCAAAAGCACAATGAAATTAATGCTGGAACCATCTTCAAGTTGCTAAAATACACTAATGACAGCAAAAAGTTTGAGTCTACAACATTTAGTTAAGGTGTGAGAGCCAAAATTAACTTTGTATTGCTTTAAAATTCATTTTCAGCCCGATTGTACACTTCAGGTGAAACTGTCAAAATCTTCAAAATGAGCAAAAGCACAATGAAATTAATGCTGGAAACATCTTCAAGTTTCTAAAATACTCTAATGACAGCAAAAAGTTTGAGTCTACAACATTTAGTTAAGGTGTGAGAGCCAAAATGAACTTTGTATTGCTGTAAACGCGTTTTCAGCACCTGATTGTACACTTCAGGTGAAACTGTCAAAATCTTCAAAATGAGCAAAAGCACAATGAAATTAATGCTGGAATCATCTTCAAGTTGCTAAAATACACTAATGACAGCAAAAAGTTTGAGTCTACAACATTTAGTTAAGGTGTGAGAGCCTAAATGAACTTTGTATTGCTTTAAATGCGTTTTCAGCCCGATTGTACACTTCAGGTAAAACTGTCAAAATCTCCAAAATGAGCAAAAGCACAATGGAATTAATGCTGGAATCATCTTCAAGTTGCTAAAATACACTAATGACAGCAAAAAGTTTGAGTCTACAACATTTAGTTAAGGTGTGAGAGCCAAAATGAACTTTGTATTGCTTTAAATGCATTTTCAGCCCGATTGGACACTTCAGGTGAAACTGTCAAAATCTTCAAAATGAGCAAAAGCACAATGAAATTAATGCTGGAATCATCTTCAAGTTGCTAAAATACACTAATGACAGTAAAAAGTTTGAGTCTACAACATTTAGTTAAGGTGTGAGAGCCAAAATGAACTTTGTATTGCTTTAAATGCATTTTCAGCCTGAATGTACACTTCAGGTGAAACTGTCAAATTCTTCAAAATGAGCAAAAGCACAATGAAATTAATGCTGGAAACATCTTCAAGTTTCTAAAATACTCTAATGACAGCAAAAAGTTTGAGTCTACAACATTTAGTTAAGGTGTGAGAGCCAAAATGAACTTTGTATTGCTGTAAACGCGTTTTCAGCACCTGATTGTACACTTCAGGTGAAAGTGTCAAAATCTTTAAAATGAGCAAAAGCACAATGAAATTAATGCTGGAATCATCTTCAAGTTGCTAAAATACACTAATGACAGCAAAAAGTTTGAGTCTACAACATTTAGTTAAGGTGTGAGAGCCAAAATTAACTTTGTATTGCTTTAAAATTCATTTTCAGCCCGATTGTACACTTCAGGTGAAACTGTCAAAAACTTCAAAATGAGCAAAAACACAATGAAATTAATGTTGGAATCATCTTCAAGTTGCTAAAATACACTAATGACAGCAAATAGTTTGAGTTTACAACATTTAGTTAAGTTGTGAGAGCCTAAATTAACTTTGTATTGCTTTAAATGCGTTTTCAGCCCGATTGTACACTTCAGGTAAAACTGTCAAAATCTCCAAAATGAGCAAAAGCACAATGGAATTAATGCTGGAATCATCTTCAAGTTGCTAAAATACACTAATGACAGCAAAAAGTTTGAGTCTACAACATTTAGTTAAGGTGTGAGAGCCAAAATGAACTTTGTATTGCTTTAAATGCATTTTCAGCCCGATTGGACACTTCAGGTGAAACTGTCAAAATCTTCAAAATGAGCAAAAGCACAATGAAATTAATGCTGGAATCATCTTCAAGTTGCTAAAATACACTAATGACAGTAAAAAGTTTGAGTCTACAACATTTAGTTAAGGTGTGAGAGCCAAAATGAACTTTGTATTGCTTTAAATGCATTTTCAGCCTGAATGTACACTTCAGGTGAAACTGTCAAATTCTTGAAAATGAGCAAAAGCACAATGAAATTAATGCTGGAAACATCTTCAAGTTTCTAAAATACTCTAATGACAGCAAAAAGTTTGAGTCTACAACATTTAGTTAAGGTGTGAGAGCCAAAATGAACTTTGTATTGCTGTAAACGCGTTTTCAGCACCTGATTGTACACTTCAGGTGAAACTGTCAAAATCTTCAAAATGAGCAAAAGCACAATGAAATTAATGCTGGAATCATCTTCAAGTTGCTAAAATACACTAATGACAGCAAAAAGTTTGAGTCTACAACATTTAGTTAAGGTGTGAGAGCCAAAATGAACTTTTTATTGCTTTAAATGCATTTTCAGCCCGATTGTACACTTCAGGTGAAACTGTCAAAATCTTCAAAATGAGCAAAAGCACAATGAAATTAATGCTGGAATAATCTTCAAGTTTCTAAAATACTCTAATGACAGCAAAAAGTTTGAGTCTACAACATTTAGTTAAGGTGTGAGAGCCAAAGTGAACTTTGTATTGCTGTAAACGCGTTTTCAGCACCTGATTGTACACTTCAGGTGAAACTGTCAAAATCTTCAAAATGAGCAAAAGCACAATGAAATTAATGCTGGAATCATCTTCAAGTTGCTAAAATACACTAATGACAGCAAAAAGTTTGAGTCTACAACATTTAGTTAAGGTGTGAGAGCCTAAATGAACTTTGTATTGCTTTAAATGCGTTTTCAGCCCGATTGTACACTTCAGGTAAAACTGTCAAAATCTCCAAAATGAGCAAAAGCACAATGGAATTAATGCTGGAATCATCTTCAAGTTGCTAAAATACACTAATGACAGCAAAAAGTTTGAGTCTACAACATTTAGTTAAGGTGTGAGAGCCAAAATGAACTTTGTATTGCTTTAAATGCATTTTCAGCCCGATTGGACACTTCAGGTAAAACTGTCAAAATCTCCAAAATGAGCAAAAGCACAATGGAATTAATGCTGGAATCATCTTCAAGTTGCTAAAATACACTAATGACAGCAAAAAGTTTGAGTCTACAACATTTAGTTAAGGTGTGAGAGCCAAAATGAACTTTGTATTGCTTTAAATGCATTTTCAGCCCGATTGGACACTTCAGGTGAAACTGTCAAAATCTTCAAAATGAGCAAAAGCACAATGAAATTAATGCTGGAATCATCTTCAAGTTGCTAAAATACACTAATGACAGTAAAAAGTTTGAGTCTACAACATTTAGTTAAGGTGTGAGAGCCAAAATGAACTTTGTATTGCTTTAAATGCATTTTCAGCCTGAATGTACACTTCAGGTGAAACTGTCAAATTCTTCAAAATGAGCAAAAGCACAATGAAATTAATGCTGGAAACATCTTCAAGTTTCTAAAATACTCTAATGACAGCAAAAAGTTTGAGTCTACAACATTTAGTTAAGGTGTGAGAGCCAAAATGAACTTTGTATTGCTGTAAACGCGTTTTCAGCACCTGATTGTACACTTCAGGTGAAACTGTCAAAATCTTCAAAATGAGCAAAAGCACAATGAAATTAATGCTGGAATCATCTTCAAGTTGCTAAAATACACTAATGACAGCAAAAAGTTTGAGTCTACAACATTTAGTTAAGGTGTGAGAGCCAAAATGAACTTTGTATTGCTTTAAATGCATTTTCAGCCCGATTGGACACTTCAGGTGAAACTGTCAAAATCTTCAAAATGAGCAAAAGCACAATGAAATTAATGCTGGAATCATCTTCAAGTTGCTAAAATACACTAATGACAGTAAAAAGTTTGAGTCTACAACATTTAGTTAAGGTGTGAGAGCCAAAATGAACTTTGTATTGCTTTAAATGCATTTTCAGCCTGAATGTACACTTCAGGTGAAACTGTCAAATTCTTCAAAATGAGCAAAAGCACAATGAAATTAATGCTGGAAACATCTTCAAGTTTCTAAAATACTCTAATGACAGCAAAAAGTTTGAGTCTACAACATTTAGTTAAGGTGTGAGAGCCAAAATGAACTTTGTATTGCTGTAAACGCGTTTTCAGCACCTGATTGTACACTTCAGGTGAAAGTGTCAAAATCTTTAAAATGAGCAAAAGCACAATGAAATTAATGCTGGAACCATCTTCAAGTTGCTAAAATACACTAATGACAGCAAAAAGTTTGAGTCTACAACATTTAGTTAAGGTGTGAGAGCCAAAATTAACTTTGTATTGCTTTAAAATTCATTTTCAGCCCGATTGTACACTTCAGGTGAAACTGTCAAAATCTTCAAAATGAGCAAAAGCACAATGAAATTAATGCTGGAAACATCTTCAAGTTTCTAAAATACTCTAATGACAGCAAAAAGTTTGAGTCTACAACATTTAGTTAAGGTGTGAGAGCCAAAATGAACTTTGTATTGCTTTAAATGCGTTTTCAGCCCGATTGTACACTTCAGGTAAAACTGTCAAAATCTCCAAAATGAGCAAAAGCACAATGGAATTAATGCTGGAATCATCTTCAAGTTGCTAAAATACACTAATGACAGCAAAAAGTTTGAGTCTACAACATTTAGTTAAGGTGTGAGAGCCAAAATGAACTTTGTATTGCTTTAAATGCATTTTCAGCCCGATTGGACACTTCAGGTGAAACTGTCAAAATCTTCAAAATGAGCAAAAGCACAATGAAATTAATGCTGGAATCATCTTCAAGTTGCTAAAATACACTAATGACAGTAAAAAGTTTGAGTCTACAACATTTAGTTAAGGTGTGAGAGCCAAAATGAACTTTGTATTGCTTTAAATGCATTTTCAGCCTGAATGTACACTTCAGGTGAAACTGTCAAATTCTTCAAAATGAGCAAAAGCACAATGAAATTAATGCTGGAAACATCTTCAAGTTTCTAAAATACTCTAATGACAGCAAAAAGTTTGAGTCTACAACATTTAGTTAAGGTGTGAGAGCCAAAATGAACTTTGTATTGCTGTAAACGCGTTTTCAGCACCTGATTGTACACTTCAGGTGAAAGTGTCAAAATCTTTAAAATGAGCAAAAGCACAATGAAATTAATGCTGGAATCATCTTCAAGTTGCTAAAATACACTAATGACAGCAAAAAGTTTGAGTCTACAACATTTAGTTAAGGTGTGAGAGCCAAAATTAACTTTGTATTGCTTTAAAATTCATTTTCAGCCCGATTGTACACTTCAGGTGAAACTGTCAAAAACTTCAAAATGAGCAAAAACACAATGAAATTAATGTTGGAATCATCTTCAAGTTGCTAAAATACACTAATGACAGCAAATAGTTTGAGTTTACAACATTTAGTTAAGTTGTGAGAGCCTAAATTAACTTTGTATTGCTTTAAATGCGTTTTCAGCCCGATTGTACACTTCAGGTAAAACTGTCAAAATCTCCAAAATGAGCAAAAGCACAATGGAATTAATGCTGGAATCATCTTCAAGTTGCTAAAATACACTAATGACAGCAAAAAGTTTGAGTCTACAACATTTAGTTAAGGTGTGAGAGCCAAAATGAACTTTGTATTGCTTTAAATGCATTTTCAGCCCGATTGGACACTTCAGGTGAAACTGTCAAAATCTTCAAAATGAGCAAAAGCACAATGAAATTAATGCTGGAATCATCTTCAAGTTGCTAAAATACACTAATGACAGTAAAAAGTTTGAGTCTACAACATTTAGTTAAGGTGTGAGAGCCAAAATGAACTTTGTATTGCTTTAAATGCATTTTCAGCCTGAATGTACACTTCAGGTGAAACTGTCAAATTCTTCAAAATGAGCAAAAGCACAATGAAATTAATGCTGGAAACATCTTCAAGTTTCTAAAATACTCTAATGACAGCAAAAAGTTTGAGTCTACAACATTTAGTTAAGGTGTGAGAGCCAAAATGAACTTTGTATTGCTTTAAATGCATTTTCAGCCTGAATGTACACTTCAGGTGAAACTGTCAAATTCTTCAAAATGAGCAAAAGCACAATGAAATTAATGCTGGAAACATCTTCAAGTTTCTAAAATACTCTAATGACAGCAAAAAGTTTGAGTCTACAACATTTAGTTAAGGTGTGAGAGCCAAAATGAACTTTGTATTGCTGTAAACGCGTTTTCACCACCTGATTGTACACTTCAGGTGAAACTGTCAAAATCTTCAAAATTAGCAAAAGCACAATGAAATTAATGCTGGAATCATCTTCAAGTTGCTAAAATACACTAATGACAGCAAAAAGTTTGAGTATACAACATTTAGTTAAGGTGTGAGAGCCAAAATTAACTTTGTATTGCTTTAAAATTCATTTTCAGCCCGATTGTACACTTCAGGTGAAACTGTCAAAATCTTCAAAATGAGCAAAAGCACAATGAAATTAATGTTGGAATCATCTTCAAGTTGCTAAAATACACTAATGACAGCAAATAGTTTGAGTTTACAACATTTAGTTAAGTTGTGAGAGCCTAAATTAACTTTTTATTGCTTTAAACGCGTTTTCAGCCCTTGATTGTACACTTCAGGTGAAACTGTGAAAATCTTCAAAATAAGAAAAAACACAATGAAATTAATGCTGGAATCATCTTCAAGTTGCTAAAATACACTAATAACAGCAAAAAGTTTGAGTCTACAACATTTAGTTAAGGTGTGAGAGCCAAAATGAACTTTGTATTGCTGTAAACGCGTTTTCAGCACCTGATTGTACACTTCAGGTGAAACTGTCAAAATCTTCAAAATGAGCAAAAGCACAATGAAATTAATGCTGGAATCATCTTCAAGTTGCTAAAATACACTAATGACAGCAAAAAGTTTGAGTCTACAACATTTAGTTAAGGTGTGAGAGCCAAAATGAACTTTTTATTGCTTTAAATGCATTTTCAGCCCGATTGTACACTTCAGGTGAAACTGTCAAAATCTTCAAAATGAGCAAAAGCACAATGAAATTAATGCTGGAATGATCTTCAAGTTTCTAAAATACTCTAATGACAGCAAAAAGTTTGAGTCTACAACATTTAATTAAGGTGTGAGAGCCAAAGTGAACTTTGTATTGCTGTAAACGCGTTTTCAGCACCTGATTGTACACTTCAGGTGAAAGTGTCAAAATCTTCAAAATGAGCAAAAGCACAATGAAATTAATGCTGGAATCATCTTCAAGTTGCTAAAATACACTAATGACAGCAAAAAGTTTGAGTCTACAACATTTAGTTAAGGTGTGAGAGCCAAAGTGAACTTTGTATTGCTGTAAACGCGTTTTCAGCACCTGATTGTACACTTCAGGTGAAACTGTCAAAATCTTCAAAATGAGCAAAAGCACAATGAAATTAATGCTGGAATCATCTTCAAGTTGCTAAAATACACTAATGACAGCAAAAAGTTTGAGTCTACAACATTTAGTTAAGGTGTGAGAGCCTAAATGAACTTTGTATTGCTTTAAATGCGTTTTCAGCCCGATTGTACACTTCAGGTAAAACTGTCAAAATCTCCAAAATGAGCAAAAGCACAATGGAATTAATGCTGGAATCATCTTCAAGTTGCTAAAATACACTAATGACAGCAAAAAGTTTGAGTCTACAACATTTAGTTAAGGTGTGAGAGCCAAAATGAACTTTGTATTGCTTTAAATGCATTTTCAGCCTGAATGTACACTTCAGGTGAAACTGTCAAATTCTTCAAAATGAGCAAAAGCACAATGAAATTAATGCTGGAAACATCTTCAAGTTTCTAAAATACTCTAATGACAGCAAAAAGTTTGAGTCTACAACATTTAGTTAAGGTGTGAGAGCCAAAATTAACTTTGTATTGCTTTAAAATTCATTTTCAGCCCGATTGTACACTTCAGGTGAAACTGTCAAAATCTTCAAAATGAGCAAAAGCACAATGAAATTAATGTTGGAATCATCTTCAAGTTGCTAAAATACACTAATGACAGCAAATAGTTTGAGTTTACAACATTTAGTTAAGTTGTGAGAGCCTAAATTAACTTTGTATTGCTTTAAATGCATTTTCAGCCCGAATGTACACTTCAGGTGAAACTGTCAAATTCTTCAAAATGAGCAAAAGCACAATGAAATTAATGCTGGAAACATCTTCAAGTTGCTAAAATACACAAATGACAGCAACAAGTTTGAGTCTACAACATTTAGTTAAGGTGTGAGAGCCAAAATGAACTTTGTATTGCTTTAAATGCATTTTCAGCCCGATTGTACACTTCAGGTGAAACTTTTAAAATCTTCAAAATGAGCAAAAGCACAATGAAATTAATGCTGGAATCATCTTCAAGTTTCTAAAATACTCTAATGACAGCAAAAAGTTTGAGTCTACAACATTTAGTTAAGGTGTGAGAGCCAAAATGAACTTTGTATTGCTGTAAACGCGTTTTCAGCACCTGATTGTACACTTCAGGTGAAACTGTAAAAATCTTCAAAATTAGCAAAAGCACAATGAAATTAATGCTGGAATCATCTTCAAGTTGCTAAAATACACTAATGACAGCAAAAAGTTTGAGTCTACAACATTTAGTTAAGGTGTGAGAGCCAAAATTAACTTTGTATTGCTTTAAAATTCATTTTCAGCCCGATTGTACAATTCAGGTGAAACTGTCAAAATCTTCAAAATGAGCAAAAGCACAATGAAATTAATGTTGGAATCATCTTCAAGTTGCTAAAATACACTAATGACAGAAAATAGTTTGAGTTTACAACATTTAGTTAAGTTGTGAGAGCCTAAATTAACTTTTTATTGCTTTAAACGCGTTTTCAGCCCTTGATTGTACACTTCAGGTGAAACTGTCAAAATCTTCAAAATGAGCAAAAGCACAATGAAATTAATGCTGGAATCATCTTCAAGTTGCTAAAATACACTAATGACAGTAAAAAGTTTGAGTCTACAACATTTAGTTAAGGTGTGAGAGCCAAAATGAACTTTGTATTGCTTTAAATGCATTTTCAGCCTGAATGTACACTTCAGGTGAAACTGTCAAATTCTTCAAAATGAGCAAAAGCACAATGAAATTAATGCTGGAAACATCTTCAAGTTTCTAAAATACTCTAATGACAGCAAAAAGTTTGAGTCTACAACATTTAGTTAAGGTGTGAGAGCCAAAATGAACTTTGTATTGCTGTAAACGCGTTTTCAGCACCTGATTGTACACTTCAGGTGAAACTGTCAAAATCTTCAAAATGAGCAAAAGCACAATGAAATTAATGCTGGAATCATCTTCAAGTTGCTAAAATACACTAATGACAGCAAAAAGTTTGAGTCTACAACATTTAGTTAAGGTGTGAGAGCCAAAATGAACTTTTTATTGCTTTAAATGCATTTTCAGCCCGATTGTACACTTCAGGTGAAACTGTCAAAATCTTCAAAATGAGCAAAAGCACAATGAAATTAATGCTGGAATAATCTTCAAGTTTCTAAAATACTCTAATGACAGCAAAAAGTTTGAGTCTACAACATTTAGTTAAGGTGTGAGAGCCAAAGTGAACTTTGTATTGCTGTAAACGCGTTTTCAGCACCTGATTGTACACTTCAGGTGAAACTGTCAAAATCTTCAAAATGAGCAAAAGCACAATGAAATTAATGCTGGAATGATCTTCAAGTTTCTAAAATACTCTAATGACAGCAAAAAGTTTGAGTCTACAACATTTAATTAAGGTGTGAGAGCCAAAGTGAACTTTGTATTGCTGTAAACGCGTTTTCAGCACCTGATTGTACACTTCAGGTGAAACTGTCAAAATCTTCAAAATGAGCAAAAGCACAATGAAATTAATGCTGGAATCATCTTCAAGTTGCTAAAATACACTAATGACAGCAAAAAGTTTGAGTCTACAACATTTAGTTAAGGTGTGAGAGCCAAAGTGAACTTTGTATTGCTGTAAACGCGTTTTCAGCACCTGATTGTACACTTCAGGTGAAACTGTCAAAATCTTCAAAATGAGCAAAAGCACAATGAAATTAATGCTGGAATCATCTTCAAGTTGCTAAAATACACTAATGACAGCAAAAAGTTTGAGTCTACAACATTTAGTTAAGGTGTGAGAGCCTAAATGAACTTTGTATTGCTTTAAATGCGTTTTCAGCCCGATTGTACACTTCAGGTAAAACTGTCAAAATCTCCAAAATGAGCAAAAGCACAATGGAATTAATGCTGGAATCATCTTCAAGTTGCTAAAATACACTAATGACAGCAAAAAGTTTGAGTCTACAACATTTAGTTAAGGTGTGAGAGCCAAAATGAACTTTGTATTGCTTTAAATGCATTTTCAGCCTGAATGTACACTTCAGGTGAAACTGTCAAATTCTTCAAAATGAGCAAAAGCACAATGAAATTAATGCTGGAAACATCTTCAAGTTTCTAAAATACTCTAATGACAGCAAAAAGTTTGAGTCTACAACATTTAGTTAAGGTGTGAGAGCCAAAATTAACTTTGTATTGCTTTAAAATTCATTTTCAGCCCGATTGTACACTTCAGGTGAAACTGTCAAAATCTTCAAAATGAGCAAAAGCACAATGAAATTAATGTTGGAATCATCTTCAAGTTGCTAAAATACACTAATGACAGCAAATAGTTTGAGTTTACAACATTTAGTTAAGTTGTGAGAGCCTAAATTAACTTTGTATTGCTTTAAATGCATTTTCAGCCCGAATGTACACTTCAGGTGAAACTGTCAAATTCTTCAAAATGAGCAAAAGCACAATGAAATTAATGCTGGAAACATCTTCAAGTTGCTAAAATACACAAATGACAGCAACAAGTTTGAGTCTACAACATTTAGTTAAGGTGTGAGAGCCAAAATGAACTTTGTATTGCTTTAAATGCATTTTCAGCCCGATTGTACACTTCAGGTGAAACTTTTAAAATCTTCAAAATGAGCAAAAGCACAATGAAATTAATGCTGGAATCATCTTCAAGTTTCTAAAATACTCTAATGACAGCAAAAAGTTTGAGTCTACAACATTTAGTTAAGGTGTGAGAGCCAAAATGAACTTTGTATTGCTGTAAACGCGTTTTCAGCACCTGATTGTACACTTCAGGTGAAACTGTAAAAATCTTCAAAATTAGCAAAAGCACAATGAAATTAATGCTGGAATCATCTTCAAGTTGCTAAAATACACTAATGACAGCAAAAAGTTTGAGTCTACAACATTTAGTTAAGGTGTGAGAGCCAAAATTAACTTTGTATTGCTTTAAAATTCATTTTCAGCCCGATTGTACAATTCAGGTGAAACTGTCAAAATCTTCAAAATGAGCAAAAGCACAATGAAATTAATGTTGGAATCATCTTCAAGTTGCTAAAATACACTAATGACAGAAAATAGTTTGAGTTTACAACATTTAGTTAAGTTGTGAGAGCCTAAATTAACTTTTTATTGCTTTAAACGCGTTTTCAGCCCTTGATTGTACACTTCAGGTGAAACTGTCAAAAACTTCAAAATGAGCAAAAACACAATGAAATTAATGTTGGAATCATCTTCAAGTTGCTAAAATACACTAATGACAGCAAATAGTTTGAGTTTACAACATTTAGTTAAGTTGTGAGAGCCTAAATTAACTTTGTATTGCTTTAAATGCGTTTTCAGCCCGATTGTACACTTCAGGTAAAACTGTCAAAATCTCCAAAATGAGCAAAAGCACAATGGAATTAATGCTGGAATCATCTTCAAGTTGCTAAAATACACTAATGACAGCAAAAAGTTTGAGTCTACAACATTTAGTTAAGGTGTGAGAGCCAAAATGAACTTTGTATTGCTTTAAATGCATTTTCAGCCCGATTGGACACTTCAGGTGAAACTGTCAAAATCTTCAAAATGAGCAAAAGCACAATGAAATTAATGCTGGAATCATCTTCAAGTTGCTAAAATACACTAATGACAGTAAAAAGTTTGAGTCTACAACATTTAGTTAAGGTGTGAGAGCCAAAGTGAACTTTGTATTGCTGTAAACGCGTTTTCAGCACCTGATTGTACACTTCAGGTGAAACTGTCAAAATCTTCAAAATGAGCAAAAGCACAATGAAATTAATGCTGGAATCATCTTCAAGTTGCTAAAATACACTAATGACAGCAAAAAGTTTGAGTCTACAACATTTAGTTAAGGTGTGAGAGCCTAAATGAACTTTGTATTGCTTTAAATGCGTTTTCAGCCCGATTGTACACTTCAGGTAAAACTGTCAAAATCTCCAAAATGAGCAAAAGCACAATGGAATTAATGCTGGAATCATCTTCAAGTTGCTAAAATACACTAATGACAGCAAAAAGTTTGAGTCTACAACATTTAGTTAAGGTGTGAGAGCCAAAATGAACTTTGTATTGCTTTAAATGCATTTTCAGCCTGAATGTACACTTCAGGTGAAACTGTCAAATTCTTCAAAATGAGCAAAAGCACAATGAAATTAATGCTGGAAACATCTTCAAGTTTCTAAAATACTCTAATGACAGCAAAAAGTTTGAGTCTACAACATTTAGTTAAGGTGTGAGAGCCAAAATTAACTTTGTATTGCTTTAAAATTCATTTTCAGCCCGATTGTACACTTCAGGTGAAACTGTCAAAATCTTCAAAATGAGCAAAAGCACAATGAAATTAATGTTGGAATCATCTTCAAGTTGCTAAAATACACTAATGACAGCAAATAGTTTGAGTTTACAACATTTAGTTAAGTTGTGAGAGCCTAAATTAACTTTGTATTGCTTTAAATGCATTTTCAGCCCGAATGTACACTTCAGGTGAAACTGTCAAATTCTTCAAAATGAGCAAAAGCACAATGAAATTAATGCTGGAAACATCTTCAAGTTGCTAAAATACACAAATGACAGCAACAAGTTTGAGTCTACAACATTTAGTTAAGGTGTGAGAGCCAAAATGAACTTTGTATTGCTTTAAATGCATTTTCAGCCCGATTGTACACTTCAGGTGAAACTTTTAAAATCTTCAAAATGAGCAAAAGCACAATGAAATTAATGCTGGAATCATCTTCAAGTTTCTAAAATACTCTAATGACAGCAAAAAGTTTGAGTCTACAACATTTAGTTAAGGTGTGAGAGCCAAAATGAACTTTGTATTGCTGTAAACGCGTTTTCAGCACCTGATTGTACACTTCAGGTGAAACTGTAAAAATCTTCAAAATTAGCAAAAGCACAATGAAATTAATGCTGGAATCATCTTCAAGTTGCTAAAATACACTAATGACAGCAAAAAGTTTGAGTCTACAACATTTAGTTAAGGTGTGAGAGCCAAAATTAACTTTGTATTGCTTTAAAATTCATTTTCAGCCCGATTGTACAATTCAGGTGAAACTGTCAAAATCTTCAAAATGAGCAAAAGCACAATGAAATTAATGTTGGAATCATCTTCAAGTTGCTAAAATACACTAATGACAGAAAATAGTTTGAGTTTACAACATTTAGTTAAGTTGTGAGAGCCTAAATTAACTTTTTATTGCTTTAAACGCGTTTTCAGCCCTTGATTGTACACTTCAGGTGAAACTGTCAAAAACTTCAAAATGAGCAAAAACACAATGAAATTAATGATGGAATCATCTTCAAGTTGCTAAAATACACTAATGACAGCAAATAGTTTGAGTTTACAACATTTAGTTAAGTTGTGAGAGCCTAAATTAACTTTGTATTGCTTTAAATGCGTTTTCAGCCCGATTGTACACTTCAGGTAAAACTGTCAAAATCTCCAAAATGAGCAAAAGCACAATGGAATTAATGCTGGAATCATCTTCAAGTTGCTAAAATACACTAATGACAGCAAAAAGTTTGAGTCTACAACATTTAGTTAAGGTGTGAGAGCCAAAATGAACTTTGTATTGCTTTAAATGCATTTTCAGCCCGATTGGACACTTCAGGTGAAACTGTCAAAATCTTCAAAATGAGCAAAAGCACAATGAAATTAATGCTGGAATCATCTTCAAGTTGCTAAAATACACTAATGACAGTAAAAAGTTTGAGTCTACAACATTTAGTTAAGGTGTGAGAGCCAAAATGAACTTTGTATTGCTTTAAATGCATTTTCAGCCTGAATGTACACTTCAGGTGAAACTGTCAAATTCTTCAAAATGAGCAAAAGCACAATGAAATTAATGCTGGAAACATCTTCAAGTTTCTAAAATACTCTAATGACAGCAAAAAGTTTGAGTCTACAACATTTAGTTAAGGTGTGAGAGCCAAAATGAACTTTGTATTGCTGTAAACGCGTTTTCAGCACCTGATTGTACACTTCAGGTGAAACTGTCAAAATCTTCAAAATGAGCAAAAGCACAATGAAATTAATGCTGGAATCATCTTCAAGTTGCTAAAATACACTAATGACAGCAAAAAGTTTGAGTCTACAACATTTAGTTAAGGTGTGAGAGCCAAAATGAACTTTTTATTGCTTTAAATGCATTTTCAGCCCGATTGTACACTTCAGGTGAAACTGTCAAAATCTTCAAAATGAGCAAAAGCACAATGAAATTAATGCTGGAATAATCTTCAAGTTTCTAAAATACTCTAATGACAGCAAAAAGTTTGAGTCTACAACATTTAGTTAAGGTGTGAGAGCCAAAGTGAACTTTGTATTGCTGTAAACGCGTTTTCAGCACCTGATTGTACACTTCAGGTGAAACTGTCAAAATCTTCAAAATGAGCAAAAGCACAATGAAATTAATGCTGGAATCATCTTCAAGTTGCTAAAATACACTAATGACAGCAAAAAGTTTGAGTCTACAACATTTAGTTAAGGTGTGAGAGCCTAAATGAACTTTGTATTGCTTTAAATGCGTTTTCAGCCCGATTGTACACTTCAGGTAAAACTGTCAAAATCTCCAAAATGAGCAAAAGCACAATGGAATTAATGCTGGAATCATCTTCAAGTTGCTAAAATACACTAATGACAGCAAAAAGTTTGAGTCTACAACATTTAGTTAAGGTGTGAGAGCCAAAATGAACTTTGTATTGCTTTAAATGCATTTTCAGCCCGATTGGACACTTCAGGTGAAACTGTCAAAATCTTCAAAATGAGCAAAAGCACAATGAAATTAATGCTGGAATCATCTTCAAGTTGCTAAAATACACTAATGACAGTAAAAAGTTTGAGTCTACAACATTTAGTTAAGGTGTGAGAGCCAAAATGAACTTTGTATTGCTTTAAATGCATTTTCAGCCTGAATGTACACTTCAGGTGAAACTGTCAAATTCTTCAAAATGAGCAAAAGCACAATGAAATTAATGCTGGAAACATCTTCAAGTTTCTAAAATACTCTAATGACAGCAAAAAGTTTGAGTCTACAACATTTAGTTAAGGTGTGAGAGCCAAAATGAACTTTGTATTGCTGTAAACGCGTTTTCAGCACCTGATTGTACACTTCAGGTGAAAGTGTCAAAATCTTTAAAATGAGCAAAAGCACAATGAAATTAATGCTGGAACCATCTTCAAGTTGCTAAAATACACTAATGACAGCAAAAAGTTTGAGTCTACAACATTTAGTTAAGGTGTGAGAGCCAAAATTAACTTTGTATTGCTTTAAAATTCATTTTCAGCCCGATTGTACACTTCAGGTGAAACTGTCAAAATCTTCAAAATGAGCAAAAGCACAATGAAATTAATGCTGGAAACATCTTCAAGTTTCTAAAATACTCTAATGACAGCAAAAAGTTTGAGTCTACAACATTTAGTTAAGGTGTGAGAGCCAAAATGAACTTTGTATTGCTGTAAACGCGTTTTCAGCACCTGATTGTACACTTCAGGTGAAACTGTCAAAATCTTCAAAATGAGCAAAAGCACAATGAAATTAATGCTGGAATCATCTTCAAGTTGCTAAAATACACTAATGACAGCAAAAAGTTTGAGTCTACAACATTTAGTTAAGGTGTGAGAGCCTAAATGAACTTTGTATTGCTTTAAATGCGTTTTCAGCCCGATTGTACACTTCAGGTAAAACTGTCAAAATCTCCAAAATGAGCAAAAGCACAATGGAATTAATGCTGGAATCATCTTCAAGTTGCTAAAATACACTAATGACAGCAAAAAGTTTGAGTCTACAACATTTAGTTAAGGTGTGAGAGCCAAAATGAACTTTGTATTGCTTTAAATGCATTTTCAGCCCGATTGGACACTTCAGGTGAAACTGTCAAAATCTTCAAAATGAGCAAAAGCACAATGAAATTAATGCTGGAATCATCTTCAAGTTGCTAAAATACACTAATGACAGTAAAAAGTTTGAGTCTACAACATTTAGTTAAGGTGTGAGAGCCAAAATGAACTTTGTATTGCTTTAAATGCATTTTCAGCCTGAATGTACACTTCAGGTGAAACTGTCAAATTCTTCAAAATGAGCAAAAGCACAATGAAATTAATGCTGGAAACATCTTCAAGTTTCTAAAATACTCTAATGACAGCAAAAAGTTTGAGTCTACAACATTTAGTTAAGGTGTGAGAGCCAAAATGAACTTTGTATTGCTGTAAACGCGTTTTCAGCACCTGATTGTACACTTCAGGTGAAAGTGTCAAAATCTTTAAAATGAGCAAAAGCACAATGAAATTAATGCTGGAATCATCTTCAAGTTGCTAAAATACACTAATGACAGCAAAAAGTTTGAGTCTACAACATTTAGTTAAGGTGTGAGAGCCAAAATTAACTTTGTATTGCTTTAAAATTCATTTTCAGCCCGATTGTACACTTCAGGTGAAACTGTCAAAAACTTCAAAATGAGCAAAAACACAATGAAATTAATGTTGGAATCATCTTCAAGTTGCTAAAATACACTAATGACAGCAAATAGTTTGAGTTTACAACATTTAGTTAAGTTGTGAGAGCCTAAATTAACTTTGTATTGCTTTAAATGCGTTTTCAGCCCGATTGTACACTTCAGGTAAAACTGTCAAAATCTCCAAAATGAGCAAAAGCACAATGGAATTAATGCTGGAATCATCTTCAAGTTGCTAAAATACACTAATGACAGCAAAAAGTTTGAGTCTACAACATTTAGTTAAGGTGTGAGAGCCAAAATGAACTTTGTATTGCTTTAAATGCATTTTCAGCCCGATTGGACACTTCAGGTGAAACTGTCAAAATCTTCAAAATGAGCAAAAGCACAATGAAATTAATGCTGGAATCATCTTCAAGTTGCTAAAATACACTAATGACAGCAAAAAGTTTGAGTCTACAACATTTAGTTAAGGTGTGAGAGCCAAAATGAACTTTTTATTGCTTTAAATGCATTTTCAGCCCGATTGTACACTTCAGGTGAAACTGTCAAAATCTTCAAAATGAGCAAAAGCACAATGAAATTAATGCTGGAATAATCTTCAAGTTTCTAAAATACTCTAATGACAGCAAAAAGTTTGAGTCTACAACATTTAGTTAAGGTGTGAGAGCCAAAGTGAACTTTGTATTGCTGTAAACGCGTTTTCAGCACCTGATTGTACACTTCAGGTGAAAGTGTCAAAATCTTTAAAATGAGCAAAAGCACAATGAAATTAATGCTGGAATCATCTTCAAGTTGCTAAAATACACTAATGACAGCAAAAAGTTTGAGTCTACAACATTTAGTTAAGGTGTGAGAGCCAAAATTAACTTTGTATTGCTTTAAAATTCATTTTCAGCCCGATTGTACACTTCAGGTGAAACTGTCAAAAACTTCAAAATGAGCAAAAACACAATGAAATTAATGTTGGAATCATCTTCAAGTTGCTAAAATACACTAATGACAGCAAATAGTTTGAGTTTACAACATTTAGTTAAGTTGTGAGAGCCTAAATTAACTTTGTATTGCTTTAAATGCGTTTTCAGCCCGATTGTACACTTCAGGTAAAACTGTCAAAATCTCCAAAATGAGCAAAAGCACAATGGAATTAATGCTGGAATCATCTTCAAGTTGCTAAAATACACTAATGACAGCAAAAAGTTTGAGTCTACAACATTTAGTTAAGGTGTGAGAGCCAAAATGAACTTTGTATTGCTTTAAATGCATTTTCAGCCCGATTGGACACTTCAGGTGAAACTGTCAAAATCTTCAAAATGAGCAAAAGCACAATGAAATTAATGCTGGAATCATCTTCAAGTTGCTAAAATACACTAATGACAGCAAAAAGTTTGAGTCTACAACATTTAGTTAAGGTGTGAGAGCCAAAATGAACTTTTTATTGCTTTAAATGCATTTTCAGCCCGATTGTACACTTCAGGTGAAACTGTCAAAATCTTCAAAATGAGCAAAAGCACAATGAAATTAATGCTGGAATAATCTTCAAGTTTCTAAAATACTCTAATGACAGCAAAAAGTTTGAGTCTACAACATTTAGTTAAGGTGTGAGAGCCAAAGTGAACTTTGTATTGCTGTAAACGCGTTTTCAGCACCTGATTGTACACTTCAGGTGAAACTGTCAAAATCTTCAAAATGAGCAAAAGCACAATGAAATTAATGCTGGAATCATCTTCAAGTTGCTAAAATACACTAATGACAGCAAAAAGTTTGAGTCTACAACATTTAGTTAAGGTGTGAGAGCCTAAATGAACTTTGTATTGCTTTAAATGCGTTTTCAGCCCGATTGTACACTTCAGGTAAAACTGTCAAAATCTCCAAAATGAGCAAAAGCACAATGGAATTAATGCTGGAATCATCTTCAAGTTGCTAAAATACACTAATGACAGCAAAAAGTTTGAGTCTACAACATTTAGTTAAGGTGTGAGAGCCAAAATGAACTTTGTATTGCTTTAAATGCATTTTCAGCCCGATTGGACACTTCAGGTGAAACTGTCAAAATCTTCAAAATGAGCAAAAGCACAATGAAATTAATGCTGGAATCATCTTCAAGTTGCTAAAATACACTAATGACAGCAAAAAGTTTGAGTCTACAACATTTAGTTAAGGTGTGAGAGCCAAAATGAACTTTTTATTGCTTTAAATGCATTTTCAGCCCGATTGTACACTTCAGGTGAAACTGTCAAAATCTTCAAAATGAGCAAAAGCACAATGAAATTAATGCTGGAATAATCTTCAAGTTTCTAAAATACTCTAATGACAGCAAAAAGTTTGAGTCTACAACATTTAGTTAAGGTGTGAGAGCCAAAGTGAACTTTGTATTGCTGTAAACGCGTTTTCAGCACCTGATTGTACACTTCAGGTGAAAGTGTCAAAATCTTTAAAATGAGCAAAAGCACAATGAAATTAATGCTGGAATCATCTTCAAGTTGCTAAAATACACTAATGACAGCAAAAAGTTTGAGTCTACAACATTTAGTTAAGGTGTGAGAGCCAAAATTAACTTTGTATTGCTTTAAAATTCATTTTCAGCCCGATTGTACACTTCAGGTGAAACTGTCAAAAACTTCAAAATGAGCAAAAACACAATGAAATTAATGTTGGAATCATCTTCAAGTTGCTAAAATACACTAATGACAGCAAATAGTTTGAGTTTACAACATTTAGTTAAGTTGTGAGAGCCTAAATTAACTTTGTATTGCTTTAAATGCGTTTTCAGCCCGATTGTACACTTCAGGTAAAACTGTCAAAATCTCCAAAATGAGCAAAAGCACAATGGAATTAATGCTGGAATCATCTTCAAGTTGCTAAAATACACTAATGACAGCAAAAAGTTTGAGTCTACAACATTTAGTTAAGGTGTGAGAGCCAAAATGAACTTTGTATTGCTTTAAATGCATTTTCAGCCCGATTGGACACTTCAGGTGAAACTGTCAAAATCTTCAAAATGAGCAAAAGCACAATGAAATTAATGCTGGAATCATCTTCAAGTTGCTAAAATACACTAATGACAGCAAAAAGTTTGAGTCTACAACATTTAGTTAAGGTGTGAGAGCCAAAATGAACTTTTTATTGCTTTAAATGCATTTTCAGCCCGATTGTACACTTCAGGTGAAACTGTCAAAATCTTCAAAATGAGCAAAAGCACAATGAAATTAATGCTGGAATAATCTTCAAGTTTCTAAAATACTCTAATGACAGCAAAAAGTTTGAGTCTACAACATTTAGTTAAGGTGTGAGAGCCAAAGTGAACTTTGTATTGCTGTAAACGCGTTTTCAGCACCTGATTGTACACTTCAGGTGAAACTGTCAAAATCTTCAAAATGAGCAAAAGCACAATGAAATTAATGCTGGAATCATCTTCAAGTTGCTAAAATACACTAATGACAGCAAAAAGTTTGAGTCTACAACATTTAGTTAAGGTGTGAGAGCCTAAATGAACTTTGTATTGCTTTAAATGCGTTTTCAGCCTGATTGTACACTTCAGGTAAAACTGTCAAAATCTCCAAAATGAGCAAAAGCACAATGGAATTAATGCTGGAATCATCTTCAAGTTGCTAAAATACACTAATGACAGCAAAAAGTTTGAGTCTACAACATTTAGTTAAGGTGTGAGAGCCAAAATGAACTTTGTATTGCTTTAAATGCATTTTCAGCCCGATTGGACACTTCAGGTAAAACTGTCAAAATCTCCAAAATGAGCAAAAGCACAATGGAATTAATGCTGGAATCATCTTCAAGTTGCTAAAATACACTAATGACAGCAAAAAGTTTGAGTCTACAACATTTAGTTAAGGTGTGAGAGCCAAAATGAACTTTGTATTGCTTTAAATGCATTTTCAGCCCGATTGGACACTTCAGGTGAAACTGTCAAAATCTTCAAAATGAGCAAAAGCACAATGAAATTAATGCTGGAATCATCTTCAAGTTGCTAAAATACACTAATGACAGTAAAAAGTTTGAGTCTACAACATTTAGTTAAGGTGTGAGAGCCAAAATGAACTTTGTATTGCTTTAAATGCATTTTCAGCCTGAATGTACACTTCAGGTGAAACTGTCAAATTCTTGAAAATGAGCAAAAGCACAATGAAATTAATGCTGGAAACATCTTCAAGTTTCTAAAATACTCTAATGACAGCAAAAAGTTTGAGTCTACAACATTTAGTTAAGGTGTGAGAGCCAAAATGAACTTTGTATTGCTGTAAACGCGTTTTCAGCACCTGATTGTACACTTCAGGTGAAACTGTCAAAATCTTCAAAATGAGCAAAAGCACAATGAAATTAATGCTGGAATCATCTTCAAGTTGCTAAAATACACTAATGACAGCAAAAAGTTTGAGTCTACAACATTTAGTTAAGGTGTGAGAGCCAAAATGAACTTTGTATTGCTTTAAATGCATTTTCAGCCCGATTGGACACTTCAGGTGAAACTGTCAAAATCTTCAAAATGAGCAAAAGCACAATGAAATTAATGCTGGAATCATCTTCAAGTTGCTAAAATACACTAATGACAGTAAAAAGTTTGAGTCTACAACATTTAGTTAAGGTGTGAGAGCCAAAATGAACTTTGTATTGCTTTAAATGCATTTTCAGCCTGAATGTACACTTCAGGTGAAACTGTCAAATTCTTCAAAATGAGCAAAAGCACAATGAAATTAATGCTGGAAACATCTTCAAGTTTCTAAAATACTCTAATGACAGCAAAAAGTTTGAGTCTACAACATTTAGTTAAGGTGTGAGAGCCAAAATGAACTTTGTATTGCTGTAAACGCGTTTTCAGCACCTGATTGTACACTTCAGGTGAAAGTGTCAAAATCTTTAAAATGAGCAAAAGCACAATGAAATTAATGCTGGAACCATCTTCAAGTTGCTAAAATACACTAATGACAGCAAAAAGTTTGAGTCTACAACATTTAGTTAAGGTGTGAGAGCCAAAATTAACTTTGTATTGCTTTAAAATTCATTTTCAGCCCGATTGTACACTTCAGGTGAAACTGTCAAAATCTTCAAAATGAGCAAAAGCACAATGAAATTAATGCTGGAAACATCTTCAAGTTTCTAAAATACTCTAATGACAGCAAAAAGTTTGAGTCTACAACATTTAGTTAAGGTGTGAGAGCCAAAATGAACTTTGTATTGCTGTAAACGCGTTTTCAGCACCTGATTGTACACTTCAGGTGAAACTGTCAAAATCTTCAAAATGAGCAAAAGCACAATGAAATTAATGCTGGAATCATCTTCAAGTTGCTAAAATACACTAATGACAGCAAAAAGTTTGAGTCTACAACATTTAGTTAAGGTGTGAGAGCCTAAATGAACTTTGTATTGCTTTAAATGCGTTTTCAGCCCGATTGTACACTTCAGGTAAAACTGTCAAAATCTCCAAAATGAGCAAAAGCACAATGGAATTAATGCTGGAATCATCTTCAAGTTGCTAAAATACACTAATGACAGCAAAAAGTTTGAGTCTACAACATTTAGTTAAGGTGTGAGAGCCAAAATGAACTTTGTATTGCTTTAAATGCATTTTCAGCCCGATTGGACACTTCAGGTGAAACTGTCAAAATCTTCAAAATGAGCAAAAGCACAATGAAATTAATGCTGGAATCATCTTCAAGTTGCTAAAATACACTAATGACAGTAAAAAGTTTGAGTCTACAACATTTAGTTAAGGTGTGAGAGCCAAAATGAACTTTGTATTGCTTTAAATGCATTTTCAGCCTGAATGTACACTTCAGGTGAAACTGTCAAATTCTTCAAAATGAGCAAAAGCACAATGACATTAATGCTGGAAACATCTTCAAGTTTCTAAAATACTCTAATGACAGCAAAAAGTTTGAGTCTACAACATTTAGTTAAGGTGTGAGAGCCAAAATGAACTTTGTATTGCTGTAAACGCGTTTTCAGCACCTGATTGTACACTTCAGGTGAAAGTGTCAAAATCTTTAAAATGAGCAAAAGCACAATGAAATTAATGCTGGAACCATCTTCAAGTTGCTAAAATACACTAATGACAGCAAAAAGTTTGAGTCTACAACATTTAGTTAAGGTGTGAGAGCCAAAATTAACTTTGTATTGCTTTAAAATTCATTTTCAGCCCGATTGTACACTTCAGGTGAAACTGTCAAAATCTTCAAAATGAGCAAAAGCACAATGAAATTAATGCTGGAAACATCTTCAAGTTTCTAAAATACTCTAATGACAGCAAAAAGTTTGAGTCTACAACATTTAGTTAAGGTGTGAGAGCCAAAATGAACTTTGTATTGCTGTAAACGCGTTTTCAGCACCTGATTGTACACTTCAGGTGAAACTGTCAAAATCTTCAAAATGAGCAAAAGCACAATGAAATTAATGCTGGAATCATCTTCAAGTTGCTAAAATACACTAATGACAGCAAAAAGTTTGAGTCTACAACATTTAGTTAAGGTGTGAGAGCCTAAATGAACTTTGTATTGCTTTAAATGCGTTTTCAGCCCGATTGTACACTTCAGGTAAAACTGTCAAAATCTCCAAAATGAGCAAAAGCACAATGGAATTAATGCTGGAATCATCTTCAAGTTGCTAAAATACACTAATGACAGCAAAAAGTTTGAGTCTACAACATTTAGTTAAGGTGTGAGAGCCAAAATGAACTTTGTATTGCTTTAAATGCATTTTCAGCCCGATTGGACACTTCAGGTGAAACTGTCAAAATCTTCAAAATGAGCAAAAGCACAATGAAATTAATGCTGGAATCATCTTCAAGTTGCTAAAATACACTAATGACAGTAAAAAGTTTGAGTCTACAACATTTAGTTAAGGTGTGAGAGCCAAAATGAACTTTGTATTGCTTTAAATGCATTTTCAGCCTGAATGTACACTTCAGGTGAAACTGTCAAATTCTTCAAAATGAGCAAAAGCACAATGAAATTAATGCTGGAAACATCTTCAAGTTTCTAAAATACTCTAATGACAGCAAAAAGTTTGAGTCTACAACATTTAGTTAAGGTGTGAGAGCCAAAATGAACTTTGTATTGCTGTAAACGCGTTTTCAGCACCTGATTGTACACTTCAGGTGAAAGTGTCAAAATCTTTAAAATGAGCAAAAGCACAATGAAATTAATGCTGGAATCATCTTCAAGTTGCTAAAATACACTAATGACAGCAAAAAGTTTGAGTCTACAACATTTAGTTAAGGTGTGAGAGCCAAAATTAACTTTGTATTGCTTTAAAATTCATTTTCAGCCCGATTGTACACTTCAGGTGAAACTGTCAAAAACTTCAAAATGAGCAAAAACACAATGAAATTAATGTTGGAATCATCTTCAAGTTGCTAAAATACACTAATGACAGCAAATAGTTTGAGTTTACAACATTTAGTTAAGTTGTGAGAGCCTAAATTAACTTTGTATTGCTTTAAATGCGTTTTCAGCCCGATTGTACACTTCAGGTAAAACTGTCAAAATCTCCAAAATGAGCAAAAGCACAATGGAATTAATGCTGGAATCATCTTCAAGTTGCTAAAATACACTAATGACAGCAAAAAGTTTGAGTCTACAACATTTAGTTAAGGTGTGAGAGCCAAAATGAACTTTGTATTGCTTTAAATGCATTTTCAGCCCGATTGGACACTTCAGGTGAAACTGTCAAAATCTTCAAAATGAGCAAAAGCACAATGAAATTAATGCTGGAATCATCTTCAAGTTGCTAAAATACACTAATGACAGTAAAAAGTTTGAGTCTACAACATTTAGTTAAGGTGTGAGAGCCAAAATGAACTTTGTATTGCTTTAAATGCATTTTCAGCCTGAATGTACACTTCAGGTGAAACTGTCAAATTCTTGAAAATGAGCAAAAGCACAATGAAATTAATGCTGGAAACATCTTCAAGTTTCTAAAATACTCTAATGACAGCAAAAAGTTTGAGTCTACAACATTTAGTTAAGGTGTGAGAGCCAAAATGAACTTTGTATTGCTGTAAACGCGTTTTCAGCACCTGATTGTACACTTCAGGTGAAACTGTCAAAATCTTCAAAATGAGCAAAAGCACAATGAAATTAATGCTGGAATCATCTTCAAGTTGCTAAAATACACTAATGACAGCAAAAAGTTTGAGTCTACAACATTTAGTTAAGGTGTGAGAGCCAAAATGAACTTTTTATTGCTTTAAATGCATTTTCAGCCCGATTGTACACTTCAGGTGAAACTGTCAAAATCTTCAAAATGAGCAAAAGCACAATGAAATTAATGCTGGAATAATCTTCAAGTTTCTAAAATACTCTAATGACAGCAAAAAGTTTGAGTCTACAACATTTAGTTAAGGTGTGAGAGCCAAAGTGAACTTTGTATTGCTGTAAACGCGTTTTCAGCACCTGATTGTACACTTCAGGTGAAACTGTCAAAATCTTCAAAATGAGCAAAAGCACAATGAAATTAATGCTGGAATCATCTTCAAGTTGCTAAAATACACTAATGACAGCAAAAAGTTTGAGTCTACAACATTTAGTTAAGGTGTGAGAGCCTAAATGAACTTTGTATTGCTTTAAATGCGTTTTCAGCCCGATTGTACACTTCAGGTAAAACTGTCAAAATCTCCAAAATGAGCAAAAGCACAATGGAATTAATGCTGGAATCATCTTCAAGTTGCTAAAATACACTAATGACAGCAAAAAGTTTGAGTCTACAACATTTAGTTAAGGTGTGAGAGCCAAAATGAACTTTGTATTGCTTTAAATGCATTTTCAGCCCGATTGGACACTTCAGGTGAAACTGTCAAAATCTTCAAAATGAGCAAAAGCACAATGAAATTAATGCTGGAATCATCTTCAAGTTGCTAAAATACACTAATGACAGTAAAAAGTTTGAGTCTACAACATTTAGTTAAGGTGTGAGAGCCAAAATGAACTTTGTATTGCTTTAAATGCATTTTCAGCCTGAATGTACACTTCAGGTGAAACTGTCAAATTCTTCAAAATGAGCAAAAGCACAATGACATTAATGCTGGAAACATCTTCAAGTTTCTAAAATACTCTAATGACAGCAAAAAGTTTGAGTCTACAACATTTAGTTAAGGTGTGAGAGCCAAAATGAACTTTGTATTGCTGTAAACGCGTTTTCAGCACCTGATTGTACACTTCAGGTGAAAGTGTCAAAATCTTTAAAATGAGCAAAAGCACAATGAAATTAATGCTGGAACCATCTTCAAGTTGCTAAAATACACTAATGACAGCAAAAAGTTTGAGTCTACAACATTTAGTTAAGGTGTGAGAGCCAAAATTAACTTTGTATTGCTTTAAAATTCATTTTCAGCCCGATTGTACACTTCAGGTGAAACTGTCAAAATCTTCAAAATGAGCAAAAGCACAATGAAATTAATGCTGGAAACATCTTCAAGTTTCTAAAATACTCTAATGACAGCAAAAAGTTTGAGTCTACAACATTTAGTTAAGGTGTGAGAGCCAAAATGAACTTTGTATTGCTGTAAACGCGTTTTCAGCACCTGATTGTACACTTCAGGTGAAACTGTCAAAATCTTCAAAATGAGCAAAAGCACAATGAAATTAATGCTGGAATCATCTTCAAGTTGCTAAAATACACTAATGACAGCAAAAAGTTTGAGTCTACAACATTTAGTTAAGGTGTGAGAGCCTAAATGAACTTTGTATTGCTTTAAATGCGTTTTCAGCCCGATTGTACACTTCAGGTAAAACTGTCAAAATCTCCAAAATGAGCAAAAGCACAATGGAATTAATGCTGGAATCATCTTCAAGTTGCTAAAATACACTAATGACAGCAAAAAGTTTGAGTCTACAACATTTAGTTAAGGTGTGAGAGCCAAAATGAACTTTGTATTGCTTTAAATGCATTTTCAGCCCGATTGGACACTTCAGGTGAAACTGTCAAAATCTTCAAAATGAGCAAAAGCACAATGAAATTAATGCTGGAATCATCTTCAAGTTGCTAAAATACACTAATGACAGTAAAAAGTTTGAGTCTACAACATTTAGTTAAGGTGTGAGAGCCAAAATGAACTTTGTATTGCTTTAAATGCATTTTCAGCCTGAATGTACACTTCAGGTGAAACTGTCAAATTCTTCAAAATGAGCAAAAGCACAATGAAATTAATGCTGGAAACATCTTCAAGTTTCTAAAATACTCTAATGACAGCAAAAAGTTTGAGTCTACAACATTTAGTTAAGGTGTGAGAGCCAAAATGAACTTTGTATTGCTGTAAACGCGTTTTCAGCACCTGATTGTACACTTCAGGTGAAAGTGTCAAAATCTTTAAAATGAGCAAAAGCACAATGAAATTAATGCTGGAATCATCTTCAAGTTGCTAAAATACACTAATGACAGCAAAAAGTTTGAGTCTACAACATTTAGTTAAGGTGTGAGAGCCAAAATTAACTTTGTATTGCTTTAAAATTCATTTTCAGCCCGATTGTACACTTCAGGTGAAACTGTCAAAAACTTCAAAATGAGCAAAAACACAATGAAATTAATGTTGGAATCATCTTCAAGTTGCTAAAATACACTAATGACAGCAAATAGTTTGAGTTTACAACATTTAGTTAAGTTGTGAGAGCCTAAATTAACTTTGTATTGCTTTAAATGCGTTTTCAGCCCGATTGTACACTTCAGGTAAAACTGTCAAAATCTCCAAAATGAGCAAAAGCACAATGGAATTAATGCTGGAATCATCTTCAAGTTGCTAAAATACACTAATGACAGCAAAAAGTTTGAGTCTACAACATTTAGTTAAGGTGTGAGAGCCAAAATGAACTTTGTATTGCTTTAAATGCATTTTCAGCCCGATTGGACACTTCAGGTGAAACTGTCAAAATCTTCAAAATGAGCAAAAGCACAATGAAATTAATACTGGAATCATCTTCAAGTTGCTAAAATACACTAATGACAGTAAAAAGTTTGAGTCTACAACATTTAGTTAAGGTGTGAGAGCCAAAATGAACTTTGTATTGCTTTAAATGCATTTTCAGCCTGAATGTACACTTCAGGTGAAACTGTCAAATTCTTGAAAATGAGCAAAAGCACAATGAAATTAATGCTGGAAACATCTTCAAGTTTCTAAAATACTCTAATGACAGCAAAAAGTTTGAGTCTACAACATTTAGTTAAGGTGTGAGAGCCAAAATGAACTTTGTATTGCTGTAAACGCGTTTTCAGCACCTGATTGTACACTTCAGGTGAAACTGTCAAAATCTTCAAAATGAGCAAAAGCACAATGAAATTAATGCTGGAATCATCTTCAAGTTGCTAAAATACACTAATGACAGCAAAAAGTTTGAGTCTACAACATTTAGTTAAGGTGTGAGAGCCAAAATGAACTTTTTATTGCTTTAAATGCATTTTCAGCCCGATTGTACACTTCAGGTGAAACTGTCAAAATCTTCAAAATGAGCAAAAGCACAATGAAATTAATGCTGGAATAATCTTCAAGTTTCTAAAATACTCTAATGACAGCAAAAAGTTTGAGTCTACAACATTTAGTTAAGGTGTGAGAGCCAAAGTGAACTTTGTATTGCTGTAAACGCGTTTTCAGCACCTGATTGTACACTTCAGGTGAAACTGTCAAAATCTTCAAAATGAGCAAAAGCACAATGAAATTAATGCTGGAATCATCTTCAAGTTGCTAAAATACACTAATGACAGCAAAAAGTTTGAGTCTACAACATTTAGTTAAGGTGTGAGAGCCTAAATGAACTTTGTATTGCTTTAAATGTGTTTTCAGCCCGATTGTACACTTCAGGTAAAACTGTCAAAATCTCCAAAATGAGCAAAAGCACAATGGAATTAATGCTGGAATCATCTTCAAGTTGCTAAAATACACTAATGACAGCAAAAAGTTTGAGTCTACAACATTTAGTTAAGGTGTGAGAGCCAAAATGAACTTTGTATTGCTTTAAATGCATTTTCAGCCCGATTGGACACTTCAGGTAAAACTGTCAAAATCTCCAAAATGAGCAAAAGCACAATGGAATTAATGCTGGAATCATCTTCAAGTTGCTAAAATACACTAATGACAGCAAAAAGTTTGAGTCTACAACATTTAGTTAAGGTGTGAGAGCCAAAATGAACTTTGTATTGCTTTAAATGCATTTTCAGCCCGATTGGACACTTCAGGTGAAACTGTCAAAATCTTCAAAATGAGCAAAAGCACAATGAAATTAATGCTGGAATCATCTTCAAGTTGCTAAAATACACTAATGACAGTAAAAAGTTTGAGTCTACAACATTTAGTTAAGGTGTGAGAGCCAAAATGAACTTTGTATTGCTTTAAATGCATTTTCAGCCTGAATGTACACTTCAGGTGAAACTGTCAAATTCTTCAAAATGAGCAAAAGCACAATGAAATTAATGCTGGAAACATCTTCAAGTTTCTAAAATACTCTAATGACAGCAAAAAGTTTGAGTCTACAACATTTAGTTAAGGTGTGAGAGCCAAAATGAACTTTGTATTGCTGTAAACGCGTTTTCAGCACCTGATTGTACACTTCAGGTGAAACTGTCAAAATCTTCAAAATGAGCAAAAGCACAATGAAATTAATGCTGGAATCATCTTCAAGTTGCTAAAATACACTAATGACAGCAAAAAGTTTGAGTCTACAACATTTAGTTAAGGTGTGAGAGCCAAAATGAACTTTGTATTGCTTTAAATGCATTTTCAGCCCGATTGGACACTTCAGGTGAAAGTGTCAAAATCTTCAAAATGAGCAAAAGCACAATGAAATTAATGCTGGAATCATCTTCAAGTTGCTAAAATACACTAATGACAGTAAAAAGTTTGAGTCTACAACATTTAGTTAAGGTGTGAGAGCCAAAATGAACTTTGTATTGCTTTAAATGCATTTTCAGCCTGAATGTACACTTCAGGTGAAACTGTCAAATTCTTCAAAATGAGCAAAAGCACAATGAAATTAATGCTGGAAACATCTTCAAGTTTCTAAAATACTCTAATGACAGCAAAAAGTTTGAGTCTACAACATTTAGTTAAGGTGTGAGAGCCAAAATGAACTTTGTATTGCTGTAAACGCGTTTTCAGCACCTGATTGTACACTTCAGGTGAAAGTGTCAAAATCTTTAAAATGAGCAAAAGCACAATGAAATTAATGCTGGAACCATCTTCAAGTTGCTAAAATACACTAATGACAGCAAAAAGTTTGAGTCTACAACATTTAGTTAAGGTGTGAGAGCCAAAATTAACTTTGTATTGCTTTAAAATTCATTTTCAGCCCGATTGTACACTTCAGGTGAAACTGTCAAAATCTTCAAAATGAGCAAAAGCACAATGAAATTAATGCTGGAAACATCTTCAAGTTTCTAAAATACTCTAATGACAGCAAAAAGTTTGAGTCTACAACATTTAGTTAAGGTGTGAGAGCCAAAATGAACTTTGTATTGCTGTAAACGCGTTTTCAGCACCTGATTGTACACTTCAGGTGAAACTGTCAAAATCTTCAAAATGAGCAAAAGCACAATGAAATTAATGCTGGAATCATCTTCAAGTTGCTAAAATACACTAATGACAGCAAAAAGTTTGAGTCTACAACATTTAGTTAAGGTGTGAGAGCCTAAATGAACTTTGTATTGCTTTAAATGCGTTTTCAGCCCGATTGTACACTTCAGGTAAAACTGTCAAAATCTCCAAAATGAGCAAAAGCACAATGGAATTAATGCTGGAATCATCTTCAAGTTGCTAAAATACACTAATGACAGCAAAAAGTTTGAGTCTACAACATTTAGTTAAGGTGTGAGAGCCAAAATGAACTTTGTATTGCTTTAAATGCATTTTCAGCCCGATTGGACACTTCAGGTGAAACTGTCAAAATCTTCAAAATGAGCAAAAGCACAATGAAATTAATGCTGGAATCATCTTCAAGTTGCTAAAATACACTAATGACAGTAAAAAGTTTGAGTCTACAACATTTAGTTAAGGTGTGAGAGCCAAAATGAACTTTGTATTGCTTTAAATGCATTTTCAGCCTGAATGTACACTTCAGGTGAAACTGTCAAATTCTTCAAAATGAGCAAAAGCACAATGAAATTAATGCTGGAAACATCTTCAAGTTTCTAAAATACTCTAATGACAGCAAAAAGTTTGAGTCTACAACATTTAGTTAAGGTGTGAGAGCCAAAATGAACTTTGTATTGCTGTAAACGCGTTTTCAGCACCTGATTGTACACTTCAGGTGAAAGTGTCAAAATCTTTAAAATGAGCAAAAGCACAATGAAATTAATGCTGGAATCATCTTCAAGTTGCTAAAATACACTAATGACAGCAAAAAGTTTGAGTCTACAACATTTAGTTAAGGTGTGAGAGCCAAAATTAACTTTGTATTGCTTTAAAATTCATTTTCAGCCCGATTGTACACTTCAGGTGAAACTGTCAAAAACTTCAAAATGAGCAAAAACACAATGAAATTAATGTTGGAATCATCTTCAAGTTGCTAAAATACACTAATGACAGCAAATAGTTTGAGTTTACAACATTTAGTTAAGTTGTGAGAGCCTAAATTAACTTTGTATTGCTTTAAATGCGTTTTCAGCCCGATTGTACACTTCAGGTAAAACTGTCAAAATCTCCAAAATGAGCAAAAGCACAATGGAATTAATGCTGGAATCATCTTCAAGTTGCTAAAATACACTAATGACAGCAAAAAGTTTGAGTCTACAACATTTAGTTAAGGTGTGAGAGCCAAAATGAACTTTGTATTGCTTTAAATGCATTTTCAGCCCGATTGGACACTTCAGGTGAAACTGTCAAAATCTTCAAAATGAGCAAAAGCACAATGAAATTAATGCTGGAATCATCTTCAAGTTGCTAAAATACACTAATGACAGTAAAAAGTTTGAGTCTACAACATTTAGTTAAGGTGTGAGAGCCAAAATTAACTTTGTATTGCTTTAAATGCATTTTCAGCCTGAATGTACACTTCAGGTGAAACTGTCAAATTCTTCAAAATGAGCAAAAGCACAATGAAATTAATGCTGGAAACATCTTCAAGTTTCTAAAATACTCTAATGACAGCAAAAAGTTTGAGTCTACAACATTTAGTTAAGGTGTGAGAGCCAAAATGAACTTTGTATTGCTGTAAACGCGTTTTCAGCACCTGATTGTACACTTCAGGTGAAACTGTCAAAATCTTCAAAATGAGCAAAAGCACAATGAAATTAATGCTGGAATCATCTTCAAGTTGCTAAAATACACTAATGACAGCAAAAAGTTTGAGTCTACAACATTTAGTTAAGGTGTGAGAGCCAAAATGAACTTTTTATTGCTTTAAATGCATTTTCAGCCCGATTGTACACTTCAGGTGAAACTGTCAAAATCTTCAAAATGAGCAAAAGCACAATGAAATTAATGCTGGAATAATCTTCAAGTTTCTAAAATACTCTAATGACAGCAAAAAGTTTGAGTCTACAACATTTAGTTAAGGTGTGAGAGCCAAAGTGAACTTTGTATTGCTGTAAACGCGTTTTCAGCACCTGATTGTACACTTCAGGTGAAACTGTCAAAATCTTCAAAATGAGCAAAAGCACAATGAAATTAATGCTGGAATCATCTTCAAGTTGCTAAAATACACTAATGACAGCAAAAAGTTTGAGTCTACAACATTTAGTTAAGGTGTGAGAGCCTAAATGAACTTTGTATTGCTTTAAATGCGTTTTCAGCCCGATTGTACACTTCAGGTAAAACTGTCAAAATCTCCAAAATGAGCAAAAGCACAATGGAATTAATGCTGGAATCATCTTCAAGTTGCTAAAATACACTAATGACAGCAAAAAGTTTGAGTCTACAACATTTAGTTAAGGTGTGAGAGCCAAAATGAACTTTGTATTGCTTTAAATGCATTTTCAGCCCGATTGGACACTTCAGGTGAAACTGTCAAAATCTTCAAAATGAGCAAAAGCACAATGAAATTAATGCTGGAATCATCTTCAAGTTGCTAAAATACACTAATGACAGTAAAAAGTTTGAGTCTACAACATTTAGTTAAGGTGTGAGAGCCAAAATGAACTTTGTATTGCTTTAAATGCATTTTCAGCCTGAATGTACACTTCAGGTGAAACTGTCAAATTCTTCAAAATGAGCAAAAGCACAATGAAATTAATGCTGGAAACATCTTCAAGTTTCTAAAATACTCTAATGACAGCAAAAAGTTTGAGTCTACAACATTTAGTTAAGGTGTGAGAGCCAAAATGAACTTTGTATTGCTGTAAACGCGTTTTCAGCACCTGATTGTACACTTCAGGTGAAAGTGTCAAAATCTTTAAAATGAGCAAAAGCACAATGAAATTAATGCTGGAACCATCTTCAAGTTGCTAAAATACACTAATGACAGCAAAAAGTTTGAGTCTACAACATTTAGTTAAGGTGTGAGAGCCAAAATTAACTTTGTATTGCTTTAAAATTCATTTTCAGCCCGATTGTACACTTCAGGTGAAACTGTCAAAATCTTCAAAATGAGCAAAAGCACAATGAAATTAATGCTGGAATCATCTTCAAGTTGCTAAAATACACTAATGACAGCAAAAAGTTTGAGTCTACAACATTTAGTTAAGGTGTGAGAGCCAAAATGAACTTTGTATTGCTTTAAATGCATTTTCAGCCCGATTGGACACTTCAGGTGAAACTGTCAAAATCTTCAAAATGAGCAAAAGCACAATGAAATTAATGCTGGAATCATCTTCAAGTTGCTAAAATACACTAATGACAGCAAAAAGTTTGAGTCTACAACATTTAGTTAAGGTGTGAGAGCCAAAATTAACTTTGTATTGCTTTAAAATTCATTTTCAGCCCGATTGTACACTTCAGGTGAAACTGTCAAAATCTTCAAAATGAGCAAAAGCACAATGAAATTAATGCTGGAAACATCTTCAAGTTTCTAAAATACTCTAATGACAGCAAAAAGTTTGAGTCTACAACATTTAGTTAAGGTGTGAGAGCCAAAATGAACTTTGTATTGCTGTAAACGCGTTTTCAGCACCTGATTGTACACTTCAGGTGAAACTGTCAAAATCTTCAAAATGAGCAAAAGCACAATGAAATTAATGCTGGAATCATCTTCAAGTTGCTAAAATACACTAATGACAGCAAAAAGTTTGAGTCTACAACATTTAGTTAAGGTGTGAGAGCCTAAATGAACTTTGTATTGCTTTAAATGCGTTTTCAGCCCGATTGTACACTTCAGGTAAAACTGTCAAAATCTCCAAAATGAGCAAAAGCACAATGGAATTAATGCTGGAATCATCTTCAAGTTGCTAAAATACACTAATGACAGCAAAAAGTTTGAGTCTACAACATTTAGTTAAGGTGTGAGAGCCAAAATGAACTTTGTATTGCTTTAAATGCATTTTCAGCCCGATTGGACACTTCAGGTGAAACTGTCAAAATCTTCAAAATGAGCAAAAGCACAATGAAATTAATGCTGGAATCATCTTCAAGTTGCTAAAATACACTAATGACAGTAAAAAGTTTGAGTCTACAACATTTAGTTAAGGTGTGAGAGCCAAAATGAACTTTGTATTGCTTTAAATGCATTTTCAGCCTGAATGTACACTTCAGGTGAAACTGTCAAATTCTTCAAAATGAGCAAAAGCACAATGAAATTAATGCTGGAAACATCTTCAAGTTTCTAAAATACTCTAATGACAGCAAAAAGTTTGAGTCTACAACATTTAGTTAAGGTGTGAGAGCCAAAATGAACTTTGTATTGCTGTAAACGCGTTTTCAGCACCTGATTGTACACTTCAGGTGAAAGTGTCAAAATCTTTAAAATGAGCAAAAGCACAATGAAATTAATGCTGGAATCATCTTCAAGTTGCTAAAATACACTAATGACAGCAAAAAGTTTGAGTCTACAACATTTAGTTAAGGTGTGAGAGCCAAAATTAACTTTGTATTGCTTTAAAATTCATTTTCAGCCCGATTGTACACTTCAGGTGAAACTGTCAAAAACTTCAAAATGAGCAAAAACACAATGAAATTAATGTTGGAATCATCTTCAAGTTGCTAAAATACACTAATGACAGCAAATAGTTTGAGTTTACAACATTTAGTTAAGTTGTGAGAGCCTAAATTAACTTTGTATTGCTTTAAATGCGTTTTCAGCCCGATTGTACACTTCAGGTAAAACTGTCAAAATCTCCAAAATGAGCAAAAGCACAATGGAATTAATGCTGGAATCATCTTCAAGTTGCTAAAATACACTAATGACAGCAAAAAGTTTGAGTCTACAACATTTAGTTAAGGTGTGAGAGCCAAAATGAACTTTGTATTGCTTTAAATGCATTTTCAGCCCGATTGGACACTTCAGGTGAAACTGTCAAAATCTTCAAAATGAGCAAAAGCACAATGAAATTAATGCTGGAATCATCTTCAAGTTGCTAAAATACACTAATGACAGTAAAAAGTTTGAGTCTACAACATTTAGTTAAGGTGTGAGAGCCAAAATGAACTTTGTATTGCTTTAAATGCATTTTCAGCCTGAATGTACACTTCAGGTGAAACTGTCAAATTCTTGAAAATGAGCAAAAGCACAATGAAATTAATGCTGGAAACATCTTCAAGTTTCTAAAATACTCTAATGACAGCAAAAAGTTTGAGTCTACAACATTTAGTTAAGGTGTGAGAGCCAAAATGAACTTTGTATTGCTGTAAACGCGTTTTCAGCACCTGATTGTACACTTCAGGTGAAACTGTCAAAATCTTCAAAATGAGCAAAAGCACAATGAAATTAATGCTGGAATCATCTTCAAGTTGCTAAAATACACTAATGACAGCAAAAAGTTTGAGTCTACAACATTTAGTTAAGGTGTGAGAGCCAAAATGAACTTTTTATTGCTTTAAATGCATTTTCAGCCCGATTGTACACTTCAGGTGAAACTGTCAAAATCTTCAAAATGAGCAAAAGCACAATGAAATTAATGCTGGAATAATCTTCAAGTTTCTAAAATACTCTAATGACAGCAAAAAGTTTGAGTCTACAACATTTAGTTAAGGTGTGAGAGCCAAAGTGAACTTTGTATTGCTGTAAACGCGTTTTCAGCACCTGATTGTACACTTCAGGTGAAACTGTCAAAATCTTCAAAATGAGCAAAAGCACAATGAAATTAATGCTGGAATCATCTTCAAGTTGCTAAAATACACTAATGACAGCAAAAAGTTTGAGTCTACAACATTTAGTTAAGGTGTGAGAGCCTAAATGAACTTTGTATTGCTTTAAATGCGTTTTCAGCCCGATTGTACACTTCAGGTAAAACTGTCAAAATCTCCAAAATGAGCAAAAGCACAATGGAATTAATGCTGGAATCATCTTCAAGTTGCTAAAATACACTAATGACAGCAAAAAGTTTGAGTCTACAACATTTAGTTAAGGTGTGAGAGCCAAAATGAACTTTGTATTGCTTTAAATGCATTTTCAGCCCGATTGGACACTTCAGGTAAAACTGTCAAAATCTCCAAAATGAGCAAAAGCACAATGGAATTAATGCTGGAATCATCTTCAAGTTGCTAAAATACACTAATGACAGCAAAAAGTTTGAGTCTACAACATTTAGTTAAGGTGTGAGAGCCAAAATGAACTTTGTATTGCTTTAAATGCATTTTCAGCCCGATTGGACACTTCAGGTGAAACTGTCAAAATCTTCAAAATGAGCAAAAGCACAATGAAATTAATGCTGGAATCATCTTCAAGTTGCTAAAATACACTAATGACAGTAAAAAGTTTGAGTCTACAACATTTAGTTAAGGTGTGAGAGCCAAAATGAACTTTGTATTGCTTTAAATGCATTTTCAGCCTGAATGTACACTTCAGGTGAAACTGTCAAATTCTTCAAAATGAGCAAAAGCACAATGAAATTAATGCTGGAAACATCTTCAAGTTTCTAAAATACTCTAATGACAGCAAAAAGTTTGAGTCTACAACATTTAGTTAAGGTGTGAGAGCCAAAATGAACTTTGTATTGCTGTAAACGCGTTTTCAACACCTGATTGTACACTTCAGGTGAAACTGTCAAAATCTTCAAAATGAGCAAAAGCACAATGGAATTAATGCTGGAATCATCTTCAAGTTGCTAAAATACACTAATGACAGCAAAAAGTTTGAGTCTACAACATTTAGTTAAGGTGTGAGAGCCAAAATGAACTTTGTATTGCTTTAAATGCATTTTCAGCCCGATTGGACACTTCAGGTGAAACTGTCAAAATCTTCAAAATGAGCAAAAGCACAATGAAATTAATGCTGGAATCATCTTCAAGTTGCTAAAATACACTAATGACAGTAAAAAGTTTGAGTCTACAACATTTAGTTAAGGTGTGAGAGCCAAAATGAACTTTGTATTGCTTTAAATGCATTTTCAGCCTGAATGTACACTTCAGGTGAAACTGTCAAATTCTTCAAAATGAGCAAAAGCACAATGAAATTAATGCTGGAAACATCTTCAAGTTTCTAAAATACTCTAATGACAGCAAAAAGTTTGAGTCTACAACATTTAGTTAAGGTGTGAGAGCCAAAATGAACTTTGTATTGCTGTAAACGCGTTTTCAGCACCTGATTGTACACTTCAGGTGAAAGTGTCAAAATCTTTAAAATGAGCAAAAGCACAATGAAATTAATGCTGGAACCATCTTCAAGTTGCTAAAATACACTAATGACAGCAAAAAGTTTGAGTCTACAACATTTAGTTAAGGTGTGAGAGCCAAAATTAACTTTGTATTGCTTTAAAATTCATTTTCAGCCCGATTGTACACTTCAGGTGAAACTGTCAAAATCTTCAAAATGAGCAAAAGCACAATGAAATTAATGCTGGAAACATCTTCAAGTTTCTAAAATACTCTAATGACAGCAAAAAGTTTGAGTCTACAACATTTAGTTAAGGTGTGAGAGCCAAAATGAACTTTGTATTGCTGTAAACGCGTTTTCAGCACCTGATTGTACACTTCAGGTGAAACTGTCAAAATCTTCAAAATGAGCAAAAGCACAATGAAATTAATGCTGGAATCATCTTCAAGTTGCTAAAATACACTAATGACAGCAAAAAGTTTGAGTCTACAACATTTAGTTAAGGTGTGAGAGCCTAAATGAACTTTGTATTGCTTTAAATGCGTTTTCAGCCCGATTGTACACTTCAGGTAAAACTGTCAAAATCTCCAAAATGAGCAAAAGCACAATGGAATTAATGCTGGAATCATCTTCAAGTTGCTAAAATACACTAATGACAGCAAAAAGTTTGAGTCTACAACATTTAGTTAAGGTGTGAGAGCCAAAATGAACTTTGTATTGCTTTAAATGCATTTTCAGCCCGATTGGACACTTCAGGTGAAACTGTCAAAATCTTCAAAATGAGCAAAAGCACAATGAAATTAATGCTGGAATCATCTTCAAGTTGCTAAAATACACTAATGACAGTAAAAAGTTTGAGTCTACAACATTTAGTTAAGGTGTGAGAGCCAAAATGAACTTTGTATTGCTTTAAATGCATTTTCAGCCTGAATGTACACTTCAGGTGAAACTGTCAAATTCTTCAAAATGAGCAAAAGCACAATGAAATTAATGCTGGAAACATCTTCAAGTTTCTAAAATACTCTAATGACAGCAAAAAGTTTGAGTCTACAACATTTAGTTAAGGTGTGAGAGCCAAAATGAACTTTGTATTGCTGTAAACGCGTTTTCAGCACCTGATTGTACACTTCAGGTGAAACTGTCAAAATCTTCAAAATGAGCAAAAGCACAATGAAATTAATGCTGGAATCATCTTCAAGTTGCTAAAATACACTAATGACAGCAAAAAGTTTGAGTCTACAACATTTAGTTAAGGTGTGAGAGCCAAAATGAACTTTTTATTGCTTTAAATGCATTTTCAGCCCGATTGTACACTTCAGGTGAAACTGTCAAAATCTTCAAAATGAGCAAAAGCACAATGAAATTAATGCTGGAATAATCTTCAAGTTTCTAAAATACTCTAATGACAGCAAAAAGTTTGAGTCTACAACATTTAGTTAAGGTGTGAGAGCCAAAGTGAACTTTGTATTGCTGTAAACGCGTTTTCAGCACCTGATTGTACACTTCAGGTGAAACTGTCAAAATCTCCAAAATGAGCAAAAGCACAATGGAATTAATGCTGGAATCATCTTCAAGTTGCTAAAATACACTAATGACAGCAAAAAGTTTGAGTCTACAACATTTAGTTAAGGTGTGAGAGCCAAAATGAACTTTGTATTGCTTTAAATGCATTTTCAGCCCGATTGGACACTTCAGGTGAAACTGTCAAAATCTTCAAAATGAGCAAAAGCACAATGAAATTAATGCTGGAATCATCTTCAAGTTGCTAAAATACACTAATGACAGTAAAAAGTTTGAGTCTACAACATTTAGTTAAGGTGTGAGAGCCAAAATGAACTTTGTATTGCTTTAAATGCATTTTCAGCCTGAATGTACACTTCAGGTGAAACTGTCAAATTCTTCAAAATGAGCAAAAGCACAATGAAATTAATGCTGGAAACATCTTCAAGTTTCTAAAATACTCTAATGACAGCAAAAAGTTTGAGTCTACAACATTTAGTTAAGGTGTGAGAGCCAAAATGAACTTTGTATTGCTGTAAACGCGTTTTCAGCACCTGATTGTACACTTCAGGTGAAAGTGTCAAAATCTTTAAAATGAGCAAAAGCACAATGAAATTAATGCTGGAACCATCTTCAAGTTGCTAAAATACACTAATGACAGCAAAAAGTTTGAGTCTACAACATTTAGTTAAGGTGTGAGAGCCAAAATTAACTTTGTATTGCTTTAAAATTCATTTTCAGCCCGATTGTACACTTCAGGTGAAACTGTCAAAATCTTCAAAATGAGCAAAAGCACAATGAAATTAATGCTGGAATCATCTTCAAGTTGCTAAAATACACTAATGACAGCAAAAAGTTTGAGTCTACAACATTTAGTTAAGGTGTGAGAGCCAAAATGAACTTTGTATTGCTTTAAATGCATTTTCAGCCCGATTGGACACTTCAGGTGAAACTGTCAAAATCTTCAAAATGAGCAAAAGCACAATGAAATTAATGCTGGAAACATCTTCAAGTTTCTAAAATACTCTAATGACAGCAAAAAGTTTGAGTCTACAACATTTAGTTAAGGTGTGAGAGCCAAAATGAACTTTGTATTGCTGTAAACGCGTTTTCAGCACCTGATTGTACACTTCAGGTGAAACTGTCAAAATCTTCAAAATGAGCAAAAGCACAATGAAATTAATGCTGGAATCATCTTCAAGTTGCTAAAATACACTAATGACAGCAAAAAGTTTGAGTCTACAACATTTAGTTAAGGTGTGAGAGCCAAAATGAACTTTTTATTGCTTTAAATGCATTTTCAGCCCGATTGTACACTTCAGGTGAAACTGTCAAAATCTTCAAAATGAGCAAAAGCACAATGAAATTAATGCTGGAATAATCTTCAAGTTTCTAAAATACTCTAATGACAGCAAAAAGTTTGAGTCTACAACATTTAGTTAAGGTGTGAGAGCCAAAGTGAACTTTGTATTGCTGTAAACGCGTTTTCAGCACCTGATTGTACACTTCAGGTGAAACTGTCAAAATCTTCAAAATGAGCAAAAGCACAATGAAATTAATGCTGGAATCATCTTCAAGTTGCTAAAATACACTAATGACAGCAAAAAGTTTGAGTCTACAACATTTAGTTAAGGTGTGAGAGCCTAAATGAACTTTGTATTGCTTTAAATGCGTTTTCAGCCCGATTGTACACTTCAGGTAAAACTGTCAAAATCTCCAAAATGAGCAAAAGCACAATGGAATTAATGCTGGAATCATCTTCAAGTTGCTAAAATACACTAATGACAGCAAAAAGTTTGAGTCTACAACATTTAGTTAAGGTGTGAGAGCCAAAATGAACTTTGTATTGCTTTAAATGCATTTTCAGCCCGATTGGACACTTCAGGTAAAACTGTCAAAATCTCCAAAATGAGCAAAAGCACAATGGAATTAATGCTGGAATCATCTTCAAGTTGCTAAAATACACTAATGACAGCAAAAAGTTTGAGTCTACAACATTTAGTTAAGGTGTGAGAGCCAAAATGAACTTTGTATTGCTTTAAATGCATTTTCAGCCCGATTGGACACTTCAGGTGAAACTGTCAAAATCTTCAAAATGAGCAAAAGCACAATGAAATTAATGCTGGAATCATCTTCAAGTTGCTAAAATACACTAATGACAGTAAAAAGTTTGAGTCTACAACATTTAGTTAAGGTGTGAGAGCCAAAATGAACTTTGTATTGCTTTAAATGCATTTTCAGCCTGAATGTACACTTCAGGTGAAACTGTCAAATTCTTCAAAATGAGCAAAAGCACAATGAAATTAATGCTGGAAACATCTTCAAGTTTCTAAAATACTCTAATGACAGTAAAAAGTTTGAGTCTACAACATTTAGTTAAGGTGTGAGAGCCAAAATGAACTTTGTATTGCTTTAAATGCATTTTCAGCCTGAATGTACACTTCAGGTGAAACTGTCAAATTCTTCAAAATGAGCAAAAGCACAATGAAATTAATGCTGGAAACATCTTCAAGTTTCTAAAATACTCTAATGACAGCAAAAAGTTTGAGTCTACAACATTTAGTTAAGGTGTGAGAGCCAAAATGAACTTTGTATTGCTGTAAACGCGTTTTCAGCACCTGATTGTACACTTCAGGTGAAAGTGTCAAAATCTTTAAAATGAGCAAAAGCACAATGAAATTAATGCTGGAACCATCTTCAAGTTGCTAAAATACACTAATGACAGCAAAAAGTTTGAGTCTACAACATTTAGTTAAGGTGTGAGAGCCAAAATTAACTTTGTATTGCTTTAAAATTCATTTTCAGCCCGATTGTACACTTCAGGTGAAACTGTCAAAATCTTCTAAATGAGCAAAAGCACAATGAAATTAATGCTGGAAACATCTTCAAGTTTCTAAAATACTCTAATGACAGCAAAAAGTTTGAGTCTACAACATTTAGTTAAGGTGTGAGAGCCAAAATGAACTTTGTATTGCTGTAAACGCGTTTTCAGCACCTGATTGTACACTTCAGGTGAAACTGTCAAAATCTTCAAAATGAGCAAAAGCACAATGAAATTAATGCTGGAATCATCTTCAAGTTGCTAAAATACACTAATGACAGCAAAAAGTTTGAGTCTACAACATTTAGTTAAGGTGTGAGAGCCTAAATGAACTTTGTATTGCTTTAAATGCGTTTTCAGCCCGATTGTACACTTCAGGTAAAACTGTCAAAATCTCCAAAATGAGCAAAAGCACAATGGAATTAATGCTGGAATCATCTTCAAGTTGCTAAAATACACTAATGACAGCAAAAAGTTTGAGTCTACAACATTTAGTTAAGGTGTGAGAGCCAAAATGAACTTTGTATTGCTTTAAATGCATTTTCAGCCCGATTGGACACTTCAGGTGAAACTGTCAAAATCTTCAAAATGAGCAAAAGCACAATGAAATTAATGCTGGAATCATCTTCAAGTTGCTAAAATACACTAATGACAGTAAAAAGTTTGAGTCTACAACATTTAGTTAAGGTGTGAGAGCCAAAATGAACTTTGTATTGCTTTAAATGCATTTTCAGCCTGAATGTACACTTCAGGTGAAACTGTCAAATTCTTCAAAATGAGCAAAAGCACAATGAAATTAATGCTGGAAACATCTTCAAGTTTCTAAAATACTCTAATGACAGCAAAAAGTTTGAGTCTACAACATTTAGTTAAGGTGTGAGAGCCAAAATGAACTTTGTATTGCTGTAAACGCGTTTTCAGCACCTGATTGTACACTTCAGGTGAAAGTGTCAAAATCTTTAAAATGAGCAAAAGCACAATGAAATTAATGCTGGAATCATCTTCAAGTTGCTAAAATACACTAATGACAGCAAAAAGTTTGAGTCTACAACATTTAGTTAAGGTGTGAGAGCCAAAATTAACTTTGTATTGCTTTAAAATTCATTTTCAGCCCGATTGTACACTTCAGGTGAAACTGTCAAAAACTTCAAAATGAGCAAAAACACAATGAAATTAATGTTGGAATCATCTTCAAGTTGCTAAAATACACTAATGACAGCAAATAGTTTGAGTTTACAACATTTAGTTAAGTTGTGAGAGCCTAAATTAACTTTGTATTGCTTTAAATGCGTTTTCAGCCCGATTGTACACTTCAGGTAAAACTGTCAAAATCTCCAAAATGAGCAAAAGCACAATGGAATTAATGCTGGAATCATCTTCAAGTTGCTAAAATACACTAATGACAGCAAAAAGTTTGAGTCTACAACATTTAGTTAAGGTGTGAGAGCCAAAATGAACTTTGTATTGCTTTAAATGCATTTTCAGCCCGATTGGACACTTCAGGTGAAACTGTCAAAATCTTCAAAATGAGCAAAAGCACAATGAAATTAATGCTGGAATCATCTTCAAGTTGCTAAAATACACTAATGACAGTAAAAAGTTTGAGTCTACAACATTTAGTTAAGGTGTGAGAGCCAAAATGAACTTTGTATTGCTTTAAATGCATTTTCAGCCTGAATGTACACTTCAGGTGAAACTGTCAAATTCTTCAAAATGAGCAAAAGCACAATGAAATTAATGCTGGAAACATCTTCAAGTTTCTAAAATACTCTAATGACAGCAAAAAGTTTGAGTCTACAACATTTAGTTAAGGTGTGAGAGCCAAAATGAACTTTGTATTGCTGTAAACGCGTTTTCAGCACCTGATTGTACACTTCAGGTGAAACTGTCAAAATCTTCAAAATGAGCAAAAGCACAATGAAATTAATGCTGGAATCATCTTCAAGTTGCTAAAATACACTAATGACAGCAAAAAGTTTGAGTCTACAACATTTAGTTAAGGTGTGAGAGCCAAAATGAACTTTGTATTGCTTTAAATGCATTTTCAGCCCGATTGGACACTTCAGGTGAAACTGTCAAAATCTTCAAAATGAGCAAAAGCACAATGAAATTAATGCTGGAATCATCTTCAAGTTGCTAAAATACACTAATGACAGTAAAAAGTTTGAGTCTACAACATTTAGTTAAGGTGTGAGAGCCAAAATGAACTTTGTATTGCTTTAAATGCATTTTCAGCCTGAATGTACACTTCAGGTGAAACTGTCAAATTCTTCAAAATGAGCAAAAGCACAATGAAATTAATGCTGGAAACATCTTCAAGTTTCTAAAATACTCTAATGACAGCAAAAAGTTTGAGTCTACAACATTTAGTTAAGGTGTGAGAGCCAAAATGAACTTTGTATTGCTGTAAACGCGTTTTCAGCACCTGATTGTACACTTCAGGTGAAAGTGTCAAAATCTTTAAAATGAGCAAAAGCACAATGAAATTAATGCTGGAACCATCTTCAAGTTGCTAAAATACACTAATGACAGCAAAAAGTTTGAGTCTACAACATTTAGTTAAGGTGTGAGAGCCAAAATTAACTTTGTATTGCTTTAAAATTCATTTTCAGCCCGATTGTACACTTCAGGTGAAACTGTCAAAATCTTCAAAATGAGCAAAAGCACAATGAAATTAATGCTGGAAACATCTTCAAGTTTCTAAAATACTCTAATGACAGCAAAAAGTTTGAGTCTACAACATTTAGTTAAGGTGTGAGAGCCAAAATGAACTTTGTATTGCTGTAAACGCGTTTTCAGCACCTGATTGTACACTTCAGGTGAAACTGTCAAAATCTTCAAAATGAGCAAAAGCACAATGAAATTAATGCTGGAATCATCTTCAAGTTGCTAAAATACACTAATGACAGCAAAAAGTTTGAGTCTACAACATTTAGTTAAGGTGTGAGAGCCTAAATGAACTTTGTATTGCTTTAAATGCGTTTTCAGCCCGATTGTACACTTCAGGTAAAACTGTCAAAATCTCCAAAATGAGCAAAAGCACAATGGAATTAATGCTGGAATCATCTTCAAGTTGCTAAAATACACTAATGACAGCAAAAAGTTTGAGTCTACAACATTTAGTTAAGGTGTGAGAGCCAAAATGAACTTTGTATTGCTTTAAATGCATTTTCAGCCCGATTGGACACTTCAGGTGAAACTGTCAAAATCTTCAAAATGAGCAAAAGCACAATGAAATTAATGCTGGAATCATCTTCAAGTTGCTAAAATACACTAATGACAGTAAAAAGTTTGAGTCTACAACATTTAGTTAAGGTGTGAGAGCCAAAATGAACTTTGTATTGCTTTAAATGCATTTTCAGCCTGAATGTACACTTCAGGTGAAACTGTCAAATTCTTCAAAATGAGCAAAAGCACAATGAAATTAATGCTGGAAACATCTTCAAGTTTCTAAAATACTCTAATGACAGCAAAAAGTTTGAGTCTACAACATTTAGTTAAGGTGTGAGAGCCAAAATGAACTTTGTATTGCTGTAAACGCGTTTTCAGCACCTGATTGTACACTTCAGGTGAAAGTGTCAAAATCTTTAAAATGAGCAAAAGCACAATGAAATTAATGCTGGAATCATCTTCAAGTTGCTAAAATACACTAATGACAGCAAAAAGTTTGAGTCTACAACATTTAGTTAAGGTGTGAGAGCCAAAATTAACTTTGTATTGCTTTAAAATTCATTTTCAGCCCGATTGTACACTTCAGGTGAAACTGTCAAAAACTTCAAAATGAGCAAAAACACAATGAAATTAATGTTGGAATCATCTTCAAGTTGCTAAAATACACTAATGACAGCAAATAGTTTGAGTTTACAACATTTAGTTAAGTTGTGAGAGCCTAAATTAACTTTGTATTGCTTTAAATGCGTTTTCAGCCCGATTGTACACTTTAGGTAAAACTGTCAAAATCTCCAAAATGAGCAAAAGCACAATGGAATTAATGCTGGAATCATCTTCAAGTTGCTAAAATACACTAATGACAGCAAAAAGTTTGAGTCTACAACATTTAGTTAAGGTGTGAGAGCCAAAATGAACTTTGTATTGCTTTAAATGCATTTTCAGCCCGATTGGACACTTCAGGTGAAACTGTCAAAATCTTCAAAATGAGCAAAAGCACAATGAAATTAATGCTGGAATCATCTTCAAGTTGCTAAAATACACTAATGACAGTAAAAAGTTTGAGTCTACAACATTTAGTTAAGGTGTGAGAGCCAAAATGAACTTTGTATTGCTTTAAATGCATTTTCAGCCTGAATGTACACTTCAGGTGAAACTGTCAAATTCTTCAAAATGAGCAAAAGCACAATGAAATTAATGCTGGAAACATCTTCAAGTTTCTAAAATACTCTAATGACAGCAAAAAGTTTGAGTCTACAACATTTAGTTAAGGTGTGAGAGCCAAAATGAACTTTGTATTGCTGTAAACGCGTTTTCAGCACCTGATTGTACACTTCAGGTGAAACTGTCAAAATCTTCAAAATGAGCAAAAGCACAATGAAATTAATGCTGGAATCATCTTCAAGTTGCTAAAATACACTAATGACAGCAAAAAGTTTGAGTCTACAACATTTAGTTAAGGTGTGAGAGCCAAAATGAACTTTTTATTGCTTTAAATGCATTTTCAGCCCGATTGTACACTTCAGGTGAAACTGTCAAAATCTTCAAAATGAGCAAAAGCACAATGAAATTAATGCTGGAATAATCTTCAAGTTTCTAAAATACTCTAATGACAGCAAAAAGTTTGAGTCTACAACATTTAGTTAAGGTGTGAGAGCCAAAGTGAACTTTGTATTGCTGTAAACGCGTTTTCAGCACCTGATTGTACACTTCAGGTGAAACTGTCAAAATCTTCAAAATGAGCAAAAGCACAATGAAATTAATGCTGGAATCATCTTCAAGTTGCTAAAATACACTAATGACAGCAAAAAGTTTGAGTCTACAACATTTAGTTAAGGTGTGAGAGCCTAAATGAACTTTGTATTGCTTTAAATGCGTTTTCAGCCCGATTGTACACTTCAGGTAAAACTGTCAAAATCTCCAAAATGAGCAAAAGCACAATGGAATTAATGCTGGAATCATCTTCAAGTTGCTAAAATACACTAATGACAGCAAAAAGTTTGAGTCTACAACATTTAGTTAAGGTGTGAGAGCCAAAATGAACTTTGTATTGCTTTAAATGCATTTTCAGCCCGATTGGACACTTCAGGTGAAACTGTCAAAATCTTCAAAATGAGCAAAAGCACAATGAAATTAATGCTGGAATCATCTTCAAGTTGCTAAAATACACTAATGACAGTAAAAAGTTTGAGTCTACAACATTTAGTTAAGGTGTGAGAGCCAAAATGAACTTTGTATTGCTTTAAATGCATTTTCAGCCTGAATGTACACTTCAGGTGAAACTGTCAAATTCTTCAAAATGAGCAAAAGCACAATGAAATTAATGCTGGAAACATCTTCAAGTTTCTAAAATACTCTAATGACAGCAAAAAGTTTGAGTCTACAACATTTAGTTAAGGTGTGAGAGCCAAAATGAACTTTGTATTGCTGTAAACGCGTTTTCAGCACCTGATTGTACACTTCAGGTGAAAGTGTCAAAATCTTTAAAATGAGCAAAAGCACAATGAAATTAATGCTGGAACCATCTTCAAGTTGCTAAAATACACTAATGACAGCAAAAAGTTTGAGTCTACAACATTTAGTTAAGGTGTGAGAGCCAAAATTAACTTTGTATTGCTTTAAAATTCATTTTCAGCCCGATTGTACACTTCAGGTGAAACTGTCAAAATCTTCAAAATGAGCAAAAGCACAATGAAATTAATGCTGTAATCATCTTCAAGTTGCTAAAATACACTAATGACAGCAAAAAGTTTGAGTCTACAACATTTAGTTAAGGTGTGAGAGCCAAAATTAACTTTGTATTGCTTTAAATGCATTTTCAGCCTGAATGTACACTTCAGGTGAAACTGTCAAATTCTTCAAAATGAGCAAAAGCACAATGAAATTAATGCTGGAAACATCTTCAAGTTTCTAAAATACTCTAATGACAGCAAAAAGTTTGAGTCTACAACATTTAGTTAAGGTGTGAGAGCCAAAATGAACTTTGTATTGCTGTAAACGCGTTTTCAGCACCTGATTGTACACTTCAGGTGAAACTGTCAAAATCTTCAAAATGAGCAAAAGCACAATGAAATTAATGCTGGAATCATCTTCAAGTTGCTAAAATACACTAATGACAGCAAAAAGTTTGAGTCTACAACATTTAGTTAAGGTGTGAGAGACTAAATGAACTTTGTATTCCTTTAAATGCGTTTTCAGCCCGATTGTACACTTCAGGTGAAACTGTCAAAATCTTCAAAATGAGCAAAAGCACAATGAAATTAATGCTGGAATCATCTTCAAGTTGCTAAAATACACTAATGACAGCAAAAAGTTTGAGTCTACAACATTTAGTTACGGTGTGAGAGCCAAAATGAACTTTGTATTGCTTTAAATGCATTTTCAGCCCGATTGGACACTTCAGGTGAAACTGTCAAAATCTTCAAAATGAGCAAAAGCACAATGAAATTAATGCTGGAATCATCTTCAAGTTGCTAAAATACACTAATGACAGTAAAAAGTTTGAGTCTACAACATTTAGTTAAGGTGTGAGAGCCAAAATGAACTTTGTATTGCTTTAAATGCATTTTCAGCCCGATTGGACACTTCAGGTGAAACTGTCAAAATCTTCAAAATGACCAAAAGCACAATGAAATTAATGCTGGAATCATCTTCAAGTTGCTAAAATACACTAATGACAGTAAAAAGTTTGAGTCTACAACATTTAGTTAAGGTATGAGAGCCAAAATGAACTTTGTATTGCTGTAAACGCGTTTTCAGCACCTGATTGTACACTTCAGTTGAAAGTGTCAAAATCTTTAAAATGAGCAAAAGCACAATGAAATTAATGTTGGAATCATCTTCAAGTTGCTAAAATACACTAATGACAGCAAATAGTTTGAGTTTACAACATTTAGTTAAGTTGTGAGAGCCTAAATTAACTTTGTATTGCTTTAAATGCGTTTTCAGCCCGATTGTACACTTCAGGTAAAACTGTCAAAATCTCCAAAATGAGCAAAAGCACAATGGAATTAATGCTGGAATCATCTTCAAGTTGCTAAAATACACTAATGACAGCAAAAAGTTTGAGTCTACAACATTTAGTTAAGGTGTGAGAGCCAAAATGAACTTTGTATTGCTTTAAATGCATTTTCAGCCCGATTGGACACTTCAGGTGAAACTGTCAAAATCTTCAAAATGAGCAAAAGCACAATGAAATTAATGCTGGAATCATCTTCAAGTTGCTAAAATACACTAATGACAGTAAAAAGTTTGAGTCTACAACATTTAGTTAAGGTGTGAGAGCCAAAATGAACTTTGTATTGCTTTAAATGCATTTTCAGCCTGAATGTACACTTCAGGTGAAACTGTCAAATTCTTCAAAATGAGCAAAAGCACAATGAAATTAATGCTGGAAACATCTTCAAGTTTCTAAAATACTCTAATGACAGCAAAAAGTTTGAGTCTACAACATTTAGTTAAGGTGTGAGAGCCAAAAAGAACTTTGTATTGCTGTAAACGCGTTTTCAGCACCTGATTGTACACTTCAGGTGAAACTGTCAAAATCTTCAAAATGAGCAAAAGCACAATGAAATTAATGCTGGAATCATCTTCAAGTTGCTAAAATACACTAATGACAGCAAAAAGTTTGAGTCTACAACATTTAGTTAAGGTGTGAGAGCCAAAATGAACTTTTTATTGCTTTAAATGCATTTTCAGCCCGATTGTACACTTCAGGTGAAACTGTCAAAATCTTCAAAATGAGCAAAAGCACAATGAAATTAATGCTGGAATTATCTTCAAGTTTCTAAAATACTCTAATGACAGCAAAAAGTTTGAGTCTACAACATTTAGTTAAGGTGTGAGAGCCAAAGTGAACTTTGTATTGCTGTAAACGCGTTTTCAGCACCTGATTGTACACTTCAGGTGAAACTGTCAAAATCTTCAAAATGAGCAAAAGCACAATGAAATTAATGCTGGAATCATCTTCAAGTTGCTAAAATACACTAATGACAGCAAAAAGTTTGAGTCTACAACATTTAGTTAAGGTGTGAGAGCCTAAATGAACTTTGTATTGCTTTAAATGCGTTTTCAGCCCGATTGTACACCTCAGGTAAAACTGTCAAAATCTCCAAAATGAGCAAAAGCACAATGGAATTAATGCTGGAATCATCTTCAAGTTGCTAAAATACACTAATGACAGCAAAAAGTTTGAGTCTACAACATTTAGTTAAGGTGTGAGAGCCAAAATGAACTTTGTATTGCTTTAAATGCATTTTCAGCCCGATTGGACACTTCAGGTGAAACTGTCAAAATCTTCAAAATGAGCAAAAGCACAATGAAATTAATGCTGGAATCATCTTCAAGTTGCTAAAATACACTAATGACAGTAAAAAGTTTGAGTCTACAACATTTAGTTAAGGTGTGAGAGCCAAAATGAACTTTGTATTGCTTTAAATGCATTTTCAGCCTGAATGTACACTTCAGGTGAAACTGTCAAATTCTTCAAAATGAGCAAAAGCACAATGAAATTAATGCTGGAAACATCTTCAAGTTTCTAAAATACTCTAATGACAGCAAAAAGTTTGAGTCTACAACATTTAGTTAAGGTGTGAGAGCCAAAATGAACTTTGTATTGCTGTAAACGCGTTTTCAGCACCTGATTGTACACTTCAGGTGAAAGTGTCAAAATCTTTAAAATGAGCAAAAGCACAATGAAATTAATGCTGGAATCATCTTCAAGTTGCTAAAATACACTAATGACAGCAAAAAGTTTGAGTCTACAACATTTAGTTAAGGTGTGAGAGCCAAAATTAACTTTGTATTGCTTTAAAATTCATTTTCAGCCCGATTGTACACTTCAGGTGAAACTGTCAAAATCTTCAAAATGAGCAAAAGCACAATGAAATTAATGTTGGAATCATCTTCAAGTTGCTAAAATACACTAATGACAGCAAATAGTTTGAGTTTACAACATTTAGTTAAGTTGTGAGAGCCTAAATTAACTTTGTATTGCTTTAAATGCATTTTCAGCCCGAATGTACACTTCAGGTGAAACTGTCAAATTCTTCAAAATGAGCAAAAGCACAATGAAATTAATGCTGGAAACATCTTCAAGTTGCTAAAATACTCTAATGACAGCAAAAAGTTTGAGTCTACAACATTTAGTTAAGGTGTGAGAGCCAAAATGAACTTTTTATTGCTTTAAATGCATTTTCAGCCCGATTGTACACTTCAGGTGAAACTGTCAAAATCTTCAAAATGAGCAAAAGCACAATGAAATTAATGCTGGAATCATCTTCAAGTTTCTAAAATACTCTAATGACAGCAAAAAGTTTGAGTCTACAACATTTAGTTAAGGTGTGAGAGCCAAAGTGAACTTTGTATTGCTGTAAACTCGTTTTCAGCACCTGATTGTACACTTCAGGTGAAACTGTCAAAATCTTCAAAATGAGCAAAAGCACAATGAAATTAATGCTGGAATCATCTTCAAGTTGCTAAAATACACTAATGACAGCAAAAAGTTTGAGTCTACAACATTTAGTTAAGGTGTGAGAGACTAAATGAACTTTGTATTCCTTTAAATGCGTTTTCAGCCCGATTGTACACTTCAGGTAAAACTGTCAAAATCTCCAAAATGAGCAAAAGCACAATGGAATTAATGCTGGAATCATCTTCAAGTTGCTAAAATACACTAATGACAGCAAAAAGTTTGAGTCTACAACATTTAGTTAAGGTGTGAGAGCCAAAATGAACTTTGTATTGCTTTAAATGCATTTTCAGCCCGATTGGACACTTCAGGTGAAACTGTCAAAATCTTCAAAATGAGCAAAAGCACAATGAAATTAATGCTGGAATCATCTTCAAGTTGCTAAAATACACTAATGACAGTAAAAAGTTTGAGTCTACAACATTTAGTTAAGGTGTGAGAGCCAAAATGAACTTTGTATTGCTTTAAATGCATTTTCAGCCTGAATGTACACTTCAGGTGAAACTGTCAAATTCTTCAAAATGAGCAAAAGCACAATGAAATTAATGCTGGAAACATCTTCAAGTTTCTAAAATACTCTAATGACAGCAAAAAGTTTGAGTCTACAACATTTAGTTAAGGTGTGAGAGCCAAAATGAACTTTGTATTGCTGTAAACGCGTTTTCAGCACCTGATTGTACACTTCAGGTGAAAGTGTCAAAATCTTTAAAATGAGCAAAAGCACACTGAAATTAATGCTGGAATCATCTTCAAGTTGCTAAAATACACTAATGACAGCAAAAAGTTTGAGTCGACAACATTTAGTTAAGGTGTGAGAGCCAAAATTAACTTTGTATTGCTTTAAAATTCATTTTCAGCCCGATTGTACACTTCAGGTGAAACTGTTAAAAATCTTCAAAATGAGCAAAAGCACAATGAAATTAATGTTGGAATCATCTTCAAGTTGCTAAAATACACTAATGACAGCAAATAGTTTGAGTTTACAACATTTAGTTAAGTTGTGAGAGCCTAAATTAACTTTGTATTGCTTTAAATGCATTTTCAGCCCGAATGTACACTTCAGGTGAAACTGTCAAATTCTTCAAAATGAACAAAAGCACAATGAAATTAATGCTGGAAACATCTTCAAGTTGCTAAAATACACTAATGACAGCAACAAGTTTGAGTCTACAACATTTAGTTAAGGTGTGAGAGCCAAAATGAACTTTTTATTGCTTTAAATGCATTTTCAGCCCGATTGTACACTTCAGGTGAAACTGTCAAAATCTTCAAAATGAGCAAAAGCACAATGAAATTAATGCTAGAATCATCTTCAAGTTTCTAAAATACTCTAATGACAGCAAAAAGTTTGAGTCTACAACATTTAGTTAAGGTGTGAGAGCCAAAGTGAACTTTGTATTGCTGTAAACGCGTTTTCAGCACCTGATTGTACACTTCAGGTGAAAGTGTCAAAATCTTCAAAATGAGCAAAAGCACAATGAAATTAATGCTGGAATCATCTTCAAGTTGCTAAAATACACTAATGACAGCAAAAAGTTTGAGTCTACAACATTTAGTTAAGGTGTGAGAGCCTAAATGAACTTTGTATTGCTTTAAATGCGTTTTCAGCCCGATTGTACACTTCAGGTGAAACTGTCAAAATCTTCAAAATAAGCAAAAGCACAATGAAATTAATGCTGGAATCATCTTCAAGTTGCTAAAATACACTAATGACAGCAAAAAGTTTGAGTTTACAACATTTAGTTAAGGTGTGAGAGCCAAAATGAACTTTGTATTGCTGTAAACGCGTTTTCAGCACCTGATTGTACACTTCAGGTGAAACTGTCAAAATCTTCAAAATGAGCAAAAGCACAATGAAATTAATGCTGGAATCATCTTCAAGTTGCTAAAATACACTAATGACAGCAAAAAGTTTGAGTCTACAACATTTAGTTAAGGTGTGAGAGCCAAAATTAACTTTGTATTGCTTTAAAATTCATTTTCAGCCCGATTGTACACTTCAGGTGAAACTGTCAAAATCTTCAAAATGAGCAAAAGCACAATGAAATTAATGTTGGAATCATCTTCAAGTTGCTAAAATACACTAATGACAGCAAAAAGTTTGAGTCTACAACATTTAGTTAAGGTGTGAGAGCCAAAATGAACTTTTTATTGCTTTAAATGCATTTTCAGCCCGATTGTACACTTTAGGTGAAACTGTCAAAATCTTCAAAATGAGCAAAAGCACAATGAAATTAATGCTGGAATCATCTTCAAGTTGCTAAAATACACTAATGACAGTAAAAAGTTTGAGTCTACAACATTTAGTTAAGGTGTGAGAGCCAAAATGAACTTTGTATTGCTTTAAATGCATTTTCAGCCTGAATGTACACTTTAGGTGAAACTGTCAAATTCTTCAAAATGAGCAAAAGCACAATGAAATTAATGCTGGAAACATCTTCAAGTTTCTAAAATACTCTAATGACAGCAAAAAGTTTGAGTCTACAACATTTAGTTAAGGTGTGAGAGCCAAAATGAACTTTGTATTGCTGTAAACGCGTTTTCAGCACCTGATTGTACACTTCAGGTGAAACTGTCAAAATCTTCAAAATGAGCAAAAGCACAATGAAATTAATGCTGGAATCATCTTCAAGTTGCTAAAATACACTAATGACAGCAAAAAGTTTGAGTATACAACATTTAGTTAAGGTGTGAGAGCCAAAATTAACTTTGTATTGCTTTAAAATTCATTTTCAGCCCGATTGTACACTTTAGGTGAAACTGTCAAAATCTTCAAAATGAGCAAAAGCACAATGAAATTAATGCTGGAAAAATCTTCAAGTTTCTAAAATACTCTAATGACAGCAAAAAGTTTGAGTCTACAACATTTAGTTAAGGTGTGAGAGCCTAAATGAACTTTGTATTGCTTTAAATGCGTTTTCAGCCCGATTGTACACTTCAGGTAAAACTGTCAAAATCTCCAAAATGAGCAAAAGCACAATGGAATTAATGCTGGAATCATCTTCAAGTTGCTAAAATACACTAATGACAGCAAAAAGTTTGAGTCTACAACATTTAGTTAAGGTGTGAGAGCCAAAATGAACTTTGTATTGCTTTAAATGCATTTTCAGCCCGATTGGACACTTCAGGTGAAACTGTCAAAATCTTCAAAATGAGCAAAAGCACAATGAAATTAATGCTGGAATCATCTTCAAGTTGCTAAAATACACTAATGACAGTAAAAAGTTTGAGTCTACAACATTTAGTTAAGGTGTGAGAGCCAAAATGAACTTTGTATTGCTTTAAATGCATTTTCAGCCTGAATGTACACTTCAGGTGAAACTGTCAAATTCTTCAAAATGAGCAAAAGCACAATGAAATTAATGCTGGAAACATCTTCAAGTTTCTAAAATACTCTAATGACAGCAAAAAGTTTGAGTCTACAACATTTAGTTAAGGTGTGAGAGCCAAAGTGAACTTTGTATTGCTGTAAACGCGTTTTCAGCACCTGATTGTACACTTCAGGTGAAACTGTCAAAATCTTCAAAATGAGCAAAAGCACAATGAAATTAATGCTGGAATCATCTTCAAGTTGCTAAAATACACTAATGACAGCAAAAAGTTTGAGTCTACAACATTTAGTTAAGGTGTGAGAGCCTAAATGAACTTTGTATTGCTTTAAATGCGTTTTCAGCCCGATTGTACACTTCAGGTAAAACTGTCAAAATCTCCAAAATGAGCAAAAGCACAATGGAATTAATGCTGGAATCATCTTCAAGTTGCTAAAATACACTAATGACAGTAAAAAGTTTGAGTCTACAACATTTAGTTAAGGTGTGAGAGCCAAAATGAACTTTGTATTGCTTTAAATGCATTTTCAGCCTGAATGTACACTTCAGGTGAAACTGTCAAATTCTTCAAAATGAGCAAAAGCACAATGAAATTAATGCTGGAAACATCTTCAAGTTTCTAAAATACTCTAATGACAGCAAAAAGTTTGAGTCTACAACATTTAGTTAAGGTGTGAGAGCCAAAATGAACTTTGTATTGCTGTAAACGCGTTTTCAGCACCTGATTGTACACTTCAGGTGAAAGTGTCAAAATCTTTAAAATGAGCAAAAGCACAATGAAATTAATGCTGGAACCATCTTCAAGTTGCTAAAATACACTAATGACAGCAAAAAGTTTGAGTCTACAACATTTAGTTAAGGTGTGAGAGCCAAAATTAACTTTGTATTGCTTTAAAATTCATTTTCAGCCCGATTGTACACTTCAGGTGAAACTGTCAAAATCTTCAAAATGAGCAAAAGCACAATGAAATTAATGCTGGAAACATCTTCAAGTTTCTAAAATACTCTAATGACAGCAAAAAGTTTGAGTCTACAACATTTAGTTAAGGTGTGAGAGCCAAAATGAACTTTGTATTGCTGTAAACGCGTTTTCAGCACCTGATTGTACACTTCAGGTGAAACTGTCAAAATCTTCAAAATGAGCAAAAGCACAATGAAATTAATGCTGGAATCATCTTCAAGTTGCTAAAATACACTAATGACAGCAAAAAGTTTGAGTCTACAACATTTAGTTAAGGTGTGAGAGCCTAAATGAACTTTGTATTGCTTTAAATGCGTTTTCAGCCCGATTGTACACTTCAGGTAAAACTGTCAAAATCTCCAAAATGAGCAAAAGCACAATGGAATTAATGCTGGAATCATCTTCAAGTTGCTAAAATACACTAATGACAGCAAAAAGTTTGAGTCTACAACATTTAGTTAAGGTGTGAGAGCCAAAATGAACTTTGTATTGCTTTAAATGCATTTTCAGCCCGATTGGACACTTCAGGTGAAACTGTCAAAATCTTCAAAATGAGCAAAAGCACAATGAAATTAATGCTGGAATCATCTTCAAGTTGCTAAAATACACTAATGACAGTAAAAAGTTTGAGTCTACAACATTTAGTTAAGGTGTGAGAGCCAAAATGAACTTTGTATTGCTTTAAATGCATTTTCAGCCTGAATGTACACTTCAGGTGAAACTGTCAAATTCTTCAAAATGAGCAAAAGCACAATGAAATTAATGCTGGAAACATCTTCAAGTTTCTAAAATACTCTAATGACAGCAAAAAGTTTGAGTCTACAACATTTAGTTAAGGTGTGAGAGCCAAAATGAACTTTGTATTGCTGTAAACGCGTTTTCAGCACCTGATTGTACACTTCAGGTGAAAGTGTCAAAATCTTTAAAATGAGCAAAAGCACAATGAAATTAATGCTGGAATCATCTTCAAGTTGCTAAAATACACTAATGACAGCAAAAAGTTTGAGTCTACAACATTTAGTTAAGGTGTGAGAGCCAAAATTAACTTTGTATTGCTTTAAAATTCATTTTCAGCCCGATTGTACACTTCAGGTGAAACTGTCAAAAACTTCAAAATGAGCAAAAACACAATGAAATTAATGTTGGAATCATCTTCAAGTTGCTAAAATACACTAATGACAGCAAATAGTTTGAGTTTACAACATTTAGTTAAGTTGTGAGAGCCTAAATTAACTTTGTATTGCTTTAAATGCGTTTTCAGCCCGATTGTACACTTCAGGTAAAACTGTCAAAATCTCCAAAATGAGCAAAAGCACAATGGAATTAATGCTGGAATCATCTTCAAGTTGCTAAAATACACTAATGACAGCAAAAAGTTTGAGTCTACAACATTTAGTTAAGGTGTGAGAGCCAAAATGAACTTTGTATTGCTTTAAATGCATTTTCAGCCCGATTGGACACTTCAGGTGAAACTGTCAAAATCTTCAAAATGAGCAAAAGCACAATGAAATTAATGCTGGAATCATCTTCAAGTTGCTAAAATACACTAATGACAGTAAAAAGTTTGAGTCTACAACATTTAGTTAAGGTGTGAGAGCCAAAATGAACTTTGTATTGCTTTAAATGCATTTTCAGCCTGAATGTACACTTCAGGTGAAACTGTCAAATTCTTCAAAATGAGCAAAAGCACAATGAAATTAATGCTGGAAACATCTTCAAGTTTCTAAAATACTCTAATGACAGCAAAAAGTTTGAGTCTACAACATTTAGTTAAGGTGTGAGAGCCAAAATGAACTTTGTATTGCTGTAAACGCGTTTTCAGCACCTGATTGTACACTTCAGGTGAAACTGTCAAAATCTTCAAAATGAGCAAAAGCACAATGAAATTAATGCTGGAATCATCTTCAAGTTGCTAAAATACACTAATGACAGCAAAAAGTTTGAGTCTACAACATTTAGTTAAGGTGTGAGAGCCAAAATGAACTTTGTATTGCTTTAAATGCATTTTCAGCCCGATTGGACACTTCAGGTGAAACTGTCAAAATCTTCAAAATGAGCAAAAGCACAATGAAATTAATGCTGGAATCATCTTCAAGTTGCTAAAATACACTAATGACAGTAAAAAGTTTGAGTCTACAACATTTAGTTAAGGTGTGAGAGCCAAAATGAACTTTGTATTGCTTTAAATGCATTTTCAGCCTGAATGTACACTTCAGGTGAAACTGTCAAATTCTTCAAAATGAGCAAAAGCACAATGAAATTAATGCTGGAAACATCTTCAAGTTTCTAAAATACTCTAATGACAGCAAAAAGTTTGAGTCTACAACATTTAGTTAAGGTGTGAGAGCCAAAATGAACTTTGTATTGCTGTAAACGCGTTTTCAGCACCTGATTGTACACTTCAGGTGAAAGTGTCAAAATCTTTAAAATGAGCAAAAGCACAATGAAATTAATGCTGGAACCATCTTCAAGTTGCTAAAATACACTAATGACAGCAAAAAGGTTGAGTCTACAACATTTAGTTAAGGTGTGAGAGCCAAAATTAACTTTGTATTGCTTTAAAATTCATTTTCAGCCCGATTGTACACTTCAGGTGAAACTGTCAAAATCTTCAAAATGAGCAAAAGCACAATGAAATTAATGCTGGAATCATCTTCAAGTTGCTAAAATACACTAATGACAGCAAAAAGTTTGAGTCTACAACATTTAGTTAAGGTGTGAGAGCCAAAATGAACTTTGTATTGCTTTAAATGCATTTTCAGCCCGATTGGACACTTCAGGTGAAACTGTCAAAATCTTCAAAATGAGCAAAAGCACAATGAAATTAATGCTGGAATCATCTTCAAGTTGCTAAAATACACTAATGACAGTAAAAAGTTTGAGTCTACAACATTTAGTTAAGGTGTGAGAGCCAAAATGAACTTTGTATTGCTTTAAATGCATTTTCAGCCTGAATGTACACTTCAGGTGAAACTGTCAAATTCTTCAAAATGAGCAAAAGCACAATGAAATTAATGCTGGAAACATCTTCAAGTTTCTAAAATACTCTAATGACAGCAAAAAGTTTGAGTCTACAACATTTAGTTAAGGTGTGAGAGCCAAAATGAACTTTGTATTGCTGTAAACGCGTTTTCAGCACCTGATTGTACACTTCAGGTGAAACTGTCAAAATCTTCAAAATGAGCAAAAGCACAATGAAATTAATGCTGGAATCATCTTCAAGTTGCTAAAATACACTAATGACAGCAAAAAGTTTGAGTCTACAACATTTAGTTAAGGTGTGAGAGACTAAATGAACTTTGTATTCCTTTAAATGCGTTTTCAGCCCGATTGTACACTTCAGGTGAAACTGTCAAAATCTTCAAAATGAGCAAAAGCACAATGAAATTAATGCTGGAATCATCTTCAAGTTGCTAAAATACACTAATGACAGCAAAAAGTTTGAGTCTACAACATTTAGTTACGGTGTGAGAGCCAAAATGAACTTTGTATTGCTTTAAATGCATTTTCAGCCCGATTGGACACTTCAGGTGAAACTGTCAAAATCTTCAAAATGAGCAAAAGCACAATGAAATTAATGCTGGAATCATCTTCAAGTTGCTAAAATACACTAATGACAGTAAAAAGTTTGAGTCTACAACATTTAGTTAAGGTGTGAGAGCCAAAATGAACTTTGTATTGCTTTAAATGCATTTTCAGCCTGAATGTACACTTCAGGTGAAACTGTCAAATTCTTCAAAATGAGCAAAAGCACAATGAAATTAATGCTGGAATCATCTTCAAGTTTCTAAAATACTCTAATGACAGCAAAAAGTTTGAGTCTACAACATTTAGTTAAGGTGTGAGAGCCAAAGTGAACTTTGTATTGCTGTAAACTCGTTTTCAGCACCTGATTGTACACTTCAGGTGAAACTGTCAAAATCTTCAAAATGAGCAAAAGCACAATGAAATTAATGCTGGAATCATCTTCAAGTTGCTAAAATACACTAATGACAGCAAAAAGTTTGAGTCTACAACATTTAGTTAAGGTGTGAGAGACTAAATGAACTTTGTATTCCTTTAAATGCGTTTTCAGCCCGATTGTACACTTCAGGTAAAACTGTCAAAATCTCCAAAATGAGCAAAAGCACAATGGAATTAATGCTGGAATCATCTTCAAGTTGCTAAAATACACTAATGACAGCAAAAAGTTTGAGTCTACAACATTTAGTTAAGGTGTGAGAGCCAAAATGAACTTTGTATTGCTTTAAATGCATTTTCAGCCCGATTGGACACTTCAGGTGAAACTGTCAAAATCTTCAAAATGAGCAAAAGCACAATGAAATTAATGCTGGAATCATCTTCAAGTTGCTAAAATACACTAAAGACAGTAAAAAGTTTGAGTCTACAACATTTAGTTAAGGTGTGAGAGCCAAAATGAACTTTGTATTGCTTTAAATGCATTTTCAGCCTGAATGTACACTTCAGGTGAAACTGTCAAATTCTTCAAAATGAGCAAAAGCACAATGAAATTAATGCTGGAAACATCTTCAAGTTTCTAAAATACTCTAATGACAGCAAAAAGTTTGAGTCTACAACATTTAGTTAAGGTGTGAGAGCCAAAATGAACTTTGTATTGCTGTAAACGCGTTTTCAGCACCTGATTGTACACTTCAGGTGAAAGTGTCAAAATCTTTAAAATGAGCAAAAGCACACTGAAATTAATGCTGGAATCATCTTCAAGTTGCTAAAATACACTAATGACAGCAAAAAGTTTGAGTCGACAACATTTAGTTAAGGTGTGAGAGCCAAAATTAACTTTGTATTGCTTTAAAATTCATTTTCAGCCCGATTGTACACTTCAGGTGAAACTGTTAAAAATCTTCAAAATGAGCAAAAGCACAATGAAATTAATGTTGGAATCATCTTCAAGTTGCTAAAATACACTAATGACAGCAAATAGTTTGAGTTTACAACATTTAGTTAAGTTGTGAGAGCCTAAATTAACTTTGTATTGCTTTAAATGCATTTTCAGCCCGAATGTACACTTCAGGTGAAACTGTCAAATTCTTCAAAATGAACAAAAGCACAATGAAATTAATGCTGGAAACATCTTCAAGTTGCTAAAATACACTAATGACAGCAACAAGTTTGAGTCTACAACATTTAGTTAAGGTGTGAGAGCCAAAATGAACTTTTTATTGCTTTAAATGCATTTTCAGCCCGATTGTACACTTCAGGTGAAACTGTCAAAATCTTCAAAATGAGCAAAAGCACAATGAAATTAATGCTAGAATCATCTTCAAGTTTCTAAAATACTCTAATGACAGCAAAAAGTTTGAGTCTACAACATTTAGTTAAGGTGTGAGAGCCAAAGTGAACTTTGTATTGCTGTAAACGCGTTTTCAGCACCTGATTGTACACTTCAGGTGAAAGTGTCAAAATCTTCAAAATGAGCAAAAGCACAATGAAATTAATGCTGGAATCATCTTCAAGTTGCTAAAATACACTAATGACAGCAAAAAGTTTGAGTCTACAACATTTAGTTAAGGTGTGAGAGCCTAAATGAACTTTGTATTGCTTTAAATGCGTTTTCAGCCCGATTGTACACTTCAGGTGAAACTGTCAAAATCTTCAAAATAAGCAAAAGCACAATGAAATTAATGCTGGAATCATCTTCAAGTTGCTAAAATACACTAATGACAGCAAAAAGTTTGAGTTTACAACATTTAGTTAAGGTGTGAGAGCCAAAATGAACTTTGTATTGCTGTAAACGCGTTTTCAGCACCTGATTGTACACTTCAGGTGAAACTGTCAAAATCTTCAAAATGAGCAAAAGCACAATGAAATTAATGCTGGAATCATCTTCAAGTTGCTAAAATACACTAATGACAGCAAAAAGTTTGAGTCTACAACATTTAGTTAAGGTGTGAGAGCCAAAATTAACTTTGTATTGCTTTAAAATTCATTTTCAGCCCGATTGTACACTTCAGGTGAAACTGTCAAAATCTTCAAAATGAGCAAAAGCACAATGAAATTAATGTTGGAATCATCTTCAAGTTGCTAAAATACACTAATGACAGCAAAAAGTTTGAGTCTACAACATTTAGTTAAGGTGTGAGAGCCAAAATGAACTTTTTATTGCTTTAAATGCATTTTCAGCCCGATTGTACACTTTAGGTGAAACTGTCAAAATCTTCAAAATGAGCAAAAGCACAATGAAATTAATGCTGGAATCATCTTCAAGTTGCTAAAATACACTAATGACAGTAAAAAGTTTGAGTCTACAACATTTAGTTAAGGTGTGAGAGCCAAAATGAACTTTGTATTGCTTTAAATGCATTTTCAGCCTGAATGTACACTTTAGGTGAAACTGTCAAATTCTTCAAAATGAGCAAAAGCACAATGAAATTAATGCTGGAAACATCTTCAAGTTTCTAAAATACTCTAATGACAGCAAAAAGTTTGAGTCTACAACATTTAGTTAAGGTGTGAGAGCCAAAATGAACTTTGTATTGCTGTAAACGCGTTTTCAGCACCTGATTGTACACTTCAGGTGAAACTGTCAAAATCTTCAAAATGAGCAAAAGCACAATGAAATTAATGCTGGAATCATCTTCAAGTTGCTAAAATACACTAATGACAGCAAAAAGTTTGAGTATACAACATTTAGTTAAGGTGTGAGAGCCAAAATTAACTTTGTATTGCTTTAAAATTCATTTTCAGCCCGATTGTACACTTTAGGTGAAACTGTCAAAATCTTCAAAATGAGCAAAAGCACAATGAAATTAATGCTGGAAAAATCTTCAAGTTTCTAAAATACTCTAATGACAGCAAAAAGTTTGAGTCTACAACATTTAGTTAAGGTGTGAGAGCCTAAATGAACTTTGTATTGCTTTAAATGCGTTTTCAGCCCGATTGTACACTTCAGGTAAAACTGTCAAAATCTCCAAAATGAGCAAAAGCACAATGGAATTAATGCTGGAATCATCTTCAAGTTGCTAAAATACACTAATGACAGCAAAAAGTTTGAGTCTACAACATTTAGTTAAGGTGTGAGAGCCAAAATGAACTTTGTATTGCTTTAAATGCATTTTCAGCCCGATTGGACACTTCAGGTGAAACTGTCAAAATCTTCAAAATGAGCAAAAGCACAATGAAATTAATGCTGGAATCATCTTCAAGTTGCTAAAATACACTAATGACAGTAAAAAGTTTGAGTCTACAACATTTAGTTAAGGTGTGAGAGCCAAAATGAACTTTGTATTGCTTTAAATGCATTTTCAGCCTGAATGTACACTTCAGGTGAAACTGTCAAATTCTTCAAAATGAGCAAAAGCACAATGAAATTAATGCTGGAAACATCTTCAAGTTTCTAAAATACTCTAATGACAGCAAAAAGTTTGAGTCTACAACATTTAGTTAAGGTGTGAGAGCCAAAGTGAACTTTGTATTGCTGTAAACGCGTTTTCAGCACCTGATTGTACACTTCAGGTGAAACTGTCAAAATCTTCAAAATGAGCAAAAGCACAATGAAATTAATGCTGGAATCATCTTCAAGTTGCTAAAATACACTAATGACAGCAAAAAGTTTGAGTCTACAACATTTAGTTAAGGTGTGAGAGCCTAAATGAACTTTGTATTGCTTTAAATGCGTTTTCAGCCCGATTGTACACTTCAGGTAAAACTGTCAAAATCTCCAAAATGAGCAAAAGCACAATGGAATTAATGCTGGAATCATCTTCAAGTTGCTAAAATACACTAATGACAGTAAAAAGTTTGAGTCTACAACATTTAGTTAAGGTGTGAGAGCCAAAATGAACTTTGTATTGCTTTAAATGCATTTTCAGCCTGAATGTACACTTCAGGTGAAACTGTCAAATTCTTCAAAATGAGCAAAAGCACAATGAAATTAATGCTGGAAACATCTTCAAGTTTCTAAAATACTCTAATGACAGCAAAAAGTTTGAGTCTACAACATTTAGTTAAGGTGTGAGAGCCAAAATGAACTTTGTATTGCTGTAAACGCGTTTTCAGCACCTGATTGTACACTTCAGGTGAAAGTGTCAAAATCTTTAAAATGAGCAAAAGCACAATGAAATTAATGCTGGAACCATCTTCAAGTTGCTAAAATACACTAATGACAGCAAAAAGTTTGAGTCTACAACATTTAGTTAAGGTGTGAGAGCCAAAATTAACTTTGTATTGCTTTAAAATTCATTTTCAGCCCGATTGTACACTTCAGGTGAAACTGTCAAAATCTTCAAAATGAGCAAAAGCACAATGAAATTAATGCTGGAAACATCTTCAAGTTTCTAAAATACTCTAATGACAGCAAAAAGTTTGAGTCTACAACATTTAGTTAAGGTGTGAGAGCCAAAATGAACTTTGTATTGCTGTAAACGCGTTTTCAGCACCTGATTGTACACTTCAGGTGAAACTGTCAAAATCTTCAAAATGAGCAAAAGCACAATGAAATTAATGCTGGAATCATCTTCAAGTTGCTAAAATACACTAATGACAGCAAAAAGTTTGAGTCTACAACATTTAGTTAAGGTGTGAGAGCCTAAATGAACTTTGTATTGCTTTAAATGCGTTTTCAGCCCGATTGTACACTTCAGGTAAAACTGTCAAAATCTCCAAAATGAGCAAAAGCACAATGGAATTAATGCTGGAATCATCTTCAAGTTGCTAAAATACACTAATGACAGCAAAAAGTTTGAGTCTACAACATTTAGTTAAGGTGTGAGAGCCAAAATGAACTTTGTATTGCTTTAAATGCATTTTCAGCCCGATTGGACACTTCAGGTGAAACTGTCAAAATCTTCAAAATGAGCAAAAGCACAATGAAATTAATGCTGGAATCATCTTCAAGTTGCTAAAATACACTAATGACAGTAAAAAGTTTGAGTCTACAACATTTAGTTAAGGTGTGAGAGCCAAAATGAACTTTGTATTGCTTTAAATGCATTTTCAGCCTGAATGTACACTTCAGGTGAAACTGTCAAATTCTTCAAAATGAGCAAAAGCACAATGAAATTAATGCTGGAAACATCTTCAAGTTTCTAAAATACTCTAATGACAGCAAAAAGTTTGAGTCTACAACATTTAGTTAAGGTGTGAGAGCCAAAATGAACTTTGTATTGCTGTAAACGCGTTTTCAGCACCTGATTGTACACTTCAGGTGAAAGTGTCAAAATCTTTAAAATGAGCAAAAGCACAATGAAATTAATGCTGGAATCATCTTCAAGTTGCTAAAATACACTAATGACAGCAAAAAGTTTGAGTCTACAACATTTAGTTAAGGTGTGAGAGCCAAAATTAACTTTGTATTGCTTTAAAATTCATTTTCAGCCCGATTGTACACTTCAGGTGAAACTGTCAAAAACTTCAAAATGAGCAAAAACACAATGAAATTAATGTTGGAATCATCTTCAAGTTGCTAAAATACACTAATGACAGCAAATAGTTTGAGTTTACAACATTTAGTTAAGTTGTGAGAGCCTAAATTAACTTTGTATTGCTTTAAATGCGTTTTCAGCCCGATTGTACACTTCAGGTAAAACTGTCAAAATCTCCAAAATGAGCAAAAGCACAATGGAATTAATGCTGGAATCATCTTCAAGTTGCTAAAATACACTAATGACAGCAAAAAGTTTGAGTCTACAACATTTAGTTAAGGTGTGAGAGCCAAAATGAACTTTGTATTGCTTTAAATGCATTTTCAGCCCGATTGGACACTTCAGGTGAAACTGTCAAAATCTTCAAAATGAGCAAAAGCACAATGAAATTAATGCTGGAATCATCTTCAAGTTGCTAAAATACACTAATGACAGTAAAAAGTTTGAGTCTACAACATTTAGTTAAGGTGTGAGAGCCAAAATGAACTTTGTATTGCTTTAAATGCATTTTCAGCCTGAATGTACACTTCAGGTGAAACTGTCAAATTCTTCAAAATGAGCAAAAGCACAATGAAATTAATGCTGGAAACATCTTCAAGTTTCTAAAATACTCTAATGACAGCAAAAAGTTTGAGTCTACAACATTTAGTTAAGGTGTGAGAGCCAAAATGAACTTTGTATTGCTGTAAACGCGTTTTCAGCACCTGATTGTACACTTCAGGTGAAACTGTCAAAATCTTCAAAATGAGCAAAAGCACAATGAAATTAATGCTGGAATCATCTTCAAGTTGCTAAAATACACTAATGACAGCAAAAAGTTTGAGTCTACAACATTTAGTTAAGGTGTGAGAGCCAAAATGAACTTTGTATTGCTTTAAATGCATTTTCAGCCCGATTGGACACTTCAGGTGAAACTGTCAAAATCTTCAAAATGAGCAAAAGCACAATGAAATTAATGCTGGAATCATCTTCAAGTTGCTAAAATACACTAATGACAGTAAAAAGTTTGAGTCTACAACATTTAGTTAAGGTGTGAGAGCCAAAATGAACTTTGTATTGCTTTAAATGCATTTTCAGCCTGAATGTACACTTCAGGTGAAACTGTCAAATTCTTCAAAATGAGCAAAAGCACAATGAAATTAATGCTGGAAACATCTTCAAGTTTCTAAAATACTCTAATGACAGCAAAAAGTTTGAGTCTACAACATTTAGTTAAGGTGTGAGAGCCAAAATGAACTTTGTATTGCTGTAAACGCGTTTTCAGCACCTGATTGTACACTTCAGGTGAAAGTGTCAAAATCTTTAAAATGAGCAAAAGCACAATGAAATTAATGCTGGAACCATCTTCAAGTTGCTAAAATACACTAATGACAGCAAAAAGGTTGAGTCTACAACATTTAGTTAAGGTGTGAGAGCCAAAATTAACTTTGTATTGCTTTAAAATTCATTTTCAGCCCGATTGTACACTTCAGGTGAAACTGTCAAAATCTTCAAAATGAGCAAAAGCACAATGAAATTAATGCTGGAATCATCTTCAAGTTGCTAAAATACACTAATGACAGCAAAAAGTTTGAGTCTACAACATTTAGTTAAGGTGTGAGAGCCAAAATGAACTTTGTATTGCTTTAAATGCATTTTCAGCCCGATTGGACACTTCAGGTGAAACTGTCAAAATCTTCAAAATGAGCAAAAGCACAATGAAATTAATGCTGGAATCATCTTCAAGTTGCTAAAATACACTAATGACAGTAAAAAGTTTGAGTCTACAACATTTAGTTAAGGTGTGAGAGCCAAAATGAACTTTGTATTGCTTTAAATGCATTTTCAGCCTGAATGTACACTTCAGGTGAAACTGTCAAATTCTTCAAAATGAGCAAAAGCACAATGAAATTAATGCTGGAAACATCTTCAAGTTTCTAAAATACTCTAATGACAGCAAAAAGTTTGAGTCTACAACATTTAGTTAAGGTGTGAGAGCCAAAATGAACTTTGTATTGCTGTAAACGCGTTTTCAGCACCTGATTGTACACTTCAGGTGAAACTGTCAAAATCTTCAAAATGAGCAAAAGCACAATGAAATTAATGCTGGAATCATCTTCAAGTTGCTAAAATACACTAATGACAGCAAAAAGTTTGAGTCTACAACATTTAGTTAAGGTGTGAGAGACTAAATGAACTTTGTATTCCTTTAAATGCGTTTTCAGCCCGATTGTACACTTCAGGTGAAACTGTCAAAATCTTCAAAATGAGCAAAAGCACAATGAAATTAATGCTGGAATCATCTTCAAGTTGCTAAAATACACTAATGACAGCAAAAAGTTTGAGTCTACAACATTTAGTTACGGTGTGAGAGCCAAAATGAACTTTGTATTGCTTTAAATGCATTTTCAGCCCGATTGGACACTTCAGGTGAAACTGTCAAAATCTTCAAAATGAGCAAAAGCACAATGAAATTAATGCTGGAATCATCTTCAAGTTGCTAAAATACACTAATGACAGTAAAAAGTTTGAGTCTACAACATTTAGTTAAGGTGTGAGAGCCAAAATGAACTTTGTATTGCTTTAAATGCATTTTCAGCCCGATTGGACACTTCAGGTGAAACTGTCAAAATCTTCAAAATGACCAAAAGCACAATGAAATTAATGCTGGAATCATCTTCAAGTTGCTAAAATACACTAATGACAGTAAAAAGTTTGAGTCTACAACATTTAGTTAAGGTGTGAGAGCCAAAATGAACTTTGTATTGCTGTAAACGCGTTTTCAGCACCTGATTGTACACTTCAGTTGAAAGTGTCAAAATCTTTAAAATGAGCAAAAGCACAATGAAATTAATGCTGGAATCATCTTCAAGTTGCTAAAATACACTAATGACAGCAAAAAGTTTGAGTCTACAACATTTAGTTAAGGTGTGAGAGCCAAAATTAACTTTGTATTGCTTTAAAATTCATTTTCAGCCCGATTGTACACTTCAGGTGAAACTGTCAAAATCTTCAAAATGAGCAAAAGCACAATGAAATTAATGTTGGAATCATCTTCAAGTTGCTAAAATACACTAATGACAGCAAATAGTTTGAGTTTACAACATTTAGTTAAGTTGTGAGAGCCTAAATTAACTTTGTATTGCTTTAAATGCGTTTTCAGCCCGATTGTACACTTCAGGTAAAACTGTCAAAATCTCCAAAATGAGCAAAAGCACAATGGAATTAATGCTGGAATCATCTTCAAGTTGCTAAAATACACTAATGACAGCAAAAAGTTTGAGTCTACAACATTTAGTTAAGGTGTGAGAGCCAAAATGAACTTTGTATTGCTTTAAATGCATTTTCAGCCCGATTGGACACTTCAGGTGAAACTGTCAAAATCTTCAAAATGAGCAAAAGCACAATGAAATTAATGCTGGAATCATCTTCAAGTTGCTAAAATACACTAATGACAGTAAAAAGTTTGAGTCTACAACATTTAGTTAAGGTGTGAGAGCCAAAATGAACTTTGTATTGCTTTAAATGCATTTTCAGCCTGAATGTACACTTCAGGTGAAACTGTCAAATTCTTCAAAATGAGCAAAAGCACAATGAAATTAATGCTGGAAACATCTTCAAGTTTCTAAAATACTCTAATGACAGCAAAAAGTTTGAGTCTACAACATTTAGTTAAGGTGTGAGAGCCAAAATGAACTTTGTATTGCTGTAAACGCGTTTTCAGCACCTGATTGTACACTTCAGGTGAAACTGTCAAAATCTTCAAAATGAGCAAAAGCACAATGAAATTAATGCTGGAATCATCTTCAAGTTGCTAAAATACACTAATGACAGCAAAAAGTTTGAGTCTACAACATTTAGTTAAGGTGTGAGAGCCAAAATGAACTTTTTATTGCTTTAAATGCATTTTCAGCCCGATTGTACACTTCAGGTGAAACTGTCAAAATCTTCAAAATGAGCAAAAGCACAATGAAATTAATGCTGGAATCATCTTCAAGTTTCTAAAATACTCTAATGACAGCAAAAAGTTTGAGTCTACAACATTTAGTTAAGGTGTGAGAGCCAAAGTGAACTTTGTATTGCTGTAAACGCGTTTTCAGCACCTGATTGTACACTTCAGGTGAAACTGTCAAAATCTTCAAAATGAGCAAAAGCACAATGAAATTAATGCTGGAATCATCTTCAAGTTGCTAAAATACACTAATGACAGCAAAAAGTTTGAGTCTACAACATTTAGTTAAGGTGTGAGAGCCTAAATGAACTTTGTATTGCTTTAAATGCGTTTTCAGCCCGATTGTACACCTCAGGTAAAACTGTCAAAATCTCCAAAATGAGCAAAAGCACAATGGAATTAATGCTGGAATCATCTTCAAGTTGCTAAAATACACTAATGACAGCAAAAAGTTTGAGTCTACAACATTTAGTTAAGGTGTGAGAGCCAAAATGAACTTTGTATTGCTTTAAATGCATTTTCAGCCCGATTGGACACTTCAGGTGAAACTGTCAAAATCTTCAAAATGAGCAAAAGCACAATGAAATTAATGCTGGAATCATCTTCAAGTTGCTAAAATACACTAATGACAGTAAAAAGTTTGAGTCTACAACATTTAGTTAAGGTGTGAGAGCCAAAATGAACTTTGTATTGCTTTAAATGCATTTTCAGCCTGAATGTACACTTCAGGTGAAACTGTCAAATTCTTCAAAATGAGCAAAAGCACAATGAAATTAATGCTGGAAACATCTTCAAGTTTCTAAAATACTCTAATGACAGCAAAAAGTTTGAGTCTACAACATTTAGTTAAGGTGTGAGAGCCAAAATGAACTTTGTATTGCTGTAAACGCGTTTTCAGCACCTGATTGTACACTTCAGGTGAAAGTGTCAAAATCTTTAAAATGAGCAAAAGCACAATGAAATTAATGCTGGAATCATCTTCAAGTTGCTAAAATACACTAATGACAGCAAAAAGTTTGAGTCTACAACATTTAGTTAAGGTGTGAGAGCCAAAATTAACTTTGTATTGCTTTAAAATTCATTTTCAGCCCGATTGTACACTTCAGGTGAAACTGTCAAAATCTTCAAAATGAGCAAAAGCACAATGAAATTAATGTTGGAATCATCTTCAAGTTGCTAAAATACACTAATGACAGCAAATAGTTTGAGTTTACAACATTTAGTTAAGTTGTGAGAGCCTAAATTAACTTTGTATTGCTTTAAATGCATTTTCAGCCCGAATGTACACTTCAGGTGAAACTGTCAAATTCTTCAAAATGAGCAAAAGCACAATGAAATTAATGCTGGAAACATCTTCAAGTTGCTAAAATACTCTAATGACAGCAAAAAGTTTGAGTCTACAACATTTAGTTAAGGTGTGAGAGCCAAAATGAACTTTTTATTGCTTTAAATGCATTTTCAGCCCGATTGTACACTTCAGGTGAAACTGTCAAAATCTTCAAAATGAGCAAAAGCACAATGAAATTAATGCTGGAATCATCTTCAAGTTTCTAAAATACTCTAATGACAGCAAAAAGTTTGAGTCTACAACATTTAGTTAAGGTGTGAGAGCCAAAGTGAACTTTGTATTGCTGTAAACTCGTTTTCAGCACCTGATTGTACACTTCAGGTGAAACTGTCAAAATCTTCAAAATGAGCAAAAGCACAATGAAATTAATGCTGGAATCATCTTCAAGTTGCTAAAATACACTAATGACAGTAAAAAGTTTGAGTCTACAACATTTAGTTAAGGTGTGAGAGACTAAATGAACTTTGTATTCCTTTAAATGCGTTTTCAGCCCGATTGTACACTTCAGGTAAAACTGTCAAAATCTCCAAAATGAGCAAAAGCACAATGGAATTAATGCTGGAATCATCTTCAAGTTGCTAAAATACACTAATGACAGCAAAAAGTTTGAGTCTACAACATTTAGTTAAGGTGTGAGAGCCAAAATGAACTTTGTATTGCTTTAAATGCATTTTCAGCCCGATTGGACACTTCAGGTGAAACTGTCAAAATCTTCAAAATGAGCAAAAGCACAATGAAATTAATGCTGGAATCATCTTCAAGTTGCTAAAATACACTAATGACAGTAAAAAGTTTGAGTCTACAACATTTAGTTAAGGTGTGAGAGCCAAAATGAACTTTGTATTGCTTTAAATGCATTTTCAGCCTGAATGTACACTTCAGGTGAAACTGTCAAATTCTTCAAAATGAGCAAAAGCACAATGAAATTAATGCTGGAAACATCTTCAAGTTTCTAAAATACTCTAATGACAGCAAAAAGTTTGAGTCTACAACATTTAGTTAAGGTGTGAGAGCCAAAATGAACTTTGTATTGCTGTAAACGCGTTTTCAGCACCTGATTGTACACTTCAGGTGAAAGTGTCAAAATCTTTAAAATGAGCAAAAGCACACTGAAATTAATGCTGGAATCATCTTCAAGTTGCTAAAATACACTAATGACAGCAAAAAGTTTGAGTCGACAACATTTAGTTAAGGTGTGAGAGCCAAAATTAACTTTGTATTGCTTTAAAATTCATTTTCAGCCCGATTGTACACTTCAGGTGAAACTGTCAAAATCTTCAAAATGAGCAAAAGCACAATGAAATTAATGTTGGAATCATCTTCAAGTTGCTAAAATACACTAATGACAGCAAATAGTTTGAGTTTACAACATTTAGTTAAGTTGTGAGAGCCTAAATTAACTTTGTATTGCTTTAAATGCATTTTCAGCCCGAATGTACACTTCAGGTGAAACTGTCAAATTCTTCAAAATGAACAAAAGCACAATGAAATTAATGCTGGAAACATCTTCAAGTTGCTAAAATACACTAATGACAGCAACAAGTTTGAGTCTACAACATTTAGTTAAGGTGTGAGAGCCAAAATGAACTTTTTATTGCTTTAAATGCATTTTCAGCCCGATTGTACACTTCAGGTGAAACTGTCAAAATCTTCAAAATGAGCAAAAGCACAATGAAATTAATGCTAGAATCATCTTCAAGTTTCTAAAATACTCTAATGACAGCAAAAAGTTTGAGTCTACAACATTTAGTTAAGGTGTGAGAGCCAAAGTGAACTTTGTATTGCTGTAAACGCGTTTTCAGCACCTGATTGTACACTTCAGGTGAAAGTGTCAAAATCTTCAAAATGAGCAAAAGCACAATGAAATTAATGCTGGAATCATCTTCAAGTTGCTAAAATACACTAATGACAGCAAAAAGTTTGAGTCTACAACATTTAGTTAAGGTGTGAGAGCCTAAATGAACTTTGTATTGCTTTAAATGCGTTTTCAGCCCGATTGTACACTTCAGGTGAAACTGTCAAAATCTTCAAAATAAGCAAAAGCACAATGAAATTAATGCTGGAATCATCTTCAAGTTGCTAAAATACACTAATGACAGCAAAAAGTTTGAGTCTACAACATTTAGTTAAGGTGTGAGAGCCAAAATGAACTTTGTATTGCTGTAAACGCGTTTTCAGCACCTGATTGTACACTTCAGGTGAAACTGTCAAAATCTTCAAAATGAGCAAAAGCACAATGAAATTAATGCTGGAATCATCTTCAAGTTGCTAAAATACACTAATGACAGCAAAAAGTTTGAGTCTACAACATTTAGTTAAGGTGTGAGAGCCAAAATTAACTTTGTATTGCTTTAAAATTCATTTTCAGCCCGATTGTACACTTCAGGTGAAACTGTCAAAATCTTCAAAATGAGCAAAAGCACAATGAAATTAATGTTGGAATCATCTTCAAGTTGCTAAAATACACTAATGACAGCAAAAAGTTTGAGTCTACAACATTTAGTTAAGGTGTGAGAGCCAAAATGAACTTTTTATTGCTTTAAATGCATTTTCAGCCCGATTGTACACTTTAGGTGAAACTGTCAAAATCTTCAAAATGAGCAAAAGCACAATGAAATTAATGCTGGAATCATCTTCAAGTTGCTAAAATACACTAATGACAGCAAAAAGTTTGAGTCTACAACATTTAGTTAAGGTGTGAGAGCCAAAATGAACTTTGTATTGCTGTAAACGCGTTTTCAGCACCTGATTGTACACTTCAGGTGAAACTGTCAAAATCTTCAAAATGAGCAAAAGCACAATGAAATTAATGCTGGAATCATCTTCAAGTTGCTAAAATACACTAATGACAGCAACAAGTTTGAGTCTACAACATTTAGTTAAGGTGTGAGAGCCTAAATGAACTTTGTATTGCTTTAAATGCATTTTCAGCCCGATTGTACACTTCAGGTAAAACTGTCAAAATCTTCAAAATGAGCAAAAGCACAATGAAATGAATGCTGGAATCATCTTCAAGTTGCTAAAATACACTAATGACAGCAAAAAGTTTGAGTCTACAACATTTAGTTAAGGTGTGAGAGCCAAAATGAACTTTGTATTGCTTTAAACGCATTTTCAGCACCTGATTGTACACTTCAGGTGAAACTGTCAAATTCTTCAAAATGAGCAAAAGCACAATGAAATTAATGCTGGAAATATCTTCAAGTTGCTAAAATACACTAATGACAGCAACAAGTTTGAGTCTACAACATTTAGTTAAGGTGTGAGAGCCAAAATTAACTTTTTATTGCTTTAAATGCATTTTCAGCCCGATTGTACACTTCAGGTGAAACTGTCAAAATCTTCAAAATGAGCAAAAGCACAATGAAATTAATGCTGGAATCATCTTCAAGTTTCTAAAATACTCTAATGACAGCAAAAAGTTTGAGTCTACAACATTTAGTTAAGGTGTGAGAGCCAAAATGAACTTTGTATTGCTGTAAACGCGTTTTCAGCACCTGATTGTACACTTCAGGTGAAACTGTCAAAATCTTCAAAATGAGCAAAAGCACAATGAAATTAATGCTGGAATCATCTTCAAGTTGCTAAAATACACTAATGACAGCAAAAAGTTTGAGTTTACAACATTTAGATAAGGTGTGAGAGCCTAAATGAACTTTGTATTGCTTTAAACGCGTTTTCAGCCCCTGATTGTACACTTCAGGTGAAACTGTCAAATTCTTCAAAATGAGCAAAAGCACAATGAAATTAATGCTGGAAATATCTTCAAGTTGCTAAAATACACTAATGACAGCAACAAGTTTGAGTCTACAACATTTAGTTAAGGTGTGAGAGCCAAAATTAACTTTTTATTGCTTTAAATGCATTTTCAGCCCGATTGTACACTTCAGGTGAAACTGTCAAAATCTTCAAAATGAGCAAAAGCACAATGAAATTAATGTTGGAATCATCTTCAAGTTGCTAAAATACACTAATGACAGCAAAAAGTTTGAGTCTACAACATTTAGTTAAGGTGTGAGAGCCTAAATTAACTTTGTATTGCTGTAAACGCGTTTTCAGCACCTGATTGTACACTTCAGGTGAAACTGTCAAAATCTTCAAAATGAGCAAAAGCACAATGAAATTAATGCTGGAATCATCTTCAAGTTGCTAAAATACACTAATGACAGCAACAAGTTTGAGTCTACAACATTTAGTTAAGGTGTGAGAGCCTAAATGAACTTTGTATTGCTTTAAATGCATTTTCAGCCCGATTGGACACTTCAGGTGAAACTGTCAAAATCTTCAAAATGAGCAAAAGCACAATGAAATTAATGCTGGAATCATCTTCAAGTTGCTAAAATACACTAATGACAGTAAAAAGTTTGAGTCTACAACATTTAGTTAAGGTGTGAGAGCCAAAATGAACTTTTTATTGCTTTAAATGCATTTTCAGCCCGATTGTACACTTCAGGTGAAACTGTCAAAATCTTCAAAATGAGCAAAAGCACAATGAAATTAATGCTGGAATCATCTTCAAGTTGCTAAAATACTCTAATGACAGCAAAAAGTTTGAGTCTACAACATTTAGTTAAGGTGTGAGAGCCAAAATGAACTTTGTATTGCTTTAAATGCATTTTCAGCCCGATTGGACACTTCAGGTGAAACTGTCAAAATCTTCAAAATGAGCAAAAGCACAATGAAATTAATGCTGGAAACATCTTCAAGTTTCTAAAATACTCTAATGACAGCAAAAAGTTTGAGTCTACAACATTTAGTTAAGGTGTGAGAGCCAAAATGAACTTTTTATTGCTTTAAATGCATTTTCAGCCCGATTGTACACTTCAGGTGAAACTGTCAAAATCTTCAAAATGAGCAAAAGCACAATGAAATTAATGCTGGAATCATCTTCAAGTTTCTAAAATACTCTAATGACAGCAAAAAGTTTGAGTCTACAACATTTAGTTAAGGTGTGAGAGCCAAAATGAACTTTGTATTGCTGTAAACGCGTTTTCAGCACCTGATTGTACACTTCAGGTGAAACTGTCAAAATCTTCAAAATGAGCAAAAGCACAATGAAATTAATGCTGGAATCATCTTCAAGTTGCTAAAATACACTAATGACAGCAAAAAGTTTGAGTTTACAACATTTAGATAAGGTGTGAGAGCCTAAATGAACTTTGTATTGCTTTAAACGCGTTTTCAGCCCCTGATTGTACACTTCAGGTGAAACTGTCAAAATCTTCAAAATGAGCAAAAGCACAATGAAATTAATGCTGGAATCATCTTCAAGTTGCTAAAATACACTAATGACAGCAACAAGTTTGAGTCTACAACATTTAGTTAAGGTGTGAGAGCCTAAATGAACTTTGTATTGCTTTAAATGCATTTTCAGCCCGATTGTACACTTCAGGTAAAACTGTCAAAATCTTCAAAATGAGCAAAAGCACAATGAAATGAATGCTGGAATCATCTTCAAGTTGCTAAAATACACTAATGACAGCAAAAAGTTTGAGTCTACAACATTTAGTTAAGGTGTGAGAGCCAAAATGAACTTTGTATTGCTTTAAATGCATTTTCAGCCCGATTGGACACTTCAGGTGAAACTGTCAAAATCTTCAAAATGAGCAAAAGCACAATAAAATTAATGCTGGAATCATCTTCAAGTTGCTAAAATACACTAATGACAGTAAAAAGTTTGAGTCTACAACATTTAGTTAAGGTGTGAGAGCCAAAATTAACTTTGTATTGCTTTAAATGCATTTTCAGCCAGAATGTACACTTCAGGTGAAACTGTCAAATTCTTCAAAATGAGCTAAAGCACAATGAAATTAATGCTGGAAACATCTTCAAGTTTCTAAAATACTCTAATGACAGCAAAAAGTTTGAGTCTACAACATTTAGTTAAGGTGTGAGAGCCAAAATGAACTTTGTATTGCTGTAAACGCGTTTTCAGCCCCTGATTGTACACTTCAGGTGAAACTGTCAAATTCTTCAAAATGAGCAAAAGCATAATGAAATTAATGCTGGAAATATCTTCAAGTTGCTAAAATACACTAATGACAGCAACAAGTTTGAGTCTACAACATTTAGTTAAGGTGTGAGAGCCTAAATGAACTTTGTATTGCTTTAAATGCATTTTCAGCCCGATTGTACACTTCAGGTAAAACTGTCAAAATCTTCAAAATGAGCAAAAGCACAATGAAATGAATGCTGGAATCATCTTCAAGTTGCTAAAATACACTAATGACAGCAAAAAGTTTGAGTCTACAACATTTAGTTAAGGTGTGAGAGCCAAAATGAACTTTGTATTGCTGTAAACGCGTTTTCAGCACCTGATTGTACACTTCAGGTGAAACTGTCAAAATCTTCAAAATGAGCAAAAGCACAATGAAATTAATGCTGGAATCATCTTCAAGTTGCTAAAATACACTAATGACAGCAACAAGTTTGAGTCTACAACATTTAGTTAAGGTGTGAGAGCCTAAATGAACTTTGTATTGCTTTAAATGCATTTTCAGCCCGATTGTACACTTCAGGTAAAACTGTCAAAATCTTCAAAATGAGCAAAAGCACAATGAAATGAATGCTGGAATCATCTTCAAGTTGCTAAAATACACTAATGACAGCAAAAAGTTTGAGTCTACAACATTTAGTTAAGGTGTGAGAGCCAAAATGAACTTTGTATTGCTTTAAACGCGTTTTCAGCACCTGATTGTACACTTCAGGTGAAACTGTCAAATTCTTCAAAATGAGCAAAAGCACAATGAAATTAATGCTGGAAATATCTTCAAGTTGCTAAAATACACTAATGACAGCAACAAGTTTGAGTCTACAACATTTAGTTAAGGTGTGAGAGCCAAAATTAATTTTTATTGCTTTAAATGCATTTTCAGCCCGATTGTACACTTCAGGTGAAACTGTCAAAATCTTCAAAATGAGCAAAAGCACAATGAAATTAATGCTGGAATCATCTTCAAGTTTCTAAAATACTCTAATGACAGCAAAAAGTTTGAGTCTACAGCATTTAGTTAAGGTGTGAGAGCCAAAATGAACTTTGTATTGCTGTAAACGCGTTTTCAGCACCTGATTGTACACTTCAGGTGAAACTGTCAAAATCTTCAAAATGAGCAAAAGCACAATGAAATTAATGCTGGAATCATCTTCAAGTTGCTAAAATACACTAATGACAGCAAAAAGTTTGAGTCTACAACATTTAGTTAAGGTGTGAGAGCCAAAATGAACAATGTATTGCTGTAAACGCGTTTTCAGCACCTGAATGTACACTTCAGGTGAAACTGTCAAAATCTTCAAAATGAGCAAAAGCACAATGAAATTAATGTTGGAATCATCTTCAAGTTGCTAAAATACACTAATGACAGCAAAAAGTTTGAGTCTACAACATTTAGTTAAGGTGTGAGAGCCAAAATGAACTTTGTATTGCTTTAAATGCACTTTCAGCCCGAATGTACACTTCAGATGAAACTGTCAAAATCTTCAAAATGAGCAAAAGCACAATGAAATTAATGCTGGAATCATCTTCAAGTTGCTAAAATACACTAATGACAGCAACAAGTTTGAGTCTACAACATTTAGTTAAGGTGTGCGAGCCAAAATGAACTTTGTATTGCTTTAAACGCGTTTTCAGCACCTGATTGTACACTTCAGGTGAAACTGTCAAATTCTTCAAAATGAGCAAAAGCACAATGAAATTAATGCTGGAAACATCTTCAAGTTTCTAAAATACTCTAATGACAGCAAAAAGTTTGAGTCTACAACATTTAGTTAAGGTGTGAGAGCCTAAATGAACTTTGTATTGCTGTAAACGCGTTTTCAGCACCTGATTGTACACTTCAGGTGAAACTGTCAAAATCTTCAAAATGAGCAAAAGCACAATGAAATTAATGCTGGAATCATCTTCAAGTTGCTAAAATACACTAATGACAGCAACAAGTTTGAGTCTACAACATTTAGTTAAGGTGTGAGAGCCAAAATTAACTTTTTATTGCTTTAAATGCATTTTCAGCCCGATTGTACACTTCAGGTGAAACTGTCAAAATCTTCAAAATGAGCAAAAGCACAATGAAATTAATGCTGGAATCATCTTCAAGTTTCTAAAATACTCTAATGACAGCAAAAAGTTTGAGTCTACAACATTTAGTTAAGGTGTGAGAGCCAAAATGAACTTTGTATTGCTGTAAACGCGTTTTCAGCACCTGATTGTACACTTCAGGTGAAACTGTCAAAATCTTCAAAATGAGCAAAAGCACAATGAAATTAATGCTGGAATCATCTTCAAGTTGCTAAAATACACTAATGACAGCAAAAAGTTTGAGTTTACAACATTTAGATAAGGTGTGAGAGCCTAAATGAACTTTGTATTGCTTTAAACGCGTTTTCAGCCCCTGATTGTACACTTCAGGTGAAACTGTCAAAATCTTCAAAATGAGCAAAAGCACAATGAAATTAATGCTGGAATCATCTTCAAGTTGCTAAAATACACTAATGACAGCAACAAGTTTGAGTCTACAACATTTAGTTAAGGTGTGAGAGCCAAAATTAACTTTGTATTGCTTTAAATGCACTTTCAGCCCGAATGTACACTTCAGATGAAACTGTCAAAATCTTCAAAATGAGCAAAAGCACAATGAAATTAATGCTGGAATCATCTTCAAGTTGCTAAAATACACTAATGACAGCAAAAAGTTTGAGTCTACAACATTTAGTTAAGGTGTGAGAGCCAAAATGAACAATGTATTGCTGTAAACGCGTTTTCAGCACCTGAATGTACACTTCAGGTGAAACTGTCAAAATCTTCAAAATGAGCAAAAGCACAATGAAATTAATGTTGGAATCATCTTCAAGTTGCTAAAATACACTAATGACAGCAAAAAGTTTGAGTCTACAACATTTAGTTAAGGTGTGAGAGCCAAAATGAACTTTGTATTGCTTTAAATGCACTTTCAGCCCGAATGTACACTTCAGATGAAACTGTCAAAATCTTCAAAATGAGCAAAAGCACAATGAAATTAATGCTGGAATCATCTTCAAGTTGCTAAAATACACTAATGACAGCAACAAGTTTGAGTCTACAACATTTAGTTAAGGTGTGCGAGCCAAAATGAACTTTGTATTGCTTTAAACGCGTTTTCAGCACCTGATTGTACACTTCAGGTGAAACTGTCAAATTCTTCAAAATGAGCAAAAGCACAATGAAATTAATGCTGGAAACATCTTCAAGTTTCTAAAATACTCTAATGACAGCAAAAAGTTTGAGTCTACAACATTTAGTTAAGGTGTGAGAGCCTAAATTAACTTTGTATTGCTGTAAACGCGTTTTCAGCACCTGATTGTACACTTCAGGTGAAACTGTCAAAATCTTCAAAATGAGCAAAAGCACAATGAAATTAATGCTGGAATCATCTTCAGGTTGCTAAAATACACTAATGACAGCAAAAAGTTTGAGTCTACAACATTTAGTTAAGGTGTGAGAGCCAAAATGAACTTTGTATTGCTGTAAACGCGTTTTCAGCACCTGATTGTACACTTCAGGTGAAACTGTCAAAATCTTCAAAATGAGCAAAAGCACAATGAAATTAATGCTGGAATCACCTTCAAGTTGCTAAAATACACTAATGACAGCAAAAAGTTTGAGTTTACAACATTTAGTTAAGGTGTGAGAGCCTAAATGAACTTTGTATTGCTTTAAACGCGTTTTCAGCCCCTGATTGTACACTTCAGGTGAAACTGTCAAAATCTTCAAAATGAGCAAAAGCACAATGAAATTAATGCTGGAATCATCTTCAAAATTCTAAAATACTCTAATGACAGCAAAAAGTTTGAGTCTACAACATTTAGTTAAGGTGTGAGAGCCAAAATGAACTTTGTATTGCTGTAAACGCGTTTTCAGCACCTGATTGTACACTTCAGGTGAAACTGTCAAAATCTTCAAAATGAGCAAAAGCACAATGAAATTAATGCTGGAATCATCTTCAAGTTGCTAAAATACACTAATGACAGTAAAAAGTTTGAGTGTACAACATTTAGTTAAGGTGTGAGAGCCAAAATGAACTTTGTATTGCTTTAAATGCACTTTCAGCCCGAATGTACACTTCAGATGAAACTGTCAAAATCTTCAAAATGAGCAAAAGCACAATGAAATTAATGCTGGAATCATCTTCAAGTTGCTAAAATACACTAATGACAGCAAAAAGTTTGAGTCTACAACATTTAGTTAAGGTGTGAGAGCCAAAATGAACTTTGTATTGCTTTAAATGCATTTTCAGCCCGATTGGACACTTCAGGTGAAACTGTCAAAATCTTCAAAATGAGCAAAAAGCACAATAAAATTAATGTTGGAATCATCTTCAAGTTGCTAAAATACACTAATGACAGTAAAAAGTTTGAGTCTACAACATTTAGTTAAGGTGTGAGAGCCAAAATGAACTTTGTATTGCTTTAAATGCATTTTCAGCCCGAATGTACACTTCAGGTGAAACTGTCAAATTCTTCAAAATGAGCAAAAGCACAATGAAATTAATGCTGGAAACATCTTCAAGTTGCTAAAATACACTAATGACAGCAACAAGTTTGAGTCTACAACATTTAGTTAAGGTGTGAGAGCCAAAATTAATTTTTTATTGCTTTAAATGCATTTTCAGCCCGATTGTACACTTCAGGTGAAACTGTCAAAATCTTCAAAATGAGCAAAAGCACAATGAAATTAATGCTGGAATCATCTTCAAAATTCTAAAATACTCTAATGACAGCAAAAAGTTTGAGTCTACAACATTTAGTTAAGGTGTGAGAGCCAAAATGAACTTTGTATTGCTGTAAACGCGTTTTCAGCACCTGATTGTACACTTCAGGTGAAACTGTCAAAATCTTCAAAATGAGCAAAAGCACAATGAAATTAATGCTGGAATCATCTTCAAGTTGCTAAAATACACTAATGACAGCAAAAAGTTTGAGTTTACAACATTTAGTTAAGGTGTGAGAGCCTAAATGAACTTTGTATTGCTTTAAACGCGTTTTCAGCCCCTGATTGTACACTTCAGGTGAAACTGTCAAAATCTTCAAAATGAGCAAAAGCACAATGAAATTAATGCTGGAATCATCTTCAAGTTGCTAAAATACACTAATGACAGCAAAAAGTTTGAGTCTACAACATTTAGTTAAGGTGTGAGAGCCTAAATGAACTTTGTATTGCTTTAAATGCATTTTCAGCCCGATTGTACACTTCAGGTAAAACTGTCAAAATTTTCAAAATGAGCAAAAGCACAATGGAATTAATGCTGGAATCATCTTCAAGTTGCTAAAATACACTAATGACAGCAAAAAGTTTGAGTCTACAACATTTAGTTAAGGTGTGAGAGCCTAAATGAACTTTGTATTGCTTTAAACGCGTTTTCAACCCCTGATTGTATACTTCAGGTGAAACTGTCAAAATCTCCAAAATGAGCAAAAGCACAATGAAATTAATGCTGGAATCATCTTCAAGTTGCTAAAATACACTAATGACAGCAACAAGTTTGAGTCTACAACATTTAGTTAAGGTGTGAGAGCCTAAATGAACTTTGTATTGCTTTAAATGCATTTTCAGCCCGATTGTACACTTCAGGTAAAACTGTCAAAATCTTCAAAATGAGCAAAAGCACAATGGAATTAATGCTGGAATCATCTTCAAGTTGCTAAAATACACTAATGACAGCAAAAAGTTTGAGTCTACAACATTTAGTTAAGGTGTGAGAGCCAAAATGAACTTTGTATTGCTTTAAATGCATTTTCAGCCCGATTGGACACTTCAGGTGAAACTGTCAAAATCTTCAAAATGAGCAAAAGCACAATGAAATTAATGCTGGAAACATCTTCAAGTTTCTAAAATACCCTAATGACAGCAAAAAGTTTGAGTCTACAACATTTAGTTAAGGTGTGAGAGCCAAAATGAACTTTGTATTGCTGTAAACGCGTTTACACTTCAGGTTGCTAAAATACACTAATGACAGCAAAAAGTTTGAGTCTACAACATTTAGTTAAGGTGTGAGAGCCAAAATGAACTTTGTATTGCTTTAAATGCATTTTCAGCCCGATTGGACACTTCAGGTGAAACTGTCAAAATCTTCAAAATGAGCAAAAGCACAATGAAATTAATGCTGGAATCATCTTCAAGTTGCTAAAATACACTAATGACAGTAAAAAGTTTGAGTCTACAACATTTAGTTAAGGTGTGAGAGCCAAAATGAACTTTTTATTGCTTTAAATGCATTTTCAGCCCGATTGTACACTTCAGGTGAAACTGTCAAAATCTTCAAAATGAGCAAAAGCACAATGAAATTAATGCTGGAATCATCTTCAAGTTGCTAAAATACTCTAATGACAGCAAAAAGTTTGAGTCTACAACATTTAGTTAAGGTGTGAGAGCCAAAATGAACTTTGTATTGCTTTAAATGCATTTTCAGCCCGATTGGACACTTCAGGTGAAACTGTCAAAATCTTCAAAATGAGCAAAAGCACAATGAAATTAATGCTGGAATCATCTTCAAGTTTCTAAAATACTCTAATGACAGCAAAAAGTTTGAGTCTACAACATTTAGTTAAGGTGTGAGAGCCAAAATGAACTTTGTATTGCTGTAAACGCGTTTTCAGCACCTGATTGTACACTTCAGGTGAAACTGTCAAAATCTTCAAAATGAGCAAAAGCACAATGAAATTAATGCTGGAATCATCTTCAAGTTGCTAAAATACACTAATGACAGCAAAAAGTTTGAGTTTACAACATTTAGATAAGGTGTGAGAGCCTAAATGAACTTTGTATTGCTTTAAACGCGTTTTCAGCCCCTGATTGTACACTTCAGGTGAAACTGTCAAAATCTTCAAAATGAGCAAAAGCACAATGAAATTAATGCTGGAATCATCTTCAAGTTGCTAAAATACACTAATGACAGCAACAAGTTTGAGTCTACAACATTTAGTTAAGGTGTGAGAGCCTAAATGAACTTTGTATTGCTTTAAATGCATTTTCAGCCCGATTGTACACTTCAGGTAAAACTGTCAAAATCTTCAAAATGAGCAAAAGCACAATGAAATGAATGCTGGAATCATCTTCAAGTTGCTAAAATACACTAATGACAGCAAAAAGTTTGAGTCTACAACATTTAGTTAAGGTGTGAGAGCCAAAATGAACTTTGTATTGCTTTAAACGCGTTTTCAGCACCTGATTGTACACTTCAGGTGAAACTGTCAAATTCTTCAAAATGAGCAAAAGCACAATGAAATTAATGCTGGAAATATCTTCAAGTTGCTAAAATACACTAATGACAGCAACAAGTTTGAGTCTACAACATTTAGTTAAGGTGTGAGAGCCAAAATGAACTTTTTATTGCTTTAAATGCATTTTCAGCCCGATTGTACACTTCAGGTGAAACTGTCAAAATCTTCAAAATGAGCAAAAGCACAATGAAATTAATGCTGGAATCATCTTCAAGTTTCTAAAATACTCTAATAAAAACAGCAAAAAGTTTGAGTCTACAAAATTTAGTTAAGGTGTGAGAGCCAAAATGAACTTTGTATTGCTGTAAACGCGTTTTCAGCACCTGATTGTACACTTCAGGTGAAACTGTCAAAATCTTCAAAATGAGCAAAAGCACAATGAAATTAATGCTGGAATCATCTTCAAGTTGCTAAAATACACTAATGACAGCAAAAAGTTTGAGTCTACAACATTTAGTTAAGGTGTGAGAGCCAAAATGAACTTTGTATTGCTGTAAACGCGTTTTCAGCACCTGATTGTACACTTCAGGTGAAACTGTCAAAATCTTCAAAATGAGCAAAAGCACAATGAAATTAATGCTGGAATCATCTTCAAGTTGCTAAAATACACTAATGACAGCAACAAGTTTGAGTCTACAACATTTAGTTAAGGTGTGAGAGCCTAAATGAACTTTGTATTGCTTTAAATGCATTTTCAGCCCGATTGTACACTTCAGGTAAAACTGTCAAAATCTTCAAAATGAGCAAAAGCACAATGAAATGAATGCTGGAATCATCTTCAAGTTGCTAAAATACACTAATGACAGCAAAAAGTTTGAGTCTACAACATTTAGTTAAGGTGTGAGAGCCAAAATGAACTTTGTATTGCTTTAAACGCATTTTCAGCACCTGATTGTACACTTCAGGTGAAACTGTCAAATTCTTCAAAATGAGCAAAAGCACAATGAAATTAATGCTGGAAATATCTTCAAGTTGCTAAAATACACTAATGACAGCAACAAGTTTGAGTCTACAACATTTAGTTAAGGTGTGAGAGCCAAAATTAACTTTTTATTGCTTTAAATGCATTTTCAGCCCGATTGTACACTTCAGGTGAAACTGTCAAAATCTTCAAAATGAGCAAAAGCACAATGAAATTAATGCTGGAATCATCTTCAAGTTTCTAAAATACTCTAATGACAGCAAAAAGTTTGAGTCTACAACATTTAGTTAAGGTGTGAGAGCCAAAATGAACTTTGTATTGCTGTAAACGCGTTTTCAGCACCTGATTGTACACTTCAGGTGAAACTGTCAAAATCTTCAAAATGAGCAAAAGCACAATGAAATTAATGCTGGAATCATCTTCAAGTTGCTAAAATACACTAATGACAGCAAAAAGTTTGAGTTTACAACATTTAGATAAGGTGTGAGAGCCTAAATGAACTTTGTATTGCTTTAAACGCGTTTTCAGCCCCTGATTGTACACTTCAGGTGAAACTGTCAAAATCTTCAAAATGAGCAAAAGCACAATGAAATTAATGCTGGAATCATCTTCAAGTTGCTAAAATACACTAATGACAGCAACAAGTTTGAGTCTACAACATTTAGTTAAGGTGTGAGAGCCAAAATTAACTTTGTATTGCTTTAAATGCACTTTCAGCCCGAATGTACACTTCAGATGAAACTGTCAAAATCTTCAAAATGAGCAAAAGCACAATGAAATTAATGCTGGAATCATCTTCAAGTTGCTAAAATACACTAATGACAGCAAAAAGTTTGAGTCTACAACATTTAGTTAAGGTGTGAGAGCCAAAATGAACAATGTATTGCTGTAAACGCGTTTTCAGCACCTGAATGTACACTTCAGGTGAAACTGTCAAAATCTTCAAAATGAGCAAAAGCACAATGAAATTAATGTTGGAATCATCTTCAAGTTGCTAAAATACACTAATGACAGCAAAAAGTTTGAGTCTACAACATTTAGTTAAGGTGTGAGAGCCAAAATGAACTTTGTATTGCTTTAAATGCACTTTCAGCCCGAATGTACACTTCAGATGAAACTGTCAAAATCTTCAAAATGAGCAAAAGCACAATGAAATTAATGCTGGAATCATCTTCAAGTTGCTAAAATACACTAATGACAGCAACAAGTTTGAGTCTACAACATTTAGTTAAGGTGTGCGAGCCAAAATGAACTTTGTATTGCTTTAAACGCGTTTTCAGCACCTGATTGTACACTTCAGGTGAAACTGTCAAATTCTTCAAAATGAGCAAAAGCACAATGAAATTAATGCTGGAAACATCTTCAAGTTTCTAAAATACTCTAATGACAGCAAAAAGTTTGAGTCTACAACATTTAGTTAAGGTGTGAGAGCCTAAATTAACTTTGTATTGCTGTAAACGCGTTTTCAGCACCTGATTGTACACTTCAGGTGAAACTGTCAAAATCTTCAAAATGAGCAAAAGCACAATGAAATTAATGCTGGAATCATCTTCAAGTTGCTAAAATACACTAATGACAGCAACAAGTTTGAGTCTACAACATTTAGTTAAGGTGTGAGAGCCTAAATGAACTTTGTATTGCTTTAAATGCATTTTCAGCCCGATTGGACACTTCAGGTGAAACTGTCAAAATCTTCAAAATGAGCAAAAGCACAATGAAATTAATGCTGGAATCATCTTCAAGTTGCTAAAATACACTAATGACAGTAAAAAGTTTGAGTCTACAACATTTAGTTAAGGTGTGAGAGCCAAAATGAACTTTTTATTGCTTTAAATGCATTTTCAGCCCGATTGTACACTTCAGGTGAAACTGTCAAAATCTTCAAAATGAGCAAAAGCACAATGAAATTAATGCTGGAATCATCTTCAAGTTGCTAAAATACTCTAATGACAGCAAAAAGTTTGAGTCTACAACATTTAGTTAAGGTGTGAGAGCCAAAATGAACTTTGTATTGCTTTAAATGCATTTTCAGCCCGATTGGACACTTCAGGTGAAACTGTCAAAATCTTCAAAATGAGCAAAAGCACAATGAAATTAATGCTGGAAACATCTTCAAGTTTCTAAAATACTCTAATGACAGCAAAAAGTTTGAGTCTACAACATTTAGTTAAGGTGTGAGAGCCAAAATGAACTTTTTATTGCTTTAAATGCATTTTCAGCCCGATTGTACACTTCAGGTGAAACTGTCAAAATCTTCAAAATGAGCAAAAGCACAATGAAATTAATGCTGGAATCATCTTCAAGTTTCTAAAATACTCTAATGACAGCAAAAAGTTTGAGTCTACAACATTTAGTTAAGGTGTGAGAGCCAAAATGAACTTTGTATTGCTGTAAACGCGTTTTCAGCACCTGATTGTACACTTCAGGTGAAACTGTCAAAATCTTCAAAATGAGCAAAAGCACAATGAAATTAATGCTGGAATCATCTTCAAGTTGCTAAAATACACTAATGACAGCAAAAAGTTTGAGTTTACAACATTTAGATAAGGTGTGAGAGCCTAAATGAACTTTGTATTGCTTTAAACGCGTTTTCAGCCCCTGATTGTACACTTCAGGTGAAACTGTCAAAATCTTCAAAATGAGCAAAAGCACAATGAAATTAATGCTGGAATCATCTTCAAGTTGCTAAAATACACTAATGACAGCAACAAGTTTGAGTCTACAACATTTAGTTAAGGTGTGAGAGCCTAAATGAACTTTGTATTGCTTTAAATGCATTTTCAGCCCGATTGTACACTTCAGGTAAAACTGTCAAAATCTTCAAAATGAGCAAAAGCACAATGAAATGAATGCTGGAATCATCTTCAAGTTGCTAAAATACACTAATGACACCAAAAAGTTTGAGTCTACAACATTTAGTTAAGGTGTGAGAGCCAAAATGAACTTTGTATTGCTTTAAATGCATTTTCAGCCCGATTGGACACTTCAGGTGAAACTGTCAAAATCTTCAAAATGAGCAAAAGCACGATAAATTAATGCTGGAATCATCTTCAAGTTGCTAAAATACACTAATGACAGTAAAAAGTTTGAGTCTACAACATTTAGTTAAGGTGTGAGAGCCAAAATTAACTTTGTATTGCTTTAAATGCATTTTCAGCCAGAATGTACACTTCAGGTGAAACTGTCAAATTCTTCAAAATGAGCTAAAGCACAATGAAATTAATGCTGGAAACATCTTCAAGTTTCTAAAATACTCTAATGACAGCAAAAAGTTTGAGTCTACAACATTTAGTTAAGGTGTGAGAGCCAAAATGAACTTTGTATTGCTGTAAACGCGTTTTCAGCCCCTGATTGTACACTTCAGGTGAAACTGTCAAATTCTTCAAAATGAGCAAAAGCACAATGAAATTAATGCTGGAAATATCTTCAAGTTGCTAAAATACACTAATGACAGCAACAAGTTTGAGTCTACAACATTTAGTTAAGGTGTGAGAGCCAAAATGAACTTTTTATTGCTTTAAATGCATTTTCAGCCCGATTGTACACTTCAGGTGAAACTGTCTAAATCTTCAAAATGAGCAAAAGCACAATGAAATTAATGCTGGAATCATCTTCAAGTTTCTAAAATACTCTAATAAAAACAGCAAAAAGTTTGAGTCTACAAAATTTAGTTAAGGTGTGAGAGCCAAAATGAACTTTGTATTGCTGTAAACGCGTTTTCAGCACCTGATTGTACACTTCAGGTGAAACTGTCAAAATCTTCAAAATGAGCAAAAGCACAATGAAATGAATGCTGGAATCATCTTCAAGTTGCTAAAATACACTAATGACAGCAAAAAGTTTGAGTCTACAACATTTAGTTAAGGTGTGAGAGCCAAAATGAACTTTGTATTGCTGTAAACGCGTTTTCAGCACCTGATTGTACACTTCAGGTGAAACTGTCAAAATCTTCAAAATGAGCAAAAGCACAATGAAATTAATGCTGGAATCATCTTCAAGTTGCTAAAATACACTAATGACAGCAAAAAGTTTGAGTCTACAACATTTAGTTAAGGTGTGAGAGCCAAAATGAACTTTGTATTGCTTTAAACGCGTTTTCAGCACCTGATTGTACACTTCAGGTGAAACTGTCAAATTCTTCAAAATGAGCAAAAGCACAATGAAATTAATGCTGGAAATATCTTCAAGTTGCTAAAATACACTAATGACAGCAACAAGTTTGAGTCTACAACATTTAGTTAAGGTGTGAGAGCCAAAATTAACTTTTTATTGCTTTAAATGCATTTTCAGCCCGATTGTACACTTCAGGTGAAACTGTCAAAATCTTCAAAATGAGCAAAAGCACAATGAAATTAATGCTGGAATCATCTTCAAGTTTCTAAAATACTCTAATGACAGCAAAAAGTTTGAGTCTACAGCATTTAGTTAAGGTGTGAGAGCCAAAATGAACTTTGTATTGCTGTAAACGCGTTTTCAGCACCTGATTGTACACTTCAGGTGAAACTGTCAAAATCTTCAAAATGAGCAAAAGGACAATGAAATTAATGCTGGAATCATCTTCAAGTTGCTAAAATACACTAATGACAGCAACAAGTTTGAGTCTACAACATTTAGTTAAGGTGTGAGAGCCAAAATGAACAATGTATTGCTGTAAACGCGTTTTCAGCACCTGAATGTACACTTCAGGTGAAACTGTCAAAATCTTCAAAATGAGCAAAAGCACAATGAAATTAATGTTGGAATCATCTTCAAGTTGCTAAAATACACTAATGACAGCAAAAAGTTTGAGTCTACAACATTTAGTTAAGGTGTGAGAGCCAAAATGAACTTTGTATTGCTTTAAATGCACTTTCAGCCCGAATGTACACTTCAGATGAAACTGTCAAAATCTTCAAAATGAGCAAAAGCACAATGAAATTAATGCTGGAATCATCTTCAAGTTGCTAAAATACACTAATGACAGCAACAAGTTTGAGTCTACAACATTTAGTTAAGGTGTGAGAGCCAAAATGAACTTTGTATTGCTGTAAACGCGTTTTCAGCACCTGATTGTACACTTCAGGTGAAACTGTCAAAATCTTCAAAATGAGCAAAAGCACAATGAAATGAATGCTGGAATCATCTTCAAGTTGCTAAAATACACTAATGACAGCAAAAAGTTTGAGTCTACAACATTTAGTTAAGGTGTGAGAGCCAAAATGAACTTTGTATTGCTGTAAACGCGTTTTCAGCACCTGATTGTACACTTCAGGTGAAACTGTCAAAATCTTCAAAATGAGCAAAAGCACAATGAAATTAATGCTGGAATCATCTTCAAGTTGCTAAAATACACTAATGACAGCAAAAAGTTTGAGTCTACAACATTTAGTTAAGGTGTGAGAGCCAAAATGAACTTTGTATTGCTTTAAACGCGTTTTCAGCACCTGATTGTACACTTCAGGTGAAACTGTCAAATTCTTCAAAATGAGCAAAAGCACAATGAAATTAATGCTGGAAATATCTTCAAGTTGCTAAAATACACTAATGACAGCAACAAGTTTGAGTCTACAACATTTAGTTAAGGTGTGAGAGCCAAAATTAACTTTTTATTGCTTTAAATGCATTTTCAGCCCGATTGTACACTTCAGGTGAAACTGTCAAAATCTTCAAAATGAGCAAAAGCACAATGAAATTAATGCTGGAATCATCTTCAAGTTTCTAAAATACTCTAATGACAGCAAAAAGTTTGAGTCTACAGCATTTAGTTAAGGTGTGAGAGCCAAAATGAACTTTGTATTGCTGTAAACGCGTTTTCAGCACCTGATTGTACACTTCAGGTGAAACTGTCAAAATCTTCAAAATGAGCAAAAGGACAATGAAATTAATGCTGGAATCATCTTCAAGTTGCTAAAATACACTAATGACAGCAACAAGTTTGAGTCTACAACATTTAGTTAAGGTGTGAGAGCCAAAATGAACAATGTATTGCTGTAAACGCGTTTTCAGCACCTGAATGTACACTTCAGGTGAAACTGTCAAAATCTTCAAAATGAGCAAAAGCACAATGAAATTAATGTTGGAATCATCTTCAAGTTGCTAAAATACACTAATGACAGCAAAAAGTTTGAGTCTACAACATTTAGTTAAGGTGTGAGAGCCAAAATGAACTTTGTATTGCTTTAAATGCACTTTCAGCCCGAATGTACACTTCAGATGAAACTGTCAAAATCTTCAAAATGAGCAAAAGCACAATGAAATTAATGCTGGAATCATCTTCAAGTTGCTAAAATACACTAATGACAGCAACAAGTTTGAGTCTACAACATTTAGTTAAGGTGTGCGAGCCAAAATGAACTTTGTATTGCTTTAAACGCGTTTTCAGCACCTGATTGTACACTTCAGGTGAAACTGTCAAATTCTTCAAAATGAGCAAAAGCACAATGAAATTAATGCTGGAAACATCTTCAAGTTTCTAAAATACTCTAATGACAGCAAAAAGTTTGAGTCTACAACATTTAGTTAAGGTGTGAGAGCCTAAATGAACTTTGTATTGCTGTAAACGCGTTTTCAGCACCTGATTGTACACTTCAGGTGAAACTGTCAAAATCTTCAAAATGAGCAAAAGCACAATGAAATTAATGCTGGAATCATCTTCAAGTTGCTAAAATACACTAATGACAGCAACAAGTTTGAGTCTACAACATTTAGTTAAGGTGTGAGAGCCTCAATGAATTTTGTATTGCTTTAAATGCATTTTCAGCCCGATTGTACACTTCAGGTAAAACTGTCAAAATCTTCAAAATGAGCAAAAGCACAATGAAATGAATGCTGGAATCATCTTCAAGTTGCTAAAATACACTAATGACAGCAAAAAGTTTGAGTCTACAACATTTAGTTAAGGTGTGAGAGCCAAAATGAACTTTGTATTGCTTTAAACGCGTTTTCAGCACCTGATTGTACACTTCAGGTGAAACTGTCAAATTCTTCAAAATGAGCAAAAGCACAATGAAATTAATGCTGGAAATATCTTCAAGTTGCTAAAATACACTAATGACAGCAACAAGTTTGAGTCTACAACATTTAGTTAAGGTGTGAGAGCCAAAATTAACTTTTTATTGCTTTAAATGCATTTTCAGCCCGATTGTACACTTCAGGTGAAACTGTCAAAATCTTCAAAATGAGCAAAAGCACAATGAAATTAATGCTGGAATCATCTTCAAGTTTCTAAAATACTCTAATGACAGCAAAAAGTTTGAGTCTACAACATTTAGTTAAGGTGTGAGAGCCAAAATGAACTTTGTATTGCTGTAAACGCGTTTTCAGCACCTGATTGTACACTTCAGGTGAAACTGTCAAAATCTTCAAAATGAGCAAAAGCACAATGAAATTAATGCTGGAATCATCTTCAAGTTGCTAAAATACACTAATGACAGCAAAAAGTTTGAGTTTACAACATTTAGATAAGGTGTGAGAGCCTAAATGAACTTTGTATTGCTTTAAACGCGTTTTCAGCCCCTGATTGTACACTTCAGGTGAAACTGTCAAAATCTTCAAAATGAGCAAAAGCACAATGAAATTAATGCTGGAATCATCTTCAAGTTGCTAAAATACACTAATGACAGCAACAAGTTTGAGTCTACAACATTTAGTTAAGGTGTGAGAGCCAAAATTAACTTTGTATTGCTTTAAATGCACTTTCAGCCCGAATGTACACTTCAGATGAAACTGTCAAAATCTTCAAAATGAGCAAAAGCACAATGAAATTAATGCTGGAATCATCTTCAAGTTGCTAAAATACACTAATGACAGTAAAAAGTTTGAGTGTACAACATTTAGTTAAGGTGTGAGAGCCAAAATTAACTTTGTATTGCTTTAAATGCACTTTCAGCCCGAATGTACACTTCAGATGAAACTGTCAAAATCTTCAAAATGAGCAAAAGCACAATGAAATTAATGCTGGAATCATCTTCAAGTTGCTAAAATACACTAATGACAGCAAAAAGTTTGAGTCTACAACATTTAGTTAAGGTGTGAGAGCCAAAATGAACTTTGTATTGCTTTAAATGCATTTTCAGCCCGATTGGACACTTCAGGTGAAACTGTCAAAATCTTCAAAATGAGCAAAAGCACAATGAAATGAATGCTGGAATCATCTTCAAGTTGCTAAAATACACTAATGACAGCAAAAAGTTTGAGTCTACAACATTTAGTTAAGGTGTGAGAGCCAAAATGAACTTTGTATTGCTGTAAACGCGTTTTCAGCACCTGATTGTACACTTCATGTGAAACTGTCAAAATCTTCAAAATGAGCAAAAGCACAATGAAATTAATGCTGGAATCATCTTCAAGTTGCTAAAATACACTAATGACAGCAAAAAGTTTGAGTCTACAACATTTAGTTAAGGTGTGAGAGCCAAAATGAACTTTGTATTGCTTTAAACGCGTTTTCAGCACCTGATTGTACACTTCAGGTGAAACTGTCAAATTCTTCAAAATGAGCAAAAGCACAATGAAATTAATGCTGGAAATATCTTCAAGTTGCTAAAATACACTAATGACAGCAACAAGTTTGAGTCTACAACATTTAGTTAAGGTGTGAGAGCCAAAATTAACTTTTTATTGCTTTAAATGCATTTTCAGCCCGATTGTACACTTCAGGTGAAACTGTCAAAATCTTCAAAATGAGCAAAAGCACAATGAAATTAATGCTGGAATCATCTTCAAGTTTCTAAAATACTCTAATGACAGCAAAAAGTTTGAGTCTACAGCATTTAGTTAAGGTGTGAGAGCCAAAATGAACTTTGTATTGCTGTAAACGCGTTTTCAGCACCTGATTGTACACTTCAGGTGAAACTGTCAAAATCTTCAAAATGAGCAAAAGGACAATGAAATTAATGCTGGAATCATCTTCAAGTTGCTAAAATACACTAATGACAGCAACAAGTTTGAGTCTACAACATTTAGTTAAGGTGTGAGAGCCAAAATGAACAATGTATTGCTGTAAACGCGTTTTCAGCACCTGAATGTACACTTCAGGTGAAACTGTCAAAATCTTCAAAATGAGCAAAAGCACAATGAAATTAATGTTGGAATCATCTTCAAGTTGCTAAAATACACTAATGACAGCAAAAAGTTTGAGTCTACAACATTTAGTTAAGGTGTGAGAGCCAAAATGAACTTTGTATTGCTTTAAATGCACTTTCAGCCCGAATGTACACTTCAGATGAAACTGTCAAAATCTTCAAAATGAGCAAAAGCACAATGAAATTAATGCTGGAATCATCTTCAAGTTGCTAAAATACACTAATGACAGCAACAAGTTTGAGTCTACAACATTTAGTTAAGGTGTGAGAGCCTAAATGAACTTTGTATTGCTTTAAACGCGTTTTCAACCCCTGATTGTATACTTCAGGTGAAACTGTCAAAATCTCCAAAATGAGCAAAAGCACAATGAAATTAATGCTGGAATCATCTTCAAGTTGCTAAAATACACTAATGACAGCAACAAGTTTGAGTCTACAACATTTAGTTAAGGTGTGAGAGCCAAAATGAACTTTGTATTGCTTTAAACGCGTTTTCAGCACCTGATTGTACACTTCAGGTGAAACTGTCAAATTCTTCAAAATGAGCAAAAGCACAATGAAATTAATGCTGGAAACATCTTCAAGTTTCTAAAATACTCTAATGACAGCAAAAAGTTTGAGTCTACAACATTTAGTTAAGGTGTGAGAGCCTAAATGAACTTTGTATTGCTGTAAACGCGTTTTCAGCACCTGATTGTACACTTCAGGTGAAACTGTCAAAATCTTCAAAATGAGCAAAAGCACAATGAAATTAATGCTGGAATCATCTTCAAGTTGCTAAAATACACTAATGACAGCAACAAGTTTGAGTCTACAACATTTAGTTAAGGTGTGAGAGCCTCAATGAATTTTGTATTGCTTTAAATGCATTTTCAGCCCGATTGTACACTTCAGGTAAAACTGTCAAAATCTTCAAAATGAGCAAAAGCACAATGAAATGAATGCTGGAATCATCTTCAAGTTGCTAAAATACACTAATGACAGCAAAAAGTTTGAGTCTACAACATTTAGTTAAGGTGTGAGAGCCAAAATGAACTTTGTATTGCTTTAAACGCGTTTTCAGCACCTGATTGTACACTTCAGGTGAAACTGTCAAATTCTTCAAAATGAGCAAAAGCACAATGAAATTAATGCTGGAAATATCTTCAAGTTGCTAAAATACACTAATGACAGCAACAAGTTTGAGTCTACAACATTTAGTTAAGGTGTGAGAGCCAAAATTAACTTTTTATTGCTTTAAATGCATTTTCAGCCCGATTGTACACTTCAGGTGAAACTGTCAAAATCTTCAAAATGAGCAAAAGCACAATGAAATTAATGCTGGAATCATCTTCAAGTTTCTAAAATACTCTAATGACAGCAAAAAGTTTGAGTCTACAACATTTAGTTAAGGTGTGAGAGCCAAAATGAACTTTGTATTGCTGTAAACGCGTTTTCAGCACCTGATTGTACACTTCAGGTGAAACTGTCAAAATCTTCAAAATGAGCAAAAGCACAATGAAATTAATGCTGGAATCATCTTCAAGTTGCTAAAATACACTAATGACAGCAAAAAGTTTGAGTTTACAACATTTAGATAAGGTGTGAGAGCCTAAATGAACTTTGTATTGCTTTAAACGCGTTTTCAGCCCCTGATTGTACACTTCAGGTGAAACTGTCAAAATCTTCAAAATGAGCAAAAGCACAATGAAATTAATGCTGGAATCATCTTCAAGTTGCTAAAATACACTAATGACAGCAACAAGTTTGAGTCTACAACATTTAGTTAAGGTGTGAGAGCCAAAATTAACTTTGTATTGCTTTAAATGCACTTTCAGCCCGAATGTACACTTCAGATGAAACTGTCAAAATCTTCAAAATGAGCAAAAGCACAATGAAATTAATGCTGGAATCATCTTCAAGTTGCTAAAATACACTAATGACAGTAAAAAGTTTGAGTGTACAACATTTAGTTAAGGTGTGAGAGCCAAAATTAACTTTGTATTGCTTTAAATGCACTTTCAGCCCGAATGTACACTTCAGATGAAACTGTCAAAATCTTCAAAATGAGCAAAAGCACAATGAAATTAATGCTGGAATCATCTTCAAGTTGCTAAAATACACTAATGACAGCAAAAAGTTTGAGTCTACAACATTTAGTTAAGGTGTGAGAGCCAAAATGAACTTTGTATTGCTTTAAATGCATTTTCAGCCCGATTGGACACTTCAGGTGAAACTGTCAAAATCTTCAAAATGAGCAAAAGCACAATGAAATGAATGCTGGAATCATCTTCAAGTTGCTAAAATACACTAATGACAGCAAAAAGTTTGAGTCTACAACATTTAGTTAAGGTGTGAGAGCCAAAATGAACTTTGTATTGCTGTAAACGCGTTTTCAGCACCTGATTGTACACTTCAGGTGAAACTGTCAAAATCTTCAAAATGAGCAAAAGCACAATGAAATTAATGCTGGAATCATCTTCAAGTTGCTAAAATACACTAATGACAGCAAAAAGTTTGAGTCTACAACATTTAGTTAAGGTGTGAGAGCCAAAATGAACTTTGTATTGCTTTAAACGCGTTTTCAGCACCTGATTGTACACTTCAGGTGAAACTGTCAAATTCTTCAAAATGAGCAAAAGCACAATGAAATTAATGCTGGAAATATCTTCAAGTTGCTAAAATACACTAATGACAGCAACAAGTTTGAGTCTACAACATTTAGTTAAGGTGTGAGAGCCAAAATTAACTTTTTATTGCTTTAAATGCATTTTCAGCCCGATTGTACACTTCAGGTGAAACTGTCAAAATCTTCAAAATGAGCAAAAGCACAATGAAATTAATGCTGGAATCATCTTCAAGTTTCTAAAATACTCTAATGACAGCAAAAAGTTTGAGTCTACAGCATTTAGTTAAGGTGTGAGAGCCAAAATGAACTTTGTATTGCTGTAAACGCGTTTTCAGCACCTGATTGTACACTTCAGGTGAAACTGTCAAAATCTTCAAAATGAGCAAAAGGACAATGCAATTAATGCTGGAATCATCTTCAAGTTGCTAAAATACACTAATGACAGCAACAAGTTTGAGTCTACAACATTTAGTTAAGGTGTGAGAGCCAAAATGAACAATGTATTGCTGTAAACGCGTTTTCAGCACCTGAATGTACACTTCAGGTGAAACTGTCAAAATCTTCAAAATGAGCAAAAGCACAATGAAATTAATGTTGGAATCATCTTCAAGTTGCTAAAATACACTAATGACAGCAAAAAGTTTGAGTCTACAACATTTAGTTAAGGTGTGAGAGCCAAAATGAACTTTGTATTGCTTTAAATGCACTTTCAGCCCGAATGTACACTTCAGATGAAACTGTCAAAATCTTCAAAATGAGCAAAAGCACAATGAAATTAATGCTGGAATCATCTTCAAGTTGCTAAAATACACTAATGACAGCAACAAGTTTGAGTCTACAACATTTAGTTAAGGTGTGCGAGCCAAAATGAACTTTGTATTGCTTTAAACGCGTTTTCAGCACCTGATTGTACACTTCAGGTGAAACTGTCAAATTCTTCAAAATGAGCAAAAGCACAATGAAATTAATGCTGGAAACATCTTCAAGTTTCTAAAATACTCTAATGACAGCAAAAAGTTTGAGTCTACAACATTTAGTTAAGGTGTGAGAGCCTAAATGAACTTTGTATTGCTGTAAACGCGTTTTCAGCACCTGATTGTACACTTCAGGTGAAACTGTCAAAATCTTCAAAATGAGCAAAAGCACAATGAAATTAATGCTGGAATCATCTTCAAGTTGCTAAAATACACTAATGACAGCAACAAGTTTGAGTCTACAACATTTAGTTAAGGTGTGAGAGCCTCAATGAATTTTGTATTGCTTTAAATGCATTTTCAGCCCGATTGTACACTTCAGGTAAAACTGTCAAAATCTTCAAAATGAGCAAAAGCACAATGAAATGAATGCTGGAATCATCTTCAAGTTGCTAAAATACACTAATGACAGCAAAAAGTTTGAGTCTACAACATTTAGTTAAGGTGTGAGAGCCAAAATGAACTTTGTATTGCTTTAAACGCGTTTTCAGCACCTGATTGTACACTTCAGGTGAAACTGTCAAATTCTTCAAAATGAGCAAAAGCACAATGAAATTAATGCTGGAAATATCTTCAAGTTGCTAAAATACACTAATGACAGCAACAAGTTTGAGTCTACAACATTTAGTTAAGGTGTGAGAGCCAAAATTAACTTTTTATTGCTTTAAATGCATTTTCAGCCCGATTGTACACTTCAGGTGAAACTGTCAAAATCTTCAAAATGAGCAAAAGCACAATGAAATTAATGCTGGAATCATCTTCAAGTTTCTAAAATACTCTAATGACAGCAAAAAGTTTGAGTCTACAACATTTAGTTAAGGTGTGAGAGCCAAAATGAACTTTGTATTGCTGTAAACGCGTTTTCAGCACCTGATTGTACACTTCAGGTGAAACTGTCAAAATCTTCAAAATGAGCAAAAGCACAATGAAATTAATGCTGGAATCATCTTCAAGTTGCTAAAATACACTAATGACAGCAAAAAGTTTGAGTTTACAACATTTAGATAAGGTGTGAGAGCCTAAATGAACTTTGTATTGCTTTAAACGCGTTTTCAGCCCCTGATTGTACACTTCAGGTGAAACTGTCAAAATCTTCAAAATGAGCAAAAGCACAATGAAATTAATGCTGGAATCATCTTCAAGTTGCTAAAATACACTAATGACAGCAACAAGTTTGAGTCTACAACATTTAGTTAAGGTGTGAGAGCCAAAATTAACTTTGTATTGCTTTAAATGCACTTTCAGCCCGAATGTACACTTCAGATGAAACTGTCAAAATCTTCAAAATGAGCAAAAGCACAATGAAATTAATGCTGGAATCATCTTCAAGTTGCTAAAATACACTAATGACAGTAAAAAGTTTGAGTGTACAACATTTAGTTAAGGTGTGAGAGCCAAAATTAACTTTGTATTGCTTTAAATGCACTTTCAGCCCGAATGTACACTTCAGATGAAACTGTCAAAATCTTCAAAATGAGCAAAAGCACAATGAAATTAATGCTGGAATCATCTTCAAGTTGCTAAAATACACTAATGACAGCAAAAAGTTTGAGTCTACAACATTTAGTTAAGGTGTGAGAGCCAAAATGAACTTTGTATTGCTTTAAATGCATTTTCAGCCCGATTGGACACTTCAGGTGAAACTGTCAAAATCTTCAAAATGAGCAAAAGCACAATAAAATTAATGTTGGAATCATCTTCAAGTTGCTAAAATACACTAATGACAGTAAAAAGTTTGAGTCTATAACATTTAGTTAAGGTGTGAGAGCCAAAATGAACTTTGTATTGCTTTAAATGCATTTTCAGCCCGAATGTACACTTCAGGTGAAACTGTCAAATTCTTCAAAATGAGCAAAAGCACAATGAAATTAATGCTGGAATCATCTTCAAGTTGCTAAAATACACTAATGACAGCAACAAGTTTAAGTCTACAACATTTAGTTAAGGTGTGAGAGCCAAAATGAACTTTGTATTGCTTTAAATGCACTTTCAGCCCGATTGGACACTTCAGGTGAAACTGTCAAAATCTTCCAAATGAGCAAAAGCACAATGAAATTAATGCTGGAATCATCTTCAAGTTTCTAAAATACTCTAATGACAGCAAAAAGTTTGAGTCTACAACATTTAGTTAAGGTGTGAGAGCCAAAATGAACTATGTATTGCTGTAAACGCGTTTTCAGCACCTGATTGTACACTTCAGGTGAAACTGTCAAAATCTTCAAAATGAGCAAAAGCACAATGAAATTAATGCTGGAATCATCTTCAAGTTGCTAAAATACACTAATGACAGCAAAAAGTTTGAGTTTACAACATTTAGATAAGGTGTGAGAGCCTAAATGAACTTTGTATTGCTTTAAACGCGTTTTCAGCCCCTGATTGTACACTTCAGGTGAAACTGTCAAAATCTTCAAAATGAGCAAAAGCACAATGAAATTAATGCTGGAATCATCTTCAAGTTGCTAAAATACACTAATGAAAGCAACAAGTTTGAGTCTACAACATTTAGTTAAGGTGTGAGAGCCAAAATTAACTTTGTATTGCTTTAAATGCACTTTCAGCCCGAATGTACACTTCAGATGAAACTGTCAAAATCTTCAAAATGAGCAAAAGCACAATGAAATTAATGCTGGAATCATCTTCAAGTTGCTAAAATACACTAATGACAGTAAAAAGTTTGAGTGTACAACATTTAGTTAAGGTGTGAGAGCCAAAATTAACTTTGTATTGCTTTAAATGCACTTTCAGCCCGAATGTACACTTCAGATGAAACTGTCAAAATCTTCAAAATGAGCAAAAGCACAATGAAATTAATGCTGGAATCATCTTCAAGTTGCTAAAATACACTAATGACAGCAAAAAGTTTGAGTCTACAACATTTAGTTAAGGTGTGAGAGCCAAAATGAACTTTGTATTGCTTTAAATGCATTTTCAGCCCGATTGGACACTTCAGGTGAAACTGTCAAAATCTTCAAAATGAGCAAAAGCACAATAAAATTAATGTTGGAATCATCTTCAAGTTGCTAAAATACACTAATGACAGTAAAAAGTTTGAGTCTATAACATTTAGTTAAGGTGTGAGAGCCAAAATGAACTTTGTATTGCTTTAAATGCATTTTCAGCCCGAATGTACACTTCAGGTGAAACTGTCAAATTCTTCAAAATGAGCAAAAGCACAATGAAATTAATGCTGGAATCATCTTCAAGTTGCTAAAATACACTAATGACAGCAACAAGTTTAAGTCTACAACATTTAGTTAAGGTGTGAGAGCCAAAATGAATTTTTTATTGCTTTAAATGCATTTTCAGCCCGATTGTACACTTCAGGTGAAACTGTCAAAATCTTCAAAATGAGCAAAAGCACAATGAAATTAATGCTGGAATCATCTTCAAAATTCTAAAATACTCTAATGACAGCAAAAAGTTTGAGTCTACAACATTTAGTTAAGGTGTGAGAGCCAAAATGAACTTTGTATTGCTGTAAACGCGTTTTCAGCACCTGATTGTACACTTCAGGTGAAACTGTCAAAATCTTCAAAATGAGCAAAAGCACAATGAAATTAATGCTGGAATCACCTTCAAGTTGCTAAAATACACTAATGACAGCAAAAAGTTTGAGTTTACAACATTTAGTTAAGGTGTGAGAGCCTAAATGAACTTTGTATTGCTTTAAACGCGTTTTCAGCCCCTGATTGTACACTTCAGGTGAAACTGTCAAAATCTTCAAAATGAGCAAAAGCACAATAAAATTAATGCTGGAATCATCTTCAAGTTTTTAAAATACTCTAATGACAGCAAAAAGTTTGAGTCTACAACATTTAGTTAAGGTGTGAGAGCCAAAATGAACTTTGTATTGCTGTAAACGCGTTTTCAGCACCTGATTGTACACTTCAGGTGAAACTGTCAAAATCTTCAAAATGAGCAAAAGCACAATGAAATTAATGCTGGAATCATCTTCAAGTTGCTAAAATACACTAATGACAGTAAAAATTTTGAGTGTACAACATTTAGTTAAGGTGTGAGAGCCAAAATGAACTTTGTATTGCTTTAAATGCACTTTCAGCCCGAATGTACACTTCAGATGAAACTGTCAAAATCTTCAAAATGAGCAAAAGCACAATGAAATTAATGCTGGAATCATCTTCAAGTTGCTAAAATACACTAATGACAGCAAAAAGTTTGAGTCTACAACATTTAGTTAAGGTGTGAGAGCCAAAATGAACTTTGTATTGCTTTAAATGCATTTTCAGCCCGATTGGACACTTCAGGTGAAACTGTCAAAATCTTCAAAATGAGCAAAAGCACAATAAAATTAATGTTGGAATCATCTTCAAGTTGCTAAAATACACTAATGACAGTAAAAAGTTTGAGTCTACAACATTTAGTTAAGGTGTGAGAGCCAAAATGAACTTTGTATTGCTTTAAATGCATTTTCAGCCCGAATGTACACTTCAGGTGAAACTGTCAAATTCTTCAAAATGAGCAAAAGCACAATGAAATTAATGCTGGAAACATCTTCAAGTTGCTAAAATACACTAATGACAGCAACAAGTTTGAGTCTACAACATTTAGTTAAGGTGTGAGAGCCAAAATGAATTTTTTATTGCTTTAAATGCATTTTCAGCCCGATTGTACACTTCAGGTGAAACTGTCAAAATCTTCAAAATGAGCAAAAGCACAATGAAATTAATGCTGGAATCATCTTCAAAATTCTAAAATACTCTAATGACAGCAAAAAGTTTGAGTCTACAACATTTAGTTAAGGTGTGAGAGCCAAAATGAACTTTGTATTGCTGTAAACGCGTTTTCAGCACCTGATTGTACACTTCAGGTGAAACTGTCAAAATCTTCAAAATGAGCAAAAGCACAATGAAATTAATGCTGGAATCATCTTCAAGTTGCTAAAATACACTAATGACAGCAAAAAGTTTGAGTTTACAACATTTAGTTAAGGTGTGAGAGCCTAAATGAACTTTGTATTGCTTTAAACGCGTTTTCAGCCCCTGATTGTACACTTCAGGTGAAACTGTCAAAATCTTCAAAATGAGCAAAAGCACAATGAAATTAATGCTGGAATCATCTTCAAGTTGCTAAAATACACTAATGACAGCAAAAAGTTTGAGTCTACAACATTTAGTTAAGGTGTGAGAGCCTAAATGAACTTTGTATTGCTTTAAATGCATTTTCAGCCCGATTGTACACTTCAGGTAAAACTGTCAAAATCTTCAAAATGAGCAAAAGCACAATGGAATTAATGCTGGAATCATCTTCAAGTTGCTAAAATACACTAATGACAGCAAAAAGTTTGAGTCTACAACATTTAGTTAAGGTGTGAGAGCCTAAATGAACTTTGTATTGCTTTAAACGCGTTTTCAACCCCTGATTGTATACTTCAGGTGAAACTGTCAAAATCTCCAAAATGAGCAAAAGCACAATGAAATTAATGCTGGAATCATCTTCAAGTTGCTAAAATACACTAATGACAGCAACAAGTTTGAGTCTACAACATTTAGTTAAGGTGTGAGAGCCTAAATGAACTTTGTATTGCTTTAAATGCATTTTCAGCCCGATTGTACACTTCAGGTAAAACTGTCAAAATCTTCAAAATGAGCAAAAGCACAATGGAATTAATGCTGGAATCATCTTCAAGTTGCTAAAATACACTAATGACAGCAAAAAGTTTGAGTCTACAACATTTAGTTAAGGTGTGAGAGCCAAAATGAACTTTGTATTGCTTTAAATGCATTTTCAGCCCGATTGGACACTTCAGGTGAAACTGTCAAAATCTTCAAAATGAGCAAAAGCACAATGAAATTAATGCTGGAAACATCTTCAAGTTTCTAAAATACCCTAATGACAGCAAAAAGTTTGAGTCTACAACATTTAGTTAAGGTGTGAGAGCCAAAATGAACTTTGTATTGCTGTAAACGCGTTTACACTTCAGGTTGCTAAAATACACTAATGACAGCAAAAAGTTTGAGTCTACAACATTTAGTTAAGGTGTGAGAGCCAAAATGAACTTTGTATTGCTTTAAATGCATTTTCAGCCCGATTGGACACTTCAGGTGAAACTGTCAAAATCTTCAAAATGAGCAAAAGCACAATGAAATTAATGCTGGAATCATCTTCAAGTTGCTAAAATACACTAATGACAGTAAAAAGTTTGAGTCTACAACATTTAGTTAAGGTGTGAGAGCCAAAATGAACTTTTTATTGCTTTAAATGCATTTTCAGCCCGATTGTACACTTCAGGTGAAACTGTCAAAATCTTCAAAATGAGCAAAAGCACAATGAAATTAATGCTGGAATCATCTTCAAGTTGCTAAAATACTCTAATGACAGCAAAAAGTTTGAGTCTACAACATTTAGTTAAGGTGTGAGAGCCAAAATGAACTTTGTATTGCTTTAAATGCATTTTCAGCCCGATTGGACACTTCAGGTGAAACTGTCAAAATCTTCAAAATGAGCAAAAGCACAATGAAATTAATGCTGGAAACATCTTCAAGTTTCTAAAATACTCTAATGACAGCAAAAAGTTTGAGTCTACAACATTTAGTTAAGGTGTGAGAGCCAAAATGAACTTTGTATTGCTTTAAATGCATTTTCAGCCCGATTGGACACTTCAGGTGAAACTGTCAAAATCTTCAAAATGAGCAAAAGCACAATGGAATTAATGCTGGAATCATCTTCAAGTTGCTAAAATACACTAATGACAGTAAAAAGTTTGAGTCTACAACATTTAGTTAAGGTGTGAGAGCCAAAATGAACTTTGTATTGCTTTAAATGCATTTTCAGCCCGAATGTACACTTCAGGTGAAACTGTCAAATTCTTCAAAATGAGCAAAAGCACAATGAAATTAATGCTGGAAACATCTTCAAGTTGCTAAAATACACTAATGACAGCAACAAGTTTGAGTCTACAACATTTAGTTAAGGTGTGAGAGCCAAAATGAACTTTTTATTGCTTTAAATGCATTTTCAGCCCGATTGTACACTTCAGGTGAAACTGTCAAAATCTTCAAAATGAGCAAAAGCACAATGAAATTAATGCTGGAATCATCTTCAAGTTTCTAAAATACTCTAATGACAGCAAAAAGTTTGAGTCTACAACATTTAGTTAAGGTGTGAGAGCCAAAATGAACTTTGTATTGCTGTAAACGCGTTTTCAGCACCTGATTGTACACTTCAGGTGAAACTGTCAAAATCTTCAAAATGAGCAAAAGCACAATGAAATTAATGCTGGAATCATCTTCAAGTTGCTAAAATACACTAATGACAGCAAAAAGTTTGAGTTTACAACATTTAGATAAGGTGTGAGAGCCTAAATGAACTTTGTATTGCTTTAAACGCGTTTTCAGCCCCTGATTGTACACTTCAGGTGAAACTGTCAAAATCTTCAAAATGAGCAAAAGCACAATGAAATTAATGCTGGAATCATCTTCAAGTTGCTAAAATACACTAATGACAGCAACAAGTTTGAGTCTACAACATTTAGTTAAGGTGTGAGAGCCTAAATGAACTTTGTATTGCTTTAAATGCATTTTCAGCCCGATTGTACACTTCAGGTAAAACTGTCAAAATCTTCAAAATGAGCAAAAGCACAATGAAATGAATGCTGGAATCATCTTCAAGTTGCTAAAATACACTAATGACAGCAAAAAGTTTGAGTCTACAACATTTAGTTAAGGTGTGAGAGCCAAAATGAACTTTGTATTGCTTTAAACGCGTTTTCAGCACCTGATTGTACACTTCAGGTGAAACTGTCAAATTCTTCAAAATGAGCAAAAGCACAATGAAATTAATGCTGGAAATATCTTCAAGTTGCTAAAATACACTAATGACAGCAACAAGTTTGAGTCTACAACATTTAGTTAAGGTGTGAGAGCCAAAATGAACTTTTTATTGCTTTAAATGCATTTTCAGCCCGATTGTACACTTCAGGTGAAACTGTCAAAATCTTCAAAATGAGCAAAAGCACAATGAAATTAATGCTGGAATCATCTTCAAGTTTCTAAAATACTCTAATAAAAACAGCAAAAAGTTTGAGTCTACAAAATTTAGTTAAGGTGTGAGAGCCAAAATGAACTTTGTATTGCTGTAAACGCGTTTTCAGCACCTGATTGTACACTTCAGGTGAAACTGTCAAAATGTTCAAAATGAGCAAAAGCACAATGAAATTAATGCTGGAATCATCTTCAAGTTGCTAAAATACACTAATGACAGCAAAAAGTTTGAGTCTACAACATTTAGTTAAGGTGTGAGAGCCAAAATGAACTTTGTATTGCTGTAAACGCGTTTTCAGCACCTGATTGTACACTTCAGGTGAAACTGTCAAAATCTTCAAAATAAGCAAAAGCACAATGAAATTAATGCTGGAATCATCTTCAAGTTGCTAAAATACACTAATGACAGCAACAAGTTTGAGTCTACAACATTTAGTTAAGGTGTGAGAGCCTAAATGAACTTTGTATTGCTTTAAATGCATTTTCAGCCCGATTGTACACTTCAGGTAAAACTGTCAAAATCTTCAAAATGAGCAAAAGCACAATGAAATGAATGCTGGAATCATCTTCAAGTTGCTAAAATACACTAATGACAGCAAAAAGTTTGAGTCTACAACATTTAGTTAAGGTGTGAGAGCCAAAATGAACTTTGTATTGCTTTAAACGCATTTTCAGCACCTGATTGTACACTTCAGGTGAAACTGTCAAATTCTTCAAAATGAGCAAAAGCACAATGAAATTAATGCTGGAAATATCTTCAAGTTGCTAAAATACACTAATGACAGCAACAAGTTTGAGTCTACAACATTTAGTTAAGGTGTGAGAGCCAAAATTAACTTTTTATTGCTTTAAATGCATTTTCAGCCCGATTGTACACTTCAGGTGAAACTGTCAAAATCTTCAAAATGAGCAAAAGCACAATGAAATTAATGCTGGAATCATCTTCAAGTTTCTAAAATACTCTAATGACAGCAAAAAGTTTGAGTCTACAACATTTAGTTAAGGTGTGAGAGCCAAAATGAACTTTGTATTGCTGTAAACGCGTTTTCAGCACCTGATTGTACACTTCAGGTGAAACTGTCAAAATCTTCAAAATGAGCAAAAGCACAATGAAATTAATGCTGGAATCATCTTCAAGTTGCTAAAATACACTAATGACAGCAAAAAGTTTGAGTTTACAACATTTAGATAAGGTGTGAGAGCCTAAATGAACTTTGTATTGCTTTAAACGCGTTTTCAGCCCCTGATTGTACACTTCAGGTGAAACTGTCAAAATCTTCAAAATGAGCAAAAGCACAATGAAATTAATGCTGGAATCATCTTCAAGTTGCTAAAATACACTAATGACAGCAACAAGTTTGAGTCTACAACATTTAGTTAAGGTGTGAGAGCCAAAATTAACTTTGTATTGCTTTAAATGCACTTTCAGCCCGAATGTACACTTCAGATGAAACTGTCAAAATCTTCAAAATGAGCAAAAGCACAATGAAATTAATGCTGGAATCATCTTCAAGTTGCTAAAATACACTAATGACAGCAAAAAGTTTGAGTCTACAACATTTAGTTAAGGTGTGAGAGCCAAAATGAACAATGTATTGCTGTAAACGCGTTTTCAGCACCTGAATGTACACTTCAGGTGAAACTGTCAAAATCTTCAAAATGAGCAAAAGCACAATGAAATTAATGTTGGAATCATCTTCAAGTTGCTAAAATACACTAATGACAGCAAAAAGTTTGAGTCTACAACATTTAGTTAAGGTGTGAGAGCCAAAATGAACTTTGTATTGCTTTAAATGCACTTTCAGCCCGAATGTACACTTCAGATGAAACTGTCAAAATCTTCAAAATGAGCAAAAGCACAATGAAATTAATGCTGGAATCATCTTCAAGTTGCTAAAATACACTAATGACAGCAACAAGTTTGAGTCTACAACATTTAGTTAAGGTGTGCGAGCCAAAATGAACTTTGTATTGCTTTAAACGCGTTTTCAGCACCTGATTGTACACTTCAGGTGAAACTGTCAAATTCTTCAAAATGAGCAAAAGCACAATGAAATTAATGCTGGAAACATCTTCAAGTTTCTAAAATACTCTAATGACAGCAAAAAGTTTGAGTCTACAACATTTAGTTAAGGTGTGAGAGCCTAAATTAACTTTGTATTGCTGTAAACGCGTTTTCAGCACCTGATTGTACACTTCAGGTGAAACTGTCAAAATCTTCAAAATGAGCAAAAGCACAATGAAATTAATGCTGGAATCATCTTCAAGTTGCTAAAATACACTAATGACAGCAACAAGTTTGAGTCTACAACATTTAGTTAAGGTGTGAGAGCCTAAATGAACTTTGTATTGCTTTAAATGCATTTTCAGCCCGATTGTACACTTCAGGTAAAACTGTCAAAATCTTCAAAATGAGCAAAAGCACAATGAAATGAATGCTGGAATCATCTTCAAGTTGCTAAAATACACTAATGACAGCAAAAAGTTTGAGTCTACAACATTTAGTTAAGGTGTGAGAGCCAAAATGAACTTTGTATTGCTTTAAACGCGTTTTCAGCACCTGATTGTACACTTCAGGTGAAACTGTCAAATTCTTCAAAATGAGCAAAAGCACAATGAAATTAATGCTGGAAATATCTTCAAGTTGCTAAAATACACTAATGACAGCAACAAGTTTGAGTCTACAACATTTAGTTAAGGTGTGAGAGCCAAAATTAACTTTTTATTGCTTTAAATGCATTTTCAGCCCGATTGTACACTTCAGGTGAAACTGTCAAAATCTTCAAAATGAGCAAAAGCACAATGAAATTAATGCTGGAATCATCTTCAAGTTTCTAAAATACTCTAATGACAGCAAAAAGTTTGAGTCTACAACATTTAGTTAAGGTGTGAGAGCCAAAATGAACTTTGTATTGCTGTAAACGCGTTTTCAGCACCTGATTGTACACTTCAGGTGAAACTGTCAAAATCTTCAAAATGAGCAAAAGCACAATGAAATTAATGCTGGAATCATCTTCAAGTTGCTAAAATACACTAATGACAGCAAAAAGTTTGAGTTTACAACATTTAGATAAGGTGTGAGAGCCTAAATGAACTTTGTATTGCTTTAAACGCGTTTTCAGCCCCTGATTGTACACTTCAGGTGAAACTGTCAAAATCTTCAAAATGAGCAAAAGCACAATGAAATTAATGCTGGAATCATCTTCAAGTTGCTAAAATACACTAATGACAGCAACAAGTTTGAGTCTACAACATTTAGTTAAGGTGTGAGAGCCAAAATTAACTTTGTATTGCTTTAAATGCACTTTCAGCCCGAATGTACACTTCAGATGAAACTGTCAAAATCTTCAAAATGAGCAAAAGCACAATGAAATTAATGCTGGAATCATCTTCAAGTTGCTAAAATACACTAATGACAGCAACAAGTTTGAGTCTACAACATTTAGTTAAGGTGTGCGAGCCAAAATGAACTTTGTATTGCTTTAAACGCGTTTTCAGCACCTGATTGTACACTTCAGGTGAAACTGTCAAATTCTTCAAAATGAGCAAAAGCACAATGAAATTAATGCTGGAATCATCTTCAAGTTGCTAAAATACACTAATGACAGCAAAAAGTTTGAGTCTACAACATTTAGTTAAGGTGTGAGAGCCAAAATGAACTTTGTATTGCTTTAAATGCATTTTCAGCCCGATTGGACACTTCAGGTGAAACTGTCAAAATCTTCAAAATGAGCAAAAGCACAATAAAATTAATGTTGGAATCATCTTCAAGTTGCTAAAATACACTAATGACAGTAAAAAGTTTGAGTCTATAACATTTAGTTAAGGTGTGAGAGCCAAAATGAACTTTGTATTGCTTTAAATGCATTTTCAACCCGAATGTACACTTCAGGTGAAACTGTCAAATTCTTCAAAATGAGCAAAAGCACAATGAAATTAATGCTGGAATCATCTTCAAGTTGCTAAAATACACTAATGACAGCAACAAGTTTAAGTCTACAACATTTAGTTAAGGTGTGAGAGCCAAAATGAATTTTTTATTGCTTTAAATGCATTTTCAGCCCGATTGTACACTTCAGGTGAAACTGTCAAAATCTTCAAAATGAGCAAAAGCACAATGAAATTAATGCTGGAATCATCTTCAAAATTCTAAAATACTCTAATGACAGCAAAAAGTTTGAGTCTACAACATTTAGTTAAGGTGTGAGAGCCAAAATGAACTTTGTATTGCTGTAAACGCGTTTTCAGCACCTGATTGTACACTTCAGGTGAAACTGTCAAAATCTTCAAAATGAGCAAAAGCACAATGAAATTAATGCTGGAATCATCTTCAAGTTGCTAAAATACACTAATGACAGCAAAAAGTTTGAGTTTACAACATTTAGTTAAGGTGTGAGAGCCTAAATGAACTTTGTATTGCTTTAAACGCGTTTTCAGCCCCTGATTGTACACTTCAGGTGAAACTGTCAAAATCTTCAAAATGAGCAAAAGCACAATAAAATTAATGCTGGAATCATCTTCAAGTTTCTAAAATACTCTAATGACAGCAAAAAGTTTGAGTCTACAACATTTAGTTAAGGTGTGAGAGCCAAAATGAACTTTGTATTGCTGTAAACGCGTTTTCAGCACCTGATTGTACACTTCAGGTGAAACTGTCAAAATCTTCAAAATGAGCAAAAGCACAATGAAATTAATGCTGGAATCATCTTCAAGTTGCTAAAATACACTAATGACAGTAAAAAGTTTGAGTGTACAACATTTAGTTAAGGTGTGAGAGCCAAAATGAACTTTGTATTGCTTTAAATGCACTTTCAGCCCGAATGTACACTTCAGATGAAACTGTCAAAATCTTCAAAATGAGCAAAAGCACAATGAAATTAATGCTGGAATCATCTTCAAGTTGCTAAAATACACTAATGACAGCAAAAAGTTTGAGTCTACAACATTTAGTTAAGGTGTGAGAGCCAAAATGAACTTTGTATTGCTTTAAATGCATTTTCAGCCCGATTGGACACTTCAGGTGAAACTGTCAAAATCTTCAAAATGAGCAAAAGCACAATAAAATTAATGTTGGAATCATCTTCAAGTTGCTAAAATACACTAATGACAGTAAAAAGTTTGAGTCTACAACATTTAGTTAAGGTGTGAGAGCCAAAATGAACTTTGTATTGCTTTAAATGCATTTTCAGCCCGATTGGACACTTCAGGTGAAACTGTCAAAATCTTCAAAATGAGCAAAAGCACAATAAAATTAATGTTGGAATCATCTTCAAGTTGCTAAAATACACTAATGACAGTAAAAAGTTTGAGTCTACAACATTTAGTTAAGGTGTGAGAGCCAAAATGAATTTTTTATTGCTTTAAATGCATTTTCAGCCCGATTGTACACTTCAGGTGAAACTGTCAAAATCTTCAAAATGAGCAAAAGCACAATGAAATTAATGCTGGAATCATCTTCAAAATTCTAAAATACTCTAATGACAGCAAAAAGTTTGAGTCTACAACATTTAGTTAAGGTGTGAGAGCCAAAATGAACTTTGTATTGCTGTAAACGCGTTTTCAGCACCTGATTGTACACTTCAGGTGAAACTGTCAAAATCTTCAAAATGAGCAAAAGCACAATGAAATTAATGCTGGAATCATCTTCAAGTTGCTAAAATACACTAATGACAGCAAAAAGTTTGAGTTTACAACATTTAGTTAAGGTGTGAGAGCCTAAATGAACTTTGTATTGCTTTAAACGCGTTTTCAGCCCCTGATTGTACACTTCAGGTGAAACTGTCAAAATCTTCAAAATGAGCAAAAGCACAATGAAATTAATGCTGGAATCATCTTCAAGTTGCTAAAATACACTAATGACAGCAAAAAGTTTGAGTCTACAACATTTAGTTAAGGTGTGAGAGCCTAAATGAACTTTGTATTGCTTTAAATGCATTTTCAGCCCGATTGTACACTTCAGGTAAAACTGTCAAAATCTTCAAAATGAGCAAAAGCACAATGGAATTAATGCTGGAATCATCTTCAAGTTGCTAAAATACACTAATGACAGCAAAAAGTTTGAGTCTACAACATTTAGTTAAGGTGTGAGAGCCTAAATGAACTTTGTATTGCTTTAAACGCGTTTTCAACCCCTGATTGTATACTTCAGGTGAAACTGTCAAAATCTCCAAAATGAGCAAAAGCACAATGAAATTAATGCTGGAATCATCTTCAAGTTGCTAAAATACACTAATGACAGCAACAAGTTTGAGTCTACAACATTTAGTTAAGGTGTGAGAGCCTAAATGAACTTTGTATTGCTTTAAATGCATTTTCAGCCCGATTGTACACTTCAGGTAAAACTGTCAAAATCTTCAAAATGAGCAAAAGCACAATGGAATTAATGCTGGAATCATCTTCAAGTTGCTAAAATACACTAATGACAGCAAAAAGTTTGAGTCTACAACATTTAGTTGAGGTGTGAGAGCCAAAATGAACTTTGTATTGCTTTAAATGCATTTTCAGCCCGATTGGATACTTCAGGTGAAACTGTCAAAATCTTCAAAATGAGCAAAAGCACAATGAAATTAATGCTGGAAACATCTTCAAGTTTCTAAAATACCCTAATGACAGCAAAAAGTTTGAGTCTACAACATTTAGTTAAGGTGTGAGAGCCAAAATGAACTTTGTATTGCTGTAAACGCGTTTACACTTCAGGTTGCTAAAATACACTAATGACAGCAAAAAGTTTGAGTCTACAACATTTAGTTAAGGTGTGAGAGCCAAAATGAACTTTGTATTGCTTTAAATGCATTTTCAGCCCGATTGGACACTTCAGGTGAAACTGTCAAAATCTTCAAAATGAGCAAAAGCACAATGAAATTAATGCTGGAATCATCTTCAAGTTGCTAAAATACACTAATGACAGTAAAAAGTTTGAGTCTACAACATTTAGTTAAGGTGTGAGAGCCAAAATGAACTTTTTATTGCTTTAAATGCATTTTCAGCCCGATTGTACACTTCAGGTGAAACTGTCAAAATCTTCAAAATGAGCAAAAGCACAATGAAATTAATGCTGGAATCATCTTCAAGTTGCTAAAATACTCTAATGACAGCAAAAAGTTTGAGTCTACAACATTTAGTTAAGGTGTGAGAGCCAAAATGAACTTTGTATTGCTTTAAATGCATTTTCAGCCCGATTGGACACTTCAGGTGAAACTGTCAAAATCTTCAAAATGAGCAAAAGCACAATGAAATTAATGCTGGAAACATCTTCAAGTTTCTAAAATACTCTAATGACAGCAAAAAGTTTGAGTCTACAACATTTAGTTAAGGTGTGAGAGCCAAAATGAACTTTGTATTGCTTTAAATGCATTTTCAGCCCGATTGGACACTTCAGGTGAAACTGTCAAAATCTTCAAAATGAGCAAAAGCACAATGGAATTAATGCTGGAATCATCTTCAAGTTGCTAAAATACACTAATGACAGTAAAAAGTTTGAGTCTACAACATTTAGTTAAGGTGTGAGAGCCAAAATGAACTTTGTATTGCTTTAAATGCATTTTCAGCCCGAATGTACACTTCAGGTGAAACTGTCAAATTCTTCAAAATGAGCAAAAGCACAATGAAATTAATGCTGGAAACATCTTCAAGTTGCTAAAATACACTAATGACAGCAACAAGTTTGAGTCTACAACATTTAGTTAAGGTGTGAGAGCCAAAATGAACTTTTTATTGCTTTAAATGCATTTTCAGCCCGATTGTACACTTCAGGTGAAACTGTCAAAATCTTCAAAATGAGCAAAAGCACAATGAAATTAATGCTGGAATCATCTTCAAGTTTCTAAAATACTCTAATGACAGCAAAAAGTTTGAGTCTACAACATTTAGTTAAGGTGTGAGAGCCAAAATGAACTTTGTATTGCTGTAAACGCGTTTTCAGCACCTGATTGTACACTTCAGGTGAAACTGTCAAAATCTTCAAAATGAGCAAAAGCACAATGAAATTAATGCTGGAATCATCTTCAAGTTGCTAAAATACACTAATGACAGCAACAAGTTTGAGTCTACAACATTTAGTTAAGGTGTGAGAGCCTAAATGAACTTTGTATTGCTTTAAATGCATTTTCAGCCCGATTGTACACTTCAGGTAAAACTGTCAAAATCTTCAAAATGAGCAAAAGCACAATGAAATGAATGCTGGAATCATCTTCAAGTTGCTAAAATACACTAATGACAGCAAAAAGTTTGAGTCTACAACATTTAGTTAAGGTGTGAGAGCCAAAATGAACTTTGTATTGCTTTAAACGCGTTTTCAGCACCTGATTGTACACTTCAGGTGAAACTGTCAAATTCTTCAAAATGAGCAAAAGCACAATGAAATTAATGCTGGAAATATCTTCAAGTTGCTAAAATACACTAATGACAGCAACAAGTTTGAGTCTACAACATTTAGTTAAGGTGTGAGAGCCAAAATGAACTTTTTATTGCTTTAAATGCATTTTCAGCCCGATTGTACACTTCAGGTGAAACTGTCAAAATCTTCAAAATGAGCAAAAGCACAATGAAATTAATGCTGGAATCATCTTCAAGTTTCTAAAATACTCTAATAAAAACAGCAAAAAGTTTGAGTCTACAAAATTTAGTTAAGGTGTGAGAGCCAAAATGAACTTTGTATTGCTGTAAACGCGTTTTCAGCACCTGATTGTACACTTCAGGTGAAACTGTCAAAATCTTCAAAATGAGCAAAAGCACAATGAAATTAATGTTGGAATCATCTTCAAGTTGCTAAAATACACTAATGACAGCAAAAAGTTTGAGTCTACAACATTTAGTTAAGGTGTGAGAGCCTAAATTAACTTTGTATTGCTGTAAACGCGTTTTCAGCACCTGATTGTACACTTCAGGTGAAACTGTCAAAATCTTCAAAATGAGCAAAAGCACAATGAAATTAATGCTGGAATCATCTTCAAGTTGCTAAAATACACTAATGACAGCAACAAGTTTGAGTCTACAACATTTAGTTAAGGTGTGAGAGCCTAAATGAACTTTGTATTGCTTTAAATGCATTTTCAGCCCGATTGTACACTTCAGGTAAAACTGTCAAAATCTTCAAAATGAGCAAAAGCACAATGAAATGAATGCTGGAATCATCTTCAAGTTGCTAAAATACACTAATGACAGCAAAAAGTTTGAGTCTACAACATTTAGTTAAGGTGTGAGAGCCAAAATGAACTTTGTATTGCTTTAAACGCGTTTTCAGCACCTGATTGTACACTTCAGGTGAAACTGTCAAATTCTTCAAAATGAGCAAAAGCACAATGAAATTAATGCTGGAAATATCTTCAAGTTGCTAAAATACACTAATGACAGCAACAAGTTTGAGTCTACAACATTTAGTTAAGGTGTGAGAGCCAAAATTAACTTTTTATTGCTTTAAATGCATTTTCAGCCCGATTGTACACTTCAGGTGAAACTGTCAAAATCTTCAAAATGAGCAAAAGCACAATGAAATTAATGCTGGAATCATCTTCAAGTTTCTAAAATACTCTAATGACAGCAAAAAGTTTGAGTCTACAACATTTAGTTAAGGTGTGAGAGCCAAAATGAACTTTGTATTGCTGTAAACGCGTTTTCAGCACCTGATTGTACACTTCAGGTGAAACTGTCAAAATCTTCAAAATGAGCAAAAGCACAATGAAATTAATGCTGGAATCATCTTCAAGTTGCTAAAATACACTAATGACAGCAAAAAGTTTGAGTTTACAACATTTAGATAAGGTGTGAGAGCCTAAATGAACTTTGTATTGCTTTAAACGCGTTTTCAGCCCCTGATTGTACACTTCAGGTGAAACTGTCAAAATCTTCAAAATGAGCAAAAGCACAATGAAATTAATGCTGGAATCATCTTCAAGTTGCTAAAATACACTAATGACAGCAACAAGTTTGAGTCTACAACATTTAGTTAAGGTGTGAGAGCCAAAATTAACTTTGTATTGCTTTAAATGCACTTTCAGCCCGAATGTACACTTCAGATGAAACTGTCAAAATCTTCAAAATGAGCAAAAGCACAATGAAATTAATGCTGGAATCATCTTCAAGTTGCTAAAATACACTAATGACAGTAAAAAGTTTGAGTGTACAACATTTAGTTAAGGTGTGAGAGCCAAAATTAACTTTTTATTGCTTTAAATGCATTTTCAGCCCGATTGTACACTTCAGGTGAAACTGTCAAAATCTTCAAAATGAGCAAAAGCACAATGAAATTAATGCTGGAATCATCTTCAAAATTCTAAAATACTCTAATGACAGCAAAAAGTTTGAGTCTACAACATTTAGTTAAGGTGTGAGAGCCAAAATGAACTTTGTATTGCTGTAAACGCGTTTTCAGCACCTGATTGTACACTTCAGGTGAAACTGTCAAAATCTTCAAAATGAGCAAAAGCACAATGAAATTAATGCTGGAATCATCTTCAAGTTGCTAAAATACACTAATGACAGCAAAAAGTTTGAGTTTACAACATTTAGTTAAGGTGTGAGAGCCTAAATGAACTTTGTATTGCTTTAAACGCGTTTTCAGCACCTGATTGTACACTTCAGGTGAAACTGTCAAATTCTTCAAAATGAGCAAAAGCACAATGAAATTAATGCTGGAAATATCTTCAAGTTGCTAAAATACACTAATGACAGCAACAAGTTTGAGTCTACAACATTTAGTTAAGGTGTGAGAGCCAAAATTAACTTTTTATTGCTTTAAATGCATTTTCAGCCCGATTGTACACTTCAGGTGAAACTGTCAAAATCTTCAAAATGAGCAAAAGCACAATGAAATTAATGCTGGAATCATCTTCAAGTTTCTAAAATACTCTAATGACAGCAAAAAGTTTGAGTCTACAACATTTAGTTAAGGTGTGAGAGCCAAAATGAACTTTGTATTGCTGTAAACGCGTTTTCAGCACCTGATTGTACACTTCAGGTGAAACTGTCAAAATCTTCAAAATGAGCAAAAGCACAATGAAATTAATGCTGGAATCATCTTCAAGTTGCTAAAATACACTAATGACAGCAAAAAGTTTGAGTTTACAACATTTAGATAAGGTGTGAGAGCCTAAATGAACTTTGTATTGCTTTAAACGCGTTTTCAGCCCCTGATTGTACACTTCAGGTGAAACTGTCAAAATCTTCAAAATGAGCAAAAGCACAATGAAATTAATGCTGGAATCATCTTCAAGTTGCTAAAATACACTAATGACAGCAACAAGTTTGAGTCTACAACATTTAGTTAAGGTGTGAGAGCCAAAATTAACTTTGTATTGCTTTAAATGCACTTTCAGCCCGAATGTACACTTCAGATGAAACTGTCAAAATCTTCAAAATGAGCAAAAGCACAATGAAATTAATGCTGGAATCATCTTCAAGTTGCTAAAATACACTAATGACAGTAAAAAGTTTGAGTGTACAACATTTAGTTAAGGTGTGAGAGCCAAAATTAACTTTTTATTGCTTTAAATGCATTTTCAGCCCGATTGTACACTTCAGGTGAAACTGTCAAAATCTTCAAAATGAGCAAAAGCACAATGAAATTAATGCTGGAATCATCTTCAAAATTCTAAAATACTCTAATGACAGCAAAAAGTTTGAGTCTACAACATTTAGTTAAGGTGTGAGAGCCAAAATGAACTTTGTATTGCTGTAAACGCGTTTTCAGCACCTGATTGTACACTTCAGGTGAAACTGTCAAAATCTTCAAAATGAGCAAAAGCACAATGAAATTAATGCTGGAATCATCTTCAAGTTGCTAAAATACACTAATGACAGCAAAAAGTTTGAGTTTACAACATTTAGTTAAGGTGTGAGAGCCTAAATGAACTTTGTATTGCTTTAAACGCGTTTTCAGCCCCTGATTGTACACTTCAGGTGAAACTGTCAAAATCTTCAAAATGAGCAAAAGCACAATGAAATTAATGCTGGAATCATCTTCAAGTTGCTAAAATACACTAATGACAGCAAAAAGTTTGAGTCTACAACATTTAGTTAAGGTGTGAGAGCCTAAATGAACTTTGTATTGCTTTAAATGCATTTTCAGCCCGATTGTACACTTCAGGTAAAACTGTCAAAATCTTCAAAATGAGCAAAAGCACAATGGAATTAATGCTGGAATCATCTTCAAGTTGCTAAAATACACTAATGACAGCAAAAAGTTTGAGTCTACAACATTTAGTTAAGGTGTGAGAGCCTAAATGAACTTTGTATTGCTTTAAACGCGTTTTCAACCCCTGATTGTATACTTCAGGTGAAACTGTCAAAATCTCCAAAATGAGCAAAAGCACAATGAAATTAATGCTGGAATCATCTTCAAGTTGCTAAAATACACTAATGACAGCAACAAGTTTGAGTCTACAACATTTAGTTAAGGTGTGAGAGCCTAAATGAACTTTGTATTGCTTTAAATGCATTTTCAGCCCGATTGTACACTTCAGGTAAAACTGTCAAAATCTTCAAAATGAGCAAAAGCACAATGGAATTAATGCTGGAATCATCTTCAAGTTGCTAAAATACACTAATGACAGCAAAAAGTTTGAGTCTACAACATTTAGTTGAGGTGTGAGAGCCAAAATGAACTTTGTATTGCTTTAAATGCATTTTCAGCCCGATTGGATACTTCAGGTGAAACTGTCAAAATCTTCAAAATGAGCAAAAGCACAATGAAATTAATGCTGGAAACATCTTCAAGTTTCTAAAATACCCTAATGACAGCAAAAAGTTTGAGTCTACAACATTTAGTTAAGGTGTGAGAGCCAAAATGAACTTTGTATTGCTGTAAACGCGTTTACACTTCAGGTTGCTAAAATACACTAATGACAGCAAAAAGTTTGAGTCTACAACATTTAGTTAAGGTGTGAGAGCCAAAATGAACTTTGTATTGCTTTAAATGCATTTTCAGCCCGATTGGACACTTCAGGTGAAACTGTCAAAATCTTCAAAATGAGCAAAAGCACAATGAAATTAATGCTGGAATCATCTTCAAGTTGCTAAAATACACTAATGACAGTAAAAAGTTTGAGTCTACAACATTTAGTTAAGGTGTGAGAGCCAAAATGAACTTTTTATTGCTTTAAATGCATTTTCAGCCCGATTGTACACTTCAGGTGAAACTGTCAAAATCTTCAAAATGAGCAAAAGCACAATGAAATTAATGCTGGAATCATCTTCAAGTTGCTAAAATACTCTAATGACAGCAAAAAGTTTGAGTCTACAACATTTAGTTAAGGTGTGAGAGCCAAAATGAACTTTGTATTGCTTTAAATGCATTTTCAGCCCGATTGGACACTTCAGGTGAAACTGTCAAAATCTTCAAAATGAGCAAAAGCACAATGAAATTAATGCTGGAAACATCTTCAAGTTTCTAAAATACTCTAATGACAGCAAAAAGTTTGAGTCTACAACATTTAGTTAAGGTGTGAGAGCCAAAATGAACTTTGTATTGCTTTAAATGCATTTTCAGCCCGATTGGACACTTCAGGTGAAACTGTCAAAATCTTCAAAATGAGCAAAAGCACAATGGAATTAATGCTGGAATCATCTTCAAGTTGCTAAAATACACTAATGACAGTAAAAAGTTTGAGTCTACAACATTTAGTTAAGGTGTGAGAGCCAAAATGAACTTTGTATTGCTTTAAATGCATTTTCAGCCCGAATGTACACTTCAGGTGAAACTGTCAAATTCTTCAAAATGAGCAAAAGCACAATGAAATTAATGCTGGAAACATCTTCAAGTTGCTAAAATACACTAATGACAGCAACAAGTTTGAGTCTACAACATTTAGTTAAGGTGTGAGAGCCAAAATGAACTTTTTATTGCTTTAAATGCATTTTCAGCCCGATTGTACACTTCAGGTGAAACTGTCAAAATCTTCAAAATGAGCAAAAGCACAATGAAATTAATGCTGGAATCATCTTCAAGTTGCTAAAATACACTAATGACAGCAAAAAGTTTGAGTCTACAACATTTAGTTAAGGTGTGAGAGCCAAAATGAACTTTGTATTGCTTTAAACGCGTTTTCAGCACCTGATTGTACACTTCAGGTGAAACTGTCAAATTCTTCAAAATGAGCAAAAGCACAATGAAATTAATGCTGGAAATATCTTCAAGTTGCTAAAATACACTAATGACAGCAACAAGTTTGAGTCTACAACATTTAGTTAAGGTGTGAGAGCCAAAATGAACTTTTTATTGCTTTAAATGCATTTTCAGCCCGATTGTACACTTCAGGTGAAACTGTCAAAATCTTCAAAATGAGCAAAAGCACAATGAAATTAATGCTGGAATCATCTTCAAGTTTCTAAAATACTCTAATAAAAACAGCAAAAAGTTTGAGTCTACAACATTTAGTTAAGGTGTGAGAGCCAAAATTAACTTTGTATTGCTTTAAATGCACTTTCAGCCCGAATGTACACTTCAGATGAAACTGTCAAAATCTTCAAAATGAGCAAAAGCACAATGAAATTAATGCTGGAATCATCTTCAAGTTGCTAAAATACACTAATGACAGTAAAAAGTTTGAGTGTACAACATTTAGTTAAGGTGTGAGAGCCAAAATTAACTTTTTATTGCTTTAAATGCATTTTCAGCCCGATTGTACACTTCAGGTGAAACTGTCAAAATCTTCAAAATGAGCAAAAGCACAATGAAATTAATGCTGGAATCATCTTCAAAATTCTAAAATACTCTAATGACAGCAAAAAGTTTGAGTCTACAACATTTAGTTAAGGTGTGAGAGCCAAAATGAACTTTGTATTGCTGTAAACGCGTTTTCAGCACCTGATTGTACACTTCAGGTGAAACTGTCAAAATCTTCAAAATGAGCAAAAGCACAATGAAATTAATGCTGGAATCATCTTCAAGTTGCTAAAATACACTAATGACAGCAAAAAGTTTGAGTTTACAACATTTAGTTAAGGTGTGAGAGCCTAAATGAACTTTGTATTGCTTTAAACGCGTTTTCAGCCCCTGATTGTACACTTCAGGTGAAACTGTCAAAATCTTCAAAATGAGCAAAAGCACAATGAAATTAATGCTGGAATCATCTTCAAGTTGCTAAAATACACTAATGACAGCAAAAAGTTTGAGTCTACAACATTTAGTTAAGGTGTGAGAGCCTAAATGAACTTTGTATTGCTTTAAATGCATTTTCAGCCCGATTGTACACTTCAGGTAAAACTGTCAAAATCTTCAAAATGAGCAAAAGCACAATGGAATTAATGCTGGAATCATCTTCAAGTTGCTAAAATACACTAATGACAGCAAAAAGTTTGAGTCTACAACATTTAGTTAAGGTGTGAGAGCCTAAATGAACTTTGTATTGCTTTAAACGCGTTTTCAACCCCTGATTGTATACTTCAGGTGAAACTGTCAAAATCTCCAAAATGAGCAAAAGCACAATGAAATTAATGCTGGAATCATCTTCAAGTTGCTAAAATACACTAATGACAGCAACAAGTTTGAGTCTACAACATTTAGTTAAGGTGTGAGAGCCTAAATGAACTTTGTATTGCTTTAAATGCATTTTCAGCCCGATTGTACACTTCAGGTAAAACTGTCAAAATCTTCAAAATGAGCAAAAGCACAATGGAATTAATGCTGGAATCATCTTCAAGTTGCTAAAATACACTAATGACAGCAAAAAGTTTGAGTCTACAACATTTAGTTGAGGTGTGAGAGCCAAAATGAACTTTGTATTGCTTTAAATGCATTTTCAGCCCGATTGGATACTTCAGGTGAAACTGTCAAAATCTTCAAAATGAGCAAAAGCACAATGAAATTAATGCTGGAAACATCTTCAAGTTTCTAAAATACCCTAATGACAGCAAAAAGTTTGAGTCTACAACATTTAGTTAAGGTGTGAGAGCCAAAATGAACTTTGTATTGCTGTAAACGCGTTTACACTTCAGGTTGCTAAAATACACTAATGACAGCAAAAAGTTTGAGTCTACAACATTTAGTTAAGGTGTGAGAGCCAAAATGAACTTTGTATTGCTTTAAATGCATTTTCAGCCCGATTGGACACTTCAGGTGAAACTGTCAAAATCTTCAAAATGAGCAAAAGCACAATGAAATTAATGCTGGAATCATCTTCAAGTTGCTAAAATACACTAATGACAGTAAAAAGTTTGAGTCTACAACATTTAGTTAAGGTGTGAGAGCCAAAATGAACTTTTTATTGCTTTAAATGCATTTTCAGCCCGATTGTACACTTCAGGTGAAACTGTCAAAATCTTCAAAATGAGCAAAAGCACAATGAAATTAATGCTGGAATCATCTTCAAGTTGCTAAAATACTCTAATGACAGCAAAAAGTTTGAGTCTACAACATTTAGTTAAGGTGTGAGAGCCAAAATGAACTTTGTATTGCTTTAAATGCATTTTCAGCCCGATTGGACACTTCAGGTGAAACTGTCAAAATCTTCAAAATGAGCAAAAGCACAATGAAATTAATGCTGGAAACATCTTCAAGTTTCTAAAATACTCTAATGACAGCAAAAAGTTTGAGTCTACAACATTTAGTTAAGGTGTGAGAGCCAAAATGAACTTTGTATTGCTTTAAATGCATTTTCAGCCCGATTGGACACTTCAGGTGAAACTGTCAAAATCTTCAAAATGAGCAAAAGCACAATGGAATTAATGCTGGAATCATCTTCAAGTTGCTAAAATACACTAATGACAGTAAAAAGTTTGAGTCTACAACATTTAGTTAAGGTGTGAGAGCCAAAATGAACTTTGTATTGCTTTAAATGCATTTTCAGCCCGAATGTACACTTCAGGTGAAACTGTCAAATTCTTCAAAATGAGCAAAAGCACAATGAAATTAATGCTGGAAACATCTTCAAGTTGCTAAAATACACTAATGACAGCAACAAGTTTGAGTCTACAACATTTAGTTAAGGTGTGAGAGCCAAAATGAACTTTTTATTGCTTTAAATGCATTTTCAGCCCGATTGTACACTTCAGGTGAAACTGTCAAAATCTTCAAAATGAGCAAAAGCACAATGAAATTAATGCTGGAATCATCTTCAAGTTGCTAAAATACACTAATGACAGCAAAAAGTTTGAGTCTACAACATTTAGTTAAGGTGTGAGAGCCAAAATGAACTTTGTATTGCTTTAAACGCGTTTTCAGCACCTGATTGTACACTTCAGGTGAAACTGTCAAATTCTTCAAAATGAGCAAAAGCACAATGAAATTAATGCTGGAAATATCTTCAAGTTGCTAAAATACACTAATGACAGCAACAAGTTTGAGTCTACAACATTTAGTTAAGGTGTGAGAGCCAAAATGAACTTTTTATTGCTTTAAATGCATTTTCAGCCCGATTGTACACTTCAGGTGAAACTGTCAAAATCTTCAAAATGAGCAAAAGCACAATGAAATTAATGCTGGAATCATCTTCAAGTTTCTAAAATACTCTAATAAAAACAGCAAAAAGTTTGAGTCTACAAAATTTAGTTAAGGTGTGAGAGCCAAAATGAACTTTGTATTGCTGTAAACGCGTTTTCAGCACCTGATTGTACACTTCAGGTGAAACTGTCAAAATCTTCAAAATGAGCAAAAGCACAATGAAATTAATGCTGGAATCATCTTCAAGTTGCTAAAATACACTAATGACAGCAAAAAGTTTGAGTCTACAACATTTAGTTAAGGTGTGAGAGCCTAAATTAACTTTGTATTGCTGTAAACGCGTTTTCAGCACCTGATTGTACACTTCAGGTGAAACTGTCAAAATCTTCAAAATGAGCAAAAGCACAATGAAATTAATGCTGGAATCATCTTCAAGTTGCTAAAATACACTAATGACAGCAACAAGTTTGAGTCTACAACATTTAGTTAAGGTGTGAGAGCCTAAATGAACTTTGTATTGCTTTAAATGCATTTTCAGCCCGATTGTACACTTCAGGTAAAACTGTCAAAATCTTCAAAATGAGCAAAAGCACAATGAAATGAATGCTGGAATCATCTTCAAGTTGCTAAAATACACTAATGACAGCAAAAAGTTTGAGTCTACAACATTTAGTTAAGGTGTGAGAGCCAAAATGAACTTTGTATTGCTTTAAACGCGTTTTCAGCACCTGATTGTACACTTCAGGTGAAACTGTCAAATTCTTCAAAATGAGCAAAAGCACAATGAAATTAATGCTGGAAATATCTTCAAGTTGCTAAAATACACTAATGACAGCAACAAGTTTGAGTCTACAACATTTAGTTAAGGTGTGAGAGCCAAAATTAACTTTTTATTGCTTTAAATGCATTTTCAGCCCGATTGTACACTTCAGGTGAAACTGTCAAAATCTTCAAAATGAGCAAAAGCACAATGAAATTAATGCTGGAATCATCTTCAAGTTTCTAAAATACTCTAATGACAGCAAAAAGTTTGAGTCTACAACATTTAGTTAAGGTGTGAGAGCCAAAATGAACTTTGTATTGCTGTAAACGCGTTTTCAGCACCTGATTGTACACTTCAGGTGAAACTGTCAAAATCTTCAAAATGAGCAAAAGCACAATGAAATTAATGCTGGAATCATCTTCAAGTTGCTAAAATACACTAATGACAGCAAAAAGTTTGAGTTTACAACATTTAGATAAGGTGTGAGAGCCTAAATGAACTTTGTATTGCTTTAAACGCGTTTTCAGCCCCTGATTGTACATCTTCAGGTGAAACTGTCAAAATCTTCAAAATGAGCAAAAGCACAATGAAATTAATGCTGGAATCATCTTCAAGTTGCTAAAATACACTAATGACAGCAACAAGTTTGAGTCTACAACATTTAGTTAAGGTGTGAGAGCCAAAATTAACTTTGTATTGCTTTAAATGCACTTTCAGCCCGAATGTACACTTCAGATGAAACTGTCAAAATCTTCAAAATGAGCAAAAGCACAATGAAATTAATGCTGGAATCATCTTCAAGTTGCTAAAATACACTAATGACAGTAAAAAGTTTGAGTGTACAACATTTAGTTAAGGTGTGAGAGCCAAAATTAACTTTTTATTGCTTTAAATGCATTTTCAGCCCGATTGTACACTTCAGGTGAAACTGTCAAAATCTTCAAAATGAGCAAAAGCACAATGAAATTAATGCTGGAATCATCTTCAAAATTCTAAAATACTCTAATGACAGCAAAAAGTTTGAGTCTACAACATTTAGTTAAGGTGTGAGAGCCAAAATGAACTTTGTATTGCTGTAAACGCGTTTTCAGCACCTGATTGTACACTTCAGGTGAAACTGTCAAAATCTTCAAAATGAGCAAAAGCACAATGAAATTAATGCTGGAATCATCTTCAAGTTGCTAAAATACACTAATGACAGCAAAAAGTTTGAGTTTACAACATTTAGTTAAGGTGTGAGAGCCTAAATGAACTTTGTATTGCTTTAAACGCGTTTTCAGCCCCTGATTGTACACTTCAGGTGAAACTGTCAAAATCTTCAAAATGAGCAAAAGCACAATGAAATTAATGCTGGAATCATCTTCAAGTTGCTAAAATACACTAATGACAGCAAAAAGTTTGAGTCTACAACATTTAGTTAAGGTGTGAGAGCCTAAATGAACTTTGTATTGCTTTAAATGCATTTTCAGCCCGATTGTACACTTCAGGTAAAACTGTCAAAATCTTCAAAATGAGCAAAAGCACAATGGAATTAATGCTGGAATCATCTTCAAGTTGCTAAAATACACTAATGACAGCAAAAAGTTTGAGTCTACAACATTTAGTTAAGGTGTGAGAGCCTAAATGAACTTTGTATTGCTTTAAACGCGTTTTCAACCCCTGATTGTATACTTCAGGTGAAACTGTCAAAATCTCCAAAATGAGCAAAAGCACAATGAAATTAATGCTGGAATCATCTTCAAGTTGCTAAAATACACTAATGACAGCAACAAGTTTGAGTCTACAACATTTAGTTAAGGTGTGAGAGCCTAAATGAACTTTGTATTGCTTTAAATGCATTTTCAGCCCGATTGTACACTTCAGGTAAAACTGTCAAAATCTTCAAAATGAGCAAAAGCACAATGGAATTAATGCTGGAATCATCTTCAAGTTGCTAAAATACACTAATGACAGCAAAAAGTTTGAGTCTACAACATTTAGTTGAGGTGTGAGAGCCAAAATGAACTTTGTATTGCTTTAAATGCATTTTCAGCCCGATTGGATACTTCAGGTGAAACTGTCAAAATCTTCAAAATGAGCAAAAGCACAATGAAATTAATGCTGGAAACATCTTCAAGTTTCTAAAATACCCTAATGACAGCAAAAAGTTTGAGTCTACAACATTTAGTTAAGGTGTGAGAGCCAAAATGAACTTTGTATTGCTGTAAACGCGTTTACACTTCAGGTTGCTAAAATACACTAATGACAGCAAAAAGTTTGAGTCTACAACATTTAGTTAAGGTGTGAGAGCCAAAATGAACTTTGTATTGCTTTAAATGCATTTTCAGCCCGATTGGACACTTCAGGTGAAACTGTCAAAATCTTCAAAATGAGCAAAAGCACAATGAAATTAATGCTGGAATCATCTTCAAGTTGCTAAAATACACTAATGACAGTAAAAAGTTTGAGTCTACAACATTTAGTTAAGGTGTGAGAGCCAAAATGAACTTTTTATTGCTTTAAATGCATTTTCAGCCCGATTGTACACTTCAGGTGAAACTGTCAAAATCTTCAAAATGAGCAAAAGCACAATGAAATTAATGCTGGAATCATCTTCAAGTTGCTAAAATACTCTAATGACAGCAAAAAGTTTGAGTCTACAACATTTAGTTAAGGTGTGAGAGCCAAAATGAACTTTGTATTGCTTTAAATGCATTTTCAGCCCGATTGGACACTTCAGGTGAAACTGTCAAAATCTTCAAAATGAGCAAAAGCACAATGAAATTAATGCTGGAAACATCTTCAAGTTTCTAAAATACTCTAATGACAGCAAAAAGTTTGAGTCTACAACATTTAGTTAAGGTGTGAGAGCCAAAATGAACTTTGTATTGCTTTAAATGCATTTTCAGCCCGATTGGACACTTCAGGTGAAACTGTCAAAATCTTCAAAATGAGCAAAAGCACAATGGAATTAATGCTGGAATCATCTTCAAGTTGCTAAAATACACTAATGACAGTAAAAAGTTTGAGTCTACAACATTTAGTTAAGGTGTGAGAGCCAAAATGAACTTTGTATTGCTTTAAATGCATTTTCAGCCCGAATGTACACTTCAGGTGAAACTGTCAAATTCTTCAAAATGAGCAAAAGCACAATGAAATTAATGCTGGAAACATCTTCAAGTTGCTAAAATACACTAATGACAGCAACAAGTTTGAGTCTACAACATTTAGTTAAGGTGTGAGAGCCAAAATGAACTTTTTATTGCTTTAAATGCATTTTCAGCCCGATTGTACACTTCAGGTGAAACTGTCAAAATCTTCAAAATGAGCAAAAGCACAATGAAATTAATGCTGGAATCATCTTCAAGTTTCTAAAATACTCTAATGACAGCAAAAAGTTTGAGTCTACAACATTTAGTTAAGGTGTGAGAGCCAAAATGAACTTTGTATTGCTGTAAACGCGTTTTCAGCACCTGATTGTACACTTCAGGTGAAACTGTCAAAATCTTCAAAATGAGCAAAAGCACAATGAAATTAATGCTGGAATCATCTTCAAGTTGCTAAAATACACTAATGACAGCAACAAGTTTGAGTCTACAACATTTAGTTAAGGTGTGAGAGCCTAAATGAACTTTGTATTGCTTTAAATGCATTTTCAGCCCGATTGTACACTTCAGGTAAAACTGTCAAAATCTTCAAAATGAGCAAAAGCACAATGAAATGAATGCTGGAATCATCTTCAAGTTGCTAAAATACACTAATGACAGCAACAAGTTTGAGTCTACAACATTTAGTTAAGGTGTGAGAGCCAAAATGAACTTTGTATTGCTTTAAACGCGTTTTCAGCACCTGATTGTACACTTCAGGTGAAACTGTCAAATTCTTCAAAATGAGCAAAAGCACAATGAAATTAATGCTGGAAATATCTTCAAGTTGCTAAAATACACTAATGACAGCAACAAGTTTGAGTCTACAACATTTAGTTAAGGTGTGAGAGCCAAAATGAACTTTTTATTGCTTTAAATGCATTTTCAGCCCGATTGTACACTTCAGGTGAAACTGTCAAAATCTTCAAAATGAGCAAAAGTACAATGAAATTAATGCTGGAATCATCTTCAAGTTTCTAAAATACTCTAATAAAAACAGCAAAAAGTTTGAGTCTACAAAATTTAGTTAAGGTGTGAGAGCCAAAATGAACTTTGTATTGCTGTAAACGCGTTTTCAGCACCTGATTGTACACTTCAGGTGAAACTGTCAAAATCTTCAAAATGAGCAAAAGCACAATGAAATTAATGCTGGAATCATCTTCAAGTTGCTAAAATACACTAATGACAGCAAAAAGTTTGAGTCTACAACATTTAGTTAAGGTGTGAGAGCCTAAATTAACTTTGTATTGCTGTAAACGCGTTTTCAGCACCTGATTGTACACTTCAGGTGAAACTGTCAAAATCTTCAAAATGAGCAAAAGCACAATGAAATTAATGCTGGAATCATCTTCAAGTTGCTAAAATACACTAATGACAGCAACAAGTTTGAGTCTACAACATTTAGTTAAGGTGTGAGAGCCTAAATGAACTTTGTATTGCTTTAAATGCATTTTCAGCCCGATTGTACACTTCAGGTAAAACTGTCAAAATCTTCAAAATGAGCAAAAGCACAATGAAATGAATGCTGGAATCATCTTCAAGTTGCTAAAATACACTAATGACAGCAAAAAGTTTGAGTCTACAACATTTAGTTAAGGTGTGAGAGCCAAAATGAACTTTGTATTGCTTTAAACGCGTTTTCAGCACCTGATTGTACACTTCAGGTGAAACTGTCAAATTCTTCAAAATGAGCAAAAGCACAATGAAATTAATGCTGGAAATATCTTCAAGTTGCTAAAATACACTAATGACAGCAACAAGTTTGAGTCTACAACATTTAGTTAAGGTGTGAGAGCCAAAATTAACTTTTTATTGCTTTAAATGCATTTTCAGCCCGATTGTACACTTCAGGTGAAACTGTCAAAATCTTCAAAATGAGCAAAAGCACAATGAAATTAATGCTGGAATCATCTTCAAGTTTCTAAAATACTCTAATGACAGCAAAAAGTTTGAGTCTACAACATTTAGTTAAGGTGTGAGAGCCAAAATGAACTTTGTATTGCTGTAAACGCATTTTCAGCACCTGATTGTACACTTCAGGTGAAACTGTCAAAATCTTCAAAATGAGCAAAAGCACAATGAAATTAATGCTGGAATCATCTTCAAGTTGCTAAAATACACTAATGACAGCAAAAAGTTTGAGTTTACAACATTTAGATAAGGTGTGAGAGCCTAAATGAACTTTGTATTGCTTTAAACGCGTTTTCAGCCCCTGATTGTACACTTCAGGTGAAACTGTCAAAATCTTCAAAATGAGCAAAAGCACAATGAAATTAATGCTGGAATCATCTTCAAGTTGCTAAAATACACTAATGACAGCAACAAGTTTGAGTCTACAACATTTAGTTAAGGTGTGAGAGCCAAAATTAACTTTGTATTGCTTTAAATGCACTTTCAGCCCGAATGTACACTTCAGATGAAACTGTCAAAATCTTCAAAATGAGCAAAAGCACAATGAAATTAATGCTGGAATCATCTTCAAGTTGCTAAAATACACTAATGACAGTAAAAAGTTTGAGTGTACAACATTTAGTTAAGGTGTGAGAGCGAAAATTAACTTTGTATTGCTTTAAATGCACTTTCAGCCCGAATGTACACTTCAGATGAAACTGTCAAAATCTTCAAAATGAGCAAAAGCACAATGAAATTAATGCTGGAATCATCTTCAAGTTGCTAAAATACACTAATGACAGCAACAAGTTTGAGTCTACAACATTTAGTTAAGGTGTGAGAGCCTAAATGAACTTTGTATTGCTTTAAATGCATTTTCAGCCCGATTGTACACTTCAGGTGAAACTGTCAAATTCTTCAAAATGAGCAAAAGCACAATGAAATTAATGCTGGAATCATCTTCAAGTTGCTAAAATACACTAATGACAGCAAAAAGTTTGAGTCTACAACATTTAGTTAAGGTGTGAGAGCCTAAATTAACTTTGTATTGCTGTAAACGCGTTTTCAGCACCTGATTGTACACTTCAGGTGAAACTGTCAAAATCTTCAAAATGAGCAAAAGCACAATGAAATTAATGCTGGAATCATCTTCAAGTTGCTAAAATACACTAATGACAGCAACAAGTTTGAGTCTACAACATTTAGTTAAGGTGTGAGAGCCTAAATGAACTTTGTATTGCTTTAAATGCATTTTCAGCCCGATTGTACACTTCAGGTAAAACTGTCAAAATCTTCAAAATGAGCAAAAGCACAATGAAATGAATGCTGGAATCATCTTCAAGTTGCTAAAATACACTAATGACAGCAAAAAGTTTGAGTCTACAACATTTAGTTAAGGTGTGAGAGCCAAAATTAACTTTGTATTGCTTTAAACGCGTTTTCAGCACCTGATTGTACACTTCAGGTGAAACTGTCAAATTCTTCAAAATGAGCAAAAGCACAATGAAATTAATGCTGGAAATATCTTCAAGTTGCTAAAATACACTAATGACAGCAACAAGTTTGAGTCTACAACATTTAGTTAAGGTGTGAGAGCCAAAATTAACTTTTTATTGCTTTAAATGCATTTTCAGCCCGATTGTACACTTCAGGTGAAACTGTCAAAATCTTCAAAATGAGCAAAAGCACAATGAAATTAATGCTGGAATCATCTTCAAGTTTCTAAAATACTCTAATGACAGCAAAAAGTTTGAGTCTACAACATTTAGTTAAGGTGTGAGAGCCAAAATGAACTTTGTATTGCTGTAAACGCGTTTTCAGCACCTGATTGTACACTTCAGGTGAAACTGTCAAAATCTTCAAAATGAGCAAAAGCACAATGAAATTAATGCTGGAATCATCTTCAAGTTGCTAAAATACACTAATGACAGCAAAAAGTTTGAGTTTACAACATTTAGATAAGGTGTGAGAGCCTAAATGAACTTTGTATTGCTTTAAACGCGTTTTCAGCCCCTGATTGTACACTTCAGGTGAAACTGTCAAAATCTTCAAAATGAGCAAAAGCACAATGAAATTAATGCTGGAATCATCTTCAAGTTGCTAAAATACACTAATGACAGCAACAAGTTTGAGTCTACAACATTTAGTTAAGGTGTGAGAGCCAAAATTAACTTTGTATTGCTTTAAATGCACTTTCAGCCCGAATGTACACTTCAGATGAAACTGTCAAAATCTTCAAAATGAGCAAAAGCACAATGAAATTAATGCTGGAATCATCTTCAAGTTGCTAAAATACACTAATGACAGTAAAAAGTTTGAGTGTACAACATTTAGTTAAGGTGTGAGAGCCAAAATTAACTTTGTATTGCTTTAAATGCACTTTCAGCCCGAATGTACACTTCAGATGAAACTGTCAAAATCTTCAAAATGAGCAAAAGCACAATGAAATTAATGCTGGAATCATCTTCAAGTTGCTAAAATACACTAATGACAGCAAAAAGTTTGAGTCTACAACATTTAGTTAAGGTGTGAGAGCCAAAATGAACTTTGTATTGCTTTAAATGCATTTTCAGCCCGATTGGACACTTCAGGTGAAACTGTCAAAATCTTCAAAATGAGCAAAAGCACAATAAAATTAATGTTGGAATCATCTTCAAGTTGCTAAAATACACTAATGACAGTAAAAAGTTTGAGTCTATAACATTTAGTTAAGGTGTGAGAGCCAAAATGAACTTTGTATTGCTTTAAATGCATTTTCAGCCCGAATGTACACTTCAGGTGAAACTGTCAAATTCTTCAAAATGAGCAAAAGCACAATGAAATTAATGCTGGAATCATCTTCAAGTTGCTAAAATACACTAATGACAGCAACAAGTTTAAGTCTACAACATTTAGTTAAGGTGTGAGAGCCAAAATGAATTTTTTATTGCTTTAAATGCATTTTCAGCCCGATTGTACACTTCAGGTGAAACTGTCAAAATCTTCAAAATGAGACAAAGCACAATGAAATTAATGCTGGAATCATCTTCAAAATTCTAAAATACTCTAATGACAGCAAAAAGTTTGAGTCTACAACATTTAGTTAAGGTGTGAGAGCCAAAATGAACTTTGTATTGCTGTAAACGCGTTTTCAGCACCTGATTGTACACTTCAGGTGAAACTGTCAAAATCTTCAAAATGAGCAAAAGCACAATGAAATTAATGCTGGAATCATCTTCAAGTTTCTAAAATACTCTAATAAAAACAGCAAAAAGTTTGAGTCTACAAAATTTAGTTAAGGTGTGAGAGCCAAAATGAACTTTGTATTGCTGTAAACGCGTTTTCAGCACCTGATTGTACACTTCAGGTGAAACTGTCAAAATGTTCAAAATGAGCAAAAGCACAATGAAATTAATGCTGGAATCATCTTCAAGTTGCTAAAATACACTAATGACAGCAAAAAGTTTGAGTCTACAACATTTAGTTAAGGTGTGAGAGCCAAAATGAACTTTGTATTGCTGTAAACGCGTTTTCAGCACCTGATTGTACACTTCAGGTGAAACTGTCAAAATCTTCAAAATGAGCAAAAGCACAATGAAATTAATGCTGGAATCATCTTCAAGTTGCTAAAATACACTAATGACAGCAACAAGTTTGAGTCTACAACATTTAGTTAAGGTGTGAGAGCCTAAATGAACTTTGTATTGCTTTAAATGCATTTTCAGCCCGATTGTACACTTCAGGTAAAACTGTCAAAATCTTCAAAATGAGCAAAAGCACAATGAAATGAATGCTGGAATCATCTTCAAGTTGCTAAAATACACTAATGACAGCAAAAAGTTTGAGTCTACAACATTTAGTTAAGGTGTGAGAGCCAAAATGAACTTTGTATTGCTTTAAACGCATTTTCAGCACCTGATTGTACACTTCAGGTGAAACTGTCAAATTCTTCAAAATGAGCAAAAGCACAATGAAATTAATGCTGGAAATATCTTCAAGTTGCTAAAATACACTAATGACAGCAACAAGTTTGAGTCTACAACATTTAGTTAAGGTGTGAGAGCCAAAATTAACTTTTTATTGCTTTAAATGCATTTTCAGCCCGATTGTACACTTCAGGTGAAACTGTCAAAATCTTCAAAATGAGCAAAAGCACAATGAAATTAATGCTGGAATCATCTTCAAGTTTCTAAAATACTCTAATGACAGCAAAAAGTTTGAGTCTACAACATTTAGTTAAGGTGTGAGAGCCAAAATGAACTTTGTATTGCTGTAAACGCGTTTTCAGCACCTGATTGTACACTTCAGGTGAAACTGTCAAAATCTTCAAAATGAGCAAAAGCACAATGAAATTAATGCTGGAATCATCTTCAAGTTGCTAAAATACACTAATGACAGCAAAAAGTTTGAGTTTACAACATTTAGATAAGGTGTGAGAGCCTAAATGAACTTTGTATTGCTTTAAACGCGTTTTCAGCCCCTGATTGTACACTTCAGGTGAAACTGTCAAAATCTTCAAAATGAGCAAAAGCACAATGAAATTAATGCTGGAATCATCTTCAAGTTGCTAAAATACACTAATGACAGCAACAAGTTTGAGTCTACAACATTTAGTTAAGGTGTGAGAGCCAAAATTAACTTTGTATTGCTTTAAATGCACTTTCAGCCCGAATGTACACTTCAGATGAAACTGTCAAAATCTTCAAAATGAGCAAAAGCACAATGAAATTAATGCTGGAATCATCTTCAAGTTGCTAAAATACACTAATGACAGCAAAAAGTTTGAGTCTACAACATTTAGTTAAGGTGTGAGAGCCAAAATGAACAATGTATTGCTGTAAACGCGTTTTCAGCACCTGAATGTACACTTCAGGTGAAACTGTCAAAATCTTCAAAATGAGCAAAAGCACAATGAAATTAATGTTGGAATCATCTTCAAGTTGCTAAAATACACTAATGACAGCAAAAAGTTTGAGTCTACAACATTTAGTTAAGGTGTGAGAGCCAAAATGAACTTTGTATTGCTTTAAATGCACTTTCAGCCCGAATGTACACTTCAGATGAAACTGTCAAAATCTTCAAAATGAGCAAAAGCACAATGAAATTAATGCTGGAATCATCTTCAAGTTGCTAAAATACACTAATGACAGCAACAAGTTTGAGTCTACAACATTTAGTTAAGGTGTGCGAGCCAAAATGAACTTTGTATTGCTTTAAACGCGTTTTCAGCACCTGATTGTACACTTCAGGTGAAACTGTCAAATTCTTCAAAATGAGCAAAAGCACAATGAAATTAATGCTGGAAACATCTTCAAGTTTCTAAAATACTCTAATGACAGCAAAAAGTTTGAGTCTACAACATTTAGTTAAGGTGTGAGAGCCTAAATTAACTTTGTATTGCTGTAAACGCGTTTTCAGCACCTGATTGTACACTTCAGGTGAAACTGTCAAAATCTTCAAAATGAGCAAAAGCACAATGAAATTAATGCTGGAATCATCTTCAAGTTGCTAAAATACACTAATGACAGCAACAAGTTTGAGTCTACAACATTTAGTTAAGGTGTGAGAGCCTAAATGAACTTTGTATTGCTTTAAATGCATTTTCAGCCCGATTGTACACTTCAGGTAAAACTGTCAAAATCTTCAAAATGAGCAAAAGCACAATGAAATGAATGCTGGAATCATCTTCAAGTTGCTAAAATACACTAATGACAGCAAAAAGTTTGAGTCCACAACATTTAGTTAAGGTGTGAGAGCCAAAATGAACTTTGTATTGCTTTAAACGCGTTTTCAGCACCTGATTGTACACTTCAGGTGAAACTGTCAAATTCTTCAAAATGAGCAAAAGCACAATGAAATTAATGCTGGAAATATCTTCAAGTTGCTAAAATACACTAATGACAGCAACAAGTTTGAGTCTACAACATTTAGTTAAGGTGTGAGAGCCAAAATTAACTTTTTATTGCTTTAAATGCATTTTCAGCCCGATTGTACACTTCAGGTGAAACTGTCAAAATCTTCAAAATGAGCAAAAGCACAATGAAATTAATGCTGGAATCATCTTCAAGTTTCTAAAATACTCTAATGACAGCAAAAAGTTTGAGTCTACAACATTTAGTTAAGGTGTGAGAGCCAAAATGAACTTTGTATTGCTGTAAACGCGTTTTCAGCACCTGATTGTACACTTCAGGTGAAACTGTCAAAATCTTCAAAATGAGCAAAAGCACAATGAAATTAATGCTGGAATCATCTTCAAGTTGCTAAAATACACTAATGACAGCAAAAAGTTTGAGTTTACAACATTTAGATAAGGTGTGAGAGCCTAAATGAACTTTGTATTGCTTTAAACGCGTTTTCAGCCCCTGATTGTACACTTCAGGTGAAACTGTCAAAATCTTCAAAATGAGCAAAAGCACAATGAAATTAATGCTGGAATCATCTTCAAGTTGCTAAAATACACTAATGACAGCAACAAGTTTGAGTCTACAACATTTAGTTAAGGTGTGAGAGCCAAAATTAACTTTGTATTGCTTTAAATGCACTTTCAGCCCGAATGTACACTTCAGATGAAACTGTCAAAATCTTCAAAATGAGCAAAAGCACAATGAAATTAATGCTGGAATCATCTTCAAGTTGCTAAAATACACTAATGACAGCAACAAGTTTGAGTCTACAACATTTAGTTAAGGTGTGCGAGCCAAAATGAACTTTGTATTGCTTTAAACGCGTTTTCAGCACCTGATTGTACACTTCAGGTGAAACTGTCAAATTCTTCAAAATGAGCAAAAGCACAATGAAATTAATGCTGGAATCATCTTCAAGTTGCTAAAATACACTAATGACAGCAAAAAGTTTGAGTCTACAACATTTAGTTAAGGTGTGAGAGCCAAAATGAACTTTGTATTGCTTTAAATGCATTTTCAGCCCGATTGGACACTTCAGGTGAAACTGTCAAAATCTTCAAAATGAGCAAAAGCACAATAAAATTAATGTTGGAATCATCTTCAAGTTGCTAAAATACACTAATGACAGTAAAAAGTTTGAGTCTACAACATTTAGTTAAGGTGTGAGAGCCAAAATGAACTTTGTATTGCTTTAAATGCATTTTCAGCCCGAATGTACACTTCAGGTGAAACTGTCAAATTCTTCAAAATGAGCAAAAGCACAATGAAATTAATGCTGGAATCATCTTCAAGTTGCTAAAATACACTAATGACAGCAACAAGTTTAAGTCTACAACATTTAGTTAAGGTGTGAGAGCCAAAATGAATTTTTTATTGCTTTAAATGCATTTTCAGCCCGATTGTACACTTCAGGTGAAACTGTCAAAATCTTCAAAATGAGCAAAAGCACAATGAAATTAATGCTGGAAACATCTTCAAGTTTCTAAAATACTCTAATGACAGCAAAAAGTTTGAGTCTACAACATTTAGTTAAGGTGTGAGAGCCAAAATGAACTTTGTATTGCTGTAAACGCGTTTACACTTCAGGTTGCTAAAATACACTAATGACAGCAAAAAGTTTGAGTCTACAACATTTAGTTAAGGTGTGAGAGCCAAAATGAACTTTGTATTGCTTTAAATGCATTTTCAGCCCGATTGGACACTTCAGGTGAAACTGTCAAAATCTTCAAAATGAGCAAAAGCACAATGAAATTAATGCTGGAATCATCTTCAAGTTGCTAAAATACACTAATGACAGTAAAAAGTTTGAGTCTACAACATTTAGTTAAGGTGTGAGAGCCAAAATGAACTTTTTATTGCTTTAAATGCATTTTCAGCCCGATTGTACACTTCAGGTGAAACTGTCAAAATCTTCAAAATGAGCAAAAGCACAATGAAATTAATGCTGGAATCATCTTCAAGTTGCTAAAATACTCTAATGACAGCAAAAAGTTTGAGTCTACAACATTTAGTTAAGGTGTGAGAGCCAAAATGAACTTTGTATTGCTTTAAATGCATTTTCAGCCCGATTGGACACTTCAGGTGAAACTGTCAAAATCTTCAAAATGAGCAAAAGCACAATGAAATTAATGCTGGAAACATCTTCAAGTTTCTAAAATACTCTAATGACAGCAAAAAGTTTGAGTCTACAACATTTAGTTAAGGTGTGAGAGCCAAAATGATATTTGTATTGCTTTAAATGCATTTTCAGCCCGATTGGACACTTCAGGTGAAACTGTCAAAATCTTCAAAATGAGCAAAAGCACAATGGAATTAATGCTGGAATCATCTTCAAGTTGCTAAAATACACTAATGACAGTAAAAAGTTTGAGTCTACAACATTTAGTTAAGGTGTGAGAGCCAAAATGAACTTTGTATTGCTTTAAATGCATTTTCAGCCCGAATGTACACTTCAGGTGAAACTGTCAAATTCTTCAAAATGAGCAAAAGCACAATGAAATTAATGCTGGAAACATCTTCAAGTTGCTAAAATACACTAATGACAGCAACAAGTTTGAGTCTACAACATTTAGTTAAGGTGTGAGAGCCAAAATGAACTTTTTATTGCTTTAAATGCATTTTCAGCCCGATTGTACACTTCAGGTGAAACTGTCAAAATCTTCAAAATGAGCAAAAGCACAATGAAATTAATGCTGGAATCATCTTCAAGTTTCTAAAATACTCTAATGACAGCAAAAAGTTTGAGTCTACAACATTTAGTTAAGGTGTGAGAGCCAAAATGAACTTTGTATTGCTGTAAACGCGTTTTCAGCACCTGATTGTACACTTCAGGTGAAACTGTCAAAATCTTCAAAATGAGCAAAAGCACAATGAAATTAATGCTGGAATCATCTTCAAGTTGCTAAAATACACTAATGACAGCAACAAGTTTGAGTCTACAACATTTAGTTAAGGTGTGAGAGCCTAAATGAACTTTGTATTGCTTTAAATGCATTTTCAGCCCGATTGTACACTTCAGGTAAAACTGTCAAAATCTTCAAAATGAGCAAAAGCACAATGAAATGAATGCTGGAATCATCTTCAAGTTGCTAAAATACACTAATGACAGCAAAAAGTTTGAGTCTACAACATTTAGTTAAGGTGTGAGAGCCAAAATGAACTTTGTATTGCTTTAAACGCGTTTTCAGCACCTGATTGTACACTTCAGGTGAAACTGTCAAATTCTTCAAAATGAGCAAAAGCACAATGAAATTAATGCTGGAAATATCTTCAAGTTGCTAAAATACACTAATGACAGCAACAAGTTTGAGTCTACAACATTTAGTTAAGGTGTGAGAGCCAAAATGAACTTTTTATTGCTTTAAATGCATTTTCAGCCCGATTGTACACTTCAGGTGAAACTGTCAAAATCTTCAAAATGAGCAAAAGCACAATGAAATTAATGCTGGAATCATCTTCAAGTTTCTAAAATACTCTAATAAAAACAGCAAAAAGTTTGAGTCTACAAAATTTAGTTAAGGTGTGAGAGCCAAAATGAACTTTGTATTGCTGTAAACGCGTTTTCAGCACCTGATTGTACACTTCAGGTGAAACTGTCAAAATCTTCAAAATGAGCAAAAGCACAATGAAATTAATGCTGGAATCATCTTCAAGTTGCTAAAATACACTAATGACAGCAAAAAGTTTGAGTCTACAACATTTAGTTAAGGTGTGAGAGCCTAAATTAACTTTGTATTGCTGTAAACGCGTTTTCAGCACCTGATTGTACACTTCAGGTGAAACTGTCAAAATCTTCAAAATGAGCAAAAGCACAATGAAATTAATGCTGGAATCATCTTCAAGTTGCTAAAATACACTAATGACAGCAACAAGTTTGAGTCTACAACATTTAGTTAAGGTGTGAGAGCCTAAATTAACTTTGTATTGCTTTAAATGCATTTTCAGCCCGATTGTACACTTCAGGTAAAACTGTCAAAATCTTCAAAATGAGCAAAAGCACAATGAAATGAATGCTGGAATCATCTTCAAGTTGCTAAAATACACTAATGACAGCAAAAAGTTTGAGTCTACAACATTTAGTTAAGGTGTGAGAGCCAAAATGAACTTTGTATTGCTTTAAACGCGTTTTCAGCACCTGATTGTACACTTCAGGTGAAACTGTCAAATTCTTCAAAATGAGCAAAAGCACAATGAAATTAATGCTGGAAATATCTTCAAGTTGCTAAAATACACTAATGACAGCAACAAGTTTGAGTCTACAACATTTAGTTAAGGTGTGAGAGCCAAAATTAACTTTTTATTGCTTTAAATGCATTTTCAGCCCGATTGTACACTTCAGGTGAAACTGTCAAATTCTTCAAAATGAGCAAAAGCACAATGAAATTAATGCTGGAATCATCTTCAAGTTTCTAAAATACTCTAATGACAGCAAAAAGTTTGAGTCTACAACATTTAGTTAAGGTGTGAGAGCCAAAATGAACTTTGTATTGCTGTAAACGCGTTTTCAGCACCTGATTGTACACTTCAGGTGAAACTGTCAAAATCTTCAAAATGAGCAAAAGCACAATGAAATTAATGCTGGAATCATCTTCAAGTTGCTAAAATACACTAATGACAGCAAAAAGTTTGAGTTTACAACATTTAGATAAGGTGTGAGAGCCTAAATGAACTTTGTATTGCTTTAAACGCGTTTTCAGCCCCTGATTGTACACTTCAGGTGAAACTGTCAAAATCTTCAAAATGAGCAAAAGCACAATGAAATTAATGCTGGAATCATCTTCAAGTTGCTAAAATACACTAATGACAGCAACAAGTTTGAGTCTACAACATTTAGTTAAGGTGTGAGAGCCAAAATTAACTTTGTATTGCTTTAAATGCACTTTCAGCCCGAATGTACACTTCAGATGAAACTGTCAAAATCTTCAAAATGAGCAAAAGCACAATGAAATTAATGCTGGAATCATCTTCAAGTTGCTAAAATACACTAATGACAGTAAAAAGTTTGAGTGTACAACATTTAGTTAAGGTGTGAGAGCCAAAATTAACTTTGTATTGCTTTAAATGCACTTTCAGCCCGAATGTACACTTCAGATGAAACTGTCAAAATCTTCAAAATGAGCAAAAGCACAATGAAATTAATGCTGGAATCATCTTCAAGTTGCTAAAATACACTAATGACAGCAACAAGTTTGAGTCTACAACATTTAGTTAAGGTGTGAGAGCCTAAATGAACTTTGTATTGCTTTAAATGCATTTTCAGCCCGATTGTACACTTCAGGTAAAACTGTCAAAATCTTCAAAATGAGCAAAAGCACAATGAAATGAATGCTGGAATCATCTTCAAGTTGCTAAAATACACTAATGACAGCAAAAAGTTTGAGTCTACAACATTTAGTTAAGGTGTGAGAGCCAAAATGAACTTTGTATTGCTTTAAACGCGTTTTCAGCACCTGATTGTACACTTCAGGTGAAACTGTCAAATTCTTCAAAATGAGCAAAAGCACAATGAAATTAATGCTGGAAATATCTTCAAGTTGCTAAAATACACTAATGACAGCAACAAGTTTGAGTCTACAACATTTAGTTAAGGTGTGAGAGCCAAAATGAACTTTTTATTGCTTTAAATGCATTGTCAGCCCGATTGTACACTTCAGGTGAAACTGTCAAAATCTTCAAAATGAGCAAAAGCACAATGAAATTAATGCTGGAATCATCTTCAAGTTTCTAAAATACTCTAATAAAAACAGCAAAAAGTTTGAGTCTACAAAATTTAGTTAAGGTGTGAGAGCCAAAATGAACTTTGTATTGCTGTAAACGCGTTTTCAGCACCTGATTGTACACTTCAGGTGAAACTGTCAAAATCTTCAAAATGAGCAAAAGCACAATGAAATTAATGCTGGAATCATCTTCAAGTTGCTAAAATACACTAATGACAGCAAAAAGTTTGAGTCTACAACATTTAGTTAAGGTGTGAGAGCCTAAATTAACTTTGTATTGCTGTAAACGCGTTTTCAGCACCTGATTGTACACTTCAGGTGAAACTGTCAAAATCTTCAAAATGAGCAAAAGCACAATGAAATTAATGCTGGAATCATCTTCAAGTTGCTAAAATACACTAATGACAGCAACAAGTTTGAGTCTACAACATTTAGTTAAGGTGTGAGAGCCTAAATGAACTTTGTATTGCTTTAAATGCATTTTCAGCCCGATTGTACACTTCAGGTAAAACTGTCAAAATCTTCAAAATGAGCAAAAGCACAATGAAATGAATGCTGGAATCATCTTCAAGTTGCTAAAATACACTAATGACAGCAAAAAGTTTGAGTCTACAACATTTAGTTAAGGTGTGAGAGCCAAAATGAACTTTGTATTGCTTTAAACGCGTTTTCAGCACCTGATTGTACACTTCAGGTGAAACTGTCAAATTCTTCAAAATGAGCAAAAGCACAATGAAATTAATGCTGGAAATATCTTCAAGTTGCTAAAATACACTAATGACAGCAACAAGTTTGAGTCTACAACATTTAGTTAAGGTGTGAGAGCCAAAATTAACTTTTTATTGCTTTAAATGCATTTTCAGCCCGATTGTACACTTCAGGTGAAACTGTCAAAATCTTCAAAATGAGCAAAAGCACAATGAAATTAATGCTGGAATCATCTTCAAGTTTCTAAAATACTCTAATGACAGCAAAAAGTTTGAGTCTACAACATTTAGTTAAGGTGTGAGAGCCAAAATGAACTTTGTATTGCTGTAAACGCGTTTTCAGCACCTGATTGTACACTTCAGGTGAAACTGTCAAAATCTTCAAAATGAGCAAAAGCACAATGAAATTAATGCTGGAATCATCTTCAAGTTGCTAAAATACACTAATGACAGCAAAAAGTTTGAGTTTACAACATTTAGATAAGGTGTGAGAGCCTAAATGAACTTTGTATTGCTTTAAACGCGTTTTCAGCCCCTGATTGTACACTTCAGGTGAAACTGTCAAAATCTTCAAAATGAGCAAAAGCACAATGAAATTAATGCTGGAATCATCTTCAAGTTGCTAAAATACACTAATGACAGCAACAAGTTTGAGTCTACAACATTTAGTTAAGGTGTGAGAGCCAAAATTAACTTTGTATTGCTTTAAATGCACTTTCAGCCCGAATGTACACTTCAGATGAAACTGTCAAAATCTTCAAAATGAGCAAAAGCACAATGAAATTAATGCTGGAATCATCTTCAAGTTGCTAAAATACACTAATGACAGTAAAAAGTTTGAGTGTACAACATTTAGTTAAGGTGTGAGAGCCAAAATTAACTTTGTATTGCTTTAAATGCACTTTCAGCCCGAATGTACACTTCAGATGAAACTGTCAAAATCTTCAAAATGAGCAAAAGCACAATGAAATTAATGCTGGAATCATCTTCAAGTTGCTAAAATACACTAATGACAGCAAAAAGTTTGAGTCTACAACATTTAGTTAAGGTGTGAGAGCCAAAATGAACTTTGTATTGCTTTAAATGCATTTTCAGCCCGATTGGACACTTCAGGTGAAACTGTCAAAATCTTCAAAATGAGCAAAAGCACAATAAAATTAATGTTGGAATCATCTTCAAGTTGCTAAAATACACTAATGACAGTAAAAAGTTTGAGTCTATAACATTTAGTTAAGGTGTGAGAGCCAAAATGAACTTTGTATTGCTTTAAATGCATTTTCAGCCCGAATGTACACTTCAGGTGAAACTGTCAAATTCTTCAAAATGAGCAAAAGCACAATGAAATTAATGCTGGAATCATCTTCAAGTTGCTAAAATACACTAATGACAGCAACAAGTTTAAGTCTACAACATTTAGTTAAGGTGTGAGAGCCAAAATGAATTTTTTATTGCTTTAAATGCATTTTCAGCCCGATTGTACACTTCAGGTGAAACTGTCAAAATCTTCAAAATGAGCAAAAGCACAATGAAATTAATGCTGGAATCATCTTCAAAATTCTAAAATACTCTAATGACAGCAAAAAGTTTGAGTCTACAACATTTAGTTAAGGTGTGAGAGCCAAAATGAACTTTGTATTGCTGTAAACGCGTTTTCAGCACCTGATTGTACACTTCAGGTGAAACTGTCAAAATCTTCAAAATGAGCAAAAGCACAATGAAATTAATGCTGGAATCATCTTCAAGTTTCTAAAATACTCTAATAAAAACAGTGAAAAGTTTGAGTCTATAAAATTTAGTTAAGGTGTGAGAGCCAAAATGAACTTTGTATTGCTGTAAACGCGTTTTCAGCACCTGATTGTACACTTCAGGTGAAACTGTCAAAATGTTCAAAATGAGCAAAAGCACAATGAAATTAATGCTGGAATCATCTTCAAGTTGCTAAAATACACTAATGACAGCAAAAAGTTTGAGTCTACAACATTTAGTTAAGGTGTGAGAGCCAAAATGAACTTTGTATTGCTGTAAACGCGTTTTCAGCACCTGATTGTACACTTCAGGTGAAACTGTCAAAATCTTCAAAATGAGCAAAAGCACAATGAAATTAATGCTGGAATCATCTTCAAGTTGCTAAAATACACTAATGACAGCAACAAGTTTGAGTCTACAACATTTAGTTAAGGTGTGAGAGCCTAAATGAACTTTGTATTGCTTTAAATGCATTTTCAGCCCGATTGTACACTTCAGGTAAAACTGTCAAAATCTTCAAAATGAGCAAAAGCACAATGAAATGAATGCTGGAATCATCTTCAAGTTGCTAAAATACACTAATGACAGCAAAAAGTTTGAGTCTACAACATTTAGTTAAGGTGTGAGAGCCAAAATGAACTTTGTATTGCTTTAAACGCATTTTCAGCACCTGATTGTACACTTCAGGTGAAACTGTCAAATTCTTCAAAATGAGCAAAAGCACAATGAAATTAATGCTGGAAATATCTTCAAGTTGCTAAAATACACTAATGACAGCAACAAGTTTGAGTCTACAACATTTAGTTAAGGTGTGAGAGCCAAAATTAACTTTTTATTGCTTTAAATGCATTTTCAGCCCGATTGTACACTTCAGGTGAAACTGTCAAAATCTTCAAAATGAGCAAAAGCACAATGAAATTAATGCTGGAATCATCTTCAAGTTTCTAAAATACTCTAATGACAGCAAAAAGTTTGAGTCTACAACATTTAGTTAAGGTGTGAGAGCCAAAATGAACTTTGTATTGCTGTAAACGCGTTTTCAGCACCTGATTGTACACTTCAGGTGAAACTGTCAAAATCTTCAAAATGAGCAAAAGCACAATGAAATTAATGCTGGAATCATCTTCAAGTTGCTAAAATACACTAATGACAGTAAAAAGTTTGAGTGTACAACATTTAGTTAAGGTGTGAGAGCCAAAATTAACTTTGTATTGCTTTAAATGCACTTTCAGCCCGAATGTACACTTCAGATGAAACTGTCAAAATCTTCAAAATGAGCAAAAGCACAATGAAATTAATGCTGGAATCATCTTCAAGTTGCTAAAATACACTAATGACAGCAACAAGTTTGAGTCTACAACATTTAGTTAAGGTGTGAGAGCCTAAATGAACTTTGTATTGCTTTAAATGCATTTTCAGCCCGATTGTACACTTCAGGTAAAACTGTCAAAATCTTCAAAATGAGCAAAAGCACAATGAAATGAATGCTGGAATCATCTTCAAGTTGCTAAAATACACTAATGACAGCAAAAAGTTTGAGTCTACAACATTTAGTTAAGGTGTGAGAGCCAAAATGAACTTTGTATTGCTTTAAACGCGTTTTCAGCACCTGATTGTACACTTCAGGTGAAACTGTCAAATTCTTCAAAATGAGCAAAAGCACAATGAAATTAATGCTGGAAATATCTTCAAGTTGCTAAAATACACTAATGACAGCAACAAGTTTGAGTCTACAACATTTAGTTAAGGTGTGAGAGCCAAAATGAACTTTTTATTGCTTTAAATGCATTTTCAGCCCGATTGTACACTTCAGGTGAAACTGTCAAAATCTTCAAAATGAGCAAAAGCACAATGAAATTAATGCTGGAATCATCTTCAAGTTTCTAAAATACTCTAATAAAAACAGCAAAAAGTTTGAGTCTACAAAATTTAGTTAAGGTGTGAGAGCCAAAATGAACTTTGTATTGCTGTAAACGCGTTTTCAGCACCTGATTGTACACTTCAGGTGAAACTGTCAAAATCTTCAAAATGAGCAAAAGCACAATGAAATTAATGCTGGAATCATCTTCAAGTTGCTAAAATACACTAATGACAGCAAAAAGTTTGAGTCTACAACATTTAGTTAAGGTGTGAGAGCCTAAATTAACTTTGTATTGCTGTAAACGCGTTTTCAGCACCTGATTGTACACTTCAGGTGAAACTGTCAAAATCTTCAAAATGAGCAAAAGCACAATGAAATTAATGCTGGAATCATCTTCAAGTTGCTAAAATACACTAATGACAGCAACAAGTTTGAGTCTACAACATTTAGTTAAGGTGTGAGAGCCTAAATGAACTTTGTATTGCTTTAAATGCATTTTCAGCCCGATTGTACACTTCAGGTAAAACTGTCAAAATCTTCAAAATGAGCAAAAGCACAATGAAATGAATGCTGGAATCATCTTCAAGTTGCTAAAATACACTAATGACAGCAAAAAGTTTGAGTCTACAACATTTAGTTAAGGTGTGAGAGCCAAAATGAACTTTGTATTGCTTTAAACGCGTTTTCAGCACCTGATTGTACACTTCAGGTGAAACTGTCAAATTCTTCAAAATGAGCAAAAGCACAATGAAATTAATGCTGGAAATATCTTCAAGTTGCTAAAATACACTAATGACAGCAACAAGTTTGAGTCTACAACATTTAGTTAAGGTGTGAGAGCCAAAATTAACTTTTTATTGCTTTAAATGCATTTTCAGCCCGATTGTACACTTCAGGTGAAACTGTCAAAATCTTCAAAATGAGCAAAAGCACAATGAAATTAATGCTGGAATCATCTTCAAGTTTCTAAAATACTCTAATGACAGCAAAAAGTTTGAGTCTACAACATTTAGTTAAGGTGTGAGAGCCAAAATGAACTTTGTATTGCTGTAAACGCGTTTTCAGCACCTGATTGTACACTTCAGGTGAAACTGTCAAAATCTTCAAAATGAGCAAAAGCACAATGAAATTAATGCTGGAATCATCTTCAAGTTGCTAAAATACACTAATGACAGCAAAAAGTTTGAGTTTACAACATTTAGATAAGGTGTGAGAGCCTAAATGAACTTTGTATTGCTTTAAACGCGTTTTCAGCCCCTGATTGTACACTTCAGGTGAAACTGTCAAAATCTTCAAAATGAGCAAAAGCACAATGAAATTAATGCTGGAATCATCTTCAAGTTGCTAAAATACACTAATGACAGCAACAAGTTTGAGTCTACAACATTTAGTTAAGGTGTGAGAGCCAAAATTAACTTTGTATTGCTTTAAATGCACTTTCAGCCCGAATGTACACTTCAGATGAAACTGTCAAAATCTTCAAAATGAGCAAAAGCACAATGAAATTAATGCTGGAATCATCTTCAAGTTGCTAAAATACACTAATGACAGTAAAAAGTTTGAGTGTACAACATTTAGTTAAGGTGTGAGAGCCAAAATTAACTTTGTATTGCTTTAAATGCACTTTCAGCCCGAATGTACACTTCAGATGAAACTGTCAAAATCTTCAAAATGAGCAAAAGCACAATGAAATTAATGCTGGAATCATCTTCAAGTTGCTAAAATACACTAATGACAGCAAAAAGTTTGAGTCTACAACATTTAGTTAAGGTGTGAGAGCCAAAATGAACTTTGTATTGCTTTAAATGCATTTTCAGCCCGATTGGACACTTCAGGTGAAACTGTCAAAATCTTCAAAATGAGCAAAAGCACAATAAAATTAATGTTGGAATCATCTTCAAGTTGCTAAAATACACTAATGACAGTAAAAAGTTTGAGTCTATAACATTTAGTTAAGGTGTGAGAGCCAAAATGAACTTTGTATTGCTTTAAATGCATTTTCAGCCCGAATGTACACTTCAGGTGAAACTGTCAAATTCTTCAAAATGAGCAAAAGCACAATGAAATTAATGCTGGAATCATCTTCAAGTTGCTAAAATACACTAATGACAGCAACAAGTTTAAGTCTACAACATTTAGTTAAGGTGTGAGAGCCAAAATGAATTTTTTATTGCTTTAAATGCATTTTCAGCCCGATTGTACACTTCAGGTGAAACTGTCAAAATCTTCAAAATGAGCAAAAGCACAATGAAATTAATGCTGGAATCATCTTCAAAATTCTAAAATACTCTAATGACAGCAAAAAGTTTGAGTCTACAACATTTAGTTAAGGTGTGAGAGCCAAAATGAACTTTGTATTGCTGTAAACGCGTTTTCAGCACCTGATTGTACACTTCAGGTGAAACTGTCAAAATCTTCAAAATGAGCAAAAGCACAATGAAATTAATGCTGGAATCATCTTCAAGTTTCTAAAATACTCTAATAAAAACAGCGAAAAGTTTGAGTCTATAAAATTTAGTTAAGGTGTGAGAGCCAAAATGAACTTTGTATTGCTGTAAACGCGTTTTCAGCACCTGATTGTACACTTCAGGTGAAACTGTCAAAATGTTCAAAATGAGCAAAAGCACAATGAAATTAATGCTGGAATCATCTTCAAGTTGCTAAAATACACTAATGACAGCAAAAAGTTTGAGTCTACAACATTTAGTTAAGGTGTGAGAGCCAAAATGAACTTTGTATTGCTGTAAACGCGTTTTCAGCACCTGATTGTACACTTCAGGTGAAACTGTCAAAATCTTCAAAATGAGCAAAAGCACAATGAAATTAATGCTGGAATCATCTTCAAGTTGCTAAAATACACTAATGACAGCAACAAGTTTGAGTCTACAACATTTAGTTAAGGTGTGAGAGCCTAAATGAACTTTGTATTGCTTTAAATGCATTTTCAGCCCGATTGTACACTTCAGGTAAAACTGTCAAAATCTTCAAAATGAGCAAAAGCACAATGAAATGAATGCTGGAATCATCTTCAAGTTGCTAAAATACACTAATGACAGCAAAAAGTTTGAGTCTACAACATTTAGTTAAGGTGTGAGAGCCAAAATGAACTTTGTATTGCTGTAAACGCGTTTTCAGCACCTGATTGTACACTTCAGGTGAAACTGTCAAAATGTTCAAAATGAGCAAAAGCACAATGAAATTAATGCTGGAATCATCTTCAAGTTGCTAAAATACACTAATGACAGCAAAAAGTTTGAGTCTACAACATTTAGTTAAGGTGTGAGAGCCAAAATGAACTTTGTATTGCTGTAAACGCGTTTTCAGCACCTGATTGTACACTTCAGGTGAAACTGTCAAAATCTTCAAAATGAGCAAAAGCACAATGAAATTAATGCTGGAATCATCTTCAAGTTGCTAAAATACACTAATGACAGCAACAAGTTTGAGTCTACAACATTTAGTTAAGGTGTGAGAGCCTAAATGAACTTTGTATTGCTTTAAATGCATTTTCAGCCCGATTGTACACTTCAGGTAAAACTGTCAAAATCTTCAAAATGAGCAAAAGCACAATGAAATGAATGCTGGAATCATCTTCAAGTTGCTAAAATACACTAATGACAGCAAAAAGTTTGAGTCTACAACATTTAGTTAAGGTGTGAGAGCCAAAATGAACTTTGTATTGCTTTAAACGCATTTTCAGCACCTGATTGTACACTTCAGGTGAAACTGTCAAATTCTTCAAAATGAGCAAAAGCACAATGAAATTAATGCTGGAAATATCTTCAAGTTGCTAAAATACACTAATGACAGCAACAAGTTTGAGTCTACAACATTTAGTTAAGGTGTGAGAGCCAAAATTAACTTTTTATTGCTTTAAATGCATTTTCAGCCCGATTGTACACTTCAGGTGAAACTGTCAAAATCTTCAAAATGAGCAAAAGCACAATGAAATTAATGCTGGAATCATCTTCAAGTTTCTAAAATACTCTAATGACAGCAAAAAGTTTGAGTCTACAACATTTAGTTAAGGTGTGAGAGCCAAAATGAACTTTGTATTGCTGTAAACGCGTTTTCAGCACCTGATTGTACACTTCAGGTGAAACTGTCAAAATCTTCAAAATGAGCAAAAGCACAATGAAATTAATGCTGGAATCATCTTCAAGTTGCTAAAATACACTAATGACAGTAAAAAGTTTGAGTGTACAACATTTAGTTAAGGTGTGAGAGCCAAAATTAACTTTGTATTGCTTTAAATGCACTTTCAGCCCGAATGTACACTTCAGATGAAACTGTCAAAATCTTCAAAATGAGCAAAAGCACAATGAAATTAATGCTGGAATCATCTTCAAGTTGCTAAAATACACTAATGACAGCAACAAGTTTGAGTCTACAACATTTAGTTAAGGTGTGAGAGCCTAAATGAACTTTGTATTGCTTTAAATGCATTTTCAGCCCGATTGTACACTTCAGGTAAAACTGTCAAAATCTTCAAAATGAGCAAAAGCACAATGAAATGAATGCTGGAATCATCTTCAAGTTGCTAAAATACACTAATGACAGCAAAAAGTTTGAGTCTACAACATTTAGTTAAGGTGTGAGAGCCAAAATGAACTTTGTATTGCTTTAAACGCGTTTTCAGCACCTGATTGTACACTTCAGGTGAAACTGTCAAATTCTTCAAAATGAGCAAAAGCACAATGAAATTAATGCTGGAAATATCTTCAAGTTGCTAAAATACACTAATGACAGCAACAAGTTTGAGTCTACAACATTTAGTTAAGGTGTGAGAGCCAAAATGAACTTTTTATTGCTTTAAATGCATTTTCAGCCCGATTGTACACTTCAGGTGAAACTGTCAAAATCTTCAAAATGAGCAAAAGCACAATGAAATTAATGCTGGAATCATCTTCAAGTTTCTAAAATACTCTAATAAAAACAGCAAAAAGTTTGAGTCTACAAAATTTAGTTAAGGTGTGAGAGCCAAAATGAACTTTGTATTGCTGTAAACGCGTTTTCAGCACCTGATTGTACACTTCAGGTGAAACTGTCAAAATCTTCAAAATGAGCAAAAGCACAATGAAATTAATGCTGGAATCATCTTCAAGTTGCTAAAATACACTAATGACAGCAAAAAGTTTGAGTCTACAACATTTAGTTAAGGTGTGAGAGCCTAAATTAACTTTGTATTGCTGTAAACGCGTTTTCAGCACCTGATTGTACACTTCAGGTGAAACTGTCAAAATCTTCAAAATGAGCAAAAGCACAATGAAATTAATGCTGGAATCATCTTCAAGTTGCTAAAATACACTAATGACAGCAACAAGTTTGAGTCTACAACATTTAGTTAAGGTGTGAGAGCCTAAATGAACTTTGTATTGCTTTAAATGCATTTTCAGCCCGATTGTACACTTCAGGTAAAACTGTCAAAATCTTCAAAATGAGCAAAAGCACAATGAAATGAATGCTGGAATCATCTTCAAGTTGCTAAAATACACTAATGACAGCAAAAAGTTTGAGTCTACAACATTTAGTTAAGGTGTGAGAGCCAAAATGAACTTTGTATTGCTTTAAACGCGTTTTCAGCACCTGATTGTACACTTCAGGTGAAACTGTCAAATTCTTCAAAATGAGCAAAAGCACAATGAAATTAATGCTGGAAATATCTTCAAGTTGCTAAAATACACTAATGACAGCAACAAGTTTGAGTCTACAACATTTAGTTAAGGTGTGAGAGCCAAAATTAACTTTTTATTGCTTTAAATGCATTTTCAGCCCGATTGTACACTTCAGGTGAAACTGTCAAAATCTTCAAAATGAGCAAAAGCACAATGAAATTAATGCTGGAATCATCTTCAAGTTTCTAAAATACTCTAATGACAGCAAAAAGTTTGAGTCTACAACATTTAGTTAAGGTGTGAGAGCCAAAATGAACTTTGTATTGCTGTAAACGCGTTTTCAGCACCTGATTGTACACTTCAGGTGAAACTGTCAAAATCTTCAAAATGAGCAAAAGCACAATGAAATTAATGCTGGAATCATCTTCAAGTTGCTAAAATACACTAATGACAGCAAAAAGTTTGAGTTTACAACATTTAGATAAGGTGTGAGAGCCTAAATGAACTTTGTATTGCTTTAAACGCGTTTTCAGCCCCTGATTGTACACTTCAGGTGAAACTGTCAAAATCTTCAAAATGAGCAAAAGCACAATGAAATTAATGCTGGAATCATCTTCAAGTTGCTAAAATACACTAATGACAGCAACAAGTTTGAGTCTACAACATTTAGTTAAGGTGTGAGAGCCAAAATTAACTTTGTATTGCTTTAAATGCACTTTCAGCCCGAATGTACACTTCAGATGAAACTGTCAAAATCTTCAAAATGAGCAAAAGCACAATGAAATTAATGCTGGAATCATCTTCAAGTTGCTAAAATACACTAATGACAGTAAAAAGTTTGAGTGTACAACATTTAGTTAAGGTGTGAGAGCCAAAATTAACTTTGTATTGCTTTAAATGCACTTTCAGCCCGAATGTACACTTCAGATGAAACTGTCAAAATCTTCAAAATGAGCAAAAGCACAATGAAATTAATGCTGGAATCATCTTCAAGTTGCTAAAATACACTAATGACAGCAAAAAGTTTGAGTCTACAACATTTAGTTAAGGTGTGAGAGCCAAAATGAACTTTGTATTGCTTTAAATGCATTTTCAGCCCGATTGGACACTTCAGGTGAAACTGTCAAAATCTTCAAAATGAGCAAAAGCACAATAAAATTAATGTTGGAATCATCTTCAAGTTGCTAAAATACACTAATGACAGTAAAAAGTTTGAGTCTATAACATTTAGTTAAGGTGTGAGAGCCAAAATGAACTTTGTATTGCTTTAAATGCATTTTCAGCCCGAATGTACACTTCAGGTGAAACTGTCAAATTCTTCAAAATGAGCAAAAGCACAATGAAATTAATGCTGGAATCATCTTCAAGTTGCTAAAATACACTAATGACAGCAACAAGTTTAAGTCTACAACATTTAGTTAAGGTGTGAGAGCCAAAATGAATTTTTTATTGCTTTAAATGCATTTTCAGCCCGATTGTACACTTCAGGTGAAACTGTCAAAATCTTCAAAATGAGCAAAAGCACAATGAAATTAATGCTGGAATCATCTTCAAAATTCTAAAATACTCTAATGACAGCAAAAAGTTTGAGTCTACAACATTTAGTTAAGGTGTGAGAGCCAAAATGAACTTTGTATTGCTGTAAACGCGTTTTCAGCACCTGATTGTACACTTCAGGTGAAACTGTCAAAATCTTCAAAATGAGCAAAAGCACAATGAAATTAATGCTGGAATCATCTTCAAGTTTCTAAAATACTCTAATAAAAACAGCGAAAAGTTTGAGTCTATAAAATTTAGTTAAGGTGTGAGAGCCAAAATGAACTTTGTATTGCTGTAAACGCGTTTTCAGCACCTGATTGTACACTTCAGGTGAAACTGTCAAAATGTTCAAAATGAGCAAAAGCACAATGAAATTAATGCTGGAATCATCTTCAAGTTGCTAAAATACACTAATGACAGCAAAAAGTTTGAGTCTACAACATTTAGTTAAGGTGTGAGAGCCAAAATGAACTTTGTATTGCTGTAAACGCGTTTTCAGCACCTGATTGTACACTTCAGGTGAAACTGTCAAAATCTTCAAAATGAGCAAAAGCACAATGAAATTAATGCTGGAATCATCTTCAAGTTGCTAAAATACACTAATGACAGCAACAAGTTTGAGTCTACAACATTTAGTTAAGGTGTGAGAGCCTAAATGAACTTTGTATTGCTTTAAATGCATTTTCAGCCCGATTGTACACTTCAGGTAAAACTGTCAAAATCTTCAAAATGAGCAAAAGCACAATGAAATGAATGCTGGAATCATCTTCAAGTTGCTAAAATACACTAATGACAGCAAAAAGTTTGAGTCTACAACATTTAGTTAAGGTGTGAGAGCCAAAATGAACTTTGTATTGCTTTAAACGCATTTTCAGCACCTGATTGTACACTTCAGGTGAAACTGTCAAATTCTTCAAAATGAGCAAAAGCACAATGAAATTAATGCTGGAAATATCTTCAAGTTGCTAAAATACACTAATGACAGCAACAAGTTTGAGTCTACAACATTTAGTTAAGGTGTGAGAGCCAAAATTAACTTTTTATTGCTTTAAATGCATTTTCAGCCCGATTGTACACTTCAGGTGAAACTGTCAAAATCTTCAAAATGAGCAAAAGCACAATGAAATTAATGCTGGAATCATCTTCAAGTTTCTAAAATACTCTAATGACAGCAAAAAGTTTGAGTCTACAACATTTAGTTAAGGTGTGAGAGCCAAAATGAACTTTGTATTGCTGTAAACGCGTTTTCAGCACCTGATTGTACACTTCAGGTGAAACTGTCAAAATCTTCAAAATGAGCAAAAGCACAATGAAATTAATGCTGGAATCATCTTCAAGTTGCTAAAATACACTAATGACAGCAAAAAGTTTGAGTTTACAACATTTAGATAAGGTGTGAGAGCCAAAATTAACTTTGTATTGCTTTAAATGCACTTTCAGCCCGAATGTACACTTCAGATGAAACTGTCAAAATCTTCAAAATGAGCAAAAGCACAATGAAATTAATGCTGGAATCATCTTCAAGTTGCTAAAATACACTAATGACAGCAAAAAGTTTGAGTCTACAACATTTAGTTAAGGTGTGAGAGCCAAAATGAACTTTGTATTGCTTTAAATGCATTTTCAGCCCGATTGGACACTTCAGGTGAAACTGTCAAAATCTTCAAAATGAGCAAAAGCACAATAAAATTAATGTTGGAATCATCTTCAAGTTGCTAAAATACACTAATGACAGTAAAAAGTTTGAGTCTATAACATTTAGTTAAGGTGTGAGAGCCAAAATGAACTTTGTATTGCTTTAAATGCATTTTCAGCCCGAATGTACACTTCAGGTGAAACTGTCAAATTCTTCAAAATGAGCAAAAGCACAATGAAATTAATGCTGGAATCATCTTCAAGTTGCTAAAATACACTAATGACAGCAACAAGTTTAAGTCTACAACATTTAGTTAAGGTGTGAGAGCCAAAATGAATTTTTTATTGCTTTAAATGCATTTTCAGCCCGATTGTACACTTCAGGTGAAACTGTCAAAATCTTCAAAATGAGCAAAAGCACAATGAAATTAATGCTGGAATCATCTTCAAAATTCTAAAATACTCTAATGACAGCAAAAAGTTTGAGTCTACAACATTTAGTTAAGGTGTGAGAGCCAAAATGAACTTTGTATTGCTGTAAACGCGTTTTCAGCACCTGATTGTACACTTCAGGTGAAACTGTCAAAATCTTCAAAATGAGCAAAAGCACAATGAAATTAATGCTGGAATCATCTTCAAGTTTCTAAAATACTCTAATAAAAACAGCAAAAAGTTTGAGTCTACAAAATTTAGTTAAGGTGTGAGAGCCAAAATGAACTTTGTATTGCTGTAAACGCGTTTTCAGCACCTGATTGTACACTTCAGGTGAAACTGTCAAAATCTTCAAAATGAGCAAAAGCACAATGAAATTAATGCTGGAATCATCTTCAAGTTGCTAAAATACACTAATGACAGCAAAAAGTTTGAGTCTACAACATTTAGTTAAGGTGTGAGAGCCAAAATGAACTTTGTATTGCTGTAAACGCGTTTTCAGCACCTGATTGTACACTTCAGGTGAAACTGTCAAAATCTTCAAAATGAGCAAAAGCACAATGAAATTAATGCTGGAATCATCTTCAAGTTGCTAAAATACACTAATGACAGCAACAAGTTTGAGTCTACAACATTTAGTTAAGGTGTGAGAGCCTAAATGAACTTTGTATTGCTTTAAATGCATTTTCAGCCCGATTGTACACTTCAGGTAAAACTGTCAAAATCTTCAAAATGAGCAAAAGCACAATGAAATGAATGCTGGAATCATCTTCAAGTTGCTAAAATACACTAATGACAGCAAAAAGTTTGAGTCTACAACATTTAGTTAAGGTGTGAGAGCCAAAATGAACTTTGTATTGCTTTAAACGCATTTTCAGCACCTGATTGTACACTTCAGGTGAAACTGTCAAATTCTTCAAAATGAGCAAAAGCACAATGAAATTAATGCTGGAAATATCTTCAAGTTGCTAAAATACACTAATGACAGCAACAAGTTTGAGTCTACAACATTTAGTTAAGGTGTGAGAGCCAAAATTAACTTTTTATTGCTTTAAATGCATTTTCAGCCCGATTGTACACTTCAGGTGAAACTGTCAAAATCTTCAAAATGAGCAAAAGCACAATGAAATTAATGCTGGAATCATCTTCAAGTTTCTAAAATACTCTAATGACAGCAAAAAGTTTGAGTCTACAACATTTAGTTAAGGTGTGAGAGCCAAAATGAACTTTGTATTGCTGTAAACGCGTTTTCAGCACCTGATTGTACACTTCAGGTGAAACTGTCAAAATCTTCAAAATGAGCAAAAGCACAATGAAATTAATGCTGGAATCATCTTCAAGTTGCTAAAATACACTAATGACAGCAAAAAGTTTGAGTTTACAACATTTAGATAAGGTGTGAGAGCCTAAATGAACTTTGTATTGCTTTAAACGCGTTTTCAGCCCCTGATTGTACACTTCAGGTGAAACTGTCAAAATCTTCAAAATGAGCAAAAGCACAATGAAATTAATGCTGGAATCATCTTCAAGTTGCTAAAATACACTAATGACAGCAACAAGTTTGAGTCTACAACATTTAGTTAAGGTGTGAGAGCCAAAATTAACTTTGTATTGCTTTAAATGCACTTTCAGCCCGAATGTACACTTCAGATGAAACTGTCAAAATCTTCAAAATGAGCAAAAGCACAATGAAATTAATGCTGGAATCATCTTCAAGTTGCTAAAATACACTAATGACAGCAAAAAGTTTGAGTCTACAACATTTAGTTAAGGTGTGAGAGCCAAAATGAACAATGTATTGCTGTAAACGCGTTTTCAGCACCTGAATGTACACTTCAGGTGAAACTGTCAAAATCTTCAAAATGAGCAAAAGCACAATGAAATTAATGTTGGAATCATCTTCAAGTTGCTAAAATACACTAATGACAGCAAAAAGTTTGAGTCTACAACATTTAGTTAAGGTGTGAGAGCCAAAATGAACTTTGTATTGCTTTAAATGCACTTTCAGCCCGAATGTACACTTCAGATGAAACTGTCAAAATCTTCAAAATGAGCAAAAGCACAATGAAATTAATGCTGGAATCATCTTCAAGTTGCTAAAATACACTAATGACAGCAACAAGTTTGAGTCTACAACATTTAGTTAAGGTGTGCGAGCCAAAATGAACTTTGTATTGCTTTAAACGCGTTTTCAGCACCTGATTGTACACTTCAGGTGAAACTGTCAAATTCTTCAAAATGAGCAAAAGCACAATGAAATTAATGCTGGAAACATCTTCAAGTTTCTAAAATACTCTAATGACAGCAAAAAGTTTGAGTCTACAACATTTAGTTAAGGTGTGAGAGCCTAAATTAACTTTGTATTGCTGTAAACGCGTTTTCAGCACCTGATTGTACACTTCAGGTGAAACTGTCAAAATCTTCAAAATGAGCAAAAGCACAATGAAATTAATGCTGGAATCATCTTCAAGTTGCTAAAATACACTAATGACAGCAACAAGTTTGAGTCTACAACATTTAGTTAAGGTGTGAGAGCCTAAATGAACTTTGTATTGCTTTAAATGCATTTTCAGCCCGATTGTACACTTCAGGTAAAACTGTCAAAATCTTCAAAATGAGCAAAAGCACAATGAAATGAATGCTGGAATCATCTTCAAGTTGCTAAAATACACTAATGACAGCAAAAAGTTTGAGTCCACAACATTTAGTTAAGGTGTGAGAGCCAAAATGAACTTTGTATTGCTTTAAACGCGTTTTCAGCACCTGATTGTACACTTCAGGTGAAACTGTCAACTTCTTCAAAATGAGCAAAAGCACAATGAAATTAATGCTGGAAATATCTTCAAGTTGCTAAAATACACTAATGACAGCAACAAGTTTGAGTCTACAACATTTAGTTAAGGTGTGAGAGCCAAAATTAACTTTTTATTGCTTTAAATGCATTTTCAGCCCGATTGTACACTTCAGGTGAAACTGTCAAAATCTTCAAAATGAGCAAAAGCACAATGAAATTAATGCTGGAATCATCTTCAAGTTTCTAAAATACTCTAATGACAGCAAAAAGTTTGAGTCTACAACATTTAGTTAAGGTGTGAGAGCCAAAATGAACTTTGTATTGCTGTAAACGCGTTTTCAGCACCTGATTGTACACTTCAGGTGAAACTGTCAAAATCTTCAAAATGAGCAAAAGCACAATGAAATTAATGCTGGAATCATCTTCAAGTTGCTAAAATACACTAATGACAGCAAAAAGTTTGAGTTTACAACATTTAGATAAGGTGTGAGAGCCTAAATGAACTTTGTATTGCTTTAAACGCGTTTTCAGCCCCTGATTGTACACTTCAGGTGAAACTGTCAAAATCTTCAAAATGAGCAAAAGCACAATGAAATTAATGCTGGAATCATCTTCAAGTTGCTAAAATACACTAATGACAGCAACAAGTTTGAGTCTACAACATTTAGTTAAGGTGTGAGAGCCAAAATTAACTTTGTATTGCTTTAAATGCACTTTCAGCCCGAATGTACACTTCAGATGAAACTGTCAAAATCTTCAAAATGAGCAAAAGCACAATGAAATTAATGCTGGAATCATCTTCAAGTTGCTAAAATACACTAATGACAGCAACAAGTTTGAGTCTACAACATTTAGTTAAGGTGTGCGAGCCAAAATGAACTTTGTATTGCTTTAAACGCGTTTTCAGCACCTGATTGTACACTTCAGGTGAAACTGTCAAATTCTTCAAAATGAGCAAAAGCACAATGAAATTAATGCTGGAATCATCTTCAAGTTGCTAAAATACACTAATGACAGCAAAAAGTTTGAGTCTACAACATTTAGTTAAGGTGTGAGAGCCAAAATGAACTTTGTATTGCTTTAAATGCATTTTCAGCCCGATTGGACACTTCAGGTGAAACTGTCAAAATCTTCAAAATGAGCAAAAGCACAATAAAATTAATGTTGGAATCATCTTCAAGTTGCTAAAATACACTAATGACAGTAAAAAGTTTGAGTCTATAACATTTAGTTAAGGTGTGAGAGCCAAAATGAACTTTGTATTGCTTTAAACGCGTTTTCAGCACCTGATTGTACACTTCAGGTGAAACTGTCAACTTCTTCAAAATGAGCAAAAGCACAATGAAATTAATGCTGGAAATATCTTCAAGTTGCTAAAATACACTAATGACAGCAACAAGTTTGAGTCTACAACATTTAGTTAAGGTGTGAGAGCCAAAATTAACTTTTTATTGCTTTAAATGCATTTTCAGCCCGATTGTACACTTCAGGTGAAACTGTCAAAATCTTCAAAATGAGCAAAAGCACAATGAAATTAATGCTGGAATCATCTTCAAGTTTCTAAAATACTCTAATGACAGCAAAAAGTTTGAGTCTACAACATTTAGTTAAGGTGTGAGAGCCAAAATGAACTTTGTATTGCTGTAAACGCGTTTTCAGCACCTGATTGTACACTTCAGGTGAAACTGTCAAAATCTTCAAAATGAGCAAAAGCACAATGAAATTAATGCTGGAATCATCTTCAAGTTGCTAAAATACACTAATGACAGCAAAAAGTTTGAGTTTACAACATTTAGATAAGGTGTGAGAGCCTAAATGAACTTTGTATTGCTTTAAACGCGTTTTCAGCCCCTGATTGTACACTTCAGGTGAAACTGTCAAAATCTTCAAAATGAGCAAAAGCACAATGAAATTAATGCTGGAATCATCTTCAAGTTGCTAAAATACACTAATGACAGCAACAAGTTTGAGTCTACAACATTTAGTTAAGGTGTGAGAGCCAAAATTAACTTTGTATTGCTTTAAATGCACTTTCAGCCCGAATGTACACTTCAGATGAAACTGTCAAAATCTTCAAAATGAGCAAAAGCACAATGAAATTAATGCTGGAATCATCTTCAAGTTGCTAAAATACACTAATGACAGCAACAAGTTTGAGTCTACAACATTTAGTTAAGGTGTGCGAGCCAAAATGAACTTTGTATTGCTTTAAACGCGTTTTCAGCACCTGATTGTACACTTCAGGTGAAACTGTCAAATTCTTCAAAATGAGCAAAAGCACAATGAAATTAATGCTGGAATCATCTTCAAGTTGCTAAAATACACTAATGACAGCAAAAAGTTTGAGTCTACAACATTTAGTTAAGGTGTGAGAGCCAAAATGAACTTTGTATTGCTTTAAATGCATTTTCAGCCCGATTGGACACTTCAGGTGAAACTGTCAAAATCTTCAAAATGAGCAAAAGCACAATAAAATTAATGTTGGAATCATCTTCAAGTTGCTAAAATACACTAATGACAGTAAAAAGTTTGAGTCTATAACATTTAGTTAAGGTGTGAGAGCCTAAATGAACTTTGTATTGCTTTAAACGCGTTTTCAGCCCCTGATTGTACACTTCAGGTGAAACTGTCAAAATCTTCAAAATGAGCAAAAGCACAATGAAATTAATGCTGGAATCATCTTCAAGTTGCTAAAATACACTAATGACAGCAACAAGTTTGAGTCTACAACATTTAGTTAAGGTGTGAGAGCCAAAATTAACTTTGTATTGCTTTAAATGCACTTTCAGCCCGAATGTACACTTCAGATGAAACTGTCAAAATCTTCAAAATGAGCAAAAGCACAATGAAATTAATGCTGGAATCATCTTCAAGTTGCTAAAATACACTAATGACAGCAAAAAGTTTGAGTCTACAACATTTAGTTAAGGTGTGAGAGCCAAAATGAACAATGTATTGCTGTAAACGCGTTTTCAGCACCTGAATGTACACTTCAGGTGAAACTGTCAAAATCTTCAAAATGAGCAAAAGCACAATGAAATTAATGTTGGAATCATCTTCAAGTTGCTAAAATACACTAATGACAGCAAAAAGTTTGAGTCTACAACATTTAGTTAAGGTGTGAGAGCCAAAATGAACTTTGTATTGCTTTAAATGCACTTTCAGCCCGAATGTACACTTCAGATGAAACTGTCAAAATCTTCAAAATGAGCAAAAGCACAATGAAATTAATGCTGGAATCATCTTCAAGTTGCTAAAATACACTAATGACAGCAACAAGTTTGAGTCTACAACATTTAGTTAAGGTGTGCGAGCCAAAATGAACTTTGTATTGCTTTAAACGCGTTTTCAGCACCTGATTGTACACTTCAGGTGAAACTGTCAAATTCTTCAAAATGAGCAAAAGCACAATGAAATTAATGCTGGAAACATCTTCAAGTTTCTAAAATACTCTAATGACAGCAAAAAGTTTGAGTCTACAACATTTAGTTAAGGTGTGAGAGCCTAAATTAACTTTGTATTGCTGTAAACGCGTTTTCAGCACCTGATTGTACACTTCAGGTGAAACTGTCAAAATCTTCAAAATGAGCAAAAGCACAATGAAATTAATGCTGGAATCATCTTCAAGTTGCTAAAATACACTAATGACAGCAACAAGTTTGAGTCTACAACATTTAGTTAAGGTGTGAGAGCCTAAATGAACTTTGTATTGCTTTAAATGCATTTTCAGCCCGATTGTACACTTCAGGTAAAACTGTCAAAATCTTCAAAATGAGCAAAAGCACAATGAAATGAATGCTGGAATCATCTTCAAGTTGCTAAAATACACTAATGACAGCAAAAAGTTTGAGTCCACAACATTTAGTTAAGGTGTGAGAGCCAAAATGAACTTTGTATTGCTTTAAACGCGTTTTCAGCACCTGATTGTACACTTCAGGTGAAACTGTCAACTTCTTCAAAATGAGCAAAAGCACAATGAAATTAATGCTGGAAATATCTTCAAGTTGCTAAAATACACTAATGACAGCAACAAGTTTGAGTCTACAACATTTAGTTAAGGTGTGAGAGCCAAAATTAACTTTTTATTGCTTTAAATGCATTTTCAGCCCGATTGTACACTTCAGGTGAAACTGTCAAAATCTTCAAAATGAGCAAAAGCACAATGAAATTAATGCTGGAATCATCTTCAAGTTTCTAAAATACTCTAATGACAGCAAAAAGTTTGAGTCTACAACATTTAGTTAAGGTGTGAGAGCCAAAATGAACTTTGTATTGCTGTAAACGCGTTTTCAGCACCTGATTGTACACTTCAGGTGAAACTGTCAAAATCTTCAAAATGAGCAAAAGCACAATGAAATTAATGCTGGAATCATCTTCAAGTTGCTAAAATACACTAATGACAGCAAAAAGTTTGAGTTTACAACATTTAGATAAGGTGTGAGAGCCTAAATGAACTTTGTATTGCTTTAAACGCGTTTTCAGCCCCTGATTGTACACTTCAGGTGAAACTGTCAAAATCTTCAAAATGAGCAAAAGCACAATGAAATTAATGCTGGAATCATCTTCAAGTTGCTAAAATACACTAATGACAGCAACAAGTTTGAGTCTACAACATTTAGTTAAGGTGTGAGAGCCAAAATTAACTTTGTATTGCTTTAAATGCACTTTCAGCCCGAATGTACACTTCAGATGAAACTGTCAAAATCTTCAAAATGAGCAAAAGCACAATGAAATTAATGCTGGAATCATCTTCAAGTTGCTAAAATACACTAATGACAGCAACAAGTTTGAGTCTACAACATTTAGTTAAGGTGTGCGAGCCAAAATGAACTTTGTATTGCTTTAAACGCGTTTTCAGCACCTGATTGTACACTTCAGGTGAAACTGTCAAATTCTTCAAAATGAGCAAAAGCACAATGAAATTAATGCTGGAATCATCTTCAAGTTGCTAAAATACACTAATGACAGCAAAAAGTTTGAGTCTACAACATTTAGTTAAGGTGTGAGAGCCAAAATGAACTTTGTATTGCTTTAAATGCATTTTCAGCCCGATTGGACACTTCAGGTGAAACTGTCAAAATCTTCAAAATGAGCAAAAGCACAATAAAATTAATGTTGGAATCATCTTCAAGTTGCTAAAATACACTAATGACAGTAAAAAGTTTGAGTCTATAACATTTAGTTAAGGTGTGAGAGCCAAAATGAACTTTGTATTGCTTTAAATGCATTTTCAGCCCGAATGTACACTTCAGGTGAAACTGTCAAATTCTTCAAAATGAGCAAAAGCACAATGAAATTAATGCTGGAATCATCTTCAAGTTGCTAAAATACACTAATGACAGCAACAAGTTTAAGTCTACAACATTTAGTTAAGGTGTGAGAGCCAAAATGAATTTTTTATTGCTTTAAATGCATTTTCAGCCCGATTGTACACTTCAGGTGAAACTGTCAAAATCTTCAAAATGAGCAAAAGCACAATGAAATTAATGCTGGAATCATCTTCAAAATTCTAAAATACTCTAATGACAGCAAAAAGTTTGAGCCTACAACATTTAGTTAAGGTGTGAGAGCCAAAATGAACTTTGTATTGCTGTAAACGCGTTTTCAGCACCTGATTGTACACTTCAGGTGAAACTGTCAAAATCTTCAAAATGAGCAAAAGCACAATGAAATTAATGCTGGAATCATCTTCAAGTTGCTAAAATACACTAATGACAGCAAAAAGTTTGAGTTTACAACATTTAGTTAAGGTGTGAGAGCCTAAATGAACTTTGTATTGCTTTAAACGCGTTTTCAGCCCCTGATTGTACACTTCAGGTGAAACTGTCAAAATCTTCAAAATGAGCAAAAGCACAATGAAATTAATGCTGGAATCATCTTCAAGTTGCTAAAATACACTAATGACAGCAAAAAGTTTGAGTCTACAACATTTAGTTAAGGTGTGAGAGCCTAAATGAACTTTGTATTGCTTTAAATGCATTTTCAGCCCGATTGTACACTTCAGGTAAAACTGTCAAAATCTTCAAAATGAGCAAAAGCACAATGGAATTAATGCTGGAATCATCTTCAAGTTGCTAAAATACACTAATGACACCAAAAAGTTTGAGTCTACAACATTTAGTTAAGGTGTGAGAGCCTAAATGAACTTTGTATTGCTTTAAACGCGTTTTCAACCCCTGATTGTATACTTCAGGTGAAACTGTCAAAATCTCCAAAATGAGCAAAAGCACAATGAAATTAATGCTGGAATCATCTTCAAGTTGCTAAAATACACTAATGACAGCAACAAGTTTGAGTCTACAACATTTAGTTAAGGTGTGAGAGCCTAAATGAACTTTGTATTGCTTTAAATGCATTTTCAGCCCGATTGTACACTTCAGGTAAAACTGTCAAAATCTTCAAAATGAGCAAAAGCACAATGGAATTAATGCTGGAATCATCTTCAAGTTGCTAAAATACACTAATGACAGCAAAAAGTTTGAGTCTACAACATTTAGTTAAGGTGTGAGAGCCAAAATGAACTTTGTATTGCTTTAAATGCATTTTCAGCCCGATTGGACACTTCAGGTGAAACTGTCAAAATCTTCAAAATGAGCAAAAGCACAATGAAATTAATGCTGGAAACATCTTCAAGTTTCTAAAATACCCTAATGACAGCAAAAAGTTTGAGTCTACAACATTTAGTTAAGGTGTGAGAGCCAAAATGAACTTTGTATTGCTGTAAACGCGTTTACACTTCAGGTTGCTAAAATACACTAATGACAGCAAAAAGTTTGAGTCTACAACATTTAGTTAAGGTGTGAGAGCCAAAATGAACTTTGTATTGCTTTAAATGCATTTTCAGCCCGATTGGACACTTCAGGTGAAACTGTCAAAATCTTCAAAATGAGCAAAAGCACAATGAAATTAATGCTGGAATCATCTTCAAGTTGCTAAAATACACTAATGACAGTAAAAAGTTTGAGTCTACAACATTTAGTTAAGGTGTGAGAGCCAAAATGAACTTTTTATTGCTTTAAATGCATTTTCAGCCCGATTGTACACTTCAGGTGAAACTGTCAAAATCTTCAAAATGAGCAAAAGCACAATGAAATTAATGCTGGAATCATCTTCAAGTTGCTAAAATACTCTAATGACAGCAAAAAGTTTGAGTCTACAACATTTAGTTAAGGTGTGAGAGCCAAAATGAACTTTGTATTGCTTTAAATGCATTTTCAGCCCGATTGGACACTTCAGGTGAAACTGTCAAAATCTTCAAAATGAGCAAAAGCACAATGAAATTAATGCTGGAAACATCTTCAAGTTTCTAAAATACTCTAATGACAGCAAAAAGTTTGAGTCTACAACATTTAGTTAAGGTGTGAGAGCCAAAATGAACTTTGTATTGCTTTAAATGCATTTTCAGCCCGATTGGACACTTCAGGTGAAACTGTCAAAATCTTCAAAATGAGCAAAAGCACAATGGAATTAATGCTGGAATCATCTTCAAGTTGCTAAAATACACTAATGACAGTAAAAAGTTTGAGTCTACAACATTTAGTTAAGGTGTGAGAGCCAAAATGAACTTTGTATTGCTTTAAATGCATTTTCAGCCCGAATGTACATTTCAGGTGAAACTGTCAAATTCTTCAAAATGAGCAAAAGCACAATGAAATTAATGCTGGAAACATCTTCAAGTTGCTAAAATACACTAATGACAGCAACAAGTTTGAGTCTACAACATTTAGTTAAGGTGTGAGAGCCAAAATGAACTTTTTATTGCTTTAAATGCATTTTCAGCCCGATTGTACACTTCAGGTGAAACTGTCAAAATCTTCAAAATGAGCAAAAGCACAATGAAATTAATGCTGGAATCATCTTCAAGTTTCTAAAATACTCTAATGACAGCAAAAAGTTTGAGTCTACAACATTTAGTTAAGGTGTGAGAGCCAAAATGAACTTTGTATTGCTGTAAACGCGTTTTCAGCACCTGATTGTACACTTCAGGTGAAACTGTCAAAATCTTCAAAATGAGCAAAAGCACAATGAAATTAATGCTGGAATCATCTTCAAGTTGCTAAAATACACTAATGACAGCAAAAAGTTTGAGTTTACAACATTTAGATAAGGTGTGAGAGCCTAAATGAACTTTGTATTGCTTTAAACGCGTTTTCAGCCCCTGATTGTACACTTCAGGTGAAACTGTCAAAATCTTCAAAATGAGCAAAAGCACAATGAAATTAATGCTGGAATCATCTTCAAGTTGCTAAAATACACTAATGACAGCAACAAGTTTGAGTCTACAACATTTAGTTAAGGTGTGAGAGCCTAAATGAACTTTGTATTGCTTTAAATGCATTTTCAGCCCGATTGTACACTTCAGGTAAAACTGTCAAAATCTTCAAAATGAGCAAAAGCACAATGAAATGAATGCTGGAATCATCTTCAAGTTGCTAAAATACACTAATGACAGCAAAAAGTTTGAGTCTACAACATTTAGTTAAGGTGTGAGAGCCAAAATGAACTTTGTATTGCTTTAAACGCGTTTTCAGCACCTGATTGTACACTTCAGGTGAAACTGTCAAATTCTTCAAAATGAGCAAAAGCACAATGAAATTAATGCTGGAAATATCTTCAAGTTGCTAAAATACACTAATGACAGCAACAAGTTTGAGTCTACAACATTTAGTTAAGGTGTGAGAGCCAAAATGAACTTTTTATTGCTTTAAATGCATTTTCAGCCCGATTGTACACTTCAGGTGAAACTGTCAAAATCTTCAAAATGAGCAAAAGCACAATGAAATTAATGCTGGAATCATCTTCAAGTTTCTAAAATACTCTAATAAAAACAGCAAAAAGTTTGAGTCTACAAAATTTAGTTAAGGTGTGAGAGCCAAAATGAACTTTGTATTGCTGTAAACGCGTTTTCAGCACCTGATTGTACACTTCAGGTGAAACTGTCAAAATCTTCAAAATGAGCAAAAGCACAATGAAATTAATGCTGGAATCATCTTCAAGTTGCTAAAATACACTAATGACAGCAAAAAGTTTGAGTCTACAACATTTAGTTAAGGTGTGAGAGCCTAAATTAACTTTGTATTGCTGTAAACGCGTTTTCAGCACCTGATTGTACACTTCAGGTGAAACTGTCAAAATCTTCAAAATGAGCAAAAGCACAATGAAATTAATGCTGGAATCATCTTCAAGTTGCTAAAATACACTAATGACAGCAACAAGTTTGAGTCTACAACATTTAGTTAAGGTGTGAGAGCCTAAATGAACTTTGTATTGCTTTAAATGCATTTTCAGCCCGATTGTACACTTCAGGTAAAACTGTCAAAATCTTCAAAATGAGCAAAAGCACAATGAAATGAATGCTGGAATCATCTTCAAGTTGCTAAAATACACTAATGACAGCAAAAAGTTTGAGTCTACAACATTTAGTTAAGGTGTGAGAGCCAAAATGAACTTTGTATTGCTTTAAACGCGTTTTCAGCACCTGATTGTACACTTCAGGTGAAACTGTCAAAATCTTCAAAATGAGCAAAAGCACAATGAAATTAATGCTGGAATCATCTTCAAGTTGCTAAAATACACTAATGACAGCAAAAAGTTTGAGTTTACAACATTTAGATAAGGTGTGAGAGCCTAAATGAACTTTGTATTGCTTTAAACGCGTTTTCAGCCCCTGATTGTACACTTCAGGTGAAACTGTCAAAATCTTCAAAATGAGCAAAAGCACAATGAAATTAATGCTGGAATCATCTTCAAGTTGCTAAAATACACTAATGACAGCAACAAGTTTGAGTCTACAACATTTAGTTAAGGTGTGAGAGCCAAAATTAACTTTGTATTGCTTTAAATGCACTTTCAGCCCGAATGTACACTTCAGATGAAACTGTCAAAATCTTCAAAATGAGCAAAAGCACAATGAAATTAATGCTGGAATCATCTTCAAGTTGCTAAAATACACTAATGACAGTAAAAAGTTTGAGTGTACAACATTTAGTTAAGGTGTGAGAGCCAAAATTAACTTTGTATTGCTTTAAATGCACTTTCAGCCCGAATGTACACTTCAGATGAAACTGTCAAAATCTTCAAAATGAGCAAAAGCACAATGAAATTAATGCTGGAATCATCTTCAAGTTGCTAAAATACACTAATGACAGCAAAAAGTTTGAGTCTACAACATTTAGTTAAGGTGTGAGAGCCAAAATGAACTTTGTATTGCTTTAAATGCATTTTCAGCCCGATTGGACACTTCAGGTGAAACTGTCAAAATCTTCAAAATGAGCAAAAGCACAATAAAATTAATGTTGGAATCATCTTCAAGTTGCTAAAATACACTAATGACAGTAAAAAGTTTGAGTCTATAACATTTAGTTAAGGTGTGAGAGCCAAAATGAACTTTGTATTGCTTTAAATGCATTTTCAGCCCGAATGTACACTTCAGGTGAAACTGTCAAAATCTTCAAAATGAGCAAAAGCACAATGAAATTAATGCTGGAATCATCTTCAAGTTGCTAAAATACACTAATGACAGTAAAAAGTTTGAGTCTACAACATTTAGTTAAGGTGTGAGAGCCAAAATGAACTTTTTATTGCTTTAAATGCATTTTCAGCCCGATTGTACACTTCAGGTGAAACTGTCAAAATCTTCAAAATGAGCAAAAGCACAATGAAATTAATGCTGGAATCATCTTCAAGTTGCTAAAATACTCTAATGACAGCAAAAAGTTTGAGTCTACAACATTTAGTTAAGGTGTGAGAGCCAAAATGAACTTTGTATTGCTGTAAACGCGTTTACACTTCAGGTTGCTAAAATACACTAATGACAGCAAAAAGTTTGAGTCTACAACATTTAGTTAAGGTGTGAGAGCCAAAATGAACTTTGTATTGCTTTAAATGCATTTTCAGCCCGATTGGACACTTCAGGTGAAACTGTCAAAATCTTCAAAATGAGCAAAAGCACAATGAAATTAATGCTGGAATCATCTTCAAGTTGCTAAAATACACTAATGACAGTAAAAAGTTTGAGTCTACAACATTTAGTTAAGGTGTGAGAGCCAAAATGAACTTTTTATTGCTTTAAATGCATTTTCAGCCCGATTGTACACTTCAGGTGAAACTGTCAAAATCTTCAAAATGAGCAAAAGCACAATGAAATTAATGCTGGAATCATCTTCAAGTTGCTAAAATACTCTAATGACAGCAAAAAGTTTGAGTCTACAACATTTAGTTAAGGTGTGAGAGCCAAAATGAACTTTGTATTGCTTTAAATGCATTTTCAGCCCGAATGTACACTTCAGGTGAAACTGTCAAATTCTTCAAAATGAGCAAAAGCACAATGAAATTAATGCTGGAATCATCTTCAAGTTGCTAAAATACACTAATGACAGCAACAAGTTTAAGTCTACAACATTTAGTTAAGGTGTGAGAGCCAAAATGAATTTTTTATTGCTTTAAATGCATTTTCAGCCCGATTGTACACTTCAGGTAAAACTGTCAAAATCTTCAAAATGAGCAAAAGCACAATGAAATTAATGCTGGAATCATCTTCAAAATTCTAAAATACTCTAATGACAGCAAAAAGTTTGAGTCTACAACATTTAGTTAAGGTGTGAGAGCCAAAATGAACTTTGTATTGCTGTAAACGCGTTTTCAGCACCTGATTGTACACTTCAGGTGAAACTGTCAAAATCTTCAAAATGAGCAAAAGCACAATGAAATTAATGCTGGAATCATCTTCAAGTTGCTAAAATACACTAATGACAGCAAAAAGTTTGAGTTTACAACATTTAGATAAGGTGTGAGAGCCTAAATGAACTTTGTATTGCTTTAAACGCGTTTTCAGCCCCTGATTGTACACTTCAGGTGAAACTGTCAAAATCTTCAAAATGAGCAAAAGCACAATGAAATTAATGCTGGAATCATCTTCAAGTTGCTAAAATACACTAATGACAGCAACAAGTTTGAGTCTACAACATTTAGATAAGGTGTGAGAGCCTAAATGAACTTTGTATTGCTTTAAACGCGTTTTCAGCCCCTGATTGTACACTTCAGGTGAAACTGTCAAAATCTTCAAAATGAGCAAAAGCACAATGAAATTAATGCTGGAATCATCTTCAAGTTGCTAAAATACACTAATGACAGCAACAAGTTTGAGTCTACAACATTTAGTTAAGGTGTGAGAGCCAAAATTAACTTTGTATTGCTTTAAATGCACTTTCAGCCCGAATGTACACTTCAGATGAAACTGTCAAAATCTTCAAAATGAGCAAAAGCACAATGAAATTAATGCTGGAATCATCTTCAAGTTGCTAAAATACACTAATGACAGCAACAAGTTTGAGTCTACAACATTTAGTTAAGGTGTGCGAGCCAAAATGAACTTTGTATTGCTTTAAACGCGTTTTCAGCACCTGATTGTACACTTCAGGTGAAACTGTCAAATTCTTCAAAATGAGCAAAAGCACAATGAAATTAATGCTGGAATCATCTTCAAGTTGCTAAAATACACTAATGACAGCAAAAAGTTTGAGTCTACAACATTTAGTTAAGGTGTGAGAGCCAAAATGAACTTTGTATTGCTTTAAATGCATTTTCAGCCCGATTGGACACTTCAGGTGAAACTGTCAAAATCTTCAAAATGAGCAAAAGCACAATAAAATTAATGTTGGAATCATCTTCAAGTTGCTAAAATACACTAATGACAGTAAAAAGTTTGAGTCTATAACATTTAGTTAAGGTGTGAGAGCCAAAATGAATTTTTTATTGCTTTAAATGCATTTTCAGCCCGATTGTACACTTCAGGTGAAACTGTCAAAATCTTCAAAATGAGCAAAAGCACAATGAAATTAATGCTGGAATCATCTTCAAAATTCTAAAATACTCTAATGACAGCAAAAAGTTTGAGCCTACAACATTTAGTTAAGGTGTGAGAGCCAAAATGAACTTTGTATTGCTGTAAACGCGTTTTCAGCACCTGATTGTACACTTCAGGTGAAACTGTCAAAATCTTCAAAATGAGCAAAAGCACAATGAAATTAATGCTGGAATCATCTTCAAGTTGCTAAAATACACTAATGACAGCAAAAAGTTTGAGTTTACAACATTTAGTTAAGGTGTGAGAGCCTAAATGAACTTTGTATTGCTTTAAACGCGTTTTCAGCCCCTGATTGTACACTTCAGGTGAAACTGTCAAAATCTTCAAAATGAGCAAAAGCACAATGAAATTAATGCTGGAATCATCTTCAAGTTGCTAAAATACACTAATGACAGCAAAAAGTTTGAGTCTACAACATTTAGTTAAGGTGTGAGAGCCTAAATGAACTTTGTATTGCTTTAAATGCATTTTCAGCCCGATTGTACACTTCAGGTAAAACTGTCAAAATCTTCAAAATGAGCAAAAGCACAATGGAATTAATGCTGGAATCATCTTCAAGTTGCTAAAATACACTAATGACAGCAAAAAGTTTGAGTCTACAACATTTAGTTAAGGTGTGAGAGCCTAAATGAACTTTGTATTGCTTTAAACGCGTTTTCAACCCCTGATTGTATACTTCAGGTGAAACTGTCAAAATCTCCAAAATGAGCAAAAGCACAATGAAATTAATGCTGGAATCATCTTCAAGTTGCTAAAATACACTAATGACAGCAACAAGTTTGAGTCTACAACATTTAGTTAAGGTGTGAGAGCCTAAATGAACTTTGTATTGCTTTAAATGCATTTTCAGCCCGATTGTACACTTCAGGTAAAACTGTCAAAATCTTCAAAATGAGCAAAAGCACAATGGAATTAATGCTGGAATCATCTTCAAGTTGCTAAAATACACTAATGACAGCAAAAAGTTTGAGTCTACAACATTTAGTTAAGGTGTGAGAGCCAAAATGAACTTTGTATTGCTTTAAATGCATTTTCAGCCCGATTGGACACTTCAGGTGAAACTGTCAAAATCTTCAAAATGAGCAAAAGCACAATGAAATTAATGCTGGAAACATCTTCAAGTTTCTAAAATACCCTAATGACAGCAAAAAGTTTGAGTCTACAACATTTAGTTAAGGTGTGAGAGCCAAAATGAACTTTGTATTGCTGTAAACGCGTTTACACTTCAGGTTGCTAAAATACACTAATGACAGCAAAAAGTTTGAGTCTACAACATTTAGTTAAGGTGTGAGAGCCAAAATGAACTTTGTATTGCTTTAAATGCATTTTCAGCCCGATTGGACACTTCAGGTGAAACTGTCAAAATCTTCAAAATGAGCAAAAGCACAATGAAATTAATGCTGGAATCATCTTCAAGTTGCTAAAATACACTAATGACAGTAAAAAGTTTGAGTCTACAACATTTAGTTAAGGTGTGAGAGCCAAAATGAACTTTTTATTGCTTTAAATGCATTTTCAGCCCGATTGTACACTTCAGGTGAAACTGTCAAAATCTTCAAAATGAGCAAAAGCACAATGAAATTAATGCTGGAATCATCTTCAAGTTGCTAAAATACTCTAATGACAGCAAAAAGTTTGAGTCTACAACATTTAGTTAAGGTGTGAGAGCCAAAATGAACTTTGTATTGCTTTAAATGCATTTTCAGCCCGATTGGACACTTCAGGTGAAACTGTCAAAATCTTCAAAATGAGCAAAAGCACAATGAAATTAATGCTGGAAACATCTTCAAGTTTCTAAAATACTCTAATGACAGCAAAAAGTTTGAGTCTACAACATTTAGTTAAGGTGTGAGAGCCAAAATGAACTTTGTATTGCTTTAAATGCATTTTCAGCCCGATTGGACACTTCAGGTGAAACTGTCAAAATCTTCAAAATGAGCAAAAGCACAATGGAATTAATGCTGGAATCATCTTCAAGTTGCTAAAATACACTAATGACAGTAAAAAGTTTGAGTCTACAACATTTAGTTAAGGTGTGAGAGCCAAAATGAACTTTGTATTGCTTTAAATGCATTTTCAGCCCGAATGTACATTTCAGGTGAAACTGTCAAATTCTTCAAAATGAGCAAAAGCACAATGAAATTAATGCTGGAAACATCTTCAAGTTGCTAAAATACACTAATGACAGCAACAAGTTTGAGTCTACAACATTTAGTTAAGGTGTGAGAGCCAAAATGAACTTTTTATTGCTTTAAATGCATTTTCAGCCCGATTGTACACTTCAGGTGAAACTGTCAAAATCTTCAAAATGAGCAAAAGCACAATGAAATTAATGCTGGAATCATCTTCAAGTTTCTAAAATACTCTAATGACAGCAAAAAGTTTGAGTCTACAACATTTAGTTAAGGTGTGAGAGCCAAAATGAACTTTGTATTGCTGTAAACGCGTTTTCAGCACCTGATTGTACACTTCAGGTGAAACTGTCAAAATCTTCAAAATGAGCAAAAGCACAATGAAATTAATGCTGGAATCATCTTCAAGTTGCTAAAATACACTAATGACAGCAAAAAGTTTGAGTTTACAACATTTAGATAAGGTGTGAGAGCCTAAATGAACTTTGTATTGCTTTAAACGCGTTTTCAGCCCCTGATTGTACACTTCAGGTGAAACTGTCAAAATCTTCAAAATGAGCAAAAGCACAATGAAATTAATGCTGGAATCATCTTCAAGTTGCTAAAATACACTAATGACAGCAACAAGTTTGAGTCTACAACATTTAGTTAAGGTGTGAGAGCCTAAATGAACTTTGTATTGCTTTAAATGCATTTTCAGCCCGATTGTACACTTCAGGTAAAACTGTCAAAATCTTCAAAATGAGCAAAAGCACAATGAAATGAATGCTGGAATCATCTTCAAGTTGCTAAAATACACTAATGACAGCAAAAAGTTTGAGTCTACAACATTTAGTTAAGGTGTGAGAGCCAAAATGAACTTTGTATTGCTTTAAACGCGTTTTCAGCACCTGATTGTACACTTCAGGTGAAACTGTCAAATTCTTCAAAATGAGCAAAAGCACAATGAAATTAATGCTGGAAATATCTTCAAGTTGCTAAAATACACTAATGACAGCAACAAGTTTGAGTCTACAACATTTAGTTAAGGTGTGAGAGCCAAAATGAACTTTTTATTGCTTTAAATGCATTTTCAGCCCGATTGTACACTTCAGGTGAAACTGTCAAAATCTTCAAAATGAGCAAAAGCACAATGAAATTAATGCTGGAATCATCTTCAAGTTTCTAAAATACTCTAATAAAAACAGCAAAAAGTTTGAGTCTACAAAATTTAGTTAAGGTGTGAGAGCCAAAATGAACTTTGTATTGCTGTAAACGCGTTTTCAGCACCTGATTGTACACTTCAGGTGAAACTGTCAAAATCTTCAAAATGAGCAAAAGCACAATGAAATTAATGCTGGAATCATCTTCAAGTTGCTAAAATACACTAATGACAGCAAAAAGTTTGAGTCTACAACATTTAGTTAAGGTGTGAGAGCCTAAATTAACTTTGTATTGCTGTAAACGCGTTTTCAGCACCTGATTGTACACTTCAGGTGAAACTGTCAAAATCTTCAAAATGAGCAAAAGCACAATGAAATTAATGCTGGAATCATCTTCAAGTTGCTAAAATACACTAATGACAGCAACAAGTTTGAGTCTACAACATTTAGTTAAGGTGTGAGAGCCTAAATGAACTTTGTATTGCTTTAAATGCATTTTCAGCCCGATTGTACACTTCAGGTAAAACTGTCAAAATCTTCAAAATGAGCAAAAGCACAATGAAATGAATGCTGGAATCATCTTCAAGTTGCTAAAATACACTAATGACAGCAAAAAGTTTGAGTCTACAACATTTAGTTAAGGTGTGAGAGCCAAAATGAACTTTGTATTGCTTTAAACGCGTTTTCAGCACCTGATTGTACACTTCAGGTGAAACTGTCAAATTCTTCAAAATGAGCAAAAGCACAATGAAATTAATGCTGGAAATATCTTCAAGTTGCTAAAATACACTAATGACAGCAACAAGTTTGAGTCTACAACATTTAGTTAAGGTGTGAGAGCCAAAATTAACTTTTTATTGCTTTAAATGCATTTTCAGCCCGATTGTACACTTCAGGTGAAACTGTCAAAATCTTCAAAATGAGCAAAAGCACAATGAAATTAATGCTGGAATCATCTTCAAGTTTCTAAAATACTCTAATGACAGCAAAAAGTTTGAGTCTACAACATTTAGTTAAGGTGTGAGAGCCAAAATGAACTTTGTATTGCTGTAAACGCGTTTTCAGCACCTGATTGTACACTTCAGGTGAAACTGTCAAAATCTTCAAAATGAGCAAAAGCACAATGAAATTAATGCTGGAATCATCTTCAAGTTGCTAAAATACACTAATGACAGCAAAAAGTTTGAGTTTACAACATTTAGATAAGGTGTGAGAGCCTAAATGAACTTTGTATTGCTTTAAACGCGTTTTCAGCCCCTGATTGTACACTTCAGGTGAAACTGTCAAAATCTTCAAAATGAGCAAAAGCACAATGAAATTAATGCTGGAATCATCTTCAAGTTGCTAAAATACACTAATGACAGCAACAAGTTTGAGTCTACAACATTTAGTTAAGGTGTGAGAGCCAAAATTAACTTTGTATTGCTTTAAATGCACTTTCAGCCCGAATGTACACTTCAGATGAAACTGTCAAAATCTTCAAAATGAGCAAAAGCACAATGAAATTAATGCTGGAATCATCTTCAAGTTGCTAAAATACACTAATGACAGTAAAAAGTTTGAGTGTACAACATTTAGTTAAGGTGTGAGAGCCAAAATTAACTTTGTATTGCTTTAAATGCACTTTCAGCCCGAATGTACACTTCAGATGAAACTGTCAAAATCTTCAAAATGAGCAAAAGCACAATGAAATTAATGCTGGAATCATCTTCAAGTTGCTAAAATACACTAATGACAGCAAAAAGTTTGAGTCTACAACATTTAGTTAAGGTGTGAGAGCCAAAATGAACTTTGTATTGCTTTAAATGCATTTTCAGCCCGATTGGACACTTCAGGTGAAACTGTCAAAATCTTCAAAATGAGCAAAAGCACAATAAAATTAATGTTGGAATCATCTTCAAGTTGCTAAAATACACTAATGACAGTAAAAAGTTTGAGTCTATAACATTTAGTTAAGGTGTGAGAGCCAAAATGAACTTTGTATTGCTTTAAATGCATTTTCAGCCCGAATGTACACTTCAGGTGAAACTGTCAAAATCTTCAAAATGAGCAAAAGCACAATGAAATTAATGCTGGAATCATCTTCAAGTTGCTAAAATACACTAATGACAGTAAAAAGTTTGAGTCTACAACATTTAGTTAAGGTGTGAGAGCCAAAATGAACTTTTTATTGCTTTAAATGCATTTTCAGCCCGATTGTACACTTCAGGTGAAACTGTCAAAATCTTCAAAATGAGCAAAAGCACAATGAAATTAATGCTGGAATCATCTTCAAGTTGCTAAAATACTCTAATGACAGCAAAAAGTTTGAGTCTACAACATTTAGTTAAGGTGTGAGAGCCAAAATGAACTTTGTATTGCTGTAAACGCGTTTACACTTCAGGTTGCTAAAATACACTAATGACAGCAAAAAGTTTGAGTCTACAACATTTAGTTAAGGTGTGAGAGCCAAAATGAACTTTGTATTGCTTTAAATGCATTTTCAGCCCGATTGGACACTTCAGGTGAAACTGTCAAAATCTTCAAAATGAGCAAAAGCACAATGAAATTAATGCTGGAATCATCTTCAAGTTGCTAAAATACACTAATGACAGTAAAAAGTTTGAGTCTACAACATTTAGTTAAGGTGTGAGAGCCAAAATGAACTTTTTATTGCTTTAAATGCATTTTCAGCCCGATTGTACACTTCAGGTGAAACTGTCAAAATCTTCAAAATGAGCAAAAGCACAATGAAATTAATGCTGGAATCATCTTCAAGTTGCTAAAATACTCTAATGACAGCAAAAAGTTTGAGTCTACAACATTTAGTTAAGGTGTGAGAGCCAAAATGAACTTTGTATTGCTTTAAATGCATTTTCAGCCCGAATGTACACTTCAGGTGAAACTGTCAAATTCTTCAAAATGAGCAAAAGCACAATGAAATTAATGCTGGAATCATCTTCAAGTTGCTAAAATACACTAATGACAGCAACAAGTTTAAGTCTACAACATTTAGTTAAGGTGTGAGAGCCAAAATGAATTTTTTATTGCTTTAAATGCATTTTCAGCCCGATTGTACACTTCAGGTAAAACTGTCAAAATCTTCAAAATGAGCAAAAGCACAATGAAATTAATGCTGGAATCATCTTCAAAATTCTAAAATACTCTAATGACAGCAAAAAGTTTGAGTCTACAACATTTAGTTAAGGTGTGAGAGCCAAAATGAACTTTGTATTGCTGTAAACGCGTTTTCAGCACCTGATTGTACACTTCAGGTGAAACTGTCAAAATCTTCAAAATGAGCAAAAGCACAATGAAATTAATGCTGGAATCATCTTCAAGTTGCTTAAATACACTAATGACAGCAAAAAGTTTGAGTTTACAACATTTAGTTAAGGTGTGAGAGCCTAAATGAACTTTGTATTGCTTTAAACGCGTTTTCAGCCCCTGATTGTACACTTCAGGTGAAACTGTCAAAATCTTCAAAATGAGCAAAAGCACAATAAAATTAATGCTGGAATCATCTTCAAGTTTCTAAAATACTCTAATGACAGCAAAAAGTTTGAGTCTACAACATTTAGTTAAGGTGTGAGAGCCAAAATGAACTTTGTATTGCTGTAAACGCGTTTTCAGCACCTGATTGTACACTTCAGGTGAAACTGTCAAAATCTTCAAAATGAGCAAAAGCACAATGAAATTAATGCTGGAATCATCTTCAAGTTGCTAAAATACACTAATGACAGTAAAAAGTTTGAGTGTACAACATTTAGTTAAGGTGTGAGAGCCAAAATGAACTTTGTATTGCTTTAAATGCACTTTCAGCCCGAATGTACACTTCAGATGAAACTGTCAAAATCTTCAAAATGAGCAAAAGCACAATGAAATTAATGCTGGAATCATCTTCAAGTTGCTAAAATACACTAATGACAGCAAAAAGTTTGAGTCTACAACATTTAGTTAAGGTGTGAGAGCCAAAATGAACTTTGTATTGCTTTAAATGCATTTTCAGCCCGATTGGACACTTCAGGTGAAACTGTCAAAATCTTCAAAATGAGCAAAAGCACAATGAAATTAATGCTGGAATCATATTCAAGTTGCTAAAATACACTAATGACAGCAACAAGTTTGAATCTACAACATTTAGTTAAGGTGTGAGAGCCTAAATGAACTTTGTATTGCTTTAAATGCATTTTCAGCCCGATTGTACACTTCAGGTAAAACTGTCAAAATCTTCAAAATGAGCAAAAGCACAATGGAATTAATGCTGGAATCATCTTCAAGTTGCTAAAATACACTAATGACAGCAAAAAGTTTGAGTCTACAACATTTAGTTAAGGTGTGAGAGCCAAAATGAACTTTGTATTGCTTTAAATGCATTTTCAGCCCGATTGGACACTTCAGGTGAAACTGTCAAAATCTTCAAAATGAGCAAAAGCACAATGAAATTAATGCTGGAAACATCTTCAAGTTTCTAAAATACCCTAATGACAGCAAAAAGTTTGAGTCTACAACATTTAGTTAAGGTGTGAGAGCCAAAATGAACTTTGTATTGCTGTAAACGCGTTTACACTTCAGGTTGCTAAAATACACTAATGACAGCAAAAAGTTTGAGTCTACAACATTTAGTTAAGGTGTGAGAGCCAAAATGAACTTTGTATTGCTTTAAATGCATTTTCAGCCCGATTGGACACTTCAGGTGAAACTGTCAAAATCTTCAAAATGAGCAAAAGCACAATGAAATTAATGCTGGAATCATCTTCAAGTTGCTAAAATACACTAATGACAGTAAAAAGTTTGAGTCTACAACATTTAGTTAAGGTGTGAGAGCCAAAATGAACTTTTTATTGCTTTAAATGCATTTTCAGCCCGATTGTACACTTCAGGTGAAACTGTCAAAATCTTCAAAATGAGCAAAAGCACAATGAAATTAATGCTGGAATCATCTTCAAGTTGCTAAAATACTCTAATGACAGCAAAAAGTTTGAGTCTACAACATTTAGTTAAGGTGTGAGAGCCAAAATGAACTTTGTATTGCTTTAAATGCATTTTCAGCCCGAATGTACACTTCAGGTGAAACTGTCAAATTCTTCAAAATGAGCAAAAGCACAATGAAATTAATGCTGGAATCATCTTCAAGTTGCTAAAATACACTAATGACAGCAACAAGTTTAAGTCTACAACATTTAGTTAAGGTGTGAGAGCCAAAATGAATTTTTTATTGCTTTAAATGCATTTTCAGCCCGATTGTACACTTCAGGTAAAACTGTCAAAATCTTCAAAATGAGCAAAAGCACAATGAAATTAATGCTGGAATCATCTTCAAAATTCTAAAATACTCTAATGACAGCAAAAAGTTTGAGTCTACAACATTTAGTTAAGGTGTGAGAGCCAAAATGAACTTTGTATTGCTGTAAACGCGTTTTCAGCACCTGATTGTACACTTCAGGTGAAACTGTCAAAATCTTCAAAATGAGCAAAAGCACAATGAAATTAATGCTGGAATCATCTTCAAGTTGCTTAAATACACTAATGACAGCAAAAAGTTTGAGTTTACAACATTTAGTTAAGGTGTGAGAGCCTAAATGAACTTTGTATTGCTTTAAACGCGTTTTCAGCCCCTGATTGTACACTTCAGGTGAAACTGTCAAAATCTTCAAAATGAGCAAAAGCACAATAAAATTAATGCTGGAATCATCTTCAAGTTTCTAAAATACTCTAATGACAGCAAAAAGTTTGAGTCTACAACATTTAGTTAAGGTGTGAGAGCCAAAATGAACTTTGTATTGCTGTAAACGCGTTTTCAGCACCTGATTGTACACTTCAGGTGAAACTGTCAAAATCTTCAAAATGAGCAAAAGCACAATGAAATTAATGCTGGAATCATCTTCAAGTTGCTAAAATACACTAATGACAGTAAAAAGTTTGAGTGTACAACATTTAGTTAAGGTGTGAGAGCCAAAATGAACTTTGTATTGCTTTAAATGCACTTTCAGCCCGAATGTACACTTCAGATGAAACTGTCAAAATCTTCAAAATGAGCAAAAGCACAATGAAATTAATGCTGGAATCATCTTCAAGTTGCTAAAATACACTAATGACAGCAAAAAGTTTGAGTCTACAACATTTAGTTAAGGTGTGAGAGCCAAAATGAACTTTGTATTGCTTTAAATGCATTTTCAGCCCGATTGGACACTTCAGGTGAAACTGTCAAAATCTTCAAAATGAGCAAAAGCACAATAAAATTAATGTTGGAATCATCTTCAAGTTGCTAAAATACACTAATGACAGTAAAAAGTTTGAGTCTACAACATTTAGTTAAGGTGTGAGAGCCAAAATGAACTTTGTATTGCTTTAAATGCATTTTCAGCCCGATTGGACACTTCAGGTGAAACTGTCAAAATCTTCAAAATGAGCAAAAGCACAATAAAATTAATGTTGGAATCATCTTCAAGTTGCTAAAATACACTAATGACAGTAAAAAGTTTGAGTCTACAACATTTAGTTAAGGTGTGAGAGCCAAAATGAATTTTTTATTGCTTTAAATGCATTTTCAGCCCGATTGTACACTTCAGGTGAAACTGTCAAAATCTTCAAAATGAGCAAAAGCACAATGAAATTAATGCTGGAATCATCTTCAAAATTCTAAAATACTCTAATGACAGCAAAAAGTTTGAGTCTACAACATTTAGTTAAGGTGTGAGAGCCAAAATGAACTTTGTATTGCTGTAAACGCGTTTTCAGCACCTGATTGTACACTTCAGGTGAAACTGTCAAAATCTTCAAAATGAGCAAAAGCACAATGAAATTAATGCTGGAATCATCTTCAAGTTGCTAAAATACACTAATGACAGCAAAAAGTTTGAGTTTACAACATTTAGTTAAGGTGTGAGAGCCTAAATGAACTTTGTATTGCTTTAAACGCGTTTTCAGCCCCTGATTGTACACTTCAGGTGAAACTGTCAAAATCTTCAAAATGAGCAAAAGCACAATGAAATTAATGCTGGAATCATCTTCAAGTTGCTAAAATACACTAATGACAGCAAAAAGTTTGAGTCTACAACATTTAGTTAAGGTGTGAGAGCCTAAATGAACTTTGTATTGCTTTAAATGCATTTTCAGCCCGATTGTACACTTCAGGTAAAACTGTCAAAATCTTCAAAATGAGCAAAAGCACAATGGAATTAATGCTGGAATCATCTTCAAGTTGCTAAAATACACTAATGACAGCAAAAAGTTTGAGTCTACAACATTTAGTTAAGGTGTGAGAGCCTAAATGAACTTTGTATTGCTTTAAACGCGTTTTCAACCCCTGATTGTATACTTCAGGTGAAACTGTCAAAATCTCCAAAATGAGCAAAAGCACAATGAAATTAATGCTGGAATCATATTCAAGTTGCTAAAATACACTAATGACAGCAACAAGTTTGAATCTACAACATTTAGTTAAGGTGTGAGAGCCTAAATGAACTTTGTATTGCTTTAAATGCATTTTCAGCCCGATTGTACACTTCAGGTAAAACTGTCAAAATCTTCAAAATGAGCAAAAGCACAATGGAATTAATGCTGGAATCATCTTCAAGTTGCTAAAATACACTAATGACAGCAAAAAGTTTGAGTCTACAACATTTAGTTAAGGTGTGAGAGCCAAAATGAACTTTGTATTGCTTTAAATGCATTTTCAGCCCGATTGGACACTTCAGGTGAAACTGTCAAAATCTTCAAAATGAGCAAAAGCACAATGAAATTAATGCTGGAAACATCTTCAAGTTTCTAAAATACCCTAATGACAGCAAAAAGTTTGAGTCTACAACATTTAGTTAAGGTGTGAGAGCCAAAATGAACTTTGTATTGCTGTAAACGCGTTTACACTTCAGGTTGCTAAAATACACTAATGACAGCAAAAAGTTTGAGTCTACAACATTTAGTTAAGGTGTGAGAGCCAAAATGAACTTTGTATTGCTTTAAATGCATTTTCAGCCCGATTGGACACTTCAGGTGAAACTGTCAAAATCTTCAAAATGAGCAAAAGCACAATGAAATTAATGCTGGAATCATCTTCAAGTTGCTAAAATACACTAATGACAGTAAAAAGTTTGAGTCTACAACATTTAGTTAAGGTGTGAGAGCCAAAATGAACTTTTTATTGCTTTAAATGCATTTTCAGCCCGATTGTACACTTCAGGTGAAACTGTCAAAATCTTCAAAATGAGCAAAAGCACAATGAAATTAATGCTGGAATCATCTTCAAGTTGCTAAAATACTCTAATGACAGCAAAAAGTTTGAGTCTACAACATTTAGTTAAGGTGTGAGAGCCAAAATGAACTTTGTATTGCTTTAAATGCATTTTCAGCCCGATTGGACACTTCAGGTGAAACTGTCAAAATCTTCAAAATGAGCAAAAGCACAATGAAATTAATGCTGGAAACATCTTCAAGTTTCTAAAATACTCTAATGACAGCAAAAAGTTTGAGTCTACAACATTTAGTTAAGGTGTGAGAGCCAAAATGAACTTTGTATTGCTTTAAATGCATTTTCAGCCCGATTGGACACTTCAGGTGAAACTGTCAAAATCTTCAAAATGAGCAAAAGCACAATGAAATTAATGCTGGAATCATCTTCAAGTTGCTAAAATACACTAATGACAGTAAAAAGTTTGAGTCTACAACATTTAGTTAAGGTGTGAGAGCCAAAATGAACTTTTTATTGCTTTAAATGCATTTTCAGCCCGATTGTACACTTCAGGTGAAACTGTCAAAATCTTCAAAATGAGCAAAAGCACAATGAAATTAATGCTGGAATCATCTTCAAGTTGCTAAAATACTCTAATGACAGCAAAAAGTTTGAGTCTACAACATTTAGTTAAGGTGTGAGAGCCAAAATGAACTTTGTATTGCTTTAAATGCATTTTCAGCCCGATTGGACACTTCAGGTGAAACTGTCAAAATCTTCAAAATGAGCAAAAGCACAATGAAATTAATGCTGGAAACATCTTCAAGTTTCTAAAATACTCTAATGACAGCAAAAAGTTTGAGTCTACAACATTTAGTTAAGGTGTGAGAGCCAAAATGAACTTTGTATTGCTTTAAATGCATTTTCAGCCCGATTGGACACTTCAGGTGAAACTGTCAAAATCTTCAAAATGAGCAAAAGCACAATGGAATTAATGCTGGAATCATCTTCAAGTTGCTAAAATACACTAATGACAGTAAAAAGTTTGAGTCTACAACATTTAGTTAAGGTGTGAGAGCCAAAATGAACTTTGTATTGCTTTAAATGCATTTTCAGCCCGAATGTACACTTCAGGTGAAACTGTCAAATTCTTCAAAATGAGCAAAAGCACAATGAAATTAATGCTGGAAACATCTTCAAGTTGCTAAAATACACTAATGACAGCAACAAGTTTGAGTCTACAACATTTAGTTAAGGTGTGAGAGCCAAAATGAACTTTTTATTGCTTTAAATGCATTTTCAGCCCGATTGTACACTTCAGGTGAAACTGTCAAAATCTTCAAAATGAGCAAAAGCACAATGAAATTAATGCTGGAATCATCTTCAAGTTGCTAAAATACACTAATGACAGCAACAAGTTTGAGTCTACAACATTTAGTTAAGGTGTGAGAGCCTAAATGAACTTTGTATTGCTTTAAATGCATTTTCAGCCCGATTGTACACTTCAGGTAAAACTGTCAAAATCTTCAAAATGAGCAAAAGCACAATGAAATGAATGCTGGAATCATCTTCAAGTTGCTAAAATACACTAATGACAGCAAAAAGTTTGAGTCTACAACATTTAGTTAAGGTGTGAGAGCCAAAATGAACTTTGTATTGCTGTAAACGCGTTTTCAGCACCTGATTGTACACTTCAGGTGAAACTGTCAAAATCTTCAAAATGAGCAAAAGCACAATGAAATTAATGCTGGAAATATCTTCAAGTTGCTAAAATACACTAATGACAGCAACAAGTTTGAGTCTACAACATTTAGTTAAGGTGTGAGAGCCAAAATAAACTTTGTATTGCTGTAAACGCGTTTTCAGCACCTGATTGTACACTTCAGGTGAAACTGTCAAAATCTTCAAAATGAGCAAAAGCACAATGAAATTAATGCTGGAATCATCTTCAAGTTGCTAAAATACACTAATGACAGCAAAAAGTTTGAGTCTACAACATTTAGTTAAGGTGTGAGAGCCAAAATGAACTTTGTATTGCTGTAAACGCGTTTTCAGCACCTGATTGTACACTTCAGGTGAAACTGTCAAAATCTTCAAAATGAGCAAAAGCACAATGAAATTAATGCTGGAAACATCTTCAAGTTTCTAAAATACTCTAATGACAGCAAAAAGTTTGAGTCTACAACATTTAGTTAAGGTGTGAGAGCCAAAATGAACTTTGTATTGCTTTAAATGCATTTTCAGCCCGATTGGACACTTCAGGTGAAACTGTCAAAATCTTCAAAATGAGCAAAAGCACAATGGAATTAATGCTGGAATCATCTTCAAGTTGCTAAAATACACTAATGACAGTAAAAAGTTTGAGTCTACAACATTTAGTTAAGGTGTGAGAGCCAAAATGAACTTTGTATTGCTGTAAACGCGTTTTCAGCACCTGATTGTACACTTCAGGTGAAACTGTCAAAATCTTCAAAATGAGCAAAAGCACAATGAAATTAATGCTGGAATCATCTTCAAGTTGCTAAAATACACTAATGACAGCAAAAAGTTTGAGTTTACAACATTTAGATAAGGTGTGAGAGCCTAAATGAACTTTGTATTGCTTTAAACGCGTTTTCAGCCCCTGATTGTACACTTCAGGTGAAACTGTCAAAATCTTCAAAATGAGCAAAAGCACAATGAAATTAATGCTGGAATCATCTTCAAGTTGCTAAAATACACTAATGACAGCAACAAGTTTGAGTCTACAACATTTAGTTAAGGTGTGAGAGCCTAAATGAACTTTGTATTGCTTTAAATGCATTTTCAGCCCGATTGTACACTTCAGGTAAAACTGTCAAAATCTTCAAAATGAGCAAAAGCACAATGAAATGAATGCTGGAATCATCTTCAAGTTGCTAAAATACACTAATGACAGCAAAAAGTTTGAGTCTACAACATTTAGTTAAGGTGTGAGAGCCAAAATGAACTTTGTATTGCTGTAAACGCGTTTTCAGCACCTGATTGTACACTTCAGGTGAAACTGTCAAAATCTTCAAAATGAGCAAAAGCACAATGAAATTAATGCTGGAAATATCTTCAAGTTGCTAAAATACACTAATGACAGCAACAAGTTTGAGTCTACAACATTTAGTTAAGGTGTGAGAGCCAAAATGAACTTTTTATTGCTTTAAATGCATTTTCAGCCCGATTGTACACTTCAGGTGAAACTGTCAAAATCTTCAAAATGAGCAAAAGCACAATGAAATTAATGCTGGAATCATCTTCAAGTTTCTAAAATACTCTAATAAAAACAGCAAAAAGTTTGAGTCTACAAAATTTAGTTAAGGTGTGAGAGCCAAAATGAACTTTGTATTGCTGTAAACGCGTTTTCAGCACCTGATTGTACACTTCAGGTGAAACTGTCAAAATCTTCAAAATGAGCAAAAGCACAATGAAATTAATGCTGGAATCATCTTCAAGTTGCTAAAATACACTAATGACAGCAAAAAGTTTGAGTCTACAACATTTAGTTAAGGTGTGAGAGCCAAAATGAACTTTGTATTGCTGTAAACGCGTTTTCAGCACCTGATTGTACACTTCAGGTGAAACTGTCAAAATCTTCAAAATGAGCAAAAGCACAATGAAATTAATGCTGGAATCATCTTCAAGTTGCTAAAATACACTAATGACAGCAACAAGTTTGAGTCTACAACATTTAGTTAAGGTGTGAGAGCCTAAATGAACTTTGTATTGCTTTAAATGCATTTTCAGCCCGATTGTACACTTCAGGTAAAACTGTCAAAATCTTCAAAATGAGCAAAAGCACAATGAAATGAATGCTGGAATCATCTTCAAGTTGCTAAAATACACTAATGACAGCAAAAAGTTTGAGTCTACAACATTTAGTTAAGGTGTGAGAGCCAAAATGAACTTTGTATTGCTTTAAACGCATTTTCAGCACCTGATTGTACACTTCAGGTGAAACTGTCAAATTCTTCAAAATGAGCAAAAGCACAATGAAATTAATGCTGGAAATATCTTCAAGTTGCTAAAATACACTAATGACAGCAACAAGTTTGAGTCTACAACATTTAGTTAAGGTGTGAGAGCCAAAATTAACTTTTTATTGCTTTAAATGCATTTTCAGCCCGATTGTACACTTCAGGTGAAACTGTCAAAATCTTCAAAATGAGCAAAAGCACAATGAAATTAATGCTGGAATCATCTTCAAGTTTCTAAAATACTCTAATGACAATAAAAAGTTTGAGTCTACAACATTTAGTTAAGGTGTGAGAGCCAAAATGAACTTTGTATTGCTGTAAACGCGTTTTCAGCACCTGATTGTACACTTCAGGTGAAACTGTCAAAATCTTCAAAATGAGCAAAAGCACAATGAAATTAATGCTGGAATCATCTTCAAGTTGCTAAAATACACTAATGACAGCAAAAAGTTTGAGTTTACAACATTTAGATAAGGTGTGAGAGCCTAAATGAACTTTGTATTGCTTTAAACGCGTTTTCAGCCCCTGATTGTACACTTCAGGTGAAACTGTCAAAATCTTCAAAATGAGCAAAAGCACAATGAAATTAATGCTGGAATCATCTTCAAGTTGCTAAAATACACTAATGACAGCAACAAGTTTGAGTCTACAACATTTAGTTAAGGTGTGAGAGCCAAAATTAACTTTGTATTGCTTTAAATGCACTTTCAGCCCGAATGTACACTTCAGATGAAACTGTCAAAATCTTCAAAATGAGCAAAAGCACAATGAAATTAATGCTGGAATCATCTTCAAGTTGCTAAAATACACTAATGACAGCAAAACGTTTGAGTCTACAACATTTAGTTAAGGTGTGAGAGCCAAAATGAACAATGTATTGCTGTAAACGCGTTTTCAGCACCTGAATGTACACTTCAGGTGAAACTGTCAAAATCTTCAAAATGAGCAAAAGCACAATGAAATTAATGTTGGAATCATCTTCAAGTTGCTAAAATACACTAATGACAGCAAAAAGTTTGAGTCTACAACATTTAGTTAAGGTGTGAGAGCCAAAATGAACTTTGTATTGCTTTAAATGCACTTTCAGCCCGAATGTACACTTCAGATGAAACTGTCAAAATCTTTAAAATGAGCAAAAGCACAATGAAATTAATGCTGGAATCATCTTCAAGTTGCTAAAATACACTAATGACAGCAACAAGTTTGAGTCTACAACATTTAGTTAAGGTGTGCGAGCCAAAATGAACTTTGTATTGCTTTAAACGCGTTTTCAGCACCTGATTGTACACTTCAGGTGAAACTGTCAAATTCTTCAAAATGAGCAAAAGCACAATGAAATTAATGCTGGAAACATCTTCAAGTTTCTAAAATACTCTAATGACAGCAAAAAGTTTGAGTCTACAACATTTAGTTAAGGTGTGAGAGCCTAAATGAACTTTGTATTGCTGTAAACGCGTTTTCAGCACCTGATTGTACACTTCAGGTGAAACTGTCAAAATCTTCAAAATGAGCAAAAGCACAATGAAATTAATGCTGGAATCATCTTCAAGTTGCTAAAATACACTAATGACAGCAACAAGTTTGAGTCTACAACATTTAGTTAAGGTGTGAGAGCCTAAATGAACTTTGTATTGCTTTAAATGCATTTTCAGCCCGATTGTACACTTCAGGTAAAACTGTCAAAATCTTCAAAATGAGCAAAAGCACAATGAAATGAATGCTGGAATCATCTTCAAGTTGCTAAAATACACTAATGACAGCAAAAAGTTTGAGTCTACAACATTTAGTTAAGGTGTGAGAGCCAAAATGAACTTTGTATTGCTTTAAACGCGTTTTCAGCACCTGATTGTACACTTCAGGTGAAACTGTCAAATTCTTCAAAATGAGCAAAAGCACAATGAAATTAATGCTGGAAATATCTTCAAGTTGCTAAAATACACTAATGACAGCAACAAGTTTGAGTCTACAACATTTAGTTAAGGTGTGAGAGCCAAAATTAACTTTTTATTGCTTTAAATGCATTTTCAGCCCGATTGTACACTTCAGGTGAAACTGTCAAAATCTTCAAAATGAGCAAAAGCACAATGAAATTAATGCTGGAATCATCTTCAAGTTTCTAAAATACTTTAATGACAGCAAAAAGTTTGAGTCTACAACATTTAGTTAAGGTGTGAGAGCCAAAATGAACTTTGTATTGCTGTAAACGCGTTTTCAGCACCTGATTGTACACTTCAGGTGAAACTGTCAAAATCTTCAAAATGAGCAAAAGCACAATGAAATTAATGCTGGAATCATCTTCAAGTTGCTAAAATACACTAATGACAGCAAAAAGTTTGAGTTTACAACATTAAGATAAGGTGTGAGAGCCTAAATGAACTTTGTATTGCTTTAAACGCGTTTTCAGCCCCTGATTGTACACTTCAGGTGAAACTGTCAAAATCTTCAAAATGAGCAAAAGCACAATGAAATTAATGCTGGAATCATCTTCAAGTTGCTAAAATACACTAATGACAGCAACAAGTTTGAGTCTACAACATTTAGTTAAGGTGTGAGAGCCAAAATTAACTTTGTATTGCTTTAAATGCACTTTCAGCCCGAATGTACACTTCAGATGAAACTGTCAAAATCTTCAAAATGAGCAAAAGCACAATGAAATTAATGCTGGAATCATCTTCAAGTTGCTAAAATACACTAATGACAGTAAAAAGTTTGAGTGTACAACATTTAGTTAAGGTGTGAGAGCCAAAATTAACTTTGTATTGCTTTAAATGCACTTTCAGCCCGAATGTACACTTCAGATGAAACTGTCAAAATCTTCAAAATGAGCAAAAGCACAATGAAATTAATGCTGGAATCATCTTCAAGTTGCTAAAATACACTAATGACAGCAAAAAGTTTGAGTCTACAACATTTAGTTAAGGTGTGAGAGCCAAAATGAACTTTGTATTGCTTTAAATGCATTTTCAGCCCGATTGGACACTTCAGGTGAAACTGTCAAAATCTTCAAAATGAGCAAAAGCACAATAAAATTAATGTTGGAATCATCTTCAAGTTGCTAAAATACACTAATGACAGTAAAAAGTTTGAGTCTACAACATTTAGTTAAGGTGTGAGAGCCTAAATGAACTTTGTATTGCTTTAAACGCGTTTTCAGCCCCTGATTGTACACTTCAGGTGAAACTGTCAAAATCTTCAAAATGAGCAAAAGCACAATAAAATTAATGCTGGAATCATCTTCAAGTTTCTAAAATACTCTAATGACAGCAAAAAGTTTGAGTCTACAACATTTAGTTAAGGTGTGAGAGCCAAAATGAACTTTGTATTGCTGTAAACGCGTTTTCAGCACCTGATTGTACACTTCAGGTGAAACTGTCAAAATCTTCAAAATGAGCAAAAGCACAATGAAATTAATGCTGGAATCATCTTCAAGTTGCTAAAATACACTAATGACAGTAAAAAGTTTGAGTGTACAACATTTAGTTAAGGTGTGAGAGCCAAAATGAACTTTGTATTGCTTTAAATGCACTTTCAGCCCGAATGTACACTTCAGATGAAACTGTCAAAATCTTCAAAATGAGCAAAAGCACAATGAAATTAATAATGGAATCATCTTCAAGTTGCTAAAATACACTAATGACAGCAAAAAGTTTGTTTGAGTCTACAACATTTAGTTAAGGTGTGAGAGCCAAAATGAACTTTGTATTGCTTTAAATGCATTTTCAGCCCGATTGGACACTTCAGGTGAAACTGTCAAAATCTTCAAAATGAGCAAAAGCACAATAAAATTAATGTTGGAATCATCTTCAAGTTGCTAAAATACACTAATTACAGTAAAAAGTTTGAGTCTACAACATTTAGTTAAGGTGTGAGAGCCAAAATGAACTTTGTATTGCTTTAAATAAATTTTCAGCCCGAATGTACACTTCAGGTGAAACTGTCAAATTCTTCAAAATGAGCAAAAACACAATGAAATTAATGCTGGAAACATCTTCAAGTTGCTAAAATACACTAATGACAGCAACAAGTTTGAGTCTACAACATTTAGTTAAGGTGTGAGAGCCAAAATGAATTTTTTATTGCTTTAAATGCATTTTCAGCCCGATTGTACACTTCAGGTGAAACTGTCAAAATCTTCAAAATGAGCAAAAGCACAATGAAATTAATGCTGGAATCATCTTCAAAATTCTAAAATACTCTAATGACAGCAAAAAGTTTGAGTCTACAACATTTAGTTAAGGTGTGAGAGCCAAAATGAACTTTGTATTGCTGTAAACGCGTTTTCAGCACCTGATTGTACACTTCAGGTGAAACTGTCAAAATCTTCAAAATGAGCAAAAGCACAATGAAATTAATGCTGGAATCATCTTCAAGTTGCTAAAATACACTAATGACAGCAAAAAGTTTGAGTTTACAACATTTAGTTAAGGTGTGAGAGCCTAAATGAACTTTGTATTGCTTTAAACGCGTTTTCAGCCCCTGATTGTACACTTCAGGTGAAACTGTCAAAATCTTCAAAATGAGCAAAAGCACAATGAAATTAATGCTGGAATCATCTTCAAGTTGCTAAAATACACTAATGACAGCAAAAAGTTTGAGTCTACAACATTTAGTTAAGGTGTGAGAGCCTAAATGAACTTTGTATTGCTTTAAATGCATTTTCAGCCCGATTGTACACTTCAGGTAAAACTGTCAAAATCTTCAAAATGAGCAAAAGCACAATGGAATTAATGCTGGAATCATCTTCAAGTTGCTAAAATACACTAATGACAGCAACAAGTTTGAGTCTACAACATTTAGTTAAGGTGTGCGAGCCTAAATTAACTTTGTATTGCTTTAAATGCATTTTCAGCCCGATTGTACACTTCAGGTAAAACTGTCAAAATCTTCAAAATGAGCAAAAGCACAATGAAATTAATGCTGGAATCATCTTCAAGCTGCTAAAATACACTAATGACAGCAAAAAGTTTGAGTCTACAACATTTAGTTAAGGTGTGAGAGCCTAAATGAACTTTGTATTGCTTTAAACGCGTTTTCAGCCCGATTGTACACTTCAGGTAAAACTGTCAAAATCTTCAAAATGAGCAAAAGCACAATGGAATTAATGCTGGAATCATCTTCAAGTTGCTAAAATACACTAATGACAGCAACAAGTTTGAGTCTACAACATTTAGTTAAGGTGTGAGAGCCTAAATGAACTTTGTATTGCTTTAAATGCATTTTCAGCCCGATTGTACACTTCAGGTAAAACTGTCAAAATCTTCAAAATGAGCAAAAGCACAATGGAATTAATGCTGGAATCATCTTCAAGTTGCTAAAATACACTAATGACAGCAAAAAGTTTGAGTCTACAACATTTAGTTAAGGTGTGAGAGCCAAAATGAACTTTGTATTGCTTTAAATGCATTTTCAGCCCGATTGGACACTTCAGGTGAAACTGTCAAAATCTTCAAAATGAGCAAAAGCACAATGAAATTAATGCTGGAAACATCTTCAAGTTTCTAAAATACTCTAATGACAGCAAAAAGTTTGAGTCTACAACATTTAGTTAAGGTGTGAGAGCCAAAATGAACTTTGTATTGCTGTAAACGCGTTTACACTTCAGGTTGCTAAAATACACTAATGACAGCAAAAAGTTTGAGTCTACAACATTTAGTTAAGGTGTGAGAGCCAAAATGAACTTTGTATTGCTTTAAATGCATTTTCAGCCCGATTGGACACTTCAGGTGAAACTGTCAAAATCTTCAAAATGAGCAAAAGCACAATGAAATTAATGCTGGAATCATCTTCAAGTTGCTAAAATACACTAATGACAGTAAAAAGTTTGAGTCTACAACATTTAGTTAAGGTGTGAGAGCCAAAATGAACTTTTTATTGCTTTAAATGCATTTTCAGCCCGATTGTACACTTCAGGTGAAACTGTCAAAATCTTCAAAATGAGCAAAAGCACAATGAAATTAATGCTGGAATCATCTTCAAGTTGCTAAAATACTCTAATGACAGCAAAAAGTTTGAGTCTACAACATTTAGTTAAGGTGTGAGAGCCAAAATGAACTTTGTATTGCTTTAAATGCATTTTCAGCCCGATTGGACACTTCAGGTGAAACTGTCAAAATCTTCAAAATGAGCAAAAGCACAATGAAATTAATGCTGGAATCATCTTCAAGTTTCTAAAATACTCTAATGACAGCAAAACGTTTGAGTCTACAACATTTAGTTAAGGTGTGAGAGCCAAAATGAACTTTGTATTGCTGTAAACGCGTTTTCAGCACCTGATTGTACACTTCAGGTGAAACTGTCAAAATCTTCAAAATGAGCAAAAGCACAATGAAATTAATGCTGGAATCATCTTCAAGTTGCTAAAATACACTAATGACAGCAAAAAGTTTGAGTCTACAACATTTAGTTAAGGTGTGAGAGCCTAAATGAACTTTGTATTGCTTTAAACGCGTTTTCAACCCCTGATTGTATACTTCAGGTGAAACTGTCAAAATCTCCAAAATGAGCAAAAGCACAATGAAATTAATGCTGGAATCATCTTCAAGTTGCTAAAATACACTAATGACAGCAACAAGTTTGAGTCTACAACATTTAGTTAAGGTGTGAGAGCCTAAATGAACTTTGTATTGCTTTAAATGCATTTTCAGCCCGATTGTACACTTCAGGTAAAACTGTCAAAATCTTCAAAATGAGCAAAAGCACAATGGAATTAATGCTGGAATCATCTTCAAGTTGCTAAAATACACTAATGACAGCAAAAAGTTTGAGTCTACAACATTTAGTTAAGGTGTGAGAGCCAAAATGAACTTTGTATTGCTTTAAATGCATTTTCAGCCCGATTGAACACTTCAGGTGAAACTGTCAAAATCTTCAAAATGAGCAAAAGCACAATGAAATTAATGCTGGAAACATCTTCAAGTTTCTAAAATACTCTAATGACAGCAAAAAGTTTGAGTCTACAACATTTAGTTAAGGTGTGAGAGCCAAAATGAACTTTGTATTGCTGTAAACGCGTTTACACTTCAGGTTGCTAAAATACACTAATGACAGCAAAAAGTTTGAGTCTACAACATTTAGTTAAGGTGTGAGAGCCAAAATGAACTTTGTATTGCTTTAAATGCATTTTCAGCCCGATTGGACACTTCAGGTGAAACTGTCAAAATCTTCAAAATGAGCAAAAGCACAATGAAATTAATGCTGGAATCATCTTCAAGTTGCTAAAATACACTAATGACAGTAAAAAGTTTGAGTCTACAACATTTAGTTAAGGTGTGAGAGCCAAAATGAACTTTTTATTGCTTTAAATGCATTTTCAGCCCGATTGTACACTTCAGGTGAAACTGTCAAAATCTTCAAAATGAGCAAAAGCACAATGAAATTAATGCTGGAATCATCTTCAAGTTGCTAAAATACTCTAATGACAGCAAAAAGTTTGAGTCTACAACATTTAGTTAAGGTGTGAGAGCCAAAATGAACTTTGTATTGCTTTAAATGCATTTTCAGCCCGATTGGACACTTCAGGTGAAACTGTCAAAATCTTCAAAATGAGCAAAAGCACAATGAAATTAATGCTGGAAACATCTTCAAGTTTCTAAAATACTCTAATGACAGCAAAAAGTTTGAGTCTACAACATTTAGTTAAGGTGTGAGGGCCAAAATGAACTTTGTATTGCTTTAAATGCATTTTCAGCCCGATTGGACACTTCAGGTGAAACTGTCAAAATCTTCAAAATGAGCAAAAGCACAATGGAATTAATGCTGGAATCATCTTCAAGTTGCTAAAATACACTAATGACAGTAAAAAGTTTGAGTCTACAACATTTAGTTAAGGTGTGAGAGCCAAAATGAACTTTGTATTGCTTTAAATGCATTTTCAGCCCGAATGTACACTTCAGGTGAAACTGTCAAAATCTTCAAAATGAGCAAAAGCACAATGAAATTAATGCTGGAATCATCTTCAAGTTTCTAAAATACTCTAATGACAGCAAAAAGTTTGAGTCTACAACATTTAGTTAAGGTGTGAGAGCCAAAATGAACTTTGTATTGCTGTAAACGCGTTTTCAGCACCTGATTGTACACTTCAGGTGAAACTGTCAAAATCTTCAAAATGAGCAAAAGCACAATGAAATTAATGCTGGAATCATCTTCAAGTTGCTAAAATACACTAATGACAGCAAAAAGTTTGAGTTTACAACATTTAGTTAAGGTGTGAGAGCCTAAATGAACTTTGTATTGCTTTAAACGCTTTTTCAGCCCCTGATTGTACACTTCAGGTGAAACTGTCAAAATCTTCAAAATGAGCAAAAGCACAATGAAATTAATGCTGGAATCATCTTCAAGTTGCTAAAATACACTATTGACAGCAAAAAGTTTGAGTCTACAACACTTAGTTAAGGTGTGAGAGCCTAAATGAACTTTGTATTGCTTTAAATGCATTTTCAGCCTGATTGTACACTTCAGGTAAAACTGTCAAAATCTTCAAAATGAGCAAAAGCACAATGGAATTAATGCTGGAATCATCTTCAAGTTGCTAAAATACACTAATGACAGCAACAAGTTTGAGTCTACAACATTTAGTTAAGGTGTGCGAGCCTAAATGAACTTTGTATTGCTTTAAATGCATTTTCAGCCCGATTGTACACTTCAGGTAAAACTGTCAAAATCTTCAAAATGAGCAAAAGCACAATGAAATTAATGTTGGAATCATCTTCAAGTTGCTAAAATACACTAATGACAGCAAATAGTTTGAGTCTACAACATTTAGTTAAGTTGTGAGAGCCTAAATTAACTTTTTATTGCTTTAAACGCGTTTTCAGCCCTTGATTGTACACTTCAGGTGAAACTGTCAAAATCTTCAAAATGAGCAAAAGCACAATGAAATTAATGCTGGAATCATCTTCAAGTTGCTAAAATACACTAATGACAGTAAAAAGTTTGAGTCTACAACATTTAGTTAAGGTGTGAGAGCCAAAATGAACTTTGTATTGCTTTAAATGCATTTTCAGCCCGAATGTACACTTCAGGTGAAACTGTCAAATTCTTCAAAATGAGCAAAAGCACAATGAAATTAATGCTGGAAACATCTTCAAGTTTCTAAAATACTCCAATGACAGCAAAAAGTTTGAGTCTACAACATTTAGTTAAGGTGTGAGAGCCAAAATGAACTTTGTATTGCTGTAAACGCGTTTTCAGCACCTGATTATACACTTCAGGTGAAACTGTCAAAATCTTCAAAATGAGCAAAAGCACAATGAAATTAATGCTGGAATCATCTTCAAGTTGCTAAAATACACTAATGACAGCAAATAGTTTGAGTCTACAACATTTAGTTAAGTTGTGAGAGCCTAAATTAACTTTTTATTGCTTTAAACGCGTTTTCAGCCCTTGATTGTACACTTCAGATGAAACTGTCAAAATGTTCAAAATGAGCAAAAGCACAATGAAATTAATGCTGGAATCATCTTCAAGTTGCTAAAATACACTAATGACAGCAACAAGTTTGAGTCTACAACATTTAGTTAAGGTGTGAGAGCCAAAATGAACTTTGTATTTCTTTAAATGCATTTTCAGCCCGATTGGACACTTCAGGTGAAACTGTCAAAATCTTCAAAATGAGCAAAAGCACAATGAAATTAATGCTGGAATCATCTTCAAGTTGCTAAAATACACTAATGACAGTAAAAAGTTTGAGTCTACAACATTTAGTTAAGGTGTGAGAGCCAAAATGAACTTTGTATTGCTTTAAATGCATTTTCAGCCCGAATGTACACTTCAGGTGAAACTGTCAAATTCTTCAAAATGAGCAACAGCACAATGAAATTAATGCTGGAAACATCTTCAAGTTGCTAAAATACACTAATGACAGCAACAAGTTTGAGTCTACAACATTTAGTTAAGGTGTGAGAGCCAAAATTAACTTTTTATTGCTTTAAATGCATTTTCAGCCCGATTGTACACTTCAGGTGAAACTGTCAAAATCTTCAAAATGAGCAAAAGCACAATGAAATTAATGCTGGAATCATCTTCAAGTTTCTAAAATACTCTAATGACAGCAAAAAGTTTGAGTCTACAACATTTAGTTAAGGTGTGAGAGCCAAAATGAACTTTGTATTGCTGTAAACGCGTTTTCAGCACCTGATTGTACACTTCAGGTGAAACTGTCAAAATCTTCAAAATGAGCAAAAGCACAATGAAATTAATGCTGGAATCATCTTCAAGTTGCTAAAATACTCTAATGACAGCAAAAAGTTTGAGTTTACAACATTTAGTTAAGGTGTGAGAGCCTAAATGAACTTTGTATTGCATTAAACGCGTTTTCAGCCCCTGATTGTACACTTCAGGTGAAACTGTCAAAATCTTCAAAATGAGCAAAAGCACAATGAAATTAATGCTGGAATCATCTTCAAGTTGCTAAAATACACTAATGACAGCAAAGAGTTTGAGTCTACAACATTTAGTTAAGGTGTGAGAGCCTAAATGAACTTTGTATTGCTTTAAATGCATTTTCAGCCCGATTGTACACTTCAGGTAAAACTGTCAAAATCTTCAAAATGAGCAAAAGCACAATGGAATTAATGCTGGAATCATCTTCAAGTTGCTAAAATACACTAATGACAGCAACAAGTTTGAGTCTACAACATTTAGTTAAGGTGTGCGAGCCTAAATGAACTTTGTATTGCTTTAAATGCATTTTCAGCCCGATTGTACACTTCAGGTAAAACTGTTAAAATCTTCAAAATGAGCAAAAGCACAATGAAATTAATGCTGGAATCATCTTCAAGTTGCTAAAATACACTAATGACAGCAAAAAGTTTGAGTCTACAACATTTAGTTAAGGTGTGAGAGCCAAAATGAACAATGTATTGCTGTAAACGCGTTTTCAGCACCTGAATGTACACTTCAGGTGAAACTGTCAAAATCTTCAAAATGAGCAAAAGCACAATGAAATTAATGTTGGAATCATCTTCAAGTTGCTAAAATACACTAATGACAGCAAAAAGTTTGAGTCTACAACATTTAGTTAAGGTGTGAGAGCCAAAATGAACTTTGTATTGCTTTAAATGCACTTTCAGCCCGAATGTACACTTCAGATGAAACTGTCAAAATCTTCAAAATGAGCAAAAGCACAATGAAATTAATGCTGGAATCATCTTCAAGTTGCTAAAATACACTAATGACAGTAAAAAGTTTGAGTGTACAACATTTAGTTAAGGTGTGAGAGCCAAAATGAACTTTGTATTGCTTTAAATGCACTTTCAGCCCGATTGGACACTTCAGGTGAAACTGTCAAAATCTTCAAAATGAGCAAAAGCACAATAAAATTTATGCTGGAATCATCTTCAAGTTGCTAAAATACACTAATGACAGTAAAAAGTTTGAGTCTACAACATTTAGTTAAGGTGTGAGAGCCAAAATGAACTTTGTATTGCTTTAAATGCATTTTCAGCCAGAATGTACACTTCAGGTGAAACTGTCAAATTCTTCAAAATGAGCAAAAGCACAATGAAATTAATGCTGGAAACATCTTCAAGTTTCTAAAATACTCTAATGACAGCAAAAAGTTTGAGTCTACAACATTTAGTTAAGGTGTGAGAGCCAAAATGAACTTTGTATTGCTGTAAACGCGTTTTCAGCGACTGATTGTACACTTCAGGTGAAACTGTCAAAATCTTCAAAATGAGCAAAAGCACAATGAAATTAATGCTGGAAATATCTTCAAGTTTCTAAAATACTCTAATGACAGCAAAAAGTTTGAGTCTACAACATTTAGTTAAGGTGTGAGAGCCAAAATGAACTTTGTATTGCTTTAAATGCATTTTCAGCCAGAATGTACACTTCAGGTGAAACTGTCAAATTCTTCAAAATGAGCAAAAGCACAATGAAATTAATGCTGGAATCATCTTCAAGTTGCTAAAATACACTAATGACAGCAACAAGTTTGAGTCTACAACATTTAGTTAAGGTGTGAGAGCCTAAATGAACTTTGTATTGCTTTAAATGCATTTTCAGCCCGATTGTACACTTCAGGTAAAACTGTCAAAATCTTCAAAATGAGCAAAAGCACAATGAAATTAATGCTGGAATCATCTTCAAGTTGCTAAAATACACTAATGACAGCAAAAAGTTTGAGTCTACAACATTTAGTTAAGGTGTGAGAGCCAAAATGAACTTTGTATTGCTGTAAACGCGTTTTCAGCGACTGATTGTACACTTCAGGTGAAACTGTCAAAATCTTCAAAATGAGCAAAAGCACAATGAAATTAATGCTGGAAATATCTTCAAGTTTCTAAAATACTCTAATGACAGCAAAAAGTTTGAGTCTACAACATTTAGTTAAGGTGTGAGAGCCAAAATGAACTTTGTATTGCTTTAAATGCATTTTCAGCCAGAATGTACACTTCAGGTGAAACTGTCAAATTCTTCAAAATGAGCAAAAGCACAATGAAATTAATGCTGGAATCATCTTCAAGTTGCTAAAATACACTAATGACAGCAACAAGTTTGAGTCTACAACATTTAGTTAAGGTGTGAGAGCCTAAATGAACTTTGTATTGCTTTAAATGCATTTTCAGCCCGATTGTACACTTCAGGTAAAACTGTCAAAATCTTCAAAATGAGCAAAAGCACAATGAAATTAATGCTGGAATCATCTTCAAGTTGCTAAAATACACTAATGACAGCAAAAAGTTTGAGTCTACAACATTTAGTTAAGGTGTGAGAGCCAAAATGAACTTTGTATTGCTGTAAACGCGTTTTCAGCACCTGATTGTACACTTCAGGTGAAACTGTCAAATTCTTCAAAATGAGCAAAAGCACAATGAAATTAATGCTGGAAACATCTTCAAGTTGCTAAAATACACTAATGACAGCAACAAGTTTGAGTCTACAACATTTAGTTAAGGTGTGAGAGCCAAAATGAACTTTTTATTGCTTTAAACGCGTTTTCAGCCCCTAATTGTACACTTCAGGTGAAAATGTCAAAATCTTCAAAATGAGCAAAAGCACAATGAAATTAATGCTTGAATCATCTTCATTTTGCTAAAATACACTAATGACAGCAAAAAGTTTGAATCTACAACATTTAGTTAAGGTGTGAGAGCCAAAATGAACTTTTTTTCTTTAAATGCATTTTCAGCCCGATTGGACACTTCAGGTGAAACTGTCAAAATCTTCAAAATGAGCAAAAGCACAATGAAATTAATGCTGGAATCATCTTCAAGTTGCTAAAATACACTAATGACAGTAAAAAGTTTGAGTCTACAACATTTAGTTAAGGTGTGAGAGCCAAAATGAACTTTGTATTGCTTTAAATGCATTTTCAGCCCGAATGTACACTTCAGGTGAAACTGTCAAATTCTTCAAAATGAGCAACAGCACAATGAAATTAATGCTGGAAACATCTTCAAGTTGCTAAAATACACTAATGACAGCAACAAGTTTGAGTCTACAACATTTAGTTAAGGTGTGAGAGCCAAAATTAACTTTTTATTGCTTTAAATGCATTTTCAGCCCGATTGTACACTTCAGGTGAAACTGTCAAAATCTTCAAAATGAGCAAAAGCACAATGAAATTAATGCTGGAATCATCTTCAAGTTTCTAAAATACTCTAATGACAGCAAAAAGTTTGAGTCTACAACATTTAGTTAAGGTGTGAGAGCCAAAATGAACTTTGTATTGCTGTAAACGCGTTTTCAGCACCTGATTGTACACTTCAGGTGAAACTGTCAAAATCTTCAAAATGAGCAAAAGCACAATGAAATTAATGCTGGAATCATCTTCAAGTTGCTAAAATACTCTAATGACAGCAAAAAGTTTGAGTTTACAACATTTAGTTAAGGTGTGAGAGCCTAAATGAACTTTGTATTGCATTAAACGCGTTTTCAGCCCCTGATTGTACACTTCAGGTGAAACTGTCAAAATCTTCAAAATGAGCAAAAGCACAATGAAATTAATGCTGGAATCATCTTCAAGTTGCTAAAATACACTAATGACAGCAAAGAGTTTGAGTCTACAACATTTAGTTAAGGTGTGAGAGCCTAAATGAACTTTGTATTGCTTTAAATGCATTTTCAGCCCGATTGTACACTTCAGGTAAAACTGTCAAAATCTTCAAAATGAGCAAAAGCACAATGGAATTAATGCTGGAATCATCTTCAAGTTGCTAAAATACACTAATGACAGCAACAAGTTTGAGTCTACAACATTTAGTTAAGGTGTGCGAGCCTAAATGAACTTTGTATTGCTTTAAATGCATTTTCAGCCCGATTGTACACTTCAGGTAAAACTGTTAAAATCTTCAAAATGAGCAAAAGCACAATGAAATTAATGCTGGAATCATCTTCAAGTTGCTAAAATACACTAATGACAGCAAAAAGTTTGAGTCTACAACATTTAGTTAAGGTGTGAGAGCCAAAATGAACAATGTATTGCTGTAAACGCGTTTTCAGCACCTGAATGTACACTTCAGGTGAAACTGTCAAAATCTTCAAAATGAGCAAAAGCACAATGAAATTAATGTTGGAATCATCTTCAAGTTGCTAAAATACACTAATGACAGCAAAAAGTTTGAGTCTACAACATTTAGTTAAGGTGTGAGAGCCAAAATGAACTTTGTATTGCTTTAAATGCACTTTCAGCCCGAATGTACACTTCAGATGAAACTGTCAAAATCTTCAAAATGAGCAAAAGCACAATGAAATTAATGCTGGAATCATCTTCAAGTTGCTAAAATACACTAATGACAGTAAAAAGTTTGAGTGTACAACATTTAGTTAAGGTGTGAGAGCCAAAATGAACTTTGTATTGCTTTAAATGCACTTTCAGCCCGATTGGACACTTCAGGTGAAACTGTCAAAATCTTCAAAATGAGCAAAAGCACAATAAAATTTATGCTGGAATCATCTTCAAGTTGCTAAAATACACTAATGACAGTAAAAAGTTTGAGTCTACAACATTTAGTTAAGGTGTGAGAGCCAAAATGAACTTTGTATTGCTTTAAATGCATTTTCAGCCAGAATGTACACTTCAGGTGAAACTGTCAAATTCTTCAAAATGAGCAAAAGCACAATGAAATTAATGCTGGAAACATCTTCAAGTTTCTAAAATACTCTAATGACAGCAAAAAGTTTGAGTCTACAACATTTAGTTAAGGTGTGAGAGCCAAAATGAACTTTGTATTGCTGTAAACGCGTTTTCAGCGACTGATTGTACACTTCAGGTGAAACTGTCAAAATCTTCAAAATGAGCAAAAGCACAATGAAATTAATGCTGGAAATATCTTCAAGTTTCTAAAATACTCTAATGACAGCAAAAAGTTTGAGTCTACAACATTTAGTTAAGGTGTGAGAGCCAAAATGAACTTTGTATTGCTTTAAATGCATTTTCAGCCAGAATGTACACTTCAGGTGAAACTGTCAAATTCTTCAAAATGAGCAAAAGCACAATGAAATTAATGCTGGAATCATCTTCAAGTTGCTAAAATACACTAATGACAGCAACAAGTTTGAGTCTACAACATTTAGTTAAGGTGTGAGAGCCTAAATGAACTTTGTATTGCTTTAAATGCATTTTCAGCCCGATTGTACACTTCAGGTAAAACTGTCAAAATCTTCAAAATGAGCAAAAGCACAATGAAATTAATGCTGGAATCATCTTCAAGTTGCTAAAATACACTAATGACAGCAAAAAGTTTGAGTCTACAACATTTAGTTAAGGTGTGAGAGCCAAAATGAACTTTGTATTGCTGTAAACGCGTTTTCAGCACCTGATTGTACACTTCAGGTGAAACTGTCAAATTCTTCAAAATGAGCAAAAGCACAATGAAATTAATGCTGGAAACATCTTCAAGTTGCTAAAATACACTAATGACAGCAACAAGTTTGAGTCTACAACATTTAGTTAAGGTGTGAGAGCCAAAATGAACTTTGTATTTCTTTAAATGCATTTTCAGCCCGATTGGACACTTCAGGTGAAACTGTCAAAATCTTCAAAATGAGCAAAAGCACAATGAAATTAATGCTGGAAACATCTTCAAGTTGCTAAAATACACTAATGACAGCAACAAGTTTGAGTCTACAACATTTAGTTAAGGTGTGAGAGCCAAAATTAACTTTTTATTGCTTTAAATGCATTTTCAGCCCGATTGTACACTTCAGGTGAAACTGTCAAAATCTTCAAAATGAGCAAAAGCACAATGAAATTAATGCTGGAATCATCTTCAAGTTTCTAAAATACTCTAATGACAGCAAAACGTTTGAGTCTACAACATTTAGTTAAGGTGTGAGAGCCAAAATGAACTTTGTATTGCTGTAAACGCGTTTTCAGCACCTGATTGTACACTTCAGGTGAAACTGTCAAAATCTTCAAAATGAGCAAAAGCACGATGAAATTAATGCTGGAATCATCTTCAAGTTGCTAAAATACTCTAATGACAGCAAAAAGTTTGAGTTTACAACATTTAGTTAAGGTGTGAGAGCCTAAATGAACTTTGTATTGCATTAAACGCGTTTTCAGCCCCTGATTGTACACTTCAGGTGAAACTGTCAAAATCTTCAAAATGAGCAAAAGCACAATGAAATTAATGCTGGAATCATCTTCAAGTTGCTAAAATACACTAATGACAGCAAAGAGTTTGAGTCTACAACATTTAGTTAAGGTGTGAGAGCCTAAATGAACTTTGTATTGCTTTAAATGCATTTTCAGCCCGATTGTACACTTCAGGTAAAACTGTCAAAATCTTCAAAATGAGCAAAAGCACAATGGAATTAATGCTGGAATCATCTTCAAGTTGCTAAAATACACTAATGACAGCAACAAGTTTGAGTCTACAACATTTAGTTAAGGTGTGCGAGCCTAAATGAACTTTGTATTGCTTTAAATGCATTTTCAGCCCGATTGTACACTTCAGGTAAAACTGTCAAAATCTTCAAAATGAGCAAAAGCACAATGAAATTAATGCTGGAATCATCTTCAAGTTGCTAAAATACACTAATGACAGCAAAAAAATTGAGTCTACAACATTTAGTTAAGGTGTGAGAGCCAAAATGAACAATGTATTGCTGTAAACGCGTTTTCAGCACCTGAATGTACACTTCAGGTGAAACTGTCAAAATCTTCAAAATGAGCAAAAGCACAATGAAATTAATGTTGGAATCATTTTCAAGTTGCTAAAATACACTAATGACAGCAAAAAGTTTGAGTCTACAACATTTAGTTAAGGTGTGAGAGCCAAAATTAACTTTGTATTGCTTTAAATGCATTTTCAGCCCGATTGTACACTTCAGGTAAAACTGTCAAAATCTTCAAAATGAGCAAAAGCACAATGAAATTAATGCTGGAATCATCTTCAAGTTGCTAAAATACACTAATGACAGCAAAAAGTTTGAGTCTACAACATTTAGTTAAGGTGTGAGAGCCAAAATGAACAATGTATTGCTGTAAACGCGTTTTCAGCACCTGAATGTACACTTCAGGTGAAACTGTCAAAATCTTCAAAATGAGCAAAAGCACAATGAAATTAATGTTGGAATCATCTTCAAGTTGCTAAAATACACTAATGACAGCAAAAAGTTTGAGTCTACAACATTTAGTTAAGGTGTGAGAGCCAAAATGAACTTTGTATTGCTTTAAATGCACTTTCAGCCCGAATGTACACTTCAGATGAAACTGTCAAAATCTTCAAAATGAGCAAAAGCACAATGAAATTAATGCTGGAATCATCTTCAAGTTGCTAAAATACACTAATGACAGTAAAAAGTTTGAGTGTACAACATTTAGTTAAGGTGTGAGAGCCAAAATGAACTTTGTATTGCTTTAAATGCACTTTCAGCCCGATTGTACACTTCAGGTAAAACTGTCAAAATCTTCAAAATGAGCAAAAGCACAATGGAATTAATGCTGGAATCATCTTCAAGTTGCTAAAATACACTAATGACAGCAACAAGTTTGAGTCTACAACATTTAGTTAAGGTGTGCGAGCCTAAATGAACTTTGTATTGCTTTAAATGAATTTTCAGCCCGATTGTACACTTCAGGTAAAACTGTCAAAATCTTCAAAATGAGCAAAAGCACAATGAAATTAATGCTGGAATCATCTTCAAGTTGCTAAAATACACTAATGACAGCAAAAAGTTTGAGTCTACAACATTTAGTTAAGGTGTGAGAGCCAAAATGAACAATGTATTGCTGTAAACGCGTTTTCAGCACCTGAATGTACACTTCAGGTGAAACTGTCAAAATCTTCAAAATGAGCAAAAGCACAATGAAATTAATGTTGGAATCATCTTCAAGTTGCTAAAATACACTAATGACAGCAAAAAGTTTGAGTCTACAACATTTAGTTAAGGTGTGAGAGCCAAAATGAACTTTGTATTGCTTTAAATGCACTTTCAGCCCGAATGTACACTTCAGATGAAACTGTCAAAATCTTCAAAATGAGCAAAAGCACAATGAAATTAATGCTGGAATCATCTTCAAGTTGCTAAAATACACTAATGACAGTAAAAAGTTTGAGTGTACAACATTTAGTTAAGGTGTGAGAGCCAAAATGAACTTTGTATTGCTTTAAATGCACTTTCAGCCCGATTGGACACTTCAGGTGAAACTGTCAAAATCTTCAAAATGAGCAAAAGCACAATAAAATTTATGCTGGAATCATCTTCAAGTTGCTAAAATACACTAATGACAGTAAAAAGTTTGAGTCTACAACATTTAGTTAAGGTGTGAGAGCCAAAATGAACTTTGTATTGCTTTAAATGCATTTTCAGCCAGAATGTACACTTCAGGTGAAACTGTCAAATTCTTCAAAATGAGCAAAAGCACAATGAAATTAATGCTGGAAACATCTTCAAGTTTCTAAAATACTCTAATGACAGCAAAAAGTTTGAGTCTACAACATTTAGTTAAGGTGTGAGAGCCAAAATGAACTTTGTATTGCTGTAAACGCGTTTTCAGCGCCTGATTGTACACTTCAGGTGAAACTGTCAAAATCTTCAAAATGAGCAAAAGCACAATGAAATTAATGCTGGAAATATCTTCAAGTTTCTAAAATACTCTAATGACAGCAAAAAGTTTGAGTCTACAACATTTAGTTAAGGTGTGAGAGCCAAAATGAACTTTGTATTGCTTTAAAAGCATTTTCAGCCAGAATGTACACTTCAGGTGAAACTGTCAAATTCTTCAAAATGAGCAAAAGCACAATGAAATTAATGCTGGAAATATCTTCAAGTTTCTAAAATACTCTAATGACAGCAAAAAGTTTGAGTCTACAACATTTAGTTAAGGTGTGAGAGCCAAAATGAACTTTGTATTGCTGTAAACGCGTTTTCAGCGCCTGATTGTACACTTCAGGTGAAACTGTCAAAATCTTCAAAATGAGCAAAAGCACAATGAAATTAATGCTGGAATCATCTTCAAGTTGCTAAAATACACTAATGACAGCAACAAGTTTGAGTCTACAACATTTAGTTAAGGTGTGAGAGCCTAAATGAACTTTGTATTGCTTTAAATGCATTTTCAGCCCGATTGTACACTTCAGGTAAAACTGTCAAAATCTTCAAAATGAGCAAAAGCACAATGAAATTAATGCTGGAATCATCTTCAAGTTGCTAAAATACACTAATGACAGCAAAAAGTTTGAGTCTACAACATTTAGTTAAGGTGTGAGAGCCAAAATGAACTTTGTATTGCTGTAAACGCGTTTTCAGCACCTGATTGTACACTTCAGGTGAAACTGTCAAATTCTTCAAAATGAGCAAAAGCACAATGAAATTAATGCTGGAAACATCTTCAAGTTGCTAAAATACACTAATTACAGCAACAAGTTTGAGTCTACAACATTTAGTTAAGGTGTGAGAGCCAAAATGAACTTTGTATTTCTTTAAATGCATTTTCAGCCCGATTGGACACTTCAGGTGAAACTGTCAAAATCTTCAAAATGAGCAAAAGCACAATGAAATTAATGCTGGAATCATCTTCAAGTTGCTAAAATACACTAATGACAGTAAAAAGTTTGAGTCTACAACATTTAGTTAAGGTGTGAGAGCCAAAATGAACTTTGTATTGCTTTAAATGCATTTTCAGCCCGAATGTACACTTCAGGTGAAACTGTCAAATTCTTCAAAATGAGCAACAGCACAATGAAATTAATGCTGGAAACATCTTCAAGTTGCTAAAATACACTAATGACAGCAACAAGTTTGAGTCTACAACATTTAGTTAAGGTGTGAGAGCCAAAATTAACTTTTTATTGCTTTAAATGCATTTTCAGCCCGATTGTACACTTCAGGTGAAACTGTCAAAATCTTCAAAATTAGCAAAAGCACAATGAAATTAATGCTGGAATCATCTTCAAGTTTCTAAAATACTCTAATGACAGCAAAAAGTTTGAGTCTACAACATTTAGTTAAGGTGTGAGAGCCAAAATGAACTTTGTATTGCTGTAAACGCGTTTTCAGCACCTGATTGTACACTTCAGGTGAAACTGTCAAAATCTTCAAAATGAGCAAAAGCACAATGAAATTAATGCTGGAATCATCTTCAAGTTGCTAAAATACTCTAATGACAGCAAAAAGTTTGAGTTTACAACATTTAGTTAAGGTGTGAGAGCCTAAATGAACTTTGTATTGCATTAAACGCGTTTTCAGCCCCTGATTGTACACTTCAGGTGAAACTGTCAAAATCTTCAAAATGAGCAAAAGCACAATGAAATTAATGCTGGAATCATCTTCAAGTTGCTAAAATACACTAATGACAGCAAAGAGTTTGAGTCTACAACATTTAGTTAAGGTGTGAGAGCCTAAATGAACTTTGTATTGCTTTAAATGCATTTTCAGCCCGATTGTACACTTCAGGTAAAACTGTCAAAATCTTCAAAATGAGCAAAAGCACAATGGAATTAATGCTGGAATCATCTTCAGGTTGCTAAAATACACTAATGACAGCAACAAGTTTGAGTCTACAACATTTAGTTAAGGTGTGCGAGCCTAAATGAACTTTGTATTGCTTTAAATGCATTTTCAGCCCGATTGTACACTTCAGGTAAAACTGTCAAAATCTTCAAAATGAGCAAAAGCACAATGAAATTAATGCTGGAATCATCTTCAAGTTGCTAAAATACACTAATGACAGCAAAAAGTTTGAGTCTACAACATTTAGTTAAGGTGTGAGAGCCAAAATGAACAATGTATTGCTGTAAACGCGTTTTCAGCACCTGAATGTACACTTCAGGTGAAACTGTCAAAATCTTCAAAATGAGCAAAAGCACAATGAAATTAATGTTGGAATCATCTTCAAGTTGCTAAAATACACTAATGACAGCAAAAAGTTTGAGTCTACAACATTTAGTTAAGGTGTGAGAGCCAAAATGAACTTTGTATTGCTTTAAATGCACTTTCAGCCCGAATGTACACTTCAGATGAAACTGTCAAAATCTTCAAAATGAGCAAAAGCACAATGAAATTAATGCTGGAATCATCTTCAAGTTGCTAAAATACACTAATGACAGTAAAAAGTTTGAGTGTACAACATTTAGTTAAGGTGTGAGAGCCAAAATGAACTTTGTATTGCTTTAAATGCACTTTCAGCCCGATTGGACACTTCAGGTGAAACTGTCAAAATCTTCAAAATGAGCAAAAGCACAATAAAATTTATGCTGGAATCATCTTCAAGTTGCTAAAATACACTAATGACAGTAAAAAGTTTGAGTCTACAACATTTAGTTAAGGTGTGAGAGCCAAAATGAACTTTGTATTGCTTTAAATGCATTTTCAGCCAGAATGTACACTTCAGGTGAAACTGTCAAATTCTTCAAAATGAGCAAAAGCACAATGAAATTAATGCTGGAAATATCTTCAAGTTTCTAAAATACTCTAATGACAGCAAAAAGTTTGAGTCTACAACATTTAGTTAAGGTGTGAGAGCCAAAATGAACTTTGTATTGCTTTAAATGCATTTTCAGCCAGAATGTACACTTCAGGTGAAACTGTCAAATTCTTCAAAATGAGCAAAAGCACAATGAAATTAATGCTGGAATCATCTTCAAGTTGCTAAAATACACTAATGACAGCAACAAGTTTGAGTCTACAACATTTAGTTAAGGTGTGAGAGCCTAAATGAACTTTGTATTGCTTTAAATGCATTTTCAGCCCGATTGTACACTTCAGGTAAAACTGTCAAAATCTTCAAAATGAGCAAAAGCACAATGAAATTAATGCTGGAATCATCTTCAAGTTGCTAAAATACACTAATGACAGCAAAAAGTTTGAGTCTACAACATTTAGTTAAGGTGTGAGAGCCAAAATGAACTTTGTATTGCTGTAAACGCGTTTTCAGCACCTGATTGTACACTTCAGGTGAAACTGTCAAATTCTTCAAAATGAGCAAAAGCACAATGAAATTAATGCTGGAAACATCTTCAAGTTGCTAAAATACACTAATGACAGCAACAAGTTTGAGTCTACAACATTTAGTTAAGGTGTGAGAGCCAAAATGAACTTTGTATTTCTTTAAATGCATTTTCAGCCCGATTGGACACTTCAGGTGAAACTGTCAAAATCTTCAAAATGAGCAAAAGCACAATGAAATTAATGCTGGAATCATCTTCAAGTTGCTAAAATACACTAATGACAGTAAAAAGTTTGAGTCTACAACATTTAGTTAAGGTGTGAGAGCCAAAATGAACTTTGTATTGCTTTAAATGCATTTTCAGCCCGAATGTACACTTCAGGTGAAACTGTCAAATTCTTCAAAATGAGCAACAGCACAATGAAATTAATGCTGGAAACATCTTCAAGTTGCTAAAATACACTAATGACAGCAACAAGTTTGAGTCTACAACATTTAGTTAAGGTGTGAGAGCCAAAATTAACTTTTTATTGCTTTAAATGCATTTTCAGCCCGATTGTACACTTCAGGTGAAACTGTCAAAATCTTCAAAATGAGCAAAAGCACAATGAAATTAATGCTGGAATCATCTTCAAGTTTCTAAAATACTCTAATGACAGCAAAAAGTTTGAGTCTACAACATTTAGTTAAGGTGTGAGAGCCAAAATGAACTTTGTATTGCTGTAAACGCGTTTTCAGCACCTGATTGTACACTTCAGGTGAAACTGTCAAAATCTTCAAAATGAGCAAAAGCACAATGAAATTAATGCTGGAATCATCTTCAAGTTGCTAAAATACTCTAATGACAGCAAAAAGTTTGAGTTTACAACATTTAGTTAAGGTGTGAGAGCCTAAATGAACTTTGTATTGCATTAAACGCGTTTTCAGCCCCTGATTGTACACTTCAGGTGAAACTGTCAAAATCTTCAAAATGAGCAAAAGCACAATGAAATTAATGCTGGAATCATCTTCAAGTTGCTAAAATACACTAATGACAGCAAAGAGTTTGAGTCTACAACATTTAGTTAAGGTGTGAGAGCCTAAATGAACTTTGTATTGCTTTAAATGCATTTTCAGCCCGATTGTACACTTCAGGTAAAACTGTCAAAATCTTCAAAATGAGCAAAAGCACAATGGAATTAATGCTGGAATCATCTTCAAGTTGCTAAAATACACTAATGACAGCAACAAGTTTGAGTCTACAACATTTAGTTAAGGTGTGCGAGCCTAAATGAACTTTGTATTGCTTTAAATGCATTTTCAGCCCGATTGTACACTTCAGGTAAAACTGTCAAAATCTTCAAAATGAGCAAAAGCACAATGAAATTAATGCTGGAATCATCTTCAAGTTGCTAAAATACACTAATGACAGCAAAAAAATTGAGTCTACAACATTTAGTTAAGGTGTGAGAGCCAAAATGAACAATGTATTGCTGTAAACGCGTTTTCAGCACCTGAATGTACACTTCAGGTGAAACTGTCAAAATCTTCAAAATGAGCAAAAGCACAATGAAATTAATGTTGGAATCATTTTCAAGTTGCTAAAATACACTAATGACAGCAACAAGTTTGAGTCTACAACATTTAGTTAAGGTGTGAGAGCCAAAATTAACTTTGTATTGCTTTAAATGCATTTTCAGCCCGATTGTACACTTCAGGTAAAACTGTCAAAATCTTCAAAATGAGCAAAAGCACAATGAAATTAATGCTGGAATCATCTTCAAGTTGCTAAAATACACTAATGACAGCAAAAAGTTTGAGTCTACAACATTTAGTTAAGGTGTGAGAGCCAAAATGAACAATGTATTGCTGTAAACGCGTTTTCAGCACCTGAATGTACACTTCAGGTGACACTGTCAAAATCTTCAAAATGAGCAAAAGCACAATGAAATTAATGTTGGAATCATCTTCAAGTTGCTAAAATACACTAATGACAGCAAAAAGTTTGAGTCTACAACATTTAGTTAAGGTGTGAGAGCCAAAATGAACTTTGTATTGCTTTAAATGCACTTTCAGCCCGAATGTACACTTCAGATGAAACTGTCAAAATCTTCAAAATGAGCAAAAGCACAATGAAATTAATGCTGGAATCATCTTCAAGTTGCTAAAATACACTAATGACAGTAAAAAGTTTGAGTGTACAACATTTAGTTAAGGTGTGAGAGCCAAAATGAACTTTGTATTGCTTTAAATGCACTTTCAGCCCGATTGTACACTTCAGGTAAAACTGTCAAAATCTTCAAAATGAGCAAAAGCACAATGGAATTAATGCTGGAATCATCTTCAAGTTGCTAAAATACACTAATGACAGCAACAAGTTTGAGTCTACAACATTTAGTTAAGGTGTGCGAGCCTAAATGAACTTTGTATTGCTTTAAATGCATTTTCAGCCCGATTGTACACTTCAGGTAAAACTGTCAAAATCTTCAAAATGAGCAAAAGCACAATGAAATTAATGCTGGAATCATCTTCAAGTTGCTAAAATACACTAATGACAGCAAAAAGTTTGAGTCTACAACATTTAGTTAAGGTGTGAGAGCCAAAATGAACAATGTATTGCTGTAAACGCGTTTTCAGCACCTGAATGTACACTTCAGGTGAAACTGTCAAAATCTTCAAAATGAGCAAAAGCACAATGAAATTAATGTTGGAATCATCTTCAAGTTGCTAAAATACACTAATGACAGCAAAAAGTTTGAGTCTACAACATTTAGTTAAGGTGTGAGAGCCAAAATGAACTTTGTATTGCTTTAAATGCACTTTCAGCCCGAATGTACACTTCAGATGAAACTGTCAAAATCTTCAAAATGAGCAAAAGCACAATGAAATTAATGCTGGAATCATCTTCAAGTTGCTAAAATACACTAATGACAGTAAAAAGTTTGAGTGTACAACATTTAGTTAAGGTGTGAGAGCCAAAATGAACTTTGTATTGCTTTAAATGCACTTTCAGCCCGATTGGACACTTCAGGTGAAACTGTCAAAATCTTCAAAATGAGCAAAAGCACAATAAAATTTATGCTGGAATCATCTTCAAGTTGCTAAAATACACTAATGACAGTAAAAAGTTTGAGTCTACAACATTTAGTTAAGGTGTGAGAGCCAAAATGAACTTTGTATTGCTTTAAATGCATTTTCAGCCAGAATGTACACTTCAGGTGAAACTGTCAAATTCTTCAAAATGAGCAAAAGCACAATGAAATTAATGCTGGAAACATCTTCAAGTTTCTAAAATACTCTAATGACAGCAAAAAGTTTGAGTCTACAACATTTAGTTAAGGTGTGAGAGCCAAAATGAACTTTGTATTGCTGTAAACGCGTTTTCAGCGCCTGATTGTACACTTCAGGTGAAACTGTCAAAATCTTCAAAATGAGCAAAAGCACAATGAAATTAATGCTGGAAATATCTTCAAGTTTCTAAAATACTCTAATGACAGCAAAAAGTTTGAGTCTACAACATTTAGTTAAGGTGTGAGAGCCAAAATGAACTTTGTATTGCTTTAAATGCATTTTCAGCCAGAATGTACACTTCAGGTGAAACTGTCAAATTCTTCAAAATGAGCAAAAGCACAATGAAATTAATGCTGGAAATATCTTCAAGTTTCTAAAATACTCTAATGACAGCAAAAAGTTTGAGTCTACAACATTTAGTTAAGGTGTGAGAGCCAAAATGAACTTTGTATTGCTGTAAACGCGTTTTCAGCGCCTGATTGTACACTTCAGGTGAAACTGTCAAAATCTTCAAAATGAGCAAAAGCACAATGAAATTAATGCTGGAATCATCTTCAAGTTGCTAAAATACACTAATGACAGCAACAAGTTTGAGTCTACAACATTTAGTTAAGGTGTGAGAGCCTAAATGAACTTTGTATTGCTTTAAATGCATTTTCAGCCCGATTGTACACTTCAGGTAAAACTGTCAAAATCTTCAAAATGAGCAAAAGCACAATGAAATTAATGCTGGAATCATCTTCAAGTTGCTAAAATACACTAATGACAGCAAAAAGTTTGAGTCTACAACATTTAGTTAAGGTGTGAGAGCCAAAATGAACTTTGTATTGCTGTAAACGCGTTTTCAGCACCTGATTGTACACTTCAGGTGAAACTGTCAAATTCTTCAAAATGAGCAAAAGCACAATGAAATTAATGCTGGAAACATCTTCAAGTTGCTAAAATACACTAATTACAGCAACAAGTTTGAGTCTACAACATTTAGTTAAGGTGTGAGAGCCAAAATGAACTTTGTATTTCTTTAAATGCATTTTCAGCCCGATTGGACACTTCAGGTGAAACTGTCAAAATCTTCAAAATGAGCAAAAGCACAATGAAATTAATGCTGGAATCATCTTCAAGTTGCTAAAATACACTAATGACAGTAAAAAGTTGGAGTCTACAACATTTAGTTAAGGTGTGAGAGCCAAAATGAACTTTGTATTGCTTTAAATGCATTTTCAGCCCGAATGTACACTTCAGGTGAAACTGTCAAATTCTTCAAAATGAGCAACAGCACAATGAAATTAATGCTGGAAACATCTTCAAGTTGCTAAAATACACTAATGACAGCAACAAGTTTGAGTCTACAACATTTAGTTAAGGTGTGAGAGCCAAAATTAACTTTTTATTGCTTTAAATGCATTTTCAGCCCGATTGTACACTTCAGGTGAAACTGTCAAAATCTTCAAAATGAGCAAAAGCACAATGAAATTAATGCTGGAATCATCTTCAAGTTTCTAAAATACTCTAATGACAGCAAAAAGTTTGAGTCTACAACATTTAGTTAAGGTGTGAGAGCCAAAATGAACTTTGTATTGCTGTAAACGCGTTTTCAGCACCTGATTGTACACTTCAGGTGAAACTGTCAAAATCTTCAAAATGAGCAAAAGCACAATGAAATTAATGCTGGAATCATCTTCAAGTTGCTAAAATACTCTAATGACAGCAAAAAGTTTGAGTTTACAACATTTAGTTAAGGTGTGAGAGCCTAAATGAACTTTGTATTGCATTAAACGCGTTTTCAGCCCCTGATTGTACACTTCAGGTGAAACTGTCAAAATCTTCAAAATGAGCAAAAGCACAATGAAATTAATGCTGGAATCATCTTCAAGTTGCTAAAATACACTAATGACAGCAAAGAGTTTGAGTCTACAACATTTAGTTAAGGTGTGAGAGCCTAAATGAACTTTGTATTGCTTTAAATGCATTTTCAGCCCGATTGTACACTTCAGGTAAAACTGTCAAAATCTTAAAAATGAGCAAAAGCACAATGAAATTAATGCTGGAATAATCTTCAAGTTGCTAAAATACACTAATGACAGCAAAAAGTTTGAGTCTACAACATTTAGTTAAGGTGTGAGAGCCAAAATGAACAATGTATTGCTGTAAACGCGTTTTCAGCACCTGAATGTACACTTCAGGTGAAACTGTCAAAATCTTCAAAATGAGCAAAAGCACAATGAAATTAATGTTGGAATCATCTTCAAGTTGCTAAAATACACTAATGACAGCCAAAAGTTTGAGTCTACAACATTTAGTTAAGGTGTGAGAGCCAAAATGAACTTTGTATTGCTTTAAATGCACTTTCAGCCCGAATGTACACTTCAGATGAAACTGTCAAAATCTTCAAAATGAGCAAAAGCACAATGAAATTAATGCTGGAATCATCTTCAAGTTGCTAAAATACACTAATGACAGTAAAAAGTTTGAGTGTACAACATTTAGTTAAGGTGTGAGAGCCAAAATGAACTTTGTATTGCTTTAAATGCACTTTCAGCCCGATTGGACACTTCAGGTGAAACTGTCAAAATCTTCAAAATGAGCAAAAGCACAATAAAATTTATGCTGGAATCATCTTCAAGTTGCTAAAATATACTAATGACAGTAAAAAGTTTGAGTCTACAACATTTAGTTAAGGTGTGAGAGCCAAAATAAACTTTGTATTGCTTTAAATGCATTTTCAGCCAGAATGTACACTTCAGGTGAAACTGTCAAATTCTTCAAAATGAGCAAAAGCACAATGAAATTAATGCTGGAAATATCTTCAAGTTTCTAAAATACTCTAATGACAGCAAAAAGTTTGAGTCTACAACATTTAGTTAAGGTGTGAGAGCCAAAATGAACTTTGTATTGCTGTAAACGCGTTTTCAGCGCCTGATTGTACACTTCAGGTGAAACTGTCAAAATCTTCAAAATGAGCAAAAGCACAATGAAATTAATGCTGGAATCATCTTCAAGTTGCTAAAATACACTAATGACAGCAACAAGTTTGAGTCTACAACATTTAGTTAAGGTGTGAGAGCCTAAATGAACTTTGTATTGCTTTAAATGCATTTTCAGCCCGATTGTACACTTCAGGTAAAACTGTCAAAATCTTCAAAATGAGCAAAAGCACAATGAAATTAATGCTGGAATCATCTTCAAGTTGCTAAAATACACTAATGACAGCAAAAAGTTTGAGTCTACAACATTTAGTTAAGGTGTGAGAGCCAAAATGAACTTTGTATTGCTGTAAACGCGTTTTCAGCACCTGATTGTACACTTCAGGTGAAACTGTCAAATTCTTCAAAATGAGCAAAAGCACAATGAAATTAATGCTGGAAACATCTTCAAGTTGCTAAAATACACTAATGACAGCAACAAGTTTGAGTCTACAACATTTAGTTAAGGTGTGAGAGCCAAAATGAACTTTGTATTTCTTTAAATGCATTTTCAGCCCGATTGGACACTTCAGGTGAAACTGTCAAAATCTTCAAAATGAGCAAAAGCACAATGAAATTAATGCTGGAATCATCTTCAAGTTGCTAAAATACACTAATGACAGTAAAAAGTTTGAGTCTACAACATTTAGTTAAGGTGTGAGAGCCAAAATGAACTTTGTATTGCTTTAAATGCATTTTCAGCCCGAATGTACACTTCAGGTGAAACTGTCAAATTCTTCAAAATGAGCAACAGCACAATGAAATTAATGCTGGAAACATCTTCAAGTTGCTAAAATACACTAATGACAGCAACAAGTTTGAGTCTACAACATTTAGTTAAGGTGTGAGAGCCAAAATTAACTTTTTATTGCTTTAAATGCATTTTCAGCCCGATTGTACACTTCAGGTGAAACTGTCAAAATCTTCAAATTGAGCAAAAGCACAATGAAATTAATGCTGGAATCATCTTCAAGTTGCTAAAATACACTAATGACAGCAAAAAGTTTGAGTCTACAACATTTAGTTAAGGTGTGAGAGCCAAAATGAACTTTGTATTGCTGTAAACGCGTTTTCAGCACCTGATTGTACACTTCAGGTGAAACTGTCAAAATCTTCAAAATGAGCAAAAGCACAATGAAATTAATGCTGGAATCATCTTCAAGTTGCTAAAATACTCTAATGACAGCAAAAAGTTTGAGTTTACAACATTTAGTTAAGGTGTGAGAGCCTAAATGAACTTTGTATTGCATTAAACGCGTTTTCAGCCCCTGATTGTACACTTCAGGTGAAACTGTCAAAATCTTCAAAATGAGCAAAAGCACAATGAAATTAATGCTGGAATCATCTTCAAGTTGCTAAAATACACTAATGACAGCAAAGAGTTTGAGTCTACAACATTTAGTTAAGGTGTGAGAGCCTAAATGAACTTTGTATTGCTTTAAATGCATTTTCAGCCCGATTGTACACTTCAGGTAAAACTGTCAAAATCTTCAAAATGAGCAAAAGCACAATGGAATTAATGCTGGAATCATCTTCAAGTTGCTAAAATACACTAATGACAGCAACAAGTTTGAGTCTACAACATTTAGTTAAGGTGTGCGAGCCTAAATGAACTTTGTATTGCTTTAAATGCATTTTCAGCCCGATTGTACACTTCAGGTAAAACTGTCAAAATCTTCAAAATGAGCAAAAGCACAATGAAATTAATGCTGGAATCATCTTCAAGTTGCTAAAATACACTAATGACAGCAAAAAGTTTGAGTCTACAACATTTAGTTAAGGTGTGAGAGCCAAAATGAACAATGTATTGCTGTAAACGCGTTTTCAGCACCTGAATGTACACTTCAGGTGAAACTGTCAAAATCTTCAAAATGAGCAAAAGCAAAATGAAATTAATGTTGGAATCATTTTCAAGTTGCTAAAATACACTAATGACAGCAAAAAGTTTGAGTCTACAACATTTAGTTAAGGTGTGAGAGCCAAAATTAACTTTGTATTGCTTTAAATGCACTTTCAGCCCGAATGTACACTTCAGATGAAACTGTCAAAATCTTCAAAATGAGCAAAAGCACAATGAAATTAATGCTGGAATCATCTTCAAGTTGCTAAAATACACTAATGACAGTAAAAAGTTTGAGTGTACAACATTTAGTTAAGGTGTGAGAGCCAAAATGAACTTTGTATTGCTTTAAATGCATTTTCAGCCCGATTGGACACTTCAGGTGAAACTGTCAAAATCTTCAAAATGAGCAAAAGCACAATAAAATTAATGTTGGAATCATCTTCAAGTTGCTAAAATACACTAATGACAGTAAAAAGTTTGAGTCTACAACATTTAGTTAAGGTGTGAGTGCCAAAATGAACTTTGTATTGCTTTAAATGCATTTTCAGCCTGAATGTACACTTCAGGTGAAACTGTCAAATTCTTCAAAATGAGCAAAAGCACAATGAAATTAATGGTGGAAACATCTTCAAGTTGCTAAAATACACTAATGACAGCAACAAGTTTGAGTCTACAACATTTAGTTAAGGTGTGAGAGCCAAAATGAATTTTTTATTGCTTTAAATGCATTTTCAGCCCGATTGTACACTTCAGGTGAAACTGTCAAAATCTTCAAAATGAGCAAAAGCACAATGAAATTAATGCTGGAATCATCTTCAAGTTTCTAAAATACTCTAATGACAGCAAAAAGTTTGAGTCTACAACATTTAGTTAAGGTGTGAGAGCCAAAATGAACTTTGTATTGCTGTAAACGCGTTTTCAGCACCTGATTGTACACTTCAGGTGAAACTGTCAAAATCTTCAAAATGAGCAAAAGCACAATGAAATTAATGCTGGAATCATCTTCAAGTTGCTAAAATACACTAATGACAGCAAAAAGTTTGAGTCTACAACATTTAGTTAAGGTGTGAGAGCCTAAATGAACTTTGTATTGCTTTAAATGCATTTTCAGCCCGATTGTACACTTCAGGTAAAACTGTCAAAATCTTCAAAATGAGCAAAAGCACAATGGAATTAATGCTGGAATCATCTTCAAGTTGCTAAAATACACTAATGACAGCAACAAGTTTGAGTCTACAACATTTAGTTAAGGTGTGCGAGCCTAAATTAACTTTGTATTGCTTTAAATGCATTTTCAGCCCGATTGTACACTTCAGGTAAAACTGTCAAAATCTTCAAAATGAGCAAAAGCACAATGAAATTAATGCTAGAATCATCTTCAAGCTGCTAAAATACACTAATGACAGCAAAAAAATTTGAGTCTACAACATTTAGTTAAGGTGTGAGAGCCAAAATGAACAATGTATTGCTGTAAACGCGTTTTCAGCACCTGAATGTACACTTCAGGTGAAACTGTCAAAATCTTCAAAATGAGCAAAAGCACAATGAAATTAATGTTGGAATCATCTTCAAGTTGCTAAAATACACTAATGACAGCAAAAAGTTTGAGTCTACAACATTTAGTTAAGGTGTGAGAGCCAAAATGAACTTTGTATTGCTTTAAATGCACTTTCAGCCCGAATGTACACTTCAGATGAAACTGTCAAAATCTTCAAAATGAGCAAAAGCACAATGAAATTAATGCTGGAATCATCTTCAAGTTTCTAAAATACTCTAATGACAGCAAAACGTTTGAGTCTACAACATTTAGTTAAGGTGTGAGAGCCAAAATGAACTTTGTATTGCTGTAAACGCGTTTTCAGCACCTGATTGTACACTTCAGGTGAAACTGTCAAAATCTTCAAAATGAGCAAAAGCACAATGAAATTAATGCTGGAATCATCTTCAAGTTGCTAAAATACACTAATGACAGCAAAAAGTTTGAGTCTACAACATTTAGTTAAGGTGTGAGAGCCTAAATGAACTTTGTATTGCTTTAAACGCGTTTTCAGCCCCTGATTGTATACTTCAGGTGAAACTGTCAAAATCTCCAAAATGAGCAAAAGCACAATGAAATTAATGCTGGAATCATCTTCAAGTTGCTAAAATACACTAATGACAGCAAAAAGTTTGAGTCTACAACATTTAGTTAAGGTGTGAGAGCCAAAATGAACTTTGTATTGCTTTAAATGCATTTTCAGCCCGATTGGACACTTCAGGTGAAACTGTCAAAATCTTCAAAATGAGCAAAAGCACAATGAAGTTAATGCTGGAATCATCTTCAAGTTGCTAAAATACACTAATGACAGTAAAAAGTTTGAGTCTACAACATTTAGTTAAGGTGTGAGAGCCAAAATGAACTTTGTATTGCTTTAAATGCATTTTCAGCCCGAATGTACACTTCAGGTGAAACTGTCAAAATCTTCAAAATGAGCAAAAGCACAATGAAATTAATGCTGGAATCATCTTCAAGTTGCTAAAATACACTAATGACAGCAAAAAGTTTGAGTCTACAACATTTAGTTAAGGTGTGAGAGCCTAAATGAACTTTGTATTGCTTTAAACGCGTTTTCAGCCCCTGATTGTATACTTCAGGTGAAACTGTCAAAATCTCCAAAATGAGCAAAAGCACAATGAAATTAATGCTGGAATCATCTTCAAGTTGCTAAAATACACTAATGACAGCAAAAAGTTTGAGTCTACAACATTTAGTTAAGGTGTGAGAGCCTAAATGAACTTTGTATTGCTTTAAACGCGTTTTCAGCCCCTGATTGTATACTTCAGGTGAAACTGTCAAAATCTCCAAAATGAGCAAAAGCACAATGAAATTAATGCTGGAATCATCTTCAAGTTGCTAAAATACACTAATGACAGCAAAAAGTTTGAGTCTACAACATTTAGTTAAGGTGTGAGAGCCAAAATGAACTTTGTATTGCTTTAAATGCATTTTCAGCCCGATTGGACACTTCAGGTGAAACTGTCAAAATCTTCAAAATGAGCAAAAGCACAATGAAATTAATGCTGGAAACATCTTCAAGTTTCTAAAATACTCTAATGACAGCAAAAAGTTTGAGTCTACAACATTTAGTTAAGGTGTGAGAGCCAAAATGAACTTTGTATTGCTGTAAACGCGTTTACACTTCAGGTTGCTAAAATACACTAATGACAGCAAAAAGTTTGAGTCTACAACATTTAGTTAAGGTGTGAGAGCCAAAATGAACTTTGTATTGCTTTAAATGTATTTTGAGCCCGATTGGACACTTCAGGTGAAACTGTCAAAATCTTCAAAATGAGCAAAAGCACAATGAAATTAATGCTGGAATCATCTTCAAGTTGCTAAAATACACTAATAACAGTAAAAAGTTTGAGTCTACAACATTTAGTTAAGGTGTGAGAGCCAAAATGAACTTTGTATTGCTTTAAATGCATTTTCAGCCCGAATGTACACTTCAGGTGAAACTGTCAAAATCTTCAAAATGAGCAAAAGCACAATGAAATTAATGCTGGAATCATCTTCAAAATTCTAAAATACTCTAATGACAGCAAAAAGTTTGAGTCTGCAACATTTAGTTAAGGTGTGAGAGCCAAAATGAACTTTGTATTGCTGTAAACGCGTTTTCAGCACCTGATTGTACACTTCAGGTGAAACTGTCAAAATCTTCAAAATGAGCAAAAGCACAATGAAATTAATGCTGGAATCATCTTCAAGTTGCTAAAATACACTAATGACAGCAAAAAGTTTGAGTTTACAACATTTAGTTAAGGTGTGAGAGCCTAAATGAACTTTGTATTGCTTTAAACGCGTTTTTAGCCCCTGATTGTACACTTCAGGTGAAACTGTCAAAATCTTCAAAATGAGCAAAAGCACAATGAAATTAATGCTGGAATCATCTTCAAGTTGCTAAAATACACTAATGACAGCAAAAAGTTTGAGTCTACAACATTTAGTTAAGGTGTGCGAGCCTAAATTAACTTTGTATTGCTTTAAATGCATTTTCAGCCCGATTGTACACTTCAGGTAAAACCGTCAAAATCTTCAAAATGAGCAAAAGCACAATGAAATTAATGCTGGAATCATCTTCAAGTTGCTAAAATACACTAATGACAGCAAAAAGTTTGAGTCTACAACATTTAGTTAAGGTGTGAGAGCCAAAATGAACAATGTATTGCTGTAAACGCGTTTTCAGCACCTGAATGTACACTTCAGGTGAAACTGTCAAAATCTTCAAAATGAGCAAAAGCACAATGAAATTAATGTTGGAATCATCTTCAAGTTGCTAAAATACACTAATGACAGCAAAAAGTTTGAGTCTACAACATTTAGTTAAGGTGTGAGAGCCAAAATTAACTTTGTATTGCTTTAAATGCACTTTCAGCCCGAATGTACACTTCAGATGAAACTGTCAAAATCTTCAAAATGAGCAAAAGCACAATGAAATTAATGCTGGAATCATCTTCAAGTTTCTAAAATACTCTAATGACAGCAAAAAGTTTGAGTCTACAACATTTAGTTAAGGTGTGAGAGCCAAAATGAACTTTGTATTGCTGTAAACGCGTTTTCAGCACCTGATTGTACACTTCAGGTGAAACTGTCAAAATCTTCAAAATGAGCAAAAGCACAATGAAATTAATGCTGGAATCATCTTCAAGTTGCTAAAATACACTAATGACAGCAACAAGTTTGAGTCTACAACATTTAGTTAAGGTGTGAGAGCCTAAATGAACTTTGTATTGCTTTAAATGCATTTTCAGCCCGACTGTATACTTCAGGTAAAACTGTCAAAATCTTCAAAATGAGCAAAAGCACAATGGAATTAATGCTGGAATCATCTTCAAGTTGCTAAAATACACTAATGACAGCAACACGTTTGAGTCTACAACATTTAGTTAAGGTGTGAGAGCCAAAATGAACTTTGTATTGCTTTAAATGCATTTTCAGCCCGATTGGACACTTCAGGTGAAACTGTCAAAATCTTCAAAATGAGCAAAAGCACAATGAAATTAATGCTGGAATCATCTTCAAGTTGCTAAAATACACTAATGACAGCAACAAGTTTGAGTCTACAACATTTAGTTAAGGTGTGAAAGCCAAAATGAACTTTTTATTGCTTTAAATGCATTTTCAGCCCGATTGTACACTTCAGGTGAAACTGTCAAAATCTTCAAAATGAGCAAAAGCACAATGAAATTAATGCTGGAATCATCTTCAAGTTTCTAAAATACTCTAATGACAGCAAAAAGTTTGAGTCTACAACATTTAGTTAAGGTGTGAGAGCCAAAATGAACAATGTATTGCTGTAAACGCGTTTTCAGCACCTGAATGTACACTTCAGGTGAAACTGTCAAAATCTTCAAAATGAGCAAAAGCACAATGAAATTAATGTTGGAATCATCTTCAAGTTGCTAAAATACACTAATGACAGCAAAAAGTTTGAGTCTACAACATTTAGTTAAGGTGTGAGAGCCAAAATGAACTTTGTATTGCTTTAAATGCATTTTCAGCCCGATTGGACACTTCAGGTGAAACTGTCAAAATCTTCAAAATGAGCAAAAGCACAATAAAATTAATGCTGGAATCATCTTCAAGTTGCTAAAATACACTAATGACAGTAAAAAGTTTGAGTCTACAACATTTAGTTAAGGTGTGAGAGCCAAAATTAACTTTGTATTGCTTTAAATGCATTTTCAGCCAGAATGTACACTTCAGGTGAAACTGTCAAATTCTTCAAAATGAGCTAAAGCACAATGAAATTAATGCTGGAAACATCTTCAAGTTTCTAAAATACTCTAATGACAGCAAAAAGTTTGAGTCTACAACATTTAGTTAAGGTGTGAGAGCCAAAATGAACTTTGTATTGCTGTAAACGCGTTTTCAGCCCCTGATTGTACACTTCAGGTGAAACTGTCAAAATCTTCAAAATGAGCAAAAGCACAATGAAATTAATGCTGGAATCATCTTCAAGTTGCTAAAATACACTAATGACAGCAAAAAGTTTGAGTCTACAACATTTAGTTAAGGTGTGAGAGCCTAAATGAATTTTGTATTGCTTTAAATGCATTTTCAGCCCGATTGTACACTTCAGGTAAAACTGTCAAAATCTTCAAAATGAGCAAAAGCACAATGAAATTAATGCTGGAATCATCTTCAAGTTGCTAAAATACACTAATGACAGCAAAAAGTTTGAGTCTACAACATTTAGTTAAGGTGTGAGAGCCAAAATGAACTTTGTATTGCTTTAAATGCATTTTCAGCCCGAATGTACTCTTCAGGTGAAACTGTCAAATTCTTCAAAATGAGCAAAAGCACAATGAAATTAATGCTGGAAACACCTTCAAGTTGCTAAAATACACTAATGACAGCAACAAGTTTGAGTCTACAACATTTAGTTAAGGTGTGAGAGCCAAAATGAACTTTTTATTGCTTTAAATGCATTTTCAGCCCGATTGTACACTTCAGGTGAAACTGTCAAAATCTTCAAAATGAGCAAAAGCACAATGAAATTAATGCTGGAATCATCTTCAAGTTTCTAAAATACTCTAATGACAGCAAAAAGTTTGAGTCTACAACATTTAGTTAAGGTGTGAGAGCCTAAATGAACTTTGTATTGCTTTAAACGCGTTTTCAGCCCCTGATTGTACACTTCAGGTGAAACTGTCAAAATCTTCAAAATGAGCAAAAGCACAATGAAATTAATGCTGGAATCATCTTCAAGTTGCTAAAATACACTATTGACAGCAAAAAGTTTGAGTCTACAACACTTAGTTAAGGTGTGAGAGCCTAAATGAACTTTGTATTGCTTTAAATGCATTTTCAGCCTGATTGTACACTTCAGGTAAAACTGTCAAAATCTTCAAAATGAGCAAAAGCACAATGGAATTAATGCTGGAATCATCTTCAAGTTGCTAAAATACACTAATGACAGCAACAAGTTTGAGTCTACAACATTTAGTTAAGGTGTGCGAGCCTAAATGAACTTTGTATTGCTTTAAATGCATTTTCAGCCCGATTGTACACTTCAGGTAAAACTGTCAAAATCTTCAAAATGAGCAAAAGCACAATGAAATTAATGCTGGAATCATCTTCAAGTTGCTAAAATACACTAATGACAGCAAAAAGTTTGAGTCTACAACATTTAGTTAAGGTGTGAGAGCCAAAATGAACAATGTATTGCTGTAAACGCGTTTTCAGCACCTGAATGTACACTTCAGGTGAAACTGTCAAAATCTTCAAAATGAGCAAAAGCACAATGAAATTAATGTTGGAATCATCTTCAAGTTGCTAAAATACACTAATGACAGCAAAAAGTTTGAGTCCACAACATTTAGTTAAGGTGTGAGAGCCAAAATTAACTTTGTATTGCTTTAAATGCACTTTCAGCCCGAATGTACACTTCAGATGAAACTGTCAAAATCTTCAAAATGAGCAAAAGCACAATGAAATTAATGCTGGAATCATCTTCAAGTTGCTAAAATACACTAATGACAGTAAAAAGTTTGAGTGTACAACATTTAGTTAAGGTGTGAGAGCCAAAATGAACTTTGTATTGCTTTAAATGCACTTTCAGCCCGAATGTACACTTCAGATGAAACTGTCAAAATCTTCAAAATGAGCAAAAGCACAATGAAATTAATGCTGGAATCATCTTCAAGTTGCTAAAATACACTAATGACAGCAAAAAGTTTGAGTCTACAACATTTATTTAAGGTGTGAGAGCCAAAATGAACTTTGTATTGCTTTAAATGCATTTTCAGCCCGATTGGACACTTCAGGTGAAACTGTCAAAATCTTCAAAATGAGCAAAAGCACAATAAAATTAATGCTGGAATCATCTTCAAGTTGCTAAAATACACTAATGACAGCAAAAAGTTTGAGTCTACAACATTTATTTAAGGTGTGAGAGCCAAAATGAACTTTGTATTGCTTTAAATGCATTTTCAGCCCGAATGTACACTTCAGGTGAAACTGTCAAATTCTTCAAAATGAGCTAAAGCACAATGAAATTAATGCTGGAAACATCTTCAAGTTGCTAAAATACACTAATGACAGCAACAAGTTTGAGTCTACAACATTTAGTTAAGGTGTGAGAGCCAAAATGAACTTTTTATTGCTTTAAATGCATTTTCAGCCCGATTGTACACTTCAGGTGAAACTGTCAAAATCTTCAAAATGAGCAAAAGCACAATGAAATTAATGCTGGAATCATCTTCAAGTTTCTAAAATACTCTAATGACAGCAAAAAGTTTGAGTCTACAACATTTAGTTAAGGTGTGAGAGCCAAAATGAACTTTGTATTGCTTTAAATGCACTTTCAGCCCGAATGTACACTTCAGATGAAACTGTCAAAATCTTCAAAATGAGCAAAAGCACAATGAAATTAATGCTGGAATCATCTTCAAGTTGCTAAAATACACTAATGACAGCAAAAAGTTTGAGTCTACAACATTTATTTAAGGTGTGAGAGCCAAAATGAACTTTGTATTGCTGTAAACGCGTTTTCAGCACCTGATTGTACACTTCAGGTGAAACTGTCAAAATCTTCAAAATGAGCAAAAGCACAATGAAATTAATGCTGGAATCATCTTCAAGTTGCTAAAATACACTAATGAGAGCAAAAAGTTTGAGTCTACAACATTTAGTTAAGGTGTGAGAGCCTAAATGAACTTTGTATTGCTTTAAATGCATTTTCAGCCCGATTGGACACTTCAGGTGAAACTGTCAAAATCTTCAAAATGAGCAAAAGCACAATGAAATTAATTCTGGAATCATCTTCAAGTTGCTAAAATACACTAATGACAGCAAAAAGTTTGAGTCTACAATATTTAGTTAAGGTGTGAGAGCCAAAATGAACTTTGTATTGCTTTAAATACATTTTCAGCACCTGAATGTACACTTCAGGTGAAACTGTCAAATTCTTCAAAATGAGCAAAAGCACAATGAAATTAATGCTGGAATCATCTTCAAGTTGCTAAAATACACTAATGACAGCAAAAAGTTTGAGTCTACAACATTTAGTTAAGGTGTGAGAGCCAAAATGAACAATGTATTGCTGTAAACGCGTTTTCAGCACCTGAATGTACACTTCAGGTGAAACTGTCAAAATCTTCAAAATGAGCAAAAGCACAATGAAATTAATGTTGGAATCATCTTCAAGTTGCTAAAATAAACTAATGACAGCAAAAAGTTTGAGTCTACAACATTTAGTTAAGGTGTGAGAGCCAAAATTAACTTTGTATTGCTTTAAATGCACTTTCAGCCCGAATGTACACTTCAGATGAAACTGTCAAAATCTTCAAAATGAGCAAAAGCACAATGAAATTAATGCTGGAATCATCTTCAAGTTTCTAAAATACTCTAATGACAGCAAAAAGTTTGAGTCTACAACATTTAGTTAAGGTGTGAGAGCCAAAATGAACTTTGTATTGCTGTAAACGCGTTTTCAGCACCTGATTGTACACTTCAGGTGAAACTGTCAAAATCTTCAAAATGAGCAAAAGCACAATGAAATTAATGCTGGAATCATCTTCAAGTTGCTAAAATACACTAATGACAGCAACAAGTTTGAGTCTACAACATTTAGTTAAGGTGTGAGAGCCTAAATGAACTTTGTATTGCTTTAAATGCATTTTCAGCCCGACTGTATACTTCAGGTAAAACTGTCAAAATCTTCAAAATGAGCAAAAGCACAATGGAATTAATGCTGGAATCATCTTCAAGTTGCTAAAATACACTAATGACAGCAACACGTTTGAGTCTACAACATTTAGTTAAGGTGTGAGAGCCAAAATGAACTTTGTATTGCTTTAAATGCATTTTCAGCCCGATTGGACACTTCAGGTGAAACTGTCAAAATCTTCAAAATGAGCAAAAGCACAATGAAATTAATGCTGGAATCATCTTCAAGTTGCTAAAATACACTAATGACAGCAACAAGTTTGAGTCTACAACATTTAGTTAAGGTGTGAGAGCCAAAATGAACTTTTTATTGCTTTAAATGCATTTTCAGCCCGATTGTACACTTCAGGTGAAACTGTCAAAATCTTCAAAATGAGCAAAAGCACAATGAAATTAATGCTGGAATCATCTTCAAGTTTCTAAAATACTCTAATGACAGCAAAAAGTTTGAGTCTACAACATTTAGTTAAGGTGTGAGAGCCAAAATGAACAATGTATTGCTGTAAACGCGTTTTCAGCACCTGAATGTACACTTCAGGTGAAACTGTCAAAATCTTCAAAATGAGCAAAAGCACAATGAAATTAATGTTGGAATCATCTTCAAGTTGCTAAAATACACTAATGACAGCAAAAAATTTGAGTCTACAACATTTAGTTAAGGTGTGAGAGCCAAAATGAACTTTGTATTGCTTTAAATGCATTTTCAGCCCGATTGGACACTTCAGGTGAAACTGTCAAAATCTTCAAAATGAGCAAAAGCACAATAAAATTAATGCTGGAATCATCTTCAAGTTGCTAAAATACACTAATGACAGTAAAAAGTTTGAGTCTACAACATTTAGTTAAGGTGTGAGAGCCAAAATTAACTTTGTATTGCTTTAAATGCATTTTCAGCCAGAATGTACACTTCAGGTGAAACTGTCAAATTCTTCAAAATGAGCTAAAGCACAATGAAATTAATGCTGGAAACATCTTCAAGTTTCTAAAATACTCTAATGACAGCAAAAAGTTTGAGTCTACAACATTTAGTTAAGGTGTGAGAGCCAAAATGAACTTTGTATTGCTGTAAACGCGTTTTCAGCCCCTGATTGTACACTTCAGGTGAAACTGTCAAAATCTTCAAAATGAGCAAAAGCACAATGAAATTAATGCTGGAATCATCTTCAAGTTGCTAAAATACACTAATGACAGCAAAAAGTTTGAGTCTACAACATTTAGTTAAGGTGTGAGAGCCTAAATGAATTTTGTATTGCTTTAAATGCATTTTCAGCCCGATTGTACACTTCAGGTAAAACTGTCAAAATCTTCAAAATGAGCAAAAGCACAATGAAATTAATGCTGGAATCATCTTCAAGTTGCTAAAATACACTAATGACAGCAAAAAGTTTGAGTCTACAACATTTAGTTAAGGTGTGAGAGCCAAAATGAACTTTGTATTGCTTTAAATGCATTTTCAGCCCGAATGTACACTTCAGGTGAAACTGTCAAATTCTTCAAAATGAGCAAAAACACAATGAAATTAATGCTGGAATCATCTTCAAGTTTCTAAAATACTCTAATGACAGCAAAAAGTTTGAGTCTACAACATTTAGTTAAGGTGTGAGAGCCTAAATGAACTTTGTATTGCTTTAAACGCGTTTTCAGCCCCTGATTGTACACTTCAGGTGAAACTGTCAAAATCTTCAAAATGAGCAAAAGCACAATGAAATTAATGCTGGAATCATCTTCAAGTTGCTAAAATACACTATTGACAGCAAAAAGTTTGAGTCTACAACACTTAGTTAAGGTGTGAGAGCCTAAATGAACTTTGTATTGCTTTAAATGCATTTTCAGCCTGATTGTACACTTCAGGTAAAACTGTCAAAATCTTCAAAATGAGCAAAAGCACAATGGAATTAATGCTGGAATCATCTTCAAGTTGCTAAAATACACTAATGACAGCAACAAGTTTGAGTCTACAACATTTAGTTAAGGTGTGCGAGCCTAAATGAACTTTGTATTGCTTTAAATGCATTTTCAGCCCGATTGTACACTTCAGGTAAAACTGTCAAAATCTTCAAAATGAGCAAAAGCACAATGAAATTAATGCTGGAATCATCTTCAAGTTGCTAAAATACACTAATGACAGCAAAAAGTTTGAGTCTACAACATTTAGTTAAGGTGTGAGAGCCAAAATGAACAATGTATTGCTGTAAACGCGTTTTCAGCACCTGAATGTACACTTCAGGTGAAACTGTCAAAATCTTCAAAATGAGCAAAAGCACAATGAAATTAATGTTGGAATCATCTTCAAGTTGCTAAAATACACTAATGACAGCAAAAAGTTTGAGTCTACAACATTTATTTAAGGTGTGAGAGCCAAAATGAACTTTGTATTGCTTTAAATGCATTTTCAGCCCGAATGTACACTTCAGGTGAAACTGTCAAATTCTTCAAAATGAGGTAAAGCACAATGAAATTAATGCTGGAAACATCTTCAAGTTGCTAAAATACACTAATGACAGCAACAAGTTTGAGTCTACAACATTTAGTTAAGGTGTGAGAGCCAAAATGAACTTTTTATTGCTTTAAATGCATTTTCAGCCCGATTGTACACTTCAGGTGAAACTGTCAAAATCTTCAAAATGAGCAAAAGCACAATGAAATTAATGCTGGAATCATCTTCAAGTTTCTAAAATACTCTAATGACAGCAAAAAGTTTGAGTCTACAACATTTAGTTAAGGTGTGAGAGCCAAAATGAACTTTGTATTGCTGTAAACGCGTTTTCAGCACCTGATTGTACACTTCAGGTGAAACTGTCAAAATCTTCAAAATGAGCAAAAGCACAATGAAATTAATGCTGGAATCATCTTCAAGTTGCTAAAATACACTAATGACAGCAAAAAGTTTGAGTTTACAACATTTAGTTAAGGTGTGAGAGCCTAAATGAACTTTGTATTGCTTTAAACGCGTTTTCAGCCCCTGATTGTACACTTCAGGTGAAACTGTCAAAATCTTCAAAATGAGCAAAAGCACAATGAAATTAATGCTGGAATCATCTTCAAGTTGCTAAAATACACTATTGACAGCAAAAAGTTTGAGTCTACAACACTTAGTTAAGGTGTGAGAGCCTAAATGAACTTTGTATTGCTTTAAATGCATTTTCAGCCTGATTGTACACTTCAGGTAAAACTGTCAAAATCTTCAAAATGAGCAAAAGCACAATGGAATTAATGCTGGAATCATCTTCAAGTTGCTAAAATACACTAATGACAGCAACAAGTTTGAGTCTACAACATTTAGTTAAGGTGTGCGAGCCTAAATGAACTTTGTATTGCTTTAAATGCATTTTCAGCCCGATTGTACACTTCAGGTAAAACTGTCAAAATCTTCAAAATGAGCAAAAGCACAATGAAATTAATGCTGGAATCATCTTCAAGTTGCTAAAATACACTAATGACAGCAAAAAGTTTGAGTCTACAACATTTAGTTAAGGTGTGAGAGCCAAAATGAACAATGTATTGCTGTAAACGCGTTTTCAGCACCTGAATGTACACTTCAGGTGAAACTGTCAAAATCTTCAAAATGAGCAAAAGCACAATGAAATTAATGTTGGAATCATCTTCAAGTTGCTAAAATACACTAATGACAGCAAAAAGTTTGAGTTTACAACATTTAGTTAAGGTGTGAGAGCCAAAATTAACTTTGTATTGCTTTAAATGCACTTTCAGCCCGAATGTACACTTCAGATGAAACTGTCAAAATCTTCAAAATGAGCAAAAGCACAATGAAATTAATGCTGGAATCATCTTCAAGTTGCTAAAATACACTAATGACAGTAAAAAGTTTGAGTGTACAACATTTAGTTAAGGTGTGAGAGCCAAAATGAACTTTGTATTGCTTTAAATGCACTTTCAGCCCGAATGTACACTTCAGATGAAACTGTCAAAATCTTCAAAATGAGCAAAAGCACAATGAAATTAATGCTGGAATCATCTTCAAGTTGCTAAAATACACTAATGACAGCAAAAAGTTTGAGTCTACAACATTTATTTAAGGTGTGAGAGCCAAAATGAACTTTGTATTGCTTTAAATGCATTTTCAGCCCGATTGGACACTTCAGGTGAAACTGTCAAAATCTTCAAAATGAGCAAAAGCACAATAAAATTAATGCTGGAATCATCTTCAAGTTGCTAAAATACACTAATGACAGCAAAAAGTTTGAGTCTACAACATTTATTTAAGGTGTGAGAGCCAAAATGAACTTTGTATTGCTTTAAATGCATTTTCAGCCCGATTGGACACTTCAGTTGAAACTGTCAAAATCTTCAAAATGAGCTAAAGCACAATGAAATTAATGCTGGAAACATCTTCAAGTTTCTAAAATACTCTAATGACAGCAAAAAGTTTGAGTCTACAACATTTAGTTAAGGTGTGAGAGCCAAAATGAACTTTGTATTGCTGTAAACGCGTTTTCAGCACCTGATTGTACACTTCAGGTGAAACTGTCAAAATCTTCAAAATGAGCAAAAGCACAATGAAATTAATGCTGGAATCATCTTCAAGTTGCTAAAATACACTAATGAGAGCAAAAAGTTTGAGTCTACAACATTTAGTTAAGGTGTGAGAGCCTAAATGAACTTTGTATTGCTTTAAATGCATTTTCAGCCCGATTGGACACTTCAGGTGAAACTGTCAAAATCTTCAAAATGAGCAAAAGCACAATGAAATTAATTCTGGAATCATCTTCAAGTTGCTAAAATACACTAATGACAGCAAAAAGTTTGAGTCTACAATATTTAGTTAAGGTGTGAGAGCCAAAATGAACTTTGTATTGCTTTAAATACATTTTCAGCACCTGAATGTACACTTCAGGTAAAACTGTCAAAATCTTCAAAATGAGCAAAAGCACAATGAAATTAATGCTGGAATCATCTTCAAGTTTCTAAAATACTCTAATGACAGCAAAAAGTTTGAGTCTACAACATTTAGTTAAGGTGTGAGAGCCTAAATGAACTTTGTATTGCTTTAAACGCGTTTTCAGCCCCTGATTGTACACTTCAGGTGAAACTGTCAAAATCTTCAAAATGAGCAAAAGCACAATGAAATTAATGCTGGAATCATCTTCAAGTTGCTAAAATACACTAATGACAGCAAAAAGTTTGAGTCTACAACATTTAGTTAAGGTGTGAGAGCCTAAATGAACTTTGTATTGCTTTAAACGCGTTTTCAACCCCTGATTGTATACTTCAGGTGAAACTATCAAAATCTCCAAAATGAGCAAAAGCACAATGAAATTAATGCTGGAATCATCTTCAAGTTGCTAAAATACACTAATGACAGCAACAAGTTTGAGTCTACAACATTTAGTTAAGGTGTGAGAGCCTAAATGAACTTTGTATTGCTTTAAATGCATTTTCAGCCCGATTGTACACTTCAGGTAAAACTGTCAAAATCTTCCAAATGAGCAAAAGCACAATGGAATTAATGCTGGAATCATCTTCAAGTTGCTAAAATACACTAATGACAGCAAAAAGTTTGAGTCTACAACATTTAGTTAAGGTGTGAGAGCCAAAATGAACTTTGTATTGCTTTAAATGCGTTTTCAGCACCTGATTGTACACTTCAGGTGAAACTGTCAAATTCTTCAAAATGAGCAAAAGCACAATGAAATTAATGCTGGAAACATCTTCAAGTTTCTAAAATACTCTAATGACAGCAAAAAGTTTGAGTCTACAACATTTAGTTAAGGTGTGAGAGCCAAAATGAACTTTGTATTGCTGTAAACGCGTTTTCAGCGCCTGATTGTATACTTCAGGTGAAACTGTCAAAATCTTCAAAATGAGCAAAAGCACAATGAAATTAATGCTGGAATCATCTTCAAGTTGCTAAAATACACTAATGACAGCAACACGTTTGAGTCTACAACATTTAGTTAAGGTGTGAGAGCCTAAATGAACTTTGTATTGCTTTAAATGCATTTTCAGCCCGATTGTACACTTCAGGTAAAACTGTCAAAATCTTCAAAATGAGCAAAAGCACAATGAAATTAATGCTGGAATCATCTTCAAGTTGCTAAAATACACTAATGACAGCAAAAAGTTTGAGTCTACAACATTTAGTTAAGGTGTGAGAGCCAAAATGAACTTTGTATTGCTGTAAACGCGTTTTCAGCACCTGATTGTACACTTCAGGTGAAACTGTCAAATTCTTCAAAATGAGCAAAAGCACAATGAAATTAATGCTGGAAACATCTTCAAGTTGCTAAAATACACTAATGACAGCAACAAGTTTGAGTCTACAACATTTAGTTAAGGTGTGAGAGCCAAAATGAACTTTTTATTGCTTTAAATGCATTTTCAGCCCGATTGTACACTTCAGGTGAAACTGTCAAAATCTTCAAAATGAGCAAAAGCACAATGAAATTAATGCTGGAATCATCTTCAAGTTTCTAAAATACTCTAATGACAGCAAAAAGTTTGAGTCTACAACATTTAGTTAAGGTGTGAGAGCCAAAATGAACAATGTATTGCTGTAAACGCGTTTTCAGCACCTGAATGTACACTTCAGGTGAAACTGTCAAAATCTTCAAAATGAGCAAAAGCACAATGAAATTAATGTTGGAATCATCTTCAAGTTGCTAAAATACACTAATGACAGCAAAAAGTTTGAGTCTACAACATTTAGTTAAGGTGTGAGAGCCAAAATGAACTTTGTATTGCTTTAAATGCATTTTCAGCCCGATTGGACACTTCAGGTGAAACTGTCAAAATCTTCAAAATGAGCAAAAGCACAATAAAATTAATGCTGGAATCATCTTCAAGTTGCTAAAATACACTAATGACAGTAAAAAGTTTGAGTCTACAACATTTAGTTAAGGTGTGAGAGCCAAAATTAACTTTGTATTGCTTTAAATGCATTTTCAGCCAGAATGTACACTTCAGGTGAAACTGTCAAATTCTTCAAAATGAGCTAAAGCACAATGAAATTAATGCTGGAAACATCTTCAAGTTTCTAAAATACTCTAATGACAGCAAAAAGTTTGAGTCTACAACATTTAGTTAAGGTGTGAGAGCCAAAATGAACTTTGTATTGCTGTAAACGCGTTTTCAGCCCCTGATTGTACACTTCAGGTGAAACTGTCAAAATCTTCAAAATGAGCAAAAGCACAATGAAATTAATGCTGGAATCATCTTCAAGTTGCTAAAATACACTAATGACAGCAAAAAGTTTGAGTCTACAACATTTAGTTAAGGTGTGAGAGCCTAAATGAATTTTGTATTGCTTTAAATGCATTTTCAGCCCGATTGTACACTTCAGGTAAAACTGTCAAAATCTTCAAAATGAGCAAAAGCACAATGAAATTAATGCTGGAATCATCTTCAAGTTGCTAAAATACACTAATGACAGCAAAAAGTTTGAGTCTACAACATTTAGTTAAGGTGTGAGAGCCAAAATGAACTTTGTATTGCTTTAAATGCATTTTCAGCCCGAATGTACACTTCAGGTGAAACTGTCAAATTCTTCAAAATGAGCAAAAGCACAATGAAATTAATGCTGGAAACATCTTCAAGTTGCTAAAATACACTAATGACAGCAACAAGTTTGAGTCTACAACATTTAGTTAAGGTGTGAGAGCCAAAATGAACTTTTTATTTGCTTTAAATGCATTTTCAGCCCGATTGTACACTTCAGGTGAAACTGTCAAAATCTTCAAAATGAGCAAAAGCACAATGAAATTAATGCTGGAATCATCTTCAAGTTTCTAAAATACTCTAATGACAGCAAAAAGTTTGAGTCTACAACATTTAGTTAAGGTGTGAGAGCCAAAATGAACTTTGTATTGCTGTAAACGCGTTTTCAGCACCTGATTGTACACTTCAGGTGAAACTGTCAAAATCTTCAAAATGAGCAAAAGCACAATGAAATTAATGCTGGAATCATCTTCAAGTTGCTAAAATACACTAATGACAGCAAAAAGTTTGAGTTTACAACATTTAGTTAAGGTGTGAGAGCCTAAATGAACTTTGTATTGCTTTAAACGCGTTTTCAGCCCCTGATTGTACACTTCAGGTGAAACTGTCAAAATCTTCAAAATGAGCAAAAGCACAATGAAATTAATGCTGGAATCATCTTCAAGTTGCTAAAATACACTATTGACAGCAAAAAGTTTGAGTCTACAACACTTAGTTAAGGTGTGAGAGCCAAAATGAACTTTGTATTGCTTTAAATGCACTTTCAGCCCGAATGTACACTTCAGATGAAACTGTCAAAATCTTCAAAATGAGCAAAAGCACAATGAAATTAATGCTGGAATCATCTTCAAGTTGCTAAAATACACTAATGACAGCAAAAAGTTTGAGTCTACAACATTTATTTAAGGTGTGAGAGCCAAAATGAACTTTGTATTGCTTTAAATGCATTTTCAGCCCGATTGGACACTTCAGTTGAAACTGTCAAAATCTTCAAAATGAGCTAAAGCACAATGAAATTAATGCTGGAAACATCTTCAAGTTTCTAAAATACTCTAATGACAGCAAAAAGTTTGAGTCTACAACATTTAGTTAAGGTGTGAGAGCCAAAATGAACTTTGTATTGCTTTAAACGCGTTTTCAGCCCTTGATTGTACACTTCAGATGAAACTGTCAAAATGTTCAAAATGAGCAAAAGCACAATGAAATTAATGCTGGAATCATCTTCAAGTTGCTAAAATACACTAATGACAGCAAAAAGTTTGAGTCTACAACATTTATTTAAGGTGTGAGAGCCAAAATGAACTTTGTATTGCTTTAAATGCATTTTCAGCCCGATTGGACACTTCAGGTGAAACTGTCAAAATCTTCAAAATGAGCAAAAGCACAATAAAATTAATGCTGGAATCATCTTCAAGTTGCTAAAATACACTAATGACAGCAAAAAGTTTGAGTCTACAACATTTATTTAAGGTGTGAGAGCCAAAATGAACTTTGTATTGCTTTAAATGCATTTTCAGCCCGATTGGACACTTCAGTTGAAACTGTCAAAATCTTCAAAATGAGCTAAAGCACAATGAAATTAATGCTGGAAACATCTTCAAGTTTCTAAAATACTCTAATGACAGCAAAAAGTTTGAGTCTACAACATTTAGTTAAGGTGTGAGAGCCAAAATGAACTTTGTATTGCTGTAAACGCGTTTTCAGCACCTGATTGTACACTTCAGGTGAAACTGTCAAAATCTTCAAAATGAGCAAAAGCACAATGAAATTAATGCTGGAATCATCTTCAAGTTGCTAAAATACACTAATGAGAGCAAAAAGTTTGAGTCTACAACATTTAGTTAAGGTGTGAGAGCCTAAATGAACTTTGTATTGCTTTAAATGCATTTTCAGCCCGATTGGACACTTCAGGTGAAACTGTCAAAATCTTCAAAATGAGCAAAAGCACAATGAAATTAATTCTGGAATCATCTTCAAGTTGCTAAAATACACTAATGACAGCAAAAAGTTTGAGTCTACAATATTTAGTTAAGGTGTGAGAGCCAAAATGAACTTTGTATTGCTTTAAATACATTTTCAGCACCTGAATGTACACTTCAGGTAAAACTGTCAAAATCTTCAAAATGAGCAAAAGCACAATGAAATTAATGCTGGAATCATCTTCAAGTTTCTAAAATACTCTAATGACAGCAAAAAGTTTGAGTCTACAACATTTAGTTAAGGTGTGAGAGCCTAAATGAACTTTGTATTGCTTTAAACGCGTTTTCAGCCCCTGATTGTACACTTCAGGTGAAACTGTCAAAATCTTCAAAATGAGCAAAAGCACAATGAAATTAATGCTGGAATCATCTTCAAGTTGCTAAAATACACTAATGACAGCAAAAAGTTTGAGTCTACAACATTTAGTTAAGGTGTGAGAGCCTAAATGAACTTTGTATTGCTTTAAACGCGTTTTTAACCCCTGATTGTATACTTCAGGTGAAACTATCAAAATCTCCAAAATGAGCAAAAGCACAATGAAATTAATGCTGGAATCATCTTCAAGTTGCTAAAATACACTAATGACAGCAACAAGTTTGAGTCTACAACATTTAGTTAAGGTGTGAGAGCCTAAATGAACTTTGTATTGCTTTAAATGCATTTTCAGCCCGATTGTACACTTCAGGTAAAACTGTCAAAATCTTCCAAATGAGCAAAAGCACAATGGAATTAATGCTGGAATCATCTTCAAGTTGCTAAAATACACTAATGACAGCAAAAAGTTTGAGTCTACAACATTTAGTTAAGGTGTGAGAGCCAAAATGAACTTTGTATTGCTTTAAATGCGTTTTCAGCACCTGATTGTACACTTCAGGTGAAACTGTCAAATTCTTCAAAATGAGCAAAAGCACAATGAAATTAATGCTGGAAACATCTTCAAGTTTCTAAAATACTCTAATGACAGCAAAAAGTTTGAGTCTACAACATTTAGTTAAGGTGTGAGAGCCAAAATGAACTTTGTATTGCTGTAAACGCGTTTTCAGCGCCTGATTGTATACTTCAGGTGAAACTGTCAAAATCTTCAAAATGAGCAAAAGCACAATGAAATTAATGCTGGAATCATCTTCAAGTTGCTAAAATACACTAATGACAGCAACAAGTTTGAGTCTACAACATTTAGTTAAGGTGTGAGAGCCTAAATGAACTTTGTATTGCTTTAAATGCATTTTCAGCCCGATTGTACACTTCAGGTAAAACTGTCAAAATCTTCAAAATGAGCAAAAGCACAATGAAATTAATGCTGGAATCATCTTCAAGTTGCTAAAATACACTAATGACAGCAAAAAGTTTGAGTCTACAACATTTAGTTAAGGTGTGAGAGCCAAAATGAACTTTGTATTGCTGTAAACGCGTTTTCAGCACCTGATTGTACACTTCAGGTGAAACTGTCAAATTCTTCAAAATGAGCAAAAGCACAATGAAATTAATGCTGGAAACATCTTCAAGTTGCTAAAATACACTAATGACAGCAACAAGTTTGAGTCTACAACATTTAGTTAAGGTGTGAGAGCCAAAATGAACTTTTTATTGCTTTAAATGCATTTTCAGCCCGATTGTACACTTCAGGTGAAACTGTCAAAATCTTCAAAATGAGCAAAAGCACAATGAAATTAATGCTGGAATCATCTTCAAGTTTCTAAAATACTCTAATGACAGCAAAAAGTTTGAGTCTACAACATTTAGTTAAGGTGTGAGAGCCAAAATGAACAATGTATTGCTGTAAACGCGTTTTCAGCACCTGAATGTACACTTCAGGTGAAACTGTCAAAATCTTCAAAATGAGCAAAAGCACAATGAAATTAATGTTGGAATCATCTTCAAGTTGCTAAAATACACTAATGACAGCAAAAAGTTTGAGTCTACAACATTTAGTTAAGGTGTGAGAGCCAAAATGAACTTTGTATTGCTTTAAATGCATTTTCAGCCCGATTGGACACTTCAGGTGAAACTGTCAAAATCTTCAAAATGAGCAAAAGCACAATAAAATTAATGCTGGAATCATCTTCAAGTTGCTAAAATACACTAATGACAGTAAAAAGTTTGAGTCTACAACATTTAGTTAAGGTGTGAGAGCCAAAATTAACTTTGTATTGCTTTAAATGCATTTTCAGCCAGAATGTACACTTCAGGTGAAACTGTCAAATTCTTCAAAATGAGCTAAAGCACAATGAAATTAATGCTGGAAACATCTTCAAGTTTCTAAAATACTCTAATGACAGCAAAAAGTTTGAGTCTACAACATTTAGTTAAGGTGTGAGAGCCAAAATGAACTTTGTATTGCTGTAAACGCGTTTTCAGCCCCTGATTGTACACTTCAGGTGAAACTGTCAAAATCTTCAAAATGAGCAAAAGCACAATGAAATTAATGCTGGAATCATCTTCAAGTTGCTAAAATACACTAATGACAGCAAAAAGTTTGAGTCTACAACATTTAGTTAAGGTGTGAGAGCCTAAATGAATTTTGTATTGCTTTAAATGCATTTTCAGCCCGAATGTACACTTCAGGTGAAACTGTCAAATTCTTCAAAATGAGCAAAAGCACAATGAAATTAATGCTGGAAACATCTTCAAGTTGCTAAAATACACTAATGACAGCAACAAGTTTGAGTCTACAACATTTAGTTAAGGTGTGAGAGCCAAAATGAACTTTTTATTTGCTTTAAATGCATTTTCAGCCCGATTGTACACTTCAGGTGAAACTGTCAAAATCTTCAAAATGAGCAAAAGCACAATGAAATTAATGCTGGAATCATCTTCAAGTTTCTAAAATACTCTAATGACAGCAAAAAGTTTGAGTCTACAACATTTAGTTAAGGTGTGAGAGCCAAAATGAACTTTGTATTGCTGTAAACGCGTTTTCAGCACCTGATTGTACACTTCAGGTGAAACTGTCAAAATCTTCAAAATGAGCAAAAGCACAATGAAATTAATGCTGGAATCATCTTCAAGTTGCTAAAATACACTAATGACAGCAAAAAGTTTGAGTTTACAACATTTAGTTAAGGTGTGAGAGCCTAAATGAACTTTGTATTGCTTTAAACGCGTTTTCAGCCCCTGATTGTACACTTCAGGTGAAACTGTCAAAATCTTCAAAATGAGCAAAAGCACAATGAAATTAATGCTGGAATCATCTTCAAGTTGCTAAAATACACTATTGACAGCAAAAAGTTTGAGTCTACAACACTTAGTTAAGGTGTGAGAGCCAAAATGAACTTTGTATTGCTTTAAATGCACTTTCAGCCCGAATGTACACTTCAGATGAAACTGTCAAAATCTTCAAAATGAGCAAAAGCACAATGAAATTAATGCTGGAATCATCTTCAAGTTGCTAAAATACACTAATGACAGCAAAAAGTTTGAGTCTACAACATTTATTTAAGGTGTGAGAGCCAAAATGAACTTTGTATTGCTTTAAATGCATTTTCAGCCCGATTGGACACTTCAGGTGAAACTGTCAAAATCTTCAAAATGAGCAAAAGCAAAATAAAATTAATGCTGGAATCATCTTCAAGTTGCTAAAATACACTAATGACAGCAAAAAGTTTGAGTCTACAACATTTATTTAAGGTGTGAGAGCCAAAATGAACTTTGTATTGCTTTAAATGCATTTTCAGCCCGATTGGACACTTCAGTTGAAACTGTCAAAATCTTCAAAATGAGCTAAAGCACAATGAAATTAATGCTGGAAACATCTTCAAGTTTCTAAAATACTCTAATGACAGCAAAAAGTTTGAGTCTACAACATTTAGTTAAGGTGTGAGAGCCAAAATGAACTTTGTATTGCTGTAAACGCGTTTTCAGCACCTGATTGTACACTTCAGGTGAAACTGTCAAAATCTTCAAAATGAGCAAAAGCACAATGAAATTAATGCTGGAATCATCTTCAAGTTGCTAAAATACACTAATGACAGCAAAAAGTTTGAGTTTACAACATTTAGTTAAGGTGTGAGAGCCTAAATGAACTTTGTATTGCTTTAAATGCATTTTCAGCCCGATTGGACACTTCAGGTGAAACTGTCAAAATCTTCAAAATGAGCAAAAGCACAATGAAATTAATTCTGGAATCATCTTCAAGTTGCTAAAATACACTAATGACAGCAAAAAGTTTGAGTCTACAATATTTAGTTAAGGTGTGAGAGCCAAAATGAACTTTGTATTGCTTTAAATACATTTTCAGCACCTGAATGTACACTTCAGGTAAAACTGTCAAAATCTTCAAAATGAGCAAAAGCACAATGAAATTAATGCTGGAATCATCTTCAAGTTTCTAAAATACTCTAATGACAGCAAAAAGTTTGAGTCTACAACATTTAGTTAAGGTGTGAGAGCCTAAATGAACTTTGTATTGCTTTAAACGCGTTTTCAGCCCCTGATTGTACACTTCAGGTGAAACTGTCAAAATCTTCAAAATGAGCAAAAGCACAATGAAATTAATGCTGGAATCATCTTCAAGTTGCTAAAATACACTAATGACAGCAAAAAGTTTGAGTCTACAACATTTAGTTAAGGTGTGAGAGCCTAAATGAACTTTGTATTGCTTTAAACGCGTTTTCAACCCCTGATTGTATACTTCAGGTGAAACTATCAAAATCTCCAAAATGAGCAAAAGCACAATGAAATTAATGCTGGAATCATCTTCAAGTTGCTAAAATACACTAATGACAGCAACAAGTTTGAGTCTACAACATTTAGTTAAGGTGTGAGAGCCTAAATGAACTTTGTATTGCTTTAAATGCATTTTCAGCCCGATTGTACACTTCAGGTAAAACTGTCAAAATCTTCCAAATGAGCAAAAGCACAATGGAATTAATGCTGGAATCATCTTCAAGTTGCTAAAATACACTAATGACAGCAAAAAGTTTGAGTCTACAACATTTAGTTAAGGTGTGAGAGCCAAAATGAACTTTGTATTGCTTTAAATGCGTTTTCAGCACCTGATTGTACACTTCAGGTGAAACTGTCAAATTCTTCAAAATGAGCAAAAGCACAATGAAATTAATGCTGGAAACATCTTCAAGTTTCTAAAATACTCTAATGACAGCAAAAAGTTTGAGTCTACAACATTTAGTTAAGGTGTGAGAGCCAAAATGAACTTTGTATTGCTGTAAACGCGTTTTCAGCGCCTGATTGTATACTTCAGGTGAAACTGTCAAAATCTTCAAAATGAGCAAAAGCACAATGAAATTAATGCTGAAATCATCTTCAAGTTGCTAAAATACACTAATGACAGCAACAAGTTTGAGTCTACAACATTTAGTTAAGGTGTGAGAGCCTAAATGAACTTTGTATTGCTTTAAATGCATTTTCAGCCCGATTGTACACTTCAGGTAAAACTGTCAAAATCTTCAAAATGAGCAAAAGCACAATGAAATTAATGCTGGAATCATCTTCAAGTTGCTAAAATACACTAATGACAGCAAAAAGTTTGAGTCTACAACATTTAGTTAAGGTGTGAGAGCCAAAATGAACTTTGTATTGCTGTAAACGCGTTTTCAGCACCTGATTGTACACTTCAGGTGAAACTGTCAAATTCTTCAAAATGAGCAAAAGCACAATGAAATTAATGCTGGAAACATCTTCAAGTTGCTAAAATACACTAATGACAGCAACAAGTTTGAGTCTACAACATTTAGTTAAGGTGTGAGAGCCAAAATGAACTTTTTATTGCTTTAAATGCATTTTCAGCCCGATTGTACACTTCAGGTGAAACTGTCAAAATCTTCAAAATGAGCAAAAGCACAATGAAATTAATGCTGGAATCATCTTCAAGTTTCTAAAATACTCTAATGACAGCAAAAAGTTTGAGTCTACAACATTTAGTTAAGGTGTGAGAGCCAAAATGAACAATGTATTGCTGTAAACGCGTTTTCAGCACCTGAATGTACACTTCAGGTGAAACTGTCAAAATCTTCAAAATGAGCAAAAGCACAATGAAATTAATGTTGGAATCATCTTCAAGTTGCTAAAATACACTAATGACAGCAAAAAGTTTGAGTCTACAACATTTAGTTAAGGTGTGAGAGCCAAAATGAACTTTGTATTGCTTTAAATGCATTTTCAGCCCGATTGGACACTTCAGGTGAAACTGTCAAAATCTTCAAAATGAGCAAAAGCACAATAAAATTAATGCTGGAATCATCTTCAAGTTGCTAAAATACACTAATGACAGTAAAAAGTTTGAGTCTACAACATTTAGTTAAGGTGTGAGAGCCAAAATTAACTTTGTATTGCTTTAAATGCATTTTCAGCCAGAATGTACACTTCAGGTGAAACTGTCAAATTCTTCAAAATGAGCTAAAGCACAATGAAATTAATGCTGGAAACATCTTCAAGTTTCTAAAATACTCTAATGACAGCAAAAAGTTTGAGTCTACAACATTTAGTTAAGGTGTGAGAGCCAAAATGAACTTTGTATTGCTGTAAACGCGTTTTCAGCCCCTGATTGTACACTTCAGGTGAAACTGTCAAAATCTTCAAAATGAGCAAAAGCACAATGAAATTAATGCTGGAATCATCTTCAAGTTGCTAAAATACACTAATGACAGCAAAAAGTTTGAGTCTACAACATTTAGTTAAGGTGTGAGAGCCTAAATGAATTTTGTATTGCTTTAAATGCATTTTCAGCCCGATTGTACACTTCAGGTAAAACTGTCAAAATCTTCAAAATGAGCAAAAGCACAATGAAATTAATGCTGGAATCATCTTCAAGTTGCTAAAATACACTAATGACAGCAAAAAGTTTGAGTCTACAACATTTAGTTAAGGTGTGAGAGCCAAAATGAACTTTGTATTGCTTTAAATGCATTTTCAGCCCGAATGTACACTTCAGGTGAAACTGTCAAATTCTTCAAAATGAGCAAAAGCACAATGAAATTAATGCTGGAAACATCTTCAAGTTGCTAAAATACACTAATGACAGCAACAAGTTTGAGTCTACAACATTTAGTTAAGGTGTGAGAGCCAAAATGAACTTTTTATTTGCTTTAAATGCATTTTCAGCCCGATTGTACACTTCAGGTGAAACTGTCAAAATCTTCAAAATGAGCAAAAGCACAATGAAATTAATGCTGGAATCATCTTCAAGTTTCTAAAATACTCTAATGACAGCAAAAAGTTTGAGTCTACAACATTTAGTTAAGGTGTGAGAGCCAAAATGAACTTTGTATTGCTGTAAACGCGTTTTCAGCACCTGATTGTACACTTCAGGTGAAACTGTCAAAATCTTCAAAATGAGCAAAAGCACAATGAAATTAATGCTGGAATCATCTTCAAGTTGCTAAAATACACTAATGACAGCAAAAAGTTTGAGTTTACAACATTTAGTTAAGGTGTGAGAGCCTAAATGAACTTTGTATTGCTTTAAACGCGTTTTCAGCCCCTGATTGTACACTTCAGGTGAAACTGTCAAAATCTTCAAAATGAGCAAAAGCACAATGAAATTAATGCTGGAATCATCTTCAAGTTGCTAAAATACACTATTGACAGCAAAAAGTTTGAGTCTACAACACTTAGTTAAGGTGTGAGAGCCTAAATGAACTTTGTATTGCTTTAAATGCATTTTCAGCCTGATTGTACACTTCAGGTAAAACTGTCAAAATCTTCAAAATGAGCAAAAGCACAATGGAATTAATGCTGGAATCATCTTCAAGTTGCTAAAATACACTAATGACAGCAACAAGTTTGAGTCTACAACATTTAGTTAAGGTGTGAGAGCCAAAATGAACAATGTATTGCTGTAAACGCGTTTTCAGCACCTGAATGTACACTTCAGGTGAAACTGTCAAAATCTTCAAAATGAGCAAAAGCACAATGAAATTAATGTTGGAATCATCTTCAAGTTGCTAAAATACACTAATGACAGCAAAAAGTTTGAGTCTACAACATTTAGTTAAGGTGTGAGAGCCAAAATTAACTTTGTATTGCTTTAAATGCACTTTCAGCCCGAATGTACACTTCAGATGAAACTGTCAAAATCTTCAAAATGAGCAAAAGCACAATGAAATTAATGCTGGAATCATCTTCAAGTTGCTAAAATACACTAATGACAGTAAAAAGTTTGAGTGTACAACATTTAGTTAAGGTGTGAGAGCCAAAATGAACTTTGTATTGCTTTAAATGCACTTTCAGCCCGAATGTACACTTCAGATGAAACTGTCAAAATCTTCAAAATGAGCAAAAGCACAATGAAATTAATGCTGGAATCATCTTCAAGTTGGTAAAATACACTAATGACAGCAAAAAGTTTGAGTCTACAACATTTATTTAAGGTGTGAGAGCCAAAATGAACTTTGTATTGCTTTAAATGCATTTTCAGCCCGATTGGACACTTCAGGTGAAACTGTCAAAATCTTCAAAATGAGCAAAAGCACAATAAAATTAATGCTGGAATCATCTTCAAGTTGCTAAAATACACTAATGACAGCAAAAAGTTTGAGTCTACAACATTTATTTAAGGTGTGAGAGCCAAAATGAACTTTGTATTGCTTTAAATGCATTTTCAGCCCGATTGGACACTTCAGTTGAAACTGTCAAAATCTTCAAAATGAGCTAAAGCACAATGAAATTAATGCTGGAAACATCTTCAAGTTTCTAAAATACTCTAATGACAGCAAAAAGTTTGAGTCTACAACATTTAGTTAAGGTGTGAGAGCCTAAATGAATTTTGTATTGCTTTAAATGCATTTTCAGCCCGATTGTACACTTCAGGTAAAACTGTCAAAATCTTCAAAATGAGCAAAAGCACAATGAAATTAATGCTGGAATCATCTTCAAGTTGCTAAAATACACTAATGACAGCAAAAAGTTTGAGTCTACAACATTTAGTTAAGGTGTGAGAGCCAAAATGAACTTTGTATTGCTTTAAATGCATTTTCAGCCCGAATGTACACTTCAGGTGAAACTGTCAAATTCTTCAAAATGAGCAAAAGCACAATGAAATTAATGCTGGAAACATCTTCAAGTTGCTAAAATACACTAATGACAGCAACAAGTTTGAGTCTACAACATTTAGTTAAGGTGTGAGAGCCAAAATGAACTTTTTATTTGCTTTAAATGCATTTTCAGCCCGATTGTACACTTCAGGTGAAACTGTCAAAATCTTCAAAATGAGCAAAAGCACAATGAAATTAATGCTGGAATCATCTTCAAGTTTCTAAAATACTCTAATGACAGCAAAAAGTTTGAGTCTACAACATTTAGTTAAGGTGTGAGAGCCAAAATGAACTTTGTATTGCTGTAAACGCGTTTTCAGCACCTGATTGTACACTTCAGGTGAAACTGTCAAAATCTTCAAAATGAGCAAAAGCACAATGAAATTAATGCTGGAATCATCTTCAAGTTGCTAAAATACACTATTGACAGCAAAAAGTTTGAGTCTACAACACTTAGTTAAGGTGTGAGAGCCAAAATGAACTTTGTATTGCTTTAAATGCACTTTCAGCCCGAATGTACACTTCAGATGAAACTGTCAAAATCTTCAAAATGAGCAAAAGCACAATGAAATTAATGCTGGAATCATCTTCAAGTTGCTAAAATACACTAATGACAGCAAAAAGTTTGAGTCTACAACATTTAGTTAAGGTGTGAGAGCCAAAATGAACTTTGTATTGCTTTAAATGCATTTTCAGCCCGATTGGACACTTCAGGTGAAACTGTCAAAATCTTCAAAATGAGCAAAAGCACAATAAAATTAATGCTGGAATCATCTTCAAGTTGCTAAAATACACTAATGACAGCAAAAAGTTTGAGTCTACAACATTTATTTAAGGTGTGAGAGCCAAAATGAACTTTGTATTGCTTTAAATGCATTTTCAGCCCGATTGGACACTTCAGTTGAAACTGTCAAAATCTTCAAAATGAGCTAAAGCACAATGAAATTAATGCTGGAAACATCTTCAAGTTTCTAAAATACTCTAATGACAGCAAAAAGTTTGAGTCTACAACATTTAGTTAAGGTGTGAGAGCCAAAATGAACTTTGTATTGCTGTAAACGCGTTTTCAGCACCTGATTGTACACTTCAGGTGAAACTGTCAAAATCTTCAAAATGAGCAAAAGCACAATGAAATTAATGCTGGAATCATCTTCAAGTTGCTAAAATACACTAATGACAGCAAAAAGTTTGAGTTTACAACATTTAGTTAAGGTGTGAGAGCCTAAATGAACTTTGTATTGCTTTAAACGCGTTTTCAGCCCCTGATTGTACACTTCAGGTGAAACTGTCAAAATCTTCAAAATGAGCAAAAGCACAAAGAAATTAATGCTGGAATCATCTTCAAGTTGCTAAAATACACTAATGAGAGCAAAAAGTTTGAGTCTACAACATTTAGTTAAGGTGTGAGAGCCTAAATGAACTTTGTATTGCTTTAAATGCATTTTCAGCCCGATTGGACACTTCAGGTGAAACTGTCAAAATCTTCAAAATGAGCAAAAGCACAATGAAATTAATTCTGGAATCATCTTCAAGTTGCTAAAATACACTAATGACAGCAAAAAGTTTGAGTCTACAATATTTAGTTAAGGTGTGAGAGCCAAAATGAACTTTGTATTGCTTTAAATACAATTTCAGCACCTGAATGTACACTTCAGGTAAAACTGTCAAAATCTTCAAAATGAGCAAAAGCACAATGAAATTAATGCTGGAATCATCTTCAAGTTTCTAAAATACTCTAATGACAGCAAAAAGTTTGAGTCTACAACATTTAGTTAAGGTGTGAGAGCCTAAATGAACTTTGTATTGCTTTAAACGCGTTTTCAGCCCCTGATTGTACACTTCAGGTGAAACTGTCAAAATCTTCAAAATGAGCAAAAGCACAATGAAATTAATGCTGGAATCATCTTCAAGTTGCTAAAATACACTAATGACAGCAAAAAGTTTGAGTCTACAACATTTAGTTAAGGTGTGAGAGCCTAAATGAACTTTGTATTGCTTTAAACGCGTTTTCAACCCCTGATTGTATACTTCAGGTGAAACTATCAAAATCTCCAAAATGAGCAAAAGCACAATGAAATTAATGCTGGAATCATCTTCAAGTTGCTAAAATACACTAATGACAGCAACAAGTTTGAGTCTACAACATTTAGTTAAGGTGTGAGAGCCTAAATGAACTTTGTATTGCTTTAAATGCATTTTCAGCCCGATTGTACACTTCAGGTAAAACTGTCAAAATCTTCCAAATGAGCAAAAGCACAATGGAATTAATGCTGGAATCATCTTCAAGTTGCTAAAATACACTAATGACAGCAAAAAGTTTGAGTCTACAACATTTAGTTAAGGTGTGAGAGCCAAAATGAACTTTGTATTGCTTTAAATGCGTTTTCAGCACCTGATTGTACACTTCAGGTGAAACTGTCAAATTCTTCAAAATGAGCAAAAGCACAATGAAATTAATGCTGGAAACATCTTCAAGTTTCTAAAATACTCTAATGACAGCAAAAAGTTTGAGTCTACAACATTTAGTTAAGGTGTGAGAGCCAAAATGAACTTTGTATTGCTGTAAACGCGTTTTCAGCGCCTGATTGTATACTTCAGGTGAAACTGTCAAAATCTTCAAAATGAGCAAAAGCACAATGAAATTAATGCTGGAATCATCTTCAAGTTGCTAAAATACACTAATGACAGCAACAAGTTTGAGTCTACAACATTTAGTTAAGGTGTGAGAGCCTAAATGAACTTTGTATTGCTTTAAATGCATTTTCAGCCCGATTGTACACTTCAGGTAAAACTGTCAAAATCTTCAAAATGAGCAAAAGCACAATGAAATTAATGCTGGAATCATCTTCAAGTTGCTAAAATACACTAATGACAGCAAAAAGTTTGAGTCTACAACATTTAGTTAAGGTGTGAGAGCCAAAATGAACTTTGTATTGCTGTAAACGCGTTTTCAGCACCTGATTGTACACTTCAGGTGAAACTGTCAAATTCTTCAAAATGAGCAAAAGCACAATGAAATTAATGCTGGAAACATCTTCAAGTTGCTAAAATACACTAATGACAGCAACAAGTTTGAGTCTACAACATTTAGTTAAGGTGTGAGAGCCAAAATGAACTTTTTATTGCTTTAAATGCATTTTCAGCCCGATTGTACACTTCAGGTGAAACTGTCAAAATCTTCAAAATGAGCAAAAGCACAATGAAATTAATGCTGGAATCATCTTCAAGTTTCTAAAATACTCTAATGACAGCAAAAAGTTTGAGTCTACAACATTTAGTTAAGGTGTGAGAGCCAAAATGAACAATGTATTGCTGTAAACGCGTTTTCAGCACCTGAATGTACACTTCAGGTGAAACTGTCAAAATCTTCAAAATGAGCAAAAGCACAATGAAATTAATGTTGGAATCATCTTCAAGTTGCTAAAATACACTAATGACAGCAAAAAGTTTGAGTCTACAACATTTAGTTAAGGTGTGAGAGCCAAAATGAACTTTGTATTGCTTTAAATGCACTTTCAGCCCGATTGGACACTTCAGGTGAAACTGTCAAAATCTTCCAAATGAGCAAAAGCACAATGAAATTAATGCTGGAAACATCTTCAAGTTTCTAAAATACTCTAATGACAGCAAAAAGTTTGAGTCTACAACATTTAGTTAAGGTGTGAGAGCCAAAATGAACTTTGTATTGCTGTAAACGCGTTTTCAGCGCCTGATTGTACACTTCAGGTGAAACTGTCAAAATCTTCAAAATGAGCAAAAGCACAATGAAATTAATGCTGGAATCATCTTCAAGTTGCTAAAATACACTAATGACAGCAACAAGTTTGAGTCTACAACATTTAGTTAAGGTGTGAGAGCCTAAATGAACTTTGTATTGCTTTAAATGCATTTTCAGCCCGATTGTACACTTCAGGTAAAACTGTCAAAATCTTCAAAATGAGCAAAAGCACAATGAAATTAATGCTGGAATCATCTTCAAGTTGCTAAAATACACTAATGACAGCAAAAAGTTTGAGTCTACAACATTTAGTTAAGGTGTGAGAGCCAAAATGAACTTTGTATTGCTGTAAACGCGTTTTCAGCACCTGATTGTACACTTCAGGTGAAACTGTCAAATTCTTCAAAATGAGCAAAAGCACAATGAAATTAATGCTGGAAACATCTTCAAGTTGCTAAAATACACTAATGACAGCAACAAGTTTGAGTCTACAACATTTAGTTAAGGTGTGAGAGCCAAAATGAACTTTGTATTTCTTTAAATGCATTTTCAGCCCGATTGGACACTTCAGGTGAAACTGTCAAAATCTTCAAAATGAGCAAAAGCACAATGAAATTAATGCTGGAATCATCTTCAAGTTGCTAAAATACACTAATGACAGTAAAAAGTTTGAGTCTACAACATTTAGTTAAGGTGTGAGAGCCAAAATGAACTTTGTATTGCTTTAAATGCATTTTCAGCCCGAATGTACACTTCAGGTGAAACTGTCAAATTCTTCAAAATGAGCAACAGCACAATGAAATTAATGCTGGAAACATCTTCAAGTTGCTAAAATACACTAATGACAGCAACAAGTTTGAGTCTACAACATTTAGTTAAGGTGTGAGAGCCAAAATTAACTTTTTATTGCATTAAATGCATTTTCAGCCCGATTGTACACTTCAGGTGAAACTGTCAAAATCTCCAAAATGAGCAAAAGCACAATGAAATTAATGCTGGAATCATCTTCAAGTTGCTAAAATACTCTAATGACAGCAAAAAGTTTGAGTTTACAACATTTAGTTAAGGTGTGAGAGCCTAAATGAACTTTGTATTGCATTAAACGCGTTTTCAGCCCCTGATTGTACACTTCAGGTGAAACTGTCAAAATCTTCAAAATGAGCAAAAGCACAATGAAATTAATGCTGGAATCATCTTCAAGTTGCTAAAATACACTAATGACAGCAAAGAGTTTGAGTCTACAACATTTAGTTAAGGTGTGAGAGCCTAAATGAACTTTGTATTGCTTTAAATGCATTTTCAGCCCGATTGTACACTTCAGGTAAAACTGTCAAAATCTTCAAAATGAGCAAAAGCACAATGGAATTAATGCTGGAATCATCTTCAAGTTGCTAAAATACACTAATGACAGCAACAAGTTTGAGTCTACAACATTTAGTTAAGGTGTGCGAGCCTAAATGAACTTTGTATTGCTTTAAATGCATTTTCAGCCCGATTGTACACTTCAGGTAAAACTGTCAAAATCTTCAAAATGAGCAAAAGCACAATGAAATTAATGCTGGAATCATCTTCAAGTTGCTAAAATACACTAATGACAGCAAAAAGTTTGAGTCTACAACATTTAGTTAAGGTGTGAGAGCCAAAATGAACAATGTATTGCTGTAAACGCGTTTTCAGCACCTGAATGTACACTTCAGGTGAAACTGTCAAAATCTTCAAAATGAGCAAAAGCACAATGAAATTAATGTTGGAATCATTTTCAAGTTGCTAAAATACACTAATGACAGCAAAAAGTTTGAGTCTACAACATTTAGTTAAGGTGTGAGAGCCAAAATTAACTTTGTATTGCTTTAAATGCACTTTCAGCCCGAATGTACACTTCAGATGAAACTGTCAAAATCTTCAAAATGAGCAAAAGCACAATGAAATTAATGCTGGAATCATCTTCAAGTTGCTAAAATACACTAATGACAGTAAAAAGTTTGAGTGTACAACATTTAGTTAAGGTGTGAGAGCCAAAATGAACTTTGTATTGCTTTAAATGCATTTTCAGCCCGATTGGACACTTCAGGTGATACTGTCAAAATCTTCAAAATGAGCAAAAGCACAATAAAATTAATGTTGGAATCATCTTCAAGTTGCTAAAATACACTAATGACAGTAAAAAGTTTGAGTCTACAACATTTAGTTAAGGTGTGAGTGCCAAAATGAACTTTGTATTGCTTTAAATGCATTTTCAGCCTGAATGTACACTTCAGGTGAAACTGTCAAATTCTTCAAAATGAGCAAAAGCACAATGAAATTAATGCTGGAAACATCTTCAAGTTGCTAAAATACACTAATGACAGCAACAAGTTTGAGTCTACAACATTTAGTTAAGGTGTGAGAGCCAAAATGAATTTTTTATTGCTTTAAATGCATTTTCAGCCCGATTGTACACTTCAGGTGAAACTGTCAAAATCTTCAAAATGAGCAAAAGCACAATGAAATTAATGCTGGAATCATCTTCAAGTTTCTAAAATACTCTAATGACAGCAAAAAGTTTGAGTCTACAACATTTAGTTAAGGTGTGAGAGCCTAAATGAACTTTGTATTGCTTTAAACGCGTTTTCAGCCCCTGATTGTACACTTCAGGTGAAACTGTCAAAATCTTCAAAATGAGCAAAAGCACAATGAAATTAATGCTGGAATCATCTTCAAGTTGCTAAAATACACTAATGACAGCAAAAAGTTTGAGTCTACAACATTTAGTTAAGGTGTGAGAGCCTAAATGAACTTTGTATTGCTTTAAATGTATTTTCAGCCCGATTGTACACTTCAGGTAAAACTGTCAAAATCTTCAAAATGAGCAAAAGCACAATGGAATTAATGCTGGAATCATCTTCAAGTTGCTAAAATACACTAATGACAGCAACAAGTTTGAGTCTACAACATTTAGTTAAGGTGTGCGAGCCTAAATTAACTTTGTATTGCTTTAAATGCACTTTCAGCCCGAATGTACACTTCAGATGAAACTGTCAAAATCTTCAAAATGAGCAAAAGCACAATGAAATTAATGCTGGAATCATCTTCAAGTTGCTAAAATACACTAATGACAGTAAAAAGTTTGAGTGTACAACATTTAGTTAAGGTGTGAGAGCCAAAATGAACTTTGTATTGCTTTAAATGCACTTTCAGCCCGAATGTACACTTCAGATGAAACTGTCAAAATCTTCAAAATGAGCAAAAGCACAATGAAATTAATGCTGGAATCATCTTCAAGTTTCTAAAATACTCTAATGACAGCAAAACGTTTGAGTCTACAACATTTAGTTAAGGTGTGAGAGCCAAAATGAACTTTGTATTGCTTTAAATGCATTTTGAGCCCGATTGGACACCTCAGGTGAAACTGTCAAAATCTTCAAAATGAGCAAAAGCACAATGAAATTAATGCTGGAATCATCTTCAAGTTGCTAAAATACACTAATGACAGTAAAAAGTTTGAGTCTACAACATTTAGTTAAGGTGTGAGAGCCAAAATGAACTTTGTATTGCTTTAAATGCATTTTCAGCCCGAATGTACACTTCAGGTGAAACTGTCAAAATCTTCAAAATGAGCAAAAGCACAATGAAATTAATGCTGGAATCATCTTCAAAATTCTAAAATACTCTAATGACAGCAAAAAGTTTGAGTCTGCAACATTTAGTTAAGGTGTGAGAGCCAAAATGAACTTTGTATTGCTGTAAACGCGTTTTCAGCACCTGATTGTACACTTCAGGTGAAACTGTCAAAATCTTCAAAATGAGCAAAAGCACAATGAAATTAATGCTGGAATCATCTTCAAGTTGCTAAAATACACTAATGACAGCAAAAAGTTTGAGTTTACAACATTTAGTTAAGGTGTGAGAGCCTAAATGAACTTTGTATTGCTTTAAACGCGTTTTCAGCCCCTGATTGTACACTTCAGGTGAAACTGTCAAAATCTTCAAAATGAGCAAAAGCACAATGAAATTAATGCTGGAATCATCTTCAAGTTGCTAAAATACACTAATGACAGCAAAAAGTTTGAGTCTACAACATTTAGTTAAGGTGTGCGAGCCTAAATTAACTTTGTATTGCTTTAAATGCATTTTCAGCCCGATTGTACACTTCAGGTAAAACTGTCAAAATCTTCAAAATGAGCAAAAGCACAATGAAATTAATGCTGGAATCATCTTCAAGTTGCTAAAATACACTAATGACAGCAAAAAGTTTGAGTCTACAACATTTAGTTAAGGTGTGAGAGCCTAAATGAACTTTGTATTGCTTTAAACGCGTTTTCAGGCCCTGATTGTACACTTCAGGTGAAACTGTCAAAATCTCCAAAATGAGCAAAAGCACAATGAAATTAATGCTGGAATCATCTTCAAGTTGCTAAAATACACTAATGACAGCAACAAGTTTGAGTCTACAACATTTAGTTAAGGTGTGAGAGCCTAAATGAACTTTGTATTGCTTTAAACGCGTTTTCAGGCCCTGATTGTACACTTCAGGTGAAACTGTCAAAATCTCCAAAATGAGCAAAAGCACAATGAAATTAATGCTGGAATCATCTTCAAGTTGCTAAAATACACTAATGACAGCAACAAGTTTGAGTCTACAACATTTAGTTAAGGTGTGAGAGCCTAAATGAACTTTGTATTGCTTTAAATGCATTTTCAGCCCGACTGTATACTTCAGGTAAAACTGTCATAATCTTCAAAATGAGCAAAAGCACAATGGAATTAATGCTGGAATCATCTTCAAGTTGCTAAAATACACTAATGACAGCAACACGTTTGAGTTTACAACATTTAGTTAAGGTGTGAGAGCCAAAATGAACTTTGTATTGCTTTAAATGCATTTTCAGCCCGATTGGACACTTCAGGTGAAACTGTCAAAATCTTCAAAATGAGCAAAAGCACAATAAAATTAATGCTGGAATCATCTTCAAGTTGCTAAAATACACTAATGACAGCAACAAGTTTGAGTCTACAACATTTAGTTAAGGTGTGAGAGCCAAAATTAACTTTTTATTGCTTTAAATGCATTTTCAGCCCGATTGTACACTTCAGGTGAAACTGTCAAAATCTTCAAAATGAGCAAAAGCACAATGAAATTAATGCTGGAATCATCTTCAAGTTTCTAAAATACTCTAATGACAGCAAAAAGTTTGAGTCTACAACATTTAGTTAAGGTGTGAGAGCCAAAATGAACAATGTATTGCTGTAAACGCGTTTTCAGCACCTGAATGTACACTTCAGGTGAAACTGTCAAAATCTTCAAAATGAGCAAAAGCACAATGAAACTAATGTTGGAATCATCTTCAAGTTGCTAAAATACACTAATGACAGCAAAAAGTTTGAGTCTACAACATTTAGTTAAGGTGTGAGAGCCAAAATGAACTTTGTATTGCTTTAAATGCATTTTCAGCCCGATTGGACACTTCAGGTGAAACTGTCAAAATCTTCAAAATGAGCAAAAGCACAATAAAATTAATGCTGGAATCATCTTCAAGTTGCTAAAATACACTAATGACAGTAAAAAGTTTGAGTCTACAACATTTAGTTAAGGTGTGAGAGCCAAAATTAACTTTGTATTGCTTTAAATGCATTTTCAGCCAGAATGTACACTTCAGGTGAAACTGTCAAATTCTTCAAAATGAGCTAAAGCACAATGAAATTAATGCTGGAAACATCTTCAAGTTTCTAAAATACTCTAATGACAGCAAAAAGTTTGAGTCTACAACATTTAGTTAAGGTGTGAGAGCCAAAATTAACTTTGTATTGCTGTAAACGCGTTTTCAGCCCCTGATTGTACACTTCAGGTGAAACTGTCAAAATCTTCAAAATGAGCAAAAGCACAATGAAATTAATGCTGGAATCATCTTCAAGTTGCTAAAATACACTAATGACAGCAAAAAGTTTGAGTCTACAACATTTAGTTAAGGTGTGAGAGCCAAAATGAACTTTGTATTGCTGTAAACGCGTTTTCAGCACCTGATTGTACACTTCAGGTGAAACTGTCAAAATCTTCAAAATGAGCAAAAGCACAATGAAATTAATGCTGGAATCATCTTCAAGTTGCTAAAATACACTAATGACAGCAAAAAGTTTGAGTTTACAACATTTAGTTAAGGTGTGAGAGCCTAAATGAACTTTGTATTGCTTTAAACGCGTTTTCAGCCCCTGATTGTACACTTCAGGTGAAACTGTCAAAATCTTCAAAATGAGCAAAAGCACAAAGAAATTAATGCTGGAATCATCTTCAAGTTGCTAAAATACACTAATGAGAGCAAAAGGTTTGAGTCTACAACATTTAGTTAAGGTGTGAGAGCCTAAATGAACTTTGTATTGCTTTAAATGCATTTTCAGCCCGATTGGACACTTCAGGTGAAACTGTCAAAATCTTCAAAATGAGCAAAAGCACAATGAAATTAATGCTGGAATCATCTTCAAGTTGCTAAAATACTCTAATGACAGCAAAAAGTTTGAGTCTACAACATTTAGTTAAGGTGTGAGAGCCTAAATGAACTTTGTATTGCTTTAAACGCGTTTTCAGCCCCTGATTGTACACCTCAGGTGAAACTGTCAAAATCTTCAAAATGAGCAAAAGCACAATGAAATTAATGCTGGAATCATCTTCAAGTTGCTAAAATACACTAATGACAGCAAAAAGTTTGAGTCTACAACATTTAGTTAAGGTGTGAGAGCCTAAATGAACTTTGTATTGCTTTAAATGCATTTTCAGCCCGATTGTACACTTCAGGTAAAACTGTCAAAATCTTCCAAATGAGCAAAAGCACAATGGAATTAATGCTGGAATCATCTTCAAGTTGCTAAAATACACTAATGACAGCAAAAAGTTTGAGTCTACAACATTTAGTTAAGGTGTGAGAGCCAAAATGAACTTTGTATTGCTTTAAATGCACTTTCAGCCCGATTGGACACTTCAGGTGAAACTGTCAAAATCTTCCAAATGAGCAAAAGCACAATGAAATTAATGCTGGAAACATCTTCAAGTTTCTAAAATACTCTAATGACAGCAAAAAGTTTGAGTCTACAACATTTAGTTAAGGTGTGAGAGCCAAAATGAACTTTGTATTGCTGTAAACGCGTTTTCAGCGCCTGATTGTACACTTCAGGTGAAACTGTCAAAATCTTCAAAATGAGCAAAAGCACAATGAAATTAATGCTGGAATCATCTTCAAGTTGCTAAAATACACTAATGACAGCAACAAGTTTGAGTCTACAACATTTAGTTAAGGTGTGAGAGCCTAAATGAACTTTGTATTGCTTTAAATGCATTTTCAGCCCGATTGTACACTTCAGGTAAAACTGTCAAAATCTTCAAAATGAGCAAAAGCACAATGAAATTAATGCTGGAATCATCTTCAAGTTGCTAAAATACACTAATGACAGCAAAAAGTTTGAGTCTACAACATTTAGTTAAGGTGTGAGAGCCAAAATGAACTTTGTATTGCTGTAAACGCGTTTTCAGCACCTGATTGTACACTTCAGGTGAAACTGTCAAATTCTTCAAAATGAGCAAAAGCACAATGAAATTAATGCTGGAAACATCTTCAAGTTGCTAAAATACACTAATGACAGCAACAAGTTTGAGTCTACAACATTTAGTTAAGGTGTGAGAGCCAAAATGAACTTTGTATTTCTTTAAATGCATTTTCAGCCCGATTGGACACTTCAGGTGAAACTGTCAAAATCTTCAAAATGAGCAAAAGCACAATGAAATTAATGCTGGAATCATCTTCAAGTTGCTAAAATACACTAATGACAGTAAAAAGTTTGAGTCTACAACATTTAGTTAAGGTGTGAGAGCCAAAATTAACTTTGTATTGCTTTAAATGCATTTTCAGCCCGAATGTACACTTCAGGTGAAACTGTCAAATTCTTCAAAATGAGCAACAGCACAATGAAATTAATGCTGGAAACATCTTCAAGTTGCTAAAATACACTAATGACAGCAACAAGTTTGAGTCTACAACATTTAGTTAAGGTGTGAGAGCCAAAATTAACTTTTTATTGCTTTAAATGCATTTTCAGCCCGATTGTACACTTCAGGTGAAACTGTCAAAATCTTCAAAATGAGCAAAAACACAGTGAAATTAATGCTGGAATCATCTTCAAGTTTCTAAAATACTCTAATGACAGCAAAAAGTTTGAGTCTACAACATTTAGTTAAGGTGTGAGAGCCAAAATGAACTTTGTATTGCTGTAAACGCGTTTTCAGCACCTGATTGTACACTTCAGGTGAAACTGTCAAAATCTTCAAAATGAGCAAAAGCACAATGAAATTAATGCTGGAATCATCTTCAAGTTGCTACAATACTCTAATGACAGCAAAAAGTTTGAGTTTACAACATTTAGTTAAGGTGTGAGAGCCTAAATGAACTTTGTATTGCATTAAACGCGTTTTCAGCCCCTGATTGTACACTTCAGGTGAAACTGTCAAAATCTTCAAAATGAGCAAAAGCACAATGAAATTAATGCTGGAATCATCTTCAAGTTGCTAAAATACACTAATGACAGCAAAGAGTTTGAGTCTACAACATTTAGTTAAGGTGTGAGAGCCTAAATGAACTTTGTATTGCTTTAAATGCATTTTCAGCCCGATTGTACACTTCAGGTAAAACTGTCAAAATCTTCAAAATGAGCAAAAGCACAATGGAATTAATGCTGGAATCATCTTCAAGTTGCTAAAATACACTAATGACAGCAACAAGTTTGAGTCTACAACATTTAGTTAAGGTGTGCGAGCCTAAATGAACTTTGTATTGCTTTAAATGCATTTTCAGCCCGATTGTACACTTCAGGTAAAACTGTCAAAATCTTCAAAATGAGCAAAAGCACAATGAAATTAATGCTGGAATCATCTTCAAGTTGCTAAAATACACTAATGACAGCAAAAAGTTTGAGTCTACAACATTTAGTTAAGGTGTGAGAGCCAAAATTAACTTTGTATTGCTTTAAATGCACTTTCAGCCCGAATGTACACTTCAGATGAAACTGTCAAAATCTTCAAAATGAGCAAAAGCACAATGAAATTAATGCTGGAATCATCTTCAAGTTGCTAAAATACACTAATGACAGTAAAAAGTTTGAGTGTACAACATTTAGTTAAGGTGTGAGAGCCAAAATGAACTTTGTATTGCTTTAAATGCATTTTCAGCCCGATTGGACACTTCAGGTGAAACTGTCAAAATCTTCAAAATGAGCAAAAGCACAATAAAATTAATGTTGGAATCATCTTCAAGTTGCTAAAATACACTAATGACAGTAAAAAGTTTGAGTCTACAACATTTAGTTAAGGTGTGAGTGCCAAAATGAACTTTGTATTGCTTTAAATGCATTTTCAGCCTGAATGTACACTTCAGGTGAAACTGTCAAATTCTTCAAAATGAGCAAAAGCACAATGAAATTAATGCTGGAAACATCTTCAAGTTGCTAAAATACACTAATGACAGCAACAAGTTTGAGTCTACAACATTTAGTTAAGGTGTGAGAGCCAAAATGAATTTTTTATTGCTTTAAATGCATTTTCAGCCCGATTGTACACTTCAGGTGAAACTGTCAAAATCTTCAAAATGAGCAAAAGCACAATGAAATTAATGCTGGAATCATCTTCAAGTTTCTAAAATACTCTAATGACAGCAAAAAGTTTGAGTCTACAACATTTAGTTAAGGTGTGAGAGCCTAAATGAACTTTGTATTGCTTTAAACGCGTTTTCAGCCCCTGATTGTACACTTCAGGTGAAACTGTCAAAATCTTCAAAATGAGCAAAAGCACAATGAAATTAATGCTGGAATCATCTTCAAGTTGCTAAAATACACTAATGACAGCAAAAAGTTTGAGTCTACAACATTTAGTTAAGGTGTGAGAGCCTAAATGAACTTTGTATTGCTTTAAATGCATTTTCAGCCCGATTGTACACTTCAGGTAAAACTGTCAAAATCTTCAAAATGAGCAAAAGCACAATGGAATTAATGCTGGAATCATCTTCAAGTTGCTAAAATACACTAATGACAGCAACAAGTTTGAGTCTACAACATTTAGTTAAGGTGTGCGAGCCTAAATTAACTTTGTATTGCTTTAAATGCATTTTCAGCCCGATTGTACACTTCAGGTAAAACTGTCAAAATCTTCAAAATGAGCAAAAGCACAATGAAATTAATGCTGGAATCATCTTCAAGCTGCTAAAATACACTAATGACAGCAAAAAGTTTGAGTCTACAACATTTAGTTAAGGTGTGAGAGCCAAAATGAACAATGTATTGCTGTAAACGCGTTTTCAGCACCTGAATGTACACTTCAGGTGAAACTGTCAAAATCTTCAAAATGAGCAAAAGCACAATGAAATTAATGTTGGAATCATCTTCAAGTTGCTAAAATACACTAATGACAGCAAAAAGTTTGAGTCTACAACATTTAGTTAAGGTGTGAGAGCCAAAATGAACTTTGTATTGCTTTAAATGCACTTTCAGCCCGAATGTACACTTCAGATGAAACTGTCAAAATCTTCAAAATGAGCAAAAGCACAATGAAATTAATGCTGGAATCATCTTCAAGTTTCTAAAATACTCTAATGACATTAAAACGTTTGAGTCTACAACATTTAGTTAAGGTGTGAGAGCCAAAATGAACTTTGTATTGCTGTAAACGCGTTTTCAGCACCTGATTGTACACTTCAGGTGAAACTGTCAAAATCTTCAAAATGAGCAAAAGCACAATGAAATTAATGCTGGAATCATCTTCAAGTTGCTAAAATACACTAATGACAGCAAAAAGTTTGAGTCTACAACATTTAGTTAAGGTGTGAGAGCCTAAATGAACTTTGTATTGCTTTAAACGCGTTTTCAGCCCCTGATTGTATACTTCAGGTGAAACTGTCAAAATCTCCAAAATGAGCAAAAGCACAATGAAATTAATGCTGGAATCATCTTCAAGTTGCTAAAATACACTAATGACAGCAACAAGTTTGAGTCTACAACATTTAGTTAAGGTGTGAGAGCCTAAATGAACTTTGTATTGCTTTAAATGCATTTTCAGCCCGATTGTACACTTCAGGTAAAACTGTCAAAATCTTCAAAATGAGCAAAAGCACAATGGAATTAATGCTGGAATCATCTTCAAGTTGCTAAAATACACTAATGACAGCAAAAAGTTTGAGTCTACAACATTTAGTTAAGGTGTGAGAGCCAAAATGAACTTTGTATTGCTTTAAATGCATTTTCAGCCCGATTGGACACTTCAGGTGAAACTGTCAAAATCTTCAAAATGAGCAAAAGCACAATGAAGTTAATGCTGGAATCATCTTCAAGTTGCTAAAATACACTAATGACAGTAAAAAGTTTGAGTCTACAACATTTAGTTAAGGTGTGAGAGCCAAAATGAACTTTGTATTGCTTTAAATGCATTTTCAGCCCGAATGTACACTTCAGGTGAAACTGTCAAATTCTTCAAAATGAGCAAAAGCACAATGAAATTAATGCTGGAAACATCTTCAAGTTTCTAAAATACTCTAATGACAGCAAAAAGTTTGAGTCTACAACATTTAGTTAAGGTGTGAGAGCCAAAATGAACTTTGTATTGCTGTAAACGCGTTTACACTTCAGGTTGCTAAAATACACTAATGACAGCAAAAAGTTTGAGTCTACAACATTTAGTTAAGGTGTGAGAGCCAAAATGAACTTTGTATTGCTTTAAATGCATTTTGAGCCCGATTGGACACCTCAGGTGAAACTGTCAAAATCTTCAAAATGAGCAAAAGCACAATGAAATTAATGCTGGAATCATCTTCAAGTTGCTAAAATACACTAATGACAGTAAAAAGTTTGAGTCTACAACATTTAGTTAAGGTGTGAGAGCCAAAATGAACTTTGTATTGCTTTAAATGCATTTTCAGCCCGAATGTACACTTCAGGTGAAACTGCCAAAATCTTCAAAATGAGCAAAAGCACAATGAAATTAATGCTGGAATCATCTTCAAAATTCTAAAATACTCTAATGACAGCAAAAAGTTTGAGTCTGCAACATTTAGTTAAGGTGTGAGAGCCAAAATGAACTTTGTATTGCTGTAAACGCGTTTTCAGCACCTGATTGTACACTTCAGGTGAAACTGTCAAAATCTTCAAAATGAGCAAAAGCACAATGAAATTAATGCTGGAATCATCTTCAAGTTGCTAAAATACACTAATGACAGCAAAAAGTTTGAGTTTACAACATTTAGTTAAGGTGTGAGAGCCTAAATGAACTTTGTATTGCTTTAAACGCGTTTTCAGCCCCTGATTGTACACTTCAGGTGAAACTGTCAAAATCTTCAAAATGAGCAAAAGCACAATGAAATTAATGCTGGAATCATCTTCAAGTTGCTAAAATACACTAATGACAGCAAAAAGTTTGAGTCTACAACATTTAGTTAAGGTGTGCGAGCCTAAATTAACTTTGTATTGCTTTAAATTCATTTTCAGCCCGATTGTACACTTCAGGTAAAACTGTCAAAATCTTCAAAATGAGCAAAAGCACAATGAAATTAATGCTGGAATCATCTTCAAGTTGCTAAAATACACTAATGACAGCAAAAAGTTTGAGTCTACAACATTTAGTTAAGGTGTGAGAGCCAAAATGAACAATGTATTGCTGTAAACGCGTTTTCAGCACCTGAATGTACACTTCAGGTGAAACTGTCAAAATCTTCAAAATGAGCAAAAGCACAATGAAATTAATGTTGGAATCATCTTCAAGTTGCTAAAATACACTAATGACAGCAAAAAGTTTGAGTCTACAACATTTAGTTAAGGTGTGAGAGCCAAAATTAACTTTGTATTGCTTTAAATGCACTTTCAGCCCGAATGTACACTTCAGATGAAACTGTCAAAATCTTCAAAATGAGCAAAAGCACAATGAAATTAATGCTGGAATCATCTTCAAGTTTCTAAAATACTCTAATGACAGCAAAAAGTTTGAGTCTACAACATTTAGTTAAGGTGTGAGAGCCAAAATGAACTTTGTATTGCTGTAAACGCGTTTTCAGCACCTGATTGTACACTTCAGGTGAAACTGTCAAAATCTTCAAAATGAGCAAAAGCACAATGAAATTAATGCTGGAATCATCTTCAAGTTGCTAAAATACACTAATGACAGCAAAAAGTTTGAGTCTACAACATTTAGTTAAGGTGTGAGAGCCTAAATGAACTTTGTATTGCTTTAAACGCGTTTTCAGGCCCTGATTGTACACTTCAGGTGAAACTGTCAAAATCTCCAAAATGAGCAAAAGCACAATGAAATTAATGCTGGAATCATCTTCAAGTTGCTAAAATACACTAATGACAGCAAAAAGTTTGAGTCTACAACATTTAGTTAAGGTGTGAGAGCCTAAATGAACTTTGTATTGCTTTAAATGCATTTTCAGCCCGACTGTATACTTCAGGTAAAACTGTCAAAATCTTCAAAATGAGCAAAAGCACAATGGAATTAATGCTGGAATCATCTTCAAGTTGCTAAAATACACTAATGACAGCAACACGTTTGAGTCTACAACATTTAGTTAAGGTGTGAGAGCCAAAATGAACTTTGTATTGCTTTAAATGCATTTTCAGCCCGATTGGACACTTCAGGTGAAACTGTCAAAATCTTCAAAATGAGCAAAAGCACAATGAAATTAATGCTGGAATCATCTTCAAGTTGCTAAAATACACTAATGACAGCAACAAGTTTGAGTCTACAACATTTAGTTAAGGTGTGAGAGCCAAAATGAACTTTTTATTGCTTTAAATGCATTTTCAGCCCGATTGTACACTTCAGGTGAAACTGTCAAAATCTTCAAAATGAGCAAAAGCACAATGAAATTAATGCTGGAATCATCTTCAAGTTTCTAAAATACTCTAATGACAGCAAAAAGTTTGAGTCTACAACATTTAGTTAAGGTGTGAGAGCCAAAATGAACAATGTATTGCTGTAAACGCGTTTTCAGCACCTGAATGTACACTTCAGGTGAAACTGTCAAAATCTTCAAAATGAGCAAAAGCACAATGAAATTAATGCTGGAATCATCTTCAAGTTGCTAAAATACACTAATGACAGCAAAAAGTTTGAGTCTACAACATTTAGTTAAGGTGTGAGAGCCTAAATGAACTTTGTATTGCTTTAAACGCGTTTTCAGGCCCTGATTGTACACTTCAGGTGAAACTGTCAAAATCTCCAAAATGAGCAAAAGCACAATGAAATTAATGCTGGAATCATCTTCAAGTTGCTAAAATACACTAATGACAGCAACAAGTTTGAGTCTACAACATTTAGTTAAGGTGTGAGAGCCTAAATGAACTTTGTATTGCTTTAAATGCATTTTCAGCCCGACTGTATACTTCAGGTAAAACTGTCAAAATCTTCAAAATGAGCAAAAGCACAATGGAATTAATGCTGGAATCATCTTCAAGTTGCTAAAATACACTAATGACAGCAACACGTTTGAGTCTACAACATTTAGTTAAGGTGTGAGAGCCAAAATGAACTTTGTATTGCTTTAAATGCATTTTCAGCCCGATTGGACACTTCAGGTGAAACTGTCAAAATCTTCAAAATGAGCAAAAGCACAATGAAATTAATGCTGGAATCATCTTCAAGTTGCTAAAATACACTAATGACAGCAACAAGTTTGAGTCTACAACATTTAGTTAAGGTGTGAGAGCCAAAATGAACTTTTTATTGCTTTAAATGCATTTTCAGCCCGATTGTACACTTCAGGTGAAACTGTCAAAATCTTCAAAATGAGCAAAAGCACAATGAAATTAATGCTGGAATCATCTTCAAGTTTCTAAAATACTCTAATGACAGCAAAAAGTTTGAGTCTACAACATTTAGTTAAGGTGTGAGAGCCAAAATGAACAATGTATTGCTGTAAACGCGTTTTCAGCACCTGAATGTACACTTCAGGTGAAACTGTCAAAATCTTCAAAATGAGCAAAAGCACAATGAAATTAATGTTGGAATCATCTTCAAGTTGCTAAAATACACTAATGACAGCAAAAAGTTTGAGTCTACAACATTTAGTTAAGGTGTGAGAGCCAAAATGAACTTTGTATTGCTTTAAATGCATTTTCAGCCCGATTGGACACTTCAGGTGAAACTGTCAAAATCTTCAAAATGAGCAAAAGCACAAAAAAATTAATGCTGGAATCATCTTCAAGTTGCTAAAATACACTAATGACAGTAAAAAGTTTGAGTCTACAACATTTAGTTAAGGTGTGAGAGCCAAAATTAACTTTGTATTGCTTTAAATGCATTTTCAGCCAGAATGTACACTTCAGGTGAAACTGTCAAATTCTTCAAAATGAGCTAAAGCACAATGAAATTAATGCTGGAAACATCTTCAAGTTTCTAAAATACTCTAATGACAGCAAAAAGTTTGAGTCTACAACATTTAGTTAAGGTGTGAGAGCCAAAATGAACTTTGTATTGCTGTAAACGCGTTTTCAGCCCCTGATTGTACACTTCAGGTGAAACTGTCAAAATCTTCAAAATGAGCAAAAGCACAATGAAATTAATGCTGGAATCATCTTCAAGTTGCTAAAATACACTAATGACAGCAAAAAGTTTGAGTCTACAACATTTAGTTAAGGTGTGAGAGCCTAAATGAATTTTGTATTGCTTTAAATGCATTTTCAGCCCGATTGTACACTTCAGGTAAAACTGTCAAAATCTTCAAAATGAGCAAAAGCACAATGAAATTAATGCTGGAATCATCTTCAAGTTGCTAAAATACACTAATGACAGCAAAAAGTTTGAGTCTACAACATTTAGTTAAGGTGTGAGAGCCAAAATGAACTTTGTATTGCTTTAAATGCATTTTCAGCCCGAATGTACACTTCAGGTGAAACTGTCAAATTCTTCAAAATGAGCAAAAGCACAATGAAATTAATGCTGGAAACATCTTCAAGTTGCTAAAATACACTAATGACAGCAACAAGTTTGAGTCTACAACATTTAGTTAAGGTGTGAGAGCCAAAATGAACTTTTTATTGCTTTAAATGCATTTTCAGCCCGATTGTACACTTCAGGTGAAACTGTCAAAATCTTCAAAATGAGCAAAAGCACAATGAAATTAATGCTGGAATCATCTTCAAGTTTCTAAAATACTCTAATGACAGCAAAAAGTTTGAGTCTACAACATTTAGTTAAGGTGTGAGAGCCAAAATGAACTTTGTATTGCTGTAAACACGTTTTCAGCACCTGATTGTACACTTCAGGTGAAACTGTCAAAATCTTCAAAATGAGCAAAAGCACAATGAAATTAATGCTGGAATCATCTTCAAGTTGCTAAAATACACTAATGACAGCAAAAAGTTTGAGTTTACAACATTTAGTTAAGGTGTGAGAGCCTAAATGAACTTTGTATTGCTTTAAACGCGTTTTCAGCCCCTGATTGTACACTTCAGGTGAAACTGTCAAAATCTTCAAAATGAGCAAAAGCACAATGAAATTAATGCTGGAATCATCTTCAAGTTGCTAAAATACACTATTGACAGCAAAAAGTTTGAGTCTACAACACTTAGTTAAGGTGTGAGAGCCTAAATGAACTTTGTATTGCTTTAAATGCATTTTCAGCCTGATTGTACACTTCAGGTAAAACTGTCAAAATCTTCAAAATGAGCAAAAGCACAATGGAATTAATGCTGGAATCATCTTCAAGTTGCTAAAATACACTAATGACAGCAACAAGTTTGAGTCTACAACATTTAGTTAAGGTGTGCGAGCCTAAATGAACTTTGTATTGCTTTAAATGCATTTTCAGCCCGATTGTACACTTCAGGTAAAACTGTCAAAATCTTCAAAATGAGCAAAAGCACAATGAAATTAATGCTGGAATCATCTTCAAGTTGCTAAAATACACTAATGACAGCAAATAGTTTGAGTCTACAACATTTAGTTAAGGTGTGAGAGCCAAAATGAACAATGTATTGCTGTAAACGCGTTTTCAGCACCTGAATGTACACTTCAGGTGAAACTGTCAAAATCTTCAAAATGAGCAAAAGCACAATGAAATTAATGCTGGAATCATCTTCAAGTTGCTAAAATACACTATTGACAGCAAAAAGTTTGAGTCTACAACACTTAGTTAAGGTGTGAGAGCCTAAATGAACTTTGTATTGCTTTAAATGCATTTTCAGCCTGATTGTACACTTCAGGTAAAACTGTCAAAATCTTCAAAATGAGCAAAAGCACAATGGAATTAATGCTGGAATCATCTTCAAGTTGCTAAAATACACTAATGACAGCAACAAGTTTGAGTCTACAACATTTAGTTAAGGTGTGCGAGCCTAAATGAACTTTGTATTGCTTTAAATGCATTTTCAGCCCGATTGTACACTTCAGGTAAAACTGTCAAAATCTTCAAAATGAGCAAAAGCACAATGAAATTAATGCTGGAATCATCTTCAAGTTGCTAAAATACACTAATGACAGCAAAAAGTTTGAGTCTACAACATTTAGTTAAGGTGTGAGAGCCAAAATGAACAATGTATTGCTGTAAACGCGTTTTCAGCACCTGAATGTACACTTCAGATGAAACTGTCAAAATCTTCAAAATGAGCAAAAGCACAATGAAATTAATGCTGGAATCATCTTCAAGTTGCTAAAATACACTAATGACAGTAAAAAGTTTGAGTGTACAACATTTAGTTAAGGTGTGAGAGCCAAAATGAACTTTGTATTGCTTTAAATGCACTTTCAGCCCGAATGTACACTTCAGATGAAACTGTCAAAATCTTCAAAATGAGCAAAAGCACAATGAAATTAATGCTGGAATCATCTTCAAGTTGCTAAAATACACTAATGACAGCAAAAAGTTTGAGTCTACAACATTTATTTAAGGTGTGAGAGCCAAAATGAACTTTGTATTGCTTTAAATGCATTTTCAGCCCGATTGGACACTTCAGGTGAAACTGTCAAAATCTTCAAAATGAGCAAAAGCACAATAAAATTAATGCTGGAATCATCTTCAAGTTGCTAAAATACACTAATGACAGCAAAAAGTTTGAGTCTACAACATTTATTTAAGGTGTGAGAGCCAAAATGAACTTTGTATTGCTTTAAATGCATTTTCAGCCCGATTGGACACTTCAGTTGAAACTGTCAAAATCTTCAAAATGAGCTAAAGCACAATGAAATTAATGCTGGAAACATCTTCAAGTTTCTAAAATACTCTAATGACAGCAAAAAGTTTGAGTCTACAACATTTAGTTAAGGTGTGAGAGCCAAAATGAACTTTGTATTGCTGTAAACGCGTTTTCAGCACCTGATTGTACACTTCAGGTGAAACTGTCAAAATCTTCAAAATGAGCAAAAGCTCAATGAAATTAATGCTGGAATCATCTTCAAGTTGCTAAAATACACTAATGACAGCAAAAAGTTTGAGTTTACAACATTTAGTTAAGGTGTGAGAGCCTAAATGAACTTTGTATTGCTTTAAACGCGTTTTCAGCCCCTGATTGTACACTTCAGGTGAAACTGTCAAAATCTTCAAAATGAGCAAAAGCACAAAGAAATTAATGCTGGAATCATCTTCAAGTTGCTAAAATACACTAATGAGAGCAAAAAGTTTGAGTCTACAACATTTAGTTAAGGTGTGAGAGCCTAAATGAACTTTGTATTGCTTTAAATGCATTTTCAGCCCGATTGGACACTTCAGGTGAAACTGTCAAAATCTTCAAAATGAGCAAAAGCACAATGAAATTAATGCTGGAATCATCTTCAAGTTGCTAAAATACACTAATGACAGCAACAAGTTTGAGTCTACAACATTTAGTTAAGGTGTGAGAGCCAAAATTAACTTTGTATTGCTTTAAATGCACTTTCAGCCCGAATGTACACTTCAGATGAAACTGTCAAAATCTTCAAAATGAGCAAAAGCACAATGAAATTAATGCTGGAATCATCTTCAAGTTGCTAAAATACACTAATGAGAGCAAAAAGTTTGAGTCTACAACATTTAGTTAAGGTGTGAGAGCCTAAATAAACTTTGTATTGCTTTAAATGCATTTTCAGCCCGATTGGACACTTCAGGTGAAACTGTCAAAATCTTCAAAATGAGCAAAAGCACAATGAAATTAATGCTGGAATCATCTTCAAGTTGCTAAAATACACTAATGACAGCAAAAAGTTTGAGTCTACAATATTTAGTTAAGGTGTGAGAGCCAAAATGAACTTTGTATTGCTTTAAATACATTTTCAGCACCTGAATGTACACTTCAGGTAAAACTGTCAAAATCTTCAAAATGAGCAAAAGCACAATGAAATTAATGCTGGAATCATCTTCAAGTTTCTAAAATACTCTAATGACAGCAAAAAGTTTGAGTCTACAACATTTAGTTAAGGTGTGAGAGCCTAAATGAACTTTGTATTGCTTTAAACGCGTTTTCAGCCCCTGATTGTACACTTCAGGTGAAACTGTCAAAATCTTCAAAATGAGCAAAAGCACAATGAAATTAATGCTGGAATCATCTTCAAGTTGCTAAAATACACTAATGACAGCAAAAAGTTTGAGTCTACAACATTTAGTTAAGGTGTGAGAGCCTAAATGAACTTTGTATTGCTTTAAACGCGTTTTCAGCCCCTGATTGTACACTTCAGGTAAAACTGTCAAAATCTTCCAAATGAGCAAAAGCACAATGGAATTAATGCTGGAATCATCTTCAAGTTGCTAAAATACACTAATGACAGCAAAAAGTTTGAGTCTACAACATTTAGTTAAGGTGTGAGAGCAAAAATGAACTTTGTATTGCTTTAAATGCACTTTCAGCCCGATTGGACACTTCAGGTGAAACTGTCAAAATCTTCCAAATGAGCAAAAGCACAATGAAATTAATGCTGGAAACATCTTCAAGTTTCTAAAATACTCTAATGACAGCAAAAAGTTTGAGTCTACAACATTTAGTTAAGGTGTGAGAGCCAAAATGAACTTTGTATTGCTGTAAACGCGTTTTCAGCGCCTGATTGTACACTTCAGGTGAAACTGTCAAAATCTTCAAAATGAGCAAAAGCACAATGAAATTAATGCTGGAATCATCTTCAAGTTGCTAAAATACACTAATGACAGCAACAAGTTTGAGTCTACAACATTTAGTTAAGGTGTGAGAGCCTAAATGAACTTTGTATTGCTTTAAATGCATTTTCAGCCCGATTGGACACTTCAGGTGAAACTGTCAAAATCTTCAAAATGAGCAAAAGCACAATAAAATTAATGCTGGAATCATCTTCAAGTTGCTAAAATACACTAATGACAGCAAAAAGTTTGAGTCTACAACATTTATTTAAGGTGTGAGAGCCAAAATGAACTTTGTATTGCTTTAAATGCATTTTCAGCCCGATTGGACACTTCAGTTGAAACTGTCAAAATCTTCAAAATGAGCTAAAGCACAATGAAATTAATGCTGGAAACATCTTCAAGTTTCTAAAATACTCTAATGACAGCAAAAAGTTTGAGTCTACAACATTTAGTTAAGGTGTGAGAGCCAAAATGAACTTTGTATTGCTGTAAACGCGTTTTCAGCACCTGATTGTACACTTCAGGTGAAACTGTCAAAATCTTCAAAATGAGCAAAAGCACAATGAAATTAATGCTGGAATCATCTTCAAGTTGCTAAAATACACTAATGACAGCAAAAAGTTTGAGTTTACAACATTTAGTTAAGGTGTGAGAGCCTAAATGAACTTTGTATTGCTTTAAACGCGTTTTCAGCCCCTGATTGTACACTTCAGGTGAAACTGTCAAAATCTTCAAAATGAGCAAAAGCACAAAGAAATTAATGCTGGAATCATCTTCAAGTTGCTAAAATACACTAATGAGAGCAAAAAGTTTGAGTCTACAACATTTAGTTAAGGTGTGAGAGCCTAAATGAACTTTGTATTGCTTTAAATCTATTTTCAGCCCGATTGGACACTTCAGGTGAAACTGTCAAAATCTTCAAAATGAGCAAAAGCACAATGAAATTAATGCTGGAATCATCTTCAAGTTGCTAAAATACACTAATGACAGCAACAAGTTTGAGTCTACAACATTTAGTTAAGGTGTGAGAGCCAAAATTAACTTTGTATTGCTTTAAATGCACTTTCAGCCCGAATGTACACTTCAGATGAAACTGTCAAAATCTTCAAAATGAGCAAAAGCACAATGAAATTAATGCTGGAATCATCTTCAAGTTGCTAAAATACACTAATGAGAGCAAAAAGTTTGAGTCTACAACATTTAGTTAAGGTGTGAGAGCCTAAATGAACTTTGTATTGCTTTAAATGCATTTTCAGCCCGATTGGACACTTCAGGTGAAACTGTCAAAATCTTCAAAATGAGCAAAAGCACAATGAAATTAATGCTGGAATCATCTTCAAGTTGCTAAAATACACTAATGACAGCAAAAAGTTTGAGTCTACAATATTTAGTTAAGGTGTGAGAGCCAAAATGAACTTTGTATTGCTTTAAATACATTTTCAGCACCTGAATGTACACTTCAGGTAAAACTGTCAAAATCTTCAAAATGAGCAAAAGCACAATGAAATTAATGCTGGAATCATCTTCAAGTTTCTAAAATACTCTAATGACAGCAAAAAGTTTGAGTCTACAACATTTAGTTAAGGTGTGAGAGCCTAAATTAACTTTGTATTGCTTTAAACGCGTTTTCAGCCCCTGATTGTACACTTCAGGTGAAACTGTCAAAATCTTCAAAATGAGCAAAAGCACAATGAAATTAATGCTGGAATCATCTTCAAGTTGCTAAAATACACTAATGACAGCAAAAAGTTTGAGTCTACAACATTTAGTTAAGGTGTGAGAGCCTAAATGAACTTTGTATTGCTTTAAACGCGTTTTCAACCCCTGATTGTATACTTCAGGTGAAACTATCAAAATCTCCAAAATGAGCAAAAGCACAATGAAATTAATGCTGGAATCATCTTCAAGTTGCTAAAATACACTAATGACAGCAACAAGTTTGAGTCTACAACATTTAGTTAAGGTGTGAGAGCCTAAATGAACTTTGTATTGCTTTAAATGCATTTTCAGCCCGATTGTACACTTCAGGTAAAACTGTCAAAATCTTCCAAATGAGCAAAAGCACAATGGAATTAATGCTGGAATCATCTTCAAGTTGCTAAAATACACTAATGACAGCAAAAAGTTTGAGTCTACAACATTTAGTTAAGGTGTGAGAGCCAAAATGAACTTTGTATTGCTTTAAATGCACTTTCAGCCCGATTGGACACTTCAGGTGAAACTGTCAAAATCTTCCAAATGAGCAAAAGCACAATGAAATTAATGCTGGAAACATCTTCAAGTTTCTAAAATACTCTAATGACAGCAAAAAGTTTGAGTCTACAACATTTAGTTAAGGTGTGAGAGCCAAAATGAACTTTGTATTGCTGTAAACGCGTTTTCAGCGCCTGATTGTACACTTCAGGTGAAACTGTCAAAATCTTCAAAATGAGCAAAAGCACAATGAAATTAATGCTGGAATCATCTTCAAGTTGCTAAAATACACTAATGACAGCAACAAGTTTGAGTCTACAACATTTAGTTAAGGTGTGAGAGCCTAAATGAACTTTGTATTGCTTTAAATGCATTTTCAGCCCGATTGGACACTTCAGGTGAAACTGTCAAAATCTTCAAAATGAGCAAAAGCACAATAAAATTAATGCTGGAATCATCTTCAAGTTGCTAAAATACACTAATGACAGCAAAAAGTTTGAGTCTACAACATTTATTTAAGGTGTGAGAGCCAAAATGAACTTTGTATTGCTTTAAATGCATTTTCAGCCCGATTGGACACTTCAGTTGAAACTGTCAAAATCTTCAAAATGAGCTAAAGCACAATGAAATTAATGCTGGAAACATCTTCAAGTTTCTAAAATACTCTAATGACAGCAAAAAGTTTGAGTCTACAACATTTAGTTAAGGTGTGAGAGCCAAAATGAACTTTGTATTGCTGTAAACGCGTTTTCAGCACCTGATTGTACACTTCAGGTGAAACTGTCAAAATCTTCAAAATGAGCAAAAGCACAATGAAATTAATGCTGGAATCATCTTCAAGTTGCTAAAATACACTAATGACAGCAAAAAGTTTGAGTTTACAACATTTAGTTAAGGTGTGAGAGCCTAAATGAACTTTGTATTGCTTTAAACGCGTTTTCAGCCCCTGATTGTACACTTCAGGTGAAACTGTCAAAATCTTCAAAATGAGCAAAAGCACAAAGAAATTAATGCTGGAATCATCTTCAAGTTGCTAAAATACACTAATGAGAGCAAAAAGTTTGAGTCTACAACATTTAGTTAAGGTGTGAGAGCCTAAATGAACTTTGTATTGCTTTAAATGCATTTTCAGCCCGATTGGACACTTCAGGTGAAACTGTCAAAATCTTCAAAATGAGCAAAAGCACAATGAAATTAATGCTGGAATCATCTTCAAGTTGCTAAAATACACTAATGACAGCAACAAGTTTGAGTCTACAACATTTAGTTAAGGTGTGAGAGCCAAAATTAACTTTGTATTGCTTTAAATGCACTTTCAGCCCGAATGTACACTTCAGATGAAACTGTCAAAATCTTCAAAATGAGCAAAAGCACAATGAAATTAATGCTGGAATCATCTTCAAGTTGCTAAAATACACTAATGAGAGCAAAAAGTTTGAGTCTACAACATTTAGTTAAGGTGTGAGAGCCTAAATGAACTTTGTATTGCTTTAAATGCATTTTCAGCCCGATTGGACACTTCAGGTGAAACTGTCAAAATCTTCAAAATGAGCAAAAGCACAATGAAATTAATGCTGGAATCATCTTCAAGTTGCTAAAATACACTAATGACAGCAAAAAGTTTGAGTCTACAATATTTAGTTAAGGTGTGAGAGCCAAAATGAACTTTGTATTGCTTTAAATACATTTTCAGCACCTGAATGTACACTTCAGGTAAAACTGTCAAAATCTTCAAAATGAGCAAAAGCACAATGAAATTAATGCTGGAATCATCTTCAAGTTTCTAAAATACTCTAATGACAGCAAAAAGTTTGAGTCTACAACATTTAGTTAAGGTGTGAGAGCCTAAATTAACTTTGTATTGCTTTAAACGCGTTTTCAGCCCCTGATTGTACACTTCAGGTGAAACTGTCAAAATCTTCAAAATGAGCAAAAGCACAATGAAATTAATGCTGGAATCATCTTCAAGTTGCTAAAATACACTAATGACAGCAAAAAGTTTGAGTCTACAACATTTAGTTAAGGTGTGAGAGCCTAAATTAACTTTGTATTGCTTTAAACGCGTTTTCAACCCCTGATTGTATACTTCAGGTGAAACTATCAAAATCTCCAAAATGAGCAAAAGCACAATGAAATTAATGCTGGAATCATCTTCAAGTTGCTTAAATACACTAATGACAGCAACAAGTTTGAGTCTACAACATTTAGTTAAGGTGTGAGAGCCTAAATGAACTTTGTATTGCTTTAAATGCTTTTTCAGCCCGATTGTACACTTCAGGTAAAACTGTCAAAATCTTCCAAATGAGCAAAAGCACAATGGAATTAATGCTGGAATCATCTTCAAGTTGCTAAAATACACTAATGACAGCAAAAAGTTTGAGTCTACAACATTTAGTTAAGGTGTGAGAGCCAAAATGAACTTTGTATTGCTTTAAATGCACTTTCAGCCCGATTGGACACTTCAGGTGAAACTGTCAAAATCTTCCAAATGAGCAAAAGCACAATGAAATTAATGCTGGAAACATCTTCAAGTTTCTAAAATACTCTAATGACAGCAAAAAGTTTGAGTCTACAACATTTAGTTAAGGTGTGAGAGCCAAAATGAACTTTGTATTGCTGTAAACGCGTTTTCAGCGCCTGATTGTACACTTCAGGTGAAACTGTCAAAATCTTCAAAATGAGCAAAAGCACAATGAAATTAATGCTGGAATCATCTTCAAGTTGCTAAAATACACTAATGACAGCAACAAGTTTGAGTCTACAACATTTAGTTAAGGTGTGAGAGCCTAAATGAACTTTGTATTGCTTTAAATGCATTTTCAGCCCGATTGTACACTTCAGGTAAAACTGTCAAAATCTTCAAAATGAGCAAAAGCACAATGAAATTAATGCTGGAATCATCTTCAAGTTGCTAAAATACACTAATGACAGCAAAAAGTTTGAGTCTACAACATTTAGTTAAGGTGTGAGAGCCAAAATGAACTTTGTATTGCTGTAAACGCGTTTTCAGCACCTGATTGTACACTTCAGGTGAAACTGTCAAATTCTTCAAAATGAGCAAAAGCACAATGAAATTAATGCTGGAAACATCTTCAAGTTGCTAAAATACACTAATGACAGCAACAAGTTTGAGTCTACAACATTTAGTTAAGGTGTGAGAGCCAAAATGAACTTTGTATTTCTTTAAATGCATTTTCAGCCCGATTGGACACTTCAGGTGAAACTGTCAAAATCTTCAAAATGAGCAAAAGCACAATGAAATTAATGCTGGAATCATCTTCAAGTTGCTAAAATACACTAATGACAGTAAAAAGTTTGAGTCTACAACATTTAGTTAAGGTGTGAGAGCCAAAATGAACTTTGTATTGCTTTAAATGCATTTTCAGCCCGAATGTACACTTCAGGTGAAACTGTCAAATTCTTCAAAATGAGCAACAGCACAATGAAATTAATGCTGGAAACATCTTCAAGTTGCTAAAATACACTAATGACAGCAACAAGTTTGAGTCTACAACATTTAGTTAAGGTGTGAGAGCCAAAATTAACTTTTTATTGCTTTAAATGCATTTTCAGCCCGATTGTACACTTCAGATGAAACTGTCAAAATCTTCAAAATGAGCAAAAGCACAATGAAATTAATGCTGGAATCATCTTCAAGTTGCTAAAATACACTAATGACAGTAAAAAGTTTGAGTGTACAACATTTAGTTAAGGTGTGAGAGCCAAAATGAACTTTGTATTGCTTTAAATGCATTTTCAGCCCGATTGGACACTTCAGGTGAAACTGTCAAAATCTTCAAAATGAGCAAAAGCACAATAAAATTAATGTTGGAATCATCTTCAAGTTGCTAAAATACACTAATGACAGTAAAAAGTTTGAGTCTACAACATTTAGTTAAGGTGTGAGTGCCAAAATGAACTTTGTATTGCTTTAAATGCATTTTCAGCCTGAATGTACACTTCAGGTGAAACTGTCAAATTCTTCAAAATGAGCAAAAGCACAATGAAATTAATGCTGGAAACATCTTCAAGTTGCTAAAATACACTAATGACAGCAACAAGTTTGAGTCTACAACATTTAGTTAAGGTGTGAGAGCCAAAATGAATTTTTTATTGCTTTAAATGCATTTTCAGCCCGATTGTACACTTCAGGTGAAACTGTCAAAATCTTCAAAATGAGCAAAAGCACAATGAAATTAATGCTGGAATCATCTTCAAGTTTCTAAAATACTCTAATGACAGCAAAAAGTTTGAGTCTACAACATTTAGTTAAGGTGTGAGAGCCTAAATGAACTTTGTATTGCTTTAAACGCGTTTTCAGCCCCTGATTGTACACTTCAGGTGAAACTGTCAAAATCTTCAAAATGAGCAAAAGCACAATGAAATTAATGCTGGAATCATCTTCAAGTTGCTAAAATACACTAATGACAGCAAAAAGTTTGAGTCTACAACATTTAGTTAAGGTGTGAGAGCCTAAATGAACTTTGTATTGCTTTAAATGCATTTTCAGCCCGATTGTACACTTCAGGTAAAACTGTCAAAATCTTCAAAATGAGCAAAAGCACAATGGAATTAATGCTGGAATCATCTTCAAGTTGCTAAAATACACTAATGACAGCAACAAGTTTGAGTCTACAACATTTAGTTAAGGTGTGCGAGCCTAAATTAACTTTGTATTGCTTTAAATGCATTTTCAGCCCGATTGTACACTTCAGGTAAAACTGTCAAAATCTTCAAAATGAGCAAAAGCACAATGAAATTAATGCTGGAATCATCTTCAAGCTGCTAAAATACACTAATGACAGCAAAAAGTTTGAGTCTACAACATTTAGTTAAGGTGCGAGAGCCAAAATGAACAATGTATTGCTGTAAACGCGTTTTCAGCACCTGAATGTACACTTCAGGTGAAACTGTCAAAATCTTCAAAATGAGCAAAAGCACAATGAAATTAATGTTGGAATCATCTTCAAGTTGCTAAAATACACTAATGACAGCAAAAAGTTTGAGTCTACAACATTTAGTTAAGGTGTGAGAGCCAAAATGAACTTTGTATTGCTTTAAATGCACTTTCAGCCCGAATGTACACTTCAGATGAAACTGTCAAAATCTTCAAAATGAGCAAAAGCACAATGAAATTAATGCTGGAATCATCTTCAAGTTTCTAAAATACTCTAATGACAGCAAAACGTTTGAGTCTACAACATTTAGTTAAGGTGTGAGAGCCAAAATGAACTTTGTATTGCTGTAAACGCGTTTTCAGCACCTGATTGTACACTTCAGGTGAAACTGTCAAAATCTTCAAAATGAGCAAAAGCACAATGAAATTAATGCTGGAATCATCTTCAAGTTGCTAAAATACACTAATGACAGCAAAAAGTTTGAGTCTACAACATTTAGTTAAGGTGTGAGAGCCTAAATGAACTTTGTATTGCTTTAAACGCGTTTTCAGCCCCTGATTGTATACTTCAGGTGAAACTGTCAAAATCTCCAAAATGAGCAAAAGCACAATGAAATTAATGCTGGAATCATCTTCAAGTTGCTAAAATACACTAATGACAGCAACAAGTTTGAGTCTACAACATTTAGTTAAGGTGTGAGAGCCTAAATGAACTTTGTATTGCTTTAAATGCATTTTCAGCCCGATTGTACACTTCAGGTAAAACTGTCAAAATCTTCAAAATGAGCAAAAGCACAATGGAATTAATGCTGGAATCATCTTCAAGTTGCTAAAATACACTAATGACAGCAAAAAGTTTGAGTCTACAACATTTAGTTAAGGTGTGAGAGCCAAAATGAACTTTGTATTGCTTTAAATGCATTTTCAGCCCGATTGGACACTTCAGGTGAAACTGTCAAAATCTTCAAAATGAGCAAAAGCACAATGAAGTTAATGCTGGAATCATCTTCAAGTTGCTAAAATACACTAATGACAGTAAAAAGTTTGAGTCTACAACATTTAGTTAAGGTGTGAGAGCCAAAATGAACTTTGTATTGCTTTAAATGCATTTTCAGCCCGAATGTACACTTCAGGTGAAACTGTCAAATTCTTCAAAATGAGCAAAAGCACAATGAAATTAATGCTGGAAACATCTTCAAGTTTCTAAAATACTCTAATGACAGCAAAAAGTTTGAGTCTACAACATTTAGTTAAGGTGTGAGAGCCAAAATGAACTTTGTATTGCTGTAAACGCGTTTACACTTCAGGTTGCTAAAATACACTAATGACAGCAAAAAGTTTGAGTCTACAACATTTAGTTAAGGTGTGAGAGCCAAAATGAACTTTGTATTGCTTTAAATGCATTTTGAGCCCGATTGGACACTTCAGGTGAAACTGTCAAAATCTTCAAAATGAGCAAAAGCACAATGAAATTAATGCTGGAATCATCTTCAAGTTGCTAAAATACACTAATGACAGTAAAAAGTTTGAGTCTACAACATTTAGTTAAGGTGTGAGAGCCAAAATGAACTTTGTATTGCTTTAAATGCATTTTCAGCCCGAATGTACACTTCAGGTGAAACTGTCAAAATCTTCAAAATGAGCAAAAGCACAATGAAATTAATGCTGGAATCATCTTCAAAATTCTAAAATACTCTAATGACAGCAAAAAGTTTGAGTCTGCAACATTTAGTTAAGGTGTGAGAGCCAAAATGAACTTTGTATTGCTGTAAACGCGTTTTCAGCACCTGATTGTACACTTCAGGTGAAACTGTCAAAATCTTCAAAATGAGCAAAAGCACAATGAAATTAATGCTGGAATCATCTTCAAGTTGCTAAAATACACTAATGACAGCAAAAAGTTTGAGTTTACAACATTTAGTTAAGGTGTGAGAGCCTAAATGAACTTTGTATTGCTTTAAACGCGTTTTCAGCCCCTGATTGTACACTTCAGGTGAAACTGTCAAAATCTTCAAAATGAGCAAAAGCACAATGAAATTAATGCTGGAATCATCTTCAAGTTGCTAAAATACACTAATGACAGCAAAAAGTTTGAGTCTACAACATTTAGTTAAGGTGTGCGAGCCTAAATTAACTTTGTATTGCTTTAAATGCATTTTCAGCCCGATTGTACACTTCAGGTAAAACTGTCAAAATCTTCAAAATGAGCAAAAGCACAATGAAATTAATGCTGGAATCATCTTCAAGTTGCTAAAATACACTAATGACAGCAAAAAGTTTGAGTCTACAACATTTAGTTAAGGTGTGAGAGCCAAAATGAACAATGTATTGCTGTAAACGCGTTTTCAGCACCTGAATGTACACTTCAGGTGAAACTGTCAAAATCTTCAAAATGAGCAAAAGCACAATGAAATTAATGTTGGAATCATCTTCAAGTTGCTAAAATACACTAATGACAGCAAAAAGTTTGAGTTTACAACATTTAGTTAAGGTGTGAGAGCCTAAATGAACTTTGTATTGCTTTAAACGCGTTTTCAGCACCTGATTGTACACTTCAGGTGAAACTGTCAAAATCTTCAAAATGAGCAAAAGCATAATGAAATTAATGCTGGAATCATCTTCAAGTTTCTAAAATACTCTAATGACAGCAAAACGTTTGAGTCTACAACATTTAGTTAAGGTGTGAGAGCCAAAATGAACTTTGTATTGCTGTAAACGCGTTTTCAGCACCTGATTGTACACTTCAGGTGAAACTGTCAAAATCTTCAAAATGAGCAAAAGCACAATGAAATTAATGCTGGAATCATCTTCAAGTTGCTAAAATACACTAATGACAGCAAAAAGTTTGAGTCTACAACATTTAGTTAAGGTGTGAGAGCCAAAATGAACTTTGTATTGCTTTAAATGCACTTTCAGCCCGAATGTACACTTCAGATGAAACTGTCAAAATCTTCAAAATGAGCAAAAGCAAAATGAAATTAATGCTGGAATCATCTTCAAGTTTCTAAAATACTCTAATGACAGCAAAACGTTTGAGTCTACAACATTTAGTTAAGGTGTGAGAGCCAAAATGAACTTTGTATTGCTGTAAACGCGTTTTCAGCACCTGATTGTACACTTCAGGTGAAACTGTCAAAATCTTCAAAATGAGCAAAAGCACAATGAAATTAATGCTGGAATCATCTTCAAGTTGCTAAAATACACTAATGACAGCAAAAAGTTTGAGTCTACAACATTTAGTTAAGGTGTGAGAGCCTAAATGAACTTTGTATTGCTTTAAACGCGTTTTCAGCCCCTGATTGTATACTTCAGGTGAAACTGTCAAAATCTCCAAAATGAGCAAAAGCACAATGAAATTAATGCTGGAATCATCTTCAAGTTGCTAAAATACACTAATGACAGCAACAAGTTTGAGTCTACAACATTTAGTTAAGGTGTGAGAGCCAAAATGAACTTTGTATTGCTTTAAATGCATTTTCAGCCCGATTGGACACTTCAGGTGAAACTGTCAAAATCTTCAAAATGAGCAAAAGCACAATGAAGTTAATGCTGGAATCATCTTCAAGTTGCTAAAATACACTAATGACAGTAAAAAGTTTGAGTCTACAACATTTAGTTAAGGTGTGAGAGCCAAAATGAACTTTGTATTGCTTTAAATGCATTTTCAGCCCGAATGTACACTTCAGGTGAAACTGTCAAATTCTTCAAAATGAGCAAAAGCACAATGAAATTAATGCTGGAAACATCTTCAAGTTTCTAAAATACTCTAATGACAGAAAAAAGTTTGAGTCTACAACATTTAGTTAAGGTGTGAGAGCCAAAATGAACTTTGTATTGCTGTAAACGCGTTTACACTTCAGGTTGCTAAAATACACTAATGACAGCAAAAAGTTTGAGTCTACAACATTTAGTTAAGGTGTGAGAGCCAAAATGAACTTTGTATTGCTTTAAATGCATTTTGAGCCCGATTGGACACCTCAGGTGAAACTGTCAAAATCTTCAAAATGAGCAAAAGCACAATGAAATTAATGCTGGAATCATCTTCAAGTTGCTAAAATACACTAATGACAGTAAAAAGTTTGAGTCTACAACATTTAGTTAAGGTGTGAGAGCCAAAATGAACTTTGTATTGCTTTAAATGCATTTTCAGCCCGAATGTACACTTCAGGTGAAACTGTCAAAATCTTCAAAATGAGCAAAAGCACAATGAAATTAATGCTGGAATCATCTTCTAAATTCTAAAATACTCTAATGACAGCAAAAAGTTTGAGTCTGCAACATTTAGTTAAGGTGTGAGAGCCAAAATGAACTTTGTATTGCTGTAAACGCGTTTTCAGCACCTGATTGTACACTTCAGGTGAAACTGTCAAAATCTTCAAAATGAGCAAAAGCACAATGAAATTAATGCTGGAATCATCTTCAAGTTGCTAAAATACACTAATGACAGTAAAAAGTTTGAGTCTACAACATTTAGTTAAGGTGTGAGTGCCAAAATGAACTTTGTATTGCTTTAAATGCATTTTCAGCCTGAATGTACACTTCAGGTGAAACTGTCAAATTCTTCAAAATGAGCAAAAGCACAATGAAATTAATGCTGGAAACATCTTCAAGTTGCTAAAATACACTAATGACAGCAACAAGTTTGAGTCTACAACATTTAGTTAAGGTGTGAGAGCCAAAATGAATTTTTTATTGCTTTAAATGCATTTTCAGCCCGATTGTACACTTCAGGTGAAACTGTCAAAATCTTCAAAATGAGCAAAAGCACAATGAAATTAATGCTGGAATCATCTTCAAGTTTCTAAAATACTCTAATGACAGCAAAAAGTTTGAGTCTACAACATTTAGTTAAGGTGTGAGAGCCTAAATGAACTTTGTATTGCTTTAAACGCGTTTTCAGCCCCTGATTGTACACTTCAGGTGAAACTGTCAAAATCTTCAAAATGAGCAAAAGCACAATGAAATTAATGCTGGAATCATCTTCAAGTTGCTAAAATACACTAATGACAGCAAAAAGTTTGAGTCTACAACATTTAGTTAAGGTGTGAGAGCCTAAATGAACTTTGTATTGCTTTAAATGCATTTTCAGCCCGATTGTACACTTCAGGTAAAACTGTCAAAATCTTCAAAATGAGCAAAAGCACAATGGAATTAATGCTGGAATCATCTTCAAGTTGCTAAAATACACTAATGACAGCAACAAGTTTGAGTCTACAACATTTAGTTAAGGTGTGCGAGCCTAAATTAACTTTGTATTGCTTTAAATGCATTTTCAGCCCGATTGTACACTTCAGGTAAAACTGTCAAAATCTTCAAAATGAGCAAAAGCACAATGAAATTAATGCTGGAATCATCTTCAAGCTGCTAAAATACACTAATGACAGCAAAAAGTTTGAGTCTACAACATTTAGTTAAGGTGCGAGAGCCAAAATGAACAATGTATTGCTGTAAACGCGTTTTCAGCACCTGAATGTACACTTCAGGTGAAACTGTCAAAATCTTCAAAATGAGCAAAAGCACAATGAAATTAATGTTGGAATCATCTTCAAGTTGCTAAAATACACTAATGACAGCAAAAAGTTTGAGTCTACAACATTTAGTTAAGGTGTGAGAGCCAAAATGAACTTTGTATTGCTTTAAATGCACTTTCAGCCCGAATGTACACTTCAGATGAAACTGTCAAAATCTTCAAAATGAGCAAAAGCACAATGAAATTAATGCTGGAATCATCTTCAAGTTTCTAAAATACTCTAATGACAGCAAAACGTTTGAGTCTACAACATTTAGTTAAGGTGTGAGAGCCAAAATGAACTTTGTATTGCTGTAAACGCGTTTTCAGCACCTGATTGTACACTTCAGGTGAAACTGTCAAAATCTTCAAAATGAGCAAAAGCACAATGAAATTAATGCTGGAATCATCTTCAAGTTGCTAAAATACACTAATGACAGCAAAAAGTTTGAGTCTACAACATTTAGTTAAGGTGTGAGAGCCTAAATGAACTTTGTATTGCTTTAAACGCGTTTTCAGCCCCTGATTGTATACTTCAGGTGAAACTGTCAAAATCTCCAAAATGAGCAAAAGCACAATGAAATTAATGCTGGAATCATCTTCAAGTTGCTAAAATACACTAATGACAGCAACAAGTTTGAGTCTACAACATTTAGTTAAGGTGTGAGAGCCTAAATGAACTTTGTATTGCTTTAAATGCATTTTCAGCCCGATTGTACACTTCAGGTAAAACTGTCAAAATCTTCAAAATGAGCAAAAGCACAATGGAATTAATGCTGGAATCATCTTCAAGTTGCTAAAATACACTAATGACAGCAAAAAGTTTGAGTCTACAACATTTAGTTAAGGTGTGAGAGCCAAAATGAACTTTGTATTGCTTTAAATGCATTTTCAGCCCGATTGGACACTTCAGGTGAAACTGTCAAAATCTTCAAAATGAGCAAAAGCACAATGAAGTTAATGCTGGAATCATCTTCAAGTTGCTAAAATACACTAATGACAGTAAAAAGTTTGAGTCTACAACATTTAGTTAAGGTGTGAGAGCCAAAATGAACTTTGTATTGCTTTAAATGCATTTTCAGCCCGAATGTACACTTCAGGTGAAACTGTCAAATTCTTCAAAATGAGCAAAAGCACAATGAAATTAATGCTGGAAACATCTTCAAGTTTCTAAAATACTCTAATGACAGCAAAAAGTTTGAGTCTACAACATTTAGTTAAGGTGTGAGAGCCAAAATGAACTTTGTATTGCTGTAAACGCGTTTACACTTCAGGTTGCTAAAATACACTAATGACAGCAAAAAGTTTGAGTCTACAACATTTAGTTAAGGTGTGAGAGCCAAAATGAACTTTGTATTGCTTTAAATGCATTTTGAGCCCGATTGGACACTTCAGGTGAAACTGTCAAAATCTTCAAAATGAGCAAAAGCACAATGAAATTAATGCTGGAATCATCTTCAAGTTGCTAAAATACACTAATGACAGTAAAAAGTTTGAGTCTACAACATTTAGTTAAGGTGTGAGAGCCAAAATGAACTTTGTATTGCTTTAAATGCATTTTCAGCCCGAATGTACACTTCAGGTGAAACTGTCAAAATCTTCAAAATGAGCAAAAGCACAATGAAATTAATGCTGGAATCATCTTCAAAATTCTAAAATACTCTAATGACAGCAAAAAGTTTGAGTCTGCAACATTTAGTTAAGGTGTGAGAGCCAAAATGAACTTTGTATTGCTGTAAACGCGTTTTCAGCACCTGATTGTACACTTCAGGTGAAACTGTCAAAATCTTCAAAATGAGCAAAAGCACAATGAAATTAATGCTGGAATCATCTTCAAGTTGCTAAAATACACTAATGACAGCAAAAAGTTTGAGTTTACAACATTTAGTTAAGGTGTGAGAGCCTAAATGAACTTTGTATTGCTTTAAACGCGTTTTCAGCCCCTGATTGTACACTTCAGGTGAAACTGTCAAAATCTTCAAAATGAGCAAAAGCACAATGAAATTAATGCTGGAATCATCTTCAAGTTGCTAAAATACACTAATGACAGCAAAAAGTTTGAGTCTACAACATTTAGTTAAGGTGTGAGAGCCAAAATGAACAATGTATTGCTGTAAACGCGTTTTCAGCACCTGAATGTACACTTCAGGTGAAACTGTCAAAATCTTCAAAATGAGCAAAAGCACAATGAAATTAATGTTGGAATCATCTTCAAGTTGCTAAAATACACTAATGACAGCAAAAAGTTTGAGTTTACAACATTTAGTTAAGGTGTGAGAGCCTAAATGAACTTTGTATTGCTTTAAACGCGTTTTCAGCCCCTGATTGTACACTTCAGGTGAAACTGTCAAAATCTTCAAAATGAGCAAAAGCACAATGAAATTAATGCTGGAATCATCTTCAAGTTGCTAAAATACACTAATGACAGCAAAAAGTTTGAGTCTACAACATTTAGTTAAGGTGTGAGAGCCTAAATGAACTTTGTATTGCTTTAAATGCATTTTCAGCCCGATTGTACACTTCAGGTAAAACTGTCAAAATCTTCAAAATGAGCAAAAGCACAATGGAATTAATGCTGGAATCATCTTCAAGTTGCTAAAATACACTAATGACAGCAACAAGTTTGAGTCTACAACATTTAGTTAAGGTGTGCGAGCCTAAATTAACTTTGTATTGCTTTAAATGCATTTTCAGCCCGATTGTACACTTCAGGTAAAACTGTCAAAATCTTCAAAATGAGCAAAAGCACAATGAAATTAATGCTGGAATCATCTTCAAGCTGCTAAAATACACTAATGACAGCAAAAAGTTTGAGTCTACAACATTTAGTTAAGGTGTGAGAGCCAAAATGAACAATGTATTGCTGTAAACGCGTTTTCAGCACCTGAATGTACACTTCAGGTGAAACTGTCAAAATCTTCAAAATGAGCAAAAGCACAATGAAATTAATGTTGGAATCATCTTCAAGTTGCTAAAATACACTAATGACAGCAAAAAGTTTGAGTCTACAACATTTAGTTAAGGTGTGAGAGCCAAAATGAACTTTGTATTGCTGTAAACGCGTTTTCAGCACCTGATTGTACACTTCAGGTGAAACTGTCAAAATCTTCAAAATGAGCAAAAGCATAATGAAATTAATGCTGGAATCATCTTCAAGTTTCTAAAATACTCTAATGACAGCAAAACGTTTGAGTCTACAACATTTAGTTAAGGTGTGAGAGCCAAAATGAACTTTGTATTGCTGTAAACGCGTTTTCAGCACCTGATTGTACACTTCAGGTGAAACTGTCAAAATCTTCAAAATGAGCAAAAGCACAATGAAATTAATGCTGGAATCATCTTCAAGTTGCTAAAATACACTAATGACAGCAAAAAGTTTGAGTCTACAACATTTAGTTAAGGTGTGAGAGCCAAAATGAACTTTGTATTGCTTTAAATGCACTTTCAGCCCGAATGTACACTTCAGATGAAACTGTCAAAATCTTCAAAATGAGCAAAAGCAAAATGAAATTAATGCTGGAATCATCTTCAAGTTTCTAAAATACTCTAATGACAGCAAAACGTTTGAGTCTACAACATTTAGTTAAGGTGTGAGAGCCAAAATGAACTTTGTATTGCTGTAAACGCGTTTTCAGCACCTGATTGTACACTTCAGGTGAAACTGTCAAAATCTTCAAAATGAGCAAAAGCACAATGAAATTAATGCTGGAATCATCTTCAAGTTGCTAAAATACACTAATGACAGCAAAAAGTTTGAGTCTACAACATTTAGTTAAGGTGTGAGAGCCTAAATGAACTTTGTATTGCTTTAAACGCGTTTTCAGCCCCTGATTGTATACTTCAGGTGAAACTGTCAAAATCTCCAAAATGAGCAAAAGCACAATGAAATTAATGCTGGAATCATCTTCAAGTTGCTAAAATACACTAATGACAGCAACAAGTTTGAGTCTACAACATTTAGTTAAGGTGTGAGAGCCAAAATGAACTTTGTATTGCTTTAAATGCATTTTCAGCCCGATTGGACACTTCAGGTGAAACTGTCAAAATCTTCAAAATGAGCAAAAGCACAATGAAGTTAATGCTGGAATCATCTTCAAGTTGCTAAAATACACTAATGACAGTAAAAAGTTTGAGTCTACAACATTTAGTTAAGGTGTGAGAGCCAAAATGAACTTTGTATTGCTTTAAATGCATTTTCAGCCCGAATGTACACTTCAGGTGAAACTGTCAAATTCTTCAAAATGAGCAAAAGCACAATGAAATTAATGCTGGAAACATCTTCAAGTTTCTAAAATACTCTAATGACAGAAAAAAGTTTGAGTCTACAACATTTAGTTAAGGTGTGAGAGCCAAAATGAACTTTGTATTGCTGTAAACGCGTTTACACTTCAGGTTGCTAAAATACACTAATGACAGCAAAAAGTTTGAGTCTACAACATTTAGTTAAGGTGTGAGAGCCAAAATGAACTTTGTATTGCTTTAAATGCATTTTGAGCCCGATTGGACACCTCAGGTGAAACTGTCAAAATCTTCAAAATGAGCAAAAGCACAATGAAATTAATGCTGGAATCATCTTCAAGTTGCTAAAATACACTAATGACAGTAAAAAGTTTGAGTCTACAACATTTAGTTAAGGTGTGAGAGCCAAAATGAACTTTGTATTGCTTTAAATGCATTTTCAGCCCGAATGTACACTTCAGGTGAAACTGTCAAAATCTTCAAAATGAGCAAAAGCACAATGAAATTAATGCTGGAATCATCTTCAAGTTGCTAAAATACACTAATGACAGCAAAAAGTTTGAGTCTACAACATTTAGTTAAGGTGTGCGAGCCTAAATTAACTTTGTATTGCTTTAAATGCATTTTCAGCCCGATTGTACACTTCAGGTAAAACTGTCAAAATCTTCAAAATGAGCAAAAGCACAATGAAATTAATGCTGGAATCATCTTCAAGTTGCTAAAATACACTAATGACAGCAAAAAGTTTGAGTCTACAACATTTAGTTAAGGTGTGAGAGCCAAAATGAACAATGTGTTGCTGTAAACGCGTTTTCAGCACCTGAATGTACACTTCAGGTGAAACTGTCAAAATCTTCAAAATGAGCAAAAGCACAATGAAATTAATGTTGGAATCATCTTCAAGTTGCTAAAATACACTAATGACAGCAAAAAGTTTGAGTCTACAACATTTAGTTAAGGTGTGAGAGCCAAAATTAACTTTGTATTGCTTTAAATGCACTTTCAGCCCGAATGTACAATTCAGATGAAACTGTCAAAATCTTCAAAATGAGCAAAAGCACAATGAAATTAATGCTGGAATCATCTTCAAGTTTCTAAAATACTCTAATGACAGCAAAAAGTTTGAGTCTACAACATTTAGTTAAGGTGTGAGAGCCAAAATGAACTTTGTATTGCTGTAAACGCGTTTTCAGCACCTGATTGTACACTTCAGGTGAAACTGTCAAAATCTTCAAAATGAGCAAAAACACAATGAAATTAATGCTGGAATCATCTTCAAGTTGCTAAAATACACTAATGACAGCAAAAAGTTTGAGTCTACAACATTTAGTTAAGGTGTGAGAGCCTAAATGAACTTTGTATTGCTTTAAACGCGTTTTCAGGCCCTGATTGTACACTTCAGGTGAAACTGTCAAAATCTCCAAAATGAGCAAAAGCACAATGAAATTAATGCTGGAATCATCTTCAAGTTGCTAAAATACACTAATGACAGCAACAAGTTTGAGTCTACAACATTTAGTTAAGGTGTGAGAGCCTAAATTAACTTTGTATTGCTTTAAATGCATTTTCAGCCCGACTGTATACTTCAGGTAAAACTGTCAAAATCTTCAAAATGAGCAAAAGCACAATGGAATTAATGCTGGAATCATCTTCAAGTTGCTAAAATACACTAATGACAGCAACACGTTTGAGTCTACAACATTTAGTTAAGGTGTGAGAGCCAAAATGAACTTTGTATTGCTTTAAATGCATTTTCAGCCCGATTGGACACTTCAGGTGAAACTGTCAAAATCTTCAAAATGAGCAAAAGCACAATGAAATTAATGCTGGAATCATCTTCAAGTTGCAAAAATTTACTAATGACAGCAACAAGTTTGAGTCTACAACATTTAGTTAAGGTGTGAGAGCCAAAATGAACTTTTTATTGCTTTAAATGCATTTTCAGCCCGATTGTACACTTCAGGTGAAACTGTCAAAATCTTCAAAATGAGCAAAAGCACAATGAAATTAATGCTGGAATCATCTTCAAGTTTCTAAAATACTCTAATGACAGCAAAAAGTTTGAGTCTACAACATTTAGTTAAGGTGTGAGAGCCAAAATTAACAATGTATTGCTGTAAACGCGTTTTCAGCACCTGAATGTACACTTCAGGTGAAACTGTCAAAATCTTCAAAATGAGCAAAAGCACAATGAAATTAATGTTGGAATCATCTTCAAGTTGCTAAAATACACTAATGACAGCAAAAAGTTTGAGTCTACAACATTTAGTTAAGGTGTGAGAGCCAAAATGAACTTTGTATTGCTTTAAATGCATTTTCAGCCCGATTGGACACTTCAGGTGAAACTGTCAAAATCTTCAAAATGAGCAAAAGCACAATAAAATTAATGCTGGAATCATCTTCAAGTTGCTAAAATACACTAATGACAGTAAAAAGTTTGAGTCTACAACATTTAGTTAAGGTGTGAGAGCCAAAATTAACTTTGTATTGCTTTAAATGCATTTTCAGCCAGAATGTACACTTCAGGTGAAACTGTCAAATTCTTCAAAATGAGCTAAAGCACAATGAAATTAATGCTGGAAACATCTTCAAGTTTCTAAAATACTCTAATGACAGCAAAAAGTTTGAGTCTACAACATTTAGTTAAGGTGTGAGAGCCAAAATGAACTTTGTATTGCTGTAAACGCGTTTTCAGCCCCTGATTGTACACTTCAGGTGAAACTGTCAAAATCTTCAAAATGAGCAAAAGCACAATGAAATTAATGCTGGAATCATCTTCAAGTTGCTAAAATACACTAATGACAGCAAAAAGTTTGAGTCTACAACATTTAGTTAAGGTGTGAGAGCCTAAATGAACTTTGTATTGCTTTAAACGCGTTTTCAGCCCCTGATTGTACACTTCAGGTGAAACTGTCAAAATCTTCAAAATGAGCAAAAGCACAATGAAATTAATGCTGGAATCATCTTCAAGTTGCTAAAATACACTAATGACAGCAAAAAGTTTGAGTCTACAACATTTAGTTAAGGTGTGAGAGCCTAAATGAACTTTGTATTGCTTTAAACGCGTTTTCAGCCCCTGATTGTATACTTCAGGTGAAACTGTCAAAATCTCCAAAATGAGCAAAAGCACAATGAAATTAATGCTGGAATCATCTTCAAGTTGCTAAAATACACTAATGACAGCAACAAGTTTGAGTCTACAACATTTAGTTAAGGTGTGAGAGCCTAAATGAACTTTGTATTGCTTTAAATGCATTTTCAGCCCGATTGTACACTTCAGGTAAAACTGTCAAAATCTTCAAAATGAGCAAAAGCACAATGGAATTAATGCTGGAATCATCTTCAAGTTGCTAAAATACACTAATGACAGCAAAAAGTTTGAGTCTACAACATTTAGTTAAGGTGTGAGAGCCAAAATGAACTTTGTATTGCTTTAAATGCATTTTCAGCCCGATTGGACACTTCAGGTGAAACTGTCAAAATCTTCAAAATGAGCAAAAGCACAATGAAGTTAATGCTGGAATCATCTTCAAGTTGCTAAAATACACTAATGACAGTAAAAAGTTTGAGTCTACAACATTTAGTTAAGGTGTGAGAGCCAAAATGAACTTTGTATTGCTTTAAATGCATTTTCAGCCCGAATGTACACTTCAGGTGAAACTGTCAAATTCTTCAAAATGAGCAAAAGCACAATGAAATTAATGCTGGAAACATCTTCAAGTTTCTAAAATACTCTAATGACAGCAAAAAGTTTGAGTCTACAACATTTAGTTAAGGTGTGAGAGCCAAAATGAACTTTGTATTGCTGTAAACGCGTTTACACTTCAGGTTGCTAAAATACACTAATGACAGCAAAAAGTTTGAGTCTACAACATTTAGTTAAGGTGTGAGAGCCAAAATGAACTTTGTATTGCTTTAAATGCATTTTGAGCCCGATTGGACACTTCAGGTGAAACTGTCAAAATCTTCAAAATGAGCAAAAGCACAATGAAATTAATGCTGGAATCATCTTCAAGTTGCTAAAATACACTAATGACAGTAAAAAGTTTGAGTCTACAACATTTAGTTAAGGTGTGAGAGCCAAAATGAACTTTGTATTGCTTTAAATGCATTTTCAGCCCGAATGTACACTTCAGGTGAAACTGTCAAAATCTTCAAAATGAGCAAAAGCACAATGAAATTAATGCTGGAATCATCTTCAAAATTCTAAAATACTCTAATGACAGCAAAAAGTTTGAGTCTGCAACATTTAGTTAAGGTGTGAGAGCCAAAATGAACTTTGTATTGCTGTAAACGCGTTTTCAGCACCTGATTGTACACTTCAGGTGAAACTGTCAAAATCTTCAAAATGAGCAAAAGCACAATGAAATTAATGTTGGAATCATCTTCAAGTTGCTAAAATACACTAATGACAGCAAAAAGTTTGAGTCTACAACATTTAGTTAAGGTGTGAGAGCCAAAATGAACTTTGTATTGCTTTAAATGCACTTTCAGCCCGAATGTACACTTCAGATGAAACTGTCAAAATCTTCAAAATGAGCAAAAGCACAATGAAATTAATGCTGGAATCATCTTCAAGTTTCTAAAATACTCTAATGACAGCAAAACGTTTGAGTCTACAACATTTAGTTAAGGTGTGAGAGCCAAAATGAACTTTGTATTGCTGTAAACGCGTTTTCAGCACCTGATTGTACACTTCAGGTGAAACTGTCAAAATCTTCAAAATGAGCAAAAGCACAATGAAATTAATGCTGGAATCATCTTCAAGTTGCTAAAATACACTAATGACAGCAAAAAGTTTGAGTCTACAACATTTAGTTAAGGTGTGAGAGCCTAAATGAACTTTGTATTGCTTTAAACGCGTTTTCAGCCCCTGATTGTATACTTCAGGTGAAACTGTCAAAATCTCCAAAATGAGCAAAAGCACAATGAAATTAATGCTGGAATCATCTTCAAGTTGCTAAAATACACTAATGACAGCAACAAGTTTGAGTCTACAACATTTAGTTAAGGTGTGAGAGCCTAAATGAACTTTGTATTGCTTTAAATGCATTTTCAGCCCGATTGTACACTTCAGGTAAAACTGTCAAAATCTTCAAAATGAGCAAAAGCACAATGGAATTAATGCTGGAATCATCTTCAAGTTGCTAAAATACACTAATGACAGCAAAAAGTTTGAGTCTACAACATTTAGTTAAGGTGTGAGAGCCAAAATGAACTTTGTATTGCTTTAAATGCATTTTCAGCCCGATTGGACACTTCAGGTGAAACTGTCAAAATCTTCAAAATGAGCAAAAGCACAATGAAGTTAATGCTGGAATCATCTTCAAGTTGCTAAAATACACTAATGACAGTAAAAAGTTTGAGTCTACAACATTTAGTTAAGGTGTGAGAGCCAAAATGAACTTTGTATTGCTTTAAATGCATTTTCAGCCCGAATGTACACTTCAGGTGAAACTGTCAAATTCTTCAAAATGAGCAAAAGCACAATGAAATTAATGCTGGAAACATCTTCAAGTTTCTAAAATACTCTAATGACAGCAAAAAGTTTGAGTCTACAACATTTAGTTAAGGTGTGAGAGCCAAAATGAACTTTGTATTGCTGTAAACGCGTTTACACTTCAGGTTGCTAAAATACACTAATGACAGCAAAAAGTTTGAGTCTACAACATTTAGTTAAGGTGTGAGAGCCAAAATGAACTTTGTATTGCTTTAAATGCATTTTGAGCCCGATTGGACACTTCAGGTGAAACTGTCAAAATCTTCAAAATGAGCAAAAGCACAATGAAATTAATGCTGGAATCATCTTCAAGTTGCTAAAATACACTAATGACAGTAAAAAGTTTGAGTCTACAACATTTAGTTAAGGTGTGAGAGCCAAAATGAACTTTGTATTGCTTTAAATGCATTTTCAGCCCGAATGTACACTTCAGGTGAAACTGTCAAAATCTTCAAAATGAGCAAAAGCACAATGAAATTAATGCTGGAATCATCTTCAAAATTCTAAAATACTCTAATGACAGCAAAAAGTTTGAGTCTGCAACATTTAGTTAAGGTGTGAGAGCCAAAATGAACTTTGTATTGCTGTAAACGCGTTTTCAGCACCTGATTGTACACTTCAGGTGAAACTGTCAAAATCTTCAAAATGAGCAAAAGCACAATGAAATTAATGCTGGAATCATCTTCAAGTTGCTAAAATACACTAATGACAGCAAAAAGTTTGAGTTTACAACATTTAGTTAAGGTGTGAGAGCCTAAATGAACTTTGTATTGCTTTAAACGCGTTTTCAGCCCCTGATTGTACACTTCAGGTGAAACTGTCAAAATCTTCAAAATGAGCAAAAGCACAATGAAATTAATGCTGGAATCATCTTCAAGTTGCTAAAATACACTAATGACAGCAAAAAGTTTGAGTCTACAACATTTAGTTAAGGTGTGCGAGCCTAAATTAACTTTGTATTGCTTTAAATGCATTTTCAGCCCGATTGTACACTTCAGGTAAAACTGTCAAAATCTTCAAAATGAGCAAAAGCACAATGAAATTAATGCTGGAATCATCTTCAAGTTGCTAAAATACACTAATGACAGCAAAAAGTTTGAGTCTACAACATTTAGTTAAGGTGTGAGAGCCAAAATGAACAATGTATTGCTGTAAACGCGTTTTCAGCACCTGAATGTACACTTCAGGTGAAACTGTCAAAATCTTCAAAATGAGCAAAAGCACAATGAAATTAATGTTGGAATCATCTTCAAGTTGCTAAAATACACTAATGACAGCAAAAAGTTTGAGTTTACAACATTTAGTTAAGGTGTGAGAGCCTAAATGAACTTTGTATTGCTTTAAACGCGTTTTCAGCCCCTGATTGTACACTTCAGGTGAAACTGTCAAAATCTTCAAAATGAGCAAAAGCACAATGAAATTAATGCTGGAATCATCTTCAAGTTGCTAAAATACACTAATGACAGCAAAAAGTTTGAGTCTACAACATTTAGTTAAGGTGTGAGAGCCTAAATGAACTTTGTATTGCTTTAAATGCATTTTCAGCCCGATTGTACACTTCAGGTAAAACTGTCAAAATCTTCAAAATGAGCAAAAGCACAATGGAATTAATGCTGGAATCATCTTCAAGTTGCTAAAATACACTAATGACAGCAACAAGTTTGAGTCTACAACATTTAGTTAAGGTGTGCGAGCCTAAATTAACTTTGTATTGCTTTAAATGCATTTTCAGCCCGATTGTACACTTCAGGTAAAACTGTCAAAATCTTCAAAATGAGCAAAAGCACAATGAAATTAATGCTGGAATCATCTTCAAGCTGCTAAAATACACTAATGACAGCAAAAAGTTTGAGTCTACAACATTTAGTTAAGGTGTGAGAGCCAAAATGAACAATGTATTGCTGTAAACGCGTTTTCAGCACCTGAATGTACACTTCAGGTGAAACTGTCAAAATCTTCAAAATGAGCAAAAGCACAATGAAATTAATGTTGGAATCATCTTCAAGTTGCTAAAATACACTAATGACAGCAAAAAGTTTGAGTCTACAACATTTAGTTAAGGTGTGAGAGCCAAAATGAACTTTGTATTGCTGTAAACGCGTTTTCAGCACCTGATTGTACACTTCAGGTGAAACTGTCAAAATCTTCAAAATGAGCAAAAGCATAATGAAATTAATGCTGGAATCATCTTCAAGTTTCTAAAATACTCTAATGACAGCAAAACGTTTGAGTCTACAACATTTAGTTAAGGTGTGAGAGCCAAAATGAACTTTGTATTGCTGTAAACGCGTTTTCAGCACCTGATTGTACACTTCAGGTGAAACTGTCAAAATCTTCAAAATGAGCAAAAGCACAATGAAATTAATGCTGGAATCATCTTCAAGTTGCTAAAATACACTAATGACAGCAAAAAGTTTGAGTCTACAACATTTAGTTAAGGTGTGAGAGCCAAAATGAACTTTGTATTGCTTTAAATGCACTTTCAGCCCGAATGTACACTTCAGATGAAACTGTCAAAATCTTCAAAATGAGCAAAAGCAAAATGAAATTAATGCTGGAATCATCTTCAAGTTTCTAAAATACTCTAATGACAGCAAAACGTTTGAGTCTACAACATTTAGTTAAGGTGTGAGAGCCAAAATGAACTTTGTATTGCTGTAAACGCGTTTTCAGCACCTGATTGTACACTTCAGGTGAAACTGTCAAAATCTTCAAAATGAGCAAAAGCACAATGAAATTAATGCTGGAATCATCTTCAAGTTGCTAAAATACACTAATGACAGCAAAACGTTTGAGTCTACAACATTTAGTTAAGGTGTGAGAGCCTAAATGAACTTTGTATTGCTTTAAACGCGTTTTCAGCCCCTGATTGTATACTTCAGGTGAAACTGTCAAAATCTCCAAAATGAGCAAAAGCACAATGAAATTAATGCTGGAATCATCTTCAAGTTGCTAAAATACACTAATGACAGCAACAAGTTTGAGTCTACAACATTTAGTTAAGGTGTGAGAGCCAAAATGAACTTTGTATTGCTTTAAATGCATTTTCAGCCCGATTGGACACTTCAGGTGAAACTGTCAAAATCTTCAAAATGAGCAAAAGCACAATGAAGTTAATGCTGGAATCATCTTCAAGTTGCTAAAATACACTAATGACAGTAAAAAGTTTGAGTCTACAACATTTAGTTAAGGTGTGAGAGCCAAAATGAACTTTGTATTGCTTTAAATGCATTTTCAGCCCGAATGTACACTTCAGGTGAAACTGTCAAATTCTTCAAAATGAGCAAAAGCACAATGAAATTAATGCTGGAAACATCTTCAAGTTTCTAAAATACTCTAATGACAGAAAAAAGTTTGAGTCTACAACATTTAGTTAAGGTGTGAGAGCCAAAATGAACTTTGTATTGCTGTAAACGCGTTTACACTTCAGGTTGCTAAAATACACTAATGACAGCAAAAAGTTTGAGTCTACAACATTTAGTTAAGGTGTGAGAGCCAAAATGAACTTTGTATTGCTTTAAATGCATTTTGAGCCCGATTGGACACCTCAGGTGAAACTGTCAAAATCTTCAAAATGAGCAAAAGCACAATGAAATTAATGCTGGAATCATCTTCAAGTTGCTAAAATACACTAATGACAGTAAAAAGTTTGAGTCTACAACATTTAGTTAAGGTGTGAGAGCCAAAATGAACTTTGTATTGCTTTAAATGCATTTTCAGCCCGAATGTACACTTCAGGTGAAACTGTCAAAATCTTCAAAATGAGCAAAAGCACAATGAAATTAATGCTGGAATCATCTTCAAGTTGCTAAAATACACTAATGACAGCAAAAAGTTTGAGTCTACAACATTTAGTTAAGGTGTGCGAGCCTAAATTAACTTTGTATTGCTTTAAATGCATTTTCAGCCCGATTGTACACTTCAGGTAAAACTGTCAAAATCTTCAAAATGAGCAAAAGCACAATGAAATTAATGCTGGAATCATCTTCAAGTTGCTAAAATACACTAATGACAGCAAAAAGTTTGAGTCTACAACATTTAGTTAAGGTGTGAGAGCCAAAATGAACAATGTGTTGCTGTAAACGCGTTTTCAGCACCTGAATGTACACTTCAGGTGAAACTGTCAAAATCTTCAAAATGAGCAAAAGCACAATGAAATTAATGTTGGAATCATCTTCAAGTTGCTAAAATACACTAATGACAGCAAAAAGTTTGAGTCTACAACATTTAGTTAAGGTGTGAGAGCCAAAATTAACTTTGTATTGCTTTAAATGCACTTTCAGCCCGAATGTACAATTCAGATGAAACTGTCAAAATCTTCAAAATGAGCAAAAGCACAATGAAATTAATGCTGGAATCATCTTCAAGTTTCTAAAATACTCTAATGACAGCAAAAAGTTTGAGTCTACAACATTTAGTTAAGGTGTGAGAGCCAAAATTAACTTTGTATTGCTGTAAACGCGTTTTCAGCACCTGATTGTACACTTCAGGTGAAACTGTCAAAATCTTCAAAATGAGCAAAAACACAATGAAATTAATGCTGGAATCATCTTCAAGTTGCTAAAATACACTAATGACAGCAAAAAGTTTGAGTCTACAACATTTAGTTAAGGTGTGAGAGCCTAAATGAACTTTGTATTGCTTTAAACGCGTTTTCAGGCCCTGATTGTACACTTCAGGTGAAACTGTCAAAATCTCCAAAATGAGCAAAAGCACAATGAAATTAATGCTGGAATCATCTTCAAGTTGCTAAAATACACTAATGACAGCAACAAGTTTGAGTCTACAACATTTAGTTAAGGTGTGAGAGCCTAAATGAACTTTGTATTGCTTTAAATGCATTTTCAGCCCGACTGTATACTTCAGGTAAAACTGTCAAAATCTTCAAAATGAGCAAAAGCACAATGGAATTAATGCTGGAATCATCTTCAAGTTGCTAAAATACACTAATGACAGCAACACGTTTGAGTCTACAACATTTAGTTAAGGTGTGAGAGCCAAAATGAACTTTGTATTGCTTTAAATGCATTTTCAGCCCGATTGGACACTTCAGGTGAAACTGTCAAAATCTTCAAAATGAGCAAAAGCACAATGAAATTAATGCTGGAATCATCTTCAAGTTGCTAAAATACACTAATGACAGCAACAAGTTTGAGTCTACAACATTTAGTTAAGGTGTGAGAGCCAAAATGAACTTTTTATTGCTTTAAATGCATTTTCAGCCCGATTGTACACTTCAGGTGAAACTGTCAAAATCTTCAAAATGAGCAAAAGCACAATGAAATTAATGCTGGAATCATCTTCAAGTTTCTAAAATACTCTAATGACAGCAAAAAGTTTGAGTCTACAACATTTAGTTAAGGTGTGAGAGCCAAAATTAACAATGTATTGCTGTAAACGCGTTTTCAGCACCTGAATGTACACTTCAGGTGAAACTGTCAAAATCTTCAAAATGAGCAAAAGCACAATGAAATTAATGTTGGAATCATCTTCAAGTTGCTAAAATACACTAATGACAGCAAAAAGTTTGAGTCTACAACATTTAGTTAAGGTGTGAGAGCCAAAATGAACTTTGTATTGCTTTAAATGCATTTTCAGCCCGATTGGACACTTCAGGTGAAACTGTCAAAATCTTCAAAATGAGCAAAAGCACAATAAAATTAATGCTGGAATCATCTTCAAGTTGCTAAAATACACTAATGACAGTAAAAAGTTTGAGTCTACAACATTTAGTTAAGGTGTGAGAGCCAAAATTAACTTTGTATTGCTTTAAATGCATTTTCAGCCAGAATGTACACTTCAGGTGAAACTGTCAAATTCTTCAAAATGAGCTAAAGCACAATGAAATTAATGCTGGAAACATCTTCAAGTTTCTAAAATACTCTAATGACAGCAAAAAGTTTGAGTCTACAACATTTAGTTAAGGTGTGAGAGCCAAAATGAACTTTGTATTGCTGTAAACGCGTTTTCAGCCCCTGATTGTACACTTCAGGTGAAACTGTCAAAATCTTCAAAATGAGCAAAAGCACAATGAAATTAATGCTGGAATCATCTTCAAGTTGCTAAAATACACTAATGACAGCAAAAAGTTTGAGTCTACAACATTTAGTTAAGGTGTGAGAGCCTAAATGAACTTTGTATTGCTTTAAACGCGTTTTCAGCCCCTGATTGTACACTTCAGGTGAAACTGTCAAAATCTTCAAAATGAGCAAAAGCACAATGAAATTAATGCTGGAATCATCTTCAAGTTGCTAAAATACACTATTGACAGCAAAAAGTTTGAGTCTACAACACTTAGTTAAGGTGTGAGAGCCTAAATGAACTTTGTATTGCTTTAAATGCATTTTCAGCCTGATTGTACACTTCAGGTAAAACTGTCAAAATCTTCAAAATGAGCAAAAGCACAATGGAATTAATGCTGGAATCATCTTCAAGTTGCTAAAATACACTAATGACAGCAACAAGTTTGAGTCTACAACATTTAGTTAAGGTGTGCGAGCCTAAATGAACTTTGTATTGCTTTAAATGCATTTTCAGCCCGATTGTACACTTCAGGTAAAACTGTCAAAATCTTCAAAATGAGCAAAAGCACAATGAAATTAATGCTGGAATCATCTTCAAGTTGCTAAAATACACTAATGACAGCAAAAAGTTTGAGTCTACAACATTTAGTTAAGGTGTGAGAGCCAAAATGAACAATGTATTACTGTAAACGCGTTTTCAGCACCTGAATGTACACTTCAGGTGAAACTGTCAAAATCTTCAAAATGAGCAAAAGCACAATGAAATTAATGTTGGAATCATCTTCAAGTTGCTAAAATACACTAATGACAGCAAAAAGTTTGAGTCTACAACATTTAGTTAAGGTGTGAGAGCCAAAATTAACTTTGTATTGCTTTAAATGCACTTTCAGCCCGAATGTACACTTCAGATGAAACTGTCAAAATCTTCAAAATGAGCAAAAGCACAATGAAATTAATGCTGGAATCATCTTCAAGTTGCTAAAATACACTAATGACAGTAAAAAGTTTGAGTGTACAACATTTAGTTAAGGTGTGAGAGCCAAAATGAACTTTGTATTGCTTTAAATGCACTTTCAGCCCGAATGTACACTTCAGATGAAACTGTCAAAATCTTCAAAATGAGCAAAAGCACAATGAAATTAATGCTGGAATCATCTTCAAGTTGCTAAAATACACTAATGACAGCAAAAAGTTTGAGTCTACAACATTTATTTAAGGTGTGAGAGCCAAAATGAACTTTGTATTGCTTTAAATGCATTTTCAGCCCGATTGGACACTTCAGGTGAAACTGTCAAAATCTTCAAAATGAGCAAAAGCACAATAAAATTAATGCTGGAATCATCTTCAAGTTGCTAAAATACACTAATGACAGCAAAAAGTTTGAGTCTACAACATTTATTTAAGGTGTGAGAGCCAAAATTAACTTTGTATTGCTTTAAATGCATTTTCAGCCCGATTGGACACTTCAGTTGAAACTGTCAAAATCTTCAAAATGAGCTAAAGCACAATGAAATTAATGCTGGAAACATCTTCAAGTTTCTAAAATACTCTAATGACAGCAAAAAGTTTGAGTCTACAACATTTAGTTAAGGTGTGAGAGCCAAAATGAACTTTGTATTGCTGTAAACGCGTTTTCAGCACCTGATTGTACACTTCAGGTGAAACTGTCAAAATCTTCAAAATGAGCAAAAGCACAATGAAATTAATGCTGGAATCATCTTCAAGTTGCTAAAATACACTAATGACAGCAAAAAGTTTGAGTTTACAACATTTAGTTAAGGTGTGAGAGCCTAAATGAACTTTGTATTGCTTTAAACGCGTTTTCAGCCCCTGATTGTACACTTCAGGTAACACTGTCAAAATCTTCAAAATGAGCAAAAGCACAAAGAAATTAATGCTGGAATCATCTTCAAGTTGCTAAAATACACTAATGAGAGCAAAAAGTTTGAGTCTACAACATTTAGTTAAGGTGTGAGAGCCTAAATGAACTTTGTATTGCTTTAAATGCATTTTCAGCCCGATTGGACACTTCAGGTGAAACTGTCAAAATCTTCAAAATGAGCAAAAGCACAATGAAATTAATGCTGGAATCATCTTCAAGTTGCTAAAATACACTAATGACAGCAACAAGTTTGAGTCTACAACATTTAGTTAAGGTGTGAGAGCCAAAATTAACTTTGTATTGCTTTAAATGCACTTTCAGCCCGAATGTACACTTCAGATGAAACTGTCAAAATCTTCAAAATGAGCAAAAGCACAATGAAATTAATGCTGGAATCATCTTCAAGTTGCTAAAATACACTAATGAGAGCAAAAAGTTTGAGTCTACAACATTTAGTTAAGGTGTGAGAGCCTAAATGAACTTTGTATTGCTTTAAATGCATTTTCAGCCCGATTGGACACTTCAGGTGAAACTGTCAAAATCTTCAAAATGAGCAAAAGCACAATAAAATTAATGCTGGAATCATCTTCAAGTTGCTAAAATACACTAATGACAGCAAAAAGTTTGAGTCTACAACATTTATTTAAGGTGTGAGAGCCAAAATGAACTTTGTATTGCTTTAAATGCATTTTTAGCCCGATTGGACACTTCAGTTGAAACTGTCAAAATCTTCAAAATGAGCTAAAGCACAATGAAATTAATGCTGGAATCATCTTCAAGTTGCTAAAATACACTAATGACAGCAAAAAGTTTGAGTCTACAACATTTATTTAAGGTGTGAGAGCCAAAATGAACTTTGTATTGCTTTAAATGCATTTTTAGCCCGATTGGACACTTCAGTTGAAACTGTCAAAATCTTCAAAATGAGCTAAAGCACAATGAAATTAATGCTGGAAACATCTTCAAGTTTCTAAAATACTCTAATGACAGCAAAAAGTTTGAGTCTACAACATTTAGTTAAGGTGTGAGAGCCAAAATGAACTTTGTATTGCTGTAAACGCGTTTTCAGCACCTGATTGTACACTTCAGGTGAAACTGTCAAAATCTTCAAAATGAGCAAAAGCACAATGAAATTAATGCTGGAATCATCTTCAAGTTGCTAAAATACACTAATGACAGCAAAAAGTTTGAGTTTACAACATTTAGTTAAGGTGTGAGAGCCTAAATGAACTTTGTATTGCTTTAAACGCGTTTTCAGCCCTTGATTGTACACTTCAGGTAACACTGTCAAAATCTTCAAAATGAGCAAAAGCACAAAGAAATTAATGCTGGAATCATCTTCAAGTTGCTAAAATACACTAATGAGAGCAAAAAGTTTGAGTCTACAACATTTAGTTAAGGTGTGAGAGCCTAAATGAACTTTGTATTGCTTTAAATGCATTTTCAGCCCGATTGGACACTTCAGGTGAAACTGTCAAAATCTTCAAAATGAGCAAAAGCACAATGAAATTAATGCTGGAATCATCTTCAAGTTGCTAAAATACACTAATGACAGCAACAAGTTTGAGTCTACAACATTTAGTTAAGGTGTGAGAGCCAAAATTAACTTTGTATTGCTTTAAATGCACTTTCAGCCCGAATGTACACTTCAGATGAAACTGTCAAAATCTTCAAAATGAGCAAAAGCACAATGAAATTAATGCTGGAATCATCTTCAAGTTGCTAAAATACACTAATGAGAGCAAAAAGTTTGAGTCTACAACATTTAGTTAAGGTGTGAGAGCCTAAATGAACTTTGTATTGCTTTAAATGCATTTTCAGCCCGATTGGACACTTCAGGTGAAACTGTCAAAATCTTCAAAATGAGCAAAAGCACAATGAAATTAATGCTGGAATCATCTTCAAGTTGCTAAAATACACTAATGACAGCAAAAAGTTTGAGTCTACAATATTTAGTTAAGGTGTGAGAGCCAAAATGAACTTTGTATTGCTTTAAATACATTTTCAGCACCTGAATGTACACTTCAGGTAAAACTGTCAAAATCTTCAAAATGAGCAAAAGCACAATGAAATTAATGCTGGAATCATCTTCAAGTTTCTAAAATACTCTAATGACAGCAAAAAGTTTGAGTCTACAACATTTAGTTAAGGTGTGAGAGCCTAAATGAACTTTGTATTGCTTTAAACGCGTTTTCAGCCCCTGATTGTACACTTCAGGTGAAACTGTCAAAATCTTCAAAATGAGCAAAAGCACAATGAAATTAATGCTGGAATCATCTTCAAGTTGCTAAAATACACTAATGACAGCAAAAAGTTTGAGTCTACAACATTTAGTTAAGGTGTGAGAGCCTAAATGAACTTTGTATTGCTTTAAACGCGTTTTCAACCCCTGATTGTATACTTCAGGTGAAACTATCAAAATCTCCAAAATGAGCAAAAGCACAATGAAATTAATGCTGGAATCATCTTCAAGTTGCTAAAATACACTAATGACAGCAACAAGTTTGAGTCTACAACATTTAGTTAAGGTGTGAGAGCCTAAATGAACTTTGTATTGCTTTAAATGCATTTTCAGCCCGATTGTACACTTCAGGTAAAACTGTCAAAATCTTCCAAATGAGCAAAAGCACAATGGAATTAATGCTGGAATCATCTTCAAGTTGCTAAAATACACTAATGACAGCAAAAAGTTTGAGTCTACAACATTTAGTTAAGGTGTGAGAGCCAAAATGAACTTTGTATTGCTTTAAATGCACTTTCAGCCCGATTGGACACTTCAGGTGAAACTGTCAAAATCTTCCAAATGAGCAAAAGCACAATGAAATTAATGCTGGAAACATCTTCAAGTTTCTAAAATACTCTAATGACAGCAAAAAGTTTGAGTCTACAACATTTAGTTAAGGTGTGAGAGCCAAAATGAACTTTGTATTGCTGTAAACGCGTTTTCAGCGCCTGATTGTACACTTCAGGTGAAACTGTCAAATTCTTCAAAATGAGCAAAAGCACAATGAAATTAATGCTGGAATCATCTTCAAGTTGCTAAAATACACTAATGACAGCAACAAGTTTGAGTCTACAACATTTAGTTAAGGTGTGAGAGCCTAAATGAACTTTGTATTGCTTTAAATGCATTTTCAGCCCGATTGTACACTTCAGGTAAAACTGTCAAAATCTTCAAAATGAGCAAAAGCACAATGAAATTAATGCTGGAATCATCTTCAAGTTGCTAAAATACACTAATGACAGCAAAAAGTTTGAGTCTACAACATTTAGTTAAGGTGTGAGAGCCAAAATGAACTTTGTATTGCTGTAAACGCGTTTTCAGCACCTGATTGTACACTTCAGGTGAAACTGTCAAATTCTTCAAAATGAGCAAAAGCACAATGAAATTAATGCTGGAAACATCTTCAAGTTGCTAAAATACACTAATGACAGCAACAAGTTTGAGTCTACAACATTTAGTTAAGGTGTGAGAGCCAAAATGAACTTTGTATTTCTTTAAATGCATTTTCAGCCCGATTGGACACTTCAGGTGAAACTGTCAAAATCTTCAAAATGAGCAAAAGCACAATGAAATTAATGCTGGAATCATCTTCAAGTTGCTAAAATACACTAATGACAGTAAAAAGTTTGAGTCTACAACATTTAGTTAAGGTGTGAGAGCCAAAATGAACTTTGTATTGCTTTAAATGCATTTTCAGCCCGAATGTACACTTCAGGTGAAACTGTCAAATTCTTCAAAATGAGCAACAGCACAATGAAATTAATGCTGGAAACATCTTCAAGTTGCTAAAATACACTAATGACAGCAACAAGTTTGAGTCTACAACATTTAGTTAAGGTGTGAGAGCCAAAATTAACTTTTTATTGCTTTAAATGCATTTTCAGCCCGATTGTACACTTCAGGTGAAACTGTCAAAATCTTCAAAATGAGCAAAAGCACAATGAAATTAATGCTGGAATCATCTTCAAGTTTCTAAAATACTCTAATGACAGCAAAAAGTTTGAGTCTACAACATTTAGTTAAGGTGTGAGAGCCAAAATGAACTTTGTATTGCTGTAAACGCGTTTTCAGCACCTGATTGTACACTTCAGGTGAAACTGTCAAAATCTTCAAAATGAGCAAAAGCACAATGAAATTAATGCTGGAATCATCTTCAAGTTGCTAAAATACTCTAATGACAGCAAAAAGTTTGAGTTTACAACATTTAGTTAAGGTGTGAGAGCCTAAATGAACTTTGTATTGCATTAAACGCGTTTTCAGCCCCTGATTGTACACTTCAGGTGAAACTGTCAAAATCTTCAAAATGAGCAAAAGCACAATGAAATTAATGCTGGAATCATCTTCAAGTTGCTAAAATACACTAATGACAGCAAAGAGTTTGAGTCTACAACATTTAGTTAAGGTGTGAGAGCCTAAATGAACTTTGTATTGCTTTAAATGCATTTTCAGCCCGATTGTACACTTCAGGTAAAACTGTCAAAATCTTCAAAATGAGCAAAAGCACAATGGAATTAATGCTGGAATCATCTTCAAGTTGCTAAAATACACTAATGACAGCAACAAGTTTGAGTCTACAACATTTAGTTAAGGTGTGCGAGCCTAAATGAACTTTGTATTGCTTTAAATGCATTTTCAGCCCGATTGTACACTTCAGGTAAAACTGTCAAAATCTTCAAAATGAGCAAAAGCACAATGAAATTAATGCTGGAATCATCTTCAAGTTGCTAAAATACACTAATGACAGCAAAAAGTTTGAGTCTACAACATTTAGTTAAGGTGTGAGAGCCAAAATGAACAATGTATTGCTGTAAACGCGTTTTCAGCACCTGAATGTACACTTCAGGTGAAACTGTCAAAATCTTCAAAATGAGCAAAAGCACAATGAAATTAATGTTGGAATCATTTTCAAGTTGCTAAAATACACTAATGACAGTAAAAAGTTTGAGTCTACAACATTTAGTTAAGGTGTGAGAGCCAAAATTAACTTTGTATTGCTTTAAATGCACTTTCAGCCCGAATGTACACTTCAGATGAAACTGTCAAAATCTTCAAAATGAGCAAAAGCACAATGAAATTAATGCTGGAATCATCTTCAAGTTGCTAAAATACACTAATGACAGTAAAAAGTTTGAGTGTACAACATTTAGTTAAGGTGTGAGAGCCAAAATGAACTTTGTATTGCTTTAAATGCATTTTCAGCCCGATTGGACACTTCAGGTGAAACTGTCAAAATCTTCAAAATGAGCAAAAGCACAATAAAATTAATGTTGGAATCATCTTCAAGTTGCTAAAATACACTAATGACAGTAAAAAGTTTGAGTCTACAACATTTAGTTAAGGTGTGAGTGCCAAAATGAACTTTGTATTGCTTTAAATGCATTTTCAGCCTGAATGTACACTTCAGGTGAAACTGTCAAATTCTTCAAAATGAGCAAAAGCACAATGAAATTAATGCTGGAAACATCTTCAAGTTGCTAAAATACACTAATGACAGCAACAAGTTTGAGTCTACAACATTTAGTTAAGGTGTGAGAGCCAAAATGAATTTTTTATTGCTTTAAATGCATTTTCAGCCCGATTGTACACTTCAGGTGAAACTGTCAAAATCTTCAAAATGAGCAAAAGCACAATGAAATTAATGCTGGAATCATCTTCAAGTTTCTAAAATACTCTAATGACAGCAAAAAGTTTGAGTCTACAACATTTAGTTAAGGTGTGAGAGCCTAAATGAACTTTGTATTGCTTTAAACGCGTTTTCAGCCCCTGATTGTACACTTCAGGTGAAACTGTCAAAATCTTCAAAATGAGCAAAAGCACAATGAAATTAATGCTGGAATCATCTTCAAGTTGCTAAAATACACTAATGACAGCAAAAAGTTTGAGTCTACAACATTTAGTTAAGGTGTGAGAGCCTAAATTAACTTTGTATTGCTTTAAATGCATTTTCAGCCCGATTGTACACTTCAGGTAAAACTGTCAAAATCTTCAAAATGAGCAAAAGCACAATGGAATTAATGCTGGAATCATCTTCAAGTTGCTAAAATACACTAATGACAGCAACAAGTTTGAGTCTACAACATTTAGTTAAGGTGTGCGAGCCTAAATTAACTTTGTATTGCTTTAAATGCATTTTCAGCCCGATTGTACACTTCAGGTAAAACTGTCAAAATCTTCAAAATGAGCAAAAGCACAATGAAATTAATGCTGGAATCATCTTCAAGCTGCTAAAATACACTAATGACAGCAAAAAGTTTGAGTCTACAACATTTAGTTAAGGTGCGAGAGCCAAAATGAACAATGTATTGCTGTAAACGCGTTTTCAGCACCTGAATGTACACTTCAGGTGAAACTGTCAAAATCTTCAAAATGAGCAAAAGCACAATGAAATTAATGTTGGAATCATCTTCAAGTTGCTAAAATACACTAATGACAGCAAAAAGTTTGAGTCTACAACATTTAGTTAAGGTGTGAGAGCCAAAATGAACTTTGTATTGCTTTAAATGCACTTTCAGCCCGAATGTACACTTCAGATGAAACTGTCAAAATCTTCAAAATGAGCAAAAGCACAATGAAATTAATGCTGGAATCATCTTCAAGTTTCTAAAATACTCTAATGACAGCAAAACGTTTGAGTCTACAACATTTAGTTAAGGTGTGAGAGCCAAAATGAACTTTGTATTGCTGTAAACGCGTTTTCAGCACCTGATTGTACACTTCAGGTGAAACTGTCAAAATCTTCAAAATGAGCAAAAGCACAATGAAATTAATGCTGGAATCATCTTCAAGTTGCTAAAATACACTAATGACAGCAACAAGTTTGAGTCTACAACATTTAGTTAAGGTGTGAGAGCCAAAATTAACTTTGTATTGCTTTAAATGCACTTTCAGCCCGAATGTACACTTCAGATGAAACTGTCAAAATCTTCAAAATGAGCAAAAGCACAATGAAATTAATGCTGGAATCATCTTCAAGTTGCTAAAATACACTAATGAGAGCAAAAAGTTTGAGTCTACAACATTTAGTTAAGGTGTGAGAGCCTAAATGAACTTTGTATTGCTTTAAATGCATTTTCAGCCCGATTGGACACTTCAGGTGAAACTGTCAAAATCTTCAAAATGAGCAAAAGCACAATAAAATTAATGCTGGAATCATCTTCAAGTTGCTAAAATACACTAATGACAGCAACAAGTTTGAGTCTACAACATTTAGTTAAGGTGTGAGAGCCAAAATTAACTTTGTATTGCTTTAAATGCACTTTCAGCCCGAATGTACACTTCAGATGAAACTGTCAAAATCTTCAAAATGAGCAAAAGCACAATGAAATTAATGCTGGAATCATCTTCAAGTTGCTAAAATACACTAATGAGAGCAAAAAGTTTGAGTCTACAACATTTAGTTAAGGTGTGAGAGCCTAAATGAACTTTGTATTGCTTTAAATGCATTTTCAGCCCGATTGGACACTTCAGGTGAAACTGTCAAAATCTTCAAAATGAGCAAAAGCACAATAAAATTAATGCTGGAATCATCTTCAAGTTGCTAAAATACACTAATGACAGCAAAAAGTTTGAGTCTACAACATTTATTTAAGGTGTGAGAGCCAAAATGAACTTTGTATTGCTTTAAATGCATTTTCAGCCCGATTGGACACTTCAGTTGAAACTGTCAAAATCTTCAAAATGAGCTAAAGCACAATGAAATTAATGCTGGAAACATCTTCAAGTTTCTAAAATACTCTAATGATAGCAAAAAGTTTGAGTCTACAACATTTAGTTAAGGTGTGAGAGCCAAAATGAACTTTGTATTGCTGTAAACGCGTTTTCAGCACCTGATTGTACACTTCAGGTGAAACTGTCAAAATCTTCAAAATGAGCAAAAGCACAATGAAATTAATGCTGGAATCATCTTCAAGTTGCTAAAATACACTAATGACAGCAAAAAGTTTGAGTTTACAACATTTAGTTAAGGTGTGAGAGCCTAAATGAACTTTGTATTGCTTTAAACGCGTTTTCAGCCCCTGATTGTACACTTCAGGTAACACTGTCAAAATCTTCAAAATGAGCAAAAGCACAAAGAAATTAATGCTGGAATCATCTTCAAGTTGCTAAAATACACTAATGAGAGCAAAAAGTTTGAGTCTACAACATTTAGTTAAGGTGTGAGAGCCTAAATGAACTTTGTATTGCTTTAAATGCATTTTCAGCCCGATTGGACACTTCAGGTGAAACTGTCAAAATCTTCAAAATGAGCAAAAGCACAATGAAATTAATGCTGGAATCATCTTCAAGTTGCTAAAATACACTAATGACAGCAACAAGTTTGAGTCTACAACATTTAGTTAAGGTGTGAGAGCCAAAATTAACTTTGTATTGCTTTAAATGCACTTTCAGCCCGAATGTACACTTCAGATGAAACTGTCAAAATCTTCAAAATGAGCAAAAGCACAATGAAATTAATGCTGGAATCATCTTCAAGTTGCTAAAATACACTAATGAGAGCAAAAAGTTTGAGTCTACAACATTTAGTTAAGGTGTGAGAGCCTAAATGAACTTTGTATTGCTTTAAATGCATTTTCAGCCCGATTGGACACTTCAGGTGAAACTGTCAAAATCTTCAAAATGAGCAAAAGCACAATGAAATTAATGCTGGAATCATCTTCAAGTTGCTAAAATACACTAATGACAGCAAAAAGTTTGAGTCTACAATATTTAGTTAAGGTGTGAGAGCCAAAATGAACTTTGTATCGCTTTAAATACATTTTCAGCACCTGAATGTACACTTCAGGTAAAACTGTCAAAATCTTCAAAATGAGCAAAAGCACAATGAAATTAATGCTGGAATCATCTTCAAGTTTCTAAAATACTCTAATGACAGCAAAAAGTTTGAGTCTACAACATTTAGTTAAGGTGTGAGAGCCTAAATGAACTTTGTATTGCTTTAAACGCGTTTTCAGCCCCTGATTGTACACTTCAGGTGAAACTGTCAAAATCTTCAAAATGAGCAAAAGCACAATGAAATTAATGCTGGAAACATCTTCAAGTTTCTAAAATACTCTAATGACAGCAAAAAGTTTGAGTCTACAACATTTAGTTAAGGTGTGAGAGCCAAAATGAACTTTGTATTGCTGTAAACGCGTTTTCAGCGCCTGATTGTACACTTCAGGTGAAACTGTCAAATTCTTCAAAATGAGCAAAAGCACAATGAAATTAATGCTGGAATCATCTTCAAGTTGCTAAAATACACTAATGACAGCAACAAGTTTGAGTCTACAACATTTAGTTAAGGTGTGAGAGCCTAAATGAACTTTGTATTGCTTTAAATGCATTTTCAGCCCGATTGTACACTTCAGGTAAAACTGTCAAAATCTTCAAAATGAGCAAAAGCACAATGAAATTAATGCTGGAATCATCTTCAAGTTGCTAAAATACACTAATGAGAGCAAAAAGTTTGAGTCTACAACATTTAGTTAAGGTGTGAGAGCCAAAATGAACTTTGTATTGCTGTAAACGCGTTTTCAGCACCTGATTGTACACTTCAGGTGAAACTGTCAAATTCTTCAAAATGAGCAAAAGCACAATGAAATTAATGCTGGAAACATCTTCAAGTTGCTAAAATACACTAATGACAGCAACAAGTTTGAGTCTACAACATTTAGTTAAGGTGTGAGAGCCAAAATGAACTTTGTATTTCTTTAAATGCATTTTCAGCCCGATTGGACACTTCAGGTGAAACTGTCAAAATCTTCAAAATGAGCAAAAGCACAATGAAATTAATGCTGGAATCATCTTCAAGTTGCTAAAATACACTAATGACAGTAAAAAGTTTGAGTCTACAACATTTAGTTAAGGTGTGAGAGCCAAAATGAACTTTGTATTGCTTTAAATGCATTTTCAGCCCGAATGTACACTTCAGGTGAAACTGTCAAATTCTTCAAAATGAGCAACAGCACAATGAAATTAATGCTGGAAACATCTTCAAGTTGCTAAAATACACTAATGACAGCAACAAGTTTGAGTCTACAACATTTAGTTAAGGTGTGAGAGCCAAAATTATCTTTTTATTGCTTTAAATGCATTTTCAGCCCGATTGTACACTTCAGGTGAAACTGTCAAAATCTTCAAAATGAGCAAAAGCACAATGAAATTAATGCTGGAATCATCTTCAAGTTTCTAAAATACTCTAATGACAGCAAAAAGTTTGAGTCTACAACATTTAGTTAAGGTGTGAGAGCCAAAATGAACTTTGTATTGCTGTAAACGCGTTTTCAGCACCTGATTGTACACTTCAGGTGAAACTGTCAAAATCTTCAAAATGAGCAAAAGCACAATGAAATTAATGCTGGAATCATCTTCAAGTTGCTAAAATACACTAATGACAGCAAAGAGTTTGAGTCTACAACATTTAGTTAAGGTGTGAGAGCCTAAATGAACTTTGTATTGCTTTAAATGCATTTTCAGCCCGATTGTACACTTCAGGTAAAACTGTCAAAATCTTCAAAATGAGCAAAAGCACAATGGAATTAATGCTGGAATCATCTTCAAGTTGCTAAAATACACTAATGACAGCAACAAGTTTGAGTCTACAACATTTAGTTAAGGTGCGCGAGCCTAAATGAACTTTGTATTGCTTTAAATGCATTTTCAGCCCGATTGTACACTTCAGGTAAAACTGTCAAAATCTTCAAAATGAGCAAAAGCACAATGAAATTAATGCTGGAATCATCTTCAAGTTGCTAAAATACACTAATGACAGCAAAAAGTTTGAGTCTACAACATTTAGTTAAGGTGTGAGAGCCAAAATGAACAATGTATTGCTGTAAACGCGTTTTCAGCACCTGAATGTACACTTCAGGTGAAACTGTCAAAATCTTCAAAATGAGCAAAAGCACAATGAAATTAATGTTGGAATCATTTTCAAGTTGCTAAAATACACTAATGACAGCAAAAAGTTTGAGTCTACAACATTTAGTTAAGGTGTGAGAGCCAAAATTAACTTTGTATTGCTTTAAATGCACTTTCAGCCCGAATGTACACTTCAGATGAAACTGTCAAAATCTTCAAAATGAGCAAAAGCACAATGAAATTAATGCTGGAATCATCTTCAAGTTGCTAAAATACACTAATGACAGTAAAAAGTTTGAGTGTACAACATTTAGTTAAGGTGTGAGAGCCAAAATGAACTTTGTATTGCTTTAAATGCATTTTCAGCCCGATTGGACACTTCAGGTGAAACTGTCAAAATCTTCAAAATGAGCAAAAGCACAATAAAATTAATGTTGGAATCATCTTCAAGTTGCTAAAATACACTAATGACAGTAAAAAGTTTGAGTCTACAACATTTAGTTAAGGTGTGAGTGCCAAAATGAACTTTGTATTGCTTTAAATGCATTTTCAGCCTGAATGTACACTTCAGGTGAAACTGTCAAATTCTTCAAAATGAGCAAAAGCACAATGAAATTAATGCTGGAAACATCTTCAAGTTGCTAAAATACACTAATGACAGCAACAAGTTTGAGTCTACAACATTTAGTTAAGGTGTGAGAGCCAAAATGAATTTTTTATTGCTTTAAATGCATTTTCAGCCCGATTGTACACTTCAGGTGAAACTGTCAAAATCTTCAAAATGAGCAAAAGCACAATGAAATTAATGCTGGAATCATCTTCAAGTTTCTAAAATACTCTAATGACAGCAAAAAGTTTGAGTCTACAACATTTAGTTAAGGTGTGAGAGCCTAAATGAACTTTGTATTGCTTTAAACGCGTTTTCAGCCTCTGATTGTACACTTCAGGTGAAACTGTCAAAATCTTCAAAATGAGCAAAAGCACAATGAAATTAATGCTGGAATCATCTTCAAGTTGCTAAAATACACTAATGACAGCAAAAAGTTTGAGTCTACAACATTTAGTTAAGGTGTGAGAGCCTAAATGAACTTTGTATTGCTTTAAATGCATTTTCAGCCCGATTGTACACTTCAGGTAAAACTGTCAAAATCTTCAAAATGAGCAAAAGCACAATGGAATTAATGCTGGAATCATCTTCAAGTTGCTAAAATACACTAATGACAGCAACAAGTTTGAGTCTACAACATTTAGTTAAGGTGTGCGAGCCTAAATTAACTTTGTATTGCTTTAAATGCATTTTCAGCCCGATTGTACACTTCAGGTAAAACTGTCAAAATCTTCAAAATGAGCAAAAGCACAATGAAATTAATGCTGGAATCATCTTCAAGCTGCTAAAATACACTAATGACAGCAAAAAGTTTGAGTCTACAACATTTAGTTAAGGTGCGAGAGCCAAAATGAACAATGTATTGCTGTAAACGCGTTTTCAGCACCTGAATGTACACTTCAGGTGAAACTGTCAAAATCTTCAAAATGAGCAAAAGCACAATGAAATTAATGTTGGAATCATCTTCAAGTTGCTAAAATACACTAATGACAGCAAAAAGTTTGAGTCTACAACATTTAGTTAAGGTGTGAGAGCCAAAATGAACTTTGTATTGCTTTAAATGCACTTTCAGCCCGAATGTACACTTCAGATGAAACTGTCAAAATCTTCAAAATGAGCAAAAGCACAATGAAATTAATGCTGGAATCATCTTCAAGTTTCTAAAATACTCTAATGACAGCAAAACGTTTGAGTCTACAACATTTAGTTAAGGTGTGAGAGCCAAAATGAACTTTGTATTGCTGTAAACGCGTTTTCAGCACCTGATTGTACACTTCAGGTGAAACTGTCAAAAATCTTCAAAATGAGCAAAAGCACAATGAAATTAATGCTGGAATCATCTTCAAGTTGCTAAAATACACTAATGACAGCAAAAAGTTTGAGTCTACAACATTTAGTTAAGGTGTGAGAGCCTAAATGAACTTTGTATTGCTTTAAACGCGTTTTCAGCCCCTGATTGTATACTTCAGGTGAAACTGTCAAAATCTCCAAAATGAGCAAAAGCACAATGAAATTAATGCTGGAATCATCTTCAAGTTGCTAAAATACACTAATGACAGCAACAAGTTTGAGTCTACAACATTTAGTTAAGGTGTGAGAGCCTAAATGAACTTTGTATTGCTTTAAATGCATTTTCAGCCCGATTGTACACTTCAGGTAAAACTGTCAAAATCTTCAAAATGAGCAAAAGCACAATGGAATTAATGCTGGAATCATCTTCAAGTTGCTAAAATACACTAATGACAGCAAAAAGTTTGAGTCTACAACATTTAGTTAAGGTGTGAGAGCCAAAATGAACTTTGTATTGCTTTAAATGCATTTTCAGCCCGATTGGACACTTCAGGTGAAACTGTCAAAATCTTCAAAATGAGCAAAAGCACAATGAAGTTAATGCTGGAATCATCTTCAAGTTGCTAAAATACACTAATGACAGTAAAAAGTTTGAGTCTACAACATTTAGTTAAGGTGTGAGAGCCAAAATGAACTTTGTATTGCTTTAAATGCATTTTCAGCCCGAATGTACACTTCAGGTGAAACTGTCAAATTCTTCAAAATGAGCAAAAGCACAATGAAATTAATGCTGGAAACATCTTCAAGTTTCTAAAATACTCTAATGACAGCAAAAAGTTTGAGTCTACAACATTTAGTTAAGGTGTGAGAGCCAAAATGAACTTTGTATTGCTGTAAACGCGTTTACACTTCAGGTTGCTAAAATACACTAATGACAGCAAAAAGTTTGAGTCTACAACATTTAGTTAAGGTGTGAGAGCCAAAATGAACTTTGTATTGCTTTAAATGCATTTTGAGCCCGATTGGACACTTCAGGTGAAACTGTCAAAATCTTCAAAATGAGCAAAAGCACAATGAAATTAATGCTGGAATCATCTTCAAGTTGCTAAAATACACTAATGACAGTAAAAAGTTTGAGTCTACAATATTTAGTTAAGGTGTGAGAGCCAAAATGAACTTTGTATTGCTTTAAATACATTTTCAGCACCTGAATGTACACTTCAGGTAAAACTGTCAAAATCTTCAAAATGAGCAAAAGCACAATGAAATTAATGCTGGAATCATCTTCAAGTTTCTAAAATACTCTAATGACAGCAAAAAGTTTGAGTCTACAACATTTAGTTAAGGTGTGAGAGCCTAAATGAACTTTGTATTGCTTTAAACGCGTTTTCAGCCCCTGATTGTACACTTCAGGTGAAACTGTCAAAATCTTCAAAATGAGCAAAAGCACAATGAAATTAATGCTGGAATCATCTTCAAGTTGCTAAAATACACTAATGACAGCAAAAAGTTTGAGTCTACAACATTTAGTTAAGGTGTGAGAGCCTAAATGAACTTTGTATTGCTTTAAACGCGTTTTCAACCCCTGATTGTATACTTCAGGTGAAACTATCAAAATCTCCAAAATGAGCAAAAGCACAATGAAATTAATGCTGGAATCATCTTCAAGTTGCTAAAATACACTAATGACAGCAACAAGTTTGAGTCTACAACATTTAGTTAAGGTGTGAGAGCCTAAATGAACTTTGTATTGCTTTAAATGCATTTTCAGCCCGATTGTACACTTCAGGTAAAACTGTCAAAATCTTCCAAATGAGCAAAAGCACAATGGAATTAATGCTGGAATCATCTTCAAGTTGCTAAAATACACTAATGACAGCAAAAAGTTTGAGTCTACAACATTTAGTTAAGGTGTGAGAGCCAAAATGAACTTTGTATTGCTTTAAATGCACTTTCAGCCCGATTGGACACTTCAGGTGAAACTGTCAAAATCTTCCAAATGAGCAAAAGCACAATGAAATTAATGCTGGAAACATCTTCAAGTTTCTAAAATACTCTAATGACAGCAAAAAGTTTGAGTCTACAACATTTAGTTAAGGTGTGAGAGCCAAAATGAACTTTGTATTGCTTTAAATGCATTTTCAGCCCGAATGTACACTTCAGGTGAAACTGTCAAAATCTTCAAAATGAGCAAAAGCACAATGAAATTAATGCTGGAATCATCTTCAAAATTCTAAAATACTCTAATGACAGCAAAAAGTTTGAGTCTGCAACATTTAGTTAAGGTGTGAGAGCCAAAATGAACTTTGTATTGCTGTAAACGCGTTTTCAGCACCTGATTGTACACTTCAGGTGAAACTGTCAAAATCTTCAAAATGAGCAAAAGCACAATGAAATTAATGCTGGAATCATCTTCAAGTTGCTAAAATACACTAATGACAGCAAAAAGTTTGAGTCTACAATATTTAGTTAAGGTGTGAGAGCCAAAATGAACTTTGTATTGCTTTAAATACATTTTCAGCACCTGAATGTACACTTCAGGTAAAACTGTCAAAATCTTCAAAATGAGCAAAAGCACAATGAAATTAATGCTGGAATCATCTTCAAGTTGCTAAAATACACTAATGACAGCAACAAGTTTGAGTCTACAACATTTAGTTAAGGTGTGAGAGCCTAAATGAACTTTGTATTGCTTTAAATGCATTTTCAGCCCGATTGTACACTTCAGGTAAAACTGTCAAAATCTTCAAAATGAGCAAAAGCACAATGAAATTAATGCTGGAATCATCTTCAAGTTGCTAAAATACACTAATGACAGCAAAAAGTTTGAGTCTACAACATTTAGTTAAGGTGTGAGAGCCAAAATGAACTTTGTATTGCTGTAAACGCGTTTTCAGCACCTGATTGTACACTTCAGGTGAAACTGTCAAATTCTTCAAAATGAGCAAAAGCACAATGAAATTAATGCTGGAAACATCTTCAAGTTGCTAAAATACACTAATGACAGCAACAAGTTTGAGTCTACAACATTTAGTTAAGGTGTGAGAGCCAAAATGAACTTTGTATTTCTTTAAATGCATTTTCAGCCCGATTGGACACTTCAGGTGAAACTGTCAAAATCTTCAAAATGAGCAAAAGCACAATGAAATTAATGCTGGAATCATCTTCAAGTTGCTAAAATACACTAATGACAGTAAAAAGTTTGAGTCTACAACATTTAGTTAAGGTGTGAGAGCCAAAATGAACTTTGTATTGCTTTAAATGCATTTTCAGCCCGAATGTACACTTCAGGTGAAACTGTCAAATTCTTCAAAATGAGCAACAGCACAATGAAATTAATGCTGGAAACATCTTCAAGTTGCTAAAATACACTAATGACAGCAACAAGTTTGAGTCTACAACATTTAGTTAAGGTGTGAGAGCCAAAATTAACTTTTTATTGCTTTAAATGCATTTTCAGCCCGATTGTACACTTCAGGTGAAACTGTCAAAATCTTCAAAATGAGCAAAAGCACAATGAAATTAATGCTGGAATCATCTTCAAGTTTCTAAAATACTCTAATGACAGCAAAAAGTTTGAGTCTACAACATTTAGTTAAGGTGTGAGAGCCAAAATGAACTTTGTATTGCTGTAAACGCGTTTTCAGCACCTGATTGTACACTTCAGGTGAAACTGTCAAAATCTTCAAAATGAGCAAAAGCACAATGAAATTAATGCTGGAATCATCTTCAAGTTGCTAAAATACTCTAATGACAGCAAAAAGTTTGAGTTTACAACATTTAGTTAAGGTGTGAGAGCCTAAATGAACTTTGTATTGCATTAAACGCGTTTTCAGCCCCTGATTGTACACTTCAGGTGAAACTGTCAAAATCTTCAAAATGAGCAAAAGCACAATGAAATTAATGCTGGAATCATCTTCAAGTTGCTAAAATACACTAATGACAGCAAAGAGTTTGAGTCTACAACATTTAGTTAAGGTGTGAGAGCCTAAATGAACTTTGTATTGCTTTAAATGCATTTTCAGCCAGATTGTACACTTCAGGTAAAACTGTCAAAATCTTCAAAATGAGCAAAAGCACAATGGAATTAATGCTGGAATCATCTTCAAGTTGCTAAAATACACTAATGACAGCAACAAGTTTGAGTCTACAACATTTAGTTAAGGTGTGCGAGCCTAAATGAACTTTGTATTGCTTTAAACGCGTTTTCAGCACCTGATTGTACACTTCAGGTGAAACTGTCAAAATCTTCAAAATGAGCAAAAGCACAATGAAATTAATGCTGGAATCATCTTCAAGTTGCTAAAATACTCTAATGACAGCAAAAAGTTTGAGTTTACAACATTTAGTTAAGGTGTGAGAGCCTAAATGAACTTTGTATTGCATTAAACGCGTTTTCAGCCCCTGATTGTACACTTCAGGTGAAACTGTCAAAATCTTCAAAATGAGCAAAAGCACAATGAAATTAATGCTGGAATCATCTTCAAGTTGCTAAAATACACTAATGACAGCAAAGAGTTTGAGTCTACAACATTTAGTTAAGGTGTGAGAGCCTAAATGAACTTTGTATTGCTTTAAATGCATTTTCAGCCCGATTGTACACTTCAGGTAAAACTGTCAAAATCTTCAAAATGAGCAAAAGCACAATGGAATTAATGCTGGAATCATCTTCAAGTTGCTAAAATACACTAATGACAGCAACAAGTTTGAGTCTACAACATTTAGTTAAGGTGTGCGAGCCTAAATGAACTTTGTATTGCTTTAAATGCATTTTCAGCCCGATTGTACACTTCAGGTAAAACTGTCAAAATCTTCAAAATGAGCAAAAGCACAATGAAATTAATGCTGGAATCATCTTCAAGTTGCTAAAATACACTAATGACAGCAAAAAGTTTGAGTCTACAACATTTAGTTAAGGTGTGAGAGCCAAAATGAACAATGTATTGCTGTAAACGCGTTTTCAGCACCTGAATGTACACTTCAGGTGAAACTGTCAAAATCTTCAAAATGAGCAAAAGCACAATGAAATTAATGTTGGAATCATTTTCAAGTTGCTAAAATACACTAATGACAGCAAAAAGTTTGAGTCTACAACATTTAGTTAAGGTGTGAGAGCCAAAATTAACTTTGTATTGCTTTAAATGCACTTTCAGCCCGAATGTACACTTCAGATGAAACTGTCAAAATCTTCAAAATGAGCAAAAGCACAATGAAATTAATGCTGGAATCATCTTCAAGTTGCTAAAATACACTAATGACAGTAAAAAGTTTGAGTGTACAACATTTAGTTAAGGTGTGAGAGCCAAAATGAACTTTGTATTGCTTTAAATGCATTTTCAGCCCGATTGGACACTTCAGGTGAAACTGTCAAAATCTTCAAAATGAGCAAAAGCACAATAAAATTAATGTTGGAATCATCTTCAAGTTGCTAAAATACACTAATGACAGTAAAAAGTTTGAGTCTACAACATTTAGTTAAGGTGTGAGTGCCAAAATGAACTTTGTATTGCTTTAAATGCATTTTCAGCCTGAATGTACACTTCAGGTGAAACTGTCAAATTCTTCAAAATGAGCAAAAGCACAATGAAATTAATGCTGGAAACATCTTCAAGTTGCTAAAATACACTAATGACAGCAACAAGTTTGAGTCTACAACATTTAGTTAAGGTGTGAGAGCCAAAATGAATTTTTTATTGCTTTAAATGCATTTTCAGCCCGATTGTACACTTCAGGTGAAACTGTCAAAATCTTCAAAATGAGCAAAAGCACAATGAAATTAATGCTGGAATCATCTTCAAGTTTCTAAAATACTCTAATGACAGCAAAAAGTTTGAGTCTACAACATTTAGTTAAGGTGTGAGAGCCTAAATGAACTTTGTATTGCTTTAAACGCGTTTTCAGCCCCTGATTGTACACTTCAGGTGAAACTGTCAAAATCTTCAAAATGAGCAAAAGCACAATGAAATTAATGCTGGAATCATCTTCAAGTTGCTAAAATACACTAATGACAGCAAAAAGTTTGAGTCTACAACATTTAGTTAAGGTGTGAGAGCCTAAATGAACTTTGTATTGCTTTAAATGCATTTTCAGCCCGATTGTACACTTCAGGTAAAACTGTCAAAATCTTCAAAATGAGCAAAAGCACAATGGAATTAATGCTGGAATCATCTTCAAGTTGCTAAAATACACTAATGACAGCAACAAGTTTGAGTCTACAACATTTAGTTAAGGTGTGCGAGCCTAAATTAACTTTGTATTGCTTTAAATGCATTTTCAGCCCGATTGTACACTTCAGGTAAAACTGTCAAAATCTTCAAAATGAGCAAAAGCACAATGAAATTAATGCTGGAATCATCTTCAAGCTGCTAAAATACACTAATGACAGCAAAAAGTTTGAGTCTACAACATTTAGTTAAGGTGCGAGAGCCAAAATGAACAATGTATTGCTGTAAACGCGTTTTCAGCACCTGAATGTACACTTCAGGTGAAACTGTCAAAATCTTCAAAATGAGCAAAAGCACAATGAAATTAATGTTGGAATCATCTTCAAGTTGCTAAAATACACTAATGACAGCAAAAAGTTTGAGTCTACAACATTTAGTTAAGGTGTGAGAGCCAAAATGAACTTTGTATTGCTTTAAATGCACTTTCAGCCCGAATGTACACTTCAGATGAAACTGTCAAAATCTTCAAAATGAGCAAAAGCACAATGAAATTAATGCTGGAATCATCTTCAAGTTTCTAAAATACTCTAATGACAGCAAAACGTTTGAGTCTACAACATTTAGTTAAGGTGTGAGAGCCTAAATGAACTTTGTATTGCTTTAAATGCATTTTCAGCCCGATTGGACACTTCAGGTAAAACTGTCAAAATCTTCAAAATGAGCAAAAGCACAATAAAATTAATGCTGGAATCATCTTCAAGTTGCTAAAATACACTAATGACAGCAACAAGTTTGAGTCTACAACATTTAGTTAAGGTGTGAGAGCCAAAATTAACTTTGTATTGCTTTAAATGCACTTTCAGCCCGAATGTACACTTCAGATGAAACTGTCAAAATCTTCAAAATGAGCAAAAGCACAATGAAATTAATGCTGGAATCATCTTCAAGTTGCTAAAATACACTAATGAGAGCAAAAAGTTTGAGTCTACAACATTTAGTTAAGGTGTGAGAGCCTAAATGAACTTTGTATTGCTTTAAATGCATTTTCAGCCCGATTGGACACTTCAGGTGAAACTGTCAAAATCTTCAAAATGAGCAAAAGCACAATAAAATTAATGCTGGAATCATCTTCAAGTTGCTAAAATACACTAATGACAGCAAAAAGTTTGAGTCTACAACATTTATTTAAGGTGTGAGAGCCAAAATGAACTTTGTATTGCTTTAAATGCATTTTCAGCCCGATTGGACACTTCAGTTGAAACTGTCAAAATCTTCAAAATGAGCTAAAGCACAATGAAATTAATGCTGGAAACATCTTCAAGTTTCTAAAATACTCTAATGATAGCAAAAAGTTTGAGTCTACAACATTTAGTTAAGGTGTGAGAGCCAAAATGAACTTTGTATTGCTGTAAACGCGTTTTCAGCACCTGATTGTACACTTCAGGTGAAACTGTCAAAATCTTCAAAATGAGCAAAAGCACAATGAAATTAATGCTGGAATCATCTTCAAGTTGCTAAAATACACTAATGACAGCAAAAAGTTTGAGTTTACAACATTTAGTTAAGGTGTGAGAGCCTAAATGAACTTTGTATTGCTTTAAACGCGTTTTCAGCCCCTGATTGTACACTTCAGGTAACACTGTCAAAATCTTCAAAATAAGCAAAAGCACAAAGAAATTAATGCTGGAATCATCTTCAAGTTGCTAAAATACACTAATGAGAGCAAAAAGTTTGAGTCTACAACATTTAGTTAAGGTGTGAGAGCCTAAATGAACTTTGTATTGCTTTAAATGCATTTTCAGCCCGATTGGACACTTCAGGTGAAACTGTCAAAATCTTCAAAATGAGCAAAAGCACAATGAAATTAATGCTGGAATCATCTTCAAGTTGCTAAAATACACTAATGACAGCAACAAGTTTGAGTCTACAACATTTAGTTAAGGTGTGAGAGCCAAAATTAACTTTGTATTGCTTTAAATGCACTTTCAGCCCGAATGTACACTTCAGATGAAACTGTCAAAATCTTCAAAATGAGCAAAAGCACAATGAAATTAATGCTGGAATCATCTTCAAGTTGCTAAAATACACTAATGAGAGCAAAAAGTTTGAGTCTACAACATTTAGTTAAGGTGTGAGAGCCTAAATGAACTTTGTATTGCTTTAAATGCATTTTCAGCCCGATTGGACACTTCAGGTGAAACTGTCAAAATCTTCAAAATGAGCAAAAGCACAATGAAATTAATGCTGGAATCATCTTCAAGTTGCTAAAATACACTAATGACAGCAAAAAGTTTGAGTCTACAATATTTAGTTAAGGTGTGAGAGCCAAAATGAACTTTGTATTGCTTTAAATACATTTTCAGCACCTGAATGTACACTTCAGGTGAAACTGTCAAAATCTTCAAAATGAGCAAAAGCACAATGAAATTAATGCTGGAATCATCTTCAAGTTGCTAAAATACACTAATGACAGCAAAAAGTTTGAGTCTACAACATTTAGTTAAGGTGTGAGAGCCTAAATGAACTTTGTATTGCTTTAAACGCGTTTTCAACCCCTGATTGTATACTTCAGGTGAAACTATCAAAATCTCCAAAATGAGCAAAAGCACAATGAAATTAATGCTGGAATCATCTTCAAGTTGCTAAAATACACTAATGACAGCAACAAGTTTGAGTCTACAACATTTAGTTAAGGTGTGAGAGCCTAAATGAACTTTGTATTGCTTTAAATGCATTTTCAGCCCGATTGTACACTTCAGGTAAAACTGTCAAAATCTTCCAAATGAGCAAAAGCACAATGGAATTAATGCTGGAATCATCTTCAAGTTGCTAAAATACACTAATGACAGCAAAAAGTTTGAGTCTAAAACATTTAGTTAAGGTGTGAGAGCCAAAATGAACTTTGTATTGCTTTAAATGCACTTTCAGCCCGATTGGACACTTCCGGTTGAAACTTTCAAAATCTTCCAAATGAGCAAAAGCACAATGAAATTAATGCTGGAAACATCTTCAAGTTTCTAAAATACTCTAATGACAGCAAAAAGTTTGAGTCTACAACATTTAGTTAAGGTGTGAGAGCCAAAATGAACTTTGTATTGCTGTAAACGCGTTTTCAGCGCCTGATTGTACACTTCAGGTGAAACTGTCAAATTCTTCAAAATGAGCAAAAGCACAATGAAATTAATGCTGGAATCATCTTCAAGTTGCTAAAATACACTAATGACAGCAACAAGTTTGAGTCTACAACATTTAGTTAAGGTGTGAGAGCCTAAATGAACTTTGTATTGCTTTAAATGCATTTTCAGCCCGATTGTACACTTCAGGTAAAACTGTCAAAATCTTCAAAATGAGCAAAAGCACAATGAAATTAATGCTGGAATCATCTTCAAGTTGCTAAAATACACTAATGACAGCAAAAAGTTTGAGTCTACAACATTTAGTTAAGGTGTGAGAGCCAAAATGAACTTTGTATTGCTGTAAACGCGTTTTCAGCACCTGATTGTACACTTCAGGTGAAACTGTCAAATTCTTCAAAATGAGCAAAAGCACAATGAAATTAATGCTGGAAACATCTTCAAGTTGCTAAAATACACTAATGACAGCAACAAGTTTGAGTCTACAACATTTAGTTAAGGTGTGAGAGCCAAAATGAACTTTGTATTTCTTTAAATGCATTTTCAGCCCGATTGGACACTTCAGGTGAAACTGTCAAAATCTTCAAAATGAGCAAAAGCACAATGAAATTAATGCTGGAATCATCTTCAAGTTGCTAAAATACACTAATGACAGTAAAAAGTTTGAGTCTACAACATTTAGTTAAGGTGTGAGAGCCAAAATGAACTTTGTATTGCTTTAAATGCATTTTCAGCCCGAATGTACACTTCAGGTGAAACTGTCAAATTCTTCAAAATGAGCAACAGCACAATGAAATTAATGCTGGAAACATCTTCAAGTTGCTAAAATACACTAATGACAGCAACAAGTTTGAGTCTACAACATTTAGTTAAGGTGTGAGAGCCAAAATTAACTTTTTATTGCTTTAAATGCATTTTCAGCCCGATTGTACACTTCAGGTGAAACTGTCAAAATCTTCAAAATGAGCAAAAGCACAATGAAATTAATGCTGGAATCATCTTCAAGTTTCTAAAATACTCTAATGACAGCAAAAAGTTTGAGTCTACAACATTTAGTTAAGGTGTGAGAGCCAAAATGAACTTTGTATTGCTGTAAACGCGTTTTCAGCACCTGATTGTACACTTCAGGTGAAACTGTCAAAATCTTCAAAATGAGCAAAAGCACAATGAAATTAATGCTGGAATCATCTTCAAGTTGCTAAAATACTCTAATGACAGCAAAAAGTTTGAGTTTACAACATTTAGTTAAGGTGTGAGAGCCTAAATGAACTTTGTATTGCATTAAACGCGTTTTCAGCCCCTGATTGTACACTTCAGGTGAAACTGTCAAAATCTTCAAAATGAGCAAAAGCACAATGAAATTAATGCTGGAATCATCTTCAAGTTGCTAAAATACACTAATGACAGCAAAGAGTTTGAGTCTACAACATTTAGTTAAGGTGTGAGAGCCTAAATGAACTTTGTATTGCTTTAAATGCATTTTCAGCCCGATTGTACACTTCAGGTAAAACTGTCAAAATCTTCAAAATGAGCAAAAGCACAATGGAATTAATGCTGGAATCATCTTCAAGTTGCTAAAATACACTAATGACAGCAACAAGTTTGAGTCTACAACATTTAGTTAAGGTGTGCGAGCCTAAATGAACTTTGTATTGCTTTAAATGCATTTTCAGCCCGATTGTACACTTCAGGTAAAACTGTCAAAATCTTCAAAATGAGCAAAAGCACAATGAAATTAATGCTGGAATCATCTTCAAGTTGCTAAAATACACTAATGACAGCAAAAAGTTTGAGTCTACAACATTTAGTTAAGGTGTGAGAGCCAAAATGAACAATGTATTGCTGTAAACGCGTTTTCAGCACCTGAATGTACACTTCAGGTGAAACTGTCAAAATCTTCAAAATGAGCAAAAGCACAATGAAATTAATGTTGGAATCATTTTCAAGTTGCTAAAATACACTAATGAAAGCAAAAAGTTTGAGTCTACAACATTTAGTTAAGGTGTGAGAGCCAAAATTAACTTTGTATTGCTTTAAATGCACTTTCAGCCCGAATGTACACTTCAGATGAAACTGTCAAAATCTTCAAAATGAGCAAAAGCACAATGAAATTAATGCTGGAATCATCTTCAAGTTGCTAAAATACACTAATGACAGTAAAAAGTTTGAGTGTACAACATTTAGTTAAGGTGTGAGAGCCAAAATGAACTTTGTATTGCTTTAAATGCATTTTCAGCCCGATTGGACACTTCAGGTGAAACTGTCAAAATCTTCAAAATGAGCAAAAGCACAATAAAATTAATGTTGGAATCATCTTCAAGTTGCTAAAATACACTAATGACAGTAAAAAGTTTGAGTCTATAACATTTAGTTAAGGTGTGAGTGCCAAAATGAACTTTGTATTGCTTTAAATGCATTTTCAGCCTGAATGTACACTTCAGGTGAAACTGTCAAATTCTTCAAAATGAGCAAAAGCACAATGAAATTAATGCTGGAAACATCTTCAAGTTGCTAAAATACACTAATGACAGCAACAAGTTTGAGTCTACAACATTTAGTTAAGGTGTGAGAGCCAAAATGAATTTTTTATTGCTTTAAATGCATTTTCAGCCCGATTGTACACTTCAGGTGAAACTGTCAAAATCTTCAAAATGAGCAAAAGCACAATGAAATTAATGCTGGAATCATCTTCAAGTTTCTAAAATACTCTAATGACAGCAAAAAGTTTGAGTCTACAACATTTAGTTAAGGTGTGAGAGCCTAAATGAACTTTGTATTGCTTTAAATGCATTTTCAGCCCGATTGGACACTTCAGGTGAAACTGTCAAAATCTTCAAAATGAGCAAAAGCACAATGAAATTAATGCTGGAATCATCTTCAAGTTGCTAAAATACACTAATGACAGCAAAAAGTTTGAGTCTACAATATTTAGTTCAGGTGTGAGAGCCAAAATGAACTTTGTATTGCTTTAAATACATTTTCAGCACCTGAATGTACACTTCAGGTAAAACTGTCAAAATCTTCAAAATGAGCAAAAGCACAATGAAATTAATGCTGGAATCATCTTCAAGTTTCTAAAATACTCTAATGACAGCAAAAAGTTTGAGTCTACAACATTTAGTTAAGGTGTGAGAGCCTAAATTAACTTTGTATTGCTTTAAACGCGTTTTCAGCCCCTGATTGTACACTTCAGGTGAAACTGTCAAAATCTTCAAAATGAGCAAAAGCACAATGAAATTAATGCTGGAATCATCTTCAAGTTGCTAAAATACACTAATGACAGCAAAAAGTTTGAGTCTACAACATTTAGTTAAGGTGTGAGAGCCTAAATGAACTTTGTATTGCTTTAAACGCGTTTTCAACCCCTGATTGTATACTTCAGGTGAAACTATCAAAATCTCGAAAATGAGCAAAAGCACAATGAAATTAATGCTGGAATCATCTTCAAGTTGCTAAAATACACTAATGACAGCAACAAGTTTGAGTCTACAACATTTAGTTAAGGTGTGAGAGCCTAAATGAACTTTGTATTGCTTTAAATGCATTTTCAGCCCGATTGTACACTTCAGGTAAAACTGTCAAAATCTTCCAAATGAGCAAAAGCACAATGGAATTAATGCTGGAATCATCTTCAAGTTTCTAAAATACTCTAATGACAGCAAAAAGTTTGAGTCTACAACATTTAGTTAAGGTGTGAGAGCCAAAATGAACTTTGTATTGCTGTAAACGCGTTTTCAGCGCCTGATTGTACACTTCAGGTGAAACTGTCAAATTCTTCAAAATGAGCAAAAGCACAATGAAATTAATGCTGGAATCATCTTCAAGTTGCTAAAATACACTAATGACAGCAACAAGTTTGAGTCTACAACATTTAGTTAAGGTGTGAGAGCCTAAATGAACTTTGTATTGCTTTAAATGCATTTTCAGCCCGATTGTACACTTCAGGTAAAACTGTCAAAATCTTCAAAATGAGCAAAAGCACAATGAAATTAATGCTGGAATCATCTTCAAGTTGCTAAAATACACTAATGACAGCAAAAAGTTTGAGTCTACAACATTTAGTTAAGGTGTGAGAGCCAAAATGAACTTTGTATTGCTGTAAACGCGTTTTCAGCACCTGATTGTACACTTCAGGTGAAACTGTCAAAATCTTCAAAATGAGCAAAAGCACAATGAAATTAATGCTGGAATCATCTTCAAGTTGCTAAAATACACTAATGACAGCAAAAAGTTTGAGTCTACAATATTTAGTTAAGGTGTGAGAGCCAAAATGAACTTTGTATTGCTTTAAATACATTTTCAGCACCTGAATGTACACTTCAGGTAAAACTGTCAAAATCTTCAAAATGAGCAAAAGCACAATGAAATTAATGCTGGAATCATCTTCAAGTTTCTAAAATACTCTAATGACAGCAAAAAGTTTGAGTCTACAACATTTAGTTAAGGTGTGAGAGCCTAAATGAACTTTGTATTGCTTTAAACGCGTTTTCAGCCCCTGATTGTACACTTCAGGTGAAACTGTCAAAATCTTCAAAATGAGCAAAAGCACAATGAAATTAATGCTGGAATCATCTTCAAGTTGCTAAAATACACTAATGACAGCAAAAAGTTTGAGTCTACAACATTTAGTTAAGGTGTGAGAGCCTAAATGAACTTTGTATTGCTTTAAACGCGTTTTCAACCCCTGATTGTATACTTCAGGTGAAACTATCAAAATCTCGAAAATGAGCAAAAGCACAATGAAATTAATGCTGGAATCATCTTCAAGTTGCTAAAATACACTAATGACAGCAACAAGTTTGAGTCTACAACATTTAGTTAAGGTGTGAGAGCCTAAATGAACTTTGTATTGCTTTAAATGCATTTTCAGCCCGATTGTACACTTCAGGTAAAACTGTCAAAATCTTCCAAATGAGCAAAAGCACAATGGAATTAATGCTGGAATCATCTTCAAGTTGCTAAAATACACTAATGACAGCAAAAAGTTTGAGTCTAAAACATTTAGTTAAGGTGTGAGAGCCAAAATGAACTTTGTATTGCTTTAAATGCACTTTCAGCCCGATTGGACACTTCAGGTGAAACTGTCAAAATCTTCCAAATGAGCAAAAGCACAATGAAATTAATGCTGGAAACATCTTCAAGTTTCTAAAATACTCTAATGACAGCAAAAAGTTTGAGTCTACAACATTTAGTTAAGGTGTGAGAGCCAAAATGAACTTTGTATTGCTGTAAACGCGTTTTCAGCGCCTGATTGTACACTTCAGGTGAAACTGTCAAAATCTTCAAAATGAGCAAAAGCACAATGAAATTAATGCTGGAATCATCTTCAAGTTGCTAAAATACACTAATGACAGCAACAAGTTTGAGTCTACAACATTTAGTTAAGGTGTGAGAGCCTAAATGAACTTTGTATTGCTTTAAATGCATTTTCAGCCCGATTGTACACTTCAGGTAAAACTGTCAAAATCTTCAAAATGAGCAAAAGCACAATGAAATTAATGCTGGAATCATCTTCAAGTTGCTAAAATACACTAATGACAGCAAAAAGTTTGAGTCTACAACATTTAGTTAAGGTGTGAGAGCCAAAATGAACTTTGTATTGCTGTAAACGCGTTTTCAGCACCTGATTGTACACTTCAGGTGAAACTGTCAAATTCTTCAAAATGAGCAAAAGCACAATGAAATTAATGCTGGAAACATCTTCAAGTTGCTAAAATACACTAATGACAGCAACAAGTTTGAGTCTACAACATTTAGTTAAGGTGTGAGAGCCAAAATGAACTTTGTATTTCTTTAAATGCATTTTCAGCCCGATTGGACACTTCAGGTGAAACTGTCAAAATCTTCAAAATGAGCAAAAGCACAATGAAATTAATGCTGGAATCATCTTCAAGTTGCTAAAATACACTAATGACAGTAAAAAGTTTGAGTCTACAACATTTAGTTAAGGTGTGAGAGCCAAAATGAACTTTGTATTGCTTTAAATGCATTTTCAGCCCGAATGTACACTTCAGGTGAAACTGTCAAATTCTTCAAAATGAGCAACAGCACAATGAAATTAATGCTGGAAACATCTTCAAGTTGCTAAAATACACTAATGACAGCAACAAGTTTGAGTCTACAACATTTAGTTAAGGTGTGAGAGCCAAAATTAACTTTTTATTGCTTTAAATGCATTTTCAGCCCGATTGTACACTTCAGGTGAAACTGTCAAAATCTTCAAAATGAGCAAAAGCACAATGAAATTAATGCTGGAATCATCTTCAAGTTTCTAAAATACTCTAATGACAGCAAAAAGTTTGAGTCTACAACATTTAGTTAAGGTGTGAGAGCCAAAATGAACTTTGTATTGCTGTAAACGCGTTTTCAGCACCTGATTGTACACTTCAGGTGAAACTGTCAAAATCTTCAAAATGAGCAAAAGCACAATGAAATTAATGCTGGAATCATCTTCAAAATTCTAAAATACTCTAATGACAGCAAAAAGTTTGAGTTTACAACATTTAGTTAAGGTGTGAGAGCCTAAATGAACTTTGTATTGCATTAAACGCGTTTTCAGCCCCTGATTGTACACTTCAGGTGAAACTGTCAAAATCTTCAAAATGAGCAAAAGCACAATGAAATTAATGCTGGAATCATCTTCAAGTTGCTAAAATACACTAATGACAGCAAAGAGTTTGAGTCTACAACATTTAGTTAAGGTGTGAGAGCCTAAATGAACTTTGTATTGCTTTAAATGCATTTTCAGCCCGATTGTACACTTCAGGTAAAACTGTCAAAATCTTCAAAATGAGCAAAAGCACAATGGAATTAATGCTGGAATCATCTTCAAGTTGCTAAAATACACTAATGACAGCAACAAGTTTGAGTCTACAACATTTAGTTAAGGTGTGCGAGCCTAAATGAACTTTGTATTGCTTTAAATGCATTTTCAGCCCGATTGTACACTTCAGGTAAAACTGTCAAAATCTTCAAAATGAGCAAAAGCACAATGAAATTAATGCTGGAATCATCTTCAAGTTGCTAAAATACACTAATGACAGCAAAAAGTTTGAGTCTACAACATTTAGTTAAGGTGTGAGAGCCAAAATGAACAATGTATTGCTGTAAACGCGTTTTCAGCACCTGAATGTACACTTCAGGTGAAACTGTCAAAATCTTCAAAATGAGCAAAAGCACAATGAAATTAATGTTGGAATCATTTTCAAGTTGCTAAAATACACTAATGACAGCAAAAAGTTTGAGTCTACAACATTTAGTTAAGGTGTGAGAGCCAAAATTAACTTTGTATTGCTTTAAATGCACTTTCAGCCCGAATGTACACTTCAGATGAAACTGTCAAAATCTTCAAAATGAGCAAAAGCACAATGAAATTAATGCTGGAATCATCTTCAAGTTGCTAAAATACACTAATGACAGTAAAAAGTTTGAGTGTACAACATTTAGTTAAGGTGTGAGAGCCAAAATGAACTTTGTATTGCTTTAAATGCATTTTCAGCCCGATTGGACACTTCAGGTGAAACTGTCAAAATCTTCAAAATGAGCAAAAGCACAATAAAATTAATGTTGGAATCATCTTCAAGTTGCTAAAATACACTAATGACAGTAAAAAGTTTGAGTCTACAACATTTAGTTAAGGTGTGAGTGCCAAAATGAACTTTGTATTGCTTTAAATGCATTTTCAGCCTGAATGTACACTTCAGGTGAAACTGTCAAATTCTTCAAAATGAGCAAAAGCACAATGAAATTAATGCTGGAAACATCTTCAAGTTGCTAAAATACACTAATGACAGCAACAAGTTTGAGTCTACAACATTTAGTTAAGGTGTGAGAGCCAAAATGAATTTTTTATTGCTTTAAATGCATTTTCAGCCCGATTGTACACTTCAGGTGAAACTGTCAAAATCTTCAAAATGAGCAAAAGCACAATGAAATTAATGCTGGAATCATCTTCAAGTTTCTAAAATACTCTAATGACAGCAAAAAGTTTGAGTCTACAACATTTAGTTAAGGTGTGAGAGCCTAAATGAACTTTGTATTGCTTTAAACGCGTTTTCAGCCCCTGATTGTACACTTCAGGTGAAACTGTCAAAATCTTCAAAATGAGCAAAAGCACAATGAAATTAATGCTGGAATCATCTTCAAGTTGCTAAAATACACTAATGACAGCAAAAAGTTTGAGTCTACAACATTTAGTTAAGGTGTGAGAGCCTAAATGAACTTTGTATTGCTTTAAATGCATTTTCAGCCCGATTGTACACTTCAGGTAAAACTGTCAAAATCTTCAAAATGAGCAAAAGCACAATGGAATTAATGCTGGAATCATCTTCAAGTTGCTAAAATACACTAATGACAGCAACAAGTTTGAGTCTACAACATTTAGTTAAGGTGTGCGAGCCTAAATTAACTTTGTATTGCTTTAAATGCATTTTCAGCCCGATTGTACACTTCAGGTAAAACTGTCAAAATCTTCAAAATGAGCAAAAGCACAATGAAATTAATGCTGGAATCATCTTCAAGTTGCTAAAATACACTAATGACAGCAAAAAGTTTGAGTCTACAACATTTAGTTAAGGTGTGAGAGCCAAAATGAACAATGTATTGCTGTAAACGCGTTTTCAGCACCTGAATGTACACTTCAGGTGAAACTGTCAAAATCTTCAAAATGAGCAAAAGCACAATGAAATTAATGTTGGAATCATTTTCAAGTTGCTAAAATACACTAATGACAGCAAAAAGTTTGAGTCTACAACATTTAGTTAAGGTGTGAGAGCCAAAATTAACTTTGTATTGCTTTAAATGCACTTTCAGCCCGAATGTACACTTCAGATGAAACTGTCAAAATCTTCAAAATGAGCAAAAGCACAATGAAATTAATGCTGGAATCATCTTCAAGTTGCTAAAATACACTAATGACAGTAAAAAGTTTGAGTGTACAACATTTAGTTAAGGTGTGAGAGCCAAAATGAACTTTGTATTGCTTTAAATGCATTTTCAGCCCGATTGGACACTTCAGGTGAAACTGTCAAAATCTTCAAAATGAGCAAAAGCACAATAAAATTAATGTTGGAATCATCTTCAAGTTGCTAAAATACACTAATGACAGTAAAAAGTTTGAGTCTACAACATTTAGTTAAGGTGTGAGTGCCAAAATGAACTTTGTATTGCTTTAAATGCATTTTCAGCCTGAATGTACACTTCAGGTGAAACTGTCAAATTCTTCAAAATGAGCAAAAGCACAATGAAATTAATGCTGGAAACATCTTCAAGTTGCTAAAATACACTAATGACAGCAACAAGTTTGAGTCTACAACATTTAGTTAAGGTGTGAGAGCCAAAATGAATTTTTTATTGCTTTAAATGCATTTTCAGCCCGATTGTACACTTCAGGTGAAACTGTCAAAATCTTCAAAATGAGCAAAAGCACAATGAAATTAATGCTGGAATCATCTTCAAGTTTCTAAAATACTCTAATGACAGCAAAAAGTTTGAGTCTACAACATTTAGTTAAGGTGTGAGAGCCTAAATGAACTTTGTATTGCTTTAAACGCGTTTTCAGCCCCTGATTGTACACTTCAGGTGAAACTGTCAAAATCTTCAAAATGAGCAAAAGCACAATGAAATTAATGCTGGAATCATCTTCAAGTTGCTAAAATACACTAATGACAGCAAAAAGTTTGAGTCTACAACATTTAGTTAAGGTGTGAGAGCCTAAATGAACTTTGTATTGCTTTAAATGCATTTTCAGCCCGATTGTACACTTCAGGTAAAACTGTCAAAATCTTCAAAATGAGCAAAAGCACAATGGAATTAATGCTGGAATCATCTTCAAGTTGCTAAAATACACTAATGACAGCAACAAGTTTGAGTCTACAACATTTAGTTAAGGTGTGCGAGCCTAAATTAACTTTGTATTGCTTTAAATGCATTTTCAGCCCGATTGTACACTTCAGGTAAAACTGTCAAAATCTTCAAAATGAGCAAAAGCACAATGAAATTAATGCTGGAATCATCTTCAAGCTGCTAAAATACACTAATGACAGCAAAAAGTTTGAGTCTACAACATTTAGTTAAGGTGTGAGAGCCAAAATGAACTTTGTATTGCTGTAAACGCGTTTTCAGCACCTGATTGTACACTTCAGGTGAAACTGTCAAAATCTTCAAAATGAGCAAAAGCACAATGAAATTAATGCTGGAATCATCTTCAAGTTGCTAAAATACACTAATGACAGCAAAAAGTTTGAGTTTACAACATTTAGTTAAGGTGTGAGAGCCTAAATGAACTTTGTATTGCTTTAAATGCATTTTCAGCCCGATTGGACACTTCAGGTGAAACTGTCAAAATCTTCAAAATGAGCAAAAGCACAATGAAATTAATGCTGGAATCATCTTCAAGTTGCTAAAATACACTAATGACAGCAACAAGTTTGAGTCTACAACATTTAGTTAAGGTGTGAGAGCCAAAATTAACTTTGTATTGCTTTAAATGCACTTTCAGCCCGAATGTACACTTCAGATGAAACTGTCAAAATCTTCAAAATGAGCAAAAGCACAATGAAATTAATGCTGGAATCATCTTCAAGTTGCTAAAATACACTAATGAGAGCAAAAAGTTTGAGTCTACAACATTTAGTTAAGGTGTGAGAGCCTAAATGAACTTTGTATTGCTTTAAATGCATTTTCAGCCCGATTGGACACTTCAGGTGAAACTGTCAAAATCTTCAAAATGAGCAAAAGCACAATGAAATTAATGCTGGAATCATCTTCAAGTTGCTAAAATACACTAATGACAGCAAAAAGTTTGAGTCTACAATATTTAGTTAAGGTGTGAGAGCCAAAATGAACTTTGTATTGCTTTAAATACATTTTCAGCACCTGAATGTACACTTCAGGTAAAACTGTCAAAATCTTCAAAATGAGCAAAAGCACAATGAAATTAATGCTGGAATCATCTTCAAGTTTCTAAAATACTCTAATGACAGCAAAAAGTTTGAGTCTACAACATTTAGTTAAGGTGTGAGAGCCTAAATGAACTTTGTATTGCTTTAAACGCGTTGTCAGCCCCTGATTGTACACTTCAGGTGAAACTGTCAAAATCTTCAAAATGAGCAAAAGCACAATGAAATTAATGCTGGAATCATCTTCAAGTTGCTAAAATACACTAATGACAGCAAAAAGTTTGAGTCTACAACATTTAGTTAAGGTGTGAGAGCCTAAATGAACTTTGTATTGCTTTAAACGCGTTTTCAACCCCTGATTGTATACTTCAGGTGAAACTATCAAAATCTCCAAAATGAGCAAAAGCACAATGAAATTAATGCTGGAATCATCTTCAAGTTGCTAAAATACACTAATGACAGCAACAAGTTTGAGTCTACAACATTTAGTTAAGGTGTGAGAGCCTAAATGAACTTTGTATTGCTTTAAATGCATTTTCAGCCCGATTGTACACTTCAGGTAAAACTGTCAAAATCTTCCAAATGAGCAAAAGCACAATGGAATTAATGCTGGAATCATCTTCAAGTTGCTAAAATACACTAATGACAGCAAAAAGTTTGAGTCTAAAACATTTAGTTAAGGTGTGAGAGCCAAAATGAACTTTGTATTGCTTTAAATGCACTTTCAGCCCGATTGGACACTTCAGGTGAAACTGTCAAAATCTTCCAAATGAGCAAAAGCACAATGAAATTAATGCTGGAAACATCTTCAAGTTTCTAAAATACTCTAATGACAGCAAAAAGTTTGAGTCTACAACATTTAGTTAAGGTGTGAGAGCCAAAATGAACTTTGTATTGCTGTAAACGCGTTTTCAGCGCCTGATTGTACACTTCAGGTGAAACTGTCAAATTCTTCAAAATGAGCAAAAGCACAATGAAATTAATGCTGGAATCATCTTCAAGTTGCTAAAATACACTAATGACAGCAACAAGTTTGAGTCTACAACATTTAGTTAAGGTGTGAGAGCCTAAATGAACTTTGTATTGCTTTAAATGCATTTTCAGCCCGATTGTACACTTCAGGTAAAACTGTCAAAATCTTCAAAATGAGCAAAAGCACAATGAAATTAATGCTGGAATCATCTTCAAGTTGCTAAAATACACTAATGACAGCAAAAAGTTTGAGTCTACAACATTTAGTTAAGGTGTGAGAGCCAAAATGAACTTTGTATTGCTGTAAACGCGTTTTCAGCACCTGATTGTACACTTCAGGTGAAACTGTCAAAATCTTCAAAATGAGCAAAAGCACAATGAAATTAATGCTGGAATCATCTTCAAGTTGCTAAAATACACTAATGACAGTAAAAAGTTTGAGTCTACAACATTTAGTTAAGGTGTGAGAGCCAAAATGAACTTTGTATTGCTTTAAATGCATTTTCAGCCCGAATGTACACTTCAGGTGAAACTGTCAAATTCTTCAAAATGAGCAACAGCACAATGAAATTAATGCTGGAAACATCTTCAAGTTGCTAAAATACACTAATGACAGCAACAAGTTTGAGTCTACAACATTTAGTTAAGGTGTGAGAGCCAAAATTAACTTTTTATTGCTTTAAATGCATTTTCAGCCCGATTGTACACTTCAGGTGAAACTGTCAAAATCTTCAAAATGAGCAAAAGCACAATGAAATTAATGCTGGAATCATCTTCAAGTTTCTAAAATACTCTAATGACAGCAAAAAGTTTGAGTCTACAACATTTAGTTAAGGTGTGAGAGCCAAAATGAACTTTGTATTGCTGTAAACGCGTTTTCAGCACCTGATTGTACACTTCAGGTGAAACTGTCAAAATCTTCAAAATGAGCAAAAGCACAATGAAATTAATGCTGGAATCATCTTCAAGTTGCTAAAATACTCTAATGACAGCAAAAAGTTTGAGTTTACAACATTTAGTTAAGGTGTGAGAGCCTAAATGAACTTTGTATTGCATTAAACGCGTTTTCAGCCCCTGATTGTACACTTCAGGTGAAACTGTCAAAATCTTCAAAATGAGCAAAAGCACAATGAAATTAATGCTGGAATCATCTTCAAGTTGCTAAAATACACTAATGACAGCAAAGAGTTTGAGTCTACAACATTTAGTTAAGGTGTGAGAGCCTAAATGAACTTTGTATTGCTTTAAATGCATTTTCAGCCCGATTGTACACTTCAGGTAAAACTGTCAAAATCTTCAAAATGAGCAAAAGCACAATGGAATTAATGCTGGAATCATCTTCAAGTTGCTAAAATACACTAATGACAGCAACAAGTTTGAGTCTACAACATTTAGTTAAGGTGTGCGAGCCTAAATGAACTTTGTATTGCTTTAAATGCATTTTCAGCCCGATTGTACACTTCAGGTAAAACTGTCAAAATCTTCAAAATGAGCAAAAGCACAATGAAATTAATGCTGGAATCATCTTCAAGTTGCTAAAATACACTAATGACAGCAAAAAGTTTGAGTCTACAACATTTAGTTAAGGTGTGAGAGCCAAAATGAACAATGTATTGCTGTAAACGCGTTTTCAGCACCTGAATGTACACTTCAGGTGAAACTGTCAAAATCTTCAAAATGAGCAAAAGCACAATGAAATTAATGTTGGAATCATTTTCAAGTTGCTAAAATACACTAATGACAGCAAAAAGTTTGAGTCTACAACATTTAGTTAAGGTGTGAGAGCCAAAATTAACTTTGTATTGCTTTAAATGCACTTTCAGCCCGAATGTACACTTCAGATGAAACTGTCAAAATCTTCAAAATGAGCAAAAGCACAATGAAATTAATGCTGGAATCATCTTCAAATTGCTAAAATACACTAATGACAGTAAAAAGTTTGAGTGTACAACATTTAGTTAAGGTGTGAGAGCCAAAATGAACTTTGTATTGCTTTAAATGCATTTTCAGCCCGATTGGACACTTCAGGTGAAACTGTCAAAATCTTCAAAATGAGCAAAAGCACAATAAAATTAATGTTGGAATCATCTTCAAGTTGCTAAAATACACTAATGACAGTAAAAAGTTTGAGTCTACAACATTTAGTTAAGGTGTGAGTGCCAAAATGAACTTTGTATTGCTTTAAATGCATTTTCAGCCTGAATGTACACTTCAGGTGAAACTGTCAAATTCTTCAAAATGAGCAAAAGCACAATGAAATTAATGCTGGAAACATCTTCAAGTTGCTAAAATACACTAATGACAGCAACAAGTTTGAGTCTACAACATTTAGTTAAGGTGTGAGAGCCAAAATGAATTTTTTATTGCTTTAAATGCATTTTCAGCCCGATTGTACACTTCAGGTGAAACTGTCAAAATCTTCAAAATGAGCAAAAGCACAATGAAATTAATGCTGGAATCATCTTCAAGTTTCTAAAATACTCTAATGACAGCAAAAAGTTTGAGTCTACAACATTTAGTTAAGGTGTGAGAGCCTAAATGAACTTTGTATTGCTTTAAATGCATTTTCAGCCCGATTGGACACTTCAGGTGAAACTGTCAAAATCTTCAAAATGAGCAAAAGCACAATGAAATTAATGCTGGAATCATCTTCAAGTTGCTAAAATACACTAATGACAGCAAAAAGTTTGAGTCTACAATATTTAGTTAAGGTGTGAGAGCCAAAATGAACTTTGTATTGCTTTAAATACATTTTCATTACCTGAATGTACACTTCAGGTAAAACTGTCAAAATCTTCAAAATGAGCAAAAGCACAATGAAATTAATGCTGGAATCATCTTCAAGTTTCTAAAATACTCTAATGACAGCAAAAAGTTTGAGTCTACAACATTTAGTTAAGGTGTGAGAGCCTAAATGAACTTTGTATTGCTTTAAACGCGTTTTCAGCCCCTGATTGTACACTTCAGGTGAAACTGTCAAAATCTTCAAAATGAGCAAAAGCACAATGAAATTAATGCTGGAATCATCTTCAAGTTGCTAAAATACACTAATGACAGCAAAAAGTTTGAGTCTACAACATTTAGTTAAGGTGTGAGAGCCTAAATGAACTTTGTATTGCTTTAAACGCGTTTTCAACCCCTGATTGTATACTTCAGGTGAAACTATCAAAATCTCCAAAATGAGCAAAAGCACAATGAAATTAATGCTGGAATCATCTTCAAGTTGCTAAAATACACTAATGACAGCAACAAGTTTGAGTCTACAACATTTAGTTAAGGTGTGAGAGCCTAAATGAACTTTGTATTGCTTTAAATGCATTTTCAGCCCGATTGTACACTTCAGGTAAAACTGTCAAAATCTTCCAAATGAGCAAAAGCACAATGGAATTAATGCTGGAATCATCTTCAAGTTGCTAAAATACACTAATGATAGCAAAAAGTTTGAGTCTAAAACATTTAGTTAAGGTGTGAGAGCCAAAATGAACTTTGTATTGCTTTAAATGCACTTTCAGCCCGATTGGACACTTCAGGTGAAACTGTCAAAATCTTCCAAATGAGCAAAAGCACAATGAAATTAATGCTGGAAACATCTTCAAGTTTCTAAAATACTCTAATGACAGCAAAAAGTTTCAGTCTACAACATTTAGTTAAGGTGTGAGAGCCAAAATGAACTTTGTATTGCTGTAAACGCGTTTTCAGCGCCTGATTGTACACTTCAGGTGAAACTGTCAAATTCTTCAAAATGAGCAAAAGCACAATGAAATTAATGCTGGAATCATCTTCAAGTTGCTAAAATACACTAATGACAGCAACAAGTTTGAGTCTACAACATTTAGTTAAGGTGTGAGAGCCTAAATGAACTTTGTATTGCTTTAAATGCATTTTCAGCCCGATTGTACACTTCAGGTAAAACTGTCAAAATCTTCAAAATGAGCAAAAGCACAATGAAATTAATGCTGGAATCATCTTCAAGTTGCTAAAATACACTAATGACAGCAAAAAGTTTGAGTCTACAACATTTAGTTAAGGTGTGAGAGCCAAAATGAACTTTGTATTGCTGTAAACGCGTTTTCAGCACCTGATTGTACACTTCAGGTGAAACTGTCAAATTCTTCAAAATGAGCAAAAGCACAATGAAATTAATGCTGGAAACATCTTCAAGTTGCTAAAATACACTAATGACAGCAACAAGTTTGAGTCTACAACATTTAGTTAAGGTGTGAGAGCCAAAATGAACTTTGTATTTCTTTAAATGCATTTTCAGCCCGATTGGACACTTCAGGTGAAACTGTCAAAATCTTCAAAATGAGCAAAAGCACAATGAAATTAATGCTGGAATCATCTTCAAGTTGCTAAAATACACTAATGACAGTAAAAAGTTTGAGTCTACAACATTTAGTTAAGGTGTGAGAGCCAAAATGAACTTTGTATTGCTTTAAATGCATTTTCAGCCCGAATGTACACTTCAGGTGAAACTGTCAAATTCTTCAAAATGAGCAACAGCACAATGAAATTAATGCTGGAAACATCTTCAAGTTGCTAAAATACACTAATGACAGCAACAAGTTTGAGTCTACAACATTTAGTTAAGGTGTGAGAGCCAAAATTAACTTTTTATTGCTTTAAATGCATTTTCAGCCCGATTGTACACTTCAGGTGAAACTGTCAAAATCTTCAAAATGAGCAAAAGCACAATGAAATTAATGCTGGAATCATCTTCAAGTTTCTAAAATACTCTAATGACAGCAAAAAGTTTGAGTCTACAACATTTAGTTAAGGTGTGAGAGCCAAAATGAACTTTGTATTGCTGTAAACGCGTTTTCAGCACCTGATTGTACACTTCAGGTGAAACTGTCAAAATCTTCAAAATGAGCAAAAGCACAATGAAATTAATGCTGGAATCATCTTCAAGTTGCTAAAATACTCTAATGACAGCAAAAAGTTTGAGTTTACAACATTTAGTTAAGGTGTGAGAGCCTAAATGAACTTTGTATTGCATTTAACGCGTTTTCAGCCCCTGATTGTACACTTCAGGTGAAACTGTCAAAATCTTCAAAATGAGCAAAAGCACAATGAAATTAATGCTGGAATCATCTTCAAGTTGCTAAAATACACTAATGACAGCAAAGAGTTTGAGTCTACAACATTTAGTTAAGGTGTGAGAGCCTAAATGAACTTTGTATTGCTTTAAATGCATTTTCAGCCCGATTGTACACTTCAGGTAAAACTGTCAAAATCTTCAAAATGAGCAAAAGCACAATGGAATTAATGCTGGAATCATCTTCAAGTTGCTAAAATACACTAATGACAGCAACAAGTTTGAGTCTACAACATTTAGTTAAGGTGTGCGAGCCTAAATGAACTTTGTATTGCTTTAAATGCATTTTCAGCCCGATTGTACACTTCAGGTAAAACTGTCAAAATCTTCAAAATGAGCAAAAGCACAATGAAATTAATGCTGGAATCATCTTCAAGTTGCTAAAATACACTAATGACAGCAAAAAGTTTGAGTCTACAACATTTAGTTAAGGTGTGAGAGCCAAAATGAACAATGTATTGCTGTAAACGCGTTTTCAGCACCTGAATGTACACTTCAGGTGAAACTGTCAAAATCTTCAAAATGAGCAAAAGCACAATGAAATTAATGTTGGAATCATTTTCAAGTTGCTAAAATACACTAATGACAGCAAAAAGTTTGAGTCTACAACATTTAGTTAAGGTGTGAGAGCCAAAATTAACTTTGTATTGCTTTAAATGCACTTTCAGCCCGAATGTACACTTCAGATGAAACTGTCAAAATCTTCAAAATGAGCAAAAGCACAATGAAATTAATGCTGGAATCATCTTCAAGTTGCTAAAATACACTAATGACAGTAAAAAGTTTGAGTGTACAACATTTAGTTAAGGTGTGAGAGCCAAAATGAACTTTGTATTGCTTTAAATGCATTTTCAGCCCGATTGGACACTTCAGGTGAAACTGTCAAAATCTTCAAAATGAGCAAAAGCACAATAAAATTAATGTTGGAATCATCTTCAAGTTGCTAAAATACACTAATGACAGTAAAAAGTTTGAGTCTACAACATTTAGTTAAGGTGTGAGTGCCAAAATGAACTTTGTATTGCTTTAAATGCATTTTCAGCCTGAATGTACACTTCAGGTGAAACTGTCAAATTCTTCAAAATGAGCAAAAGCACAATGAAATTAATGCTGGAAACATCTTCAAGTTGCTAAAATACACTAATGACAGCAACAAGTTTGAGTCTACAACATTTAGTTAAGGTGTGAGAGCCAAAATGAATTTTTTATTGCTTTAAATGCATTTTCAGCCCGATTGTACACTTCAGGTGAAACTGTCAAAATCTTCAAAATGAGCAAAAGCACAATGAAATTAATGCTGGAATCATCTTCAAGTTTCTAAAATACTCTAATGACAGCAAAAAGTTTGAGTCTACAACATTTAGTTAAGGTGTGAGAGCCTAAATGAACTTTGTATTGCTTTAAACGCGTTTTCAGCCCCTGATTGTACACTTCAGGTGAAACTGTCAAAATCTTCAAAATGAGCAAAAGCACAATGAAATTAATGCTGGAATCATCTTCAAGTTGCTAAAATACACTAATGACAGCAAAAAGTTTGAGTCTACAACATTTAGTTAAGGTGTGAGAGCCTAAATGAACTTTGTATTGCTTTAAATGCATTTTCAGCCCGATTGTACACTTCAGGTAAAACTGTCAAAATCTTCAAAATGAGCAAAAGCACAATGGAATTAATGCTGGAATCATCTTCAAGTTGCTAAAATACACTAATGACAGCAACAAGTTTGAGTCTACAACATTTAGTTAAGGTGTGCGAGCCTAAATTAACTTTGTATTGCTTTAAATGCATTTTCAGCCCGATTGTACACTTCAGGTAAAACTGTCAAAATCTTCAAAATGAGCAAAAGCACAATGAAATTAATGCTGGAATCATCTTCAAGCTGCTAAAATACACTAATGACAGCAAAAAGTTTGAGTCTACAACATTTAGTTAAGGTGCGAGAGCCAAAATGAACAATGTATTGCTGTAAACGCGTTTTCAGCACCTGAATGTACACTTCAGGTGAAACTGTCAAAATCTTCAAAATGAGCAAAAGCACAATGAAATTAATGTTGGAATCATCTTCAAGTTGCTAAAATACACTAATGACAGCAAAAAGTTTGAGTCTACAACATTTAGTTAAGGTGTGAGAGCCAAAATGAACTTTGTATTGCTTTAAATGCACTTTCAGCCCGAATGTACACTTCAGATGAAACTGTCAAAATCTTCAAAATGAGCAAAAGCACAATGAAATTAATGCTGGAATCATCTTCAAGTTTCTAAAATACTCTAATGACAGCAAAACGTTTGAGTCTACAACATTTAGTTAAGGTGTGAGAGCCAAAATGAACTTTGTATTGCTGTAAACGCGTTTTCAGCACCTGATTGTACACTTCAGGTGAAACTGTCAAAATCTTCAAAATGAGCAAAAGCACAATGAAATTAATGCTGGAATCATCTTCAAGTTGCTAAAATACACTAATGACAGCAAAAAGTTTGAGTCTACAACATTTAGTTAAGGTGTGAGAGCCTAAATGAACTTTGTATTGCTTTAAACGCGTTTTCAGCCCCTGATTGTATACTTCAGGTGAAACTGTCAAAATCTCCAAAATGAGCAAAAGCACAATGAAATTAATGCTGGAATCATCTTCAAGTTGCTAAAATACACTAATGACAGCAACAAGTTTGAGTCTACAACATTTAGTTAAGGTGTGAGAGCCTAAATGAACTTTGTATTGCTTTAAATGCATTTTCAGCCCGATTGTACACTTCAGGTAAAACTGTCAAAATCTTCAAAATGAGCAAAAGCACAATGGAATTAATGCTGGAATCATCTTCAAGTTGCTAAAATACACTAATGACAGCAAAAAGTTTGAGTCTACAACATTTAGTTAAGGTGTGAGAGCCAAAATGAACTTTGTATTGCTTTAAATGCATTTTCAGCCCGATTGGACACTTCAGGTGAAACTGTCAAAATCTTCAAAATGAGCAAAAGCACAATGAAGTTAATGCTGGAATCATCTTCAAGTTGCTAAAATACACTAATGACAGTAAAAAGTTTGAGTCTACAACATTTAGTTAAGGTGTGAGAGCCAAAATGAACTTTGTATTGCTTTAAATGCATTTTCAGCCCGAATGTACACTTCAGGTGAAACTGTCAAATTCTTCAAAATGAGCAAAAGCACAATGAAATTAATGCTGGAAACATCTTCAAGTTTCTAAAATACTCTAATGACAGCAAAAAGTTTGAGTCTACAACATTTAGTTAAGGTGTGAGAGCCAAAATGAACTTTGTATTGCTGTAAACGCGTTTACACTTCAGGTTGCTAAAATACACTAATGACAGCAAAAAGTTTGAGTCTACAACATTTAGTTAAGGTGTGAGAGCCAAAATGAACTTTGTATTGCTTTAAATGCATTTTGAGCCCGATTGGACACTTCAGGTGAAACTGTCAAAATCTTCAAAATGAGCAAAAGCACAATGAAATTAATGCTGGAATCATCTTCAAGTTGCTAAAATACACTAATGACAGTAAAAAGTTTGAGTCTACAATATTTAGTTAAGGTGTGAGAGCCAAAATGAACTTTGTATTGCTTTAAATACATTTTCAGCACCTGAATGTACACTTCAGGTAAAACTGTCAAAATCTTCAAAATGAGCAAAAGCACAATGAAATTAATGCTGGAATCATCTTCAAGTTTCTAAAATACTCTAATGACAGCAAAAAGTTTGAGTCTACAACATTTAGTTAAGGTGTGAGAGCCTAAATGAACTTTGTATTGCTTTAAACGCGTTTTCAGCCCCTGATTGTACACTTCAGGTGAAACTGTCAAAATCTTCAAAATGAGCAAAAGCACAATGAAATTAATGCTGGAATCATCTTCAAGTTGCTAAAATACACTAATGACAGCAAAAAGTTTGAGTCTACAACATTTAGTTAAGGTGTGAGAGCCTAAATGAACTTTGTATTGCTTTAAACGCGTTTTCAACCCCTGATTGTATACTTCAGGTGAAACTATCAAAATCTCCAAAATGAGCAAAAGCACAATGAAATTAATGCTGGAATCATCTTCAAGTTGCTAAAATACACTAATGACAGCAACAAGTTTGAGTCTACAACATTTAGTTAAGGTGTGAGAGCCTAAATGAACTTTGTATTGCTTTAAATGCATTTTCAGCCCGATTGTACACTTCAGGTAAAACTGTCAAAATCTTCCAAATGAGCAAAAGCACAATGGAATTAATGCTGGAATCATCTTCAAGTTGCTAAAATACACTAATGACAGCAAAAAGTTTGAGTCTACAACATTTAGTTAAGGTGTGAGAGCCAAAATGAACTTTGTATTGCTTTAAATGCACTTTCAGCCCGATTGGACACTTCAGGTGAAACTGTCAAAATCTTCCAAATGAGCAAAAGCACAATGAAATTAATGCTGGAAACATCTTCAAGTTTCTAAAATACTCTAATGACAGCAAAAAGTTTGAGTCTACAACATTTAGTTAAGGTGTGAGAGCCAAAATGAACTTTGTATTGCTTTAAATGCATTTTCAGCCCGAATGTACACTTCAGGTGAAACTGTCAAAATCTTCAAAATGAGCAAAAGCACAATGAAATTAATGCTGGAATCATCTTCAAAATTCTAAAATACTCTAATGACAGCAAAAAGTTTGAGTCTGCAACATTTAGTTAAGGTGTGAGAGCCAAAATGAACTTTGTATTGCTGTAAACGCGTTTTCAGCACCTGATTGTACACTTCAGGTGAAACTGTCAAAATCTTCAAAATGAGCAAAAGCACAATGAAATTAATGCTGGAATCATCTTCAAGTTGCTAAAATACACTAATGACAGCAACAAGTTTGAGTCTACAACATTTAGTTAAGGTGTGAGAGCCTAAATGAACTTTGTATTGCTTTAAATGCATTTTCAGCCCGATTGTACACTTCAGGTAAAACTGTCAAAATCTTCAAAATGAGCAAAAGCACAATGAAATTAATGCTGGAATCATCTTCAAGTTGCTAAAATACACTAATGACAGCAAAAAGTTTGAGTCTACAACATTTAGTTAAGGTGTGAGAGCCAAAATGAACTTTGTATTGCTGTAAACGCGTTTTCAGCACCTGATTGTACACTTCAGGTGAAACTGTCAAATTCTTCAAAATGAGCAAAAGCACAATGAAATTAATGCTGGAAACATCTTCAAGTTGCTAAAATACACTAATGACAGCAACAAGTTTGAGTCTACAACATTTAGTTAAGGTGTGAGAGCCAAAATGAACTTTGTATTTCTTTAAATGCATTTTCAGCCCGATTGGACACTTCAGGTGAAACTGTCAAAATCTTCAAAATGAGCAAAAGCACAATGAAATTAATGCTGGAATCATCTTCAAGTTGCTAAAATACACTAATGACAGTAAAAAGTTTGAGTCTACAACATTTAGTTAAGGTGTGAGAGCCAAAATGAACTTTGTATTGCTTTAAATGCATTTTCAGCCCGAATGTACACTTCAGGTGAAACTGTCAAATTCTTCAAAATGAGCAACAGCACAATGAAATTAATGCTGGAAACATCTTCAAGTTGCTAAAATACACTAATGACAGCAACAAGTTTGAGTCTACAACATTTAGTTAAGGTGTGAGAGCCAAAATTAACTTTTTATTGCTTTAAATGCATTTTCAGCCCGATTGTACACTTCAGGTGAAACTGTCAAAATCTTCAAAATGAGCAAAAGCACAATGAAATTAATGCTGGAATCATCTTCAAGTTTCTAAAATACTCTAATGACAGCAAAAAGTTTGAGTCTACAACATTTAGTTAAGGTGTGAGAGCCAAAATGAACTTTGTATTGCTGTAAACGCGTTTTCAGCACCTGATTGTACACTTCAGGTGAAACTGTCAAAATCTTCAAAATGAGCAAAAGCACAATGAAATTAATGCTGGAATCATCTTCAAGTTGCTAAAATACTCTAATGACAGCAAAAAGTTTGAGTTTACAACATTTAGTTAAGGTGTGAGAGCCTAAATGAACTTTGTATTGCATTAAACGCGTTTTCAGCCCCTGATTGTACACTTCAGGTGAAACTGTCAAAATCTTCAAAATGAGCAAAAGCACAATGAAATTAATGCTGGAATCATCTTCAAGTTGCTAAAATACACTAATGACAGCAAAGAGTTTGAGTCTACAACATTTAGTTAAGGTGTGAGAGCCTAAATGAACTTTGTATTGCTTTAAATGCATTTTCAGCCCGATTGTACACTTCAGGTAAAACTGTCAAAATCTTCAAAATGAGCAAAAGCACAATGGAATTAATGCTGGAATCATCTTCAAGTTGCTAAAATACACTAATGACAGCAAAAAGTTTGAGTCTACAACATTTAGTTAAGGTGTGAGAGCCAAAATTAACTTTGTATTGCTTTAAATGCACTTTCAGCCCGAATGTACACTTCAGATGAAACTGTCAAAATCTTCAAAATGAGCAAAAGCACAATGAAATTAATGCTGGAATCATCTTCAAGTTGCTAAAATACACTAATGACAGTAAAAAGTTTGAGTGTACAACATTTAGTTAAGGTGTGAGAGCCAAAATGAACTTTGTATTGCTTTAAATGCATTTTCAGCCCGATTGGACACTTCAGGTGAAACTGTCAAAATCTCCAAAATGAGCAAAAGCACAATGAAATTAATGCTGGAATCATCTTCAAGTTGCTAAAATACACTAATGACAGCAACAAGTTTGAGTCTACAACATTTAGTTAAGGTGTGAGAGCCTAAATGAACTTTGTATTGCTTTAAATGCATTTTCAGCCCGATTGTACACTTCAGGTAAAACTGTCAAAATCTTCAAAATGAGCAAAAGCACAATGGAATTAATGCTGGAATCATCTTCAAGTTGCTAAAATACACTAATGACAGCAAAAAGTTTGAGTCTACAATATTTAGTTCAGGTGTGAGAGCCAAAATGAACTTTGTATTGCTTTAAATACATTTTCAGCACCTGAATGTACACTTCAGGTAAAACTGTCAAAATCTTCAAAATGAGCAAAAGCACAATGAAATTAATGCTGGAATCATCTTCAAGTTTCTAAAATACTCTAATGACAGCAAAAAGTTTGAGTCTACAACATTTAGTTAAGGTGTGAGAGCCTAAATGAACTTTGTATTGCTTTAAACGCGTTTTCAGCCCCTGATTGTACACTTCAGGTGAAACTGTCAAAATCTTCAAAATGAGCAAAAGCACAATGAAATTAATGCTGGAATCATCTTCAAGTTGCTAAAATACACTAATGACAGCAAAAAGTTTGAGTCTACAACATTTAGTTAAGGTGTGAGAGCCTAAATGAACTTTGTATTGCTTTAAACGCGTTTTCAACCCCTGATTGTATACTTCAGGTGAAACTATCAAAATCTCGAAAATGAGCAAAAGCACAATGAAATTAATGCTGGAATCATCTTCAAGTTGCTAAAATACACTAATGACAGCAACAAGTTTGAGTCTACAACATTTAGTTAAGGTGTGAGAGCCTAAATGAACTTTGTATTGCTTTAAATGCATTTTCAGCCCGATTGTACACTTCAGGTAAAACTGTCAAAATCTTCCAAATGAGCAAAAGCACAATGGAATTAATGCTGGAATCATCTTCAAGTTGCTAAAATACACTAATGACAGCAAAAAGTTTGAGTCTAAAACATTTAGTTAAGGTGTGAGAGCCAAAATGAACTTTGTATTGCTTTAAATGCACTTTCAGCCCGATTGGACACTTCAGGTGAAACTGTCAAAATCTTCCAAATGAGCAAAAGCACAATGAAATTAATGCTGGAAACATCTTCAAGTTTCTAAAATACTCTAATGACAGCAAAAAGTTTGAGTCTACAACATTTAGTTAAGGTGTGAGAGCCAAAATGAACTTTGTATTGCTGTAAACGCGTTTTCAGCGCCTGATTGTACACTTCAGGTGAAACTGTCAAATTCTTCAAAATGAGCAAAAGCACAATGAAATTAATGCTGGAATCATCTTCAAGTTGCTAAAATACACTAATGACAGCAACAAGTTTGAGTCTACAACATTTAGTTAAGGTGTGAGAGCCTAAATGAACTTTGTATTGCTTTAAATGCATTTTCAGCCCGATTGTACACTTCAGGTAAAACTGTCAAAATCTTCAAAATGAGCAAAAGCACAATGAAATTAATGCTGGAATCATCTTCAAGTTGCTAAAATACACTAATGACAGCAAAAAGTTTGAGTCTACAACATTTAGTTAAGGTGTGAGAGCCAAAATGAACTTTGTATTGCTGTAAACGCGTTTTCAGCACCTGATTGTACACTTCAGGTGAAACTGTCAAAATCTTCAAAATGAGCAAAAGCACAATGAAATTAATGCTGGAATCATCTTCAAGTTGCTAAAATACACTAATGACAGCAAAAAGTTTGAGTCTACAATATTTAGTTAAGGTGTGAGAGCCAAAATGAACTTTGTATTGCTTTAAATACATTTTCAGCACCTGAATGTACACTTCAGGTAAAACTGTCAAAATCTTCAAAATGAGCAAAAGCACAATGAAATTAATGCTGGAATCATCTTCAAGTTTCTAAAATACTCTAATGACAGCAAAAAGTTTGAGTCTACAACATTTAGTTAAGGTGTGAGAGCCTAAATGAACTTTGTATTGCTTTAAACGCGTTTTCAGCCCCTGATTGTACACTTCAGGTGAAACTGTCAAAATCTTCAAAATGAGCAAAAGCACAATGAAATTAATGCTGGAATCATCTTCAAGTTGCTAAAATACACTAATGACAGCAAAAAGTTTGAGTCTACAACATTTAGTTAAGGTGTGAGAGCCTAAATGAACTTTGTATTGCTTTAAACGCGTTTTCAACCCCTGATTGTATACTTCAGGTGAAACTATCAAAATCTCGAAAATGAGCAAAAGCACAATGAAATTAATGCTGGAATCATCTTCAAGTTGCTAAAATACACTAATGACAGCAACAAGTTTGAGTCTACAACATTTAGTTAAGGTGTGAGAGCCTAAATGAACTTTGTATTGCTTTAAATGCATTTTCAGCCCGATTGTACACTTCAGGTAAAACTGTCAAAATCTTCCAAATGAGCAAAAGCACAATGGAATTAATGCTGGAATCATCTTCAAGTTGCTAAAATACACTAATGACAGCAAAAAGTTTGAGTCTAAAACATTTAGTTAAGGTGTGAGAGCCAAAATGAACTTTGTATTGCTTTAAATGCACTTTCAGCCCGATTGGACACTTCAGGTGAAACTGTCAAAATCTTCCAAATGAGCAAAAGCACAATGAAATTAATGCTGGAAACATCTTCAAGTTTCTAAAATACTCTAATGACAGCAAAAAGTTTGAGTCTACAACATTTAGTTAAGGTGTGAGAGCCAAAATGAACTTTGTATTGCTGTAAACGCGTTTTCAGCGCCTGATTGTACACTTCAGGTGAAACTGTCAAATTCTTCAAAATGAGCAAAAGCACAATGAAATTAATGCTGGAATCATCTTCAAGTTGCTAAAATACACTAATGACAGCAACAAGTTTGAGTCTACAACATTTAGTTAAGGTGTGAGAGCCTAAATGAACTTTGTATTGCTTTAAATGCATTTTCAGCCCGATTGTACACTTCAGGTAAAACTGTCAAAATCTTCAAAATGAGCAAAAGCACAATGAAATTAATGCTGGAATCATCTTCAAGTTGCTAAAATACACTAATGACAGCAAAAAGTTTGAGTCTACAACATTTAGTTAAGGTGTGAGAGCCAAAATGAACTTTGTATTGCTGTAAACGCGTTTTCAGCACCTGATTGTACACTTCAGGTGAAACTGTCAAATTCTTCAAAATGAGCAAAAGCACAATGAAATTAATGCTGGAAACATCTTCAAGTTGCTAAAATACACTAATGACAGCAACAAGTTTGAGTCTACAACATTTAGTTAAGGTGTGAGAGCCAAAATGAACTTTGTATTTCTTTAAATGCATTTTCAGCCCGATTGGACACTTCAGGTGAAACTGTCAAAATCTTCAAAATGAGCAAAAGCACAATGAAATTAATGCTGGAATCATCTTCAAGTTGCTAAAATACACTAATGACAGTAAAAAGTTTGAGTCTACAACATTTAGTTAAGGTGTGAGAGCCAAAATGAACTTTGTATTGCTTTAAATGCATTTTCAGCCCGAATGTACACTTCAGGTGAAACTGTCAAATTCTTCAAAATGAGCAACAGCACAATGAAATTAATGCTGGAAACATCTTCAAGTTGCTAAAATACACTAATGACAGCAACAAGTTTGAGTCTACAACATTTAGTTAAGGTGTGAGAGCCAAAATTAACTTTTTATTGCTTTAAATGCATTTTCAGCCCGATTGTACACTTCAGGTGAAACTGTCAAAATCTTCAAAATGAGCAAAAGCACAATGAAATTAATGCTGGAATCATCTTCAAGTTTCTAAAATACTCTAATGACAGCAAAAAGTTTGAGTCTACAACATTTAGTTAAGGTGTGAGAGCCAAAATGAACTTTGTATTGCTGTAAACGCGTTTTCAGCACCTGATTGTACACTTCAGGTGAAACTGTCAAAATCTTCAAAATGAGCAAAAGCACAATGAAATTAATGCTGGAATCATCTTCAAAATTCTAAAATACTCTAATGACAGCAAAAAGTTTGAGTTTACAACATTTAGTTAAGGTGTGAGAGCCTAAATGAACTTTGTATTGCATTAAACGCGTTTTCAGCCCCTGATTGTACACTTCAGGTGAAACTGTCAAAATCTTCAAAATGAGCAAAAGCACAATGAAATTAATGCTGGAATCATCTTCAAGTTGCTAAAATACACTAATGACAGCAAAGAGTTTGAGTCTACAACATTTAGTTAAGGTGTGAGAGCCTAAATGAACTTTGTATTGCTTTAAATGCATTTTCAGCCCGATTGTACACTTCAGGTAAAACTGTCAAAATCTTCAAAATGAGCAAAAGCACAATGGAATTAATGCTGGAATCATCTTCAAGTTGCTAAAATACACTATTGACAGCAACAAGTTTGAGTCTACAACATTTAGTTAAGGTGTGCGAGCCTAAATGAACTTTGTATTGCTTTAAATGCATTTTCAGCCCGATTGTACACTTCAGGTAAAACTGTCAAAATCTTCAAAATGAGCAAAAGCACAATGAAATTAATGCTGGAATCATCTTCAAGTTGCTAAAATACACTAATGACAGCAAAAAGTTTGAGTCTACAACATTTAGTTAAGGTGTGAGAGCCAAAATGAACAATGTATTGCTGTAAACGCGTTTTCAGCACCTGAATGTACACTTCAGGTGAAACTGTCAAAATCTTCAAAATGAGCAAAAGCACAATGAAATTAATGTTGGAATCATTTTCAAGTTGCTAAAATACACTAATGACAGCAAAAAGTTTGAGTCTACAACATTTAGTTAAGGTGTGAGAGCCAAAATTAACTTTGTATTGCTTTAAATGCACTTTCAGCCCGAATGTACACTTCAGATGAAACTGTCAAAATCTTCAAAATGAGCAAAAGCACAATGAAATTAATGCTGGAATCATCTTCAAGTTGCTAAAATACACTAATGACAGTAAAAAGTTTGAGTGTACAACATTTAGTTAAGGTGTGAGAGCCAAAATGAACTTTGTATTGCTTTAAATGCATTTTCAGCCCGATTGGACACTTCAGGTGAAACTGTCAAAATCTTCAAAATGAGCAAAAGCACAATAAAATTAATGTTGGAATCATCTTCAAGTTGCTAAAATACACTAATGACAGTAAAAAGTTTGAGTCTACAACATTTAGTTAAGGTGTGAGTGCCAAAATGAACTTTGTATTGCTTTAAATGCATTTTCAGCCTGAATGTACACTTCAGGTGAAACTGTCAAATTCTTCAAAATGAGCAAAAGCACAATGAAATTAATGCTGGAAACATCTTCAAGTTGCTAAAATACACTAATGACAGCAACAAGTTTGAGTCTACAACATTTAGTTAAGGTGTGAGAGCCAAAATGAATTTTTTATTGCTTTAAATGCATTTTCAGCCCGATTGTACACTTCAGGTGAAACTGTCAAAATCTTCAAAATGAGCAAAAGCACAATGAAATTAATGCTGGAATCATCTTCAAGTTTCTAAAATACTCTAATGACAGCAAAAAGTTTGAGTCTACAACATTTAGTTAAGGTGTGAGAGCCTAAATGAACTTTGTATTGCTTTAAACGCGTTTTCAGCCCCTGATTGTACACTTCAGGTGAAACTGTCAAAATCTTCAAAATGAGCAAAAGCACAATGAAATTAATGCTGGAATCATCTTCAAGTTGCTAAAATACACTAATGACAGCAAAAAGTTTGAGTCTACAACATTTAGTTAAGGTGTGAGAGCCTAAATGAACTTTGTATTGCTTTAAATGCATTTTCAGCCCGATTGTACACTTCAGGTAAAACTGTCAAAATCTTCAAAATGAGCAAAAGCACAATGGAATTAATGCTGGAATCATCTTCAAGTTGCTAAAATACACTAATGACAGCAACAAGTTTGAGTCTACAACATTTAGTTAAGGTGTGCGAGCCTAAATTAACTTTGTATTGCTTTAAATGCATTTTCAGCCCGATTGTACACTTCAGGTAAAACTGTCAAAATCTTCAAAATGAGCAAAAGCACAATGAAATTAATGCTGGAATCATCTTCAAGCTGCTAAAATACACTAATGACAGCAAAAAGTTTGAGTCTACAACATTTAGTTAAGGTGTGAGAGCCAAAATGAACTTTGTATTGCTGTAAACGCGTTTTCAGCACCTGATTGTACACTTCAGGTGAAACTGTCAAAATCTTCAAAATGAGCAAAAGCACAATGAAATTAATGCTGGAATCATCTTCAAGTTGCTAAAATACACTAATGACAGCAAAAAGTTTGAGTTTACAACATTTAGTTAAGGTGTGAGAGCCTAAATGAACTTTGTATTGCTTTAAATGCATTTTCAGCCCGATTGGACACTTCAGGTGAAACTGTCAAAATCTTCAAAATGAGCAAAAGCACAATGAAATTAATGCTGGAATCATCTTCAAGTTGCTAAAATACACTAATGACAGCAACAAGTTTGAGTCTACAACATTTAGTTAAGGTGTGAGAGCCAAAATTAACTTTGTATTGCTTTAAATGCACTTTCAGCCCGAATGTACACTTCAGATGAAACTGTCAAAATCTTCAAAATGAGCAAAAGCACAATGAAATTAATGCTGGAATCATCTTCAAGTTGCTAAAATACACTAATGAGAGCAAAAAGTTTGAGTCTACAACATTTAGTTAAGGTGTGAGAGCCTAAATGAACTTTGTATTGCTTTAAATGCATTTTCAGCCCGATTGGACACTTCAGGTGAAACTGTCAAAATCTTCAAAATGAGCAAAAGCACAATGAAATTAATGCTGGAATCATCTTCAAGTTGCTAAAATACACTAATGACAGCAAAAAGTTTGAGTCTACAATATTTAGTTAAGGTGTGAGAGCCAAAATGAACTTTGTATTGCTTTAAATACATTTTCAGCACCTGAATGTACACTTCAGGTAAAACTGTCAAAATCTTCAAAATGAGCAAAAGCACAATGAAATTAATGCTGGAATCATCTTCAAGTTTCTAAAATACTCTAATGACAGCAAAAAGTTTGAGTCTACAACATTTAGTTAAGGTGTGAGAGCCTAAATGAACTTTGTATTGCTTTAAACGCGTTGTCAGCCCCTGATTGTACACTTCAGGTGAAACTGTCAAAATCTTCAAAATGAGCAAAAGCACAATGAAATTAATGCTGGAATCATCTTCAAGTTGCTAAAATACACTAATGACAGCAAAAAGTTTGAGTCTACAACATTTAGTTAAGGTGTGAGAGCCTAAATGAACTTTGTATTGCTTTAAACGCGTTTTCAACCCCTGATTGTATACTTCAGGTGAAACTATCAAAATCTCCAAAATGAGCAAAAGCACAATGAAATTAATGCTGGAATCATCTTCAAGTTGCTAAAATACACTAATGACAGCAACAAGTTTGAGTCTACAACATTTAGTTAAGGTGTGAGAGCCTAAATGAACTTTGTATTGCTTTAAATGCATTTTCAGCCCGATTGTACACTTCAGGTAAAACTGTCAAAATCTTCCAAATGAGCAAAAGCACAATGGAATTAATGCTGGAATCATCTTCAAGTTGCTAAAATACACTAATGACAGCAAAAAGTTTGAGTCTAAAACATTTAGTTAAGGTGTGAGAGCCAAAATGAACTTTGTATTGCTTTAAATGCACTTTCAGCCCGATTGGACACTTCAGGTGAAACTGTCAAAATCTTCCAAATGAGCAAAAGCACAATGAAATTAATGCTGGAAACATCTTCAAGTTTCTAAAATACTCTAATGACAGCAAAAAGTTTGAGTCTACAACATTTAGTTAAGGTGTGAGAGCCAAAATGAACTTTGTATTGCTGTAAACGCGTTTTCAGCGCCTGATTGTACACTTCAGGTGAAACTGTCAAATTCTTCAAAATGAGCAAAAGCACAATGAAATTAATGCTGGAATCATCTTCAAGTTGCTAAAATACACTAATGACAGCAACAAGTTTGAGTCTACAACATTTAGTTAAGGTGTGAGAGCCTAAATGAACTTTGTATTGCTTTAAATGCATTTTCAGCCCGATTGTACACTTCAGGTAAAACTGTCAAAATCTTCAAAATGAGCAAAAGCACAATGAAATTAATGCTGGAATCATCTTCAAGTTGCTAAAATACACTAATGACAGCAAAAAGTTTGAGTCTACAACATTTAGTTAAGGTGTGAGAGCCAAAATGAACTTTGTATTGCTGTAAACGCGTTTTCAGCACCTGATTGTACACTTCAGGTGAAACTGTCAAAATCTTCAAAATGAGCAAAAGCACAATGAAATTAATGCTGGAATCATCTTCAAGTTGCTAAAATACACTAATGACAGTAAAAAGTTTGAGTCTACAACATTTAGTTAAGGTGTGAGAGCCAAAATGAACTTTGTATTGCTTTAAATGCATTTTCAGCCCGAATGTACACTTCAGGTGAAACTGTCAAATTCTTCAAAATGAGCAACAGCACAATGAAATTAATGCTGGAAACATCTTCAAGTTGCTAAAATACACTAATGACAGCAACAAGTTTGAGTCTACAACATTTAGTTAAGGTGTGAGAGCCAAAATTAACTTTTTATTGCTTTAAATGCATTTTCAGCCCGATTGTACACTTCAGGTGAAACTGTCAAAATCTTCAAAATGAGCAAAAGCACAATGAAATTAATGCTGGAATCATCTTCAAGTTTCTAAAATACTCTAATGACAGCAAAAAGTTTGAGTCTACAACATTTAGTTAAGGTGTGAGAGCCAAAATGAACTTTGTATTGCTGTAAACGCGTTTTCAGCACCTGATTGTACACTTCAGGTGAAACTGTCAAAATCTTCAAAATGAGCAAAAGCACAATGAAATTAATGCTGGAATCATCTTCAAGTTGCTAAAATACTCTAATGACAGCAAAAAGTTTGAGTTTACAACATTTAGTTAAGGTGTGAGAGCCTAAATGAACTTTGTATTGCATTAAACGCGTTTTCAGCCCCTGATTGTACACTTCAGGTGAAACTGTCAAAATCTTCAAAATGAGCAAAAGCACAATGAAATTAATGCTGGAATCATCTTCAAGTTGCTAAAATACACTAATGACAGCAAAGAGTTTGAGTCTACAACATTTAGTTAAGGTGTGAGAGCCTAAATGAACTTTGTATTGCTTTAAATGCATTTTCAGCCCGATTGTACACTTCAGGTAAAACTGTCAAAATCTTCAAAATGAGCAAAAGCACAATGGAATTAATGCTGGAATCATCTTCAAGTTGCTAAAATACACTAATGACAGCAACAAGTTTGAGTCTACAACATTTAGTTAAGGTGTGCGAGCCTAAATGAACTTTGTATTGCTTTAAATGCATTTTCAGCCCGATTGTACACTTCAGGTAAAACTGTCAAAATCTTCAAAATGAGCAAAAGCACAATGAAATTAATGCTGGAATCATCTTCAAGTTGCTAAAATACACTAATGACAGCAAAAAGTTTGAGTCTACAACATTTAGTTAAGGTGTGAGAGCCAAAATGAACAATGTATTGCTGTAAACGCGTTTTCAGCACCTGAATGTACACTTCAGGTGAAACTGTCAAAATCTTCAAAATGAGCAAAAGCACAATGAAATTAATGTTGGAATCATTTTCAAGTTGCTAAAATACACTAATGACAGCAAAAAGTTTGAGTCTACAACATTTAGTTAAGGTGTGAGAGCCAAAATTAACTTTGTATTGCTTTAAATGCACTTTCAGCCCGAATGTACACTTCAGATGAAACTGTCAAAATCTTCAAAATGAGCAAAAGCACAATGAAATTAATGCTGGAATCATCTTCAAGTTGCTAAAATACACTAATGACAGTAAAAAGTTTGAGTGTACAACATTTAGTTAAGGTGTGAGAGCCAAAATGAACTTTGTATTGCTTTAAATGCATTTTCAGCCCGATTGGACACTTCAGGTGAAACTGTCAAAATCTTCAAAATGAGCAAAAGCACAATGAAATTAATGCTGGAATCATCTTCAAGTTGCTAAAATACACTAATGACAGCAAAGAGTTTGAGTCTACAACATTTAGTTAAGGTGTGAGAGCCTAAATGAACTTTGTATTGCTTTAAATGCATTTTCAGCCCGATTGTACACTTCAGGTAAAACTGTCAAAATCTTCAAAATGAGCAAAAGCACAATGGAATTAATGCTGGAATCATCTTCAAGTTGCTAAAATACACTAATGACAGCAACAAGTTTGAGTCTACAACATTTAGTTAAGGTGTGCGAGCCTAAATGAACTTTGTATTGCTTTAAATGCATTTTCAGCCCGATTGTACACTTCAGGTAAAACTGTCAAAATCTTCAAAATGAGCAAAAGCACAATGAAATTAATGCTGGAATCATCTTCAAGTTGCTAAAATACACTAATGACAGCAAAAAGTTTGAGTCTACAACATTTAGTTAAGGTGTGAGAGCCAAAATGAACAATGTATTGCTGTAAACGCGTTTTCAGCACCTGAATGTACACTTCAGGTGAAACTGTCAAAATCTTCAAAATGAGCAAAAGCACAATGAAATTAATGTTGGAATCATTTTCAAGTTGCTAAAATACACTAATGACAGCAAAAAGTTTGAGTCTACAACATTTAGTTAAGGTGTGAGAGCCAAAATTAACTTTGTATTGCTTTAAATGCACTTTCAGCCCGAATGTACACTTCAGATGAAACTGTCAAAATCTTCAAAATGAGCAAAAGCACAATGAAATTAATGCTGGAATCATCTTCAAGTTGCTAAAATACACTAATGACAGTAAAAAGTTTGAGTGTACAACATTTAGTTAAGGTGTGAGAGCCAAAATGAACTTTGTATTGCTTTAAATGCATTTTCAGCCCGATTGGACACTTCAGGTGAAACTGTCAAAATCTTCAAAATGAGCAAAAGCACAATAAAATTAATGTTGGAATCATCTTCAAGTTGCTAAAATACACTAATGACAGTAAAAAGTTTGAGTCTACAACATTTAGTTAAGGTGTGAGTGCCAAAATGAACTTTGTATTGCTTTAAATGCATTTTCAGCCTGAATGTACACTTCAGGTGAAACTGTCAAATTCTTCAAAATGAGCAAAAGCACAATGAAATTAATGCTGGAAACATCTTCAAGTTGCTAAAATACACTAATGACAGCAACAAGTTTGAGTCTACAACATTTAGTTAAGGTGTGAGAGCCAAAATGAATTTTTTATTGCTTTAAATGCATTTTCAGCCCGATTGTACACTTCAGGTGAAACTGTCAAAATCTTCAAAATGAGCAAAAGCACAATGAAATTAATGCTGGAATCATCTTCAAGTTTCTAAAATACTCTAATGACAGCAAAAAGTTTGAGTCTACAACATTTAGTTAAGGTGTGAGAGCCTAAATGAACTTTGTATTGCTTTAAATGCATTTTCAGCCCGATTGGACACTTCAGGTGAAACTGTCAAAATCTTCAAAATGAGCAAAAGCACAATGAAATTAATGCTGGAATCATCTTCAAGTTGCTAAAATACACTAATGACAGCAAAAAGTTTGAGTCTACAATATTTAGTTAAGGTGTGAGAGCCAAAATGAACTTTGTATTGCTTTAAATACATTTTCAGCACCTGAATGTACACTTCAGGTAAAACTGTCAAAATCTTCAAAATGAGCAAAAGCACAATGAAATTAATGCTGGAATCATCTTCAAGTTGCTAAAATACACTAATGACAGCAAAAAGTTTGAGTCTACAACATTTAGTTAAGGTGTGAGAGCCAAAATGAACTTTGTATTGCTGTAAACGCGTTTTCAGCACCTGATTGTACACTTCAGGTGAAACTGTCAAAATCTTCAAAATGAGCAAAAGCACAATGAAATTAATGCTGGAATCATCTTCAAGTTGCTAAAATACACTAATGACAGTAAAAAGTTTGAGTCTACAACATTTAGTTAAGGTGTGAGAGCCAAAATGAACTTTGTATTGCTTTAAATGCATTTTCAGCCCGAATGTACACTTCAGGTGAAACTGTCAAATTCTTCAAAATGAGCAACAGCACAATGAAATTAATGCTGGAAACATCTTCAAGTTGCTAAAATACACTAATGACAGCAACAAGTTTGAGTCTACAACATTTAGTTAAGGTGTGAGAGCCAAAATTAACTTTTTATTGCTTTAAATGCATTTTCAGCCCGATTGTACACTTCAGGTGAAACTGTCAAAATCTTCAAAATGAGCAAAAGCACAATGAAATTAATGCTGGAATCATCTTCAAGTTTCTAAAATACTCTAATGACAGCAAAAAGTTTGAGTCTACAACATTTAGTTAAGGTGTGAGAGCCAAAATGAACTTTGTATTGCTGTAAACGCGTTTTCAGCACCTGATTGTACACTTCAGGTGAAACTGTCAAAATCTTCAAAATGAGCAAAAGCACAATGAAATTAATGCTGGAATCATCTTCAAGTTGCTAAAATACTCTAATGACAGCAAAAAGTTTGAGTTTACAACATTTAGTTAAGGTGTGAGAGCCTAAATGAACTTTGTATTGCATTAAACGCGTTTTCAGCCCCTGATTGTACACTTCAGGTGAAACTGTCAAAATCTTCAAAATGAGCAAAAGCACAATGAAATTAATGCTGGAATCATCTTCAAGTTGCTAAAATACACTAATGACAGCAAAGAGTTTGAGTCTACAACATTTAGTTAAGGTGTGAGAGCCTAAATGAACTTTGTATTGCTTTAAATGCATTTTCAGCCCGATTGTACACTTCAGGTAAAACTGTCAAAATCTTCAAAATGAGCAAAAGCACAATGGAATTAATGCTGGAATCATCTTCAAGTTGCTAAAATACACTAATGACAGCAACAAGTTTGAGTCTACAACATTTAGTTAAGGTGTGCGAGCCTAAATGAACTTTGTATTGCTTTAAATGCATTTTCAGCCCGATTGTACACTTCAGGTAAAACTGTCAAAATCTTCAAAATGAGCAAAAGCACAATGAAATTAATGCTGGAATCATCTTCAAGTTGCTAAAATACACTAATGACAGCAAAAAGTTTGAGTCTACAACATTTAGTTAAGGTGTGAGAGCCAAAATGAACAATGTATTGCTGTAAACGCGTTTTCAGCACCTGAATGTACACTTCAGGTGAAACTGTCAAAATCTTCAAAATGAGCAAAAGCACAATGAAATTAATGTTGGAATCATTTTCAAGTTGCTAAAATACACTAATGACAGCAAAAAGTTTGAGTCTACAACATTTAGTTAAGGTGTGAGAGCCAAAATTAACTTTGTATTGCTTTAAATGCACTTTCAGCCCGAATGTACACTTCAGATGAAACTGTCAAAATCTTCAAAATGAGCAAAAGCACAATGAAATTAATGCTGGAATCATCTTCAAGTTGCTAAAATACACTAATGACAGTAAAAAGTTTGAGTGTACAACATTTAGTTAAGGTGTGAGAGCCAAAATGAACTTTGTATTGCTTTAAATGCATTTTCAGCCCGATTGGACACTTCAGGTGAAACTGTCAAAATCTTCAAAATGAGCAAAAGCACAATAAAATTAATGTTGGAATCATCTTCAAGTTGCTAAAATACACTAATGACAGTAAAAAGTTTGAGTCTACAACATTTAGTTAAGGTGTGAGTGCCAAAATGAACTTTGTATTGCTTTAAATGCATTTTCAGCCTGAATGTACACTTCAGGTGAAACTGTCAAATTCTTCAAAATGAGCAAAAGCACAATGAAATTAATGCTGGAAACATCTTCAAGTTGCTAAAATACACTAATGACAGCAACAAGTTTGAGTCTACAACATTTAGTTAAGGTGTGAGAGCCAAAATGAATTTTTTATTGCTTTAAATGCATTTTCAGCCCGATTGTACACTTCAGGTGAAACTGTCAAAATCTTCAAAATGAGCAAAAGCACAATGAAATTAATGCTGGAATCATCTTCAAGTTTCTAAAATACTCTAATGACAGCAAAAAGTTTGAGTCTACAACATTTAGTTAAGGTGTGAGAGCCTAAATGAACTTTGTATTGCTTTAAATGCATTTTCAGCCCGATTGGACACTTCAGGTGAAACTGTCAAAATCTTCAAAATGAGCAAAAGCACAATGAAATTAATGCTGGAATCATCTTCAAGTTGCTAAAATACACTAATGACAGCAAAAAGTTTGAGTCTACAATATTTAGTTAAGGTGTGAGAGCCAAAATGAACTTTGTATTGCTTTAAATACATTTTCAGCACCTGAATGTACACTTCAGGTAAAACTGTCAAAATCTTCAAAATGAGCAAAAGCACAATGAAATTAATGCTGGAATCATCTTCAAGTTTCTAAAATACTCTAATGACAGCAAAAAGTTTGAGTCTACAACATTTAGTTAAGGTGTGAGAGCCTAAATGAACTTTGTATTGCTTTAAACGCGTTTTCAGCCCCTGATTGTACACTTCAGGTGAAACTGTCAAAATCTTCAAAATGAGCAAAAGCACAATGAAATTAATGCTGGAATCATCTTCAAGTTGCTAAAATACACTAATGACAGCAAAAAGTTTGAGTCTACAACATTTAGTTAAGGTGTGAGAGCCTAAATGAACTTTGTATTGCTTTAAACGCGTTTTCAACCCCTGATTGTATACTTCAGGTGAAACTATCAAAATCTCCAAAATGAGCAAAAGCACAATGAAATTAATGCTGGAATCATCTTCAAGTTGCTAAAATACACTAATGACAGCAACAAGTTTGAGTCTACAACATTTAGTTAAGGTGTGAGAGCCTAAATGAACTTTGTATTGCTTTAAATGCATTTTCAGCCCGATTGTACACTTCAGGTAAAACTGTCAAAATCTTCCAAATGAGCAAAAGCACAATGGAATTAATGCTGGAATCATCTTCAAGTTGCTAAAATACACTAATGATAGCAAAAAGTTTGAGTCTAAAACATTTAGTTAAGGTGTGAGAGCCAAAATGAACTTTGTATTGCTTTAAATGCACTTTCAGCCCGATTGGACACTTCAGGTGAAACTGTCAAAATCTTCCAAATGAGCAAAAGCACAATGAAATTAATGCTGGAAACATCTTCAAGTTTCTAAAATACTCTAATGACAGCAAAAAGTTTGAGTCTACAACATTTAGTTAAGGTGTGAGAGCCAAAATGAACTTTGTATTGCTGTAAACGCGTTTTCAGCGCCTGATTGTACACTTCAGGTGAAACTGTCAAATTCTTCAAAATGAGCAAAAGCACAATGAAATTAATGCTGGAATCATCTTCAAGTTGCTAAAATACACTAATGACAGCAACAAGTTTGAGTCTACAACATTTAGTTAAGGTGTGAGAGCCTAAATGAACTTTGTATTGCTTTAAATGCATTTTCAGCCCGATTGTACACTTCAGGTAAAACTGTCAAAATCTTCAAAATGAGCAAAAGCACAATGAAATTAATGCTGGAATCATCTTCAAGTTGCTAAAATACACTAATGACAGCAAAAAGTTTGAGTCTACAACATTTAGTTAAGGTGTGAGAGCCAAAATGAACTTTGTATTGCTGTAAACGCGTTTTCAGCACCTGATTGTACACTTCAGGTGAAACTGTCAAATTCTTCAAAATGAGCAAAAGCACAATGAAATTAATGCTGGAAACATCTTCAAGTTGCTAAAATACACTAATGACAGCAACAAGTTTGAGTCTACAACATTTAGTTAAGGTGTGAGAGCCAAAATGAACTTTGTATTTCTTTAAATGCATTTTCAGCCCGATTGGACACTTCAGGTGAAACTGTCAAAATCTTCAAAATGAGCAAAAGCACAATGAAATTAATGCTGGAATCATCTTCAAGTTGCTAAAATACACTAATGACAGTAAAAAGTTTGAGTCTACAACATTTAGTTAAGGTGTGAGAGCCAAAATGAACTTTGTATTGCTTTAAATGCATTTTCAGCCCGAATGTACACTTCAGGTGAAACTGTCAAATTCTTCAAAATGAGCAACAGCACAATGAAATTAATGCTGGAAACATCTTCAAGTTGCTAAAATACACTAATGACAGCAACAAGTTTGAGTCTACAACATTTAGTTAAGGTGTGAGAGCCAAAATTAACTTTTTATTGCTTTAAATGCATTTTCAGCCCGATTGTACACTTCAGGTGAAACTGTCAAAATCTTCAAAATGAGCAAAAGCACAATGAAATTAATGCTGGAATCATCTTCAAGTTTCTAAAATACTCTAATGACAGCAAAAAGTTTGAGTCTACAACATTTAGTTAAGGTGTGAGAGCCAAAATGAACTTTGTATTGCTGTAAACGCGTTTTCAGCACCTGATTGTACACTTCAGGTGAAACTGTCAAAATCTTCAAAATGAGCAAAAGCACAATGAAATTAATGCTGGAATCATCTTCAAGTTGCTAAAATACTCTAATGACAGCAAAAAGTTTGAGTTTACAACATTTAGTTAAGGTGTGAGAGCCTAAATGAACTTTGTATTGCATTTAACGCGTTTTCAGCCCCTGATTGTACACTTCAGGTGAAACTGTCAAAATCTTCAAAATGAGCAAAAGCACAATGAAATTAATGCTGGAATCATCTTCAAGTTGCTAAAATACACTAATGACAGCAAAGAGTTTGAGTCTACAACATTTAGTTAAGGTGTGAGAGCCTAAATGAACTTTGTATTGCTTTAAATGCATTTTCAGCCCGATTGTACACTTCAGGTAAAACTGTCAAAATCTTCAAAATGAGCAAAAGCACAATGGAATTAATGCTGGAATCATCTTCAAGTTGCTAAAATACACTAATGACAGCAACAAGTTTGAGTCTACAACATTTAGTTAAGGTGTGCGAGCCTAAATGAACTTTGTATTGCTTTAAATGCATTTTCAGCCCGATTGTACACTTCAGGTAAAACTGTCAAAATCTTCAAAATGAGCAAAAGCACAATGAAATTAATGCTGGAATCATCTTCAAGTTGCTAAAATACACTAATGACAGCAAAAAGTTTGAGTCTACAACATTTAGTTAAGGTGTGAGAGCCAAAATGAACAATGTATTGCTGTAAACGCGTTTTCAGCACCTGAATGTACACTTCAGGTGAAACTGTCAAAATCTTCAAAATGAGCAAAAGCACAATGAAATTAATGTTGGAATCATTTTCAAGTTGCTAAAATACACTAATGACAGCAAAAAGTTTGAGTCTACAACATTTAGTTAAGGTGTGAGAGCCAAAATTAACTTTGTATTGCTTTAAATGCACTTTCAGCCCGAATGTACACTTCAGATGAAACTGTCAAAATCTTCAAAATGAGCAAAAGCACAATGAAATTAATGCTGGAATCATCTTCAAGTTGCTAAAATACACTAATGACAGTAAAAAGTTTGAGTGTACAACATTTAGTTAAGGTGTGAGAGCCAAAATGAACTTTGTATTGCTTTAAATGCATTTTCAGCCCGATTGGACACTTCAGGTGAAACTGTCAAAATCTTCAAAATGAGCAAAAGCACAATAAAATTAATGTTGGAATCATCTTCAAGTTGCTAAAATACACTAATGACAGTAAAAAGTTTGAGTCTACAACATTTAGTTAAGGTGTGAGTGCCAAAATGAACTTTGTATTGCTTTAAATGCATTTTCAGCCTGAATGTACACTTCAGGTGAAACTGTCAAATTCTTCAAAATGAGCAAAAGCACAATGAAATTAATGCTGGAAACATCTTCAAGTTGCTAAAATACACTAATGACAGCAACAAGTTTGAGTCTACAACATTTAGTTAAGGTGTGAGAGCCAAAATGAATTTTTTATTGCTTTAAATGCATTTTCAGCCCGATTGTACACTTCAGGTGAAACTGTCAAAATCTTCAAAATGAGCAAAAGCACAATGAAATTAATGCTGGAATCATCTTCAAGTTTCTAAAATACTCTAATGACAGCAAAAAGTTTGAGTCTACAACATTTAGTTAAGGTGTGAGAGCCTAAATGAACTTTGTATTGCTTTAAACGCGTTTTCAGCCCCTGATTGTACACTTCAGGTGAAACTGTCAAAATCTTCAAAATGAGCAAAAGCACAATGAAATTAATGCTGGAATCATCTTCAAGTTGCTAAAATACACTAATGACAGCAAAAAGTTTGAGTCTACAACATTTAGTTAAGGTGTGAGAGCCTAAATGAACTTTGTATTGCTTTAAATGCATTTTCAGCCCGATTGTACACTTCAGGTAAAACTGTCAAAATCTTCAAAATGAGCAAAAGCACAATGGAATTAATGCTGGAATCATCTTCAAGTTGCTAAAATACACTAATGACAGCAACAAGTTTGAGTCTACAACATTTAGTTAAGGTGTGCGAGCCTAAATTAACTTTGTATTGCTTTAAATGCATTTTCAGCCCGATTGTACACTTCAGGTAAAACTGTCAAAATCTTCAAAATGAGCAAAAGCACAATGAAATTAATGCTGGAATCATCTTCAAGCTGCTAAAATACACTAATGACAGCAAAAAGTTTGAGTCTACAACATTTAGTTAAGGTGCGAGAGCCAAAATGAACAATGTATTGCTGTAAACGCGTTTTCAGCACCTGAATGTACACTTCAGGTGAAACTGTCAAAATCTTCAAAATGAGCAAAAGCACAATGAAATTAATGTTGGAATCATCTTCAAGTTGCTAAAATACACTAATGACAGCAAAAAGTTTGAGTCTACAACATTTAGTTAAGGTGTGAGAGCCAAAATGAACTTTGTATTGCTTTAAATGCACTTTCAGCCCGAATGTACACTTCAGATGAAACTGTCAAAATCTTCAAAATGAGCAAAAGCACAATGAAATTAATGCTGGAATCATCTTCAAGTTTCTAAAATACTCTAATGACAGCAAAACGTTTGAGTCTACAACATTTAGTTAAGGTGTGAGAGCCAAAATGAACTTTGTATTGCTGTAAACGCGTTTTCAGCACCTGATTGTACACTTCAGGTGAAACTGTCAAAATCTTCAAAATGAGCAAAAGCACAATGAAATTAATGCTGGAATCATCTTCAAGTTGCTAAAATACACTAATGACAGCAAAAAGTTTGAGTCTACAACATTTAGTTAAGGTGTGAGAGCCTAAATGAACTTTGTATTGCTTTAAACGCGTTTTCAGCCCCTGATTGTATACTTCAGGTGAAACTGTCAAAATCTCCAAAATGAGCAAAAGCACAATGAAATTAATGCTGCAATCATCTTCAAGTTGCTAAAATACACTAATGACAGCAACAAGTTTGAGTCTACAACATTTAGTTAAGGTGTGAGAGCCTAAATGAACTTTGTATTGCTTTAAATGCATTTTCAGCCCGATTGTACACTTCAGGTAAAACTGTCAAAATCTTCAAAATCAGCAAAAGCACAATGGAATTAATGCTGGAATCATCTTCAAGTTGCTAAAATACACTAATGACAGCAAAAAGTTTGAGTCTACAACATTTAGTTAAGGTGTGAGAGCCAAAATGAACTTTGTATTGCTTTAAATGCATTTTCAGCCCGATTGGACACTTCAGGTGAAACTGTCAAAATCTTCAAAATGAGCAAAAGCACAATGAAGTTAATGCTGGAATCATCTTCAAGTTGCTAAAATACACTAATGACAGTAAAAAGTTTGAGTCTACAACATTTAGTTAAGGTGTGAGAGCCAAAATGAACTTTGTATTGCTTTAAATGCATTTTCAGCCCGAATGTACACTTCAGGTGAAACTGTCAAATTCTTCAAAATGAGCAAAAGCACAATGAAATTAATGCTGGAAACATCTTCAAGTTTCTAAAATACTCTAATGACAGCAAAAAGTTTGAGTCTACAACATTTAGTTAAGGTGTGAGAGCCAAAATGAACTTTGTATTGCTGTAAACGCGTTTACACTTCAGGTTGCTAAAATACACTAATGACAGCAAAAAGTTTGAGTCTACAACATTTAGTTAAGGTGTGAGAGCCAAAATGAACTTTGTATTGCTTTAAATGCATTTTGAGCCCGATTGGACACTTCAGGTGAAACTGTCAAAATCTTCAAAATGAGCAAAAGCACAATGAAATTAATGCTGGAATCATCTTCAAGTTGCTAAAATACACTAATGACAGTAAAAAGTTTGAGTCTACAATATTTAGTTAAGGTGTGAGAGCCAAAATGAACTTTGTATTGCTTTAAATACATTTTCAGCACCTGAATGTACACTTCAGGTAAAACTGTCAAAATCTTCAAAATGAGCAAAAGCACAATGAAATTAATGCTGGAATCATCTTCAAGTTTCTAAAATACTCTAATGACAGCAAAAAGTTTGAGTCTACAACATTTAGTTAAGGTGTGAGAGCCTAAATGAACTTTGTATTGCTTTAAACGCGTTTTCAGCCCCTGATTGTACACTTCAGGTGAAACTGTCAAAATCTTCAAAATGAGCAAAAGCACAATGAAATTAATGCTGGAATCATCTTCAAGTTGCTAAAATACACTAATGACAGCAAAAAGTTTGAGTCTACAACATTTAGTTAAGGTGTGAGAGCCTAAATGAACTTTGTATTGCTTTAAACGCGTTTTCAACCCCTGATTGTATACTTCAGGTGAAACTATCAAAATCTCCAAAATGAGCAAAAGCACAATGAAATTAATGCTGGAATCATCTTCAAGTTGCTAAAATACACTAATGACAGCAACAAGTTTGAGTCTACAACATTTAGTTAAGGTGTGAGAGCCTAAATGAACTTTGTATTGCTTTAAATGCATTTTCAGCCCGATTGTACACTTCAGGTAAAACTGTCAAAATCTTCCAAATGAGCAAAAGCACAATGGAATTAATGCTGGAATCATCTTCAAGTTGCTAAAATACACTAATGACAGCAAAAAGTTTGAGTCTACAACATTTAGTTAAGGTGTGAGAGCCAAAATGAACTTTGTATTGCTTTAAATGCACTTTCAGCCCGATTGGACACTTCAGGTGAAACTGTCAAAATCTTCCAAATGAGCAAAAGCACAATGAAATTAATGCTGGAAACATCTTCAAGTTTCTAAAATACTCTAATGACAGCAAAAAGTTTGAGTCTACAACATTTAGTTAAGGTGTGAGAGCCAAAATGAACTTTGTATTGCTTTAAATGCATTTTCAGCCCGAATGTACACTTCAGGTGAAACTGTCAAAATCTTCAAAATGAGCAAAAGCACAATGAAATTAATGCTGGAATCATCTTCAAAATTCTAAAATACTCTAATGACAGCAAAAAGTTTGAGTCTGCAACATTTAGTTAAGGTGTGAGAGCCAAAATGAACTTTGTATTGCTGTAAACGCGTTTTCAGCACCTGATTGTACACTTCAGGTGAAACTGTCAAAATCTTCAAAATGAGCAAAAGCACAATGAAATTAATGCTGGAATCATCTTCAAGTTGCTAAAATACACTAATGACAGCAACAAGTTTGAGTCTACAACATTTAGTTAAGGTGTGAGAGCCTAAATGAACTTTGTATTGCTTTAAATGCATTTTCAGCCCGATTGTACACTTCAGGTAAAACTGTCAAAATCTTCAAAATGAGCAAAAGCACAATGAAATTAATGCTGGAATCATCTTCAAGTTGCTAAAATACACTAATGACAGCAAAAAGTTTGAGTCTACAACATTTAGTTAAGGTGTGAGAGCCAAAATGAACTTTGTATTGCTGTAAACGCGTTTTCAGCACCTGATTGTACACTTCAGGTGAAACTGTCAAATTCTTCAAAATGAGCAAAAGCACAATGAAATTAATGCTGGAAACATCTTCAAGTTGCTAAAATACACTAATGACAGCAACAAGTTTGAGTCTACAACATTTAGTTAAGGTGTGAGAGCCAAAATGAACTTTGTATTTCTTTAAATGCATTTTCAGCCCGATTGGACACTTCAGGTGAAACTGTCAAAATCTTCAAAATGAGCAAAAGCACAATGAAATTAATGCTGGAATCATCTTCAAGTTGCTAAAATACACTAATGACAGTAAAAAGTTTGAGTCTACAACATTTAGTTAAGGTGTGAGAGCCAAAATGAACTTTGTATTGCTTTAAATGCATTTTCAGCCCGAATGTACACTTCAGGTGAAACTGTCAAATTCTTCAAAATGAGCAACAGCACAATGAAATTAATGCTGGAAACATCTTCAAGTTGCTAAAATACACTAATGACAGCAACAAGTTTGAGTCTACAACATTTAGTTAAGGTGTGAGAGCCAAAATTAACTTTTTATTGCTTTAAATGCATTTTCAGCCCGATTGTACACTTCAGGTGAAACTGTCAAAATCTTCAAAATGAGCAAAAGCACAATGAAATTAATGCTGGAATCATCTTCAAGTTTCTAAAATACTCTAATGACAGCAAAAAGTTTGAGTCTACAACATTTAGTTAAGGTGTGAGAGCCAAAATGAACTTTGTATTGCTGTAAACGCGTTTTCAGCACCTGATTGTACACTTCAGGTGAAACTGTCAAAATCTTCAAAATGAGCAAAAGCACAATGAAATTAATGCTGGAATCATCTTCAAGTTGCTAAAATACACTAATGACAGCAAAAAGTTTGAGTTTACAACATTTAGTTAAGGTGTGAGAGCCTAAATGAACTTTGTATTGCATTAAACGCGTTTTCAGCCCCTGATTGTACACTTCAGGTGAAACTGTCAAAATCTTCAAAATGAGCAAAAGCACAATGAAATTAATGCTGGAATCATCTTCAAGTTGCTAAAATACACTAATGACAGCAAAGAGTTTGAGTCTACAACATTTAGTTAAGGTGTGAGAGCCTAAATGAACTTTGTATTGCTTTAAATGCATTTTCAGCCCGATTGTACACTTCAGGTAAAACTGTCAAAATCTTCAAAATGAGCAAAAGCACAATGGAATTAATGCTGGAATCATCTTCAAGTTGCTAAAATACACTAATGACAGCAACAAGTTTGAGTCTACAACATTTAGTTAAGGTGTGCGAGCCTAAATGAACTTTGTATTGCTTTAAATGCATTTTCAGCCCGATTGTACACTTCAGGTAAAACTGTCAAAATCTTCAAAATGAGCAAAAGCACAATGAAATTAATGCTGGAATCATCTTCAAGTTGCTAAAATACACTAATGACAGCAAAAAGTTTTAGTCTACAACATTTAGTTAAGGTGTGAGAGCCAAAATGAACAATGTATTGCTGTAAACGCGTTTTCAGCACCTGAATGTACACTTCAGGTGAAACTGTCAAAATCTTCAAAATGAGCAAAAGCACAATGAAATTAATGTTGGAATCATTTTCAAGTTGCTAAAATACACTAATGACAGCAAAAAGTTTGAGTCTACAACATTTAGTTAAGGTGTGAGAGCCAAAATTAACTTTGTATTGCTTTAAATGCACTTTCAGCCCGAATGTACACTTCAGATGAAACTGTCAAAATCTTCAAAATGAGCAAAAGCACAATGAAATTAATGCTGGAATCATCTTCAAGTTGCTAAAATACACTAATGACAGTAAAAAGTTTGAGTGTACAACATTTAGTTAAGGTGTGAGAGCCAAAATGAACTTTGTATTGCTTTAAATGCATTTTCAGCCCGATTGGACACTTCAGGTGAAACTGTCAAAATCTTCAAAATGAGCAAAAGCACAATAAAATTAATGTTGGAATCATCTTCAAGTTGCTAAAATACACTAATGACAGTAAAAAGTTTGAGTCTACAACATTTAGTTAAGGTGTGAGTGCCAAAATGAACTTTGTATTGCTTTAAATGCATTTTCAGCCTGAATGTACACTTCAGGTGAAACTGTCAAATTCTTCAAAATGAGCAAAAGCACAATGAAATTAATGCTGGAAACATCTTCAAGTTGCTAAAATACACTAATGACAGCAACAAGTTTGAGTCTACAACATTTAGTTAAGGTGTGAGAGCCAAAATGAATTTTTTATTGCTTTAAATGCATTTTCAGCCCGATTGTACACTTCAGGTGAAACTGTCAAAATCTTCAAAATGAGCAAAAGCACAATGAAATTAATGCTGGAATCATCTTCAAGTTTCTAAAATACTCTAATGACAGCAAAAAGTTTGAGTCTACAACATTTAGTTAAGGTGTGAGAGCCTAAATGAACTTTGTATTGCTTTAAACGCGTTTTCAGCCCCTGATTGTACACTTCAGGTGAAACTGTCAAAATCTTCAAAATGAGCAAAAGCACAATGAAATTAATGCTGGAATCATCTTCAAGTTGCTAAAATACACTAATGACAGCAAAAAGTTTGAGTCTACAACATTTAGTTAAGGTGTGAGAGCCTAAATGAACTTTGTATTGCTTTAAATGCATTTTCAGCCCGATTGTACACTTCAGGTAAAACTGTCAAAATCTTCAAAATGAGCAAAAGCACAATGGAATTAATGCTGGAATCATCTTCAAGTTGCTAAAATACACTAATGACAGCAACAAGTTTGAGTCTACAACATTTAGTTAAGGTGTGCGAGCCTAAATTAACTTTGTATTGCTTTAAATGCATTTTCAGCCCGATTGTACACTTCAGGTAAAACTGTCAAAATCTTCAAAATGAGCAAAAGCACAATGAAATTAATGCTGGAATCATCTTCAAGCTGCTAAAATACACTAATGACAGCAAAAAGTTTGAGTCTACAACATTTAGTTAAGGTGCGAGAGCCAAAATGAACAATGTATTGCTGTAAACGCGTTTTCAGCACCTGAATGTACACTTCAGGTGAAACTGTCAAAATCTTCAAAATGAGCAAAAGCACAATGAAATTAATGTTGGAATCATCTTCAAGTTGCTAAAATACACTAATGACAGCAAAAAGTTTGAGTCTACAACATTTAGTTAAGGTGTGAGAGCCAAAATGAACTTTGTATTGCTTTAAATGCACTTTCAGCCCGAATGTACACTTCAGATGAAACTGTCAAAATCTTCAAAATGAGCAAAAGCACAATGAAATTAATGCTGGAATCATCTTCAAGTTTCTAAAATACTCTAATGACAGCAAAACGTTTGAGTCTACAACATTTAGTTAAGGTGTGAGAGCCAAAATGAACTTTGTATTGCTGTAAACGCGTTTTCAGCACCTGATTGTACACTTCAGGTGAAACTGTCAAAATCTTCAAAATGAGCAAAAGCACAATGAAATTAATGCTGGAATCATCTTCAAGTTGCTAAAATACACTAATGACAGCAAAAAGTTTGAGTCTACAACATTTAGTTAAGGTGTGAGAGCCTAAATGAACTTTGTATTGCTTTAAACGCGTTTTCAGCCCCTGATTGTATACTTCAGGTGAAACTGTCAAAATCTCCAAAATGAGCGAAAGCACAATGAAATTAATGCTGGAATCATCTTCAAGTTGCTAAAATACACTAATGACAGCAACAAGTTTGAGTCTACAACATTTAGTTAAGGTGTGAGAGCCTAAATGAACTTTGTATTGCTTTAAATGCATTTTCAGCCCGATTGGACACTTCAGGTGAAACTGTCAAAATCTTCAAAATGAGCAAAAGCACAATGAAGTTAATGCTGGAATCATCTTCAAGTTGCTAAAATACACTAATGACAGTAAAAAGTTTGAGTCTACAACATTTAGTTAAGGTGTGAGAGCCAAAATGAACTTTGTATTGCTTTAAATGCATTTTCAGCCCGAATGTACACTTCAGGTGAAACTGTCAAATTCTTCAAAATGAGCAAAAGCACAATGAAATTAATGCTGGAAACATCTTCAAGTTTCTAAAATACTCTAATGACAGCAAAAAGTTTGAGTCTACAACATTTAGTTAAGGTGTGAGAGCCAAAATGAACTTTGTATTGCTGTAAACGCGTTTACACTTCAGGTTGCTAAAATACACTAATGACAGCAAAAAGTTTGAGTCTACAACATTTAGTTAAGGTGTGAGAGCCAAAATGAACTTTGTATTGCTTTAAATGCATTTTGAGCCCGATTGGACACTTCAGGTGAAACTGTCAAAATCTTCAAAATGAGCAAAAGCACAATGAAATTAATGCTGGAATCATCTTCAAGTTGCTAAAATACACTAATGACAGTAAAAAGTTTGAGTCTACAACATTTAGTTAAGGTGTGAGAGCCAAAATGAACTTTGTATTGCTTTAAATGCATTTTCAGCCCGAATGTACACTTCAGGTGAAACTGTCAAAATCTTCAAATTGAGCAAAAGCACAATGAAATTAATGCTGGAATCATCTTCAAAATTCTAAAATACTCTAATGACAGCAAAAAGTTTGAGTCTGCAACATTTAGTTAAGGTGTGAGAGCCAAAATGAACTTTGTATTGCTGTAAACGCGTTTTCAGCACCTGATTGTACACTTCAGGTGAAACTGTCAAAATCTTCAAAATGAGCAAAAGCACAATGAAATTAATGCTGGAATCATCTTCAAGTTGCTAAAATACACTAATGACAGCAAAAAGTTTGAGTTTACAACATTTAGTTAAGGTGTGAGAGCCTAAATGAACTTTGTATTGCTTTAAACGCGTTTTCAGCCCCTGATTGTACACTTCAGGTGAAACTGTCAAAATCTTCAAAATGAGCAAAAGCACAATGAAATTAATGCTGGAATCATCTTCAAGTTGCTAAAATACACTAATGACAGCAAAAAGTTTGAGTCTACAACATTTAGTTAAGGTGTGCGAGCCTAAATTAACTTTGTATTGCTTTAAATGCATTTTCAGCCCGATTGTACACTTCAGGTAAAACTGTCAAAATCTTCAAAATGAGCAAAAGCACAATGAAATTAATGCTGGAATCATCTTCAAGTTGCTAAAATACACTAATGACAGCAAAAAGTTTGAGTCTACAACATTTAGTTAAGGTGTGAGAGCCAAAATGAACTTTGTATTGCTGTAAACGCGTTTTCAGCACCTGATTGTACACTTCAGGTGAAACTGTCAAAATCTTCAAAATGAGCAAAAGCACAATGAAATTAATGCTGGAATCATCTTCAAGTTGCTAAAATACACTAATGACAGCAAAAAGTTTGAGTCTACAACATTTAGTTAAGGTGTGAGAGCCTAAATGAACTTTGTATTGCTTTAAACGCGTTTTCAGGCCCTGATTGTACACTTCAGGTGAAACTGTCAAAATCTCCAAAATGAGCAAAAGCACAATGAAATTAATGCTGGAATCATCTTCAAGTTGCTAAAATACACTAATGACAGCAACAAGTTTGAGTCTACAACATTTAGTTAAGTTGTGAGAGCCTAAATGAACTTTGTATTGCTTTAAATGCATTTTCAGCCCGACTGTATACTTCAGGTAAAACTGTCAAAATCTTCAAAATGAGCAAAAGCACAATGGAATTACTGCTGGAATCATCTTCAAGTTGCTAAAATACACTAATGACAGCAACACGTTTGAGTCTACAACATTTAGTTAAGGTGTGAGAGCCAAAATGAACTTTGTATTGCTTTAAATGCATTTTCAGCCCGATTGGACACTTCAGGTGAAACTGTCAAAATCTTCAAAATGAGCAAAAGCACAATGAAATTAATGCTGGAATCATCTTCAAGTTGCTAAAATACACTAATGACAGCAACAAGTTTGAGTCTACAACATTTAGTTAAGGTGTGAGAGCCAAAATTAACTTTGTATTGCTTTAAATGCATTTTCAGCCAGAATGTACACTTCAGGTGAAACTGTCAAATTCTTCAAAATGAGCTAAAGCACAATGAAATTAATGCTGGAAACATCTTCAAGTTTCTAAAATACTCTAATGACAGCAAAAAGTTTGAGTCTACAACATTTAGTTAAGGTGTGAGAGCCAAAATGAACTTTGTATTGCTGTAAACGCGTTTTCAGCCCCTGATTGTACACTTCAGGTGAAACTGTCAAAATCTTCAAAATGAGCAAAAGCACAATGAAATTAATGCTGGAATCATCTTCAAGTTGCTAAAATACACTAATGACAGCAAAAAGTTTGAGTCTACAACATTTAGTTAAGGTGTGAGAGCCTAAATGAATTTTGTATTGCTTTAAATGCATTTTCAGCCCGATTGTACACTTCAGGTAAAACTGTCAAAATCTTCAAAATGAGCAAAAGCACAATGAAATTAATGCTGGAATCATCTTCAAGTTGCTAAAATACACTAATGACAGCAAAAAGTTTGAGTCTACAACATTTAGTTAAGGTGTGAGAGCCAAAATGAACTTTGTATTGCTTTAAATGCATTTTCAGCCCGAATGTACACTTCAGGTGAAACTGTCAAATTCTTCAAAATGAGCAAAAGCACAATGAAATTAATGCTGGAAACATCTTCAAGTTGCTAAAATACACTAATGACAGCAACAAGTTTGAGTCTACAACATTTAGTTAAGGTGTGAGAGCCAAAATGAACTTTTTATTGCTTTAAATGCATTTTCAGCCCGATTGTACACTTCAGGTGAAACTGTCAAAATCTTCAAAATGAGCAAAAGCACAATGAAATTAATGCTGGAATCATCTTCAAGTTTCTAAAATACTCTAATGACAGCAAAAAGTTTGAGTCTACAACATTTAGTTAAGGTGTGAGAGCCAAAATGAACTTTGTATTGCTGTAAACGCGTTTCAGCACCTGATTGTACACTTCAGGTGAAACTGTCAAAATCTTCAAAATGAGCAAAAGCACAATGAAATTAATGCTGGAATCATCTTCAAGTTGCTAAAATACACTAATGACAGCAAAAAGTTTGAGTTTACAACATTTAGTTAAGGTGTGAGAGCCTAAATGAACTTTGTATTGCTTTAAACGCGTTTTCAGCCCCTGATTGTACACTTCAGGTGAAACTGTCAAAATCTTCAAAATGAGCAAAAGCACAATGAAATTAATGCTGGAATCATCTTCAAGTTGCTAAAATACACTATTGACAGCAAAAAGTTTGAGTCTACAACACTTAGTTAAGGTGTGAGAGCCTAAATGAACTTTGTATTGCTTTAAATGCATTTTCAGCCTGATTGTACACTTCAGGTAAAACTGTCAAAATCTTCAAAATGAGCAAAAGCACAATGGAATTAATGCTGGAATCATCTTCAAGTTGCTAAAATACACTAATGACAGCAACAAGTTTGAGTCTACAACATTTAGTTAAGGTGTGCGAGCCTAAATGAACTTTGTATTGCTTTAAATGCATTTTCAGCCCGATTGTACACTTCAGGTAAAACTGTCAAAATCTTCAAAATGAGCAAAAGCACAATGAAATTAATGCTGGAATCATCTTCAAGTTGCTAAAATACACTAATGACAGCAAAAAGTTTGAGTCTACAACATTTAGTTAAGGTGTGAGAGCCAAAATGAACAATGTATTGCTGTAAACGCGTTTTCAGCACCTGAATGTACACTTCAGGTGAAACTGTCAAAATCTTCAAAATGAGCAAAAGCACAATGAAATTAATGTTGGAATCATCTTCAAGTTGCTAAAATACACTAATGACAGCAAAAAGTTTGAGTCTACAACATTTAGTTAAGGTGTGAGAGCCAAAATTAACTTTGTATTGCTTTAAATGCACTTTCAGCCCGAATGTACACTTCAGATGAAACTGTCAAAATCTTCAAAATGAGCAAAAGCACAATGAAATTAATGCTGGAATCATCTTCAAGTTGCTAAAATACACTAATGACAGTAAAAAGTTTGAGTGTACAACATTTAGTTAAGGTGTGAGAGCCAATATGAACTTTGTATTGCTTTAAATGCACTTTCAGCCCGAATGTACACTTCAGATGAAACTGTCAAAATCTTCAAAATGAGCAAAAGCACAATGAAATTAATGCTGGAATCATCTTCAAGTTGCTAAAATACACTAATGACAGCAAAAAGTTTGAGTCTACAACATTTACTTAAGGTGTGAGAGCCAAAATGAACTTTGTATTGCTTTAAATGCATTTTCAGCCCGATTGGACACTTCAGGTAAAACTGTCAAAATCTTCCAAATGAGCAAAAGCACAATGGAATTAATGCTGGAATCATCTTCAAGTTGCTAAAATACACTAATGACAGCAAAAAGTTTGAGTCTACAACATTTAGTTAAGGTGTGAGAGCCAAAATGAACTTTGTATTGCTTTAAATGCACTTTCAGCCCGATTGGACACTTCAGGTGAAACTGTCAAAATCTTCCAAATGAGCAAAAGCACAATGAAATTAATGCTGGAAACATCTTCAAGTTTCTAAAATACTCTAATGACAGCAAAAAGTTTGAGTCTACAACATTTAGTTAAGGTGTGAGAGCCAAAATGAACTTTGTATTGCTTTAAATGCATTTTCAGCCCGAATGTACACTTCAGGTGAAACTGTCAAAATCTTCAAAATGAGCAAAAGCACAATGAAATTAATGCTGGAATCATCTTCAAAATTCTAAAATACTCTAATGACAGCAAAAAGTTTGAGTCTGCAACATTTAGTTAAGGTGTGAGAGCCAAAATGAACTTTGTATTGCTGTAAACGCGTTTTCAGCACCTGATTGTACACTTCAGGTGAAACTGTCAAAATCTTCAAAATGAGCAAAAGCACAATGAAATTAATGCTGGAATCATCTTCAAGTTGCTAAAATACACTAATGACAGCAACAAGTTTGAGTCTACAACATTTAGTTAAGGTGTGAGAGCCTAAATGAACTTTGTATTGCTTTAAATGCATTTTCAGCCCGATTGTACACTTCAGGTAAAACTGTCAAAATCTTCAAAATGAGCAAAAGCACAATGAAATTAATGCTGGAATCATCTTCAAGTTGCTAAAATACACTAATGACAGCAAAAAGTTTGAGTCTACAACATTTAGTTAAGGTGTGAGAGCCAAAATGAACTTTGTATTGCTGTAAACGCGTTTTCAGCACCTGATTGTACACTTCAGGTGAAACTGTCAAATTCTTCAAAATGAGCAAAAGCACAATGAAATTAATGCTGGAAACATCTTCAAGTTGCTAAAATACACTAATGACAGCAACAAGTTTGAGTCTACAACATTTAGTTAAGGTGTGAGAGCCAAAATGAACTTTGTATTTCTTTAAATGCATTTTCAGCACGATTGGACACTTCAGGTGAAACTGTCAAAATCTTCAAAATGAGCAAAAGCACAATGAAATTAATGCTGGAATCATCTTCAAGTTGCTAAAATACACTAATGACAGTAAAAAGTTTGAGTCTACAACATTTAGTTAAGGTGTGAGAGCCAAAATGAACTTTGTATTGCTTTAAATGCATTTTCAGCCCGAATGTACACTTCAGGTGAAACTGTCAAATTCTTCAAAATGAGCAACAGCACAATGAAATTAATGCTGGAAACATCTTCAAGTTGCTAAAATACACTAATGACAGCAACAAGTTTGAGTCTACAACATTTAGTTAAGGTGTGAGAGCCAAAATTAACTTTTTATTGCTTTAAATGCATTTTCAGCCCGATTGTACACTTCAGGTGAAACTGTCAAAATCTTCAAAATGAGCAAAAGCACAATGAAATTAATGCTGGAATCATCTTCAAGTTTCTAAAATACTCTAATGACAGCAAAAAGTTTGAGTCTACAACATTTAGTTAAGGTGTGAGAGCCAAAATGAACTTTGTATTGCTGTAAACGCGTTTTCAGCACCTGATTGTACACTTCAGGTGAAACTGTCAAAATCTTCAAAATGAGCAAAAGCACAATGAAATTAATGCTGGAATCATCTTCAAGTTGCTAAAATACTCTAATGACAGCAAAAAGTTTGAGTTTACAACATTTAGTTAAGGTGTGAGAGCCTAAATGAACTTTGTATTGCATTAAACGCGTTTTCAGCCCCTGATTGTACACTTCAGGTGAAACTGTCAAAATCTTCAAAATGAGCAAAAGCACAATGAAATTAATGCTGGAATCATCTTCAAGTTGCTAAAATACACTAATGACAGCAAAGAGTTTGAGTCTACAACATTTAGTTAAGGTGTGAGAGCCTAAATGAACTTTGTATTGCTTTAAATGCATTTTCAGCCCGATTGTACACTTCAGGTAAAACTGTCAAAATCTTCAAAATGAGCAAAAGCACAATGGAATTAATGCTGGAATCATCTTCAAGTTGCTAAAATACACTAATGACAGCAACAAGTTTGAGTCTACAACATTTAGTTAAGGTGTGCGAGCCTAAATGAACTTTGTATTGCTTTAAATGCATTTTCAGCCCGATTGTACACTTCAGGTAAAACTGTCAAAATCTTCAAAATGAGCAAAAGCACAATGAAATTAATGCTGGAATCATCTTCAAGTTGCTAAAATACACTAATGACAGCAAAAAGTTTTAGTCTACAACATTTAGTTAAGGTGTGAGAGCCAAAATGAACAATGTATTGCTGTAAACGCGTTTTCAGCACCTGAATGTACACTTCAGGTGAAACTGTCAAAATCTTCAAAATGAGCAAAAGCACAATGAAATTAATGTTGGAATCATTTTCAAGTTGCTAAAATACACTAATGACAGCAAAAAGTTTGAGTCTACAACATTTAGTTAAGGTGTGAGAGCCAAAATTAACTTTGTATTGCTTTAAATGCACTTTCAGCCCGAATGTACACTTCAGATGAAACTGTCAAAATCTTCAAAATGAGCAAAAGCACAATGAAATTAATGCTGGAATCATCTTCAAGTTGCTAAAATACACTAATGACAGTAAAAAGTTTGAGTGTACAACATTTAGTTAAGGTGTGAGAGCCAAAATGAACTTTGTATTGCTTTAAATGCATTTTCAGCCCGATTGGACACTTCAGGTGAAACTGTCAAAATCTTCAAAATGAGCAAAAGCACAATAAAATTAATGTTGGAATCATCTTCAAGTTGCTAAAATACACTAATGACAGCAAAAAGTTTGAGTCTACAACATTTAGTTAAGGTGTGAGTGCCAAAATGAACTTTTTATTGCTTTAAATGCATTTTCAGCCTGAATGTACACTTCAGGTGAAACTGTCAAATTCTTCAAAATGAGCAAAAGCACAATGAAATTAATGCTGGAAACATCTTCAAGTTGCTAAAATACACTAATGACAGCAACAAGTTTGAGTCTACAACATTTAGTTAAGGTGTGAGAGCCAAAATGAATTTTTTATTGCTTTAAATGCATTTTCAGCCCGATTGTACACTTCAGGTGAAACTGTCAAAATCTTCAAAATGAGCAAAAGCACAATGAAATTAATGCTGGAATCATCTTCAAGTTTCTAAAATACTCTAATGACAGCAAAAAGTTTGAGTCTACAACATTTAGTTAAGGTGTGAGAGCCTAAATGAACTTTGTATTGCTTTAAACGCGTTTTCAGCCCCTGATTGTACACTTCAGGTGAAACTGTCAAAATCTTCAAAATGAGCAAAAGCACAATGAAATTAATGCTGGAATCATCTTCAAGTTGCTAAAATACACTAATGACAGCAAAAAGTTTGAGTCTACAACATTTAGTTAAGGTGTGAGAGCCTAAATGAACTTTGTATTGCTTTAAATGCATTTTCAGCCCGATTGTACACTTCAGGTAAAACTGTCAAAATCTTCAAAATGAGCAAAAGCACAATGGAATTAATGCTGGAATCATCTTCAAGTTGCTAAAATACACTAATGACAGCAACAAGTTTGAGTCTACAACATTTAGTTAAGGTGTGCGAGCCTAAATTAACTTTGTATTGCTTTAAATGCATTTTCAGCCCGATTGTACACTTCAGGTAAAACTGTCAAAATCTTCAAAATGAGCAAAAGCAGAATGAAATTAATGCTGGAATCATCTTCAAGCTGCTAAAATACACTAATGACAGCAAAAAGTTTGAGTCTACAACATTTAGTTAAGGTGCGAGAGCCAAAATGAACAATGTATTGCTGTAAACGCGTTTTCAGCACCTGAATGTACACTTCAGGTGAAACTGTCAAAATCTTCAAAATGAGCAAAAGCACAATGAAATTAATGTTGGAATCATCTTCAAGTTGCTAAAATACACTAATGACAGCAAAAAGTTTGAGTCTACAACATTTAGTTAAGGTGTGAGAGCCAAAATGAACTTTGTATTGCTTTAAATGCACTTTCAGCCCGAATGTACACTTCAGATGAAACTGTCAAAATCTTCAAAATGAGCAAAAGCACAATGAAATTAATGCTGGAATCATCTTCAAGTTTCTAAAATACTCTAATGACAGCAAAACGTTTGAGTCTACAACATTTAGTTAAGGTGTGAGAGCCAAAATGAACTTTGTATTGCTGTAAACGCGTTTTCAGCACCTGATTGTACACTTCAGGTGAAACTGTCAAAATCTTCAAAATGAGCAAAAGCACAATGAAATTAATGCTGGAATCATCTTCAAGTTGCTAAAATACACTAATGACAGCAAAAAGTTTGAGTCTACAACATTTAGTTAAGGTGTGAGAGCCTAAATGAACTTTGTATTGCTTTAAACGCGTTTTCAGCCCCTGATTGTATACTTCAGGTGAAACTGTCAAAATCTCCAAAATGAGCAAAAGCACAATGAAATTAATGCTGGAATCATCTTCAAGTTGCTAAAATACACTAATGACAGCAACAAGTTTGAGTCTACAACATTTAGTTAAGGTGTGAGAGCCTAAATGAACTTTGTATTGCTTTAAATGCATTTTCAGCCCGATTGGACACTTCAGGTGAAACTGTCAAAATCTTCAAAATGAGCAAAAGCACAATGAAGTTAATGCTGGAATCATCTTCAAGTTGCTAAAATACACTAATGACAGTAAAAAGTTTGAGTCTACAACATTTAGTTAAGGTGTGAGAGCCAAAATGAACTTTGTATTGCTTTAAATGCATTTTCAGCCCGAATGTACACTTCAGGTGAAACTGTCAAATTCTTCAAAATGAGCAAAAGCACAATGAAATTAATGCTGGAAACATCTTCAAGTTTCTAAAATACTCTAATGACAGCAAAAAGTTTGAGTCTACAACATTTAGTTAAGGTGTGAGAGCCAAAATGAACTTTGTATTGCTGTAAACGCGTTTACACTTCAGGTTGCTAAAATACACTAATGACAGCAAAAAGTTTGAGTCTACAACATTTAGTTAAGGTGTGAGAGCCAAAATGAACTTTGTATTGCTTTAAATGCATTTTGAGCCCGATTGGACACTTCAGGTGAAACTGTCAAAATCTTCAAAATGAGCAAAAGCACAATGAAATTAATGCTGGAATCATCTTCAAGTTGCTAAAATACACTAATGACAGTAAAAAGTTTGAGTCTACAACATTTAGTTAAGGTGTGAGAGCCAAAATGAACTTTGTATTGCTTTAAATGCATTTTCAGCCCGAATGTACACTTCAGGTGAAACTGTCAAAATCTTCAAATTGAGCAAAAGCACAATGAAATTAATGCTGGAATCATCTTCAAAATTCTAAAATACTCTAATGACAGCAAAAAGTTTGAGTCTGCAACATTTAGTTAAGGTGTGAGAGCCAAAATGAACTTTGTATTGCTGTAAACGCGTTTTCAGCACCTGATTGTACACTTCAGGTGAAACTGTCAAAATCTTCAAAATGAGCAAAAGCACAATGAAATTAATGCTGGAATCATCTTCAAGTTGCTAAAATACACTAATGACAGCAAAAAGTTTGAGTTTACAACATTTAGTTAAGGTGTGAGAGCCTAAATGAACTTTGTATTGCTTTAAACGCGTTTTCAGCCCCTGATTGTACACTTCAGGTGAAACTGTCAAAATCTTCAAAATGAGCAAAAGCACAATGAAATTAATGCTGGAATCATCTTCAAGTTGCTAAAATACACTAATGACAGCAAAAAGTTTGAGTCTACAACATTTAGTTAAGGTGTGCGAGCCTAAATTAACTTTGTATTGCTTTAAATGCATTTTCAGCCCGATTGTACACTTCAGGTAAAACTGTCAAAATCTTCAAAATGAGCAAAAGCACAATGAAATTAATGCTGGAATCATCTTCAAGTTGCTAAAATACACTAATGACAGCAAAAAGTTTGAGTCTACAACATTTAGTTAAGGTGTGAGAGCCAAAATGAACTTTGTATTGCTGTAAACGCGTTTTCAGCACCTGATTGTACACTTCAGGTGAAACTGTCAAAATCTTCAAAATGAGCAAAAGCACAATGAAATTAATGCTGGAATCATCTTCAAGTTGCTAAAATACACTAATGACAGCAAAAAGTTTGAGTCTACAACATTTAGTTAAGGTGTGAGAGCCTAAATGAACTTTGTATTGCTTTAAACGCGTTTTCAGGCCCTGATTGTACACTTCAGGTGAAACTGTCAAAATCTCCAAAATGAGCAAAAGCACAATGAAATTAATGCTGGAATCATCTTCAAGTTGCTAAAATACACTAATGACAGCAACAAGTTTGAGTCTACAACATTTAGTTAAGTTGTGAGAGCCTAAATGAACTTTGTATTGCTTTAAATGCATTTTCAGCCCGACTGTATACTTCAGGTAAAACTGTCAAAATCTTCAAAATGAGCAAAAGCACAATGGAATTACTGCTGGAATCATCTTCAAGTTGCTAAAATACACTAATGACAGCAACACGTTTGAGTCTACAACATTTAGTTAAGGTGTGAGAGCCAAAATGAACTTTGTATTGCTTTAAATGCATTTTCAGCCCGATTGGACACTTCAGGTGAAACTGTCAAAATCTTCAAAATGAGCAAAAGCACAATGAAATTAATGCTGGAATCATCTTCAAGTTGCTAAAATACACTAATGACAGCAACAAGTTTGAGTCTACAACATTTAGTTAAGGTGTGAGAGCCAAAATTAACTTTGTATTGCTTTAAATGCATTTTCAGCCAGAATGTACACTTCAGGTGAAACTGTCAAATTCTTCAAAATGAGCTAAAGCACAATGAAATTAATGCTGGAAACATCTTCAAGTTTCTAAAATACTCTAATGACAGCAAAAAGTTTGAGTCTACAACATTTAGTTAAGGTGTGAGAGCCAAAATGAACTTTGTATTGCTGTAAACGCGTTTTCAGCCCCTGATTGTACACTTCAGGTGAAACTGTCAAAATCTTCAAAATGAGCAAAAGCACAATGAAATTAATGCTGGAATCATCTTCAAGTTGCTAAAATACACTAATGACAGCAAAAAGTTTGAGTCTACAACATTTAGTTAAGGTGTGAGAGCCTAAATGAATTTTGTATTGCTTTAAATGCATTTTCAGCCCGATTGTACACTTCAGGTAAAACTGTCAAAATCTTCAAAATGAGCAAAAGCACAATGAAATTAATGCTGGAATCATCTTCAAGTTGCTAAAATACACTAATGACAGCAAAAAGTTTGAGTCTACAACATTTAGTTAAGGTGTGAGAGCCAAAATGAACTTTGTATTGCTTTAAATGCATTTTCAGCCCGAATGTACACTTCAGGTGAAACTGTCAAATTCTTCAAAATGAGCAAAAGCACAATGAAATTAATGCTGGAAACATCTTCAAGTTGCTAAAATACACTAATGACAGCAACAAGTTTGAGTCTACAACATTTAGTTAAGGTGTGAGAGCCAAAATGAACTTTTTATTGCTTTAAATGCATTTTCAGCCCGATTGTACACTTCAGGTGAAACTGTCAAAATCTTCAAAATGAGCAAAAGCACAATGAAATTAATGCTGGAATCATCTTCAAGTTTCTAAAATACTCTAATGACAGCAAAAAGTTTGAGTCTACAACATTTAGTTAAGGTGTGAGAGCCAAAATGAACTTTGTATTGCTGTAAACGCGTTTCAGCACCTGATTGTACACTTCAGGTGAAACTGTCAAAATCTTCAAAATGAGCAAAAGCACAATGAAATTAATGCTGGAATCATCTTCAAGTTGCTAAAATACACTAATGACAGCAAAAAGTTTGAGTTTACAACATTTAGTTAAGGTGTGAGAGCCTAAATGAACTTTGTATTGCTTTAAACGCGTTTTCAGCCCCTGATTGTACACTTCAGGTGAAACTGTCAAAATCTTCAAAATGAGCAAAAGCACAATGAAATTAATGCTGGAATCATCTTCAAGTTGCTAAAATACACTATTGACAGCAAAAAGTTTGAGTCTACAACACTTAGTTAAGGTGTGAGAGCCTAAATGAACTTTGTATTGCTTTAAATGCATTTTCAGCCTGATTGTACACTTCAGGTAAAACTGTCAAAATCTTCAAAATGAGCAAAAGCACAATGGAATTAATGCTGGAATCATCTTCAAGTTGCTAAAATACACTAATGACAGCAACAAGTTTGAGTCTACAACATTTAGTTAAGGTGTGCGAGCCTAAATGAACTTTGTATTGCTTTAAATGCATTTTCAGCCCGATTGTACACTTCAGGTAAAACTGTCAAAATCTTCAAAATGAGCAAAAGCACAATGAAATTAATGCTGGAATCATCTTCAAGTTGCTAAAATACACTAATGACAGCAAAAAGTTTGAGTCTACAACATTTAGTTAAGGTGTGAGAGCCAAAATGAACAATGTATTGCTGTAAACGCGTTTTCAGCACCTGAATGTACACTTCAGGTGAAACTGTCAAAATCTTCAAAATGAGCAAAAGCACAATGAAATTAATGTTGGAATCATCTTCAAGTTGCTAAAATACACTAATGACAGCAAAAAGTTTGAGTCTACAACATTTAGTTAAGGTGTGAGAGCCAAAATTAACTTTGTATTGCTTTAAATGCACTTTCAGCCCGAATGTACACTTCAGATGAAACTGTCAAAATCTTCAAAATGAGCAAAAGCACAATGAAATTAATGCTGGAATCATCTTCAAGTTGCTAAAATACACTAATGACAGCAAAAAGTTTGAGTCTACAACATTTACTTAAGGTGTGAGAGCCAAAATGAACTTTGTATTGCTTTAAATGCATTTTCAGCCCGATTGGACACTTCAGTTGAAACTGTCAAAATCTTCAAAATGAGCTAAAGCACAATGAAATTAATGCTGGAAACATCTTCAAGTTTCTAAAACACTCTAATGACAGCAAAAAGTTTGAGTCTACAACATTTAGTTAAGGTGTGAGAGCCAAAATGAACTTTGTATTGCTGTAAACGCGTTTTCAGCCCCTGATTGTACACTTCAGGTGAAACTGTCAAAATCTTCAAAATGAGCAAAAGCACAATGAAATTAATGCTGGAATCATCTTCAAGTTGCTAAAATACACTAATGACAGCAAAAAGTTTGAGTCTACAACATTTAGTTAAGGTGTGCGAGCCTAAATTAACTTTGTATTGCTTTAAATGCATTTTCAGCCCGATTGTACACTTCAGGTAAAACTGTCAAAATCTTCAAAATGAGCAAAAGCACAATGAAATTAATGCTGGAATCATCTTCAAGTTGCTAAAATACACTAATGACAGCAAAAAGTTTGAGTCTACAACATTTAGTTAAGGTGTGAGAGCCAAAATGAACTTTGTATTGCTGTAAACGCGTTTTCAGCACCTGATTGTACACTTCAGGTGAAACTGTCAAAATCTTCAAAATGAGCAAAAGCACAATGAAATTAATGCTGGAATCATCTTCAAGTTGCTAAAATACACTAATGACAGCAAAAAGTTTGAGTCTACAACATTTAGTTAAGGTGTGAGAGCCTAAATGAACTTTGTATTGCTTTAAACGCGTTTTCAGGCCCTGATTGTACACTTCAGGTGAAACTGTCAAAATCTCCAAAATGAGCAAAAGCACAATGAAATTAATGCTGGAATCATCTTCAAGTTGCTAAAATACACTAATGACAGCAACAAGTTTGAGTCTACAACATTTAGTTAAGGTGTGAGAGCCTAAATGAACTTTGTATTGCTTTAAATGCATTTTCAGCCCGACTGTATACTTCAGGTAAAACTGTCAAAATCTTCAAAATGAGCAAAAGCACAATGGAATTACTGCTGGAATCATCTTCAAGTTGCTAAAATACACTAATGACAGTAACACGTTTGAGTCTACAACATTTAGTTAAGGTGTGAGAGCCAAAATGAACTTTGTATTGCTTTAAATGCATTTTCAGCCCGATTGGACACTTCAGGTGAAACTGTCAAAATCTTCAAAATGAGCAAAAGCACAATGAAATTAATGCTGGAATCATCTTCAAGTTGCTAAAATACACTAATGACAGCAACAAGTTTGAGTCTACAACATTTAGTTAAGGTGTGAGAGCCAAAATTAACTTTGTATTGCTTTAAATGCATTTTCAGCCAGAATGTACACTTCAGGTGAAACTGTCAAATTCTTCAAAATGAGCTAAAGCACAATGAAATTAATGCTGGAAACATCTTCAAGTTTCTAAAATACTCTAATGACAGCAAAAAGTTTGAGTCTACAACATTTAGTTAAGGTGTGAGAGCCAAAATGAACTTTGTATTGCTGTAAACGCGTTTTCAGCCCCTGATTGTACACTTCAGGTGAAACTGTCAAAATCTTCAAAATGAGCAAAAGCACAATGAAATTAATGCTGGAATCATCTTCAAGTTGCTAAAATACACTAATGACAGCAAAAAGTTTGAGTCTACAACATTTAGTTAAGGTGTGAGAGCCTAAATGAATTTTGTATTGCTTTAAATGCATTTTCAGCCCGATTGTACACTTCAGGTAAAACTGTCAAAATCTTCAAAATGAGCAAAAGCACAATGAAATTAATGCTGGAATCATCTTCAAGTTGCTAAAATACACTAATGACAGCAAAAAGTTTGAGTCTACAACATTTAGTTAAGGTGTGAGAGCCAAAATGAACTTTGTATTGCTTTAAATGCATTTTCAGCCCGAATGTACACTTCAGGTGAAACTGTCAAATTCTTCAAAATGAGCAAAAGCACAATGAAATTAATGCTGGAAACATCTTCAAGTTGCTAAAATACACTAATGACAGCAACAAGTTTGAGTCTACAACATTTAGTTAAGGTGTGAGAGCCAAAATGAACTTTTTATTGCTTTAAATGCATTTTCAGCCCGATTGTACACTTCAGGTGAAACTGTCAAAATCTTCAAAATGAGCAAAAGCACAATGAAATTAATGCTGGAATCATCTTCAAGTTTCTAAAATACTCTAATGACAGCAAAAAGTTTGAGTCTACAACATTTAGTTAAGGTGTGAGAGCCAAAATGAACTTTGTATTGCTGTAAACGCGTTTTCAGCACCTGATTGTACACTTCAGGTGAAACTGTCAAAATCTTCAAAATGAGCAAAAGCACAATGAAATTAATGCTGGAATCATCTTCAAGTTGCTAAAATACACTAATGACAGCAAAAAGTTTGAGTTTACAACATTTAGTTAAGGTGTGAGAGCCTAAATGAACTTTGTATTGCTTTAAACGCGTTTTCAGCCCCTGATTGTACACTTCAGGTGAAACTGTCAAAATCTTCAAAATGAGCAAAAGCACAATGAAATTAATGCTGGAATCATCTTCAAGTTGCTAAAATACACTATTGACAGCAAAAAGTTTGAGTCTACAACACTTAGTTAAGGTGTGAGAGCCTAAATGAACTTTGTATTGCTTTAAATGCATTTTCAGCCTGATTGTACACTTCAGGTAAAACTGTCAAAATCTTCAAAATGAGCAAAAGCACAATGGAATTAATGCTGGAATCATCTTCAAGTTGCTAAAATACACTAATGACAGCAACAAGTTTGAGTCTACAACATTTAGTTAAGGTGTGAGAGCCAAAATTAACTTTGTATTGCTTTAAATGCATTTTCAGCCAGAATGTACACTTCAGGTGAAACTGTCAAATTCTTCAAAATGAGCTAAAGCACAATGAAATTAATGCTGGAAACATCTTCAAGTTTCTAAAATACTCTAATGACAGCAAAAAGTTTGAGTCTACAACATTTAGTTAAGGTGTGAGAGCCAAAATGAACTTTGTATTGCTGTAAACGCGTTTTCAGCCCCTGATTGTACACTTCAGGTGAAACTGTCAAAATCTTCAAAATGAGCAAAAGCACAATGAAATTAATGCTGGAATCATCTTCAAGTTGCTAAAATACACTAATGACAGCAAAAAGTTTGAGTCTACAACATTTAGTTAAGGTGTGAGAGCCTAAATGAATTTTGTATTGCTTTAAATGCATTTTCAGCCCGATTGTACACTTCAGGTAAAACTGTCAAAATCTTCAAAATGAGCAAAAGCACAATGAAATTAATGCTGGAATCATCTTCAAGTTGCTAAAATACACTAATGACAGCAAAAAGTTTGAGTCTACAACATTTAGTTAAGGTGTGAGAGCCAAAATGAACTTTGTATTGCTTTAAATGCATTTTCAGCCCGAATGTACACTTCAGGTGAAACTGTCAAATTCTTCAAAATGAGCAAAAGCACAATGAAATTAATGCTGGAAACATCTTCAAGTTGCTAAAATACACTAATGACAGCAACAAGTTTGAGTCTACAACATTTAGTTAAGGTGTGAGAGCCAAAATGAACTTTTTATTGCTTTAAATGCATTTTCAGCCCGATTGTACACTTCAGGTGAAACTGTCAAAATCTTCAAAATGAGCAAAAGCACAATGAAATTAATGCTGGAATCATCTTCAAGTTTCTAAAATACTCTAATGACAGCAAAAAGTTTGAGTCTACAACATTTAGTTAAGGTGTGAGAGCCAAAATGAACTTTGTATTGCTGTAAACGCGTTTTCAGCACCTGATTGTACACTTCAGGTGAAACTGTCAAAATCTTCAAAATGAGCAAAAGCACAATGAAATTAATGCTGGAATCATCTTCAAGTTGCTAAAATACACTAATGACAGCAAAAAGTTTGAGTTTACAACATTTAGTTAAGGTGTGAGAGCCTAAATGAACTTTGTATTGCTTTAAACGCGTTTTCAGCCCCTGATTGTACACTTCAGGTGAAACTGTCAAAATCTTCAAAATGAGCAAAAGCACAATGAAATTAATGCTGGAATCATCTTCAAGTTGCTAAAATACACTATTGACAGCAAAAAGTTTGAGTCTACAACACTTAGTTAAGGTGTGAGAGCCTAAATGAACTTTGTATTGCTTTAAATGCATTTTCAGCCTGATTGTACACTTCAGGTAAAACTGTCAAAATCTTCAAAATGAGCAAAAGCACAATGGAATTAATGCTGGAATCATCTTCAAGTTGCTAAAATACACTAATGACAGCAACAAGTTTGAGTCTACAACATTTAGTTAAGGTGTGCGAGCCTAAATGAACTTTGTATTGCTTTAAATGCATTTTCAGCCCGATTGTACACTTCAGGTAAAACTGTCAAAATCTTCAAAATGAGCAAAAGCACAATGAAATTAATGCTGGAATCATCTTCAAGTTGCTAAAATACACTAATGACAGCAAAAAGTTTGAGTCTACAACATTTAGTTAAGGTGTGAGAGCCAAAATGAACAATGTATTGCTGTAAACGCGTTTTCAGCACCTGAATGTACACTTCAGGTGAAACTGTCAAAATCTTCAAAATGAGCAAAAGCACAATGAAATTAATGTTGGAATCATCTTCAAGTTGCTAAAATACACTAATGACAGCAAAAAGTTTGAGTCTACAACATTTAGTTAAGGTGTGAGAGCCAAAATTAACTTTGTATTGCTTTAAATGCACTTTCAGCCCGAATGTACACTTCAGATGAAACTGTCAAAATCTTCAAAATGAGCAAAAGCACAATGAAATTAATGCTGGAATCATCTTCAAGTTGCTAAAATACACTAATGACAGTAAAAAGTTTGAGTGTACAACATTTAGTTAAGGTGTGAGAGCCAAAATGAACTTTGTATTGCTTTAAATGCACTTTCAGCCCGAATGTACACTTCAGATGAAACTGTCAAAATCTTCAAAATGAGCAAAAGCACAATGAAATTAATGCTGGAATCATCTTCAAGTTGCTAAAATACACTAATGACAGCAAAAAGTTTGAGTCTACAACATTTACTTAAGGTGTGAGAGCCAAAATGAACTTTGTATTGCTTTAAATGCATTTTCAGCCCGATTGGACACTTCAGTTGAAACTGTCAAAATCTTCAAAATGAGCTAAAGCACAATGAAATTAATGCTGGAAACATCTTCAAGTTTCTAAAACACTCTAATGACAGCAAAAAGTTTGAGTCTACAACATTTAGTTAAGGTGTGAGAGCCAAAATGAACTTTGTATTGCTGTAAACGCGTTTTCAGCACCTGATTGTACACTTCAGGTGAAACTGTCAAAATCTTCAAAATGAGCAAAAGCACAATGAAATTAATGCTGGAATCATCTTCAAGTTGCTAAAATACACTAATGACAGCAAAAAGTTTGAGTTTACAACATTTAGTTAAGGTGTGAGAGCCTAAATGAACTTTGTATTGCTTTAAACGCGTTTTCAGCCCCTGATTGTACACTTCAGGTGAAACTGTCAAAATCTTCAAAATGAGCAAAAGCACAAAGAAATTAATGCTGGAATCATCTTCAAGTTGCTAAAATACACTAATGAGAGCAAAAAGTTTGAGTCTACAACATTTAGTTAAGGTGTGAGAGCCTAAATGAACTTTGTATTGCTTTAAATGCATTTTCAGCCCGATTGGACACTTCAGGTGAAACTGTCAAAATCTTCAAAATGAGCAAAAGCACAATGAAATTAATGCTGGAATCATCTTCAAGTTGCTAAAATACACTAATGACAGCAAAAAGTTTGAGTCTACAATATTTAGTTAAGGTGTGAGAGCCAAAATGAACTTTGTATTTCTTTAAATACATTTTCAGCACCTGAATGTACACTTCAGGTAAAACTGTCAAAATCTTCAAAATGAGCAAAAGCACAATGAAATTAATGCTGGAATCATCTTCAAGTTTCTAAAATACTCTAATGACAGCAAAAAGTTTGAGTCTACAACATTTAGTTAAGGTGTGAGAGCCTAAATGAACTTTGTATTGCTTTAAACGCGTTTTCAGCCCCTGATTGTACACTTCAGGTGAAACTGTCAAAATCTTCAAAATGAGCAAAAGCACAATGAAATTAATGCTGGAATCATCTTCAAGTTGCTAAAATACACTATTGACAGCAAAAAGTTTGAGTCTACAACACTTAGTTAAGGTGTGAGAGCCTAAATGAACTTTGTATTGCTTTAAATGCATTTTCAGCCTGATTGTACACTTCAGGTAAAACTGTCAAAATCTTCAAAATGAGGAAAAGCACAATGGAATTAATGCTGGAATCATCTTCAAGTTGCTAAAATACACTAATGACAGCAACAAGTTTGAGTCTACAACATTTAGTTAAGGTGTGCGAGCCTAAATTAACTTTGTATTGCTTTAAATGCACTTTCAGCCCGAATGTACACTTCAGATGAAACTGTCAAAATCTTCAAAATGAGCAAAAGCACAATGAAATTAATGCTGGAATCATCTTCAAGTTGCTAAAATACACTAATGACAGTAAAAAGTTTGAGTGTACAACATTTAGTTAAGGTGTGAGAGCCAAAATGAACTTTGTATTGCTTTAAATGCACTTTCAGCCCGAATGTACACTTCAGATGAAACTGTCAAAATCTTCAAAATGAGCAAAAGCACAATGTAATTAATGCTGGAATCATCTTCAAGTTGCTAAAATACACTAATGACAGCAAAAAGTTTGAGTCTACAACATTTATTTAAGGTGTGAGAGCCAAAATGAACTTTGTATTGCTTTAAATGCATTTTCAGCCCGATTGGACACTTCAGGTGAAACTGTCAAAATCTTCAAAATGAGCAAAAGCACAATAAAATTATTGCTGGAATCATCTTCAAGTTGCTAAAATACACTAATGACAGCAAAAAGTTTGAGTCTACAACATTTATTTAAGGTGTGAGAGCCAAAATGAACTTTGTATTGCTTTAAATGCATTTTCAGCCCGATTGGACACTTCAGTTGAAACTGTCAAAATCTTCAAAATGAGCTAAAGCACAATGAAATTAATGCTGGAAACATCTTCAAGTTTCTAAAATACTCTAATGACAGCAAAAAGTTTGAGTCTACAACATTTAGTTAAGGTGTGAGAGCCAAAATGAACTTTGTATTGCTGTAAACGCGTTTTCAGCACCTGATTGTACACTTCAGGTGAAACTGTCAAAATCTTCAAAATGAGCAAAAGCACAATGAAATTAATGCTGGAATCATCTTCAAGTTGCTAAAATACACTATTGACAGCAAAAAGTTTGAGTTTACAACATTTAGTTAAGGTGTGAGAGCCTAAATGAACTTTGTATTGCTTTAAACGCGTTTTCAGCCCCTGATTGTACACTTCAGGTGAAACTGTCAAAATCTTCAAAATGAGCAAAAGCACAAAGAAATTAATGCTGGAATCATCTTCAAGTTGCTAAAATACACTAATGAGAGCAAAAAGTTTGAGTCTACAACATTTAGTTAAGGTGTGAGAGCCTAAATGAACTTTGTATTGCTTTAAATGCATTTTCAGCCCGATTGGACACTTCAGGTGAAACTGTCAAAATCTTCAAAATGAGCAAAAGCACAATGAAATTAATGCTGGAATCATCTTCAAGTTGCTAAAATACACTAATGACAGCAACAAGTTTGAGTCTACAACATTTAGTTAAGGTGTGAGAGCCAAAATTAACTTTGTATTGCTTTAAATGCACTTTCAGCCCGAATGTACACTTCAGATGAAACTGTCAAAATCTTCAAAATGAGCAAAAGCACAATGAAATTAATGCTGGAATCATCTTCAAGTTGCTAAAATACACTAATGAGAGCAAAAAGTTTGAGTCTACAACATTTAGTTAAGGTGTGAGAGCCTAAATGAACTTTGTATTGCTTTAAACGCGTTTTCAGCCCCTGATTGTACACTTCAGGTGAAACTGTCAAAATCTTCAAAATGAGCAAAAGCACAATGAAATTAATGCTGGAATCATCTTCAAGTTGCTAAAATACACTAATGACAGCAAAAAGTTTGAGTCTACAACATTTAGTTAAGGTGTGAGAGCCTAAATGAACTTTGTATTGCTTTAAATGCATTTTCAGCCCGATTGTACACTTCAGGTAAAACTGTCAAAATCTTCCAAATGAGCAAAAGCACAATGGAATTAATGCTGGAATCATCTTCAAGTTGCTAAAATACACTAATGACAGCAAAAAGTTTGAGTCTACAACATTTAGTTAAGGTGTGAGAGCCAAAATGAACTTTGTATTGCTTTAAATGCACTTTCAGCCCGATTGGACACTTCAGGTGAAACTGTCAAAATCTTCCAAATGAGCAAAAGCACAATGAAATTAATGCTGGAAACATCTTCAAGTTTCTAAAATACTCTAATGACAGCAAAAAGTTTGAGTCTACAACATTTAGTTAAGGTGTGAGAGCCAAAATGAACTTTGTATTGCTGTAAACGCGTTTTCAGCGCCTGATTGTACACTTCAGGTGAAACTGTCAAAATCTTCAAAATGAGCAAAAGCACAATGAAATTAATGCTGGAATCATCTTCAAGTTGCTAAAATACACTAATGACAGCAACAAGTTTGAGTCTACAACATTTAGTTAAGGTGTGAGAGCCTAAATGAACTTTGTATTGCTTTAAATGCATTTTCAGCCCGATTGTACACTTCAGGTAAAACTGTCAAAATCTTCAAAATGAGCAAAAGCACAATGAAATTAATGCTGGAATCATCTTCAAGTTGCTAAAATACACTAATGACAGCAAAAAGTTTGAGTCTACAACATTTAGTTAAGGTGTGAGAGCCAAAATGAACTTTGTATTGCTGTAAACGCGTTTTCAGCACCTGATTGTACACTTCAGGTGAAACTGTCAAATTCTTCAAAATGAGCAAAAGCACAATGAAATTAATGCTGGAAAGATCTTCAAGTTGCTAAAATACACTAATGACAGCAACAAGTTTGAGTCTACAACATTTAGTTAAGGTGTGAGAGCCAAAATGAACTTTGTATTTCTTTAAATGCATTTTCAGCCCGATTGGACACTTCAGGTGAAACTGTCAAAATCTTCAAAATGAGCAAAAGCACAATGAAATTAATGCTGGAATCATCTTCAAGTTGCTAAAATACACTAATGACAGTAAAAAGTTTGAGTCTACAACATTTAGTTAAGGTGTGAGAGCCAAAATGAACTTTGTATTGCTTTAAATGCATTTTCAGCCCGAATGTACACTTCAGGTGAAACTGTCAAATTCTTCAAAATGAGCAACAGCACAATGAAATTAATGCTGGAAACATCTTCAAGTTGCTAAAATACACTAATGACAGCAACAAGTTTGAGTCTACAACATTTAGTTAAGGTGTGAGAGCCAAAATTAACTTTTTATTGCTTTAAATGCATTTTCAGCCCGATTGTACACTTCAGGTGAAACTGTCAAAATCTTCAAAATGAGCAAAAGCACAATGAAATTAATGCTGGAATCATCTTCAAGTTTCTAAAATACTCTAATGACAGCAAAAAGTTTGAGTCTACAACATTTAGTTAAGGTGTGAGAGCCAAAATGAACTTTGTATTGCTGTAAACGCGTTTTCAGCACCTGATTGTACACTTCAGGTGAAACTGTCAAAATCTTCAAAATGAGCAAAAGCACAATGAAATTAATGCTGGAATCATCTTCAAGTTGCTAAAATACTCTAATGACAGCAAAAAGTTTGAGTTTACAACATTTAGTTAAGGTGTGAGAGCCTAAATGAACTTTGTATTGCATTAAACGCGTTTTCAGCCCCTGATTGTACACTTCAGGTGAAACTGTCAAAATCTTCAAAATGAGCAAAAGCACAATGAAATTAATGCTGGAATCATCTTCAAGTTGCTAAAATACACTAATGACAGCAAAGAGTTTGAGTCTACAACATTTAGTTAAGGTGTGAGAGCCAAAAGGAACTTTTTATTGCTGTAAACGCGTTTTCAGCACCTGAATGTACACTTCAGGTGAAACTGTCAAAATCTTCAAAATGAGCAAAAGCACAATGAAATTAATGCTGGAATCATCTTCAAGTTGCTAAAATACACTATTGACAGCAAAAAGTTTGAGTCTACAACATTTAGTTAAGGTGTGAGAGCAAAAATTAACTTTGTATTGCTTTAAATGCATTTTCAGCCCGATAGTACACTTCAGGTGAAACTGTCAAAATCTTCAAAATGAGCAAAAGCACAATGAAATTAATGCTGGAATCATCTTCAAGTTGCTAAAATACACTAATGACAGCAAAAAGTTTGAGTCTACAACATTTAGTTAAGGTGTGAGAGCAAAAATTAACTTTGTATTGCTTTAAATGCATTTTCAGCCCGATAGTACACTTCAGGTGAAACTGTCAAAATCTTCAAAATGAGCAAAAGCACAATGAAATTAATGCTGGAATCATCTTCAAGTTGCTAAAATACACTAATGACAGCAAAAAGTTTGTGTCTACAACATTTAGTTAAGGTGTGAGAGCCAAAATGAACTTTTTATTGCTGTAAACGCGTTTTCAGCACTTGAATGTACACTTCAGGTGAAACTGTCAAAATCTTCAAAATGAGCAAAAGCACAATGAAATTAATGCTGGAATCATCTTCAAGTTGCTAAAATACACTAATGACAGCAAAAGGTTTGAGTCTACAACATTTAGTTAAGGTGTGAGAGCAAAAATTAACTTTGTATTGCTGTAAACGCGTTTTCAGCACTTGAATGTACACTTCAGGTGAAACTGTCAAAATCTTCAAAATGAGCAAAAGCACAATGAAATTAATGCTGGAATCATCTTCAGGTTGCTAAAATACACTAATGACAGCAAAAAGTTTTAGTCTACAACATTTAGTTAAGGTGTGAGAGCCAAAATGAACTTTGTATTGCTGTAAACACGTTTTCAGCACCTGATTGTACACTTCAGGTGAAAATGTCAAAATCTTCAAAATGAGCAAAAGCACAATGAAATTAATGCTGGAATCATCTTCAAGTTGCTAAAATACACTAATGACAGCAACAAGTTTGAGTCTACAACATTTAGTTAAGGTGTGAGAGCCAAAATTAACTTTGTATTGCTTTAAAATTCATTTTCAGCCCGATTGTACACTTCAGGTGAAACTGTCAAAATCTTCAAAATGAGCAAAAGCACAATGAAATGAATGCTGGAATCATCTTCAAGTTGCTAAAATACACTAATGAAAGCAAAAAGTTTGAGTCTACAACATTTAGTTAAGGTGTGAGAGCCTAAATGAACTTTTCATTGCTTTAAACGCGTTTTCAGCCCTTGATTGTACAATTCAGGTGAAACTGTCAAAATCTTCAAAATGAGCAAAAGCACAATGAAATTAATGCTGGAATCATCTTCAAGTTGCTAAAATACACTAATGACAGCAACAAGTTTGAGTCTACAACATTTAGTTAAGGTGTGAGATTCTAAATTAACTTTGTATTGCTGTAAACGCGTTTTCAGCCCCTGATTGTACACTTCAGGTGAAACTGTCAAAATCATCAAAATGAGCAAAAGCACAATGAAATTAATGCTGGAATCATCTTCAAGTTGCTAAAATACACTAATGACAGTAAAAAGTTTGAGTGTACAACATTTAGTTAAGGTGTTAGAGCCAAAAATGAACGTTGTATTGCTTTAAATGCATTTTCAGCCCGAATGTACACTTCAGGTGAAACTGTCAAATTCTTCAAAATGAGCAAAAGCACAATGAAATTAATGCTGGAAACATCTTCAAGTTGCTAAAATACACTAATGACAGCAAAAAGTTTGAGTCTACAACATTTAGTTAAGGTGTGAGAGCCAAAATGAACTTTGTATTGCTTTAAATGCATTTTCAGCCCGATAGTACACTTCAGGTGAAACTGTCAAAATCTTCAAAATGAGCAAAAGCACAATGAAATTAATGATGGAATCATCTTCAGGTTGCTAAAATACACTAATGACAGCAAAAAGTTTTAGTCTACAACATTTAGTTAAGGTGTGAGAGCCAAAATGAACTTTGTATTGCTGTAAACGCGTTTTCAGCACCTGATTGTACACTTCAGGTGAAACTGTCAAAATCTTCAAAATTAGCAAAAGCACAATGAAATTAATGCTGGAATCATCTTCAATATGCTAAAATACAATAATGACAGCAAAAAGTTTGAGTCTACAACATTTAGTTAAGGTGTGAGAGCCAAAATTAACTTTGTATTGCTTTAAAATTCATTTTCAGCCCGATTATACAATTCAGGTGAAACTGTCAAAATCTTCAAAATGAGCAAAAGCACAATGAAATTAATGCTGGAATCATCTTCAAGTTGCTAAAATACACTAATGACAGAAACAAGTTTGAGTCTACAACATTTAGTTAAGGTGTGAGAGCCTAAATTAACTTTTTATGGCTTTAAATGCATTTTCAGCACCTGATTGTACACTTCAGGTGAAACTGTCAAAATCTTCAAAATGAGCAAAAGCACAATGAAATTAATGCTGGAATCATCTTCAAGTTGCTAAAATACACTAATGACAGCAAAAAGTTTGAGTCTACAATATTTAGTTAAGGTGTGAGAGCCAAAATGAACTTTGTATTGCTTTAAAATTCATTTTCAGCCCGATTGTACACTTCAGGTGAAACTGTCAAAATCTTCAAAATGAGCAAAAGCACAATGAAATTAATGTTGGAATCATCTTCAAGTTGCTAAAATACACTAATGACAGCAAAAAGTTTGAGTCTACAACATTTAGTTGAGGTGTGAGAGCCTAAATGAACTTTGTATTGCTTTAAATGCATTTTCAGCCCGATTGTACACTTCAGGTAAAACTGTCAAAATCTTCAAAATGAGCAAAAGCACAATGAAATTAATGCTGGAATCATCTTCAAGTTGCTAAAATACACTAATGACAGCAAAAAGTTTGTGTCTACAACATTTAGTTAAGGTGTGAGAGCCAAAATGAACTTTGTATTGCTTTAAATGCATTTTCAGCCCGATTGTACACTTCAGGTAAAACTGTCAAAATCTTCAAAATGAGCAAAAGCACAATGAAATTAATGCTGGAATCATCTTCAAGTTGCTAAAATACACTAATGACAGCAAAAAGTTTGTGTCTACAACATTTAGTTAAGGTGTGAGAGCCAAAATGAACTTTTTATTGCTGTAAACGCGTTTTCAGCACCTGAATGTACACTTCAGGTGAAACTGTCAAAATCTTCAAAATGAGCAAAAGCACAATGAAATTAATGCTGGAATCATCTTCAAGTTGCTAAAATACACTAATGACAGCAAAAGGTTTGAGTCTACAACATTTAGTTAAGGTGTGAGAGCAAAAATTAACTTTGTATTGCTTTAAATGCATTTTCAGCCCGATAGTACACTTCAGGTGAAACTGTCAAAATCTTCAAAATGAGCAAAAGCACAATGAAATTAATGCTGGAATCATCTTCAGGTTGCTAAAATACACTAATGACAGCAAAAAGTTTTAGTCTACAACATTTAGTTAAGGTGTGAGAGCCAAAATGAACTTTGTATTGCTGTAAACACGTTTTCAGCACCTGATTGTACACTTCAGGTGAAAATGTGGAAAATCTTCAAAATGAGCAAAAGCACAATGAAATTAATGCTGGAATCATCTTCAAGTTGCTAAAATACACTAATGACAGCAAAAAGTTTGAGTCTACAACATTTAGTTAAGGTGTGAGAGCCAAAATTAACTTTTTTATTGCTTTAAAATTCATTTTCAGCCCGATTGTACACTTCAGGTGAAACTGTCAAAATCTTCAAAATGAGCAAAAGCACAATGAAATGAATGCTGGAATCATCTTCAAGTTGCTAAAATACACTAATGAAAGCAAAAAGTTTGAGTCTACAACATTTAGTTAAGGTGTGAGAGCCTAAATGAACTTTTCATTGCTTTAAACGCGTTTTCAGCCCTTGATTGTACAATTCAGGTGAAACTGTCAAAATCTTCAAAATGAGCAAAAGCACAATGAAATTAATGCTGGAATCATCTTCAAGTTGCTAAAATACACTAATGACAGCAACAAGTTTGAGTCTACAACATTTAGTTAAGGTGTGAGATTCTAAATTAACTTTGTATTGCTGTAAACGCGTTTTCAGCCCCTGATTGTACACTTCAGGTGAAACTGTCAAAATCATCAAAATGAGCAAAAGCACAATGAAATTAATGCTGGAATCATCTTCAAGTTGCTAAAATACACTAATGACAGTAAAAAGTTTGAGTCTACAACATTTAGTTAAGGTGTGAGAGCCAAAATGAACTTTGTATTGCTTTAAATGCATTTTCAGCCCGAATGTACACTTCAGGTGAAACTGTCAAATTCTTCAAAATGAGCAAAAGCACAATGAAATTAATGCTGGAAACATCTTCAAGTTGCTAAAATACACTAATGACAGCAAAAAGTTTGAGTCTACAACATTTAGTTAAGGTGTGAGAGCCAAAATGAACTTTGTATTGCTGTAAACGCGTTTTCAGCACCTGATTGTACACTTCAGGTGAAACTGTCAAAATCTTCAAAATGAGCAAAAGCACAATGAAATTAATGCTGGAATCATCTTCAAGTTGCTAAAATACACTAATGACAGCAACAAGTTTGAGTCTACAACATTTAGTTAAGGTGTGAGAGCCTAAATGAACTTTGTATTGCTTTAAATGCATTTTCAGCCCGATTGTACACTTCAGGTAAAACTGTCAAAATCTTCAAAATGAGCAAAAGCACAATGAAATTAATGCTGGAATCATCTTCAAGTTGCTAAAATACACTAATGACAGCAAAAAGTTTGAGTCTACAACATTTAGTTAAGGTGTGAGAGCCAAAATGAACTTTGTATTGCTGTAAACGCGTTTTCAGCACCTGATTGTACACTTCAGGTGAAACTGTCAAATTCTTCAAAATGAGCAAAAGCACAATGAAATTAATGCTGGAAACATCTTCAAGTTGCTAAAATACACTAATGACAGCAACAAGTTTGAGTCTACAACATTTAGTTAAGGTGTGAGAGCCAAAATGAACTTTGTATTTCTTTAAATGCATTTTCAGCACGATTGGACACTTCAGGTGAAACTGTCAAAATCTTCAAAATGAGCAAAAGCACAATGAAATTAATGCTGGAATCATCTTCAAGTTGCTAAAATACACTAATGACAGTAAAAAGTTTGAGTCTACAACATTTAGTTAAGGTGTGAGAGCCAAAATGAACTTTGTATTGCTTTAAATGCATTTTCAGCCCGAATGTACACTTCAGGTGAAACTGTCAAATTCTTCAAAATGAGCAACAGCACAATGAAATTAATGCTGGAAACATCTTCAAGTTGCTAAAATACACTAATGACAGCAACAAGTTTGAGTCTACAACATTTAGTTAAGGTGTGAGAGCCAAAATTAACTTTTTATTGCTTTAAATGCATTTTCAGCCCGATTGTACACTTCAGGTGAAACTGTCAAAATCTTCAAAATGAGCAAAAGCACAATGAAATTAATGCTGGAATCATCTTCAAGTTTCTAAAATACTCTAATGACAGCAAAAAGTTTGAGTCTACAACATTTAGTTAAGGTGTGAGAGCCAAAATGAACTTTGTATTGCTGTAAACGCGTTTTCAGCACCTGATTGTACACTTCAGGTGAAACTGTCAAAATCTTCAAAATGAGCAAAAGCACAATGAAATTAATGCTGGAATCATCTTCAAGTTGCTAAAATACTCTAATGACAGCAAAAAGTTTGAGTTTACAACATTTAGTTAAGGTGTGAGAGCCTAAATGAACTTTGTATTGCATTAAACGCGTTTTCAGCCCCTGATTGTACACTTCAGGTGAAACTGTCAAAATCTTCAAAATGAGCAAAAGCACAATGAAATTAATGCTGGAATCATCTTCAAGTTGCTAAAATACACTAATGACAGCAAAGAGTTTGAGTCTACAACATTTAGTTAAGGTGTGAGAGCCTAAATGAACTTTGTATTGCTTTAAATGCATTTTCAGCCCGATTGTACACTTCAGGTAAAACTGTCAAAATCTTCAAAATGAGCAAAAGCACAATGGAATTAATGCTGGAATCATCTTCAAGTTGCTAAAATACACTAATGACAGCAACAAGTTTGAGTCTACAACATTTAGTTAAGGTGTGCGAGCCTAAATGAACTTTGTATTGCTTTAAATGCATTTTCAGCCCGATTGTACACTTCAGGTAAAACTGTCAAAATCTTCAAAATGAGCAAAAGCACAATGAAATTAATGCTGGAATCATCTTCAAGTTGCTAAAATACACTAATGACAGCAAAAAGTTTTAGTCTACAACATTTAGTTAAGGTGTGAGAGCCAAAATGAACAATGTATTGCTGTAAACGCGTTTTCAGCACCTGAATGTACACTTCAGGTGAAACTGTCAAAATCTTCAAAATGAGCAAAAGCACAATGAAATTAATGTTGGAATCATTTTCAAGTTGCTAAAATACACTAATGACAGCAAAAAGTTTGAGTCTACAACATTTAGTTAAGGTGTGAGAGCCAAAATTAACTTTGTATTGCTTTAAATGCACTTTCAGCCCGAATGTACACTTCAGATGAAACTGTCAAAATCTTCAAAATGAGCAAAAGCACAATGAAATTAATGCTGGAATCATCTTCAAGTTGCTAAAATACACTAATGACAGTAAAAAGTTTGAGTGTACAACATTTAGTTAAGGTGTGAGAGCCAAAATGAACTTTGTATTGCTTTAAATGCATTTTCAGCCCGATTGGACACTTCAGGTGAAACTGTCAAAATCTTCAAAATGAGCAAAAGCACAATAAAATTAATGTTGGAATCATCTTCAAGTTGCTAAAATACACTAATGACAGCAAAAAGTTTGAGTCTACAACATTTAGTTAAGGTGTGAGTGCCAAAATGAACTTTTTATTGCTTTAAATGCATTTTCAGCCTGAATGTACACTTCAGGTGAAACTGTCAAATTCTTCAAAATGAGCAAAAGCACAATGAAATTAATGCTGGAAACATCTTCAAGTTGCTAAAATACACTAATGACAGCAACAAGTTTGAGTCTACAACATTTAGTTAAGGTGTGAGAGCCAAAATGAATTTTTTATTGCTTTAAATGCATTTTCAGCCCGATTGTACACTTCAGGTGAAACTGTCAAAATCTTCAAAATGAGCAAAAGCACAATGAAATTAATGCTGGAATCATCTTCAAGTTTCTAAAATACTCTAATGACAGCAAAAAGTTTGAGTCTACAACATTTAGTTAAGGTGTGAGAGCCTAAATGAACTTTGTATTGCTTTAAACGCGTTTTCAGCCCCTGATTGTACACTTCAGGTGAAACTGTCAAAATCTTCAAAATGAGCAAAAGCACAATGAAATTAATGCTGGAATCATCTTCAAGTTGCTAAAATACACTAATGACAGCAAAAAGTTTGAGTCTACAACATTTAGTTAAGGTGTGAGAGCCTAAATGAACTTTGTATTGCTTTAAATGCATTTTCAGCCCGATTGTACACTTCAGGTAAAACTGTCAAAATCTTCAAAATGAGCAAAAGCACAATGGAATTAATGCTGGAATCATCTTCAAGTTGCTAAAATACACTAATGACAGCAACAAGTTTGAGTCTACAACATTTAGTTAAGGTGTGCGAGCCTAAATTAACTTTGTATTGCTTTAAATGCATTTTCAGCCCGATTGTACACTTCAGGTAAAACTGTCAAAATCTTCAAAATGAGCAAAAGCACAATGAAATTAATGCTGGAATCATCTTCAAGCTGCTAAAATACACTAATGACAGCAAAAAGTTTGAGTCTACAACATTTAGTTAAGGTGCGAGAGCCAAAATGAACAATGTATTGCTGTAAACGCGTTTTCAGCACCTGAATGTACACTTCAGGTGAAACTGTCAAAATCTTCAAAATGAGCAAAAGCACAATGAAATTAATGTTGGAATCATCTTCAAGTTGCTAAAATACACTAATGACAGCAAAAAGTTTGAGTCTACAACATTTAGTTAAGGTGTGAGAGCCAAAATGAACTTTGTATTGCTTTAAATGCACTTTCAGCCCGAATGTACACTTCAGATGAAACTGTCAAAATCTTCAAAATGAGCAAAAGCACAATGAAATTAATGCTGGAATCATCTTCAAGTTTCTAAAATACTCTAATGACAGCAAAACGTTTGAGTCTACAACATTTAGTTAAGGTGTGAGAGCCAAAATGAACTTTGTATTGCTGTAAACGCGTTTTCAGCACCTGATTGTACACTTCAGGTGAAACTGTCAAAATCTTCAAAATGAGCAAAAGCACAATGAAATTAATGCTGGAATCATCTTCAAGTTGCTAAAATACACTAATGACAGCAAAAAGTTTGAGTCTACAACATTTAGTTAAGGTGTGAGAGCCTAAATGAACTTTGTATTGCTTTAAACGCGTTTTCAGCCCCTGATTGTATACTTCAGGTGAAACTGTCAAAATCTCCAAAATGAGCAAAAGCACAATGAAATTAATGCTGGAATCATCTTCAAGTTGCTAAAATACACTAATGACAGCAACAAGTTTGAGTCTACAACATTTAGTTAAGGTGTGAGAGCCTAAATGAACTTTGTATTGCTTTAAATGCATTTTCAGCCCGATTGGACACTTCAGGTGAAACTGTCAAAATCTTCAAAATGAGCAAAAGCACAATGAAGTTAATGCTGGAATCATCTTCAAGTTGCTAAAATACACTAATGACAGTAAAAAGTTTGAGTCTACAACATTTAGTTAAGGTGTGAGAGCCAAAATGAACTTTGTATTGCTTTAAATGCATTTTCAGCCCGAATGTACACTTCAGGTGAAACTGTCAAATTCTTCAAAATGAGCAAAAGCACAATGAAATTAATGCTGGAAACATCTTCAAGTTTCTAAAATACTCTAATGACAGCAAAAAGTTTGAGTCTACAACATTTAGTTAAGGTGTGAGAGCCAAAATGAACTTTGTATTGCTGTAAACGCGTTTACACTTCAGGTTGCTAAAATACACTAATGACAGCAAAAAGTTTGAGTCTACAACATTTAGTTAAGGTGTGAGAGCCAAAATGAACTTTGTATTGCTTTAAATGCATTTTGAGCCCGATTGGACACTTCAGGTGAAACTGTCAAAATCTTCAAAATGAGCAAAAGCACAATGAAATTAATGCTGGAATCATCTTCAAGTTGCTAAAATACACTAATGACAGTAAAAAGTTTGAGTCTACAACATTTAGTTAAGGTGTGAGAGCCAAAATGAACTTTGTATTGCTTTAAATGCATTTTCAGCCCGAATGTACACTTCAGGTGAAACTGTCAAAATCTTCAAATTGAGCAAAAGCACAATGAAATTAATGCTGGAATCATCTTCAAAATTCTAAAATACTCTAATGACAGCAAAAAGTTTGAGTCTGCAACATTTAGTTAAGGTGTGAGAGCCAAAATGAACTTTGTATTGCTGTAAACGCGTTTTCAGCACCTGATTGTACACTTCAGGTGAAACTGTCAAAATCTTCAAAATGAGCAAAAGCACAATGAAATTAATGCTGGAATCATCTTCAAGTTGCTAAAATACACTAATGACAGCAAAAAGTTTGAGTTTACAACATTTAGTTAAGGTGTGAGAGCCTAAATGAACTTTGTATTGCTTTAAACGCGTTTTCAGCCCCTGATTGTACACTTCAGGTGAAACTGTCAAAATCTTCAAAATGAGCAAAAGCACAATGAAATTAATGCTGGAATCATCTTCAAGTTGCTAAAATACACTAATGACAGCAAAAAGTTTGAGTCTACAACATTTAGTTAAGGTGTGCGAGCCTAAATTAACTTTGTATTGCTTTAAATGCATTTTCAGCCCGATTGTACACTTCAGGTAAAACTGTCAAAATCTTCAAAATGAGCAAAAGCACAATGAAATTAATGCTGGAATCATCTTCAAGTTGCTAAAATACACTAATGACAGCAAAAAGTTTGAGTCTACAACATTTAGTTAAGGTGTGAGAGCCAAAATGAACTTTGTATTGCTGTAAACGCGTTTTCAGCACCTGATTGTACACTTCAGGTGAAACTGTCAAAATCTTCAAAATGAGCAAAAGCACAATGAAATTAATGCTGGAATCATCTTCAAGTTGCTAAAATACACTAATGACAGCAAAAAGTTTGAGTCTACAACATTTAGTTAAGGTGTGAGAGCCTAAATGAACTTTGTATTGCTTTAAACGCGTTTTCAGGCCCTGATTGTACACTTCAGGTGAAACTGTCAAAATCTCCAAAATGAGCAAAAGCACAATGAAATTAATGCTGGAATCATCTTCAAGTTGCTAAAATACACTAATGACAGCAACAAGTTTGAGTCTACAACATTTAGTTAAGTTGTGAGAGCCTAAATGAACTTTGTATTGCTTTAAATGCATTTTCAGCCCGACTGTATACTTCAGGTAAAACTGTCAAAATCTTCAAAATGAGCAAAAGCACAATGGAATTACTGCTGGAATCATCTTCAAGTTGCTAAAATACACTAATGACAGCAACACGTTTGAGTCTACAACATTTAGTTAAGGTGTGAGAGCCAAAATGAACTTTGTATTGCTTTAAATGCATTTTCAGCCCGATTGGACACTTCAGGTGAAACTGTCAAAATCTTCAAAATGAGCAAAAGCACAATGAAATTAATGCTGGAATCATCTTCAAGTTGCTAAAATACACTAATGACAGCAACAAGTTTGAGTCTACAACATTTAGTTAAGGTGTGAGAGCCAAAATTAACTTTGTATTGCTTTAAATGCATTTTCAGCCAGAATGTACACTTCAGGTGAAACTGTCAAATTCTTCAAAATGAGCTAAAGCACAATGAAATTAATGCTGGAAACATCTTCAAGTTTCTAAAATACTCTAATGACAGCAAAAAGTTTGAGTCTACAACATTTAGTTAAGGTGTGAGAGCCAAAATGAACTTTGTATTGCTGTAAACGCGTTTTCAGCCCCTGATTGTACACTTCAGGTGAAACTGTCAAAATCTTCAAAATGAGCAAAAGCACAATGAAATTAATGCTGGAATCATCTTCAAGTTGCTAAAATACACTAATGACAGCAAAAAGTTTGAGTCTACAACATTTAGTTAAGGTGTGAGAGCCTAAATGAATTTTGTATTGCTTTAAATGCATTTTCAGCCCGATTGTACACTTCAGGTAAAACTGTCAAAATCTTCAAAATGAGCAAAAGCACAATGAAATTAATGCTGGAATCATCTTCAAGTTGCTAAAATACACTAATGACAGCAAAAAGTTTGAGTCTACAACATTTAGTTAAGGTGTGAGAGCCAAAATGAACTTTGTATTGCTTTAAATGCATTTTCAGCCCGAATGTACACTTCAGGTGAAACTGTCAAATTCTTCAAAATGAGCAAAAGCACAATGAAATTAATGCTGGAAACATCTTCAAGTTGCTAAAATACACTAATGACAGCAACAAGTTTGAGTCTACAACATTTAGTTAAGGTGTGAGAGCCAAAATGAACTTTTTATTGCTTTAAATGCATTTTCAGCCCGATTGTACACTTCAGGTGAAACTGTCAAAATCTTCAAAATGAGCAAAAGCACAATGAAATTAATGCTGGAATCATCTTCAAGTTTCTAAAATACTCTAATGACAGCAAAAAGTTTGAGTCTACAACATTTAGTTAAGGTGTGAGAGCCAAAATGAACTTTGTATTGCTGTAAACGCGTTTCAGCACCTGATTGTACACTTCAGGTGAAACTGTCAAAATCTTCAAAATGAGCAAAAGCACAATGAAATTAATGCTGGAATCATCTTCAAGTTGCTAAAATACACTAATGACAGCAAAAAGTTTGAGTTTACAACATTTAGTTAAGGTGTGAGAGCCTAAATGAACTTTGTATTGCTTTAAACGCGTTTTCAGCCCCTGATTGTACACTTCAGGTGAAACTGTCAAAATCTTCAAAATGAGCAAAAGCACAATGAAATTAATGCTGGAATCATCTTCAAGTTGCTAAAATACACTATTGACAGCAAAAAGTTTGAGTCTACAACACTTAGTTAAGGTGTGAGAGCCTAAATGAACTTTGTATTGCTTTAAATGCATTTTCAGCCTGATTGTACACTTCAGGTAAAACTGTCAAAATCTTCAAAATGAGCAAAAGCACAATGGAATTAATGCTGGAATCATCTTCAAGTTGCTAAAATACACTAATGACAGCAACAAGTTTGAGTCTACAACATTTAGTTAAGGTGTGCGAGCCTAAATGAACTTTGTATTGCTTTAAATGCATTTTCAGCCCGATTGTACACTTCAGGTAAAACTGTCAAAATCTTCAAAATGAGCAAAAGCACAATGAAATTAATGCTGGAATCATCTTCAAGTTGCTAAAATACACTAATGACAGCAAAAAGTTTGAGTCTACAACATTTAGTTAAGGTGTGAGAGCCAAAATGAACAATGTATTGCTGTAAACGCGTTTTCAGCACCTGAATGTACACTTCAGGTGAAACTGTCAAAATCTTCAAAATGAGCAAAAGCACAATGAAATTAATGTTGGAATCATCTTCAAGTTGCTAAAATACACTAATGACAGCAAAAAGTTTGAGTCTACAACATTTAGTTAAGGTGTGAGAGCCAAAATTAACTTTGTATTGCTTTAAATGCACTTTCAGCCCGAATGTACACTTCAGATGAAACTGTCAAAATCTTCAAAATGAGCAAAAGCACAATGAAATTAATGCTGGAATCATCTTCAAGTTGCTAAAATACACTAATGACAGCAAAAAGTTTGAGTCTACAACATTTACTTAAGGTGTGAGAGCCAAAATGAACTTTGTATTGCTTTAAATGCATTTTCAGCCCGATTGGACACTTCAGTTGAAACTGTCAAAATCTTCAAAATGAGCTAAAGCACAATGAAATTAATGCTGGAAACATCTTCAAGTTTCTAAAACACTCTAATGACAGCAAAAAGTTTGAGTCTACAACATTTAGTTAAGGTGTGAGAGCCAAAATGAACTTTGTATTGCTGTAAACGCGTTTTCAGCCCCTGATTGTACACTTCAGGTGAAACTGTCAAAATCTTCAAAATGAGCAAAAGCACAATGAAATTAATGCTGGAATCATCTTCAAGTTGCTAAAATACACTAATGACAGCAAAAAGTTTGAGTCTACAACATTTAGTTAAGGTGTGCGAGCCTAAATTAACTTTGTATTGCTTTAAATGCATTTTCAGCCCGATTGTACACTTCAGGTAAAACTGTCAAAATCTTCAAAATGAGCAAAAGCACAATGAAATTAATGCTGGAATCATCTTCAAGTTGCTAAAATACACTAATGACAGCAAAAAGTTTGAGTCTACAACATTTAGTTAAGGTGTGAGAGCCAAAATGAACTTTGTATTGCTGTAAACGCGTTTTCAGCACCTGATTGTACACTTCAGGTGAAACTGTCAAAATCTTCAAAATGAGCAAAAGCACAATGAAATTAATGCTGGAATCATCTTCAAGTTGCTAAAATACACTAATGACAGCAAAAAGTTTGAGTCTACAACATTTAGTTAAGGTGTGAGAGCCTAAATGAACTTTGTATTGCTTTAAACGCGTTTTCAGGCCCTGATTGTACACTTCAGGTGAAACTGTCAAAATCTCCAAAATGAGCAAAAGCACAATGAAATTAATGCTGGAATCATCTTCAAGTTGCTAAAATACACTAATGACAGCAACAAGTTTGAGTCTACAACATTTAGTTAAGGTGTGAGAGCCTAAATGAACTTTGTATTGCTTTAAATGCATTTTCAGCCCGACTGTATACTTCAGGTAAAACTGTCAAAATCTTCAAAATGAGCAAAAGCACAATGGAATTACTGCTGGAATCATCTTCAAGTTGCTAAAATACACTAATGACAGTAACACGTTTGAGTCTACAACATTTAGTTAAGGTGTGAGAGCCAAAATGAACTTTGTATTGCTTTAAATGCATTTTCAGCCCGATTGGACACTTCAGGTGAAACTGTCAAAATCTTCAAAATGAGCAAAAGCACAATGAAATTAATGCTGGAATCATCTTCAAGTTGCTAAAATACACTAATGACAGCAACAAGTTTGAGTCTACAACATTTAGTTAAGGTGTGAGAGCCAAAATTAACTTTGTATTGCTTTAAATGCATTTTCAGCCAGAATGTACACTTCAGGTGAAACTGTCAAATTCTTCAAAATGAGCTAAAGCACAATGAAATTAATGCTGGAAACATCTTCAAGTTTCTAAAATACTCTAATGACAGCAAAAAGTTTGAGTCTACAACATTTAGTTAAGGTGTGAGAGCCAAAATGAACTTTGTATTGCTGTAAACGCGTTTTCAGCCCCTGATTGTACACTTCAGGTGAAACTGTCAAAATCTTCAAAATGAGCAAAAGCACAATGAAATTAATGCTGGAATCATCTTCAAGTTGCTAAAATACACTAATGACAGCAAAAAGTTTGAGTCTACAACATTTAGTTAAGGTGTGAGAGCCTAAATGAATTTTGTATTGCTTTAAATGCATTTTCAGCCCGATTGTACACTTCAGGTAAAACTGTCAAAATCTTCAAAATGAGCAAAAGCACAATGAAATTAATGCTGGAATCATCTTCAAGTTGCTAAAATACACTAATGACAGCAAAAAGTTTGAGTCTACAACATTTAGTTAAGGTGTGAGAGCCAAAATGAACTTTGTATTGCTTTAAATGCATTTTCAGCCCGAATGTACACTTCAGGTGAAACTGTCAAATTCTTCAAAATGAGCAAAAGCACAATGAAATTAATGCTGGAAACATCTTCAAGTTGCTAAAATACACTAATGACAGCAACAAGTTTGAGTCTACAACATTTAGTTAAGGTGTGAGAGCCAAAATGAACTTTTTATTGCTTTAAATGCATTTTCAGCCCGATTGTACACTTCAGGTGAAACTGTCAAAATCTTCAAAATGAGCAAAAGCACAATGAAATTAATGCTGGAATCATCTTCAAGTTTCTAAAATACTCTAATGACAGCAAAAAGTTTGAGTCTACAACATTTAGTTAAGGTGTGAGAGCCAAAATGAACTTTGTATTGCTGTAAACGCGTTTTCAGCACCTGATTGTACACTTCAGGTGAAACTGTCAAAATCTTCAAAATGAGCAAAAGCACAATGAAATTAATGCTGGAATCATCTTCAAGTTGCTAAAATACACTAATGACAGCAAAAAGTTTGAGTTTACAACATTTAGTTAAGGTGTGAGAGCCTAAATGAACTTTGTATTGCTTTAAACGCGTTTTCAGCCCCTGATTGTACACTTCAGGTGAAACTGTCAAAATCTTCAAAATGAGCAAAAGCACAATGAAATTAATGCTGGAATCATCTTCAAGTTGCTAAAATACACTATTGACAGCAAAAAGTTTGAGTCTACAACACTTAGTTAAGGTGTGAGAGCCTAAATGAACTTTGTATTGCTTTAAATGCATTTTCAGCCTGATTGTACACTTCAGGTAAAACTGTCAAAATCTTCAAAATGAGCAAAAGCACAATGGAATTAATGCTGGAATCATCTTCAAGTTGCTAAAATACACTAATGACAGCAACAAGTTTGAGTCTACAACATTTAGTTAAGGTGTGAGAGCCAAAATTAACTTTGTATTGCTTTAAATGCATTTTCAGCCAGAATGTACACTTCAGGTGAAACTGTCAAATTCTTCAAAATGAGCTAAAGCACAATGAAATTAATGCTGGAAACATCTTCAAGTTTCTAAAATACTCTAATGACAGCAAAAAGTTTGAGTCTACAACATTTAGTTAAGGTGTGAGAGCCAAAATGAACTTTGTATTGCTGTAAACGCGTTTTCAGCCCCTGATTGTACACTTCAGGTGAAACTGTCAAAATCTTCAAAATGAGCAAAAGCACAATGAAATTAATGCTGGAATCATCTTCAAGTTGCTAAAATACACTAATGACAGCAAAAAGTTTGAGTCTACAACATTTAGTTAAGGTGTGAGAGCCTAAATGAATTTTGTATTGCTTTAAATGCATTTTCAGCCCGATTGTACACTTCAGGTAAAACTGTCAAAATCTTCAAAATGAGCAAAAGCACAATGAAATTAATGCTGGAATCATCTTCAAGTTGCTAAAATACACTAATGACAGCAAAAAGTTTGAGTCTACAACATTTAGTTAAGGTGTGAGAGCCAAAATGAACTTTGTATTGCTTTAAATGCATTTTCAGCCCGAATGTACACTTCAGGTGAAACTGTCAAATTCTTCAAAATGAGCAAAAGCACAATGAAATTAATGCTGGAAACATCTTCAAGTTGCTAAAATACACTAATGACAGCAACAAGTTTGAGTCTACAACATTTAGTTAAGGTGTGAGAGCCAAAATGAACTTTTTATTGCTTTAAATGCATTTTCAGCCCGATTGTACACTTCAGGTGAAACTGTCAAAATCTTCAAAATGAGCAAAAGCACAATGAAATTAATGCTGGAATCATCTTCAAGTTTCTAAAATACTCTAATGACAGCAAAAAGTTTGAGTCTACAACATTTAGTTAAGGTGTGAGAGCCAAAATGAACTTTGTATTGCTGTAAACGCGTTTTCAGCACCTGATTGTACACTTCAGGTGAAACTGTCAAAATCTTCAAAATGAGCAAAAGCACAATGAAATTAATGCTGGAATCATCTTCAAGTTGCTAAAATACACTAATGACAGCAAAAAGTTTGAGTTTACAACATTTAGTTAAGGTGTGAGAGCCTAAATGAACTTTGTATTGCTTTAAACGCGTTTTCAGCCCCTGATTGTACACTTCAGGTGAAACTGTCAAAATCTTCAAAATGAGCAAAAGCACAATGAAATTAATGCTGGAATCATCTTCAAGTTGCTAAAATACACTATTGACAGCAAAAAGTTTGAGTCTACAACACTTAGTTAAGGTGTGAGAGCCTAAATGAACTTTGTATTGCTTTAAATGCATTTTCAGCCTGATTGTACACTTCAGGTAAAACTGTCAAAATCTTCAAAATGAGCAAAAGCACAATGGAATTAATGCTGGAATCATCTTCAAGTTGCTAAAATACACTAATGACAGCAACAAGTTTGAGTCTACAACATTTAGTTAAGGTGTGCGAGCCTAAATGAACTTTGTATTGCTTTAAATGCATTTTCAGCCCGATTGTACACTTCAGGTAAAACTGTCAAAATCTTCAAAATGAGCAAAAGCACAATGAAATTAATGCTGGAATCATCTTCAAGTTGCTAAAATACACTAATGACAGCAAAAAGTTTGAGTCTACAACATTTAGTTAAGGTGTGAGAGCCAAAATGAACAATGTATTGCTGTAAACGCGTTTTCAGCACCTGAATGTACACTTCAGGTGAAACTGTCAAAATCTTCAAAATGAGCAAAAGCACAATGAAATTAATGTTGGAATCATCTTCAAGTTGCTAAAATACACTAATGACAGCAAAAAGTTTGAGTCTACAACATTTAGTTAAGGTGTGAGAGCCAAAATTAACTTTGTATTGCTTTAAATGCACTTTCAGCCCGAATGTACACTTCAGATGAAACTGTCAAAATCTTCAAAATGAGCAAAAGCACAATGAAATTAATGCTGGAATCATCTTCAAGTTGCTAAAATACACTAATGACAGTAAAAAGTTTGAGTGTACAACATTTAGTTAAGGTGTGAGAGCCAAAATGAACTTTGTATTGCTTTAAATGCACTTTCAGCCCGAATGTACACTTCAGATGAAACTGTCAAAATCTTCAAAATGAGCAAAAGCACAATGAAATTAATGCTGGAATCATCTTCAAGTTGCTAAAATACACTAATGACAGCAAAAAGTTTGAGTCTACAACATTTACTTAAGGTGTGAGAGCCAAAATGAACTTTGTATTGCTTTAAATGCATTTTCAGCCCGATTGGACACTTCAGTTGAAACTGTCAAAATCTTCAAAATGAGCTAAAGCACAATGAAATTAATGCTGGAAACATCTTCAAGTTTCTAAAACACTCTAATGACAGCAAAAAGTTTGAGTCTACAACATTTAGTTAAGGTGTGAGAGCCAAAATGAACTTTGTATTGCTGTAAACGCGTTTTCAGCACCTGATTGTACACTTCAGGTGAAACTGTCAAAATCTTCAAAATGAGCAAAAGCACAATGAAATTAATGCTGGAATCATCTTCAAGTTGCTAAAATACACTAATGACAGCAAAAAGTTTGAGTTTACAACATTTAGTTAAGGTGTGAGAGCCTAAATGAACTTTGTATTGCTTTAAACGCGTTTTCAGCCCCTGATTGTACACTTCAGGTGAAACTGTCAAAATCTTCAAAATGAGCAAAAGCACAAAGAAATTAATGCTGGAATCATCTTCAAGTTGCTAAAATACACTAATGAGAGCAAAAAGTTTGAGTCTACAACATTTAGTTAAGGTGTGAGAGCCTAAATGAACTTTGTATTGCTTTAAATGCATTTTCAGCCCGATTGGACACTTCAGGTGAAACTGTCAAAATCTTCAAAATGAGCAAAAGCACAATGAAATTAATGCTGGAATCATCTTCAAGTTGCTAAAATACACTAATGACAGCAAAAAGTTTGAGTCTACAATATTTAGTTAAGGTGTGAGAGCCAAAATGAACTTTGTATTTCTTTAAATACATTTTCAGCACCTGAATGTACACTTCAGGTAAAACTGTCAAAATCTTCAAAATGAGCAAAAGCACAATGAAATTAATGCTGGAATCATCTTCAAGTTTCTAAAATACTCTAATGACAGCAAAAAGTTTGAGTCTACAACATTTAGTTAAGGTGTGAGAGCCTAAATGAACTTTGTATTGCTTTAAACGCGTTTTCAGCCCCTGATTGTACACTTCAGGTGAAACTGTCAAAATCTTCAAAATGAGCAAAAGCACAATGAAATTAATGCTGGAATCATCTTCAAGTTGCTAAAATACACTATTGACAGCAAAAAGTTTGAGTCTACAACACTTAGTTAAGGTGTGAGAGCCTAAATGAACTTTGTATTGCTTTAAATGCATTTTCAGCCTGATTGTACACTTCAGGTAAAACTGTCAAAATCTTCAAAATGAGGAAAAGCACAATGGAATTAATGCTGGAATCATCTTCAAGTTGCTAAAATACACTAATGACAGCAACAAGTTTGAGTCTACAACATTTAGTTAAGGTGTGCGAGCCTAAATTAACTTTGTATTGCTTTAAATGCACTTTCAGCCCGAATGTACACTTCAGATGAAACTGTCAAAATCTTCAAAATGAGCAAAAGCACAATGAAATTAATGCTGGAATCATCTTCAAGTTGCTAAAATACACTAATGACAGTAAAAAGTTTGAGTGTACAACATTTAGTTAAGGTGTGAGAGCCAAAATGAACTTTGTATTGCTTTAAATGCACTTTCAGCCCGAATGTACACTTCAGATGAAACTGTCAAAATCTTCAAAATGAGCAAAAGCACAATGTAATTAATGCTGGAATCATCTTCAAGTTGCTAAAATACACTAATGACAGCAAAAAGTTTGAGTCTACAACATTTATTTAAGGTGTGAGAGCCAAAATGAACTTTGTATTGCTTTAAATGCATTTTCAGCCCGATTGGACACTTCAGGTGAAACTGTCAAAATCTTCAAAATGAGCAAAAGCACAATAAAATTATTGCTGGAATCATCTTCAAGTTGCTAAAATACACTAATGACAGCAAAAAGTTTGAGTCTACAACATTTATTTAAGGTGTGAGAGCCAAAATGAACTTTGTATTGCTTTAAATGCATTTTCAGCCCGATTGGACACTTCAGTTGAAACTGTCAAAATCTTCAAAATGAGCTAAAGCACAATGAAATTAATGCTGGAAACATCTTCAAGTTTCTAAAATACTCTAATGACAGCAAAAAGTTTGAGTCTACAACATTTAGTTAAGGTGTGAGAGCCAAAATGAACTTTGTATTGCTGTAAACGCGTTTTCAGCACCTGATTGTACACTTCAGGTGAAACTGTCAAAATCTTCAAAATGAGCAAAAGCACAATGAAATTAATGCTGGAATCATCTTCAAGTTGCTAAAATACACTATTGACAGCAAAAAGTTTGAGTTTACAACATTTAGTTAAGGTGTGAGAGCCTAAATGAACTTTGTATTGCTTTAAACGCGTTTTCAGCCCCTGATTGTACACTTCAGGTGAAACTGTCAAAATCTTCAAAATGAGCAAAAGCACAAAGAAATTAATGCTGGAATCATCTTCAAGTTGCTAAAATACACTAATGAGAGCAAAAAGTTTGAGTCTACAACATTTAGTTAAGGTGTGAGAGCCTAAATGAACTTTGTATTGCTTTAAATGCATTTTCAGCCCGATTGGACACTTCAGGTGAAACTGTCAAAATCTTCAAAATGAGCAAAAGCACAATGAAATTAATGCTGGAATCATCTTCAAGTTGCTAAAATACACTAATGACAGCAACAAGTTTGAGTCTACAACATTTAGTTAAGGTGTGAGAGCCAAAATTAACTTTGTATTGCTTTAAATGCACTTTCAGCCCGAATGTACACTTCAGATGAAACTGTCAAAATCTTCAAAATGAGCAAAAGCACAATGAAATTAATGCTGGAATCATCTTCAAGTTGCTAAAATACACTAATGAGAGCAAAAAGTTTGAGTCTACAACATTTAGTTAAGGTGTGAGAGCCTAAATGAACTTTGTATTGCTTTAAACGCGTTTTCAGCCCCTGATTGTACACTTCAGGTGAAACTGTCAAAATCTTCAAAATGAGCAAAAGCACAATGAAATTAATGCTGGAATCATCTTCAAGTTGCTAAAATACACTAATGACAGCAAAAAGTTTGAGTCTACAACATTTAGTTAAGGTGTGAGAGCCTAAATGAACTTTGTATTGCTTTAAATGCATTTTCAGCCCGATTGTACACTTCAGGTAAAACTGTCAAAATCTTCCAAATGAGCAAAAGCACAATGGAATTAATGCTGGAATCATCTTCAAGTTGCTAAAATACACTAATGACAGCAAAAAGTTTGAGTCTACAACATTTAGTTAAGGTGTGAGAGCCAAAATGAACTTTGTATTGCTTTAAATGCACTTTCAGCCCGATTGGACACTTCAGGTGAAACTGTCAAAATCTTCCAAATGAGCAAAAGCACAATGAAATTAATGCTGGAAACATCTTCAAGTTTCTAAAATACTCTAATGACAGCAAAAAGTTTGAGTCTACAACATTTAGTTAAGGTGTGAGAGCCAAAATGAACTTTGTATTGCTGTAAACGCGTTTTCAGCGCCTGATTGTACACTTCAGGTGAAACTGTCAAAATCTTCAAAATGAGCAAAAGCACAATGAAATTAATGCTGGAATCATCTTCAAGTTGCTAAAATACACTAATGACAGCAACAAGTTTGAGTCTACAACATTTAGTTAAGGTGTGAGAGCCTAAATGAACTTTGTATTGCTTTAAATGCATTTTCAGCCCGATTGTACACTTCAGGTAAAACTGTCAAAATCTTCAAAATGAGCAAAAGCACAATGAAATTAATGCTGGAATCATCTTCAAGTTGCTAAAATACACTAATGACAGCAAAAAGTTTGAGTCTACAACATTTAGTTAAGGTGTGAGAGCCAAAATGAACTTTGTATTGCTGTAAACGCGTTTTCAGCACCTGATTGTACACTTCAGGTGAAACTGTCAAATTCTTCAAAATGAGCAAAAGCACAATGAAATTAATGCTGGAAAGATCTTCAAGTTGCTAAAATACACTAATGACAGCAACAAGTTTGAGTCTACAACATTTAGTTAAGGTGTGAGAGCCAAAATGAACTTTGTATTTCTTTAAATGCATTTTCAGCCCGATTGGACACTTCAGGTGAAACTGTCAAAATCTTCAAAATGAGCAAAAGCACAATGAAATTAATGCTGGAATCATCTTCAAGTTGCTAAAATACACTAATGACAGTAAAAAGTTTGAGTCTACAACATTTAGTTAAGGTGTGAGAGCCAAAATGAACTTTGTATTGCTTTAAATGCATTTTCAGCCCGAATGTACACTTCAGGTGAAACTGTCAAATTCTTCAAAATGAGCAACAGCACAATGAAATTAATGCTGGAAACATCTTCAAGTTGCTAAAATACACTAATGACAGCAACAAGTTTGAGTCTACAACATTTAGTTAAGGTGTGAGAGCCAAAATTAACTTTTTATTGCTTTAAATGCATTTTCAGCCCGATTGTACACTTCAGGTGAAACTGTCAAAATCTTCAAAATGAGCAAAAGCACAATGAAATTAATGCTGGAATCATCTTCAAGTTTCTAAAATACTCTAATGACAGCAAAAAGTTTGAGTCTACAACATTTAGTTAAGGTGTGAGAGCCAAAATGAACTTTGTATTGCTGTAAACGCGTTTTCAGCACCTGATTGTACACTTCAGGTGAAACTGTCAAAATCTTCAAAATGAGCAAAAGCACAATGAAATTAATGCTGGAATCATCTTCAAGTTGCTAAAATACTCTAATGACAGCAAAAAGTTTGAGTTTACAACATTTAGTTAAGGTGTGAGAGCCTAAATGAACTTTGTATTGCATTAAACGCGTTTTCAGCCCCTGATTGTACACTTCAGGTGAAACTGTCAAAATCTTCAAAATGAGCAAAAGCACAATGAAATTAATGCTGGAATCATCTTCAAGTTGCTAAAATACACTAATGACAGCAAAGAGTTTGAGTCTACAACATTTAGTTAAGGTGTGAGAGCCAAAAGGAACTTTTTATTGCTGTAAACGCGTTTTCAGCACCTGAATGTACACTTCAGGTGAAACTGTCAAAATCTTCAAAATGAGCAAAAGCACAATGAAATTAATGCTGGAATCATCTTCAAGTTGCTAAAATACACTATTGACAGCAAAAAGTTTGAGTCTACAACATTTAGTTAAGGTGTGAGAGCAAAAATTAACTTTGTATTGCTTTAAATGCATTTTCAGCCCGATAGTACACTTCAGGTGAAACTGTCAAAATCTTCAAAATGAGCAAAAGCACAATGAAATTAATGCTGGAATCATCTTCAAGTTGCTAAAATACACTAATGACAGCAAAAAGTTTGAGTCTACAACATTTAGTTAAGGTGTGAGAGCAAAAATTAACTTTGTATTGCTTTAAATGCATTTTCAGCCCGATAGTACACTTCAGGTGAAACTGTCAAAATCTTCAAAATGAGCAAAAGCACAATGAAATTAATGCTGGAATCATCTTCAAGTTGCTAAAATACACTAATGACAGCAAAAAGTTTGTGTCTACAACATTTAGTTAAGGTGTGAGAGCCAAAATGAACTTTTTATTGCTGTAAACGCGTTTTCAGCACTTGAATGTACACTTCAGGTGAAACTGTCAAAATCTTCAAAATGAGCAAAAGCACAATGAAATTAATGCTGGAATCATCTTCAAGTTGCTAAAATACACTAATGACAGCAAAAGGTTTGAGTCTACAACATTTAGTTAAGGTGTGAGAGCAAAAATTAACTTTGTATTGCTGTAAACGCGTTTTCAGCACTTGAATGTACACTTCAGGTGAAACTGTCAAAATCTTCAAAATGAGCAAAAGCACAATGAAATTAATGCTGGAATCATCTTCAGGTTGCTAAAATACACTAATGACAGCAAAAAGTTTTAGTCTACAACATTTAGTTAAGGTGTGAGAGCCAAAATGAACTTTGTATTGCTGTAAACACGTTTTCAGCACCTGATTGTACACTTCAGGTGAAAATGTCAAAATCTTCAAAATGAGCAAAAGCACAATGAAATTAATGCTGGAATCATCTTCAAGTTGCTAAAATACACTAATGACAGCAACAAGTTTGAGTCTACAACATTTAGTTAAGGTGTGAGAGCCAAAATTAACTTTGTATTGCTTTAAAATTCATTTTCAGCCCGATTGTACACTTCAGGTGAAACTGTCAAAATCTTCAAAATGAGCAAAAGCACAATGAAATGAATGCTGGAATCATCTTCAAGTTGCTAAAATACACTAATGAAAGCAAAAAGTTTGAGTCTACAACATTTAGTTAAGGTGTGAGAGCCTAAATGAACTTTTCATTGCTTTAAACGCGTTTTCAGCCCTTGATTGTACAATTCAGGTGAAACTGTCAAAATCTTCAAAATGAGCAAAAGCACAATGAAATTAATGCTGGAATCATCTTCAAGTTGCTAAAATACACTAATGACAGCAACAAGTTTGAGTCTACAACATTTAGTTAAGGTGTGAGATTCTAAATTAACTTTGTATTGCTGTAAACGCGTTTTCAGCCCCTGATTGTACACTTCAGGTGAAACTGTCAAAATCATCAAAATGAGCAAAAGCACAATGAAATTAATGCTGGAATCATCTTCAAGTTGCTAAAATACACTAATGACAGTAAAAAGTTTGAGTGTACAACATTTAGTTAAGGTGTTAGAGCCAAAAATGAACGTTGTATTGCTTTAAATGCATTTTCAGCCCGAATGTACACTTCAGGTGAAACTGTCAAATTCTTCAAAATGAGCAAAAGCACAATGAAATTAATGCTGGAAACATCTTCAAGTTGCTAAAATACACTAATGACAGCAAAAAGTTTGAGTCTACAACATTTAGTTAAGGTGTGAGAGCCAAAATGAACTTTGTATTGCTTTAAATGCATTTTCAGCCCGATAGTACACTTCAGGTGAAACTGTCAAAATCTTCAAAATGAGCAAAAGCACAATGAAATTAATGATGGAATCATCTTCAGGTTGCTAAAATACACTAATGACAGCAAAAAGTTTTAGTCTACAACATTTAGTTAAGGTGTGAGAGCCAAAATGAACTTTGTATTGCTGTAAACGCGTTTTCAGCACCTGATTGTACACTTCAGGTGAAACTGTCAAAATCTTCAAAATTAGCAAAAGCACAATGAAATTAATGCTGGAATCATCTTCAATATGCTAAAATACAATAATGACAGCAAAAAGTTTGAGTCTACAACATTTAGTTAAGGTGTGAGAGCCAAAATTAACTTTGTATTGCTTTAAAATTCATTTTCAGCCCGATTATACAATTCAGGTGAAACTGTCAAAATCTTCAAAATGAGCAAAAGCACAATGAAATTAATGCTGGAATCATCTTCAAGTTGCTAAAATACACTAATGACAGAAACAAGTTTGAGTCTACAACATTTAGTTAAGGTGTGAGAGCCTAAATTAACTTTTTATGGCTTTAAATGCATTTTCAGCACCTGATTGTACACTTCAGGTGAAACTGTCAAAATCTTCAAAATGAGCAAAAGCACAATGAAATTAATGCTGGAATCATCTTCAAGTTGCTAAAATACACTAATGACAGCAAAAAGTTTGAGTCTACAATATTTAGTTAAGGTGTGAGAGCCAAAATGAACTTTGTATTGCTTTAAAATTCATTTTCAGCCCGATTGTACACTTCAGGTGAAACTGTCAAAATCTTCAAAATGAGCAAAAGCACAATGAAATTAATGTTGGAATCATCTTCAAGTTGCTAAAATACACTAATGACAGCAAAAAGTTTGAGTCTACAACATTTAGTTGAGGTGTGAGAGCCTAAATGAACTTTGTATTGCTTTAAATGCATTTTCAGCCCGATTGTACACTTCAGGTAAAACTGTCAAAATCTTCAAAATGAGCAAAAGCACAATGAAATTAATGCTGGAATCATCTTCAAGTTGCTAAAATACACTAATGACAGCAAAAAGTTTGTGTCTACAACATTTAGTTAAGGTGTGAGAGCCAAAATGAACTTTGTATTGCTTTAAATGCATTTTCAGCCCGATTGTACACTTCAGGTAAAACTGTCAAAATCTTCAAAATGAGCAAAAGCACAATGAAATTAATGCTGGAATCATCTTCAAGTTGCTAAAATACACTAATGACAGCAAAAAGTTTGTGTCTACAACATTTAGTTAAGGTGTGAGAGCCAAAATGAACTTTTTATTGCTGTAAACGCGTTTTCAGCACCTGAATGTACACTTCAGGTGAAACTGTCAAAATCTTCAAAATGAGCAAAAGCACAATGAAATTAATGCTGGAATCATCTTCAAGTTGCTAAAATACACTAATGACAGCAAAAGGTTTGAGTCTACAACATTTAGTTAAGGTGTGAGAGCAAAAATTAACTTTGTATTGCTTTAAATGCATTTTCAGCCCGATAGTACACTTCAGGTGAAACTGTCAAAATCTTCAAAATGAGCAAAAGCACAATGAAATTAATGCTGGAATCATCTTCAGGTTGCTAAAATACACTAATGACAGCAAAAAGTTTTAGTCTACAACATTTAGTTAAGGTGTGAGAGCCAAAATGAACTTTGTATTGCTGTAAACACGTTTTCAGCACCTGATTGTACACTTCAGGTGAAAATGTGGAAAATCTTCAAAATGAGCAAAAGCACAATGAAATTAATGCTGGAATCATCTTCAAGTTGCTAAAATACACTAATGACAGCAAAAAGTTTGAGTCTACAACATTTAGTTAAGGTGTGAGAGCCAAAATTAACTTTTTTATTGCTTTAAAATTCATTTTCAGCCCGATTGTACACTTCAGGTGAAACTGTCAAAATCTTCAAAATGAGCAAAAGCACAATGAAATGAATGCTGGAATCATCTTCAAGTTGCTAAAATACACTAATGAAAGCAAAAAGTTTGAGTCTACAACATTTAGTTAAGGTGTGAGAGCCTAAATGAACTTTTCATTGCTTTAAACGCGTTTTCAGCCCTTGATTGTACAATTCAGGTGAAACTGTCAAAATCTTCAAAATGAGCAAAAGCACAATGAAATTAATGCTGGAATCATCTTCAAGTTGCTAAAATACACTAATGACAGCAACAAGTTTGAGTCTACAACATTTAGTTAAGGTGTGAGATTCTAAATTAACTTTGTATTGCTGTAAACGCGTTTTCAGCCCCTGATTGTACACTTCAGGTGAAACTGTCAAAATCATCAAAATGAGCAAAAGCACAATGAAATTAATGCTGGAATCATCTTCAAGTTGCTAAAATACACTAATGACAGTAAAAAGTTTGAGTCTACAACATTTAGTTAAGGTGTGAGAGCCAAAATTAACTTTGTATTGCTTTAAAATTCATTTTCAGCCCGATTGTACACTTCAGGTGAAACTGTCAAAATCTTCAAAATGAGCAAAAGCACAATGAAATTAATGCTGGAATCATCTTCAGGTTGCTAAAATACACTAATGACAGCAAAAAGTTTTAGTCTACAACATTTAGTTAAGGAGTGAGAGCCAAAATGAACTTTGTATTGCTGTAAACGCGTTTTCAGCACCTGATTGTACACTTCAGGTGAAACTGTCAAAATCTACAAAATTAGCAAAAGCACAATGAAATTAATGCTGGAATCATCTTCAGGTTGCTAAAATACACTAATGACAGCAAAAAGTTTTAGTCTACAACATTTAGTTAAGGAGTGAGAGCCAAAATGAACTTTGTATTGCTGTAAACGCGTTTTCAGCACCTGATTGTACACTTCAGGTGAAACTGTCAAAATCTACAAAATTAGCAAAAGCACAATGAAATTAATGCTGGAATCATCTTCAAGTTGCTAAAATACACTAATGACAGCAAAAAGTTTGAGTCTACAACATTTAGTTAAGGTGTGAGAGCCAAAATTAACTTTGTATTGCTTTAAATGCATTTTCAGCCCGATAGTACACTTCAGGTGAAACTGTCAAAATCTTCAAAATGAGCAAAAGCACAATGAAATTAATGCTGGAATCATCTTCAGGTTGCTAAAATACACTAATGACAGCAAAAAGTTTTAGTCTACAACATTTAGTTAAGGTGTGAGAGCCAAAATGAACTTTGTATTGCTGTAAACGCGTTTTCAGCACCTGATTGTACAATTCAGGTGAAACTGTCAAAATCTTCAAAATGAGCAAAAGCACAATGAAATTAATGCTGGAATCATCTTCAAGTTGCTAAAATACACTAATGACAGCAAAAAGTTTGAGTCTACAACATTTAGTTAAGGTGTGAGAGCCAAAATTAACTTTGTATTGCTTTAAATGCATTTTCAGCCCGATTGGACACTTCAGGTGAAAGTGTCAAAATCTTCAAAATGAGAAAAAGCACAATGAAATTAATGCTGGAATCATCTTCAATATGCTAAAATACAATAATGACAGCAAAAAGTTTGAGTCTACAACATTTAGTTAAGGTGTGAGAGCCAAAATGAACTTTGTATTGCTTTAAATGCATTATCAGGCCGATTGTACACTTCAGGTGAAACTGTCAAAATCTTCAAAATGAGCAAAAGCACAATGAAATGAATGCTGGAATCATCTTCAAGTTGCTAAAATACACTAATGACAGCAAAAAGTTTGAGTCTACAACATTTAGTAAAGGTGTGAGAGCCTAAATGAACTTTTCATTGCTTTAAACGCGTTTTCAGCCCTTGATTGTACAATTCAGGTGAAACTGTCAAAATCTTCAAAATGAGCAAAAGCACAATGAAATTAATGCTGGAATCATCTTCAAGTTGCTAAAATACACTAATGACAGCAACAAGTTTGAGTCTACAACATTTAGTTAAGGTGTGAGAGCCTAAATTAACTTTTTATGGCTTTAAATGCATTTTCAGCACCTGATTGTACACTTCAGGTGAAACTGTCAAAATCTTCAAAATGAGCAAAAGCACAATGAAATTAATGCTGGAATCATCTTCAAGTTGCTAAAATACACTAATGACAGCAAAAAGTTTGAGTCTACAATATTTAGTTAAGGTGTGAGAGCCTAAATTAACTTTGTATTGCTTTAAATGCATTTTCAGCCCGATTGTACACTTCAGGTAAAACTGTCAAAATCTTCAAAATGAGCAAAAGCACAATGAAATTAATGCTGGAATCATCTTCAAGTTGCTAAAATACACTAATGACAGCAAAAAGTTTGTGTCTACAACATTTAGTTAAGGTGTGAGAGCCAAAAGGAACTTTTTATTGCTGTAAACGCGTTTTCAGCACCTGAATGTACACTTCAGGTGAAACTGTCAAAATCTTCAAAATGAGCAAAAGCACAATGAAATTAATGCTGGAATCATCTTCAAGTTGCTAAAATACACTAATGACAGTAAAAAGTTTGAGTCTACAACATTTAGTTAAGGTGTGAGAGCCAAAATTAACTTTGTATTGCTTTAAAATTCATTTTCAGCCCGATTGTACACTTCAGGTGAAACTGTCAAAATCTTCAAAATGAGCAAAAGCACAATGAAATGAACGCTGGAATCATCTTCAAGTTGCTAAAATACACTAATGACAGCAAAAGGTTTGAGTCTACAACATTTAGTTAAGGTGTGAGAGCCTAAATGAACTTTTCATTGCTTTAAACGCGTTTTCAGCCCGATTGTACACTTCAGGTAAAACTGTCAAAATCTTCAAAATGAGCAAAAGCACAATGAAATAAATGCTGGAATCATCTTCAAGTTGCTAAAATACACTAATGACAGCAAAAAGTTTGTGTCTACAACATTTAGTTAAGGTGTGAGACTCAAAATGAACTTTTTATTGCTGTAAACGCGTTTTCAGCACCTGAATGTAGACTTCAGGTGAAACTGTCAAAATCTTCAAAATGAGCAAAAGCACAATGAAATTAATGCTGGAATCATCTTCAAGTTGCTAAAATACACTAATGACAGCAAAAAGTTTGAGTCTACAACATTTAGTTAAGGTGTGAGAGCAAAAATTAACTTTGTATTGCTTTAAATGCATTTTCAGCCCGATAGTACACTTCAGGTGAAACTGTCAAAATCTTCAAAATGAGCAAAAGCACAATGAAATTAATGCTGGAATCATCTTCAGGTTGCTAAAATACACTAATGACAGCAAAAAGTTTTAGTCTACAACATTTAGTTAAGGTGTGAGAGCCAAAATGAACTTTGTATTGCTGTAAACGTGTTTTCAGCACCTGATTGTACACTTCAGGTGAAAATGTCAAAATCTTCAAAATTAGCAAAAGCACAATGAAATTAATGCTGGAATCATCTTCAAGTTGCTAAAATACACTAATGACAGCAAAAAGTTTGAGTCTACAACATTTAGTTAAGGTGTGAGAGCCAAAATTAACTTTGTATTGCTTTAAATGCATTTTCAGCCCGATTGGACACTTCAGGTGAAAGTGTCAAAATCTTCAAAATGAGAAAAAGCACAATGAAATTAATGCTGGAATCATCTTCAATATGCTAAAATACAATAATGACAGCAAAAAGTTTGAGTCTACAACATTTAGTTAAGGTGTGAGAGCCAAAATGAACTTTGTATTGCTTTAAATGCATTATCAGGCCGATTGTACACTTCAGGTGAAACTGTCAAAATCTTCAAAATGAGCAAAAGCACAATGAAATGAATGCTGGAATCATCTTCAAGTTGCTAAAATACACTAATGACAGCAAAAAGTTTGAGTCAACAACATTTAGTTAAGGTGTGAGAGCCAAAATGAACTTTGTATTGCTGTAAACGCGTTTTCAGCACCTGATTGTACACTTCAGGTGAAACTGTCAAAATCTTCAAAATGAGCAAAAGCACAATGAAATTAATGCTGGAATCATCTTCAAGTTGCTAAAATACACTAATGACAGCAAAAAGTTTGAGTCTACAACATTTAGTTAAGGTGTGAGAGCCAAAATTAACTTTGTATTGCTTTAAAATTCATTTTCAGCCCGATTGTACACTTCAGGTGAAACTGTCAAAATCTTCAAAATGAGCAAAAGCACAATGAAATGAATGCTGGAATCATCTTCAAGTTGCTAAAATACACTAATGAAAGCAAAAAGTTTGAGTCTACAACATTTAGTTAAGGTGTGAGAGCCTAAATGAACTTTTCATTGCTTTAAACGCGTTTTCAGCCCTTGATTGTACAATTCAGGTGAAACTGTCAAAATCTTCAAAATGAGCAAAAGCACAATGAAATTAATGCTGGAATCATCTTCAAGTTGCTAAAATACACTAATGACAGCAACAAGTTTGAGTCTACAACATTTAGTTAAGGTGTGAGATTCTAAATTAACTTTGTATTGCTGTAAACGCGTTTTCAGCCCCTGATTGTACACTTCAGGTGAAACTGTCAAAATCATCAAAATGAACAAAAGCACAATGAAATTAATGCTGGAATCATCTTCAAGTTGCTAAAATACACTAATGACAGTAAAAAGTTTGAGTCTACAACATTTAGTTAAGGTGTTAGAGCCAAAATGAACGTTGTATTGCTTTAAATGCATTTTCAGCCCGAATGTACACTTCAGGTGAAACTGTCAAATTCTTCAAAATGAGCAAAATCACAATGAAATTAATGCTGGAAAAATCTTCAAGTTGCTAAAATACACTAATGACAGCAAAAAGTTTGAGTCTACAACATTTAGTTAAGGTGTGAGAGCCAAAATGAACTTTGTATTGCTTTAAACACGTTTTCAGCCCCTGATTGTACACTTCAGTTGAAACTGTCAAAATCTTCAAAATGAGCAAAAGCACAATGAAATTAATGCTGGAATCATCTTCATTTTGCTAAAATACACTAATGACAGCAAAAAGTTTGAGTCTACAACATTTAGTTAAGGTGTGAGAGCCTAAATTAACTTTGTATTGCTTTAAACACGTTTTCAGCCCCTGATTGTACACTTCAGTTGAAACTGTCAAAATCTTCAAAATGAGCAAAAACACTATGAAATTAATGCTGGAATCATCTTCAAGTTGCTAAAATACACTAATGACAGCAACAAGTTTGAGTCTACAACATTTAGTTAAGGTGTGAGAGCCTAAATGAACTTTGTATTGCTTTAAACACGTTTTCAGGTGATTGTACACTTCAGGTGAAACTGTCAAAATCTTCAAAATGAGCAAAAGCACAATGAAATTAATGCTGGAATCATCTTCAAGTTGCTAAAATACACTAATGACAGCAACAAGTTTGAGTCTACAACATTTAGTTAAGGTGTCAGAGCCTAAATGAACTTTGTATTGCTTTAAACACGTTTTCAGCCCCTGATTGTACACTTCAGGTGAAACTGTCAAAATCTTCAAAATGAGCAAAAGCACAATGAAATGAATGCTAAAAATCATCTTCAAGTTGCTAAAATACACTAATGACAGCAAAAAGTTTGAGTCTACAACATTTAGTTAAGGTGTGAGAGCCTAAATGAACTTTGTATTGCTTTAAATGCATTTTCAGCACGATTGTACACTTCAGGTGAAACTGTCAAAATCTTCAAAATGAGCAAAAGCACAATGAAATTAATGCTGGACTCATCTTCAAGTTGCTAAAATACACTAATGACAGCAAAAAGTTTGAGTCTAAAACATTTTGTTAAGATGTGAGAGCCAAAATGAATTTTTTATTGCTTTAAATGCATTTTCAGCCCGATTGTACACTTCAGGTGAAACTGTCAAAATCTTCAAAATCAACATAAGCACAATGAAATTAAGGCTGGAATCATCTTCAGGATGCTAAAATACACTAATGACAGCAAAAAGTTTGAGTCTACAACATTTAGTTAAGGTGTGAGAGCCAAAATGAAATTTGTATTGCTTTAAATGCATTCTCAGACCGAATGTACACTTCAGGTGAACCTGTCAAAATCTTCAAAATGAGCAAAATTACAATGAAATTAATGCTGGAATCATCTTCAAGTTGCTAAAATACACTAATGACAGCAAAAAGTTTGAGTCTACAACATTTAGTTAAGGTGTGAGAGCCTAAATGAACTTTGTATTGCTTTAAATGCATTTTCAGCCCGATTGTACACTTCATGTAAAACTGTCAAAATCTTCAAAATGAGCAAAAGCACAATGAAATTAATGCTGGAATCATCTTCAAGTTGCTAAAATAAACTAATGAGAGCAAAAAGTTTTAGTCTACAACATTTAGTTAAGGTGTGAGAGCCAAAATGAACTTTGTATTGCTTTAAATGCATTTTTAGCCCAAATGTACACTTCAGGTGAAACTGTCAAAATCTTCAAAATGAGCAAAAGCACAATGAAATTAATGCTGGACTCATCTTCAAGTTGCTAAAATACACTAATGACAGCAAAAAGTTTGAGTCTACAACATTTAGTTAAGGTGTGAGAGCCTAAATGAACTTTGTATTGCTTTAAATGCATTTTCAGCACGATTGTACACTTCAGGTGAAACTGTCAAAATCTTCAAAATGAGCAAAAGCACAATGAAATTAATGCTGGACTCATCTTCAAGTTGCTAAAATACACTAATGACAGCAAAAAGTTTGAGTCTACAACATTTTGTTAAGATGTGAGAGCCAAAATGAATTTTTTATTGCTTTAAATGCATTTTCAGCCCGATTGTACACTTCAGGTGAAACTGTCAAAATCTTCAAAATCAACATAAGCACAATGAAATTAAGGCTGGAACCATCTTCAGGATGCTAAAATACACTAATGACAGCAAAAAGTTTGAGTCTACAACATTTAGTTAAGGTGTGAGAGCCAAAATGAAATTTGTATTGCTTTAAACGCATTCTCAGACCGAATGTACACTTCAGGTGAACCTGTCAAAATCTTCAAAATGAGCAAAAGCACAATGAAATTAATGCTGGAATCATCTTCAAGTTGCTAAAATACACTAATGACAGCAAAAAGTTTGAGTCTACAACATTTAGTTAAGGTGTGAGAGCCAAAATGAACTTTGTATTGCTTTAAATGCATTTTCAGCCCGATTGTACTTTTCAGGTGAAACTGTCAAAATCTTCAAAATGGGCAAAAGCACAATGATATTAATGCTGGAATCATCTTCAAGTTGCTAAAATGCACTAGTGACAACAAAAAGTTTGAGTCTACAACATTTAGTTAAGGTGTGAGAGCCTAAATGAACTTTGTATTGCTTTAAACACATTTTCAGCCCCTGATTGTACACTTCAGTTGAAACTGTCAAAATCTTCAAAATGAGCAAAAGCACAATGAAATTAATGCTGGAATCATCTTCAAGTTGCTAAAATACACTAATGACAGCAACAAGTTTGAGTCTACAACATTTAGTTAAGGTGTCAGAGCCTAAATGAACTTTGTATTGCTTTAAACACGTTTTCAGCCCCTGATTGTACACTTCAGGTGAAACTGTCAAAATCTTCAAAATGAGCAAAAGCACAATGAAATGAATGCTAAAAATCATCTTCAAGTTGCTAAAATACACTAATGACAGCAAAAAGTTTGAGTCTACAACATTTTGTTAAGATGTAAAAGCTAAAATGAATTTTTTATTGCTTTAAATGCATTTTCAGCCCGATTGTACACTTCAGGTGAAACTGTCAAAATCTTCAAAATCAACATAAGCACAATGAAATTAAGGCTGGAACCATCTTCAGGATGCTAAAATACACTAATGACAGCAAAAAGTTTGAGTCTACAACATTTAGTTAAGGTGTGAGAGCCAAAATGAAATTTGTATTGCTTTAAATGCATTCTCAGACCGAATGTACACTTCAGGTGAACCTGTCAAAAGTTTCAAAATGAGCAAAAGCACAATGAAATTAATGCTGGAATCATCTTCAAGTTGCTAAAATACACTAATGACAGCAAAAAGTTTGAGTCTACAACATTTAGTTAAGGTGTGAGAGCCTAAATGAACTTTGTATTGCTTTAAATGCATTTTCAGCCCGATTGTACACTTCATGTAAAACTGTCAAAATCTTCAAAATGAGCAAAAGCACAATGAAATTAATGCTGGAATCATCTTCAAGTTGCTAAAATAAACTAATGAGAGCAAAAAGTTTTAGTCTACAACATTTAGTTAAGGTGTGAGAGCCAAAATGAACTTTGTATTGCTTTAAATGCATTTTTAGCCCAAATGTACATTTCAGGTGAAACTGTCAAAATCTTCAAAATGAGCAAAAGCACAATGAAATTAATGCTGGACTCATCTTCAAGTTGCTAAAATACACTAATGACAGCAAAAAGTTTGAGTCTACAACATTTTGTTAAGATGTGAGAGCCAAAATGAATTTTTTATTGCTTTAAATGCATTTTCAGCCCGATTGTACACTTCAGGTGAAACTGTCAAAATCTTCAAAATCAACATAAGCACAATGAAATTAAGGCTGGAATCATCTTCAAGTTGCTAAAATACACTAATGACAGCAAACAGTTTTAGTCTACAACATTTAGTTAAAGTGTGAGAGCCAAAATGAAATTTGTATTGCTTTAAATGCATTCTCAGACCGAATGTACACTTCAGGTGAACCTGTCAAAATCTTCAAAATGAGCAAAAGCACAATGAAATTAATGCTGGAATCATCTTCAAGTTGCTAAAATACACTAATGACAGCAAAAAGTTTGAGTCTACAACATTTAGTTAAGGTGTGAGAGCCTAAATGAACTTTGTATTGCTTTAAATGCATTTTCAGCCCGATTGTACACTTCAGGTAAAACTGTCAAAATCTTCAAAATGAGCAAAAGCACAATGAAATTAATGCTGGAATCATCTTCAAGTTGCTAAAATAAACTAATGACAGCAAAAAGTTTTAGTCTACAATATTTAGTTAAGGTGTGAGAGCCAAAATGAACTTTGTATTGCTTTAAATGCATTTTCAGTCCGAATGTACACTTCAGGTGAAACTAACAAAATCTTCAAAATGAGCAAAAGCACAATGAAATTAATGCTGGACTCATCTTCAAGTTGCTAAAATACACTAATGACAGCAAAAAGTTTGAGTCTACAACATTTAGTTAAGGTGTGAGAGCCAAAATGAACTTTGTATTGCTTTAAATGCATTTTTAGCCCAAATGTACACTTCAGGTGAAACTGTCAAAATCTTCAAAATGAGCAAAAGCACAATGAAATTAATGCTGGACTCATCTTCAAGTTGCTAAAATACACTAATGACAGCAAAAAGTTTGAGTCTACAACATTTAGTTAAGGTGTGAGAGCCTAAATGAACTTTGTATTGCTTTAAATGCATTTTCAGCACGATTGTACACTTCAGGTGAAACTGTCAAAATCTTCAAAATGAGCAAAAGCACAATGAAATTAATGCTGGACTCATCTTCAAGTCGCTAAAATACACTAATGACAGCAAAAAGTTTGAGTCTACAACATTTTGTTAAGATGTGAGAGCCAAAATGAATTTTTTATTGCTTTAAATGCATTTTCAGCCCGATTGTACACTTCAGGTGAAACTGTCAAAATCTTCAAAATCAACATAAGCACAATGAAATTAAGGCTGGAACCATCTTCAGGATGCTAAAATACACTAATGACAGCAAAAAGTTTGAGTCTAAAACATTTAGTTAAGGTGTGAGAGCCAAAATGAACTTTTTATTGCTTTAAATGCATTTTCAGCCCGATTGTACACTTCAGGTAAAACTGTCCAAATCTTCAAAATGAGCAAATGCACAATGAAATTAATGCTGGAATCATCTTCAAGTTGCTAAAATACACTAATGACAGCAAACAGTTTTAGTCTACAACATTTAGTTAAAGTGTGAGAGCCAAAATTAAATTTCTATTGCTTTAAATGCATTCTCAGACCGAATGTACACTTCAGGTGAACCTGTCAAAATCTTCAAAATGAGCAAAAGCACAATGAAATTAATGCTGGAATCATCTTCAAGTTGCTAAAATACACTAATGACAGCAAAAAGTTTGAGTCTACAACATTTAGTTAAGGTGTGAGAGCCTAAATGAACTTTGTATTGCTTTAAATGCATTTTCAGCCCGATTGTACACTTCAGGTAAAACTGTCAAAATCTTCAAAATGAGCAAAAGCACAATGAAATTAATGCTGGAATCATCTTCAAGTTGCTAAAATAAACTAATGACAGCAAAAAGTTTTAGTCTACAACATTTAGTTAAGGTGTGAGAGCCAAAATGAACTTTGTAATGCTTTAAATGCATTTTCAGCCCGAATGTACACTTCAGGTGAAACTGTCAAAATCTTCAAAATGAGCAAAAGCACAATGAAATTAATGCTGGACTCATCTTCAAGTTGCTAAAATACACTAATGACAGCAAAAAGTTTGAGTCTACAACATTTAGTTAAGGTGTGAGAGCCAAAATGAACTTTGTATTGCTTTAAATGCATTTTCAGCACGATTGTACACTTCCGGTGAAACTGTCAAAATCTTCAAAATGAGCAAAAGCACAATGAAATTAATGCTGGAATCGTCTTCAAGTTGCTAAAATACACTAATGACAGCAAAACGTTTGAGTCTACAACATCTAGTTAAGGTGTGAGAGCCTAAATGAACTTTGTATTGCTTTAAACACGTTTTCAGCCCCTGATTGTACACTTCAGGTGAAACTGTCAAAATCTTCAAAATGAGCAAAAGCACTATGAAATTAATGTTGGAATCATCTTCAAGTTGCTAAAATACACTAATGACAGCAACAAGTTTGAGTCTACAACATTTAGTTAAGGTGTGAGAGCCTAAATTAACTTTGTATTGCTTTAAACACGTTTTCAGGTGATTGTACACTTCAGGTGAAACTGTCAAAATCTTCAAAATGAGCAAAAGCACAATGAAATTAATGCTGGAATCATCTTCAAGTTGCTAAAATACACTAATGACAGCAAAAAGTTTGAGACTACAACATTTAGTTAAGGTGTGAGAGCCAAAATGAACTTTGTATTGCTTTAAATGCATTTTCAGCCTGATTGTACTTTTCAGGTGAAACTGTCAAAATCTTCAAAATGAGCAAAAGCACAATGATATTAATGCTGGAATCATCTTCAAGTTGCTAAAATACACTAATGACAGCAAAAAGTTTGAGTCTACAACATTTAGTTAAGGTGTGAGAGCCAAAATGAACTTTTTATGGCTTTAAATGCATTTTCAGCCCGATTGTACACTTCAGGTGAAAATGTCAAAATCTTCAAAATGAGCAAAAGCACAATGAAATTAATGCTGGAATCACCTTCAAGTTGCTAAACTACACTAATGACAGCAACAAGTTTGAGTCTACAACATTTAGTTAAGGTGTGAGAGCCTAAATGAACTTTGTATTGCTTTAAACACGTTTTCAGCCCCTGATTGTACACTTCAGGTGAAACTGTCAAATTCTTCAAAATGAGCAAAAGCACAATGAAATGAATGCTAAAAATGATCTTCAAGTTGCTAAAATACACTAATGACAGCAAAAAGTTTGAGTCTACAACATTTAGTTAAGATGTGAGAGCCTAAATGAACTTTGTATTGCTTTAAATGCATTTTCAGCCCGATTGTACACTTCAGGTGAGACTGTCAAAATCTTCAAAATGAGCAAAAGCACAATGAAATTAATGCTGTAATCATCTTCAAGTTGCTAAAATACACTAATGACAGCAAACAGTTTTAGTCTACAACATTTAGTTAAAGTGTGAGAGCCAAAATGAAATTTGTATTGCTTTAAATGCATTCTAAGACCGAATGTACACTTCAGGTGAACCTGTCAAAATCTTCAAAATGAGCAAAAGCACAATGAAATTAATGCTGGACTCATCTTCAAGTTGCTAAAATACACTAATGACAGCAAAAAGTTTGAGTCTACAACATTTAGTTAAAGTGTGAGAGCCTAAATGAACTTTGTATTGCTTTAAACACGTTTTCAGGTGATTGTACACTTCAGGTGAAACTGTCAAAATCTTCAAAATGAGCTAAAGCACAATGAAATTAATGCTGGAATCATCTTCAAGTTGCTAAAATACACTAATGACAGCAAAAAGTTTGAGTCTACAACATTTAGTTAAGGTGTGAGAGCCAAAATGAACTTTGTATTGCTTTAAATGCATTTTCAGCCCGATTGTACACTTCAGGTGAAACTGTCAAAATCTTCAAAATCAACATAAGCACAATGAAATTAAGGCTGGAACCATCTTCAGGATTCTAAAATACACTAATGACAGCAAAAAGTTTGAGTCTACAACATTTAGTTAAGATGTGAGAGCCAAAATGAACTTTTTATTGCTTTAAATGCATTTTCAGCCCGATTGTACACTTCAGGTGAAACTGTCAAAATCTTCAAAATGAGCATAAGCACAAAGAAATTAATGCTGGAATCATCTTCAGGTTGCTAAAATACACTAATGACAGCAAAAAGTTTGAGTCTACAACATTTAGTTAAGGTGTGAGAGCCAAAATGAACTTTTTATTGCTTTAAATGCATTTTCAGCCCGATTGTACACTTCAGGTGAAACTGTCAAAATCTTCAAAATGAGCATAAGCACAATAAAATTAATACTGGAATCATCTTCAGGTTGCTAAAATACACTAATGACAGCAACAAGTTCGAGTCTACAACGTTTAGTTAAGGTGTGAGAGCCAAAATGAACTTTTTATTGCTTTAAATGCATTTTCAGCCCGATTGTACACTTCAGGTAAAACTGTCAAAATCTTCAAAATGAGCAAAAGCACAATGAAATTAATGCTGGAATCATCTTCAAGTTGCTAAAATACACTAATGACAGCAAAAAGCTTTAGTCTACAACATTTAGTTAAGGTGTGAGAGCCAAAATGAAATTTGTATTGCTTTAAATGCATTCTCAGACCGAATGTACACTTCAGGTGAACCTGTCAAAATCTTCAAAATGAGCAAAAGCACAATGAAATTAATGCTGGAATCATCTTCAAGTTGCTAAAATACACTAATGACAGCAAAAAGTTTGAGTCTACAACATTTAGTTAAGGTGTGAGAGCCTAAATGAACTTTGTATTGCTTTAAATGCATTTTCAGCCCGATTGTACACTTCAGGTAAAACTGTCAAAATCTTCAAAATGAGCAAAAGCACAATGAAATTAATGCTGGAATCATCTTCAAGTTGCTAAAATAAACTAATGACAGCAAAAAGTTTTAGTCTACAACATTTAGTTAAGGTGTGAGAGCCAAAATGAACTTTGAATTGCTTTAAATGCATTTTTAGCCCAAATGTACACTTCAGGTGAAACTGTAGAAATCTTCAAAATGAGCAAAAGCACAATGAAATTAATGCTGGACTCATCTTCAAGTTGCTAAAATACACTAATGACAGCAAACAGTTTGAGTCTACAACATTTAGTTAAGGTGTGAGAGCCTATATGAACTTTGTATTGCTTTAAATGCATTTTCAGCACGATTGTACACTTCAGGTGAAACTGTCAAAATCTTCAAAATGAGCAAAATCACAATGAAATTAATGCTGGAATCATCTTCAAGTTGCTAAAATACACTAATGACAGCAAAAAGTTTGAGTCTACAACATTTAGTTAAGGTGTGAGAGCCTAAATGAACTTTGTATTGCTTTAAATGCATTTTCAGCCTGATTGTACTTTTCAGGTAAAACTGTCAAAATCTTCAAAATGAGCAAAAGCACAATGAAATTAATGCTGGAATCATCTTCAAGTTGCTAAAATACACTAATGACAGCAAAAAGTTTTAGTCTACAACATTTAGTTAAGGTGTGAGAGCCAAAATTAAATTTGTATTGCTTTAAATGCATTCTCAGACCGAATGTACACTTCAGGTGAACCTGTCAAAATCTTCAAAATGAGCAAAAGCACAATGAAATTAATGCTGGAATCATCTTCAAGTTGCTAAAATACACTAATGACAGCAAAAAGTTTGAGTCTACAACATTTAGTTAAGGTGTGAGAGCCAAAATGAACTTTTTATTGCTTTAAATGCATTTTCAGCCCGATTGTACACTTCAGGTGAAACTGTCAAAATCTTCAAAATGAGCATAAGCACAATAAAATTAATACTGGAATCATCTTCAGGTTGCTAAAATACACTAATGACAGCAACAAGTTCGAGTCTACAACGTTTAGTTAAGGTGTGAGAGCCAAAATGAACTTTTTATTGCTTTAAATGCATTTTCAGCCCGATTGTACACTTCAGGTAAAACTGTCAAAATCTTCAAAATGAGCAAAAGCACAATGAAATTAATGCTGGATTCATCTTCAAGTTGCTAAAATACACTAATGACAGCAAAAAGCTTTAGTCTACAACATTTAGTTAAGGTGTGAGAGCCAAAATGAAATTTGTATTGCTTTAAATGCATTCTCAGACCGAATGTACACTTCAGGTGAACCTGTCAAAATCTTCAAAATGAGCAAAAGCACAATGAAATTAATGCTGGAATCATCTTCAAGTTGCTAAAATACACTAATGACAGCAAAAAGTTTGAGTCTACAACATTTAGTTAAGGTGTGAGAGCCTAAATGAACTTTGTATTGCTTTAAATGCATTTTCAGCCCGATTGTACACTTCAGGTAAAACTGTCAAAATCTTCAAAATGAGCAAAAGCACAATGAAATTAATGCTGGAATCATCTTCAAGTTGCTAAAATAAACTAATGACAGCAAAAAGTTTTAGTCTACAACATTTAGTTAAGGTGTGAGAGCCAAAATGAACTTTGAATTGCTTTAAATGCATTTTTAGCCCAAATGTACACTTCAGGTGAAACTGTAGAAATCTTCAAAATGAGCAAAAGCACAATGAAATTAATGCTGGACTCATCTTCAAGTTGCTAAAATACACTAATGACAGCAAACAGTTTGAGTCTACAACATTTAGTTAAGGTGTGAGAGCCTATATGAACTTTGTATTGCTTTAAATGCATTTTCAGCACGATTGTACACTTCAGGTGAAACTGTCAAAATCTTCAAAATGAGCAAAATCACAATGAAATTAATGCTGGAATCATCTTCAAGTTGCTAAAATACACTAATGACAGCAAAAAGTTTGAGTCTACAACATTTAGTTAAGGTGTGAGAGCCTAAATGAACTTTGTATTGCTTTAAATGCATTTTCAGCCTGATTGTACTTTTCAGGTAAAACTGTCAAAATCTTCAAAATGAGCAAAAGCACAATGAAATTAATGCTGGAATCATCTTCAAGTTGCTAAAATACACTAATGACAGCAAAAAGTTTTAGTCTACAACATTTAGTTAAGGTGTGAGAGCCAAAATTAAATTTGTATTGCTTTAAATGCATTCTCAGACCGAATGTACACTTCAGGTGAACCTGTCAAAATCTTCAAAATGAGCAAAAGCACAATGAAATTAATGCTGGAATCATCTTCAAGTTGCTAAAATACACTAATGGCAGCAAAAAGTTTGAGTCTACAACATTTAGTTAAGGTGTGAGAGCCAAAATGAACTTTGTATTGCTTTAAATGCATTTTCAGCACGATTGTACACTTCAGGTGAAACTGTCAAAATCTTCAAAATGAGCTAAAGCACAATGAAATTAATGCTGGAATCATCTTCAAGTTGCTAAAATACACTAATGACAGCAAAAAGTTTGAGTCTACAACATTTAGTTAAGGTGTGAGAGCCTAAATGAACTTTGTATTGCTTTAAACACGTTTTCAGCCCCTGATTGTACACTTCAGGTAAAACTGTCAAAATCTTCAAAATGAGCAAAAGCACTATGAAATTAATGCTGGAATCATCTTCAAGTTGCTAAAATACACTAATGACAGCAACAAGTTTGAGTCTACAACATTTAGTTAAGGTGTGAGAGCCTAAATGAACTTTGTATTGCTTTAAACACGTTTTCAGGTGATTGTACACTTCAGGTGAAACTGTCAAAATCTTCAAAATGAGCTAAAGCACAATGAAATTAATGCTGGAATCAACTTCGAGTTGCTAAAATACACTAATGACAGCAAAAAGTTTGAGTCTACAACATTTAGTTAAGGTGTGAGAGCCAAAATGAACTTTGTATTGCTTTAAATGCATTTTCAGCCCGATTGTACACTTCAGGTAAAACTGTCAAAATCTTCAAAATGAGCAAAAGCACAATGAAATTAATGCTGGAATCATCTTCAAGTTGCTAAAATAAACTAATGACAGCAAAAAGTTTTAGTCTACAACATTTAGTTAAGGTGTGAGAGCCAAAATGAACTTTGTATTGCTTTAAATGCATTTTTAGCCCAAATGTACACTTCAGGTGAAACTGTAGAAATCTTCAAAATGAGCAAAAGCACAATGAAATTAATGCTGGACTCATCTTCAAGTTGCTAAAATACACTAATGACAGCAAACAGTTTGAGTCTACAACATTTAGTTAAGGTGTGAGAGCCTAAATGAACTTTGTATTGCTTTAAATGCATTTTCAGCACGATTGTACACTTCAGGTAAAACTGTCAAAATCTTCAAAATGAGCAAAATCACAATGAAATTAATGCTGGAATCATCTTCAAGTTGCTAAAATACACTAATGACAGCAACAAGTTCGAGTCTACAACGTTTAGTTAAGGTGTGAGAGCCAAAATGAACTTTTTATTGCTTTAAATGCATTTTCAGCCCGATTGTACACTTCAGGTAAAACTGTCAAAATCTTCAAAATGAGCAAAAGCACAATGAAATTAATGCTGGAATCATCTTCAAGTTGCTAAAATACACTAATGACAGCAAAAAGTTTTAGTCTACAACATTTAGTTAAGGTGTGAGAGCCAAAATGAAATTTGTATTGCTTTAAATGCATTCTCAGACCGAATGTACACTTCAGGTGAACCTGTCAAAATCTTCAAAATGAGCAAAAGCACAATGAAATTAATGCTGGAATCATCTTCAAGTTGCTAAAATACACTAATGACAGCAAAAAGTTTGAGTCTACAACATTTAGTTAAGGTGTGAGAGCCAAAATGAACTTTGTATTGCTTTAAATGCATTTTCAGCACGATTGTACACTTCAGGTGAAACTGTCAAAATCTTCAAATTGAGCTAAAGCACAATGAAATTAATGCTGGAATCATCTTCAAGTTGCTAAAATACACTAATGACAGCAAAAAGTTTGAGTCTACAACATTTAGTTAAGGTGTGAGAGCCTAAATGAACTTTGTAATGCTTTAAACACGTTTTCAGCCCCTGATTGTACACTTCAGGTGAAACTGTCAAAATCTTCAAAATGAGCAAAAGCACTATGAAATTAATGCTGGAATCATCTTCAAGTTGCTAAAATACACTAATGACAGCAACAAGTTTGAGTCTACAACATTTAGTTAAGGTGTGAGAGCCTAAATGAACTTTGTATTGCTTTAAACACGTTTTCAGGTGATTGTACACTTCAGGTGAAACTGTCAAAATCTTCAAAATGAGCTAAAGCACAATGAAATTAATGCTGGAATCATCTTCAAGTTGCTAAAATACACTAATGACAGCAAAAAGTTTGAGTCTACAACATTTAGTTAAGGTGTGAGAGCCTAAATGAACTTTGTATTGCTTTAAACACGTTTTCAGCCCCTGATTGTACACTTCAGGTAAAACTGTCAAAATCTTCAAAATGAGCAAAAGCACTATGAAATTAATGCTGGAATCATCTTCAAGTTGCTAAAATACACTAATGACAGCAACAAGTTTGAGTCTACAACATTTAGTTAAGGTGTGAGAGCCTAAATGAACTTTGTATTGCTTTAAACACGTTTTCAGGTGATTGTACACTTCAGGTGAAACTGTCAAAATCTTCAAAATGAGCTAAAGCACAATGAAATTAATGCTGGAATCATCTTCAAGTTGCTAAAATACACTAATGACAGCAAAAAGTTTGAGTCTACAACAATTAGTTAAGGTGTGAGAGCCAAAATGAACTTTGTATTGCTTTAAATGCATTTTCAGCCCGATTGTACACTTCAGGTAAAACTGTCAAAATCTTCAAAATGAGCAAAAGCACAATGAAATTAATGCTGGAATCATCTTCAAGTTGCTAAAATAAACTAATGACAGCAAAAAGTTTTAGTCTACAACATTTAGTTAAGGTGTGAGAGCCAAAATGAACTTTGTATTGCTTTAAATGCATTTTTAGCCCAAATGTACACTTCAGGTGAAACTGTAGAAATCTTCAAAATGAGCAAAAGCACAATGAAATTAATGCTGGACTCATCTTCAAGTTGCTAAAATACACTAATGACAGCAAACAGTTTGAGTCTACAACATTTAGTTAAGGTGTGAGAGCCTAAATTAACTTTGTATTGCTTTAAATGCATTTTCAGCCTGATTGTACTTTTCAGGTAAAACTGTCAAAATCTTCAAAATGAGCAAAAGCACAATGAAATTAATGCTGGAATCATCTTCAAGTTGCTAAAATACACTAATGACAGCAAAAAGTTTTAGTCTACAACATTTAGTTAAGGTGTGAGAGCCAAAATGAAATTTGTATTGCTTTAAATGCATTCTCAGACCGAATGTACACTTCAGGTGAACCTGTCAAAATCTTCAAAATGAGCAAAAGCACAATGAAATTAATGCTGGACTCATCTTCAAGTTGCTAAAATACACTAATGACAGCAAAAAGTTTGAGTCTACAACATTTTGTTAAGATGTGAGAGCCAAAATGAATTTTTTATTGCTTTAAATGCATTTTCAGCCCGATTGTACACTTCAGGTGAAACTGTCAAAATCTTCAAAATCAACATAAGCACAATGAAATTAAGGCTGGAACCATCTTCAGGATGCTAAAATACACTAATGACAGCAAAAAGTTTGAGTCTACAACATTTAGTTAAGGTGTGAGAGCCAAAATGAACTTTTTATTGCTTTAAATGCATTTTCAGCCCGATTGTACACTTCAGGTGAAACTGTCAAAATCTTAAAAATGAGCATAAGCACAAAGAAATTAATGCTGGAATCATCTTCAGGTTGCTAAAATACACTAATGACAGCAAAAAGTTTGAGTCTACAACATTTAGTTAAGGTGTGAGAGCCAAAATGAACTTTGTATTGCTTTAAATGCATTTTCAGCACGATTGTACACTTCAGGTGAAACTGTCAAAATCTTCAAAATGAGCTAAAGCACAATGAAATTAATGCTGGAATCATCTTCAAGTTGCTAAAATACACTAATGACAGCAAAAAGTTTGAGTCTACAACATTTAGTTAAGGTGTGAGAGCCTAAATGAACTTTGTATTGCTTTAAACACGTTTTCAGCCCCTGATTGTACACTTCAGGTAAAACTGTCAAAATCTTCAAAATGAGCAAAAGCACTATGAAATTAATGCTGGAATCATCTTCAAGTTGCTAAAATACACTAATGACAGCAACAAGTTTGAGTCTACAACATTTAGTTAAGGTGTGAGAGCCTAAATGAACTTTGTATTGCTTTAAACACGTTTTCAGGTGATTGTACACTTCAGGTGAAACTGTCAAAATCTTCAAAATGAGCTAAAGCACAATGAAATTAATGCTGGAATCATCTTCAAGTTGCTAAAATACACTAATGACAGCAAAAAGTTTGAGTCTACAACATTTAGTTAAGGTGTGAGAGCCAAAATGAACTTTGTATTGCTTTAAATGCATTTTCAGCCCGATTGTACACTTCAGGTAAAACTGTCAAAATCTTCAAAATGAGCAAAAGCACAATGAAATTAATGCTGGAATCATCTTCAAGTTGCTAAAATAAACTAATGACAGCAAAAAGTTTTAGTCTACAACATTTAGTTAAGGTGTGAGAGCCAAAATGAACTTTGTATAGCTTTAAATGCATTTTTAGCCCAAATGTACACTTCAGGTGAAACTGTAGAAATCTTCAAAATGAGCAAAAGCACAATGAAATTAATGCTGGACTCATGTTCAAGTTGCTAAAATACACTAATGACAGCAAACAGTTTGAGTCTACAACATTTAGTTAAGGTGTGAGAGCCTAAATGAACTTTGTATTGCTTTAAATGCATTTTCAGCCTGATTGTACTTTTCAGGTAAAACTGTCAAAATCTTCAAAATGAGCAAAAGCACAATGAAATTAATGCTGGAATCATCTTCAAGTTGCTAAAATACACTAATGACAGCAAAAAGTTTGAGTCTACAACATTTAGTTAAGGTGTGAGAGCCAAAATGAACTTTGTATTGCTTTAAATGCATTTTCAGCACGATTGTACACTTCAGGTGAAACTGTCAAAATCTTCAAAATGAGCTAAAGCACAATGAAATGAATGCTGGAATCATCTTCAAGTTGCTAAAATACACTAATGACAGCAAAAAGTTTGAGTCTACAACATTTAGTTAAGGTGTGAGAGCCAAAATGAACTTTGTATTGCTTTAAATGCATTTTCAGCCTGATTGTACTTTTCAGGTGAAACTGTCAAAATCTTCAAAATGAGCAAAAGCACAATGAAATTAATGCTGGACTCATCTTCAAGTTGCTAAAATACACTAATGACAGCAAAAAGTTTGAGTCTACAACATTTTGTTAAGATGTGAGAGCCAAAATGAATTTTTTATTGCTTTAAATGCATTTTCAGCACGATTGTACACTTCAGGTGAAACTGTCAAAATCTTCAAAATCAACATAAGCACAATGAAATTAAGGCTGGAACCATCTTCAGGATGCTAAAATACACTAATGACAGCAAAAAGTTTGAGTCTACAACATTTAGTTAAGGTGTGAGAGCCAAAATGAACTTTTTATTGCTTTAAATGCATTTTCAGCCCGATTGTACACTTCAGGTGAAACTGTCAAAATCTTCAAAATGAGCATAAGCACAAAGAAATTAATGCTGGAATCATCTTCAGGTTGCTAAAATACACTAATGACAGCAAAAAGTTTGAGTCTACAACATTTAGTTAAGGTGTGAGAGCCAAAATGAACTTTTTATTGCTTTAAATGCATTTTCAGCCCGATTGTACACTTCAGGTGAAACTGTCAAAATCTTCAAAATGAGCATAAGCACAATAAAATTAATACTGGAATCATCTTCAGGTTGCTAAAATACACTAATGACAGCAACAAGTTCGAGTCTACAACGTTTAGTTAAGGTGTGAGAGCCAAAATGAACTTTTTATTGCTTTAAATGCATTTTCAGCCCGATTGTACACTTCAGGTAAAACTGTCAAAATCTTCAAAATGAGCAAAAGCACAATGAAATTAATGCTGGAATCATCTTCAAGTTGCTAAAATACACTAATGACAGCAAAAAGTTTGAGTCTACAACATTTAGTTAAGGTGTGAGAGCCTAAATGAACTTTGTATTGCTTTAAATGCATTTTCAGCCCGATTGTACACTTCAGGTAAAACTGTCAAAATCTTCAAAATGAGCAAAAGCACAATGAAATTAATGCTGGAATCATCTTCAAGTTGCTAAAATAAACTAATGACAGCAAAAAGTTTTAGTCTATAACATTTAGTTAAGGTGTGAGAGCCAAAATGAACTTTGTATTGCTTTAAATGCATTTTTAGCCCAAATGTACACTTCAGGTGAAACTGTCAAAATCTTTAAAATGAGCAAAAGCACAATGAAATTAATGCTGGACTCATCTTCAAGTTGCTAAAATACACTAATGACAGCAAACAGTTTGAGTCTACAACATTTAGTTAAGGTGTGAGAGCCAAAATGAACTTTGTATTGCTTTAAATGCATTTTCAGCACGATTGTACACTTCAGGTGAAACTGTCAAAATCTTCAAAATGAGCTAAAGCACAATGAAATGAATGCTGGGATCATCTTCAAGTTGCTAAAATACACTAATGACAGCAAAAAGTTTGAGTCTACAACATTTAGTTAAGGTGTGAGAGCCAAAATGAACTTTGTATTGCTTTAAATGCATTTTCAGCCTGATTGTACTTTTCAGGTGAAACTGTCAAAATCTTCAAAATGAGCAAAAGCACAATGAAATTAATGCTGGACTCATCTTCAAGTTGCTAAAATACACTAATGACAGCAAAAAGTTTGAGTCTACAACATTTTGTTAAGATGTGAGAGCCAAAATGAATTTTTTATTGCTTTAAATGCATTTTCAGCCCGATTGTACACTTCAGGTGAAACTGTCAAAATCTTCAAAATCAACATAAGCACAATGAAATTAAGGCTGGAACCATCTTCAGGATGCTAAAATACACTAATGACAGCAAAAAGTTTGAGTCTACAACATTTAGTTAAGGTGTGAGAGCCAAAATGAACTTTTTATTGCTTTAAATGCATTTTCAGCCCGATTGTACACTTCAGGTGAAACTGTCAAAATCTTCAAAATGAGCATAAGCACAAAGAAATTAATGCTGGAATCATCTTCAGGTTGCTAAAATACACTAATGACAGCAAAAAGTTTGAGTCTACAACATTTAGTTAAGGTGTGAGAGCCAAAATGAACTTTTTATTGCTTTAAATGCATTTTCAGCCCGATTGTACACTTCAGGTGAAACTGTCAAAATCTTCAAAATGAGCATAAGCACAATAAAATTAATACTGGAATCATCTTCAGGTTGCTAAAATACACTAATGACAGCAACAAGTTCGAGTCTACAACGTTTAGTTAAGGTGTGAGAGCCAAAATGAACTTTTTATTGCTTTAAATGCATTTTCAGCCCGATTGTACACTTCAGGTAAAACTGTCAAAATCTTCAAAATGAGCAAAAGCACAATGAAATTAATGCTGGAATCATCTTCAAGTTGCTAAAATACACTAATGACAGCAAAAAGTTTGAGTCTACAACATTTAGTTAAGGTGTGAGAGCCTAAATGAACTTTGTATTGCTTTAAATGCATTTTCAGCCCGATTGTACACTTCAGGTAAAACTGTCAAAATCTTCAAAATGAGCAAAAGCACAATGAAATTAATGCTGGAATCATCTTCAAGTTGCTAAAATAAACTAATGACAGCAAAAAGTTTTAGTCTATAACATTTAGTTAAGGTGTGAGAGCCAAAATGAACTTTGTATTGCTTTAAATGCATTTTTAGCCCAAATGTACACTTCAGGTGAAACTGTCAAAATCTTTAAAATGAGCAAAAGCACAATGAAATTAATGCTGGACTCATCTTCAAGTTGCTAAAATACACTAATGACAGCAAACAGTTTGAGTCTACAACATTTAGTTAAGGTGTGAGAGCCTAAATGAACTTTGTATTGCTTTAAATGCATTTTCAGCCTGATTGTACTTTTCAGGTAAAACTGTCAAAATCTTCAAAATGAGCAAAAGCACAATGAAATTAATGCTGGAATCATCTTCAAGTTGCTAAAATACACTAATGACAGCAAAAAGTTTTAGTCTACAACATTTAGTTAAGGTGTGAGAGCCAAAATGAAATTTGTATTGCTTTAAATGCATTCTCAGACCGAATGTACACTTCAGGTGAACCTGTCAAAATCTTCAAAATGAGCAAAAGCACAATGAAATTAATGCTGGAATCATCTTCAAGTTGCTAAAATACACTAATGACAGCAAAAAGTTTGAGTCTACAACATTTAGTTAAGGTGTGAGAGCCAAAATGAACTTTGTATTGCTTTAAATGCATTTTCAGCACGATTGTACACTTCAGGTGAAACTGTCAAAATCTTCAAAATGAGCAAAAGCACAATGAAATTAATGCTGGAATCATCTTCAAGTTGCTAAAATACACTAATGACAGCAAAAAGTTTGAGTCTACAACATTTAGTTAAGGTGTGAGAGCCAAAATTAACTTTGTATTGCTTTAAATGCATTTTCAGCCCGATTGTACTTTTCAGGTGAAACTGTCAAAAGCTTCAAAATGAGCAAAAGCACAATGAAATTAATGCTGGAATCATCTTCAAGTTGCTAAAATACACTAATGACAGCAACAAGTTTGAGTCTACAACATTTAGTTAAGGTGTGAGAGCCTAAATGAACTTTGTATTGCTTTAAACACGTTTTCAGGTGATTGTACACTTCAGGTGAAACTGTCAAAATCTTCAAAATGAGCTAAAGCACAATGAAATTAATGCTGGAATCAACTTCGAGTTGCTAAAATACACTAATGACAGCAAAAAGTTTGAGTCTACAACATTTAGTTAAGGTGTGAGAGCCAAAATGAACTTTGTATTGCTTTAAATGCATTTTCAGCCCGATTGTACACTTCAGGTAAAACTGTCAAAATCTTCAAAATGAGCAAAAGCACAATGAAATTAATGCTGGAATCATCTTCAAGTTGCTAAAATAAACTAATGACAGCAAAAAGTTTTAGTCTACAACATTTAGTTAAGGTGTGAGAGCCAAAATGAACTTTGTATTGCTTTAAATGCATTTTTAGCCCAAATGTACACTTCAGGTGAAACTGTAGAAATCTTCAAAATGAGCAAAAGCACAATGAAATTAATGCTGGACTCATCTTCAAGTTGCTAAAATACACTAATGACAGCAAACAGTTTGAGTCTACAACATTTAGTTAAGGTGTGAGAGCCTAAATGAACTTTGTATTGCTTTAAATGCATTTTCAGCACGATTGTACACTTCAGGTAAAACTGTCAAAATCTTCAAAATGAGCAAAATCACAATGAAATTAATGCTGGAATCATCTTCAAGTTGCTAAAATACACTAATGACAGCAACAAGTTCGAGTCTACAACGTTTAGTTAAGGTGTGAGAGCCAAAATGAACTTTTTATTGCTTTAAATGCATTTTCAGCCCGATTGTACACTTCAGGTAAAACTGTCAAAATCTTCAAAATGAGCAAAAGCACAATGAAATTAATGCTGGAATCATCTTCAAGTTGCTAAAATACACTAATGACAGCAAAAAGTTTTAGTCTACAACATTTAGTTAAGGTGTGAGAGCCAAAATGAAATTTGTATTGCTTTAAATGCATTCTCAGACCGAATGTACACTTCAGGTGAACCTGTCAAAATCTTCAAAATGAGCAAAAGCACAATGAAATTAATGCTGGAATCATCTTCAAGTTGCTAAAATACACTAATGACAGCAAAAAGTTTGAGTCTACAACATTTAGTTAAGGTGTGAGAGCCAAAATGAACTTTGTATTGCTTTAAATGCATTTTCAGCACGATTGTACACTTCAGGTGAAACTGTCAAAATCTTCAAATTGAGCTAAAGCACAATGAAATTAATGCTGGAATCATCTTCAAGTTGCTAAAATACACTAATGACAGCAAAAAGTTTGAGTCTACAACATTTAGTTAAGGTGTGAGAGCCTAAATGAACTTTGTAATGCTTTAAACACGTTTTCAGCCCCTGATTGTACACTTCAGGTGAAACTGTCAAAATCTTCAAAATGAGCAAAAGCACTATGAAATTAATGCTGGAATCATCTTCAAGTTGCTAAAATACACTAATGACAGCAACAAGTTTGAGTCTACAACATTTAGTTAAGGTGTGAGAGCCTAAATGAACTTTGTATTGCTTTAAACACGTTTTCAGGTGATTGTACACTTCAGGTGAAACTGTCAAAATCTTCAAAATGAGCTAAAGCACAATGAAATTAATGCTGGAATCATCTTCAAGTTGCTAAAATACACTAATGACAGCAAAAAGTTTGAGTCTACAACATTTAGTTAAGGTGTGAGAGCCTAAATGAACTTTGTATTGCTTTAAACACGTTTTCAGCCCCTGATTGTACACTTCAGGTAAAACTGTCAAAATCTTCAAAATGAGCAAAAGCACTATGAAATTAATGCTGGAATCATCTTCAAGTTGCTAAAATACACTAATGACAGCAACAAGTTTGAGTCTACAACATTTAGTTAAGGTGTGAGAGCCTAAATGAACTTTGTATTGCTTTAAACACGTTTTCAGGTGATTGTACACTTCAGGTGAAACTGTCAAAATCTTCAAAATGAGCTAAAGCACAATGAAATTAATGCTGGAATCATCTTCAAGTTGCTAAAATACACTAATGACAGCAAAAAGTTTGAGTCTACAACAATTAGTTAAGGTGTGAGAGCCAAAATGAACTTTGTATTGCTTTAAATGCATTTTCAGCCCGATTGTACACTTCAGGTAAAACTGTCAAAATCTTCAAAATGAGCAAAAGCACAATGAAATTAATGCTGGAATCATCTTCAAGTTGCTAAAATAAACTAATGACAGCAAAAAGTTTTAGTCTACAACATTTAGTTAAGGTGTGAGAGCCAAAATGAACTTTGTATTGCTTTAAATGCATTTTTAGCCCAAATGTACACTTCAGGTGAAACTGTAGAAATCTTCAAAATGAGCAAAAGCACAATGAAATTAATGCTGGACTCATCTTCAAGTTGCTAAAATACACTAATGACAGCAAACAGTTTGAGTCTACAACATTTAGTTAAGGTGTGAGAGCCTAAATTAACTTTGTATTGCTTTAAATGCATTTTCAGCCTGATTGTACTTTTCAGGTAAAACTGTCAAAATCTTCAAAATGAGCAAAAGCACAATGAAATTAATGCTGGAATCATCTTCAAGTTGCTAAAATACACTAATGACAGCAAAAAGTTTTAGTCTACAACATTTAGTTAAGGTGTGAGAGCCAAAATGAAATTTGTATTGCTTTAAATGCATTCTCAGACCGAATGTACACTTCAGGTGAACCTGTCAAAATCTTCAAAATGAGCAAAAGCACAATGAAATTAATGCTGGACTCATCTTCAAGTTGCTAAAATACACTAATGACAGCAAAAAGTTTGAGTCTACAACATTTTGTTAAGATGTGAGAGCCAAAATGAATTTTTTATTGCTTTAAATGCATTTTCAGCCCGATTGTACACTTCAGGTGAAACTGTCAAAATCTTCAAAATCAACATAAGCACAATGAAATTAAGGCTGGAACCATCTTCAGGATGCTAAAATACACTAATGACAGCAAAAAGTTTGAGTCTACAACATTTAGTTAAGGTGTGAGAGCCAAAATGAACTTTTTATTGCTTTAAATGCATTTTCAGCCCGATTGTACACTTCAGGTGAAACTGTCAAAATCTTAAAAATGAGCATAAGCACAAAGAAATTAATGCTGGAATCATCTTCAGGTTGCTAAAATACACTAATGACAGCAAAAAGTTTGAGTCTACAACATTTAGTTAAGGTGTGAGAGCCAAAATGAACTTTGTATTGCTTTAAATGCATTTTCAGCACGATTGTACACTTCAGGTGAAACTGTCAAAATCTTCAAAATGAGCTAAAGCACAATGAAATTAATGCTGGAATCATCTTCAAGTTGCTAAAATACACTAATGACAGCAAAAAGTTTGAGTCTACAACATTTAGTTAAGGTGTGAGAGCCTAAATGAACTTTGTATTGCTTTAAACACGTTTTCAGCCCCTGATTGTACACTTCAGGTAAAACTGTCAAAATCTTCAAAATGAGCAAAAGCACTATGAAATTAATGCTGGAATCATCTTCAAGTTGCTAAAATACACTAATGACAGCAACAAGTTTGAGTCTACAACATTTAGTTAAGGTGTGAGAGCCTAAATGAACTTTGTATTGCTTTAAACACGTTTTCAGGTGATTGTACACTTCAGGTGAAACTGTCAAAATCTTCAAAATGAGCTAAAGCACAATGAAATTAATGCTGGAATCATCTTCAAGTTGCTAAAATACACTAATGACAGCAAAAAGTTTGAGTCTACAACATTTAGTTAAGGTGTGAGAGCCAAAATGAACTTTGTATTGCTTTAAATGCATTTTCAGCCCGATTGTACACTTCAGGTAAAACTGTCAAAATCTTCAAAATGAGCAAAAGCACAATGAAATTAATGCTGGAATCATCTTCAAGTTGCTAAAATAAACTAATGACAGCAAAAAGTTTTAGTCTACAACATTTAGTTAAGGTGTGAGAGCCAAAATGAACTTTGTATAGCTTTAAATGCATTTTTAGCCCAAATGTACACTTCAGGTGAAACTGTAGAAATCTTCAAAATGAGCAAAAGCACAATGAAATTAATGCTGGACTCATGTTCAAGTTGCTAAAATACACTAATGACAGCAAACAGTTTGAGTCTACAACATTTAGTTAAGGTGTGAGAGCCTAAATGAACTTTGTATTGCTTTAAATGCATTTTCAGCCTGATTGTACTTTTCAGGTAAAACTGTCAAAATCTTCAAAATGAGCAAAAGCACAATGAAATTAATGCTGGAATCATCTTCAAGTTGCTAAAATACACTAATGACAGCAAAAAGTTTGAGTCTACAACATTTAGTTAAGGTGTGAGAGCCAAAATGAACTTTGTATTGCTTTAAATGCATTTTCAGCACGATTGTACACTTCAGGTGAAACTGTCAAAATCTTCAAAATGAGCTAAAGCACAATGAAATGAATGCTGGAATCATCTTCAAGTTGCTAAAATACACTAATGACAGCAAAAAGTTTGAGTCTACAACATTTAGTTAAGGTGTGAGAGCCAAAATGAACTTTGTATTGCTTTAAATGCATTTTCAGCCTGATTGTACTTTTCAGGTGAAACTGTCAAAATCTTCAAAATGAGCAAAAGCACAATGAAATTAATGCTGGACTCATCTTCAAGTTGCTAAAATACACTAATGACAGCAAAAAGTTTGAGTCTACAACATTTTGTTAAGATGTGAGAGCCAAAATGAATTTTTTATTGCTTTAAATGCATTTTCAGCACGATTGTACACTTCAGGTGAAACTGTCAAAATCTTCAAAATCAACATAAGCACAATGAAATTAAGGCTGGAACCATCTTCAGGATGCTAAAATACACTAATGACAGCAAAAAGTTTGAGTCTACAACATTTAGTTAAGGTGTGAGAGCCAAAATGAACTTTTTATTGCTTTAAATGCATTTTCAGCCCGATTGTACACTTCAGGTGAAACTGTCAAAATCTTCAAAATGAGCATAAGCACAAAGAAATTAATGCTGGAATCATCTTCAGGTTGCTAAAATACACTAATGACAGCAAAAAGTTTGAGTCTACAACATTTAGTTAAGGTGTGAGAGCCAAAATGAACTTTTTATTGCTTTAAATGCATTTTCAGCCCGATTGTACACTTCAGGTGAAACTGTCAAAATCTTCAAAATGAGCATAAGCACAATAAAATTAATACTGGAATCATCTTCAGGTTGCTAAAATACACTAATGACAGCAACAAGTTCGAGTCTACAACGTTTAGTTAAGGTGTGAGAGCCAAAATGAACTTTTTATTGCTTTAAATGCATTTTCAGCCCGATTGTACACTTCAGGTAAAACTGTCAAAATCTTCAAAATGAGCAAAAGCACAATGAAATTAATGCTGGAATCATCTTCAAGTTGCTAAAATACACTAATGACAGCAAAAAGTTTGAGTCTACAACATTTAGTTAAGGTGTGAGAGCCTAAATGAACTTTGTATTGCTTTAAATGCATTTTCAGCCCGATTGTACACTTCAGGTAAAACTGTCAAAATCTTCAAAATGAGCAAAAGCACAATGAAATTAATGCTGGAATCATCTTCAAGTTGCTAAAATAAACTAATGACAGCAAAAAGTTTTAGTCTATAACATTTAGTTAAGGTGTGAGAGCCAAAATGAACTTTGTATTGCTTTAAATGCATTTTTAGCCCAAATGTACACTTCAGGTGAAACTGTCAAAATCTTTAAAATGAGCAAAAGCACAATGAAATTAATGCTGGACTCATCTTCAAGTTGCTAAAATACACTAATGACAGCAAACAGTTTGAGTCTACAACATTTAGTTAAGGTGTGAGAGCCAAAATGAACTTTGTATTGCTTTAAATGCATTTTCAGCACGATTGTACACTTCAGGTGAAACTGTCAAAATCTTCAAAATGAGCTAAAGCACAATGAAATGAATGCTGGGATCATCTTCAAGTTGCTAAAATACACTAATGACAGCAAAAAGTTTGAGTCTACAACATTTAGTTAAGGTGTGAGAGCCAAAATGAACTTTGTATTGCTTTAAATGCATTTTCAGCCTGATTGTACTTTTCAGGTGAAACTGTCAAAATCTTCAAAATGAGCAAAAGCACAATGAAATTAATGCTGGACTCATCTTCAAGTTGCTAAAATACACTAATGACAGCAAAAAGTTTGAGTCTACAACATTTTGTTAAGATGTGAGAGCCAAAATGAATTTTTTATTGCTTTAAATGCATTTTCAGCCCGATTGTACACTTCAGGTGAAACTGTCAAAATCTTCAAAATCAACATAAGCACAATGAAATTAAGGCTGGAACCATCTTCAGGATGCTAAAATACACTAATGACAGCAAAAAGTTTGAGTCTACAACATTTAGTTAAGGTGTGAGAGCCAAAATGAACTTTTTATTGCTTTAAATGCATTTTCAGCCCGATTGTACACTTCAGGTGAAACTGTCAAAATCTTCAAAATGAGCATAAGCACAAAGAAATTAATGCTGGAATCATCTTCAGGTTGCTAAAATACACTAATGACAGCAAAAAGTTTGAGTCTACAACATTTAGTTAAGGTGTGAGAGCCAAAATGAACTTTTTATTGCTTTAAATGCATTTTCAGCCCGATTGTACACTTCAGGTGAAACTGTCAAAATCTTCAAAATGAGCATAAGCACAATAAAATTAATACTGGAATCATCTTCAGGTTGCTAAAATACACTAATGACAGCAACAAGTTCGAGTCTACAACGTTTAGTTAAGGTGTGAGAGCCAAAATGAACTTTTTATTGCTTTAAATGCATTTTCAGCCCGATTGTACACTTCAGGTAAAACTGTCAAAATCTTCAAAATGAGCAAAAGCACAATGAAATTAATGCTGGAATCATCTTCAAGTTGCTAAAATACACTAATGACAGCAAAAAGTTTGAGTCTACAACATTTAGTTAAGGTGTGAGAGCCTAAATGAACTTTGTATTGCTTTAAATGCATTTTCAGCCCGATTGTACACTTCAGGTAAAACTGTCAAAATCTTCAAAATGAGCAAAAGCACAATGAAATTAATGCTGGAATCATCTTCAAGTTGCTAAAATAAACTAATGACAGCAAAAAGTTTTAGTCTATAACATTTAGTTAAGGTGTGAGAGCCAAAATGAACTTTGTATTGCTTTAAATGCATTTTTAGCCCAAATGTACACTTCAGGTGAAACTGTCAAAATCTTTAAAATGAGCAAAAGCACAATGAAATTAATGCTGGACTCATCTTCAAGTTGCTAAAATACACTAATGACAGCAAACAGTTTGAGTCTACAACATTTAGTTAAGGTGTGAGAGCCTAAATGAACTTTGTATTGCTTTAAATGCATTTTCAGCCTGATTGTACTTTTCAGGTAAAACTGTCAAAATCTTCAAAATGAGCAAAAGCACAATGAAATTAATGCTGGAATCATCTTCAAGTTGCTAAAATACACTAATGACAGCAAAAAGTTTTAGTCTACAACATTTAGTTAAGGTGTGAGAGCCAAAATGAAATTTGTATTGCTTTAAATGCATTCTCAGACCGAATGTACACTTCAGGTGAACCTGTCAAAATCTTCAAAATGAGCAAAAGCACAATGAAATTAATGCTGGAATCATCTTCAAGTTGCTAAAATACACTAATGACAGCAAAAAGTTTGAGTCTACAACATTTAGTTAAGGTGTGAGAGCCAAAATGAACTTTGTATTGCTTTAAATGCATTTTCAGCACGATTGTACACTTCAGGTGAAACTGTCAAAATCTTCAAAATGAGCAAAAGCACAATGAAATTAATGCTGGAATCATCTTCAAGTTGCTAAAATACACTAATGACAGCAAAAAGTTTGAGTCTACAACATTTAGTTAAGGTGTGAGAGCCAAAATTAACTTTGTATTGCTTTAAATGCATTTTCAGCCCGATTGTACTTTTCAGGTGAAACTGTCAAAAGCTTCAAAATGAGCAAAAGCACAATGAAATTAATGCTGGAATCATCTTCAAGTTGCTAAAATACACTAATGACAGCAACAAGTTTGAGTCTACAACATTTAGTTAAGGTGTGAGAGCCTAAATGAACTTTGTATTGCTTTAAACACGTTTTCAGGTGATTGTACACTTCAGGTGAAACTGTCAAAATCTTCAAAATGAGCTAAAGCACAATGAAATTAATGCTGGAATCAACTTCGAGTTGCTAAAATACACTAATGACAGCAAAAAGTTTGAGTCTACAACATTTAGTTAAGGTGTGAGAGCCAAAATGAACTTTGTATTGCTTTAAATGCATTTTCAGCCCGATTGTACACTTCAGGTAAAACTGTCAAAATCTTCAAAATGAGCAAAAGCACAATGAAATTAATGCTGGAATCATCTTCAAGTTGCTAAAATAAACTAATGACAGCAAAAAGTTTTAGTCTACAACATTTAGTTAAGGTGTGAGAGCCAAAATGAACTTTGTATTGCTTTAAATGCATTTTTAGCCCAAATGTACACTTCAGGTGAAACTGTAGAAATCTTCAAAATGAGCAAAAGCACAATGAAATTAATGCTGGACTCATCTTCAAGTTGCTAAAATACACTAATGACAGCAAACAGTTTGAGTCTACAACATTTAGTTAAGGTGTGAGAGCCTAAATGAACTTTGTATTGCTTTAAATGCATTTTCAGCACGATTGTACACTTCAGGTAAAACTGTCAAAATCTTCAAAATGAGCAAAATCACAATGAAATTAATGCTGGAATCATCTTCAAGTTGCTAAAATACACTAATGACAGCAACAAGTTCGAGTCTACAACGTTTAGTTAAGGTGTGAGAGCCAAAATGAACTTTTTATTGCTTTAAATGCATTTTCAGCCCGATTGTACACTTCAGGTAAAACTGTCAAAATCTTCAAAATGAGCAAAAGCACAATGAAATTAATGCTGGAATCATCTTCAAGTTGCTAAAATACACTAATGACAGCAAAAAGTTTTAGTCTACAACATTTAGTTAAGGTGTGAGAGCCAAAATGAAATTTGTATTGCTTTAAATGCATTCTCAGACCGAATGTACACTTCAGGTGAACCTGTCAAAATCTTCAAAATGAGCAAAAGCACAATGAAATTAATGCTGGAATCATCTTCAAGTTGCTAAAATACACTAATGACAGCAAAAAGTTTGAGTCTACAACATTTAGTTAAGGTGTGAGAGCCAAAATGAACTTTGTATTGCTTTAAATGCATTTTCAGCACGATTGTACACTTCAGGTGAAACTGTCAAAATCTTCAAATTGAGCTAAAGCACAATGAAATTAATGCTGGAATCATCTTCAAGTTGCTAAAATACACTAATGACAGCAAAAAGTTTGAGTCTACAACATTTAGTTAAGGTGTGAGAGCCTAAATGAACTTTGTAATGCTTTAAACACGTTTTCAGCCCCTGATTGTACACTTCAGGTGAAACTGTCAAAATCTTCAAAATGAGCAAAAGCACTATGAAATTAATGCTGGAATCATCTTCAAGTTGCTAAAATACACTAATGACAGCAACAAGTTTGAGTCTACAACATTTAGTTAAGGTGTGAGAGCCTAAATGAACTTTGTATTGCTTTAAACACGTTTTCAGGTGATTGTACACTTCAGGTGAAACTGTCAAAATCTTCAAAATGAGCTAAAGCACAATGAAATTAATGCTGGAATCATCTTCAAGTTGCTAAAATACACTAATGACAGCAAAAAGTTTGAGTCTACAACATTTAGTTAAGGTGTGAGAGCCTAAATGAACTTTGTATTGCTTTAAACACGTTTTCAGCCCCTGATTGTACACTTCAGGTAAAACTGTCAAAATCTTCAAAATGAGCAAAAGCACTATGAAATTAATGCTGGAATCATCTTCAAGTTGCTAAAATACACTAATGACAGCAACAAGTTTGAGTCTACAACATTTAGTTAAGGTGTGAGAGCCTAAATGAACTTTGTATTGCTTTAAACACGTTTTCAGGTGATTGTACACTTCAGGTGAAACTGTCAAAATCTTCAAAATGAGCTAAAGCACAATGAAATTAATGCTGGAATCATCTTCAAGTTGCTAAAATACACTAATGACAGCAAAAAGTTTGAGTCTACAACAATTAGTTAAGGTGTGAGAGCCAAAATGAACTTTGTATTGCTTTAAATGCATTTTCAGCCCGATTGTACACTTCAGGTAAAACTGTCAAAATCTTCAAAATGAGCAAAAGCACAATGAAATTAATGCTGGAATCATCTTCAAGTTGCTAAAATAAACTAATGACAGCAAAAAGTTTTAGTCTACAACATTTAGTTAAGGTGTGAGAGCCAAAATGAACTTTGTATTGCTTTAAATGCATTTTTAGCCCAAATGTACACTTCAGGTGAAACTGTAGAAATCTTCAAAATGAGCAAAAGCACAATGAAATTAATGCTGGACTCATCTTCAAGTTGCTAAAATACACTAATGACAGCAAACAGTTTGAGTCTACAACATTTAGTTAAGGTGTGAGAGCCTAAATTAACTTTGTATTGCTTTAAATGCATTTTCAGCCTGATTGTACTTTTCAGGTAAAACTGTCAAAATCTTCAAAATGAGCAAAAGCACAATGAAATTAATGCTGGAATCATCTTCAAGTTGCTAAAATACACTAATGACAGCAAAAAGTTTTAGTCTACAACATTTAGTTAAGGTGTGAGAGCCAAAATGAAATTTGTATTGCTTTAAATGCATTCTCAGACCGAATGTACACTTCAGGTGAACCTGTCAAAATCTTCAAAATGAGCAAAAGCACAATGAAATTAATGCTGGACTCATCTTCAAGTTGCTAAAATACACTAATGACAGCAAAAAGTTTGAGTCTACAACATTTTGTTAAGATGTGAGAGCCAAAATGAATTTTTTATTGCTTTAAATGCATTTTCAGCCCGATTGTACACTTCAGGTGAAACTGTCAAAATCTTCAAAATCAACATAAGCACAATGAAATTAAGGCTGGAACCATCTTCAGGATGCTAAAATACACTAATGACAGCAAAAAGTTTGAGTCTACAACATTTAGTTAAGGTGTGAGAGCCAAAATGAACTTTTTATTGCTTTAAATGCATTTTCAGCCCGATTGTACACTTCAGGTGAAACTGTCAAAATCTTAAAAATGAGCATAAGCACAAAGAAATTAATGCTGGAATCATCTTCAGGTTGCTAAAATACACTAATGACAGCAAAAAGTTTGAGTCTACAACATTTAGTTAAGGTGTGAGAGCCAAAATGAACTTTGTATTGCTTTAAATGCATTTTCAGCACGATTGTACACTTCAGGTGAAACTGTCAAAATCTTCAAAATGAGCTAAAGCACAATGAAATTAATGCTGGAATCATCTTCAAGTTGCTAAAATACACTAATGACAGCAAAAAGTTTGAGTCTACAACATTTAGTTAAGGTGTGAGAGCCTAAATGAACTTTGTATTGCTTTAAACACGTTTTCAGCCCCTGATTGTACACTTCAGGTAAAACTGTCAAAATCTTCAAAATGAGCAAAAGCACTATGAAATTAATGCTGGAATCATCTTCAAGTTGCTAAAATACACTAATGACAGCAACAAGTTTGAGTCTACAACATTTAGTTAAGGTGTGAGAGCCTAAATGAACTTTGTATTGCTTTAAACACGTTTTCAGGTGATTGTACACTTCAGGTGAAACTGTCAAAATCTTCAAAATGAGCTAAAGCACAATGAAATTAATGCTGGAATCATCTTCAAGTTGCTAAAATACACTAATGACAGCAAAAAGTTTGAGTCTACAACATTTAGTTAAGGTGTGAGAGCCAAAATGAACTTTGTATTGCTTTAAATGCATTTTCAGCCCGATTGTACACTTCAGGTAAAACTGTCAAAATCTTCAAAATGAGCAAAAGCACAATGAAATTAATGCTGGAATCATCTTCAAGTTGCTAAAATAAACTAATGACAGCAAAAAGTTTTAGTCTACAACATTTAGTTAAGGTGTGAGAGCCAAAATGAACTTTGTATAGCTTTAAATGCATTTTTAGCCCAAATGTACACTTCAGGTGAAACTGTAGAAATCTTCAAAATGAGCAAAAGCACAATGAAATTAATGCTGGACTCATGTTCAAGTTGCTAAAATACACTAATGACAGCAAACAGTTTGAGTCTACAACATTTAGTTAAGGTGTGAGAGCCTAAATGAACTTTGTATTGCTTTAAATGCATTTTCAGCCTGATTGTACTTTTCAGGTAAAACTGTCAAAATCTTCAAAATGAGCAAAAGCACAATGAAATTAATGCTGGAATCATCTTCAAGTTGCTAAAATACACTAATGACAGCAAAAAGTTTGAGTCTACAACATTTAGTTAAGGTGTGAGAGCCAAAATGAACTTTGTATTGCTTTAAATGCATTTTCAGCACGATTGTACACTTCAGGTGAAACTGTCAAAATCTTCAAAATGAGCTAAAGCACAATGAAATGAATGCTGGAATCATCTTCAAGTTGCTAAAATACACTAATGACAGCAAAAAGTTTGAGTCTACAACATTTAGTTAAGGTGTGAGAGCCAAAATGAACTTTGTATTGCTTTAAATGCATTTTCAGCCTGATTGTACTTTTCAGGTGAAACTGTCAAAATCTTCAAAATGAGCAAAAGCACAATGAAATTAATGCTGGACTCATCTTCAAGTTGCTAAAATACACTAATGACAGCAAAAAGTTTGAGTCTACAACATTTTGTTAAGATGTGAGAGCCAAAATGAATTTTTTATTGCTTTAAATGCATTTTCAGCACGATTGTACACTTCAGGTGAAACTGTCAAAATCTTCAAAATCAACATAAGCACAATGAAATTAAGGCTGGAACCATCTTCAGGATGCTAAAATACACTAATGACAGCAAAAAGTTTGAGTCTACAACATTTAGTTAAGGTGTGAGAGCCAAAATGAACTTTTTATTGCTTTAAATGCATTTTCAGCCCGATTGTACACTTCAGGTGAAACTGTCAAAATCTTCAAAATGAGCATAAGCACAAAGAAATTAATGCTGGAATCATCTTCAGGTTGCTAAAATACACTAATGACAGCAAAAAGTTTGAGTCTACAACATTTAGTTAAGGTGTGAGAGCCAAAATGAACTTTTTATTGCTTTAAATGCATTTTCAGCCCGATTGTACACTTCAGGTGAAACTGTCAAAATCTTCAAAATGAGCATAAGCACAATAAAATTAATACTGGAATCATCTTCAGGTTGCTAAAATACACTAATGACAGCAACAAGTTCGAGTCTACAACGTTTAGTTAAGGTGTGAGAGCCAAAATGAACTTTTTATTGCTTTAAATGCATTTTCAGCCCGATTGTACACTTCAGGTAAAACTGTCAAAATCTTCAAAATGAGCAAAAGCACAATGAAATTAATGCTGGAATCATCTTCAAGTTGCTAAAATACACTAATGACAGCAAAAAGTTTGAGTCTACAACATTTAGTTAAGGTGTGAGAGCCTAAATGAACTTTGTATTGCTTTAAATGCATTTTCAGCCCGATTGTACACTTCAGGTAAAACTGTCAAAATCTTCAAAATGAGCAAAAGCACAATGAAATTAATGCTGGAATCATCTTCAAGTTGCTAAAATAAACTAATGACAGCAAAAAGTTTTAGTCTATAACATTTAGTTAAGGTGTGAGAGCCAAAATGAACTTTGTATTGCTTTAAATGCATTTTTAGCCCAAATGTACACTTCAGGTGAAACTGTCAAAATCTTTAAAATGAGCAAAAGCACAATGAAATTAATGCTGGACTCATCTTCAAGTTGCTAAAATACACTAATGACAGCAAACAGTTTGAGTCTACAACATTTAGTTAAGGTGTGAGAGCCAAAATGAACTTTGTATTGCTTTAAATGCATTTTCAGCACGATTGTACACTTCAGGTGAAACTGTCAAAATCTTCAAAATGAGCTAAAGCACAATGAAATGAATGCTGGGATCATCTTCAAGTTGCTAAAATACACTAATGACAGCAAAAAGTTTGAGTCTACAACATTTAGTTAAGGTGTGAGAGCCAAAATGAACTTTGTATTGCTTTAAATGCATTTTCAGCCTGATTGTACTTTTCAGGTGAAACTGTCAAAATCTTCAAAATGAGCAAAAGCACAATGAAATTAATGCTGGACTCATCTTCAAGTTGCTAAAATACACTAATGACAGCAAAAAGTTTGAGTCTACAACATTTTGTTAAGATGTGAGAGCCAAAATGAATTTTTTATTGCTTTAAATGCATTTTCAGCCCGATTGTACACTTCAGGTGAAACTGTCAAAATCTTCAAAATCAACATAAGCACAATGAAATTAAGGCTGGAACCATCTTCAGGATGCTAAAATACACTAATGACAGCAAAAAGTTTGAGTCTACAACATTTAGTTAAGGTGTGAGAGCCAAAATGAACTTTTTATTGCTTTAAATGCATTTTCAGCCCGATTGTACACTTCAGGTGAAACTGTCAAAATCTTCAAAATGAGCATAAGCACAAAGAAATTAATGCTGGAATCATCTTCAGGTTGCTAAAATACACTAATGACAGCAAAAAGTTTGAGTCTACAACATTTAGTTAAGGTGTGAGAGCCAAAATGAACTTTTTATTGCTTTAAATGCATTTTCAGCCCGATTGTACACTTCAGGTGAAACTGTCAAAATCTTCAAAATGAGCATAAGCACAATAAAATTAATACTGGAATCATCTTCAGGTTGCTAAAATACACTAATGACAGCAACAAGTTCGAGTCTACAACGTTTAGTTAAGGTGTGAGAGCCAAAATGAACTTTTTATTGCTTTAAATGCATTTTCAGCCCGATTGTACACTTCAGGTAAAACTGTCAAAATCTTCAAAATGAGCAAAAGCACAATGAAATTAATGCTGGAATCATCTTCAAGTTGCTAAAATACACTAATGACAGCAAAAAGTTTGAGTCTACAACATTTAGTTAAGGTGTGAGAGCCTAAATGAACTTTGTATTGCTTTAAATGCATTTTCAGCCCGATTGTACACTTCAGGTAAAACTGTCAAAATCTTCAAAATGAGCAAAAGCACAATGAAATTAATGCTGGAATCATCTTCAAGTTGCTAAAATAAACTAATGACAGCAAAAAGTTTTAGTCTATAACATTTAGTTAAGGTGTGAGAGCCAAAATGAACTTTGTATTGCTTTAAATGCATTTTTAGCCCAAATGTACACTTCAGGTGAAACTGTCAAAATCTTTAAAATGAGCAAAAGCACAATGAAATTAATGCTGGACTCATCTTCAAGTTGCTAAAATACACTAATGACAGCAAACAGTTTGAGTCTACAACATTTAGTTAAGGTGTGAGAGCCTAAATGAACTTTGTATTGCTTTAAATGCATTTTCAGCCTGATTGTACTTTTCAGGTAAAACTGTCAAAATCTTCAAAATGAGCAAAAGCACAATGAAATTAATGCTGGAATCATCTTCAAGTTGCTAAAATACACTAATGACAGCAAAAAGTTTTAGTCTACAACATTTAGTTAAGGTGTGAGAGCCAAAATGAAATTTGTATTGCTTTAAATGCATTCTCAGACCGAATGTACACTTCAGGTGAACCTGTCAAAATCTTCAAAATGAGCAAAAGCACAATGAAATTAATGCTGGAATCATCTTCAAGTTGCTAAAATACACTAATGACAGCAAAAAGTTTGAGTCTACAACATTTAGTTAAGGTGTGAGAGCCAAAATGAACTTTGTATTGCTTTAAATGCATTTTCAGCACGATTGTACACTTCAGGTGAAACTGTCAAAATCTTCAAAATGAGCAAAAGCACAATGAAATTAATGCTGGAATCATCTTCAAGTTGCTAAAATACACTAATGACAGCAAAAAGTTTGAGTCTACAACATTTAGTTAAGGTGTGAGAGCCAAAATTAACTTTGTATTGCTTTAAATGCATTTTCAGCCCGATTGTACTTTTCAGGTGAAACTGTCAAAAGCTTCAAAATGAGCAAAAGCACAATGAAATTAATGCTGGAATCATCTTCAAGTTGCTAAAATACACTAATGACAGCAAAAAGTTTGAGTCTACAACATTTAGTTAAGGTGTGAGAGCCTAAATGAACTTTGTATTGCTTTAAACAAGTTTCAGCCCCTGATTATACACTTCAGGTGAAACTGTCAAAATCTTCAAAATGAGCATAAGCACAATAAAATTAATACTGGAATCATCTTCAATTTGCTAAAATACACTAATGACAGCAAAAAGTTTGAGTCCACAACATTTAGTTGAGGTGTGAGAGACAAAATGAACTTTTTATTGCTTTAAATGCATTTTCAGCCCGATTGTACACTTCAGATGAAACTGTCAAAATCTTCAAAATCAACATAAGCACAATGAAATTAAGGCTGGAACCATTTTCAGGATACTAAAATACACTAATGACAGCAAAAAGTTTGAGTCTACAACATTTAGTTAAGGTGTGAGAGCCAAAATGAACTTTTTATTGCTTTAAATGCATTTTCAGCCCGATTGTACACTTCAGGTGAAACTGTCAAAATCTTCAAAATGAGCATAAGCACAATGAAATTAACGCTGGAACCATCTTCAGGATGCTAAAATACACTAATGACAGCAAAAAGTTTGAGTCTACAACATTTAGTTAAGGTGTGAGAGCCAAAATTAACTTTTTATTGCTTTAAATGCATTTTCAGCCCGATTGTACACTTCAGGTAAAACTGTCAAAACCCTCAAAATGAGCAAAAGCACAATGAAATTAATGCTGGAATCATCTTCAAGTTGCTAAAATACACTAATGACAGCAAACAGTTTTAGTCTACAACATTTAGTTAAAGTGTGAGAGCCCAAATGAAATTTGTATTGCTTTAAATGCATTCTCAGACCGAATGTACACTTCAGGTGAACCTGTCAAAATCTTCAAAATGAGCAAAAGCACAATGAAATTAATGCTGGAATCATCTTCAAGTTGCTAAAATACACTAATGACAGCAAAAAGTTTGAGTCTACAACATTTAGTTAAGGTGTGAGAGCCTAAATGAACTTTGTATTGCTTTAAATGTATTTTAAGCCCGATTGTACACTTCAGGTAAAACTGTCAAAATCTTCAAAATGAGCAAAAGCACAATGAAATTAATGCTGGAATCATCTTCAAGTTGCTAAAATAAACTAATGACAGCAAAAAGTTTTAGTCTACAACATTTAGTTAAGGTGTGAGAGCCAAAATGAACTTTGTATTGCTTTAAATGCATTCTCAGACCGAATGTACACTTCAGGTGAACCTGTCAAAATCTTCAAAATGAGCAAAAGCACAATGAAATTAATGCTGGAATCATCTTCAAGTTGCTAAAATACACTAATGACAGCAAAAAGTTTGAGTCTACAACATTTAGTTAAGGTGTGAGAGCCAAAATGAACTTTGTATTGCTTTAAATGCATTTTCAGCACGATTGTACACTTCAGGTGAAACTGTCAAAATCTTCAAAATGAGCTAAAGCACAATGAAATGAATGCTGGAATCATCTTCAAGTTGCTAAAATACACTAATGACAGCAAAAAGTTTGAGTCTACAACATTTAGTTAAGGTGTGAGAGCCAAAATGAACTTTGTATTGCTTTAAATGCATTTTCAGCCTGATTGTACTTTTCAGGTGAAACTGTCAAAATCTTCAAAATGAGCAAAAGCACAATGAAATTAATGCTGGACTCATCTTCAAGTTGCTAAAATACACTAATGACAGCAAAAAGTTTGAGTCTACAACATTTTGTTAAGATGTGAGAGCCAAAATGAATTTTTTATTGCTTTAAATGCATTTTCAGCACGATTGTACACTTCAGGTGAAACTGTCAAAATCTTCAAAATCAACATAAGCACAATGAAATTAAGGCTGGAACCATCTTCAGGATGCTAAAATACACTAATGACAGCAAAAAGTTTGAGTCTACAACATTTAGTTAAGGTGTGAGAGCCAAAATGAACTTTTTATTGCTTTAAATGCATTTTCAGCCCGATTGTACACTTCAGGTGAAACTGTCAAAATCTTCAAAATGAGCATAAGCACAAAGAAATTAATGCTGGAATCATCTTCAGGTTGCTAAAATACACTAATGACAGCAAAAAGTTTGAGTCTACAACATTTAGTTAAGGTTTGAGAGCCAAAATGAACTTTTTATTGCTTTAAATGCATTTTCAGCCCGATTGTACACTTCAGGTGAAACTGTCAAAATCTTCAAAATGAGCATAAGCACAATAAAATTAATACTGGAATCATCTTCAGGTTGCTAAAATACACTAATGACAGCAACAAGTTCGAGTCTACAACGTTTAGTTAAGGTGTGAGAGCCAAAATGAACTTTTTATTGCTTTAAATGCATTTTCAGCCCGATTGTACACTTCAGGTAAAACTGTCAAAATCTTCAAAATGAGCAAAAGCACAATGAAATTAATGCTGGAATCATCTTCAAGTTGCTAAAATACACTAATGACAGCAAAAAGTTTGAGTCTACAACATTTAGTTAAGGTGTGAGAGCCTAAATGAACTTTGTATTGCTTTAAATGCATTTTCAGCCCGATTGTACACTTCAGGTAAAACTGTCAAAATCTTCAAAATGAGCAAAAGCACAATGAAATTAATGCTGGAATCATCTTCAAGTTGCTAAAATAAACTAATGACAGCAAAAAGTTTTAGTCTATAACATTTAGTTAAGGTGTGAGAGCCAAAATGAACTTTGTATTGCTTTAAATGCATTTTTAGCCCAAATGTACACTTCAGGTGAAACTGTCAAAATCTTTAAAATGAGCAAAAGCACAATGAAATTAATGCTGGACTCATCTTCAAGTTGCTAAAATACACTAATGACAGCAAACAGTTTGAGTCTACAACATTTAGTTAAGGTGTGAGAGCCAAAATGAACTTTGTATTGCTTTAAATGCATTTTCAGCACGATTGTACACTTCAGGTGAAACTGTCAAAATCTTCAAAATGAGCTAAAGCACAATGAAATGAATGCTGGGATCATCTTCAAGTTGCTAAAATACACTAATGACAGCAAAAAGTTTGAGTCTACAACATTTAGTTAAGGTGTGAGAGCCAAAATGAACTTTGTATTGCTTTAAATGCATTTTCAGCCTGATTGTACTTTTCAGGTGAAACTGTCAAAATCTTAAAAATGAGCAAAAGCACAATGAAATTAATGCTGGACTCATCTTCAAGTTGCTAAAATACACTAATGACAGCAAAAAGTTTGAGTCTACAACATTTTGTTAAGATGTGAGAGCCAAAATGAATTTTTTATTGCTTTAAATGCATTTTCAGCCCGATTGTACACTTCAGGTGAAACTGTCAAAATCTTCAAAATCAACATAAGCACAATGAAATTAAGGCTGGAACCATCTTCAGGATGCTAAAATACACTAATGACAGCAAAAAGTTTGAGTCTACAACATTTAGTTAAGGTGTGAGAGCCAAAATGAACTTTTTATTGCTTTAAATGCATTTTCAGCCCGATTGTACACTTCAGGTGAAACTGTCAAAATCTTCAAAATGAGCATAAGCACAAAGAAATTAATGCTGGAATCATCTTCAGGTTGCTAAAATACACTAATGACAGCAAAAAGTTTGAGTCTACAACATTTAGTTAAGGTGTGAGAGCCAAAATGAACTTTTTATTGCTTTAAATGCATTTTCAGCCCGATTGTACACTTCAGGTGAAACTGTCAAAATCTTCAAAATGAGCATAAGCACAATAAAATTAATACTGGAATCATCTTCAGGTTGCTAAAATACACTAATGACAGCAACAAGTTCGAGTCTACAACGTTTAGTTAAGGTGTGAGAGCCAAAATGAACTTTTTATTGCTTTAAATGCATTTTCAGCCCGATTGTACACTTCAGGTAAAACTGTCAAAATCTTCAAAATGAGCAAAAGCACAATGAAATTAATGCTGGAATCATCTTCAAGTTGCTAAAATACACTAATGACAGCAAAAAGTTTGAGTCTACAACATTTAGTTAAGGTGTGAGAGCCTAAATGAACTTTGTATTGCTTTAAATGCATTTTCAGCCCGATTGTACACTTCAGGTAAAACTGTCAAAATCTTCAAAATGAGCAAAAGCACAATGAAATTAATGCTGGAATCATCTTCAAGTTGCTAAAATAAACTAATGACAGCAAAAAGTTTTAGTCTATAACATTTAGTTAAGGTGTGAGAGCCAAAATGAACTTTGTATTGCTTTAAATGCATTTTTAGCCCAAATGTACACTTCAGGTGAAACTGTCAAAATCTTTAAAATGAGCAAAAGCACAATGAAATTAATGCTGGACTCATCTTCAAGTTGCTAAAATACACTAATGACAGCAAACAGTTTGAGTCTACAACATTTAGTTAAGGTGTGAGAGCCTAAATGAACTTTGTATTGCTTTAAATGCATTTTCAGCCTGATTGTACTTTTCAGGTAAAACTGTCAAAATCTTCAAAATGAGCAAAAGCACAATGAAATTAATGCTGGAATCATCTTCAAGTTGCTAAAATACACTAATGACAGCAAAAAGTTTTAGTCTACAACATTTAGTTAAGGTGTGAGAGCCAAAATGAAATTTGTATTGCTTTAAATGCATTCTCAGACCGAATGTACACTTCAGGTGAACCTGTCAAAATCTTCAAAATGAGCAAAAGCACAATGAAATTAATGCTGGAATCATCTTCAAGTTGCTAAAATACACTAATGACAGCAAAAAGTTTGAGTCTACAACATTTAGTTAAGGTGTGAGAGCCAAAATGAACTTTGTATTGCTTTAAATGCATTTTCAGCACGATTGTACACTTCAGGTGAAACTGTCAAAATCTTCAAAATGAGCAAAAGCACAATGAAATTAATGCTGGAATCATCTTCAAGTTGCTAAAATACACTAATGACAGCAACAAGTTTGAGTCTACAACATTTAGTTAAGGTGTGAGATTCTAAATTAACTTTGTATTGCTGTAAACGCGTTTTAAGCCCCTGATTGTACACTTCAGGTGAAACTGTCAAAATCTTCAAAATGAGCAAAAGCACAATGAAATGAATGCTGGAATCATCTTCAAGTTGCTAAAATACACTAATGACAGCAAAAAGTTTGAGTCTACAACATTTAGTTAAGGTGTGAGAGCCTAAATGAACTTTGTATTGCTTTAAACAAGTTTCAGCCCCTGATTATACACTTCAGGTGAAACTGTCAAAATCTTCAAAATGAGCATAAGCACAATAAAATTAATACTGGAATCATCTTCAATTTGCTAAAATACACTAATGACAGCAAAAAGTTTGAGTCCACAACATTTAGTTGAGGTGTGAGAGACAAAATGAACTTTTTATTGCTTTAAATGCATTTTCAGCCCGATTGTACACTTCAGATGAAACTGTCAAAATCTTCAAAATCAACATAAGCACAATGAAATTAAGGCTGGAACCATTTTCAGGATACTAAAATACACTAATGACAGCAAAAAGTTTGAGTCTACAACATTTAGTTAAGGTGTGAGAGCCTAAATGAACTTTGTATTGCTTTAAATGTATTTTAAGCCCGATTGTACACTTCAGGTAAAACTGTCAAAATCTTCAAAATGAGCAAAAGCACAATGAAATTAATGCTGGAATCATCTTCAAGTTGCTAAAATAAACTAATGACAGCAAAAAGTTTTAGTCTACAACATTTAGTTAAGGTGTGAGAGCCAAAATGAACTTTGTATTGCTTTAAATGCATTTTCAGCCCGAATGTACACTTCAGGTGAAACTGTCAAAATCTTCAAAATGAGTAAAAGCACAATGAAATTAATGCTGGACTCATCTTCAAGTTGCTAAAATACACTAATGACAAGAAAAAGTTTGAGTCTACAACATTTAGTTAAGGTGTGAGAGCCAAAATGAACTTTGTATTGCTTTAAATGCATTTTCAGCACGATTGTACACTTCAGGTGAAACTGTCAAAATCTTCAAAATGAGCAAAAGCACAATGAAATTAATGCTGGAATCATCTTCAAGTTGCTAAAATACACTAATGACAGCAAAAAGTTTGAGTCTACAACATTTAGTTAAGGTGTGAGAGCCTAAATGAACTTTGTATTGCTTTAAACACGTTTTCAGCCCCTGATTGTACACTTCAGGTGAAACTGTCAAAATCTTCAAAATGAGCAAAAGCACAATGAAATTAATGCTGGACTCATCTTCAAGTTGCTAAAATACACTAATGACAGCAAGAAGTTTGAGTCTACAACATTTAGTTAAGGTGTGAGAGGCAAAATGAACTTTGTATTGCTTTAAATGCATTTTCAGCCCCTGATTGTACACTTCAGGTGAAACTGTCAAAATCTTCAAAATGAGAAAAAGCACAATGAAATTAATGCTGGAATCATCTTCAAGTTGCTAAAATACACTAATGACAGCAAAAAGTTTGAGTCTACAACATTTAGTTAAGGTGTGAGAGCCTAAATTAACTTTGTATTGCTTTAAACACGTTTTCAGCCCCTGATTGTACACTTCAGGTGAAACTGTCAAAATCTTCAAAATGAGCAAAAGCACTATGAAATTAATGTTGGAATCATCTTCAAGTTGCTAAATTACACTAATGACAGCAACAAGTTTGAGTCTACAACATTTAGTTAAGGTGTGAGAGCCTAAATGAACTTTGTATTGCTTTAAACAAGTTTCAGCCCCTGATTATACACTTCAGGTGAAACTGTCAAAATCTTCAAAATGAGCATAAGCACAATACAATTAATACTGGAATCATCTTCAGGTTGCTAAAATACACTAATGACAGCAACAAGTTCGAGTCTACAACGTTTAGTTAAGGTGTGAGAGCCTAAATGAACTTTTTATTGCTTTAAATGCATTTTCAGCCCGATTGTACACTTCAGGTGAAACTGTCAAAATCTTCAAAATGAGCAAAAGCACAATGAAATTAATGCTGGAATCATATTCAGGTTGCTAAAATATACTAATGACAGCAAAAAGTTTGAGTCCACAACATTTAGTTAAGGTGTGAGAGCCAAAATGAACTTGTTATTGCTTTAAATGCATTTTCAGCCCGATTGTACACTTCAGATGAAACTGTCAAAATCTTCAAAATCAACATAAGCACAATGAAATTAAGGCTGGAACCATTTTCAGGATGCTAAAATACACTAATGACAGCAAAAAGTTTGAGTCTACAACATTTAGTTAAGGTGTGAGAGCCAAAATGAACTTTTTATTGCTTTAAATGCATTTTCAGCCCGATTGTACACTTCAGGTGAAACTGTCAAAATCTTCAAAATGAGCATAAGCACAATGAAATTAACGCTGGAACCTTCTTCAGGATGCTAAAATACACTAATGACAGCAAAAAGTTTGAGTCACTACATTTAGTTAAGGTGTGAGAGCCAAAATGAACTTTTTATTGCTTTAAATGCATTTTCAGCCCGATTGTACACTTCAGGTGAAACTGTCAAAATCTTCAAAATGAGCATAAGCACAAAGAAATTAATGCTGGAATCATCTTCAGGTTGCTAAAATACACTAATGACAGCAAAAAGTTTGAGTCACTACATTTAGTTAAGGTGTGAGAGCCAAAATGAACTTTTTATTGCTTTAAATGCATTTTCAGCCCGATTGTACACTTCAGGTAAAACTGTCAAAATCTTCAAAATGAGCAAAAGCACAATGAAACTAATGCTGGAATCATCTTCAAGTTGCTAAAATACACTAATGACAGCAAACAGTTTTAGTCTACAACATTTAGTTAAAGTGTGAGAGCCAAAATGAAATTTGTATTGCTTTAAATGCATTCTCAGACCGAATGTACACTTCAGGTGAACCTGTCAAAATCTTCAAAATGAGCAAAAGCACAATGAAATTAATGCTGGAATCATCTTCAAGTTGCTAAAATACACTAATGACAGCAAAAAGTTTGAGTCTACAACATTTAGTTAAGGTGTGAGAGCCTAAATTAACTTTGTATTGCTTTAAATGCATTTTCAGCCCGATTGTACACTTCAGGTAAAACTGTCAAAATCTTCAAAATGAGCAAAAGCACAATGAAATTAATGCTGGAATCATCTTCAAGTTGCTAAAATAAACTAATGACAGCAAAAAGTTTTAGTCTACAACATTTAGTTAAGGTGTGAGAGCCAAAATGAACTTTGTATTGCTTTAAATGCATTTTCAGCCCGAATGTACACTTCAGGTGAAACTGTCAAAATCTTCAAAATGAGCAAAAGCACAATGAAATTAATGCTGGACTCATCTTCAAGTTGCTAAAATACACTAATGACAGCAAAAAGTTTGAGTCTACAACATTTAGTTAAGGTGTGAGAGCCAAAATGAACTTTTTATTGCTTTAAATGCATTTTCAGCCCGATTGTACACTTCAGGTGAAACTGTCAAAATCTTCAAAATGAGCATAAGCACAAAGAAATTAATGCTGGAATCATATTCAGGTTGCTAAAATATACTAATGACAGCAAAAAGTTTGAGTCTACAACATTTAGTTAAGGTGTGAGAGCCTAAATGAACTTTGTATTGCTTTAAACACGTTTTCAGCCCCTGATTGTACACTTCAGGTGAAACTGTCAAAATCTTCAAAATGAGCAAAAGCACTATGAAATTAATGCTGGAATCATCTTCAAGTTGCTAAAATACACTAATGACAGCAACAAGTTTGAGTCTACAACATTTAGTTAAGGTGTGAGAGCCTAAATGAACTTTGTATTGCTTTAAACACGTTTTCAGGTGATTGTACACTTCAGGTGAAACTGTCAAAATCTTCAAAATGAGCTAAAGCACAATGAAATTAATGCTGGAATCATCTTCAAGTTGCTAAAATACACTAATGACAGCAAAAAGTTTGAGTCTACAACATTTAGTTAAGGTGTGAGAGCCAAAATGAACTTTGTATTGCTTTAAATGCATTTTCAGCCCGATTGTACACTTCAGGTAAAACTGTCAAAATCTTCAAAATGAGCAAAAGCACAATGAAATTAATGCTGGAATCATCTTCAAGTTGCTAAAATAAACTAATGACAGCAAAAAGTTTTAGTCTACAACATTTAGTTAAGGTGTGAGAGCCAAAATGAACTTTGTATTGCTTTAAATGCATTTTTAGCCCAAATGTACACTTCAGGTGAAACTGTAGAAATCTTCAAAATGAGCAAAAGCACAATGAAATTAATGCTGGACTCATCTTCAAGTTGCTAAAATACACTAATGACAGCAAACAGTTTGAGTCTACAACATTTAGTTAAGGTGTGAGAGCCTAAATGAACTTTGTATTGCTTTAAATGCATTTTCAGCCCGATTGTACACTTCAGGTAAAACTGTCAAAATCTTCAAAATGAGCAAAATCACAATGAAATTAATGCTGGAATCATCTTCAAGTTGCTAAAATACACTAATGACAGCAAAAAGTTTTAGTCTACAACATTTAGTTAAGGTGTGAGAGCCAAAATGAAATTTGTATTGCTTTAAATGCATTCTCAGACCGAATGTACACTTCAGGTGAACCTGTCAAAATCTTCAAAATGAGCAAAAGCACAATGAAATTAATGCTGGAATCATCTTCAAGTTGCTAAAATACACTAATGACAGCAAAAAGTTTGAGTCTACAACATTTAGTTAAGGTGTGAGAGCCAAAATGAACTTTGTATTGCTTTAAATGCATTTTCAGCACGATTGTACACTTCAGGTGAAACTGTCAAAATCTTCAAATTGAGCTAAAGCACAATGAAATTAATGCTGGAATCATCTTCAAGTTGCTAAAATACACTAATGACAGCAAAAAGTTTGAGTCTACAACATTTAGTTAAGGTGTGAGAGCCTAAATGAACTTTGTAATGCTTTAAACACGTTTTCAGCCCCTGATTGTACACTTCAGGTGAAACTGTCAAAATCTTCAAAATGAGCAAAAGCACTATGAAATTAATGCTGGAATCATCTTCAAGTTGCTAAAATACACTAATGACAGCAACAAGTTTGAGTCTACAACATTTAGTTAAGGTGTGAGAGCCTAAATGAACTTTGTAATGCTTTAAACACGTTTTCAGCCCCTGATTGTACACTTCAGGTGAAACTGTCAAAATCTTCAAAATGAGCAAAAGCACTATGAAATTAATGCTGGAATCATCTTCAAGTTGCTAAAATACACTAATGACAGCAACAAGTTTGAGTCTACAACATTTAGTTAAGGTGTGAGAGCCTAAATGAACTTTGTATTGCTTTAAACACGTTTTCAGGTGATTGTACACTTCAGGTGAAACTGTCAAAATCTTCAAAATGAGCTAAAGCACAATGAAATTAATGCTGGAATCATCTTCAAGTTGCTAAAATACACTAATGACAGCAAAAAGTTTGAGTCTACAACATTTAGTTAAGGTGTGAGAGCCTAAATGAACTTTGTATTGCTTTAAACACGTTTTCAGCCCCTGATTGTACACTTCAGGTAAAACTGTCAAAATCTTCAAAATGAGCAAAAGCACTATGAAATTAATGCTGGAATCATCTTCAAGTTGCTAAAATACACTAATGACAGCAACAAGTTTGAGTCTACAACATTTAGTTAAGGTGTGAGAGCCTAAATGAACTTTGTATTGCTTTAAACACGTTTTCAGGTGATTGTACACTTCAGGTGAAACTGTCAAAATCTTCAAAATGAGCTAAAGCACAATGAAATTAATGCTGGAATCATCTTCAAGTTGCTAAAATACACTAATGACAGCAAAAAGTTTGAGTCTACAACAATTAGTTAAGGTGTGAGAGCCAAAATGAACTTTGTATTGCTTTAAATGCATTTTCAGCCCGATTGTACACTTCAGGTAAAACTGTCAAAATCTTCAAAATGAGCAAAAGCACAATGAAATTAATGCTGGAATCATCTTCAAGTTGCTAAAATAAACTAATGACAGCAAAAAGTTTTAGTCTACAACATTTAGTTAAGGTGTGAGAGCCAAAATGAACTTTGTATTGCTTTAAATGCATTTTTAGCCCAAATGTACACTTCAGGTGAAACTGTAGAAATCTTCAAAATGAGCAAAAGCACAATGAAATTAATGCTGGACTCATCTTCAAGTTGCTAAAATACACTAATGACAGCAAACAGTTTGAGTCTACAACATTTAGTTAAGGTGTGAGAGCCTAAATGAACTTTGTATTGCTTTAAATGCATTTTCAGCCTGATTGTACTTTTCAGGTAAAACTGTCAAAATCTTCAAAATGAGCAAAAGCACAATGAAATTAATGCTGGAATCATCTTCAAGTGGCTAAAATACACTAATGACAGCAAAAAGTTTTAGTCTACAACATTTAGTTAAGGTGTGAGAGCCAAAATGAAATTTGTATTGCTTTAAATGCATTCTCAGACCGAATGTACACTTCAGGTGAACCTGTCAAAATCTTCAAAATGAGCAAAAGCACAATGAAATTAATGCTGGAATCATCTTCAAGTTGCTAAAATAAACTAATGACAGCAAAAAGTTTTAGTCTACAACATTTAGTTAAGGTGTGAGAGCCAAAATGAACTTTGTATTGCTTTAAATGCATTTTTAGCCCAAATGTACACTTCAGGTGAAACTGTAGAAATCTTCAAAATGAGCAAAAGCACAATGAAATTAATGCTGGACTCATCTTCAAGTTGCTAAAATACACTAATGACAGCAAACAGTTTGAGTCTACAACATTTAGTTAAGGTGTGAGAGCCTAAATGAACTTTGTATTGCTTTAAATGCATTTTCAGCCCGATTGTACACTTCAGGTAAAACTGTCAAAATCTTCAAAATGAGCAAAATCACAATGAAATTAATGCTGGAATCATCTTCAAGTTGCTAAAATACACTAATGACAGCAAAAAGTTTTAGTCTACAACATTTAGTTAAGGTGTGAGAGCCAAAATGAAATTTGTATTGCTTTAAATGCATTCTCAGACCGAATGTACACTTCAGGTGAACCTGTCAAAATCTTCAAAATGAGCAAAAGCACAATGAAATTAATGCTGGAATCATCTTCAAGTTGCTAAAATACACTAATGACAGCAAAAAGTTTGAGTCTACAACATTTAGTTAAGGTGTGAGAGCCAAAATGAACTTTGTATTGCTTTAAATGCATTTTCAGCACGATTGTACACTTCAGGTGAAACTGTCAAAATCTTCAAAATGAGCTAAAGCACAATGAAATGAATGCTGGAATCATCTTCAAGTTGCTAAAATACACTAATGACAGCAAAAAGTTTGAGTCTACAACATTTAGTTAAGGTGTGAGAGCCAAAATGAACTTTGTATTGCTTTAAATGCATTTTCAGCCTGATTGTACTTTTCAGGTGAAACTGTCAAAATCTTCAAAATGAGCAAAAGCACAATGAAATTAATGCTGGACTCATCTTCAAGTTGCTAAAATACACTAATGACAGCAAAAAGTTTGAGTCTACAACATTTTGTTAAGATGTGAGAGCCAAAATGAATTTTTTATTGCTTTAAATGCATTTTCAGCCCGATTGTACACTTCAGGTGAAACTGTCAAAATCTTCAAAATCAACATAAGCACAATGAAATTAAGGCTGGAACCATCTTCAGGATGCTAAAATACACTAATGACAGCAAAAAGTTTGAGTCTACAACATTTAGTTAAAGTGTGAGAGCCAAAATGAACTTTTTATTGCTTTAAATGCATTTTCAGCCCGATTGTACACTTCAGGTGAAACTGTCAAAATCTTCAAAATGAGCATAAGCACAAAGAAATTAATGCTGGAATCATCTTCAGGTTGCTAAAATACACTAATGACAGCAAAAAGTTTGAGTCTACAACATTTAGTTAAGGTGTGAGAGCCAAAATGAACTTTTTATTGCTTTAAATGCATTTTCAGCCCGATTGTACACTTCAGGTGAAACTGTCAAAATCTTCAAAATGAGCATAAGCACAATAAAATTAATACTGGAATCATCTTCAGGTTGCTAAAATACACTAATGACAGCAACAAGTTCGAGTCTACAACGTTTAGTTAAGGTGTGAGAGCCAAAATGAACTTTGTATTGCTTTAAATGCATTTTCAGCCCGATTGTACACTTCAGGTAAAACTGTCAAAATCTTCAAAATGAGCAAAAGCACAATGAAATTAATGCTGGAATCATCTTCAAGTTGCTAAAATACACTAATGACAGCAAAAAGTTTGAGTCTACAACATTTAGTTAAGGTGTGAGAGCCTAAATGAACTTTGTATTGCTTTAAATGCATTTTCAGCCCGATTGTACACTTCAGGTAAAACTGTCAAAATCTTCAAAATGAGCAAAAGCACAATGAAATTAATGCTGGAATCATCTTCAAGTTGCTAAAATAAACTAATGACAGCAAAAAGTTTTAGTCTATAACATTTAGTTAAGGTGTGAGAGCCAAAATGAACTTTGTATTGCTTTAAATGCATTTTTAGCCCAAATGTACACTTCAGGTGAAACTGTCAAAATCTTTAAAATGAGCAAAAGCACAATGAAATTAATGCTGGACTCATCTTCAAGTTGCTAAAATACACTAATGACAGCAAACAGTTTGAGTCTACAACATTTAGTTAAGGTGTGAGAGCCTAAATGAACTTTGTATTGCTTTAAATGCATTTTCAGCCTGAATGTACTTTTCAGGTAAAACTGTCAAAATCTTCAAAATGAGCAAAAGCACAATGAAATTAATGCTGGAATCATCTTCAAGTTGCTAAAATACACTAATGACAGCAAAAAGTTTTAGTCTACAACATTTAGTTAAGGTGTGAGAGCCAAAATGAAATTTGTATTGCTTTAAATGCATTCTCAGACCGAATGTACACTTCAGGTGAACCTGTCAAAATCTTCAAAATGAGCAAAAGCACAATGAAATTAATGCTGGAATCATCTTCAAGTTGCTAAAATACACTAATGACAGCAAAAAGTTTGAGTCTACAACATTTAGTTAAGGTGTGAGAGCCAAAATGAACTTTGTATTGCTTTAAATGCATTTTCAGCACGATTGTACACTTCAGGTGAAACTGTCAAAATCTTCAAAATGAGCTAAAGCACAATGAAATGAATGCTGGAATCATCTTCAAGTTGCTAAAATACACTAATGACATTAAAAAGTTTGAGTCTACAACATTTAGTTAAGGTGTGAGAGCCAAAATGAACTTTGTATTGCTTTAAATGCATTTTCAGCCTGATTGTACTTTTCAGGTGAAACTGTCAAAATCTTCAAAATGAGCAAAAGCACAATGAAATTAATGCTGGACTCATCTTCAAGTTGCTAAAATACACTAATGACAGCAAAAAGTTTGAGTCTACAACATTTTGTTAAGATGTGAGAGCCAAAATGAATTTTTTATTGCTTTAAATGCATTTTCAGCCCGATTGTACACTTCAGGTGAAACTGTCAAAATCTTCAAAATCAACATAAGCACAATGAAATTAAGGCTGGAACCATCTTCAGGATGCTAAAATACACTAATGACAGCAAAAAGTTTGAGTCTACAACATTTAGTTAAGGTGTGAGAGCCAAAATGAACTTTTTATTGCTTTAAATGCATTTTCAGCCCGATTGTACACTTCAGGTGAAACTGTCAAAATCTTCAAAATGAGCATAAGCACAAAGAAATTAATGCTGGAATCATCTTCAGGTTGCTAAAATACACTAATGACAGCAAAAAGTTTGAGTCTACAACATTTAGTTAAGGTGTGAGAGCCAAAATGAACTTTTTATTGCTTTAAATGCATTTTCAGCCCGATTGTACACTTCAGGTGAAACTGTCAAAATCTTCAAAATGAGCATAAGCACAATAAAATTAATACTGGAATCATCTTCAGGTTGCTAAAATACACTAATGACAGCAACAAGTTCGAGTCTACAACGTTTAGTTAAGGTGTGAGAGCCAAAATGAACTTTTTATTGCTTTAAATGCATTTTCAGCCCGATTGTACACTTCAGGTAAAACTGTCAAAATCTTCAAAATGAGCAAAAGCACAATGAAATTAATGCTGGAATCATCTTCAAGTTGCTAAAATACACTAATGACAGCAAAAAGTTTGAGTCTACAACATTTAGTTAAGGTGTGAGAGCCTAAATGAACTTTGTATTGCTTTAAATGCATTTTCAGCCCGATTGTACACTTCAGGTAAAACTGTCAAAATCTTCAAAATGAGCAAAAGCACAATGAAATTAATGCTGGAATCATCTTCAAGTTGCTAAAATAAACTAATGACAGCAAAAAGTTTTAGTCTATAACATTTAGTTAAGGTGTGAGAGCCAAAATGAACTTTGTATTGCTTTAAATGCATTTTTAGCCCAAATGTACACTTCAGGTGAAACTGTCAAAATCTTTAAAATGAGCAAAAGCACAATGAAATTAATGCTGGACTCATCTTCAAGTTGCTAAAATACACTAATGACAGCAAACAGTTTGAGTCTACAACATTTAGTTAAGGTGTGAGAGCCTAAATGAACTTTGTATTGCTTTAAATGCATTTTCAGCCTGATTGTACTTTTCAGGTAAAACTGTCAAAATCTTCAAAATGAGCAAAAGCACAATGAAATTAATGCTGGAATCATCTTCAAGTTGCTAAAATACACTAATGACAGCAAAAAGTTTTAGTCTACAACATTTAGTTAAGGTGTGAGAGCCAAAATGAAATTTGTATTGCTTTAAATGCATTCTCAGACCGAATGTACACTTCAGGTGAACCTGTCAAAATCTTCAAAATGAGCAAAAGCACAATGAAATTAATGCTGGAATCATCTTCAAGTTGCTAAAATACACTAATGACAGCAAAAAGTTTTAGTCTACAACATTTAGTTAAGGTGTGAGAGCCAAAATGAAATTTGTATTGCTTTAAATGCATTCTCAGACCGAATGTACACTTCAGGTGAACCTGTCAAAATCTTCAAAATGAGCAAAAGCACAATGAAATTAATGCTGGAATCATCTTCAAGTTGCTAAAATACACTAATGACAGCAAAAAGTTTGAGTCTACAACATTTAGTTAAGGTGTGAGAGCCAAAATGAACTTTGTATTGCTTTAAATGCATTTTCAGCACGATTGTACACTTCAGGTGAAACTGTCAAAATCTTCAAAATGAGCTAAAGCACAATGAAATTAATGCTGGAATCATCTTCAAGTTGCTAAAATAAACTAATGACAGCAAAAAGTTTTAGTCTATAACATTTAGTTAAGGTGTGAGAGCCAAAATGAACTTTGTATTGCTTTAAATGCATTTTTAGCCCAAATGTACACTTCAGGTGAAACTGTCAAAATCTTTAAAATGAGCAAAAGCACAATGAAATTAATGCTGGACTCATCTTCAAGTTGCTAAAATACACTAATGACAGCAAACAGTTTGAGTCTACAACATTTAGTTAAGGTGTGAGAGCCTAAATGAACTTTGTATTGCTTTAAATGCATTTTCAGCCTGATTGTACTTTTCAGGTAAAACTGTCAAAATCTTCAAAATGAGCAAAAGCACAATGAAATTAATGCTGGAATCATCTTCAAGTTGCTAAAATACACTAATGACAGCAAAAAGTTTTAGTCTACAACATTTAGTTAAGGTGTGAGAGCCAAAATGAAATTTGTATTGCTTTAAATGCATTCTCAGACCGAATGTACACTTCAGGTGAACCTGTCAAAATCTTCAAAATGAGCAAAAGCACAATGAAATTAATGCTGGAATCATCTTCAAGTTGCTAAAATACACTAATGACAGCAAAAAGTTTGAGTCTACAACATTTAGTTAAGGTGTGAGAGCCAAAATGAACTTTGTATTGCTTTAAATGCATTTTCAGCACGATTGTACACTTCAGGTGAAACTGTCAAAATCTTCAAAATGAGCTAAAGCACAATGAAATGAATGCTGGAATCATCTTCAAGTTGCTAAAATACACTAATGACAGCAAAAAGTTTGAGTCTACAACATTTAGTTAAGGTGTGAGAGCCAAAATGAACTTTGTATTGCTTTAAATGCATTTTCAGCCTGATTGTACTTTTCAGGTGAAACTGTCAAAATCTTCAAAATGAGCAAAAGCACAATGAAATTAATGCTGGACTCATCTTCAAGTTGCTAAAATACACTAATGACAGCAAAAAGTTTGAGTCTACAACATTTTGTTAAGATGTGAGAGCCAAAATGAATTTTTTATTGCTTTAAATGCATTTTCAGCCCGATTGTACACTTCAGGTGAAACTGTCAAAATCTTCAAAATCAACATAAGCACAATGAAATTAAGGCTGGAACCATCTTCAGGATGCTAAAATACACTAATGACAGCAAAAAGTTTGAGTCTACAACATTTAGTTAAGGTGTGAGAGCCAAAATGAACTTTTTATTGCTTTAAATGCATTTTCAGCCCGATTGTACACTTCAGGTGAAACTGTCAAAATCTTCAAAATGAGCATAAGCACAAAGAAATTAATGCTGGAATCATCTTCAGGTTGCTAAAATACACTAATGACAGCAAAAAGTTTGAGTCTACAACATTTAGTTAAGGTGTGAGAGCCAAAATGAACTTTTTATTGCTTTAAATGCATTTTCAGCCCGATTGTACACTTCAGGTGAAACTGTCAAAATCTTCAAAATGAGCATAAGCACAATAAAATTAATACTGGAATCATCTTCAGGTTGCTAAAATACACTAATGACAGCAACAAGTTCGAGTCTACAACGTTTAGTTAAGGTGTGAGAGCCAAAATGAACTTTTTATTGCTTTAAATGCATTTTCAGCCCGATTGTACACTTCAGGTAAAACTGTCAAAATCTTCAAAATGAGCAAAAGCACAATGAAATTAATGCTGGAATCATCTTCAAGTTGCTAAAATACACTAATGACAGCAAAAAGTTTGAGTCTACAACATTTAGTTAAGGTGTGAGAGCCTAAATGAACTTTGTATTGCTTTAAATGCATTTTCAGCCCGATTGTACACTTCAGGTAAAACTGTCAAAATCTTCAAAATGAGCAAAAGCACAATGAAATTAATGCTGGAATCATCTTCAAGTTGCTAAAATAAACTAATGACAGCAAAAAGTTTTAGTCTATAACATTTAGTTAAGGTGTGAGAGCCAAAATGAACTTTGTATTGCTTTAAATGCATTTTTAGCCCAAATGTACACTTCAGGTGAAACTGTCAAAATCTTTAAAATGAGCAAAAGCACAATGAAATTAATGCTGGACTCATCTTCAAGTTGCTAAAATACACTAATGACAGCAAAAAGTTTGAGTCTACAACATTTAGTTAAGGTGTGAGAGCCTAAATGAACTTTGTATTGCTTTAAATGCATTTTCAGCCTGATTGTACTTTTCAGGTAAATCTGTCAAAATCTTCAAAATGAGCAAAAGCACAATGAAATTAATGCTGGAATCATCTTCAAGTTGCTAAAATACACTAATGACAGCAAAAAGTTTTAGTCTACAACATTTAGTTAAGGTGTGAGAGCCAAAATGAAATTTGTATTGCTTTAAATGCATTCTCAGACCGAATGTACACTTCAGGTGAACCTGTCAAAATCTTCAAAATGAGCAAAAGCACAATGAAATTAATGCTGGAATCATCTTCAAGTTGCTAAAATACACTAATGACAGCAAAAAGTTTTAGTCTACAACATTTAGTTAAGGTGTGAGAGCCAAAATGAAATTTGTATTGCTTTAAATGCATTCTCAGACCGAATGTACACTTCAGGTGAACCTGTCAAAATCTTCAAAATGAGCAAAAGCACAATGAAATTAATGCTGGAATCATCTTCAAGTTGCTAAAATACACTAATGACAGCAAAAAGTTTGAGTCTACAACATTTAGTTAAGGTGTGAGAGCCAAAATGAACTTTGTATTGCTTTAAATGCATTTTCAGCACGATTGTACACTTCAGGTGAAACTGTCAAAATCTTCAAAATGAGCTAAAGCACAATGAAATTAATGCTGGAATCATCTTCAAGTTGCTAAAATAAACTAATGACAGCAAAAAGTTTTAGTCTATAACATTTAGTTAAGGTGTGAGAGCCAAAATGAACTTTGTATTGCTTTAAATGCATTTTTAGCCCAAATGTACACTTCAGGTGAAACTGTCAAAATCTTTAAAATGAGCAAAAGCACAATGAAATTAATGCTGGACTCATCTTCAAGTTGCTAAAATACACTAATGACAGCAAACAGTTTGAGTCTACAACATTTAGTTAAGGTGTGAGAGCCTAAATGAACTTTGTATTGCTTTAAATGCATTTTCAGCCTGATTGTACTTTTCAGGTAAAACTGTCAAAATCTTCAAAATGAGCAAAAGCACAATGAAATTAATGCTGGAATCATCTTCAAGTTGCTAAAATACACTAATGACAGCAAAAAAATTTAGTCTACAACATTTAGTTAAGGTGTGAGAGCCAAAATGAAATTTGTATTGCTTTAAATGCATTCTCAGACCGAATGTACACTTCAGGTGAACCTGTCAAAATCTTCAAAATGAGCAAAAGCACAATGAAATTAATGCTGGAATCATCTTCAAGTTGCTAAAATACACTAATGACAGCAAAAAGTTTTAGTCTACAACATTTAGTTAAGGTGTGAGAGCCAAAATGAAATTTGTATTGCTTTAAATGCATTCTCAGACCGAATGTACACTTCAGGTGAACCTGTCAAAATCTTCAAAATGAGCAAAAGCACAATGAAATTAATGCTGGAATCATCTTCAAGTTGCTAAAATACACTAATGACAGCAAAAAGTTTGAGTCTACAACATTTAGTTAAGGTGTGAGAGCCAAAATGAACTTTGTATTGCTTTAAATGCATTTTCAGCACGATTGTACACTTCAGGTGAAACTGTCAAAATCTTCAAAATGAGCTAAAGCACAATGAAATTAATGCTGGAATCATCTTCAAGTTGCTAAAATAAACTAATGACAGCAAAAAGTTTTAGTCTATAACATTTAGTTAAGGTGTGAGAGCCAAAATGAACTTTGTATTGCTTTAAATGCATTTTTAGCCCAAATGTACACTTCAGGTGAAACTGTCAAAATCTTTAAAATGAGCAAAAGCACAATGAAATTAATGCTGGACTCATCTTCAAGTTGCTAAAATACACTAATGACAGCAAACAGTTTTAGTCTACAACATTTAGTTAAGGTGTGAGAGCCAAAATGAACTTTGTATTGCTTTAAATGCATTTTCAGCACGATTGTACACTTCAGGTGAAACTGTCAAAATCTTCAAAATGAGCTAAAGCACAATGAAATTAATGCTGGAATCATCTTCAAGTTGCTAAAATACACTAATGACAGCAAAAAGTTTGAGTCTACAACATTTAGTTAAGGTGTGAGAGCCTAAATGAACTTTGTATTGCTTTAAACACGTTTTCAGCCCCTGATTGTACACTTCAGATGAAACTGTCAAAATCTTCAAAATGAGCATAAGCACAATAAAATTAATACTGGAATCATCTTCAGGTTGCTAAAATACACTAATGACAGCAACAAGTTCGAGTCTACAACGTTTAGTTAAGGTGTGAGAGCCAAAATGAAATTTGTATTGCTTTAAATGCATTCTCAGACCGAATGTACACTTCAGGTGAACCTGTCAAAATCTTCAAAATGAGCAAAAGCACAATGAAATTAATGCTGGAATCATCTTCAAGTTGCTAAAATACACTAATGACAGCAAAAAGTTTGAGTCTACAACATTTAGTTAAGGTGTGAGAGCCAAAATGAACTTTGTATTGCTTTAAATGCATTTTCAGCACGATTGTACACTTCAGGTGAAACTGTCAAAATCTTCAAAATGAGCTAAAGCACAATGAAATTAATGCTGGAATCATCTTCAAGTTGCTAAAATAAACTAATGACAGCAAAAAGTTTTAGTCTATAACATTTAGTTAAGGTGTGAGAGCCAAAATGAACTTTGTATTGCTTTAAATGCATTTTTAGCCCAAATGTACACTTCAGGTGAAACTGTCAAAATCTTTAAAATGAGCAAAAGCACAATGAAATTAATGCTGGACTCATCTTCAAGTTGCTAAAATACACTAATGACAGCAAACAGTTTTAGTCTACAACATTTAGTTAAGGTGTGAGAGCCAAAATGAACTTTGTATTGCTTTAAATGCATTTTCAGCACGATTGTACACTTCAGGTGAAACTGTCAAAATCTTCAAAATGAGCTAAAGCACAATGAAATTAATGCTGGAATCATCTTCAAGTTGCTAAAATACACTAATGACAGCAAAAAGTTTGAGTCTACAACATTTAGTTAAGGTGTGAGAGCCTAAATAAACTTTGTATTGCTTTAAACACGTTTTCAGCCCCTGATTGTACACTTCAGATGAAACTGTCAAAATCTTCAAAATGAGCAAAAGCACTATGAAATTAATGCTGGAATCATCTTCAAGTTGCTAAAATACACTAATGACAGCAACAAGTTTGAGTCTACAACATTTAGTTAAGGTGTGAGAGCCTAAATGAACTTTGTATTGCTTTAAACACGTTTTCAGGTGATTGTACACTTCAGGTGAAACTGTCAAAATCTTCAAAATGAGCTAAAGCACAATGAAATTAATGCTGGAATCATCTTCAAGTTGCTAAAATACACTAATGACAGCAAAAAGTTTGAGTCTACAACATTTAGTTAAGGTGTGAGAGCCTAAATGAACTTTGTATTGCTTTAAACACGTTTTCAGCCCCTGATTGTACACTTCAGGTAAAACTGTCAAAATCTTCAAAATGAGCAAAAGCACTATGAAATTAATGCTGGAATCATCTTCAAGTTGCTAAAATACACTAATGACAGCAACAAGTTTGAGTCTACAACATTTAGTTAAGGTGTGAGAGCCTAAATGAACTTTGTATTGCTTTAAACACGTTTTCAGGTGATTGTACACTTCAGGTGAAACTGTCAAAATCTTCAAAATGAGCTAAAGCACAATGAAATTAATGCTGGAATCATCTTCAAGTTGCTAAAATACACTAATGACAGCAAAAAGTTTGAGTCTACAACAATTAGTTAAGGTGTGAGAGCCAAAATGAACTTTGTATTGCTTTAAATGCATTTTCAGCCCGATTGTACACTTCAGGTAAAACTGTCAAAATCTTCAAAATGAGCAAAAGCACAATGAAATTAATGCTGGAATCATCTTCAAGTTGCTAAAATAAACTAATGACAGCAAAAAGTTTTAGTCTACAACATTTAGTTAAGGTGTGAGAGCCAAAATGAACTTTGTATTGCTTTAAATGCATTTTTAGCCCAAATGTACACTTCAGGTGAAACTGTAGAAATCTTCAAAATGAGCAAAAGCACAATGAAATTAATGCTGGACTCATCTTCAAGTTGCTAAAATACACTAATGACAGCAAACAGTTTGAGTCTACAACATTTAGTTAAGGTGTGAGAGCCTAAATGAACTTTGTATTGCTTTAAATGCATTTTCAGCCCGATTGTACACTTCAGGTAAAACTGTCAAAATCTTCAAAATGAGCAAAATCACAATGAAATTAATGCTGGAATCATCTTCAAGTTGCTAAAATACACTAATGACAGCAAAAAGTTTTAGTCTACAACATTTAGTTAAGGTGTGAGAGCCAAAATGAAATTTGTATTGCTTTAAATGCATTCTCAGACCGAATGTACACTTCAGGTGAACCTGTCAAAATCTTCAAAATGAGCAAAAGCACAATGAAATTAATGCTGGAATCATCTTCAAGTTGCTAAAATACACTAATGACAGCAAAAAGTTTGAGTCTACAACATTTAGTTAAGGTGTGAGAGCCAAAATGAACTTTGTATTGCTTTAAATGCATTTTCAGCACGATTGTACACTTCAGGTGAAACTGTCAAAATCTTCAAATTGAGCTAAAGCACAATGAAATTAATGCTGGAATCATCTTCAAGTTGCTAAAATACACTAATGACAGCAAAAAGTTTGAGTCTACAACATTTAGTTAAGGTGTGAGAGCCTAAATGAACTTTGTAATGCTTTAAACACGTTTTCAGCCCCTGATTGTACACTTCAGGTGAAACTGTCAAAATCTTCAAAATGAGCAAAAGCACTATGAAATTAATGCTGGAATCATCTTCAAGTTGCTAAAATACACTAATGACAGCAAAAAGTTTGAGTCTACAACATTTAGTTAAGGTGTGAGAGCCAAAATGAACTTTGTATTGCTTTAAATGCATTTTCAGCACGATTGTACACTTCAGGTGAAACTGTCAAAATCTTCAAAATGAGCTAAAGCACAATGAAATTAATGCTGGAATCATCTTCAAGTTGCTAAAATAAACTAATGACAGCAAAAAGTTTTAGTCTATAACATTTAGTTAAGGTGTGAGAGCCAAAATGAACTTTGTATTGCTTTAAATGCATTTTTAGCCCAAATGTACACTTCAGGTGAAACTGTCAAAATCTTTAAAATGAGCAAAAGCACAATGAAATTAATGCTGGACTCATCTTCAAGTTGCTAAAATACACTAATGACAGCAAACAGTTTGAGTCTACAACATTTAGTTAAGGTGTGAGAGCCTAAATGAACTTTGTATTGCTTTAAATGCATTTTCAGCCTGATTGTACTTTTCAGGTAAAACTGTCAAAATCTTCAAAATGAGCAAAAGCACAATGAAATTAATGCTGGAATCATCTTCAAGTTGCTAAAATACACTAATGACAGCAAAAAATTTTAGTCTACAACATTTAGTTAAGGTGTGAGAGCCAAAATGAAATTTGTATTGCTTTAAATGCATTCTCAGACCGAATGTACACTTCAGGTGAACCTGTCAAAATCTTCAAAATGAGCAAAAGCACAATGAAATTAATGCTGGAATCATCTTCAAGTTGCTAAAATACACTAATGACAGCAAAAAGTTTTAGTCTACAACATTTAGTTAAGGTGTGAGAGCCAAAATGAAATTTGTATTGCTTTAAATGCATTCTCAGACCGAATGTACACTTCAGGTGAACCTGTCAAAATCTTCAAAATGAGCAAAAGCACAATGAAATTAATGCTGGAATCATCTTCAAGTTGCTAAAATACACTAATGACAGCAAAAAGTTTGAGTCTACAACATTTAGTTAAGGTGTGAGAGCCAAAATGAACTTTGTATTGCTTTAAATGCATTTTCAGCACGATTGTACACTTCAGGTGAAACTGTCAAAATCTTCAAAATGAGCTAAAGCACAATGAAATTAATGCTGGAATCATCTTCAAGTTGCTAAAATAAACTAATGACAGCAAAAAGTTTTAGTCTATAACATTTAGTTAAGGTGTGAGAGCCAAAATGAACTTTGTATTGCTTTAAATGCATTTTTAGCCCAAATGTACACTTCAGGTGAAACTGTCAAAATCTTTAAAATGAGCAAAAGCACAATGAAATTAATGCTGGACTCATCTTCAAGTTGCTAAAATACACTAATGACAGCAAACAGTTTTAGTCTACAACATTTAGTTAAGGTGTGAGAGCCAAAATGAACTTTGTATTGCTTTAAATGCATTTTCAGCACGATTGTACACTTCAGGTGAAACTGTCAAAATCTTCAAAATGAGCTAAAGCACAATGAAATTAATGCTGGAATCATCTTCAAGTTGCTAAAATACACTAATGACAGCAAAAAGTTTGAGTCTACAACATTTAGTTAAGGTGTGAGAGCCTAAATGAACTTTGTATTGCTTTAAACACGTTTTCAGCCCCTGATTGTACACTTCAGATGAAACTGTCAAAATCTTCAAAATGAGCAAAAGCACTATGAAATTAATGCTGGAATCATCTTCAAGTTGCTAAAATACACTAATGACAGCAACAAGTTTGAGTCTACAACATTTAGTTAAGGTGTGAGAGCCTAAATGAACTTTGTATTGCTTTAAACACGTTTTCAGGTGATTGTACACTTCAGGTGAAACTGTCAAAATCTTCAAAATGAGCTAAAGCACAATGAAATTAATGCTGGAATCATCTTCAAGTTGCTAAAATACACTAATGACAGCAAAAAGTTTGAGTCTACAACATTTAGTTAAGGTGTGAGAGCCTAAATGAACTTTGTATTGCTTTAAACACGTTTTCAGCCCCTGATTGTACACTTCAGGTAAAACTGTCAAAATCTTCAAAATGAGCAAAAGCACTATGAAATTAATGCTGGAATCATCTTCAAGTTGCTAAAATACACTAATGACAGCAACAAGTTTGAGTCTACAACATTTAGTTAAGGTGTGAGAGCCTAAATGAACTTTGTATTGCTTTAAACACGTTTTCAGGTGATTGTACACTTCAGGTGAAACTGTCAAAATCTTCAAAATGAGCTAAAGCACAATGAAATTAATGCTGGAATCATCTTCAAGTTGCTAAAATACACTAATGACAGCAAAAAGTTTGAGTCTACAACAATTAGTTAAGGTGTGAGAGCCAAAATGAACTTTGTATTGCTTTAAATGCATTTTCAGCCCGATTGTACACTTCAGGTAAAACTGTCAAAATCTTCAAAATGAGCAAAAGCACAATGAAATTAATGCTGGAATCATCTTCAAGTTGCTAAAATAAACTAATGACAGCAAAAAGTTTTAGTCTACAACATTTAGTTAAGGTGTGAGAGCCAAAATGAACTTTGTATTGCTTTAAATGCATTTTTAGCCCAAATGTACACTTCAGGTGAAACTGTAGAAATCTTCAAAATGAGCAAAAGCACAATGAAATTAATGCTGGACTCATCTTCAAGTTGCTAAAATACACTAATGACAGCAAACAGTTTGAGTCTACAACATTTAGTTAAGGTGTGAGAGCCTAAATGAACTTTGTATTGCTTTAAATGCATTTTCAGCCCGATTGTACACTTCAGGTAAAACTGTCAAAATCTTCAAAATGAGCAAAATCACAATGAAATTAATGCTGGAATCATCTTCAAGTTGCTAAAATACACTAATGACAGCAAAAAGTTTTAGTCTACAACATTTAGTTAAGGTGTGAGAGCCAAAATGAAATTTGTATTGCTTTAAATGCATTCTCAGACCGAATGTACACTTCAGGTGAACCTGTCAAAATCTTCAAAATGAGCAAAAGCACAATGAAATTAATGCTGGAATCATCTTCAAGTTGCTAAAATACACTAATGACAGCAAAAAGTTTGAGTCTACAACATTTAGTTAAGGTGTGAGAGCCAAAATGAACTTTGTATTGCTTTAAATGCATTTTCAGCACGATTGTACACTTCAGGTGAAACTGTCAAAATCTTCAAATTGAGCTAAAGCACAATGAAATTAATGCTGGAATCATCTTCAAGTTGCTAAAATACACTAATGACAGCAAAAAGTTTGAGTCTACAACATTTAGTTAAGGTGTGAGAGCCTAAATGAACTTTGTAATGCTTTAAACACGTTTTCAGCCCCTGATTGTACACTTCAGGTGAAACTGTCAAAATCTTCAAAATGAGCAAAAGCACTATGAAATTAATGCTGGAATCATCTTCAAGTTGCTAAAATACACTAATGACAGCAACAAGTTTGAGTCTACAACATTTAGTTAAGGTGTGAGAGCCTAAATGAACTTTGTATTGCTTTAAACACGTTTTCAGGTGATTGTACACTTCAGGTGAAACTGTCAAAATCTTCAAAATGAGCAAAAGCACAATGAAATTAATGCTGGAATCATCTTCAAGTTGCTAAAATACACTAATGACAGCAAAAAGTTTTAGTCTACAACATTTAGTTAAGGTGTGAGAGCCAAAATGAAATTTGTATTGCTTTAAATGCATTCTCAGACCGAATGTACACTTCAGGTGAACCTGTCAAAATCTTCAAAATGAGCAAAAGCACAATGAAATTAATGCTGGAATCATCTTCAAGTTGCTAAAATACACTAATGACAGCAAAAAGTTTTAGTCTACAACATTTAGTTAAGGTGTGAGAGCCAAAATGAAATTTGTATTGCTTTAAATGCATTCTCAGACCGAATGTACACTTCAGGTGAACCTGTCAAAATCTTCAAAATGAGCAAAAGCACAATGAAATTAATGCTGGAATCATCTTCAAGTTGCTAAAATACACTAATGACAGCAAAAAGTTTGAGTCTACAACATTTAGTTAAGGTGTGAGAGCCAAAATGAACTTTGTATTGCTTTAAATGCATTTTCAGCACGATTGTACACTTCAGGTGAAACTGTCAAAATCTTCAAAATGAGCTAAAGCACAATGAAATTAATGCTGGAATCATCTTCAAGTTGCTAAAATAAACTAATGACAGCAAAAAGTTTTAGTCTATAACATTTAGTTAAGGTGTGAGAGCCAAAATGAACTTTGTATTGCTTTAAATGCATTTTTAGCCCAAATGTACACTTCAGGTGAAACTGTCAAAATCTTTAAAATGAGCAAAAGCACAATGAAATTAATGCTGGACTCATCTTCAAGTTGCTAAAATACACTAATGACAGCAAACAGTTTGAGTCTACAACATTTAGTTAAGGTGTGAGAGCCAAAATGAACTTTGTATTGCTTTAAATGCATTTTCAGCACGATTGTACACTTCAGGTGAAACTGTCAAAATCTTCAAAATGAGCTAAAGCACAATGAAATTAATGCTGGAATCATCTTCAAGTTGCTAAAATACACTAATGACAGCAAAAAGTTTGAGTTTACAACATTTAGTTAAGGTGTGAGAGCCTAAATGAACTTTGTATTGCTTTAAACACGTTTTCAGCCCCTGATTGTACACTTCAGATGAAACTGTCAAAATCTTCAAAATGAGCAAAAGCACTATGAAATTAATGCTGGAATCATCTTCAAGTTGCTAAAATACACTAATGACAGCAACAAGTTTGAGTCTACAACATTTAGTTAAGGTGTGAGAGCCTAAATGAACTTTGTATTGCTTTAAACACGTTTTCAGGTGATTGTACACTTCAGGTGAAACTGTCAAAATCTTCAAAATGAGCTAAAGCACAATGAAATTAATGCTGGAATCATCTTCAAGTTGCTAAAATACACTAATGACAGCAAAAAGTTTGAGTCTACAACATTTAGTTAAGGTGTGAGAGCCTAAATGAACTTTGTATTGCTTTAAACACGTTTTCAGCCCCTGATTGTACACTTCAGGTAAAACTGTCAAAATCTTCAAAATGAGCAAAAGCACTATGAAATTAATGCTGGAATCATCTTCAAGTTGCTAAAATACACTAATGACAGCAACAAGTTTGAGTCTACAACATTTAGTTAAGGTGTGAGAGCCTAAATGAACTTTGTATTGCTTTAAACACGTTTTCAGGTGATTGTACACTTCAGGTGAAACTGTCAAAATCTTCAAAATGAGCTAAAGCACAATGAAATTAATGCTGGAATCATCTTCAAGTTGCTAAAATACACTAATGACAGCAAAAAGTTTGAGTCTACAACAATTAGTTAAGGTGTGAGAGCCAAAATGAACTTTGTATTGCTTTAAATGCATTTTCAGCCCGATTGTACACTTCAGGTAAAACTGTCAAAATCTTCAAAATGAGCAAAAGCACAATGAAATTAATGCTGGAATCATCTTCAAGTTGCTAAAATAAACTAATGACAGCAAAAAGTTTTAGTCTACAACATTTAGTTAAGGTGTGAGAGCCAAAATGAACTTTGTATTGCTTTAAATGCATTTTTAGCCCAAATGTACACTTCAGGTGAAACTGTAGAAATCTTCAAAATGAGCAAAAGCACAATGAAATTAATGCTGGACTCATCTTCAAGTTGCTAAAATACACTAATGACAGCAAACAGTTTGAGTCTACAACATTTAGTTAAGGTGTGAGAGCCTAAATGAACTTTGTATTGCTTTAAATGCATTTTCAGCCCGATTGTACACTTCAGGTAAAACTGTCAAAATCTTCAAAATGAGCAAAATCACAATGAAATTAATGCTGGAATCATCTTCAAGTTGCTAAAATACACTAATGACAGCAAAAAGTTTTAGTCTACAACATTTAGTTAAGGTGTGAGAGCCAAAATGAAATTTGTATTGCTTTAAATGCATTCTCAGACCGAATGTACACTTCAGGTGAACCTGTCAAAATCTTCAAAATGAGCAAAAGCACAATGAAATTAATGCTGGAATCATCTTCAAGTTGCTAAAATACACTAATGACAGCAAAAAGTTTGAGTCTACAACATTTAGTTAAGGTGTGAGAGCCAAAATGAACTTTGTATTGCTTTAAACACGTTTTCAGCCCCTGATTGTACACTTCAGGTGAAACTGTCAAAATCTTCAAAATGAGCAAAAGCACTATGAAATTAATGCTGGAATCATCTTCAAGTTGCTAAAATACACTAATGACAGCAACAAGTTTGAGTCTACAACATTTAGTTAAGGTGTGAGAGCCTAAATGAACTTTGTATTGCTTTAAACACGTTTTCAGGTGATTGTACACTTCAGGTGAAACTGTCAAAATCTTCAAAATGAGCTAAAGCACAATGAAATTAATGCTGGAATCATCTTCAAGTTGCTAAAATACACTAATGACAGCAAAAAGTTTGAGTCTACAACATTTAGTTAAGGTGTGAGAGCCTAAATGAACTTTGTATTGCTTTAAACACGTTTTCAGCCCCTGATTGTACACTTCAGGTAAAACTGTCAAAATCTTCAAAATGAGCAAAAGCACTATGAAATTAATGCTGGAATCATCTTCAAGTTGCTAAAATACACTAATGACAGCAACAAGTTTGAGTCTACAACATTTAGTTAAGGTGTGAGAGCCTAAATGAACTTTGTATTGCTTTAAACACGTTTTCAGGTGATTGTACACTTCAGGTGAAACTGTCAAAATCTTCAAAATGAGCTAAAGCACAATGAAATTAATGCTGGAATCATCTTCAAGTTGCTAAAATACACTAATGACAGCAAAAAGTTTGAGTCTACAACAATTAGTTAAGGTGTGAGAGCCAAAATGAACTTTGTATTGCTTTAAATGCATTTTCAGCCCGATTGTACACTTCAGGTAAAACTGTCAAAATCTTCAAAATGAGCAAAAGCACAATGAAATTAATGCTGGAATCATCTTCAAGTTGCTAAAATAAACTAATGACAGCAAAAAGTTTTAGTCTACAACATTTAGTTAAGGTGTGAGAGCCAAAATGAACTTTGTATTGCTTTAAATGCATTTTTAGCCCAAATGTACACTTCAGGTGAAACTGTAGAAATCTTCAAAATGAGCAAAAGCACAATGAAATTAATGCTGGACTCATCTTCAAGTTGCTAAAATACACTAATGACAGCAAACAGTTTGAGTCTACAACATTTAGTTAAGGTGTGAGAGCCTAAATGAACTTTGTATTGCTTTAAATGCATTTTCAGCCTGATTGTACTTTTCAGGTAAAACTGTCAAAATCTTCAAAATGAGCAAAAGCACAATGAAATTAATGCTGGAATCATCTTCAAGTGGCTAAAATACACTAATGACAGCAAAAAGTTTTAGTCTACAACATTTAGTTAAGGTGTGAGAGCCAAAATGAAATTTGTATTGCTTTAAATGCATTCTCAGACCGAATGTACACTTCAGGTGAACCTGTCAAAATCTTCAAAATGAGCAAAAGCACAATGAAATTAATGCTGGAATCATCTTCAAGTTGCTAAAATACACTAATGACAGCAAAAAGTTTGAGTCTACAACATTTAGTTAAGGTGTGAGAGCCAAAATGAACTTTGTATTGCTTTAAATGCATTTTCAGCACGATTGTACACTTCAGGTGAAACTGTCAAAATCTTCAAAATGAGCTAAAGCACAATGAAATGAATGCTGGAATCATCTTCAAGTTGCTAAAATACACTAATGACAGCAAAAAGTTTGAGTCTACAACATTTAGTTAAGGTGTGAGAGCCAAAATGAACTTTGTATTGCTTTAAATGCATTTTCAGCCTGATTGTACTTTTCAGGTGAAACTGTCAAAATCTTCAAAATGAGCAAAAGCACAATGAAATTAATGCTGGACTCATCTTCAAGTTGCTAAAATACACTAATGACAGCAAAAAGTTTGAGTCTACAACATTTTGTTAAGATGTGAGAGCCAAAATGAATTTTTTATTGCTTTAAATGCATTTTCAGCCCGATTGTACACTTCAGGTGAAACTGTCAAAATCTTCAAAATCAACATAAGCACAATGAAATTAAGGCTGGAACCATCTTCAGGATGCTAAAATACACTAATGACAGCAAAAAGTTTGAGTCTACAACATTTAGTTAAGGTGTGAGAGCCAAAATGAACTTTTTATTGCTTTAAATGCATTTTCAGCCCGATTGTACACTTCAGGTGAAACTGTCAAAATCTTCAAAATGAGCATAAGCACAAAGAAATTAATGCTGGAATCATCTTCAGGTTGCTAAAATACACTAATGACAGCAAAAAGTTTGAGTCTACAACATTTAGTTAAGGTGTGAGAGCCTAAATGAACTTTGTATTGCTTTAAACACGTTTTCAGCCCCTGATTGTACACTTCAGGTAAAACTGTCAAAATCTTCAAAATGAGCAAAAGCACTATGAAATTAATGCTGGAATCATCTTCAAGTTGCTAAAATACACTAATGACAGATACAAGTTTGAGTCTACAACATTTAGTTAAGGTGTGAGAGCCTAAATGAACTTTGTATTGCTTTAAACACGTTTTCAGGTGATTGTACACTTCAGGTGAAACTGTCAAAATCTTCAAAATGAGCTAAAGCACAATGAAATTAATGCTGGAATCATCTTCAAGTTGCTAAAATACACTAATGACAGCAAAAAGTTTGAGTCTACAACATTTAGTTAAGGTGTGAGAGCCAAAATGAACTTTGTATTGCTTTAAATGCATTTTCAGCCCGATTGTACACTTCAGGTAAAACTGTCAAAATCTTCAAAATGAGCAAAAGCACAATGAAATTAATGCTGGAATCATCTTCAAGTTGCTAAAATAAACTAATGACAGCAAAAAGTTTTAGTCTACAACATTTAGTTAAGGTGTGAGAGCCAAAATGAACTTTGTATTGCTTTAAATGCATTTTTAGCCCAAATGTACACTTCAGGTGAAACTGTAGAAATCTTCAAAATGAGCAAAAGCACAATGAAATTAATGCTGGACTCATCTTCAAGTTGCTAAAATACACTAATGACAGCAAACAGTTTGAGTCTACAACATTTAGTTAAGGTGTGAGAGCCTAAATGAACTTTGTATTGCTTTAAATGCATTTTCAGCCTGATTGTACTTTTCAGGTAAAACTGTCAAAATCTTCAAAATGAGCAAAAGCACAATGAAATTAATGCTGGAATCATCTTCAAGTTGCTAAAATACACTAATGACAGCAAAAAGTTTTAGTCTACAAAATTTAGTTAAGGTGTGAGAGCCAAAATGAAATTTGTATTGCTTTAAATGCATTCTCAGACCGAATGTACACTTCAGGTGAACCTGTCAAAATCTTCAAAATGAGCAAAAGCACAATGAAATTAATGCTGGAATCATCTTCAAGTTGCTAAAATACACTAATGACAGCAAAAAGTTTGAGTCTACAACATTTAGTTAAGGTGTGAGAGCCAAAATGAACTTTGTATTGCTTTAAATGCATTTTCAGCACGATTGTACACTTCAGGTGAAACTGTCAAAATCTTCAAAATGAGCTAAAGCACAATGAAATGAATGCTGGAATCATCTTCAAGTTGCTAAAATACACTAATGACAGCAAAAAGTTTGAGTCTACAACATTTAGTTAAGGTGTGAGAGCCAAAATGAACTTTGTATTGCTTTAAATGCATTTTCAGCCTGATTGTACTTTTCAGGTGAAACTGTCAAAATCTTCAAAATGAGCAAAAGCACAATGAAATTAATGCTGGACTCATCTTCAAGTTGCTAAAATACACTAATGACAGCAAAAAGTTTGAGTCTACAACATTTTGTTAAGATGTGAGAGCCAAAATGAATTTTTTATTGCTTTAAATGCATTTTCAGCCCGATTGTACACTTCAGGTGAAACTGTCAAAATCTTCAAAATCAACATAAGCACAATGAAATTAAGGCTGGAACCATCTTCAGGATGCTAAAATACACTAATGACAGCAAAAAGTTTGAGTCTACAACATTTAGTTAAGGTGTGAGAGCCAAAATGAACTTTTTATTGCTTTAAATGCATTTTCAGCCCGATTGTACACTTCAAGTGAAACTGTCAAAATCTTCAAAATGAGCATAAGCACAAAGAAATTAATGCTGGAATCATCTTCAGGTTGCTAAAATACACTAATGACAGCAAAAAGTTTGAGTCTACAACATTTAGTTAAGGTGTGAGAGCCAAAATGAACTTTGTATTGCTTTAAATGCATTTTCAGCACGATTGTACACTTCAGGTGAAACTGTCAAAATCTTCAAAATGAGCTAAAGCACAATGAAATTAATGCTGGAATCATCTTCAAGTTGCTAAAATACACTAATGACAGCAAAAAGTTTGAGTCTACAACATTTAGTTAAGGTGTGAGAGCCTAAATAAACTTTGTATTGCTTTAAACACGTTTTCAGCCCCTGATTGTACACTTCAGGTAAAACTGTCAAAATCTTCAAAATGAGCAAAAGCACTATGAAATTAATGCTGGAATCATCTTCAAGTTGCTAAAATACACTAATGACAGCAACAAGTTTGAGTCTACAACATTTAGTTAAGGTGTGAGAGCCTAAATGAACTTTGTATTGCTTTAAACACGTTTTCAGGTGATTGTACACTTCAGGTGAAACTGTCAAAATCTTCAAAATGAGCTAAAGCACAATGAAATTAATGCTGGAATCATCTTCAAGTTGCTAAAATACACTAATGACAGCAAAAAGTTTGAGTCTACAACATTTAGTTAAGGTGTGAGAGCCAAAATGAACTTTGTATTGCTTTAAATGCATTTTCAGCCCGATTGTACACTTCAGGTAAAACTGTCAAAATCTTCAAAATGAGCAAAAGCACAATGAAATTAATGCTGGAATCATCTTCAAGTTGCTAAAATAAACTAATGACAGCAAAAAGTTTTAGTCTACAACATTTAGTTAAGGTGTGAGAGCCAAAATGAACTTTGTATTGCTTTAAATGCATTTTTAGCCCAAATGTACACTTCAGGTGAAACTGTAGAAATCTTCAAAATGAGCAAAAGCACAATGAAATTAATGCTGGACTCATCTTCAAGTTGCTAAAATACACTAATGACAGCAAACAGTTTGAGTCTACAACATTTAGTTAAGGTGTGAGAGCCTAAATGAACTTTGTATTGCTTTAAATGCATTTTCAGCCTGATTGTACTTTTCAGGTAAAACTGTCAAAATCTTCAAAATGAGCAAAAGCACAATGAAATTAATGCTGGAATCATCTTCAAGTTGCTAAAATACACTAATGACAGCAAAAAGTTTTAGTCTACAAAATTTAGTTAAGGTGTGAGAGCCAAAATGAAATTTGTATTGCTTTAAATGCATTCTCAGACCGAATGTACACTTCAGGTGAACCTGTCAAAATCTTCAAAATGAGCAAAAGCACAATGAAATTAATGCTGGACTCATCTTCAAGTTGCTAAAATACACTAATGACAGCAAAAAGTTTGAGTCTACAACATTTAGTTAAGGTGTGAGAGCCAAAATGAACTTTGTATTGCTTTAAATGCATTTTCAGCACGATTGTACACTTCAGGTGAAACTGTCAAAATCTTCAAAATGAGCAAAAGCACAATGAAATTAATGCTGGACTCATCTTCAAGTTGCTAAAATACACTAATGACAGCAAAAAGTTTGAGTCTACAACATTTTGTTAAGATGTGAGAGCCAAAATGAATTTTTTATTGCTTTAAATGCATTTTCAGCCCGATTGTACACTTCAGGTGAAACTGTCAAAATCTTCAAAATCAACATAAGCACAATGAAATTAAGGCTGGAACCATCTTCAGGATGCTAAAATACACTAATGACAGCAAAAAGTTTGAGTCTACAACATTTAGTTAAGGTGTGAGAGCCAAAATGAACTTTTTATTGCTTTAAATGCATTTTCAGCCCGATTGTACACTTCAGGTGAAACTGTCAAAATCTTCAAAATGAGCATAAGCACAAAGAAATTAATGCTGGAATCATCTTCAGGTTGCTAAAATACACTAATGACAGCAAAAAGTTTGAGTCTACAACATTTAGTTAAGGTGTGAGAGCCAAAATGAACTTTGTATTGCTTTAAATGCATTTTCAGCACGATTGTACACTTCAGGTGAAACTGTCAAAATCTTCAAAATGAGCTAAAGCACAATGAAATTAATGCTGGAATCATCTTCAAGTTGCTAAAATACACTAATGACAGCAAAAAGTTTGAGTCTACAACATTTAGTTAAGGTGTGAGAGCCTAAATGAACTTTGTATTGCTTTAAACACGTTTTCAGCCCCTGATTGTACACTTCAGGTAAAACTGTCAAAATCTTCAAAATGAGCAAAAGCACTATGAAATTAATGCTGGAATCATCTTCAAGTTGCTAAAATACACTAATGACAGCAACAAGTTTGAGTCTACAACATTTAGTTAAGGTGTGAGAGCCTAAATGAACTTTGTATTGCTTTAAACACGTTTTCAGGTGATTGTACACTTCAGGTGAAACTGTCAAAATCTTCAAAATGAGCTAAAGCACAATGAAATTAATGCTGGAATCATCTTCAAGTTGCTAAAATACACTAATGACAGCAAAAAGTTTGAGTCTACAACATTTAGTTAAGGTGTGAGAGCCAAAATGAACTTTGTATTGCTTTAAATGCATTTTCAGCCCGATTGTACACTTCAGGTAAAACTGTCAAAATCTTCAAAATGAGCAAAAGCACAATGAAATTAATGCTGGAATCATCTTCAAGTTGCTAAAATAAACTAATGACAGCAAAAAGTTTTAGTCTACAACATTTAGTTAAGGTGTGAGAGCCAAAATGAACTTTGTATTGCTTTAAATGCATTTTTAGCCCAAATGTACACTTCAGGTGAAACTGTAGAAATCTTCAAAATGAGCAAAAGCACAATGAAATTAATGCTGGACTCATCTTCAAGTTGCTAAAATACACTAATGACAGCAAACAGTTTGAGTCTACAACATTTAGTTAAGGTGTGAGAGCCTAAATGAACTTTGTATTGCTTTAAATGCATTTTCAGCCTGATTGTACTTTTCAGGTAAAACTGTCAAAATCTTCAAAATGAGCAAAAGCACAATGAAATTAATGCTGGAATCATCTTCAAGTTGCTAAAATACACTAATGACAGCAAAAAGTTTTAGTCTACAACATTTAGTTAAGGTGTGAGAGCCAAAATGAAATTTGTATTGCTTTAAATGCATTCTCAGACCGAATGTACACTTCAGGTGAACCTGTCAAAATCTTCAAAATGAGCAAAAGCACAATGAAATTAATGCTGGAATCATCTTCAAGTTGCTAAAATACACTAATGACAGCAAAAAGTTTGAGTCTACAACATTTAGTTAAGGTGTGAGAGCCAAAATGAACTTTGTATTGCTTTAAATGCATTTTCAGCACGATTGTACACTTCAGGTGAAACTGTCAAAATCTTCAAAATGAGCTAAAGCACAATGAAATGAATGCTGGAATCATCTTCAAGTTGCTAAAATACACTAATGACAGCAAAAAGTTTGAGTCTACAACATTTAGTTAAGGTGTGAGAGCCAAAATGAACTTTGTATTGCTTTAAATGCATTTTCAGCCTGATTGTACTTTTCAGGTGAAACTGTCAAAATCTTCAAAATGAGCAAAAGCACAATGAAATTAATGCTGGACTCATCTTCAAGTTGCTAAAATACACTAATGACAGCAAAAAGTTTGAGTCTACAACATTTTGTTAAGATGTGAGAGCCAAAATGAATTTTTTATTGCTTTAAATGCATTTTCAGCCCGATTGTACACTTCAGGTGAAACTGTCAAAATCTTCAAAATCAACATAAGCACAATGAAATTAAGGCTGGAACCATCTTCAGGATGCTAAAATACACTAATGACAGCAAAAAGTTTGAGTCTACAACATTTAGTTAAGGTGTGAGAGCCAAAATGAACTTTTTATTGCTTTAAATGCATTTTCAGCCCGATTGTACACTTCAGGTGAAACTGTCAAAATCTTCAAAATGAGCATAAGCACAAAGAAATTAATGCTGGAATCATCTTCAGGTTGCTAAAATACACTAATGACAGCAAAAAGTTTGAGTCTACAACATTTAGTTAAGGTGTGAGAGCCAAAATGAACTTTTTATTGCTTTAAATGCATTTTCAGCCCGATTGTACACTTCAGGTGAAACTGTCAAAATCTTCAAAATGAGCATAAGCACAATAAAATTAATACTGCAATCATCTTCAGGTTGCTAAAATACACTAATGACAGCAACAAGTTCGAGTCTACAACGTTTAGTTAAGGTGTGAGAGCCAAAATGGCCAAAATGAACTTTTTATTGCTTTAAATGCATTTTCAGCCCGATTGTACACTTCAGGTAAAACTGTCAAAATCTTCAAAATGAGCAAAAGCACAATGAAATTAATGCTGGAATCATCTTCAAGTTGCTAAAATACACTAATGACAGCAAAAAGTTTGAGTCTACAACATTTAGTTAAGGTGTGAGAGCCTAAATGAACTTTGTATTGCTTTAAATGCATTTTCAGCCCGATTGTACACTTCAGGTAAAACTGTCAAAATCTTCAAAATGAGCAAAAGCACAATGAAATTAATGCTGGAATCATCTTCAAGTTGCTAAAATAAACTAATGACAGCAAAAAGTTTTAGTCTATAACATTTAGTTAAGGTGTGAGAGCCAAAATGAACTTTGTATTGCTTTAAATGCATTTTTAGCCCAAATGTACACTTCAGGTGAAACTGTCAAAATCTTTAAAATGAGCAAAAGCACAATGAAATTAATGCTGGACTCATCTTCAAGTTGCTAAAATACACTAATGACAGCAAACAGTTTGAGTCTACAACATTTAGTTAAGGTGTGAGAGCCTAAATGAACTTTGTATTGCTTTAAATGCATTTTCAGCCTGAATGTACTTTTCAGGTAAAACTGTCAAAATCTTCAAAATGAGCAAAAGCACAATGAAATTAATGCTGGAATCATCTTCAAGTTGCTAAAATACACTAATGACAGCAAAAAGTTTTAGTCTACAACATTTAGTTAAGGTGTGAGAGCCAAAATGAAATTTGTATTGCTTTAAATGCATTCTCAGACCGAATGTACACTTCAGGTGAACCTGTCAAAATCTTCAAAATGAGCAAAAGCACAATGAAATTAATGCTGGAATCATCTTCAAGTTGCTAAAATACACTAATGACAGCAAAAAGTTTGAGTCTACAACATTTAGTTAAGGTGTGAGAGCCAAAATGAACTTTGTATTGCTTTAAATGCATTTTCAGCACGATTGTACACTTCAGGTGAAACTGTCAAAATCTTCAAAATGAGCTAAAGCACAATGAAATGAATGCTGGAATCATCTTCAAGTTGCTAAAATACACTAATGACAGCAAAAAGTTTGAGTCTACAACATTTAGTTAAGGTGTGAGAGCCAAAATGAACTTTGTATTGCTTTAAATGCATTTTCAGCCTGATTGTACTTTTCAGGTGAAACTGTCAAAATCTTCAAAATGAGCAAAAGCACAATGAAATTAATGCTGGACTCATCTTCAAGTTGCTAAAATACACTAATGACAGCAAAAAGTTTGAGTCTACAACATTTTGTTAAGATGTGAGAGCCAAAATGAATTTTTTATTGCTTTAAATGCATTTTCAGCCCGATTGTACACTTCAGGTGAAACTGTCAAAATCTTCAAAATCAACATAAGCACAATGAAATTAAGGCTGGAACCATCTTCAGGATGCTAAAATACACTAATGACAGCAAAAAGTTTGAGTCTACAACATTTAGTTAAGGTGTGAGAGCCAAAATGAACTTGTTATTGCTTTAAATGCATTTTCAGCCCGATTGTACACTTCAGGTGAAACTGTCAAAATCTTCAAAATGAGCATAAGCACAAAGAAATTAATGCTGGAATCATCTTCAGGTTGCTAAAATACACTAATGACAGCAAAAAGTTTGAGTCTACAACATTTAGTTAAGGTGTGAGAGCCAAAATGAACTTTTTATTGCTTTAAATGCATTTTCAGCCCGATTGTACACTTCAGGTGAAACTGTCAAAATCTTCAAAATGAGCATAAGCACAATAAAATTAATACTGGAATCATCTTCAGGTTGCTAAAATACACTAATGACAGCAACAAGTTCGAGTCTACAACGTTTAGTTAAGGTGTGAGAGCCAAAATGAACTTTTTATTGCTTTAAATGCATTTTCAGCCCGATTGTACACTTCAGGTAAAACTGTCAAAATCTTCAAAATGAGCAAAAGCACAATGAAATTAATGCTGGAATCATCTTCAAGTTGCTAAAATACACTAATGACAGCAAAAAGTTTGAGTCTACAACATTTAGTTAAGGTGTGAGAGCCTAAATGAACTTTGTATTGCTTTAAATGCATTTTCAGCCCGATTGTACACTTCAGGTAAAACTGTCAAAATCTTCAAAATGAGCAAAAACACAATGAAATTAATGCTGGAATCATCTTCAAGTTGCTAAAATAAACTAATGACAGCAAAAAGTTTTAGTCTATAACATTTAGTTAAGGTGTGAGAGCCAAAATGAACTTTGTATTGCTTTAAATGCATTTTTAGCCCAAATGTACACTTCAGGTGAAACTGTCAAAATCTTTAAAATGAGCAAAAGCACAATGAAATTAATGCTGGACTCATCTTCAAGTTGCTAAAATACACTAATGACAGCAAACAGTTTGAGTCTACAACATTTAGTTAAGGTGTGAGAGCCTAAATGAACTTTGTATTGCTTTAAATGCATTTTCAGCCTGATTGTACTTTTCAGGTAAAACTGTCAAAATCTTCAAAATGAGCAAAAGCACAATGAAATTAATGCTGGAATCATCTTCAAGTTGCTAAAATACACTAATGACAGCAAAAAGTTTTAGTCTACAACATTTAGTTAAGGTGTGAGAGCCAAAATGAAATTTGTATTGCTTTAAATGCATTCTCAGACCGAATGTACACTTCAGGTGAACCTGTCAAAATCTTCAAAATGAGCAAAAGCACAATGAAATTAATGCTGGAATCATCTTCAAGTTGCTAAAATACACTAATGACAGCAAAAAGTTTGAGTCTACAACATTTAGTTAAGGTGTGAGAGCCAAAATGAACTTTGTATTGCTTTAAATGCATTTTCAGCACGATTGTACACTTCAGGTGAAACTGTCAAAATCTTCAAAATGAGCTAAAGCACAATGAAATTAATGCTGGAATCATCTTCAAGTTGCTAAAATAAACTAATGACAGCAAAAAGTTTGAGTCTACAACATTTAGTTAAGGTGTGAGAGCCAAAATGAACTTTGTATTGCTTTAAATGCATTTTCAGCCAGAATGTACACTTCAGGTGAAACTGTCAAATTCTTCAAAATGAGCAAAAGGACAATGAAATTAATGCTGGAAACATCTTCAAGTTTCTAAAATACTCTAATGACAGCAAAAAGTTTGAGTCTACAACATTTAGTTAAGGTGTGAGAGCCAAAATGAACTTTGTATTGCTGTAAACGCGTTTTCAGCACCTGATTGTACACTTCAGGTGAAACTGTCAAAATCTTCAAAATGAGCAAAAGCACAATGAAATTAATGCTGGAATCATCTTCAAGTTGCTAAAATACACTAATGACAGCAACAAGTTTGAGTCTACAACATTTAGTTAAGGTGTGAGAGCCTAAATGAACTTTGTATTGCTTTAAATGCATTTTCAGCCCGATTGTACACTTCAGGTAAAACTGTCAAAATCTTCAAAATGAGCAAAAGCACAATGAAATGAATGCTGGAATCATCTTCAAGTTGCTAAAATACACTAATGACAGCAAAAAGTTTGAGTCTACAACATTTAGTTAAGGTGTGAGAGCCAAAATGAACTTTGTATTGCTTTAAACGCGTTTTCAGCACCTGATTGTACACTTCAGGTGAAACTGTCAAATTCTTCAAAATGAGCAAAAGCACAATGAAATTAATGCTGGAAACATCTTCAAGTTGCTAAAATACACTAATGACAGCAACAAGTTTGAGTCTACAACATTTAGTTAAGGTGTGAGAGCCAAAATTAACTTTTTATTGCTTTAAATGCATTTTCAGCCCGATTGTACACTTCAGGTGAAACTGTCAAAATCTTCAAAATGAGCAAAAGCACAATGAAATTAATGCTGGAATCATCTTCAAGTTTCTAAAATACTCTAATGACAGCAAAAAGTTTGAGTCTACAACATTTAGTTAAGGTGTGAGAGCCAAAATGAACTTTGTATTGCTGTAAACGCGTTTTCAGCACCTGATTGTACACTTCAGGTGAAACTGTCAAAATCTTCAAAATGAGCAAAAGCACAATGAAATTAATGCTGGAATCATCTTCAAGTTGCTAAAATACACTAATGACAGCAAAAAGTTTGAGTTTACAACATTTAGATAAGGTGTGAGAGCCTAAATGAACTTTGTATTGCTTTAAACGCGTTTTCAGCCCCTGATTGTACACTTCAGGTGAAACTGTCAAAATCTTCAAAATGAGCAAAAGCACAATGAAATTAATGCTGGAATCATCTTCAAGTTGCTAAAATACACTAATGACAGCAACAAGTTTGAGTCTACAACATTTAGTTAAGGTGTGAGAGCCAAAATGAACTTTGTATTGCTTTAAATGCACTTTCAGCCCGAATGTACACTTCAGATGAAACTGTCAAAATCTTCAAAATGAGCAAAAGCACAATGAAATTAATGCTTGAATCATCTTCAAGTTGCTAAAATACACTAATGACAGTAAAAAGTTTGAGTGTACAACATTTAGTTAAGGTGTGAGAGCCAAAATGAACTTTGTATTGCTTTAAATGCACTTTCAGCCCGAATGTACACTTCAGATGAAACTGTCAAAATCTTCAAAATGAGCAAAAGCACAATGAAATTAATGCTGGAATCATCTTCAAGTTGCTAAAATACACTAATGACAGCAAAAAGTTTGAGTCTACAACATTTAGTTAAGGTGTGAGAGCCAAAATGAACTTTGTATTGCTTTAAATGCATTTTCAGCCCGATTGGACACTTCAGGTGAAACTGTCAAAATCTTCAAAATGAGCAAAAGCACAATAAAATTAATGTTGGAATCATCTTCAAGTTGCTAAAATACACTAATGACAGTAAAAAGTTTGAGTCTACAACATTTAGTTAAGGTGTGAGAGCCAAAATGAACTTTGTATTGCTTTAAATGCATTTTCAGCCCGAATGTACACTTCAGGTGAAACTGTCAAATTCTTCAAAATGAGCAAAAGCACAATGAAATTAATGCTGGAAACATCTTCAAGTTGCTAAAATACACTAATGACAGCAACAAGTTTGAGTCTACAACATTTAGTTAAGGTGTGAGAGCCAAAATGAATTTTTTATTGCTTTAAATGCATTTTCAGCCCGATTGTACACTTCAGGTGAAACTGTCAAAATCTTCAAAATGAGCAAAAGCACAATGAAATTAATGCTGGAATCATCTTCAAAATTCTAAAATACTCTAATGACAGCAAAAAGTTTGAGTCTACAACATTTAGTTAAGGTGTGAGAGCCAAAATGAACTTTGTATTGCTGTAAACGCGTTTTCAGCACCTGATTGTACACTTCAGGTGAAACTGTCAAAATCTTCAAAATGAGCAAAAGCACAATGAAATTAATGCTGGAATCATCTTCAAGTTGCTAAAATACACTAATGACAGCAAAAAGTTTGAGTTTACAACATTTAGTTAAGGTGTGAGAGCCTAAATGAACTTTGTATTGCTTTAAACGCGTTTTCAGCCCCTGATTGTACACTTCAGGTGAAACTGTCAAAATCTTCAAAATGAGCAAAAGCACAATAAAATTAATGCTGGAATCATCTTCAAGTTTCTAAAATACTCTAATGACAGCAAAAAATTTGAGTCTACAACATTTAGTTAAGGTGTGAGAGCCAAAATGAACTTTGTATTGCTTTAAATGCATTTTCAGCCCGATTGGACACTTCAGGTGAAACTGTCAAAATCTTCAAAATGAGCAAAAGCACAATAAAATTAATGTTGGAATCATCTTCAAGTTGCTAAAATACACTAATGAGAGTAAAAAGTTTGAGTCTACAACATTTAGTTAAGGTGTGAGAGCCAAAATGAACTTTGTATTGCTTTAAATGCATTTTCAGCCCAAATGTACACTTCAGGTGAAACTGTCAAATTCTTCAAAATGAGCAAAAGCACAATGAAATTAATGCTGGAAACATCTTCAAGTTGCTAAAATACACTAATGACAGCAACAAGTTTGAGTCTACAACATTTAGTTAAGGTGTGAGAGCCAAAATGAATTTTTTATTGCTTTAAATGCATTTTCAGCCCGATTGTACACTTCAGGTGAAACTGTCAAAATCTTCAAAATGAGCAAAAGCACAATGAAATTAATGCTGGAATCATCTTCAAAATTCTAAAATACTCTAATGACAGCAAAAAGTTTGAGTCTACAACATTTAGTTAAGGTGTGAGAGCCAAAATGAACTTTGTATTGCTGTAAACGCGTTTTCAGCACCTGATTGTACACTTCAGGTGAAACTGTCAAAATCTTCAAAATGAGCAAAAGCACAATGAAATTAATGCTGGAATCATCTTCAAGTTGCTAAAATACACTAATGACAGCAAAAAGTTTGAGTTTACAACATTTAGTTAAGGTGTGAGAGCCTAAATGAACTTTGTATTGCTTTAAACGCGTTTTCAGCCCCTGATTGTACACTTCAGGTGAAACTGTCAAAATCTTCAAAATGAGCAAAAGCACAATGAAATTAATGCTGGAATCATCTTCAAGTTGCTAAAATACACTAATGACAGCAACAAGTTTGAGTCTACAACATTTAGTTAAGGTGTGCGAGCCTAAATTAACTTTGTATTGCTTTAAATGCATTTTCAGCCCGATTGTACCCTTCAGGTAAAACTGTCAAAATCTTCAAAATGAGCAAAAGCACAATGAAATTAATGCTGGAATCATCTTCAAGCTGCTAAAATACACTAATGACAGCAAAAAGTTTGAGTCTACAACATTTAGTTAAGGTGTGAGAGCCAAAATGAACAATGTATTGCTGTAAACGCGTTTTCAGCACCTGAATGTACACTTCAGGTGAAACTGTCAAAATCTTCAAAATGAGCAAAAGCACAATGAAATTAATGTTGGAATCATCTTCAAGTTGCTAAAATACACTAATGACAGCAAAAAGTTTGAGTCTACAACATTTAGTTAAGGTGTGAGAGCCAAAATGAACTTTGTATTGCTTTAAATGCACTTTCAGCCCGAATGTACACTTCAGATGAAACTGTCAAAATCTTCAAAATGAGCAAAAGCACAATGAAATTAATGCTGGAATCATCTTCAAGTTTCTAAAATACTCTAATGACAGCAAAACGTTTGAGTCTACAACATTTAGTTAAGGTGTGAGAGCCAAAATGAACTTTGTATTGCTGTAAACGCGTTTTCAGCACCTGATTGTACACTTCAGGTGAAAGTGTCAAAATCTTCAAAATGAGCAAAAGCACAATGAAATTAATGCTGGAATCATCTTCAAGTTGCTAAAATACACTAATGACAGCAAAAAGTTTGAGTCTACAACATTTAGTTAAGGTGTGAGAGCCTAAATGAACTTTGTATTGCTTTAAACGCGTTTTCAACCCCTGATTGTATACTTCAGGTGAAACTATCAAAATCTCCAAAATGAGCAAAAGCACAATGAAATTAATGCTGGAATCATCTTCAAGTTGCTAAAATACACTAATGACAGCAACAAGTTTGAGTCTACAACATTTAGTTAAGGTGTGAGAGCCTAAATGAACTTTGTATTGCTTTAAATGCATTTTCAGCCCGATTGTACACTTCAGGTAAAACTGTCAAAATCTTCAAAATGAGCAAAAGCACAATGAAATTAATGCTGGAATCATCTTCAAGCTGCTAAAATACACTAATGACAGCAAAAAGTTTGAGTCTACAACATTTAGTTAAGGTGTGAGAGCCAAAATGAACAATGTATTGCTGTAAACGCGTTTTCAGCACCTGAATGTACACTTCAGGTGAAACTGTCAAAATCTTCAAAATGAGCAAAAGCACAATGAAATTAATGTTGGAATCATCTTCAAGTTGCTAAAATACACTAATGACAGCAAAAAGTTTGAGTCTACAACATTTAGTTAAGGTGTGAGAGCCAAAATGAACTTTGTATTGCTTTAAATGCACTTTCAGCCCGAATGTACACTTCAGATGAAACTGTCAAAATCTTCAAAATGAGCAAAAGCACAATGAAATTAATGCTGGAATCATCTTCAAGTTTCTAAAATACTCTAATGACAGCAAAACGTTTGAGTCTACAACATTTAGTTAAGGTGTGAGAGCCAAAATGAACTTTGTATTGCTGTAAACGCGTTTTCAGCACCTGATTGTACACTTCAGGTGAAACTGTCAAAATCTTCAAAATGAGCAAAAGCACAATGAAATTAATGCTGGAATCATCTTCAAGTTGCTAAAATACACTAATGACAGCAAAAAGTTTGAGTCTACAACATTTAGTTAAGGTGTGAGAGCCTAAATGAACTTTGTATTGCTTTAAACGCGTTTTCAACCCCTGATTGTATACTTCAGGTGAAACTATCAAAATCTCCAAAATGAGCAAAAGCACAATGAAATTAATGCTGGAATCATCTTCAAGTTGCTAAAATACACTAATGACAGCAACAAGTTTGAGTCTACAACATTTAGTTAAGGTGTGAGAGCCAAAATGAATTTTTTATTGCTTTAAATGCATTTTCAGCCCGATTGTACACTTCAGGTGAACCTGTCAAAATCTTCAAAATGAGCAAAAGCACAATGAAATTAATGCTGGAATCATCTTCAAAATTCTAAAATACTCTAATGACAGCAAAAAGTTTGAGTCTACAACATTTAGTTAAGGTGTGAGAGCCAAAATGAACTTTGTATTGCTGTAAACGCGTTTTCAGCACCTGATTGTACACTTCAGGTGAAACTGTCAAAATCTTCAAAATGAGCAAAAGCACAATGAAATTAATGCTGGAATCATCTTCAAGTTGCTAAAATACACTAATGACAGCAAAAAGTTTGAGTTTACAACATTTAGTTAAGGTGTGAGAGCCTAAATGAACTTTGTATTGCTTTAAACGCGTTTTCAGCCCCTGATTGTACACTTCAGGTGAAACTGTCAAAATCTTCAAAATGAGCAAAAGCACAATGAAATTAATGCTGGAATCATCTTCAAGTTGCTAAAATACACTAATGACAGCAACAAGTTTGAGTCTATAACATTTAGTTAAGGTGTGCGAGCCTAAATTAACTTTGTATTGCTTTAAATGCATTTTCAGCCCGATTGTACCCTTCAGGTAAAACTGTCAAAATCTTCAAAATGAGCAAAAGCACAATGAAATTAATGCTGGAATCATCTTCAAGCTGCTAAAATACACTAATGACAGCAAAAAGTTTGAGTCTACAACATTTAGTTAAGGTGTGAGAGCCAAAATGAACAATGTATTGCTGTAAACGCGTTTTCAGCACCTGAATGTACACTTCAGGTGAAACTGTCAAAATCTTCAAAATGAGCAAAAGCACAATGAAATTAATGTTGGAATCATCTTCAAGTTGCTAAAATACACTAATGACAGCAAAAAGTTTGAGTCTACAACATTTAGTTAAGGTGTGAGAGCCAAAATGAACTTTGTATTGCTTTAAATGCACTTTCAGCCCGAATGTACACTTCAGATGAAACTGTCAAAATCTTCAAAATGAGCAAAAGCACAATGAAATTAATGCTGGAATCATCTTCAAGTTTCTAAAATACTCTAATGACAGCAAAACGTTTGAGTCTACAACATTTAGTTAAGGTGTGAGAGCCAAAATGAACTTTGTATTGCTGTAAACGCGTTTTCAGCACCTGATTGTACACTTCAGGTGAAAGTGTCAAAATCTTCAAAATGAGCAAAAGCACAATGAAATTAATGCTGGAATCATCTTCAAGTTGCTAAAATACACTAATGACAGCAAAAAGTTTGAGTCTACAACATTTAGTTAAGGTGTGAGAGCCTAAATGAACTTTGTATTGCTTTAAACGCGTTTTCAACCCCTGATTGTATACTTCAGGTGAAACTATCAAAATCTCCAAAATGAGCAAAAGCACAATGAAATTAATGCTGGAATCATCTTCAAGTTGCTAAAATACACTAATGACAGCAACAAGTTTGAGTCTACAACATTTAGTTAAGGTGTGAGAGCCTAAATGAACTTTGTATTGCTTTAAATGCATTTTCAGCCCGATTGTACACTTCAGGTAAAACTGTCAAAATCTTCAAAATGAGCAAAAGCACAATGAAATTAATGCTGGAATCATCTTCAAGCTGCTAAAATACACTAATGACAGCAAAAAGTTTGAGTCTACAACATTTAGTTAAGGTGTGAGAGCCAAAATGAACAATGTATTGCTGTAAACGCGTTTTCAGCACCTGAATGTACACTTCAGGTGAAACTGTCAAAATCTTCAAAATGAGCAAAAGCACAATGAAATTAATGTTGGAATCATCTTCAAGTTGCTAAAATACACTAATGACAGCAAAAAGTTTGAGTCTACAACATTTAGTTAAGGTGTGAGAGCCAAAATGAACTTTGTATTGCTTTAAATGCACTTTCAGCCCGAATGTACACTTCAGATGAAACTGTCAAAATCTTCAAAATGAGCAAAAGCACAATGAAATTAATGCTGGAATCATCTTCAAGTTTCTAAAATACTCTAATGACAGCAAAACGTTTGAGTCTACAACATTTAGTTAAGGTGTGAGAGCCAAAATGAACTTTGTATTGCTGTAAACGCGTTTTCAGCACCTGATTGTACACTTCAGGTGAAACTGTCAAAATCTTCAAAATGAGCAAAAGCACAATGAAATTAATGCTGGAATCATCTTCAAGTTGCTAAAATACACTAATGACAGCAAAAAGTTTGAGTCTACAACATTTAGTTAAGGTGTGAGAGCCTAAATGAACTTTGTATTGCTTTAAACGCGTTTTCAACCCCTGATTGTATACTTCAGGTGAAACTATCAAAATCTCCAAAATGAGCAAAAGCACAATGAAATTAATGCTGGAATCATCTTCAAGTTGCTAAAATACACTAATGACAGCAACAAGTTTGAGTCTCCAACATTTAGTTAAGGTGTGAGAGCCTAAATGAACTTTGTATTGCTTTAAATTCATTTTCAGCCCGATTGTACACTTCAGGTAAAACTGTCAAAATCTTCCAAATGAGCAAAAGCACAATGGAATTAATGCTGGAATCATCTTCAAGTTGCTAAAATACACTAATGACAGCAAAAAGTTTGAGTCTACAACATTTAGTTAAGGTGTGAGAGCCAAAATGAACTTTGTATTGCTTTAAATGCATTTTCAGCCCGATTGGACACTTCAGGTGAAACTGTCAAAATCTTCAAAATGAGCTAAAGCACAATGAAATGAATGCTGGAATCATCTTCAAGTTGCTAAAATACACTAATGACAGCAAAAAGTTTGAGTCTACAACATTTAGTTAAGGTGTGAGAGCCAAAATGAACTTTGTATTGCTTTAAATGCATTTTCAGCCTGATTGTACTTTTCAGGTGAAACTGTCAAAATCTTCAAAATGAGCAAAAGCACAATGAAATTAATGCTGGACTCATCTTCAAGTTGCTAAAATACACTAATGACAGCAAAAAGTTTGAGTCTACAACATTTTGTTAAGATGTGAGAGCCAAAATGAATTTTTTATTGCTTTAAATGCATTTTCAGCCCGATTGTACACTTCAGGTGAAACTGTCAAAATCTTCAAAATCAACATAAGCACAATGAAATTAAGGCTGGAACCATCTTCAGGATGCTAAAATACACTAATGACAGCAAAAAGTTTGAGTCTACAACATTTAGTTAAGGTGTGAGAGCCAAAATGAACTTTTTATTGCTTTAAATGCATTTTCAGCCCGATTGTACACTTCAGGTGAAACTGTCAAAATCTTCAAAATGAGCATAAGCACAAAGAAATTAATGCTGGAATCATCTTCAGGTTGCTAAAATACACTAATGACAGCAAAAAGTTTGAGTCTACAACATTTAGTTAAGGTGTGAGAGCCAAAATGAACTTTTTATTGCTTTAAATGCATTTTCAGCCCGATTGTACACTTCAGGTGAAACTGTCAAAATCTTCAAAATGAGCATAAGCACAATAAAATTAATACTGGAATCATCTTCAGGTTGCTAAAATACACTAATGACAGCAACAAGTTCGAGTCTACAACGTTTAGTTAAGGTGTGAGAGCCAAAATGAACTTTTTATTGCTTTAAATGCATTTTCAGCCCGATTGTACACTTCAGGTAAAACTGTCAAAATCTTCAAAATGAGCAAAAGCACAATGAAATTAATGCTGGAATCATCTTCAAGTTGCTAAAATACACTAATGACAGCAAAAAGTTTGAGTCTACAACATTTAGTTAAGGTGTGAGAGCCAAAATGAAATTTGTATTGCTTTAAATGCATTTTCAGCCCGATTGTACACTTCAGGTAAAACTGTCAAAATCTTCAAAATGAGCAAAAGCACAATGAAATTAATGCTGGAATCATCTTCAAGTTGCTAAAATAAACTAATGACAGCAAAAAGTTTTAGTCTATAACATTTAGCTAAGGTGTGAGAGCCAAAATGAACTTTGTATTGCTTTAAATGCATTTTTAGCCCAAATGTACACTTCAGGTGAAACTGTCAAAATCTTTAAAATGAGCAAAAGCACAATGAAATTAATGCTGGACTCATCTTCAAGTTGCTAAAATACACTAATGACAGCAAACAGTTTGAGTCTACAACATTTAGTTAAGGTGTGAGAGCCTAAATGAACTTTGTATTGCTTTAAATGCATTTTCAGCCTGATTGTACTTTTCAGGTAAAACTGTCAAAATCTTCAAAATGAGCAAAAGCACAATGAAATTAATGCTGGAATCATCTTCAAGTTGCTAAAATACACTAATGACAGCAAAAAGTTTTAGTCTACAACATTTAGTTAAGGTGTGAGAGCCAAAATGAAATTTGTATTGCTTTAAATGCATTCTCAGACCGAATGTACACTTCAGGTGAACCTGTCAAAATCTTCAAAATGAGCAAAAGCACAATGAAATTAATGCTGGAATCATCTTCAAGTTGCTAAAATACACTAATGACAGCAAAAAGTTTGAGTCTACAACATTTAGTTAAGGTGTGAGAGCCAAAATGAACTTTGTATTGCTTTAAATGCATTTTCAGCACGATTGTACACTTCAGGTGAAACTGTCAAAATCTTCAAAATGAGCTAAAGCACAATGAAATTAATGCTGGAATCATCTTCAAGTTGCTAAAATAAACTAATGACAGCAAAAAGTTTTAGTCTATAACATTTAGTTAAGGTGTGAGAGCCAAAATGAACTTTGTATTGCTTTAAATGCATTTTTAGCCCAAATGTACACTTCAGGTGAAACTGTCAAAATCTTTAAAATGAGCAAAAGCACAATGAAATTAATGCTGGACTCATCTTCAAGTTGCTAAAATACACTAATGACAGCAAACAGTTTGAGTCTACAACATTTAGTTAAGGTGTGAGAGCCTAAATGAACTTTGTATTGCTTTAAATGCATTTTCAGCCTGATTGTACTTTTCAGGTAAAACTGTCAAAATCTTCAAAATGAGCAAAAGCACAATGAAATTAATGCTGGAATCATCTTCAAGTTGCTAAAATACACTAATGACAGCAAAAAGTTTTAGTCTACAACATTTAGTTAAGGTGTGAGAGCCAAAATGAAATTTGTATTGCTTTAAATGCATTCTCAGACCGAATGTACACTTCAGGTGAACCTGTCAAAATCTTCAAAATGAGCAAAAGCACAATGAAATTAATGCTGGAATCATCTTCAAGTTGCTAAAATACACTAATGACAGCAAAAAGTTTGAGTCTACAACATTTAGTTAAGGTGTGAGAGCCAAAATGAACTTTGTATTGCTTTAAATGCATTTTCAGCACGATTGTACACTTCAGGTGAAACTGTCAAAATCTTCAAAATGAGCTAAAGCACAATGAAATGAATGCTGGAATCATCTTCAAGTTGCTAAAATACACTAATGACAGCAAAAAGTTTGAGTCTACAACATTTAGTTAAGGTGTGAGAGCCAAAATGAACTTTGTATTGCTTTAAATGCATTTTCAGCCTGATTGTACTTTTCAGGTGAAACTGTCAAAATCTTCAAAATGAGCAAAAGCACAATGAAATTAATGCTGGACTCATCTTCAAGTTGCTAAAATACACTAATGACAGCAAAAAGTTTGAGTCTACAACATTTTGTTAAGATGTGAGAGCCAAAATGAATTTTTTATTGCTTTAAATGCATTTTCAGCCCGATTGTACACTTCAGGTGAAACTGTCAAAATCTTCAAAATCAACATAAGCACAATGAAATTAAGGCTGGAACCATCTTCAGGATGCTAAAATACACTAATGACAGCAAAAAGTTTGAGTCTACAACATTTAGTTAAGGTGTGAGAGCCAAAATGAACTTTTTATTGCTTTAAATGCATTTTCAGCCCGATTGTACACTTCAGGTGAAACTGTCAAAATCTTCAAAATGAGCATAAGCACAAAGAAATTAATGCTGGAATCATCTTCAGGTTGCTAAAATACACTAATGACAGCAAAAAGTTTGAGTCTACAACATTTAGTTAAGGTGTGAGAGCCAAAATGAACTTTTTATTGCTTTAAATGCATTTTCAGCCCGATTGTACACTTCAGGTGAAACTGTCAAAATCTTCAAAATGAGCATAAGCACAATAAAATTAATACTGGAATCATCTTCAGGTTGCTAAAATACACTAATGACAGCAACAAGTTCGAGTCTACAACGTTTAGTTAAGGTGTGAGAGCCAAAATGAACTTTTTATTGCTTTAAATGCATTTTCAGCCCGATTGTACACTTCAGGTAAAACTGTCAAAATCTTCAAAATGAGCAAAAGCACAATGAAATTAATGCTGGAATCATCTTCAAGTTGCTAAAATACACTAATGACAGCAAAAAGTTTGAGTCTACAACATTTAGTTAAGGTGTGAGAGCCAAAATGAAATTTGTATTGCTTTAAATGCATTTTCAGCCCGATTGTACACTTCAGGTAAAACTGTCAAAATCTTCAAAATGAGCAAAAGCACAATGAAATTAATGCTGGAATCATCTTCAAGTTGCTAAAATAAACTAATGACAGCAAAAAGTTTTAGTCTATAACATTTAGCTAAGGTGTGAGAGCCAAAATGAACTTTGTATTGCTTTAAATGCATTTTTAGCCCAAATGTACACTTCAGGTGAAACTGTCAAAATCTTTAAAATGAGCAAAAGCACAATGAAATTAATGCTGGACTCATTTTCAAGTTGCTAAAATACACTAATGACAGCAAACAGTTTGAGTCTACAACATTTAGTTAAGGTGTGAGAGCCTAAATGAACTTTGTATTGCTTTAAATGCATTTTCAGCCTGATTGTACTTTTCAGGTAAAACTGTCAAAATCTTCAAAATGAGCAAAAGCACAATGAAATTAATGCTGGAATCATCTTCAAGTTGCTAAAATACACTAATGACAGCAAAAAGTTTTAGTCTACAACATTTAGTTAAGGTGTGAGAGCCAAAATGAAATTTGTATTGCTTTAAATGCATTCTCAGACCGAATGTACACTTCAGGTGAACCTGTCAAAATCTTCAAAATGAGCAAAAGCACAATGAAATTAATGCTGGAATCATCTTCAAGTTGCTAAAATACACTAATGACAGCAAAAAGTTTTAGTCTACAACATTTAGTTAAGGTGTGAGAGCCAAAATGAAATTTGTATTGCTTTAAATGCATTCTCAGACCGAATGTACACTTCAGGTGAACCTGTCAAAATCTTCAAAATGAGCAAAAGCACAATGAAATTAATGCTGGAATCATCTTCAAGTTGCTAAAATACACTAATGACAGCAAAAAGTTTGAGTCTACAACATTTAGTTAAGGTGTGAGAGGCAAAATGAACTTTGTATTGCTTTAAATGCATTTTCAGCACGATTGTACACTTCAGGTGAAACTGTCAAAATCTTCAAAATGAGCTAAAGCACAATGAAATTAATGCTGGAATCATCTTCAAGTTGCTAAAATAAACTAATGACAGCAAAAAGTTTTAGTCTATAACATTTAGTTAAGGTGTGAGAGCCAAAATGAACTTTGTATTGCTTTAAATGCATTTTTAGCCCAAATGTACACTTCAGGTGAAACTGTCAAAATCTTTAAAATGAGCAAAAGCACAATGAAATTAATGCTGGACTCATCTTCAAGTTGCTAAAATACACTAATGACAGCAAACAGTTTGAGTCTACAACATTTAGTTAAGGTGTGAGAGCCAAAATGAACTTTGTATTGCTTTAAACACGTTTTCAGCCCCTGATTGTACACTTCAGATGAAACTGTCAAAATCTTCAAAATGAGCAAAAGCACTATGAAATTAATGCTGGAATCATCTTCAAGTTGCTAAAATACACTAATGACAGCAACAAGTTTGAGTCTACAACATTTAGTTAAGGTGTGAGAGCCTAAATGAACTTTGTATTGCTTTAAACACGTTTTCAGGTGATTGTACACTTCAGGTGAAACTGTCAAAATCTTCAAAATGAGCAAAAGCACAATGAAATTAATGCTGGAATCATCTTCAAGTTGCTAAAATACACTAATGACAGCAAAAAGTTTGAGTCTACAACATTTAGTTAAGGTGTGAGAGCCAAAATTAACTTTGTATTGCTTTAAATGCATTTTCAGCCCGATTGTACTTTTCAGGTGAAACTGTCAAAAGCTTCAAAATGAGCAAAAGCACAATGAAATTAATGCTGGAATCATCTTCAAGTTGCTAAAATACACTAATGACAGCAAAAAGTTTGAGTCTACAACATTTAGTTAAGGTGTGAGAGCCTAAATGAACTTTGTATTGCTTTAAACAAGTTTCAGCCCCTGATTATACACTTCAGGTGAAACTGTCAAAATCTTCAAAATGAGCATAAGCACAATAAAATTAATACTGGAATCATCTTCAATTTGCTAAAATACACTAATGACAGCAAAAAGTTTGAGTCCACAACATTTAGTTGAGGTGTGAGAGACAAAATGAACTTTTTATTGCTTTAAATGCATTTTCAGCCCGATTGTACACTTCAGATGAAACTGTCAAAATCTTCAAAATCAACATAAGCACAATGAAATTAAGGCTGGAACCATTTTCAGGATACTAAAATACACTAATGACAGCAAAAAGTTTGAGTCTACAACATTTAGTTAAGGTGTGAGAGCCAAAATGAACTTTTTATTGCTTTAAATGCATTTTCAGCCCGATTGTACACTTCAGGTGAAACTGTCAAAATCTTCAAAATGAGCATAAGCACAATGAAATTAACGCTGGAACCATCTTCAGGATGCTAAAATACACTAATGACAGCAAAAAGTTTGAGTCTACAACATTTAGTTAAGGTGTGAGAGCCAAAATGAACTTTTTATTGCTTTAAATGCATTTTCAGCCCGATTGTACACTTCAGGTAAAACTGTCAAAACCCTCAAAATGAGCAAAAGCACAATGAAATTAATGCTGGAATCATCTTCAAGTTGCTAAAATACACTAATGACAGCAAACAGTTTTAGTCTACAACATTTAGTTAAAGTGTGAGAGCCCAAATGAAATTTGTATTGCTTTAAATGCATTCTCAGACCGAATGTACACTTCAGGTGAACCTGTCAAAATCTTCAAAATGAGCAAAAGCACAATGAAATTAATGCTGGAATCATCTTCAAGTTGCTAAAATACACTAATGACAGCAAAAAGTTTGAGTCTACAACATTTAGTTAAGGTGTGAGAGCCTAAATGAACTTTGTATTGCTTTAAATGCATTTTAAGCCCGATTGTACACTTCAGGTAAAACTGTCAAAATCTTCAAAATGAGCAAAAGCACAATGAAATTAATGCTGGAATCATCTTCAAGTTGCTAAAATAAACTAATGACAGCAAAAAGTTTTAGTCTACAACATTTAGTTAAGGTGTGAGAGCCAAAATGAACTTTGTATTGCTTTAAATGCATTTTCAGCCCGAATGTACACTTCAGGTGAAACTGTCAAAATCTTCAAAATGAGTAAAAGCACAATGAAATTAATGCTGGACTCATCTTCAAGTTGCTAAAATACACTAATGACAACAAAAAGTTTGAGTCTACAACATTTAGTTAAGGTGTGAGAGCCAAAATGAACTTTGTATTGCTTTAAATGCATTTTCAGCACGATTGTACACTTCAGGTGAAACTGTCAAAATCTTCAAAATGAGCAAAAGCACAATGAAATTAATGCTGGAATCATCTTCAAGTTGCTAAAATACACTAATGACAGCAAAAAGTTTGAGTCTACACCATTTAGTTAAGGTGTGAGAGCCTAAATGAACTTTGTATTGCTTTAAACACGTTTTCAGCCCCTGATTGTACACTTCAGGTGAAACTGTCAAAATCTTCAAAATGAGCAAAAGCACAATGAAATTAATGCTGGACTCATCTTCAAGTTGCTAAAATACACTAATGACAGCAAGAAGTTTGAGTCTACAACATTTAGTTAAGGTGTGAGAGCCAAAATGAACTTTGTATTGCTTTAAATGCATTTTCAGCCCCTGATTGTACACTTCAGGTGAAACTGTCAAAATCTTCAAAATGAGAAAAAGCACAATGAAATTAATGCTGGAATCATCTTCAAGTTGCTAAAATACACTAATGACAGCAACAAGTTTGAGTCTACAACATTTAGTTAAGGTGTGAGAGCCTAAATGAACTTTGTATTGCTTTAAACACGTTTTCAGCCCCTGATTGTACACTTCAGGTGAAACTGTCAAAATCTTCAAAATGAGCAAAAGCACTATGAAATTAATGTTGGAATCATCTTCAAGTTGCTAAATTACACTAATGACAGCAACAAGTTTGAGTCTACAACATTTAGTTAAGGTGTGAGAGCCTAAATGAACTTTGTATTGCTTTAAATGCATTTTCAGCCCGATTGTACACTTCAGGTAAAACTGTCAAAATCTTCAAAATGAGCAAAAGCACAATGAAATTAATGCTGGAATCATCTTCAAGTTGCTAAAATACACTAATGACAGCAAAAAGTTTGTGTCTACAACATTTAGTTAAGGTGTGAGAGCCAAAAGGAACTTTTTATTGCTGTAAACGCGTTTTCAGCACCTGAATGTACACTTCAGGTGAAACTGTCAAAATCTTCAAAATGAGCAAAAGCACAATGAAATTAATGCTGGAATCATCTTCAAGTTGCTAAAATACACTAATGACAGCAAAAAGTTTGAGTCTACAACATTTAGTTAAGGTGTGAGAGCAAAAATTAACTTTGTATTGCTTTAAATGCATTTTCAGCCCGATAGTACACTTCAGGTGAAACTGTCAAAATCTTCAAAATGAGCAAAAGCACAATGAAATTAATGCTGGAATCATCTTCAAGTTGCTAAAATAAACTAATGACAGCAAAAAGTTTTAGTCTACAACATTTAGTTAAGGTGTGAGAGCCAAAATGAACTTTTTATTGCTTTAAATGCATTTTCAGCCCGATTGTACACTTCAGGTGAAACTGTCAAAATCTTCAAAATGAGCATAAGCACAATACAATTAATACTGGAATCATCTTCAGGTTGCTAAAATACACTAATGACAGCAACAAGTTCGAGTCTACAACGTTTAGTTAAGGTGTGAGAGCCTAAATGAACTTTTTATTGCTTTAAATGCATTTTCAGCCCGATTGTACACTTCAGGTGAAACTGTCAAAATCTTCAAAATGAGCAAAAGCACAATGAAATTAATGCTGGAATCATATTCAGGTTGCTAAAATACACTAATGACAGCAAACAGTTTTAGTCTACAACATTTAGTTAAAGTGTGAGAGCCAAAATGAAATTTGTATTGCTTTAAATGCATTCTCAGACCGAATGTACACTTCAGGTGAACCTGTCAAAATCTTCAAAATGAGCAAAAGCACAATGAAATTAATGCTGGAATCATCTTCAAGTTGCTAAAATACACTAATGACAGCAAAAAGTTTGAGTCTACAACATTTAGTTAAGGTGTGAGAGCCTAAATTAACTTTGTATTGCTTTAAATGCATTTTCAGCCCGATTGTACACTTCAGGTAAAACTGTCAAAATCTTCAAAATGAGCAAAAGCACAATGAAATTAATGCTGGAATCATCTTCAAGTTGCTAAAATAAACTAATGACAGCAAAAAGTTTTAGTCTACAACATTTAGTTAAGGTGTGAGAGCCAAAATGAACTTTGTATTGCTTTAAATGCATTTTCAGCCCGAATGTACACTTCAGGTGAAACTGTCAAAATCTTCAAAATGAGCAAAAGCACAATGAAATTAATGCTGGACTCATCTTCAAGTTGCTAAAATACACTAATGACAGCAAAAAGTTTGAGTCTACAACATTTAGTTAAGGTGTGAGAGCCAAAATGAACTTTTTATTGCTTTAAATGCATTTTCAGCCCGATTGTACACTTCAGGTGAAACTGTCAAAATCTTCAAAATGAGCATAAGCACAATACAATTAATACTGGAATCATCTTCAGGTTGCTAAAATACACTAATGACAGCAACAAGTTCGAGTCTACAACGTTTAGTTAAGGTGTGAGAGCCTAAATGAACTTTTTATTGCTTTAAATGCATTTTCAGCCCGATTGTACACTTCAGGTGAAACTGTCAAAATCTTCAAAATGAGCAAAAGCACAATGAAATTAATGCTGGAATCATATTCAGGTTGCTAAAATATACTAATGACAGCAAAAAGTTTGAGTCCACAACATTTAGTTAAGGTGTGAGAGCCAAAATGAACTTGTTATTGCTTTAAATGCATTTTCAGCCCGATTGTACACTTCAGATGAAACTGTCAAAATCTTCAAAATCAACATAAGCACAATGAAATTAAGGCTGGAACCATTTTCAGGATGCTAAAATACACTAATGACAGCAAAAAGTTTGAGTCTACAACATTTAGTTAAGGTGTGAGAGCCAAAATGAACTTTTTATTGCTTTAAATGCATTTTCAGCCCGATTGTACACTTCAGGTGAAACTGTCAAAATCTTCAAAATGAGCATAAGCACAATGAAATTAACGCTGGAACCTTCTTCAGGATGCTAAAATACACTAATGACAGCAAAAAGTTTGAGTCACTACATTTAGTTAAGGTGTGAGAGCCAAAATGAACTTTTTATTGCTTTAAATGCATTTTCAGCCCGATTGTACACTTCAGGTGAAACTGTCAAAATCTTCAAAATGAGCATAAGCACAAAGAAATTAATGCTGGAATCATCTTCAGGTTGCTAAAATACACTAATGACAGCAAAAAGTTCGAGTCACTACATTTAGTTAAGGTGTGAGAGCCAAAATGAACTTTTTATTGCTTTAAATGCATTTTCAGCCCGATTGTACACTTCAGGTAAAACTGTCAAAATCTTCAAAATGAGCAAAAGCACAATGAAATTAATGCTGGAATCATCTTCAAGTTGCTAAAATACACTAATGACAGCAAACAGTTTTAGTCTACAACATTTAGTTAAAGTGTGAGAGCCAAAATGAAATTTGTATTGCTTTAAATGCATTCTCAGACCGAATGTACACTTCAGGTGAACCTGTCAAAATCTTCAAAATGAGCAAAAGCACAATGAAATTAATGCTGGAATCATCTTCAAGTTGCTAAAATACACTAATGACAGCAAAAAGTTTGAGTCTACAACATTTAGTTAAGGTGTGAGAGCCTAAATTAACTTTGTATTGCTTTAAATGCCTTTTCAGCCCGATTGTACACTTCAGGTAAAACTGTCAAAATCTTCAAAATGAGCAAAAGCACAATGAAATTAATGCTGGAATCATCTTCAAGTTGCTAAAATAAACTAATGACAGCAAAAAGTTTTAGTCTACAACATTTAGTTAAGGTGTGAGAGCCAAAATGAACTTTGTATTGCTTTAAATGCATTTTCAGCCCGAATGTACACTTCAGGTGAAACTGTCAAAATCTTCAAAATGAGCAAAAGCACAATGAAATTAATGCTGGACTCATCTTCAAGTTGCTAAAATACACTAATGACAGCAAAAAGTTTGAGTCTACAACATTTAGTTAAGGTGTGAGAGCCAAAATGAACTTTTTATTGCTTTAAATGCATTTTCAGCCCGATTGTACACTTCAGGTGAAACTGTCAAAATCTTCAAAATGAGCATAAGCACAAAGAAATTAATGCTGGAATCATATTCAGGTTGCTAAAATATACTAATGACAGCAAAAAGTTTGAGTCCACAACATTTAGTTAAGGTGTGAGAGCCAAAATAAACTTTTTATTGCTTTAAATGAATTTTCAGCCCGATTGTACACTTCAGATGAAACTGTCAAAATCTTCAAAATCAACATAAGCACAATGAAATTAAGGCTGGAACCATTTTCAGGATGCTAAAATACACTAATGACAGCAAAAAGTTTGAGTCTACAACATTTAGTTAAGGTGTGAGAGCCAAAATGAACTTTTTATTGCTTTAAATGCATTTTCAGCCCGATTGTACACTTCAGGTGAAACTGTCAAAATCTTCAAAATGAGCATAAGCACAATGAAATTAACGCTGGAACCATCTTCAGGATGCTAAAAAACACTAATGACAGCAAAAAGTTTGAGTCTACAACATTTAGTTAAGGTGTGAGAGCCAAAATGAACTTTTTATTGCTTTAAATGCATTTTCAACCCGATTGTACACTTCAGGTGAAACTGTCAAAATCTTCAAAATGAGCATAAGCACAAAGAAATTAATGCTGGAATCATCTTCAGGTTGCTAAAATACACTAATGACAGCAAAAAGTTTGAGTCTACAACATTTAGTTAAGGTGTGAGAGCCAAAATGAACTTTTTATTGCTTTAAATTCATTTTCAGCCCGATTGTACACTTCAGGGGAAACTGTCAAAATCTTCAAAATGAGCATAAGCACAAAGAAATTAATGCTGGAATCATCTTAAGGTTGCTAAAATACACTAATGACAGCAAAAAGTTTGAGTCTACAACATTTAGTTAAGGTGTGAGAGCCAAAATGAACTTTGTATTGCTTTAAATGCATTTTCAGCCAGATTGTACACTTCAGGTGAAACTGTCAAAATCTTCAAAATGAGAATAAGTACAATGAAATTAAGGCTGGAACCATCTTCAAGATGCTAAAATACACTAATGACAGCAAAAAGTTTGAGTCTACTACATTTAGTTAAGGTGTGAGAGCCAAAATGAACTTTTTATTGCTTTAAATGCATTTTCAGCCCGATTGTACACTTCAGGTAAAACTGTCAAAACCCTCAAAATGAGCAAAAGCACAATGAAATTAATGCTGGAATCATCTTCAAGTTGCTAAAATACACTAATGACAGCAAACAGTTTTAGTCTACAACATTTAGTTAAAGTGTGAGAGCCCAAATGAAATTTGTATTGCTTTAAATGCAATCTCAGACCGAATGTACACTTCAGGTGAACCTGTCAAAATCTTCAAAATGAGCAAAAGCACAATGAAATTAATGCTGGAATCATCTTCAAGTTGCTAAAATACACTAATGACAGCAAAAAGTTTGAGTCTACAACATTTAGTTAAGGTGTGAGAGCCTAAATGAACTTTGTATTGCTTTAAATGCATTTTCAGCCCGATTGTACACTTCAGGTAAAACTGTCAAAATCTTCAAAATGAGCAAAAGCACAATGAAATTAATGCTGGAATCATCTTCAAGTTGCTAAAATAAACTAATGACAGCAAAAAGTTTTAGTCTACAACATTTAGTTAAGGTGTGAGAGCCAAAATGAACTTTGTATTGCTTTAAATGCATTTTCAGCCCGAATGTACACTTCAGGTGAAACTGTCAAAATCTTCAAAATGAGTAAAAGCACAATGAAATTAATGCTGGACTCATCTTCAAGTTGCTAAAATACACTAATGACAACAAAAAGTTTGAGTCTACAACATTTAGTTAAGGTGTGAGAGCCAAAATGAACTTTGTATTGCTTTAAATGCATTTTCAGCACGATTGTACACTTCAGGTGAAACTGTCAAAATCTTCAAAATGAGCAAAAGCACAATGAAATTAATGCTGGAATCATCTTCAAGTTGCTAAAATACACTAATGACAGCAAAAAGTTTGAGTCTACAACATTTAGTTAAGGTGTGAGAGCCTAAATGAACTTTGTATTGCTTTAAACACGTTTTCAGCCCCTGATTGTACACTTCAGGTGAAACTGTCAAAATCTTCAAAATGAGCAAAAGCACAATGAAATTAATGCTGGACTCATCTTCAAGTTGCTAAAATACACTAATGACAGCAAAAAGTTTGAGTCTACAACATTTAGTTAAGGTGTGAGAGCCAAAATGAACTTTGTATTGCTTTAAATGCATTTTCAGCCCCTGATTGTACACTTCAGGTGAAACTGTCAAAATCTTCAAAATGAGCAAAAGCACAATGAAATTAATGCTGGAATCATCTTCAAGTTGCTAAAATACACTAATGACAGCAAAAAGTTTGAGTCTACAACATTTAGTTAAGGTGTGAGAGCCTAAATGAACTTTGTATTGCTTTAAACACGTTTTCAGCCCCTGATTGTACACTTCAGGTGAAACTGTCAAAATCTTCAAAATGAGCAAAAGCACTATGAAATTAATGTTGGAATCATCTTCAAGTTGCTAAATTACACTAATGACAGCAACAAGTTTGAGTCTACAACATTTAGTTAAGGTGTGAGAGCCTAAATGAACTTTGTATTGCTTTAAATGCATTTTCAGCCCGATTGTACACTTCAGGTAAAACTGTCAAAATCTTCAAAATGAGCAAAAGCACAATGAAATTAATGCTGGAATCATCTTCAAGTTGCTAAAATACACTAATGACAGCAAAAAGTTTGTGTCTACAACATTTAGTTAAGGTGTGAGAGCCAAAAGGAACTTTTTATTGCTGTAAACGCGTTTTCAGCACCTGAATGTACACTTCAGGTGAAACTGTCAAAATCTTCAAAATGAGCAAAAGCACAATGAAATTAATGCTGGAATCATCTTCAAGTTGCTAAAATACACTAATGACAGCAAAAAGTTTGAGTCTACAACATTTAGTTAAGGTGTGAGAGCAAAAATTAACTTTGTATTGCTTTAAATGCATTTTCAGCCCGATAGTACACTTCAGGTGAAACTGTCAAAATCTTCAAAATGAGCAAAAGCACAATGAAATTAATGCTGGAATCATCTTCAAGTTGCTAAAATAAACTAATGACAGCAAAAAGTTTTAGTCTACAACATTTAGTTAAGGTGTGAGAGCCAAAATGAACTTTTTATTGCTTTAAATGCATTTTCAGCCCGATTGTACACTTCAGGTGAAACTGTCAAAATCTTCAAAATGAGCATAAGCACAATACAATTAATACTGGAATCATCTTCAGGTTGCTAAAATACACTAATGACAGCAACAAGTTCGAGTCTACAACGTTTAGTTAAGGTGTGAGAGCCTAAATGAACTTTTTATTGCTTTAAATGCATTTTCAGCCCGATTGTACACTTCAGGTGAAACTGTCAAAATCTTCAAAATGAGCAAAAGCACAATGAAATTAATGCTGGAATCATATTCAGGTTGCTAAAATACACTAATGACAGCAAACAGTTTTAGTCTACAACATTTAGTTAAAGTGTGAGAGCCAAAATGAAATTTGTATTGCTTTAAATGCATTCTCAGACCGAATGTACACTTCAGGTGAACCTGTCAAAATCTTCAAAATGAGCAAAAGCACAATGAAATTAATGCTGGAATCATCTTCAAGTTGCTAAAATACACTAATGACAGCAAAAAGTTTGAGTCTACAACATTTAGTTAAGGTGTGAGAGCCTAAATTAACTTTGTATTGCTTTAAATGCATTTTCAGCCCGATTGTACACTTCAGGTAAAACTGTCAAAATCTTCAAAATGAGCAAAAGCACAATGAAATTAATGCTGGAATCATCTTCAAGTTGCTAAAATAAACTAATGACAGCAAAAAGTTTTAGTCTACAACATTTAGTTAAGGTGTGAGAGCCAAAATGAACTTTGTATTGCTTTAAATGCATTTTCAGCCCGAATGTACACTTCAGGTGAAACTGTCAAAATCTTCAAAATGAGCAAAAGCACAATGAAATTAATGCTGGACTCATCTTCAAGTTGCTAAAATACACTAATGACAGCAAAAAGTTTGAGTCTACAACATTTAGTTAAGGTGTGAGAGCCAAAATGAACTTTTTATTGCTTTAAATGCATTTTCAGCCCGATTGTACACTTCAGGTGAAACTGTCAAAATCTTCAAAATGAGCATAAGCACAATACAATTAATACTGGAATCATCTTCAGGTTGCTAAAATACACTAATGACAGCAACAAGTTCGAGTCTACAACGTTTAGTTAAGGTGTGAGAGCCTAAATGAACTTTTTATTGCTTTAAATGCATTTTCAGCCCGATTGTACACTTCAGGTGAAACTGTCAAAATCTTCAAAATGAGCAAAAGCACAATGAAATTAATGCTGGAATCATATTCAGGTTGCTAAAATATACTAATGACAGCAAAAAGTTTGAGTCCACAACATTTAGTTAAGGTGTGAGAGCCAAAATGAACTTGTTATTGCTTTAAATGCATTTTCAGCCCGATTGTACACTTCAGATGAAACTGTCAAAATCTTCAAAATCAACATAAGCACAATGAAATTAAGGCTGGAACCATTTTCAGGATGCTAAAATACACTAATGACAGCAAAAAGTTTGAGTCTACAACATTTAGTTAAGGTGTGAGAGCCAAAATGAACTTTTTATTGCTTTAAATGCATTTTCAGCCCGATTGTACACTTCAGGTGAAACTGTCAAAATCTTCAAAATGAGCATAAGCACAATGAAATTAACGCTGGAACCTTCTTCAGGATGCTAAAATACACTAATGACAGCAAAAAGTTTGAGTCACTACATTTAGTTAAGGTGTGAGAGCCAAAATGAACTTTTTATTGCTTTAAATGCATTTTCAGCCCGATTGTACACTTCAGGTGAAACTGTCAAAATCTTCAAAATGAGCATAAGCACAAAGAAATTAATGCTGGAATCATCTTCAGGTTGCTAAAATACACTAATGACAGCAAAAAGTTCGAGTCACTACATTTAGTTAAGGTGTGAGAGCCAAAATGAACTTTTTATTGCTTTAAATGCATTTTCAGCCCGATTGTACACTTCAGGTAAAACTGTCAAAATCTTCAAAATGAGCAAAAGCACAATGAAATTAATGCTGGAATCATCTTCAAGTTGCTAAAATACACTAATGACAGCAAACAGTTTTAGTCTACAACATTTAGTTAAAGTGTGAGAGCCAAAATGAAATTTGTATTGCTTTAAATGCATTCTCAGACCGAATGTACACTTCAGGTGAACCTGTCAAAATCTTCAAAATGAGCAAAAGCACAATGAAATTAATGCTGGAATCATCTTCAAGTTGCTAAAATACACTAATGACAGCAAAAAGTTTGAGTCTACAACATTTAGTTAAGGTGTGAGAGCCTAAATTAACTTTGTATTGCTTTAAATGCCTTTTCAGCCCGATTGTACACTTCAGGTAAAACTGTCAAAATCTTCAAAATGAGCAAAAGCACAATGAAATTAATGCTGGAATCATCTTCAAGTTGCTAAAATAAACTAATGACAGCAAAAAGTTTTAGTCTACAACATTTAGTTAAGGTGTGAGAGCCAAAATGAACTTTGTATTGCTTTAAATGCATTTTCAGCCCGAATGTACACTTCAGGTGAAACTGTCAAAATCTTCAAAATGAGCAAAAGCACAATGAAATTAATGCTGGACTCATCTTCAAGTTGCTAAAATACACTAATGACAGCAAAAAGTTTGAGTCTACAACATTTAGTTAAGGTGTGAGAGCCAAAATGAACTTTTTATTGCTTTAAATGCATTTTCAGCCCGATTGTACACTTCAGGTGAAACTGTCAAAATCTTCAAAATGAGCATAAGCACAAAGAAATTAATGCTGGAATCATATTCAGGTTGCTAAAATATACTAATGACAGCAAAAAGTTTGAGTCCACAACATTTAGTTAAGGTGTGAGAGCCAAAATAAACTTTTTATTGCTTTAAATGAATTTTCAGCCCGATTGTACACTTCAGATGAAACTGTCAAAATCTTCAAAATCAACATAAGCACAATGAAATTAAGGCTGGAACCATTTTCAGGATGCTAAAATACACTAATGACAGCAAAAAGTTTGAGTCTACAACATTTAGTTAAGGTGTGAGAGCCAAAATGAACTTTTTATTGCTTTAAATGCATTTTCAGCCCGATTGTACACTTCAGGTGAAACTGTCAAAATCTTCAAAATGAGCATAAGCACAATGAAATTAACGCTGGAACCATCTTCAGGATGCTAAAAAACACTAATGACAGCAAAAAGTTTGAGTCTACAACATTTAGTTAAGGTGTGAGAGCCAAAATGAACTTTTTATTGCTTTAAATGCATTTTCAACCCGATTGTACACTTCAGGTGAAACTGTCAAAATCTTCAAAATGAGCATAAGCACAAAGAAATTAATGCTGGAATCATCTTCAGGTTGCTAAAATACACTAATGACAGCAAAAAGTTTGAGTCTACAACATTTAGTTAAGGTGTGAGAGCCAAAATGAACTTTTTATTGCTTTAAATTCATTTTCAGCCCGATTGTACACTTCAGGGGAAACTGTCAAAATCTTCAAAATGAGCATAAGCACAAAGAAATTAATGCTGGAATCATCTTAAGGTTGCTAAAATACACTAATGACAGCAAAAAGTTTGAGTCTACAACATTTAGTTAAGGTGTGAGAGCCAAAATGAACTTTGTATTGCTTTAAATGCATTTTCAGCCAGATTGTACACTTCAGGTGAAACTGTCAAAATCTTCAAAATGAGAATAAGTACAATGAAATTAAGGCTGGAACCATCTTCAAGATGCTAAAATACACTAATGACAGCAAAAAGTTTGAGTCTACTACATTTAGTTAAGGTGTGAGAGCCAAAATGAACTTTTTATTGCTTTAAATGCATTTTCAGCCCGATTGTACACTTCAGGTAAAACTGTCAAAACCCTCAAAATGAGCAAAAGCACAATGAAATTAATGCTGGAATCATCTTCAAGTTGCTAAAATACACTAATGACAGCAAACAGTTTTAGTCTACAACATTTAGTTAAAGTGTGAGAGCCCAAATGAAATTTGTATTGCTTTAAATGCAATCTCAGACCGAATGTACACTTCAGGTGAACCTGTCAAAATCTTCAAAATGAGCAAAAGCACAATGAAATTAATGCTGGAATCATCTTCAAGTTGCTAAAATACACTAATGACAGCAAAAAGTTTGAGTCTACAACATTTAGTTAAGGTGTGAGAGCCTAAATGAACTTTGTATTGCTTTAAATGCATTTTCAGCCCGATTGTACACTTCAGGTAAAACTGTCAAAATCTTCAAAATGAGCAAAAGCACAATGAAATTAATGCTGGAATCATCTTCAAGTTGCTAAAATAAACTAATGACAGCAAAAAGTTTTAGTCTACAACATTTAGTTAAGGTGTGAGAGCCAAAATGAACTTTGTATTGCTTTAAATGCATTTTCAGCCCGAATGTACACTTCAGGTGAAACTGTCAAAATCTTCAAAATGAGTAAAAGCACAATGAAATTAATGCTGGACTCATCTTCAAGTTGCTAAAATACACTAATGACAACAAAAAGTTTGAGTCTACAACATTTAGTTAAGGTGTGAGAGCCAAAATGAACTTTGTATTGCTTTAAATGCATTTTCAGCACGATTGTACACTTCAGGTGAAACTGTCAAAATCTTCAAAATGAGCAAAAGCACAATGAAATTAATGCTGGAATCATCTTCAAGTTGCTAAAATACACTAATGACAGCAAAAAGTTTGAGTCTACAACATTTAGTTAAGGTGTGAGAGCCTAAATGAACTTTGTATTGCTTTAAACACGTTTTCAGCCCCTGATTGTACACTTCAGGTGAAACTGTCAAAATCTTCAAAATGAGCAAAAGCACAATGAAATTAATGCTGGACTCATCTTCAAGTTGCTAAAATACACTAATGACAGCAAAAAGTTTGAGTCTACAACATTTAGTTAAGGTGTGAGAGCCAAAATGAACTTTGTATTGCTTTAAATGCATTTTCAGCCCCTGATTGTACACTTCAGGTGAAACTGTCAAAATCTTCAAAATGAGCAAAAGCACAATGAAATTAATGCTGGAATCATCTTCAAGTTGCTAAAATACACTAATGACAGCAAAAAGTTTGAGTCTACAACATTTAGTTAAGGTGTGAGAGCCTAAATGAACTTTGTATTGCTTTAAACACGTTTTCAGCCCCTGATTGTACACTTCAGGTGAAACTGTCAAAATCTTCAAAATGAGCAAAAGCACTATGAAATTAATGTTGGAATCATCTTCAAGTTGCTAAATTACACTAATGACAGCAACAAGTTTGAGTCTACAACATTTAGTTAAGGTGTGAGAGCCTAAATGAACTTTGTATTGCTTTAAACAAGTTTCAGCCCCTGATTATACACTTCAGGTGAAACTGTCAAAATCTTCAAAATGAGCATAAGCACAATAAAATTAATACTGGAATCATCTTCAGGTTGCTAAAATACACTAATGACAGCAACAAGTTCGAGTCTACAACGTTTAGTTAAGGTGTGAGAGCCTAAATGAACTTTTTATTGCTTTAAATGCATTTTCAGCCCGATTGTACACTTCAGGTGAAACTGTCAAAATCTTCAAAATGAGCAAAAGCACAATGAAATTAATGCTGGAATCATATTCAGGTTGCTAAAATATACTAATGACAGCAAAAAGTTTGAGTCCACAACATTTAGTTAAGGTGTGAGAGCCAAAATGAACTTGTTATTGCTTTAAATGCATTTTCAGCCCGATTGTACACTTCAGATGAAACTGTCAAAATCTTCAAAATCAACATAAGCACAATGAAATTAAGGCTGGAACCATTTTCAGGATGCTAAAATACACTAATGACAGCAAAAAGTTTGAGTCTACAACATTTAGTTAAGGTGTGAGAGCCAAAATGAACTTTTTATTGCTTTAAATGCATTTTCAGCCCGATTGTACACTTCAGGTGAAACTGTCAAAATCTTCAAAATGAGCATAAGCACAATGAAATTAACGCTGGAACCTTCTTCAGGATGCTAAAATACACTAATGACAGCAAAAAGTTTGAGTCACTACATTTAGTTAAGGTGTGAGAGCCAAAATGAACTTTTTATTGCTTTAAATGCATTTTCAGCCCGATTGTACACTTCAGGTGAAACTGTCAAAATCTTCAAAATGAGCATAAGCACAAAGAAATTAATGCTGGAATCATCTTCAGGTTGCTAAAATACACTAATGACAGCAAAAAGTTTGAGTCACTACATTTAGTTAAGGTGTGAGAGCCAAAATGAACTTTTTATTGCTTTAAATGCATTTTCAGCCCGATTGTACACTTCAGGTGAAACTGTCAAAATCTTCAAAATGAGCAAAAGCACAATGAAATTAATGCTGGAATCATCTTCAAGTTGCTAAAATACACTAATGACAGCAAACAGTTTTAGTCTACAACATTTAGTTAAAGTGTGAGAGCCAAAATGAAATTTGTATTGCTTTAAATGCATTCTCAGACCGAATGTACACTTCAGGTGAACCTGTCAAAATCTTCAAAATGAGCAAAAGCACAATGAAATTAATGCTGGAATCATCTTCAAGTTGCTAAAATACACTAATGACAGCAAAAAGTTTGAGTCTACAACATTTAGTTAAGGTGTGAGAGCCTAAATGAACTTTGTATTGCTTTAAATGCATTTTCAGCCCGATTGTACACTTCAGGTAAAACTGTCAAAATCTTCAAAATGAGCAAAAGCACAATGAAATTAATGCTGGAATCATCTTCAAGTTGCTAAAATAAACTAATGACAGCAAAAAGTTTTAGTCTACAACATTTAGTTAAGGTGTGAGAGCCAAAATGAACTTTGTATTGCTTTAAATGCATTTTCAGCCCGAATGTACACTTCAGGTGAAACTGTCAAAATCTTCAAAATGAGCAAAAGCACAATGAAATTAATGCTGGACTCATCTTCAAGTTGCTAAAATACACTAATGACAGCAAAAAGTTTGAGTCTACAACATTTAGTTAAGGTGTGAGAGCCAAAATGAACTTTTTATTGCTTTAAATGCATTTTCAGCCCGATTGTACACTTCAGGTGAAACTGTCAAAATCTTCAAAATGAGCATAAGCACAAATAAATTAATGCTGGAATCATATTCAGGTTGCTAAAATATACTAATGACAGCAAAAAGTTTGAGTCCACAACATTTAGTTAAGGTGTGAGAGCCAAAATGAACTTTTTATTGCTTTAAATGCATTTTCAGCCCGATTGTACACTTCAGATGAAACTGTCAAAATCTTCAAAATCAACATAAGCACAATGAAATTAAGGCTGGAACCATTTTCAGGATGCTAAAATACACTAATGACAGCAAAAAGTTTGAGTCTACAACATTTAGTTAAGGTGTGAGAGCCAAAATGAACTTTTTATTGCTTTAAATGCATTTTCAGCCCGATTGTACACTTCAGGTGAAACTGTCAAAATCTTCAAAATGAGCATAAGCACAATGAAATTAACGCTGGAACCAGCTTCAGGATGCTAAAATACACTAATGACAGCAAAAAGTTTGAGTCTACAACATTTAGTTAAGGTGTGAGAGCCAAAATGAACTTTTTATTGCTTTAAATGCATTTTCAGCCCGATTGTACACTTCAGGTGAAACTGTCAAAATCTTCAAAATGAGCATAAGCACAAATAAATTAATGCTGGAATCATCTTCAGGTTGCTAAAATACACTAATGACAGCAAAAAGTTTGAGTCTACAACATTTAGTTAAGGTGTGAGAGCCAAAATGAACTTTGTATTGCTTTAAATGCATTTTCAGCCCGATTGTACACTTCAGGTGAAACTGTCAAAATCTTCAAAATGAGCATAAGTACAATGAAATTAAGGCTGGAACCATCTTCAGGATGCTAAAATACACTAATGACAGCAAAAAGTTTGAGTCTACAACATTTAGTTAAGGTGTGAGAGCCTAAATGAACTTTGTATTGCTTTAAATGCATTTTCAGCCCGATTGTACACTTCAGGTAAAACTGTCAAAATCTTCAAAATGAGCAAAAGCACAATGAAATTAATGCTGGAATCATCTTCAAGTTGCTAAAATAAACTAATGACAGCAAAAAGTTTTAGTCTACAACATTTAGTTAAGGTGTGAGAGCCAAAATGAACTTTGTATTGCTTTAAATGCATTTTCAGCCCGAATGTACACTTCAGGTGAAACTGTCAAAATCTTCAAAATGAGCAAAAGCACAATGAAATTAATGCTGGACTCATCTTCAAGTTGCTAAAATACACTAATGACAGCAAAAAGTTTGAGTCTACAACATTTAGTTAAGGTGTGAGAGCCAAAATGAACTTTGTATTGCTTTAAATGCATTTTCAGCACGATTGTACACTTCAGGTGAAACTGTCAAAATCTTCAAAATGAGCAAAAGCACAATGAAATTAATGCTGGAATCATCTTCAAGTTGCTAAAATACACTAATGACAGCAAAAAGTTTGAGTCTACAACATTTAGTTAAGGTGTGAGAGCCTAAATGAACTTTGTATTGCTTTAAACACGTTTTCAGCCCCTGATTGTACACTTCAGGTGAAACTGTCAAAATCTTCAAAATGAGCAAAAGCACTATGAAATTAATGTTGGAATCATCTTCAAGTTGCTAAATTACACTAATGACAGCAACAAGTTTGAGTCTACAACATTTAGTTAAGGTGTGAGAGCCTAAATGAACTTTGTATTGCTTTAAATGCATTTTCAGCACGATTGTACACTTCAGGTGAAACTGTCAAAATCTTCAAAATGAGCAAAAGCACAATGAAATTAATGCTGGACTCATCTTCAAGTTGCTAAAATACACTAATGACAGCAAAAAGTTTGAGTCTACAACATTTTGTTAAGATGTGAGAGCCAAAATGAATTTTTTATTGCTTTAAATGCATTTTCAGCCCGATTGTACACTTCAGGTGAAAATGTCAAAATCTTCAAAATCAACATAACCACAATGAAATTAAGGCTGGAACCATCTTCAGGTTGCTAAAATACACTAATGACAGCAAAAAGTTCGAGTCCACAACATTTAGTTAAGGTGTGAGAGCCAAAATGAACTTTTTATTGCTTTAAATGCATTTTCAGCCCGATTGTACACTTCAGGTGAAACTGTCAAAATCTTCAAAATGAGCATAAGCACAAAGAAATTAATGCTGGAATCATCTTCAGGTTGCTAAAATACACTAATGACAGCAAAAAGTTTGAGTCTACAACATTTAGTTAAGGTGTGAGAGCCAAAATGAACTTTGTATTGCTGTAAACGCGTTTTCAGCACCTGATTGTACACTTCAGGTGAAACTGTCAAAATCTTCAAAATGAGCAAAAGCACAATGAAATTAATGCTGGAATCATCTTCAAGTTGCTAAAATACACTAATGACAGCAACAAGTTTGAGTCTACAACATTAAGTTAAGGCTTGAGAGCCTAAATTAACTTTTTATGGCTTTAAATGCATTTTCAGCACCTGATTGTACACTTCAGGTGAAACTGTCAAAATCTTCAAAATGAGCAAAAGCACAATGTAATTAATGCTGGAATCATCTTCAAGTTGCTAAAATACACTAATGACAGCAACAAGTTTGAGTCTACAACATTTAGTTAAGGTGTGAGAGCCTAAATGAACTTTGTATTGCTTTAAATGCATTTTCAGCCCGATTGTACACTTCAGGTAAAACTGTCAAAATCTTCAAAATGAGCAAAAGCACAATGAAATTAATGCTGGAATCATCTTCAAGTTGCTAAAATACACTAATGACAGCAAAAAGTTTGTGTCTACAACATTTAGTTAAGGTGTGAGAGCCAAAAGGAACTTTTTATTGCTGTAAACGCGTTTTCAGCACCTGAATGTACACTTCAGGTGAAACTGTCAAAATCTTCAAAATGAGCAAAAGCACAATGAAATTAATGCTGGAATCATCTTCAAGTTGCTAAAATACACTAATGACAGCAAAAAGTTTGAGTCTACAACATTTAGTTAAGGTGTGAGAGCAAAAATTAACTTTGTATTGCTTTAAATGCATTTTCAGCCCGATAGTACACTTCAGGTGAAACTGTCAAAATCTTCAAAATGAGCAAAAGCACAATGAAATTAATGCTGGACTCATCTTCAAGTTGCTAAAATACACTAATGACAGCAAAAAGTTTGAGTCTACAACATTTTGTTAATATGTGAGAGCCAAAATGAATTTTTTATTGCTTTAAATGCATTTTCAGCCCGATTGTACACTTCAGGTGAAAATGTCAAAATCTTCAAAATGAGCATAAGCACAAAGAAATTAATGCTGGAATTATCTTCAGGTTGCTAAAATACACTAATGACAGCAAAAAGTTTGAGTCTACAACATTTAGTTAAGGTGTGAGAGCCAAAATGAACTTTGTATTGCTGTAAACGCGTTTTCAGCACCTGATTGTACACTTCAGGTGAAACTGTCAAAATCTTCAAAATGAGCAAAAGCACAATGAAATTAATGCTGGAATCATCTTCAAGTTGCTAAAATACACTAATGACAGCAACAAGTTTGAGTCTACAACATTAAGTTAAGGCTTGAGAGCCTAAATTAACTTTTTATGGCTTTAAATGCATTTTCAGCACCTGATTGTACACTTCAGGTGAAACTGTCAAAATCTTCAAAATGAGCAAAAGCACAATGTAATTAATGCTGGAATCATCTTCAAGTTGCTAAAATACACTAATGACAGCAACAAGTTTGAGTCTACAACATTTAGTTAAGGTGTGAGAGCCTAAATGAACTTTGTATTGCTTTAAATGCATTTTCAGCCCGATTGTACACTTCAGGTAAAACTGTCAAAATCTTCAAAATGAGCAAAAGCACAATGAAATTAATGCTGGAATCATCTTCAAGTTGCTAAAATACACTAATGACAGCAAAAAGTTTGTGTCTACAACATTTAGTTAAGGTGTGAGAGCCAAAAGGAACTTTTTATTGCTGTAAACGCGTTTTCAGCACCTGAATGTACACTTCAGGTGAAACTGTCAAAATCTTCAAAATGAGCAAAAGCACAATGAAATTAATGCTGGAATCATCTTCAAGTTGCTAAAATACACTAATGACAGCAAAAAGTTTGAGTCTACAACATTTAGTTAAGGTGTGAGAGCAAAAATTAACTTTGTATTGCTTTAAATGCATTTTCAGCCCGATAGTACACTTCAGGTGAAACTGTCAAAATCTTCAAAATGAGCAAAAGCACAATGAAATTAATGCTTGAATCATCTTCAAGTTGCTAAAATACACTAATGACAGCAACAAGTTTGAGTCTACAACATTTAGTTAAGGTGTGAGAGCCTAAATGAACTTTGTATTGCTTTAAATGCATTTTCAGCCCGATTGTACACTTCAGGTAAAACTGTCAAAATCTTCAAAATGAGCAAAAGCACAATGAAATTAATGCTGGAATCATCTTCAAGTTGCTAAAATAAACTAATGACAGCAAAAAGTTTTAGTCTACAACATTTAGTTAAGGTGTGAGAGCCAAAATGAACTTTGTATTGCTTTAAATGCATTTTCAGCCCGAATGTACACTTCAGGTGAAACTGTCAAAATCTTCAAAATGAGCAAAAGCACAATGAAATTAATGCTGGACTCATCTTCAAGTTGCTAAAATACACTAATGACAGCAAAAAGTTTGAGTCTACAACATTTAGTTAAGGTGTGAGAGCCAAAATGAACTTTTTATTGCTTTAAATGCATTTTCAGCCCGATTGTACACTTCAGGTGAAACTGTCAAAATCTTCAAAATGAGCATAAGCACAAATAAATTAATGCTGGAATCATATTCAGGTTGCTAAAATATACTAATGACAGCAAAAAGTTTGAGTCCACAACATTTAGTTAAGGTGTGAGAGCCAAAATGAACTTTTTATTGCTTTAAATGCATTTTCAGCCCGATTGTACACTTCAGATGAAACTGTCAAAATCTTCAAAATCAACATAAGCACAATGAAATTAAGGCTGGAACCATTTTCAGGATGCTAAAATACACTAATGACAGCAAAAAGTTTGAGTCTACAACATTTAGTTAAGGTGTGAGAGCCAAAATGAACTTTTTATTGCTTTAAATGCATTTTCAGCCCGATTGTACACTTCAGGTGAAACTGTCAAAATCTTCAAAATGAGCATAAGCACAATGAAATTAACGCTGGAACCAGCTTCAGGATGCTAAAATACACTAATGACAGCAAAAAGTTTGAGTCTACAACATTTAGTTAAGGTGTGAGAGCCAAAATGAACTTTTTATTGCTTTAAATGCATTTTTAGCCCGATTGTATACTTCAGGTAAAACTGTCAAAATCTTCAAAATGAGCAAAAGCACAATGAAATTAATGCTGGAAACATCTTCAAGTTGCTAAAATACACTAATGACAGCAAACAGTTTTAGTCTACAACATTTAGTTAAAGTGTGAGAGCCAAAATGAAATTTGTATTGCTTTAAATGCATTCTCAGACCGAATGTACACTTCAGGTGAACCTGTCAAAATCTTCAAAATGAGCAAAAGCACAATGAAATTAATGCTGGAATCATCTTCAAGTTGCTAAAATACACTAATGACAGCAAAAAGTTTGAGTCTACAACATTTAGTTAAGGTGTGAGAGCCTAAATGAACTTTGTATTGCTTTAAATGCATTTTCAGCCCGATTGTACACTTCAGGTAAAACTGTCAAAATCTTCAAAATGAGCAAAAGCACAATGAAATTAATGCTGGAATCATCTTCAAGTTGCTAAAATAAACTAATGACAGCAAAAAGTTTTAGTCTACAACATTTAGTTAAGGTGTGAGAGCCAAAATGAACTTTGTATTGCTTTAAATGCATTTTCAGCCCGAATGTACACTTCAGGTGAAACTGTCAAAATCTTCAAAATGAGCAAAAGCACAATGAAATTAATGCTGGACTCATCTTCAAGTTGCTAAAATACACTAATGACAGCAAAAAGTTTGAGTCTACAACATTTAGTTAAGGTGTGAGAGCCAAAATGAACTTTGTATTGCTTTAAATGCATTTTCAGCACGATTGTACACTTCAGGTGAAACTGTCAAAATCTTCAAAATGAGCAAAAGCACAATGAAATTAATGCTGGAATCATCTTCAAGTTGCTAAAATACACTAATGACAGCAAAAAGTTTGAGTCTACAACATTTAGTTAAGGTGTGAGAGCCTAAATGAACTTTGTATTGCTTTAAACACGTTTTCAGCCCCTGATTGTACACTTCAGGTGAAACTGTCAAAATCTTCAAAATGAGCAAAAGCACTATGAAATTAATGTTGGAATCATCTTCAAGTTGCTAAATTACACTAATGACAGTAACAAGTTTGAGTCTACAACATTTAGTTAAGGTGTGAGAGCCAAAATGAACTTTTTATTGCTTTAAATGCATTTTCAGCCCGATTGTACACTTCAGATGAAACTGTCAAAATCTTCAAAATCAACATAAGCACAATGAAATTAAGGCTGGAACCATTTTCAGGATGCTAAAATACACTAATGACAGCAAAAAGTTTGAGTCTACAACATTTAGTTAAGGTGTGAGAGCCAAAATGAACTTTTTATTGCTTTAAATGCATTTTCAGCCCGATTGTACACTTCAGGTGAAACTGTCAAAATCTTCAAAATGAGCATAAGCACAATGAAATTAACGCTGGAACCAGCTTCAGGATGCTAAAATACACTAATGACAGCAAAAAGTTTGAGTCTACAACATTTAGTTAAGGTGTGAGAGCCAAAATGAACTTTTTATTGCTTTAAATGCATTTTTAGCCCGATTGTATACTTCAGGTAAAACTGTCAAAATCTTCAAAATGAGCAAAAGCACAATGAAATTAATGCTGGAAACATCTTCAAGTTGCTAAAATACACTAATGACAGCAAACAGTTTTAGTCTACAACATTTAGTTAAAGTGTGAGAGCCAAAATGAAATTTGTATTGCTTTAAATGCATTCTCAGACCGAATGTACACTTCAGGTGAACCTGTCAAAATCTTCAAAATGAGCAAAAGCACAATGAAATTAATGCTGGAATCATCTTCAAGTTGCTAAAATACACTAATGACAGCAAAAAGTTTGAGTCTACAACATTTAGTTAAGGTGTGAGAGCCTAAATGAACTTTGTATTGCTTTAAATGCATTTTCAGCCCGATTGTACACTTCAGGTGAAAATGTCAAAATCTTCAAAATCAACATAACCACAATGAAATTAAGGCTGGAACCATCTTCAGGTTGCTAAAATACACTAATGACAGCAAAAAGTTTGAGTCCACAACATTTAGTTAAGGTGTGAGAGCCAAAATGAACTTTTTATTGCTTTAAATGCATTTTCAGCCCGATTGTACACTTCAGGTGAAACTGTCAAAATCTTCAAAATGAGCATAAGCACAAAGAAATTAATGCTGGAATCATCTTCAGGTTGCTAAAATACACTAATGACAGCAAAAAGTTTGAGTCTACAACATTTAGTTAAGGTGTGAGAGCCAAAATGAACTTTGTATTGCTGTAAACGCGTTTTCAGCACCTGATTGTACACTTCAGGTGAAACTGTCAAAATCTTCAAAATGAGCAAAAGCACAATGAAATTAATGCTGGAATCATCTTCAAGTTGCTAAAATACACTAATGACAGCAACAAGTTTGAGTCTACAACATTAAGTTAAGGCTTGAGAGCCTAAATTAACTTTTTATGGCTTTAAATGCATTTTCAGCACCTGATTGTACACTTCAGGTGAAACTGTCAAAATCTTCAAAATGAGCAAAAGCACAATGTAATTAATGCTGGAATCATCTTCAAGTTGCTAAAATACACTAATGACAGCAACAAGTTTGAGTCTACAACATTTAGTTAAGGTGTGAGAGCCTAAATGAACTTTGTATTGCTTTAAATGCATTTTCAGCCCGATTGTACACTTCAGGTAAAACTGTCAAAATCTTCAAAATGAGCAAAAGCACAATGAAATTAATGCTGGAATCATCTTCAAGTTGCTAAAATACACTAATGACAGCAAAAAGTTTGTGTCTACAACATTTAGTTAAGGTGTGAGAGCCAAAAGGAACTTTTTATTGCTGTAAACGCGTTTTCAGCACCTGAATGTACACTTCAGGTGAAACTGTCAAAATCTTCAAAATGAGCAAAAGCACAATGAAATTAATGCTGGAATCATCTTCAAGTTGCTAAAATACACTAATGACAGCAAAAAGTTTGAGTCTACAACATTTAGTTAAGGTGTGAGAGCAAAAATTAACTTTGTATTGCTTTAAATGCATTTTCAGCCCGATAGTACACTTCAGGTGAAACTGTCAAAATCTTCAAAATGAGCAAAAGCACAATGAAATTAATGCTTGAATCATCTTCAAGTTGCTAAAATACACTAATGACAGCAACAAGTTTGAGTCTACAACATTTAGTTAAGGTGTGAGAGCCAAAATGAAATTTGTATTGCTTTAAATGCATTCTCAGACCGAATGTACACTTCAGGTGAACCTGTCAAAATCTTCAAAATGAGCAAAAGCACAATGAAATTAATGCTGGAATCATCTTCAAGTTGCTAAAATACACTAATGACAGCAAAAAGTTTGAGTCTACAACATTTAGTTAAGGTGTGAGAGCCAAAATGAACTTTGTATTGCTTTAAATGCATTTTCAGCACGATTGTACACTTCAGGTGAAACTGTCAAAATCTTCAAAATGAGCTAAAGCACAATGAAATTAATGCTGGAATCATCTTCAAGTTGCTAAAATAAACTAATGACAGCAAAAAGTTTTAGTCTATAACATTTAGTTAAGGTGTGAGAGCCAAAATGAACTTTGTATTGCTTTAAATGCATTTTTAGCCCAAATGTACACTTCAGGTGAAACTGTCAAAATCTTTAAAATGAGCAAAAGCACAATGAAATTAATGCTGGACTCATCTTCAAGTTGCTAAAATACACTAATGACAGCAAACAGTTTGAGTCTACAACATTTAGTTAAGGTGTGAGAGCCTAAATGAACTTTGTATTGCTTTAAATGCATTTTCAGCCTGATTGTACTTTTCAGGTAAAACTGTCAAAATCTTCAAAATGAGCAAAAGCACAATGAAATTAATGCTGGAATCATCTTCAAGTTGCTAAAATACACTAATGACAGCAAAAAGTTTTAGTCTACAACATTTAGTTAAGGTGTGAGAGCCAAAATGAAATTTGTATTGCTTTAAATGCATTCTCAGACCGAATGTACACTTCAGGTGAACCTGTCAAAATCTTCAAAATGAGCAAAAGCACAATGAAATTAATGCTGGAATCATCTTCAAGTTGCTAAAATACACTAATGACAGCAAAAAGTTTGAGTCTACAACATTTAGTTAAGGTGTGAGAGCCAAAATGAACTTTGTATTGCTTTAAATGCATTTTCAGCACGATTGTACACTTCAGGTGAAACTGTCAAAATCTTCAAAATGAGCTAAAGCACAATGAAATGAATGCTGGAATCATCTTCAAGTTGCTAAAATACACTAATGACAGCAAAAAGTTTGAGTCTACAACATTTAGTTAAGGTGTGAGAGCCAAAATGAACTTTGTATTGCTTTAAATGCATTTTCAGCCTGATTGTACTTTTCAGGTGAAACTGTCAAAATCTTCAAAATGAGCAAAAGCACAATGAAATTAATGCTGGACTCATCTTCAAGTTGCTAAAATACACTAATGACAGCAAAAAGTTTGAGTCTACAACATTTTGTTAAGATGTGAGAGCCAAAATGAATTTTTTATTGCTTTAAATGCATTTTCAGCCCGATTGTACACTTCAGGTGAAACTGTCAAAATCTTCAAAATCAACATAAGCACAATGAAATTAAGGCTGGAACCATCTTCAGGATGCTAAAATACACTAATGACAGCAAAAAGTTTGAGTCTACAACATTTAGTTAAGGTGTGAGAGCCAAAATGAACTTTTTATTGCTTTAAATGCATTTTCAGCCCGATTGTACACTTCAGGTGAAACTGTCAAAATCTTCAAAATGAGCATAAGCACAAAGAAATTAATGCTGGAATCATCTTCAGGTTGCTAAAATACACTAATGACAGCAAAAAGTTTGAGTCTACAACATTTAGTTAAGGTGTGAGAGCCAAAATGAACTTTTTATTGCTTTAAATGCATTTTCAGCCCGATTGTACACTTCAGGTGAAACTGTCAAAATCTTCAAAATGAGCATAAGCACAATAAAATTAATACTGGAATCATCTTCAGGTTGCTAAAATACACTAATGACAGCAACAAGTTCGAGTCTACAACGTTTAGTTAAGGTGTGAGAGCCAAAATGAACTTTTTATTGCTTTAAATGCATTTTCAGCCCGATTGTACACTTCAGGTAAAACTGTCAAAATCTTCAAAATGAGCAAAAGCACAATGAAATTAATGCTGGAATCATCTTCAAGTTGCTAAAATACACTAATGACAGCAAAAAGTTTGAGTCTACAACATTTAGTTAAGGTGTGAGAGCCAAAATGAACTTTGTATTGCTTTAAATGCATTTTCAGCCCGATTGTACACTTCAGGTAAAACTGTCAAAATCTTCAAAATGAGCAAAAGCACAATGAAATTAATGCTGGAATCATCTTCAAGTTGCTAAAATAAACTAATGACAGCAAAAAGTTTTAGTCTATAACATTTAGCTAAGGTGTGAGAGCCAAAATGAACTTTGTATTGCTTTAAATGCATTTTTAGCCCAAATGTACACTTCAGGTGAAACTGTCAAAATCTTTAAAATGAGCAAAAGCACAATGAAATTAATGCTGGACTCATCTTCAAGTTGCTAAAATACACTAATGACAGCAAACAGTTTGAGTCTACAACATTTAGTTAAGGTGTGAGAGCCTAAATGAACTTTGTATTGCTTTAAATGCATTTTCAGCCTGATTGTACTTTTCAGGTAAAACTGTCAAAATCTTCAAAATGAGCAAAAGCACAATGAAATTAATGCTGGAATCATCTTCAAGTTGCTAAAATACACTAATGACAGCAAAAAGTTTTAGTCTACAACATTTAGTTAAGGTGTGAGAGCCAAAATGAAATTTGTATTGCTTTAAATGCATTCTCAGACCGAATGTACACTTCAGGTGAACCTGTCAAAATCTTCAAAATGAGCAAAAGCACAATGAAATTAATGCTGGAATCATCTTCAAGTTGCTAAAATACACTAATGACAGCAAAAAGTTTTAGTCTACAACATTTAGTTAAGGTGTGAGAGCCAAAATGAAATTTGTATTGCTTTAAATGCATTCTCAGACCGAATGTACACTTCAGGTGAACCTGTCAAAATCTTCAAAATGAGCAAAAGCACAATGAAATTAATGCTGGAATCATCTTCAAGTTGCTAAAATACACTAATGACAGCAAAAAGTTTGAGTCTACAACATTTAGTTAAGGTGTGAGAGGCAAAATGAACTTTGTATTGCTTTAAATGCATTTTCAGCACGATTGTACACTTCAGGTGAAACTGTCAAAATCTTCAAAATGAGCTAAAGCACAATGAAATTAATGCTGGAATCATCTTCAAGTTGCTAAAATAAACTAATGACAGCAAAAAGTTTTAGTCTATAACATTTAGTTAAGGTGTGAGAGCCAAAATGAACTTTGTATTGCTTTAAATGCATTTTTAGCCCAAATGTACACTTCAGGTGAAACTGTCAAAATCTTTAAAATGAGCAAAAGCACAATGAAATTAATGCTGGACTCATCTTCAAGTTGCTAAAATACACTAATGACAGCAAACAGTTTGAGTCTACAACATTTAGTTAAGGTGTGAGAGCCAAAATGAACTTTGTATTGCTTTAAACACGTTTTCAGCCCCTGATTGTACACTTCAGATGAAACTGTCAAAATCTTCAAAATGAGCAAAAGCACTATGAAATTAATGCTGGAATCATCTTCAAGTTGCTAAAATACACTAATGACAGCAACAAGTTTGAGTCTACAACATTTAGTTAAGGTGTGAGAGCCTAAATGAACTTTGTATTGCTTTAAACACGTTTTCAGGTGATTGTACACTTCAGGTGAAACTGTCAAAATCTTCAAAATGAGCAAAAGCACAATGAAATTAATGCTGGAATCATCTTCAAGTTGCTAAAATACACTAATGACAGCAAAAAGTTTGAGTCTACAACATTTAGTTAAGGTGTGAGAGCCAAAATTAACTTTGTATTGCTTTAAATGCATTTTCAGCCCGATTGTACTTTTCAGGTGAAACTGTCAAAAGCTTCAAAATGAGCAAAAGCACAATGAAATTAATGCTGGAATCATCTTCAAGTTGCTAAAATACACTAATGACAGCAAAAAGTTTGAGTCTACAACATTTAGTTAAGGTGTGAGAGCCTAAATGAACTTTGTATTGCTTTAAACAAGTTTCAGCCCCTGATTATACACTTCAGGTGAAACTGTCAAAATCTTCAAAATGAGCATAAGCACAATAAAATTAATACTGGAATCATCTTCAATTTGCTAAAATACACTAATGACAGCAAAAAGTTTGAGTCCACAACATTTAGTTGAGGTGTGAGAGACAAAATGAACTTTTTATTGCTTTAAATGCATTTTCAGCCCGATTGTACACTTCAGATGAAACTGTCAAAATCTTCAAAATCAACATAAGCACAATGAAATTAAGGCTGGAACCATTTTCAGGATACTAAAATACACTAATGACAGCAAAAAGTTTGAGTCTACAACATTTAGTTAAGGTGTGAGAGCCAAAATGAACTTTTTATTGCTTTAAATGCATTTTCAGCCCGATTGTACACTTCAGGTGAAACTGTCAAAATCTTCAAAATGAGCATAAGCACAATGAAATTAACGCTGGAACCATCTTCAGGATGCTAAAATACACTAATGACAGCAAAAAGTTTGAGTCTACAACATTTAGTTAAGGTGTGAGAGCCAAAATGAACTTTTTATTGCTTTAAATGCATTTTCAGCCCGATTGTACACTTCAGGTAAAACTGTCAAAACCCTCAAAATGAGCAAAAGCACAATGAAATTAATGCTGGAATCATCTTCAAGTTGCTAAAATACACTAATGACAGCAAACAGTTTTAGTCTACAACATTTAGTTAAAGTGTGAGAGCCCAAATGAAATTTGTATTGCTTTAAATGCATTCTCAGACCGAATGTACACTTCAGGTGAACCTGTCAAAATCTTCAAAATGAGCAAAAGCACAATGAAATTAATGCTGGAATCATCTTCAAGTTGCTAAAATACACTAATGACAGCAAAAAGTTTGAGTCTACAACATTTAGTTAAGGTGTGAGAGCCTAAATGAACTTTGTATTGCTTTAAATGCATTTTAAGCCCGATTGTACACTTCAGGTAAAACTGTCAAAATCTTCAAAATGAGCAAAAGCACAATGAAATTAATGCTGGAATCATCTTCAAGTTGCTAAAATAAACTAATGACAGCAAAAAGTTTTAGTCTACAACATTTAGTTAAGGTGTGAGAGCCAAAATGAACTTTGTATTGCTTTAAATGCATTTTCAGCCCGAATGTACACTTCAGGTGAAACTGTCAAAATCTTCAAAATGAGTAAAAGCACAATGAAATTAATGCTGGACTCATCTTCAAGTTGCTAAAATACACTAATGACAACAAAAAGTTTGAGTCTACAACATTTAGTTAAGGTGTGAGAGCCAAAATGAACTTTGTATTGCTTTAAATGCATTTTCAGCACGATTGTACACTTCAGGTGAAACTGTCAAAATCTTCAAAATGAGCAAAAGCACAATGAAATTAATGCTGGAATCATCTTCAAGTTGCTAAAATACACTAATGACAGCAAAAAGTTTGAGTCTACACCATTTAGTTAAGGTGTGAGAGCCTAAATGAACTTTGTATTGCTTTAAACACGTTTTCAGCCCCTGATTGTACACTTCAGGTGAAACTGTCAAAATCTTCAAAATGAGCAAAAGCACAATGAAATTAATGCTGGACTCATCTTCAAGTTGCTAAAATACACTAATGACAGCAACAAGTTTGAGTCTACAACATTTAGTTAAGGTGTGAGAGCCTAAATGAACTTTGTATTGCTTTAAACACGTTTTCAGCCCCTGATTGTACACTTCAGGTGAAACTGTCAAAATCTTCAAAATGAGCAAAAGCACTATGAAATTAATGTTGGAATCATCTTCAAGTTGCTAAATTACACTAATGACAGCAACAAGTTTGAGTCTACAACATTTAGTTAAGGTGTGAGAGCCTAAATGAACTTTGTATTGCTTTAAATGCATTTTCAGCCCGATTGTACACTTCAGGTAAAACTGTCAAAATCTTCAAAATGAGCAAAAGCACAATGAAATTAATGCTGGAATCATCTTCAAGTTGCTAAAATAAACTAATGACAGCAAAAAGTTTTAGTCTACAACATTTAGTTAAGGTGTGAGAGCCAAAATGAACTTTGTATTGCTTTAAATGCATTTTCAGCCCGATTGTACACTTCAGGTGAAACTGTCAAAATCTTCAAAATGAGCATAAGCACAATACAATTAATACTGGAATCATCTTCAGGTTGCTAAAATACACTAATGACAGCAACAAGTTCGAGTCTACAACGTTTAGTTAAGGTGTGAGAGCCTAAATGAACTTTTTATTGCTTTAAATGCATTTTCAGCCCGATTGTACACTTCAGGTGAAACTGTCAAAATCTTCAAAATGAGCAAAAGCACAATGAAATTAATGCTGGAATCATATTCAGGTTGCTAAAATACACTAATGACAGCAAACAGTTTTAGTCTACAACATTTAGTTAAAGTGTGAGAGCCAAAATGAAATTTGTATTGCTTTAAATGCATTCTCAGACCGAATGTACACTTCAGGTGAACCTGTCAAAATCTTCAAAATGAGCAAAAGCACAATGAAATTAATGCTGGAATCATCTTCAAGTTGCTAAAATACACTAATGACAGCAAAAAGTTTGAGTCTACAACATTTAGTTAAGGTGTGAGAGCCTAAATTAACTTTGTATTGCTTTAAATGCATTTTCAGCCCGATTGTACACTTCAGGTAAAACTGTCAAAATCTTCAAAATGAGCAAAAGCACAATGAAATTAATGCTGGAATCATCTTCAAGTTGCTAAAATAAACTAATGACAGCAAAAAGTTTTAGTCTACAACATTTAGTTAAGGTGTGAGAGCCAAAATGAACTTTGTATTGCTTTAAATGCATTTTCAGCCCGAATGTACACTTCAGGTGAAACTGTCAAAATCTTCAAAATGAGCAAAAGCACAATGAAATTAATGCTGGACTCATCTTCAAGTTGCTAAAATACACTAATGACAGCAAAAAGTTTGAGTCTACAACATTTAGTTAAGGTGTGAGAGCCAAAATGAACTTTTTATTGCTTTAAATGCATTTTCAGCCCGATTGTACACTTCAGGTGAAACTGTCAAAATCTTCAAAATGAGCAAAAGCACAATACAATTAATACTGGAATCATCTTCAGGTTGCTAAAATACACTAATGACAGCAACAAGTTCGAGTCTACAACGTTTAGTTAAGGTGTGAGAGCCTAAATGAACTTTTTATTGCTTTAAATGCATTTTCAGCCCGATTGTACACTTCAGGTGAAACTGTCAAAATCTTCAAAATGAGCAAAAGCACAATGAAATTAATGCTGGAATCATATTCAGGTTGCTAAAATATACTAATGACAGCAAAAAGTTTGAGTCCACAACATTTAGTTAAGGTGTGAGAGCCAAAATGAACTTGTTATTGCTTTAAATGCATTTTCAGCCCGATTGTACACTTCAGATGAAACTGTCAAAATCTTCAAAATCAACATAAGCACAATGAAATTAAGGCTGGAACCATTTTCAGGATGCTAAAATACACTAATGACAGCAAAAAGTTTGAGTCTACAACATTTAGTTAAGGTGTGAGAGCCAAAATGAACTTTTTATTGCTTTAAATGCATTTTCAGCCCGATTGTACACTTCAGGTGAAACTGTCAAAATCTTCAAAATGAGCATAAGCACAATGAAATTAACGCTGGAACCTTCTTCAGGATGCTAAAATACACTACTGACAGCAAAAAGTTTGAGTCACTACATTTAGTTAAGGTGTGAGAGCCAAAATGAACTTTTTATTGCTTTAAATGCATTTTCAGCCCGATTGTACACTTCAGGTGAAACTGTCAAAATCTTCAAAATGAGCATAAGCACAAAGAAATTAATGCTGGAATCATCTTCAGGTTGCTAAAATACACTAATGACAGCAAAAAGTTCGAGTCACTACATTTAGTTAAGGTGTGAGAGCCAAAATGAACTTTTTATTGCTTTAAATGCATTTTCAGCCCGATTGTACACTTCAGGTAAAACTGTCAAAATCTTCAAAATGAGCAAAAGCACAATGAAATTAATGCTGGAATCATCTTCAAGTTGCTAAAATACACTAATGACAGCAAACAGTTTTAGTCTACAACATTTAGTTAAAGTGTGAGAGCCAAAATGAAATTTGTATTGCTTTAAATGCATTCTCAGACCGAATGTACACTTCAGGTGAACCTGTCAAAATCTTCAAAATGAGCAAAAGCACAATGAAATTAATGCTGGAATCATCTTCAAGTTGCTAAAATACACTAATGACAGCAAAAAGTTTGAGTCTACAACATTTAGTTAAGGTGTGAGAGCCTAAATTAACTTTGTATTGCTTTAAATGCCTTTTCAGCCCGATTGTACACTTCAGGTAAAACTGTCAAAATCTTCAAAATGAGCAAAAGCACAATGAAATTAATGCTGGAATCATCTTCAAGTTGCTAAAATAAACTAATGACAGCAAAAAGTTTTAGTCTACAACATTTAGTTAAGGTGTGAGAGCCAAAATGAACTTTGTATTGCTTTAAATGCATTTTCAGCCCGAATGTACACTTCAGGTGAAACTGTCAAAATCTTCAAAATGAGCAAAAGCACAATGAAATTAATGCTGGACTCATCTTCAAGTTGCTAAAATACACTAATGACAGCAAAAAGTTTGAGTCTACAACATTTAGTTAAGGTGTGAGAGCCAAAATGAACTTTTTATTGCTTTAAATGCATTTTCAGCCCGATTGTACACTTCAGGTGAAACTGTCAAAATCTTCAAAATGAGCATAAGCACAAAGAAATTAATGCTGGAATCATATTCAGGTTGCTAAAATATACTAATGACAGCAAAAAGTTTGAGTCCACAACATTTAGTTAAGGTGTGAGAGCCAAAATAAACTTTTTATTGCTTTAAATGAATTTTCAGCCCGATTGTACACTTCAGATGAAACTGTCAAAATCTTCAAAATCAACATAAGCACAATGAAATTAAGGCTGGAACCATTTTCAGGATGCTAAAATACACTAATGACAGCAAAAAGTTTGAGTCTACAACATTTAGTTAAGGTGTGAGAGCCAAAATGAACTTTTTATTGCTTTAAATGCATTTTCAGCCCGATTGTACACTTCAGGTGAAACTGTCAAAATCTTCAAAATGAGCATAAGCACAATGAAATTAACGCTGGAACCATCTTCAGGATGCTAAAAAACACTAATGACAGCAAAAAGTTTGAGTCTACAACATTTAGTTAAGGTGTGAGAGCCAAAATGAACTTTTTATTGCTTTAAATGCATTTTCAACCCGATTGTACACTTCAGGTGAAACTGTCAAAATCTTCAAAATGAGCATAAGCACAAAGAAATTAATGCTGGAATCATCTTCAGGTTGCTAAAATACACTAATGACAGCAAAAAGTTTGAGTCTACAACATTTAGTTAAGGTGTGAGAGCCAAAATGAACTTTTTATTGCTTTAAATTCATTTTCAGCCCGATTGTACACTTCAGGGGAAACTGTCAAAATCTTCAAAATGAGCATAAGCACAAAGAAATTAATGCTGGAATCATCTTAAGGTTGCTAAAATACACTAATGACAGCAAAAAGTTTGAGTCTACAACATTTAGTTAAGGTGTGAGAGCCAAAATGAACTTTGTATTGCTTTAAATGCATTTTCAGCCAGATTGTACACTTCAGGTGAAACTGTCAAAATCTTCAAAATGAGAATAAGTACAATGAAATTAAGGCTGGAACCATCTTCAAGATGCTAAAATACACTAATGACAGCAAAAAGTTTGAGTCTACTACATTTAGTTAAGGTGTGAGAGCCAAAATGAACTTTTTATTGCTTTAAATGCATTTTCAGCCCGATTGTACACTTCAGGTAAAACTGTCAAAACCCTCAAAATGAGCAAAAGCACAATGAAATTAATGCTGGAATCATCTTCAAGTTGCTAAAATACACTAATGACAGCAAACAGTTTTAGTCTACAACATTTAGTTAAAGTGTGAGAGCCCAAATGAAATTTGTATTGCTTTAAATGCAATCTCAGACCGAATGTACACTTCAGGTGAACCTGTCAAAATCTTCAAAATGAGCAAAAGCACAATGAAATTAATGCTGGAATCATCTTCAAGTTGCTAAAATACACTAATGACAGCAAAAAGTTTGAGTCTACAACATTTAGTTAAGGTGTGAGAGCCTAAATGAACTTTGTATTGCTTTAAATGCATTTTCAGCCCGATTGTACACTTCAGGTAAAACTGTCAAAATCTTCAAAATGAGCAAAAGCACAATGAAATTAATGCTGGAATCATCTTCAAGTTGCTAAAATAAACTAATGACAGCAAAAAGTTTTAGTCTACAACATTTAGTTAAGGTGTGAGAGCCAAAATGAACTTTGTATTGCTTTAAATGCATTTTCAGCCCGAATGTACACTTCAGGTGAAACTGTCAAAATCTTCAAAATGAGTAAAAGCACAATGAAATTAATGCTGGACTCATCTTCAAGTTGCTAAAATACACTAATGACAACAAAAAGTTTGAGTCTACAACATTTAGTTAAGGTGTGAGAGCCAAAATGAACTTTGTATTGCTTTAAATGCATTTTCAGCACGATTGTACACTTCAGGTGAAACTGTCAAAATCTTCAAAATGAGCAAAAGCACAATGAAATTAATGCTGGAATCATCTTCAAGTTGCTAAAATACACTAATGACAGCAAAAAGTTTGAGTCTACAACATTTAGTTAAGGTGTGAGAGCCTAAATGAACTTTGTATTGCTTTAAACACGTTTTCAGCCCCTGATTGTACACTTCAGGTGAAACTGTCAAAATCTTCAAAATGAGCAAAAGCACAATGAAATTAATGCTGGACTCATCTTCAAGTTGCTAAAATACACTAATGACAGCAAAAAGTTTGAGTCTACAACATTTAGTTAAGGTGTGAGAGCCAAAATGAACTTTGTATTGCTTTAAATGCATTTTCAGCCCCTGATTGTACACTTCAGGTGAAACTGTCAAAATCTTCAAAATGAGCAAAAGCACAATGAAATTAATGCTGGAATCATCTTCAAGTTGCTAAAATACACTAATGACAGCAAAAAGTTTGAGTCTACAACATTTAGTTAAGGTGTGAGAGCCTAAATGAACTTTGTATTGCTTTAAACACGTTTTCAGCCCCTGATTGTACACTTCAGGTGAAACTGTCAAAATCTTCAAAATGAGCAAAAGCACTATGAAATTAATGTTGGAATCATCTTCAAGTTGCTAAATTACACTAATGACAGCAACAAGTTTGAGTCTACAACATTTAGTTAAGGTGTGAGAGCCTAAATGAACTTTGTATTGCTTTAAACAAGTTTCAGCCCCTGATTATACACTTCAGGTGAAACTGTCAAAATCTTCAAAATGAGCATAAGCACAATAAAATTAATACTGGAATCATCTTCAGGTTGCTAAAATACACTAATGACAGCAACAAGTTCGAGTCTACAACGTTTAGTTAAGGTGTGAGAGCCTAAATGAACTTTTTATTGCTTTAAATGCATTTTCAGCCCGATTGTACACTTCAGGTGAAACTGTCAAAATCTTCAAAATGAGCAAAAGCACAATGAAATTAATGCTGGAATCATATTCAGGTTGCTAAAATATACTAATGACAGCAAAAAGTTTGAGTCCACAACATTTAGTTAAGGTGTGAGAGCCAAAATGAACTTTGTATTGCTTTAAATGCATTTTCAGCCAGATTGTACACTTCAGGTGAAACTGTCAAAATCTTCAAAATGAGAATAAGTACAATGAAATTAAGGCTGGAACCATCTTCAAGATGCTAAAATACACTAATGACAGCAAAAAGTTTGAGTCTACTACATTTAGTTAAGGTGTGAGAGCCAAAATGAACTTTTTATTGCTTTAAATGCATTTTCAGCCCGATTGTACACTTCAGGTAAAACTGTCAAAACCCTCAAAATGAGCAAAAGCACAATGAAATTAATGCTGGAATCATCTTCAAGTTGCTAAAATACACTAATGACAGCAAACAGTTTTAGTCTACAACATTTAGTTAAAGTGTGAGAGCCCAAATGAAATTTGTATTGCTTTAAATGCAATCTCAGACCGAATGTACACTTCAGGTGAACCTGTCAAAATCTTCAAAATGAGCAAAAGCACAATGAAATTAATGCTGGAATCATCTTCAAGTTGCTAAAATACACTAATGACAGCAAAAAGTTTGAGTCTACAACATTTAGTTAAGGTGTGAGAGCCTAAATGAACTTTGTATTGCTTTAAATGCATTTTCAGCCCGATTGTACACTTCAGGTAAAACTGTCAAAATCTTCAAAATGAGCAAAAGCACAATGAAATTAATGCTGGAATCATCTTCAAGTTGCTAAAATAAACTAATGACAGCAAAAAGTTTTAGTCTACAACATTTAGTTAAGGTGTGAGAGCCAAAATGAACTTTGTATTGCTTTAAATGCATTTTCAGCCCGAATGTACACTTCAGGTGAAACTGTCAAAATCTTCAAAATGAGTAAAAGCACAATGAAATTAATGCTGGACTCATCTTCAAGTTGCTAAAATACACTAATGACAACAAAAAGTTTGAGTCTACAACATTTAGTTAAGGTGTGAGAGCCAAAATGAACTTTGTATTGCTTTAAATGCATTTTCAGCACGATTGTACACTTCAGGTGAAACTGTCAAAATCTTCAAAATGAGCAAAAGCACAATGAAATTAATGCTGGAATCATCTTCAAGTTGCTAAAATACACTAATGACAGCAAAAAGTTTGAGTCTACAACATTTAGTTAAGGTGTGAGAGCCTAAATGAACTTTGTATTGCTTTAAACACGTTTTCAGCCCCTGATTGTACACTTCAGGTGAAACTGTCAAAATCTTCAAAATGAGCAAAAGCACAATGAAATTAATGCTGGACTCATCTTCAAGTTGCTAAAATACACTAATGACAGCAAAAAGTTTGAGTCTACAACATTTAGTTAAGGTGTGAGAGCCAAAATGAACTTTGTATTGCTTTAAATGCATTTTCAGCCCCTGATTGTACACTTCAGGTGAAACTGTCAAAATCTTCAAAATGAGCAAAAGCACAATGAAATTAATGCTGGAATCATCTTCAAGTTGCTAAAATACACTAATGACAGCAAAAAGTTTGAGTCTACAACATTTAGTTAAGGTGTGAGAGCCTAAATGAACTTTGTATTGCTTTAAACACGTTTTCAGCCCCTGATTGTACACTTCAGGTGAAACTGTCAAAATCTTCAAAATGAGCAAAAGCACTATGAAATTAATGTTGGAATCATCTTCAAGTTGCTAAATTACACTAATGACAGCAACAAGTTTGAGTCTACAACATTTAGTTAAGGTGTGAGAGCCTAAATGAACTTTGTATTGCTTTAAACAAGTTTCAGCCCCTGATTATACACTTCAGGTGAAACTGTCAAAATCTTCAAAATGAGCATAAGCACAATAAAATTAATACTGGAATCATCTTCAGGTTGCTAAAATACACTAATGACAGCAACAAGTTCGAGTCTACAACGTTTAGTTAAGGTGTGAGAGCCTAAATGAACTTTTTATTGCTTTAAATGCATTTTCAGCCCGATTGTACACTTCAGGTGAAACTGTCAAAATCTTCAAAATCAACATAAGCACAATGAAATTAATGCTGGAATCATATTCAGGTTGCTAAAATATACTAATGACAGCAAAAAGTTTGAGTCCACAACATTTAGTTAAGGTGTGAGAGCCAAAATGAACTTGTTATTGCTTTAAATGCATTTTCAGCCCGATTGTACACTTCAGATGAAACTGTCAAAATCTTCAAAATCAACATAAGCACAATGAAATTAAGGCTGGAACCATTTTCAGGATGCTAAAATACACTAATGACAGCAAAAAGTTTGAGTCTACAACATTTAGTTAAGGTGTGAGAGCCAAAATGAACTTTTTATTGCTTTAAATGCATTTTCAGCCCGATTGTACACTTCAGGTGAAACTGTCAAAATCTTCAAAATGAGCATAAGCACAATGAAATTAATGCTGGAATCATCTTCAGGTTGCTAAAATACACTAATGACAGCAAAAAGTTTGAGTCACTACATTTAGTTAAGGTGTGAGAGCCAAAATGAACTTTTTATTGCTTTAAATGCATTTTCAGCCCGATTGTACACTTCAGGTGAAACTGTCAAAATCTTCAAAATGAGCAAAAGCACAATGAAATTAATGCTGGAATCATCTTCAAGTTGCTAAAATACACTAATGACAGCAAACAGTTTTAGTCTACAACATTTAGTTAAAGTGTGAGAGCCAAAATGAAATTTGTATTGCTTTAAATGCATTCTCAGACCGAATGTACACTTCAGGTGAACCTGTCAAAATCTTCAAAATGAGCAAAAGCACAATGAAATTAATGCTGGAATCATCTTCAAGTTGCTAAAATACACTAATGACAGCAAAAAGTTTGAGTCTACAACATTTAGTTAAGGTGTGAGAGCCTAAATGAACTTTGTATTGCTTTAAATGCATTTTCAGCCCGATTGTACACTTCAGGTAAAACTGTCAAAATCTTCAAAATGAGCAAAAGCACAATGAAATTAATGCTGGAATCATCTTCAAGTTGCTAAAATAAACTAATGACAGCAAAAAGTTTTAGTCTACAACATTTAGTTAAGGTGTGAGAGCCAAAATGAACTTTGTATTGCTTTAAATGCATTTTCAGCCCGAATGTACACTTCAGGTGAAACTGTCAAAATCTTCAAAATGAGCAAAAGCACAATGAAATTAATGCTGGACTCATCTTCAAGTTGCTAAAATACACTAATGACAGCAAAAAGTTTGAGTCTACAACATTTAGTTAAGGTGTGAGAGCCAAAATGAACTTTTTATTGCTTTAAATGCATTTTCAGCCCGATTGTACACTTCAGGTGAAACTGTCAAAATCTTCAAAATGAGCATAAGCACAAATAAATTAATGCTGGAATCATATTCAGGTTGCTAAAATATACTAATGACAGCAAAAAGTTTGAGTCCACAACATTTAGTTAAGGTGTGAGAGCCAAAATGAACTTTTTATTGCTTTAAATGCATTTTCAGCCCGATTGTACACTTCAGATGAAACTGTCAAAATCTTCAAAATCAACATAAGCACAATGAAATTAAGGCTGGAACCATTTTCAGGATGCTAAAATACACTAATGACAGCAAAAAGTTTGAGTCTACAACATTTAGTTAAGGTGTGAGAGCCAAAATGAACTTTTTATTGCTTTAAATGCATTTTCAGCCCGATTGTACACTTCAGGTGAAACTGTCAAAATCTTCAAAATGAGCATAAGCACAATGAAATTAACGCTGGAACCAGCTTCAGGATGCTAAAATACACTAATGACAGCAAAAAGTTTGAGTCTACAACATTTAGTTAAGGTGTGAGAGCCAAAATGAACTTTTTATTGCTTTAAATGCATTTTCAGCCCGATTGTACACTTCAGGTGAAACTGTCAAAATCTTCAAAATGAGCATAAGCACAAAGAAATTAATGCTGGAATCATCTTCAGGTTGCTAAAATACACTAATGACAGCAAAAAGTTTGAGTCTACAACATTTAGTTAAGGTGTGAGAGCCAAAATGAACTTTGTATTGCTTTAAATGCATTTTCAGCCCGATTGTACACTTCAGGTGAAACTGTCAAAATCTTCAAAATGAGCATAAGTACAATGAAATTAAGGCTGGAACCATCTTCAGGATGCTAAAATACACTAATGACAGCAAAAAGTTTGAGTCTACTACATTTAGTTAAGGTGTGAGAGCCAAAATGAACTTTTTATTGCTTTAAATGCATTTTTAGCCCGATTGTATACTTCAGGTAAAACTGTCAAAATCTTCAAAATGAGCAAAAGCACAATGAAATTAATGCTGGAATCATCTTCAAGTTGCTAAAATACACTAATGACAGCAAACAGTTTTAGTCTACAACATTTAGTTAAAGTGTGAGAGCCAAAATGAAATTTGTATTGCTTTAAATGCATTCTCAGACCGAATGTACACTTCAGGTGAACCTGTCAAAATCTTCAAAATGAGCAAAAGCACAATGAAATTAATGCTGGAATCATCTTCAAGTTGCTAAAATACACTAATGACAGCAAAAAGTTTGAGTCTACAACATTTAGTTAAGGTGTGAGAGCCTAAATGAACTTTGTATTGCTTTAAATGCATTTTCAGCCCGATTGTACACTTCAGGTAAAACTGTCAAAATCTTCAAAATGAGCAAAAGCACAATGAAATTAATGCTGGAATCATCTTCAAGTTGCTAAAATAAACTAATGACAGCAAAAAGTTTTAGTCTACAACATTTAGTTAAGGTGTGAGAGCCAAAATGAACTTTGTATTGCTTTAAATGCATTTTCAGCCCGAATGTACACTTCAGGTGAAACTGTCAAAATCTTCAAAATGAGCAAAAGCACAATGAAATTAATGCTGGACTCATCTTCAAGTTGCTAAAATACACTAATGACAGCAAAAAGTTTGAGTCTACAACATTTAGTTAAGGTGTGAGAGCCAAAATGAACTTTGTATTGCTTTAAATGCATTTTCAGCACGATTGTACACTTCAGGTGAAACTGTCAAAATCTTCAAAATGAGCAAAAGCACAATGAAATTAATGCTGGAATCATCTTCAAGTTGCTAAAATACACTAATGACAGCAAAAAGTTTGAGTCTACAACATTTAGTTAAGGTGTGAGAGCCTAAATGAACTTTGTATTGCTTTAAACACGTTTTCAGCCCCTGATTGTACACTTCAGGTGAAACTGTCAAAATCTTCAAAATGAGCAAAAGCACTATGAAATTAATGTTGGAATCATCTTCAAGTTGCTAAATTACACTAATGACAGCAACAAGTTTGAGTCTACAACATTTAGTTAAGGTGTGAGAGCCTAAATGAACTTTGTATTGCTTTAAATGCATTTTCAGCACGATTGTACACTTCAGGTGAAACTGTCAAAATCTTCAAAATGAGCAAAAGCACAATGAAATTAATGCTGGACTCATCTTCAAGTTGCTAAAATACACTAATGACAGCAAAAAGTTTGAGTCTACAACATTTTGTTAAGATGTGAGAGCCAAAATGAATTTTTTATTGCTTTAAATGCATTTTCAGCCCGATTGTACACTTCAGGTGAAAATGTCAAAATCTTCAAAATCAACATAACCACAATGAAATTAAGGCTGGAACCATCTTCAGGTTGCTAAAATACACTAATGACAGCAAAAAGTTCGAGTCCACAACATTTAGTTAAGGTGTGAGAGCCAAAATGAACTTTTTATTGCTTTAAATGCATTTTCAGCCCGATTGTACACTTCAGGTGAAACTGTCAAAATCTTCAAAATGAGCATAAGCACAAAGAAATTAATGCTGGAATCATCTTCAGGTTGCTAAAATACACTAATGACAGCAAAAAGTTTGAGTCTACAACATTTAGTTAAGGTGTGAGAGCCAAAATGAACTTTGTATTGCTGTAAACGCGTTTTCAGCACCTGATTGTACACTTCAGGTGAAACTGTCAAAATCTTCAAAATGAGCAAAAGCACAATGAAATTAATGCTGGAATCATCTTCAAGTTGCTAAAATACACTAATGACAGCAACAAGTTTGAGTCTACAACATTAAGTTAAGGCTTGAGAGCCTAAATTAACTTTTTATGGCTTTAAATGCATTTTCAGCACCTGATTGTACACTTCAGGTGAAACTGTCAAAATCTTCAAAATGAGCAAAAGCACAATGTAATTAATGCTGGAATCATCTTCAAGTTGCTAAAATACACTAATGACAGCAACAAGTTTGAGTCTACAACATTTAGTTAAGGTGTGAGAGCCTAAATGAACTTTGTATTGCTTTAAATGCATTTTCAGCCCGATTGTACACTTCAGGTAAAACTGTCAAAATCTTCAAAATGAGCAAAAGCACAATGAAATTAATGCTGGAATCATCTTCAAGTTGCTAAAATACACTAATGACAGCAAAAAGTTTGTGTCTACAACATTTAGTTAAGGTGTGAGAGCCAAAAGGAACTTTTTATTGCTGTAAACGCGTTTTCAGCACCTGAATGTACACTTCAGGTGAAACTGTCAAAATCTTCAAAATGAGCAAAAGCACAATGAAATGAATGCTGGAATCATCTTCAAGTTGCTAAAATACACTAATGACAGCAAAAAGTTTGAGTCTACAACATTTAGTTAAGGTGTGAGAGCAAAAATTAACTTTGTATTGCTTTAAATGCATTTTCAGCCCGATAGTACACTTCAGGTGAAACTGTCAAAATCTTCAAAATGAGCAAAAGCACAATGAAATTAATGCTGGACTCATCTTCAAGTTGCTAAAATACTCTAATGACAGCAAAAAGTTTGAGTCTACAACATTTTGTTAAGATGTGAGAGCCAAAATGAATTTTTTATTGCTTTAAATGCATTTTCAGCCCGATTGTACACTTCAGGTGAAAATGTCAAAATCTTCAAAATGAGCATAAGCACAAAGAAATTAATGCTGGAATTATCTTCAGGTTGCTAAAATACACTAATGACAGCAAAAAGTTTGAGTCTACAACATTTAGTTAAGGTGTGAGAGCCAAAATGAACTTTGTATTGCTGTAAACGCGTTTTCAGCACCTGATTGTACACTTCAGGTGAAACTGTCAAAATCTTCAAAATGAGCAAAAGCACAATGAAATTAATGCTGGAATCATCTTCAAGTTGCTAAAATACACTAATGACAGCAACAAGTTTGAGTCTACAACATTAAGTTAAGGCTTGAGAGCCTAAATTAACTTTTTATGGCTTTAAATGCATTTTCAGCACCTGATTGTACACTTCAGGTGAAACTGTCAAAATCTTCAAAATGAGCAAAAGCACAATGTAATTAATGCTGGAATCATCTTCAAGTTGCTAAAATACACTAATGACAGCAACAAGTTTGAGTCTACAACATTTAGTTAAGGTGTGAGAGCCTAAATGAACTTTGTATTGCTTTAAATGCATTTTCAGCCCGATTGTACACTTCAGGTAAAACTGTCAAAATCTTCAAAATGAGCAAAAGCACAATGAAATTAATGCTGGAATCATCTTCAAGTTGCTAAAATACACTAATGACAGCAAAAAGTTTGTGTCTACAACATTTAGTTAAGGTGTGAGAGCCAAAAGGAACTTTTTATTGCTGTAAACGCGTTTTCAGCACCTGAATGTACACTTCAGGTGAAACTGTCAAAATCTTCAAAATGAGCAAAAGCACAATGAAATTAATGCTGGAATCATCTTCAAGTTGCTAAAATACACTAATGACAGCAAAAAGTTTGAGTCTACAACATTTAGTTAAGGTGTGAGAGCAAAAATTAACTTTGTATTGCTTTAAATGCATTTTCAGCCCGATAGTACACTTCAGGTGAAACTGTCAAAATCTTCAAAATGAGCAAAAGCACAATGAAATTAATGCTTGAATCATCTTCAAGTTGCTAAAATACACTAATGACAGCAACAAGTTTGAGTCTACAACATTTAGTTAAGGTGTGAGAGCCTAAATGAACTTTGTATTGCTTTAAATGCATTTTCAGCCCGATTGTACACTTCAGGTAAAACTGTCAAAATCTTCAAAATGAGCAAAAGCACAATGAAATTAATGCTGGAATCATCTTCAAGTTGCTAAAATAAACTAATGACAGCAAAAAGTTTTAGTCTACAACATTTAGTTAAGGTGTGAGAGCCAAAATGAACTTTGTATTGCTTTAAATGCATTTTCAGCCCGAATGTACACTTCAGGTGAAACTGTCAAAATCTTCAAAATGAGCAAAAGCACAATGAAATTAATGCTGGACTCATCTTCAAGTTGCTAAAATACACTAATGACAGCAAAAAGTTTGAGTCTACAACATTTAGTTAAGGTGTGAGAGCCAAAATGAACTTTTTATTGCTTTAAATGCATTTTCAGCCCGATTGTACACTTCAGGTGAAACTGTCAAAATCTTCAAAATGAGCATAAGCACAAATAAATTAATGCTGGAATCATATTCAGGTTGCTAAAATATACTAATGACAGCAAAAAGTTTGAGTCCACAACATTTAGTTAAGGTGTGAGAGCCAAAATGAACTTTTTATTGCTTTAAATGCATTTTCAGCCCGATTGTACACTTCAGATGAAACTGTCAAAATCTTCAAAATCAACATAAGCACAATGAAATTAAGGCTGGAACCATTTTCAGGATGCTAAAATACACTAATGACAGCAAAAAGTTTGAGTCTACAACATTTAGTTAAGGTGTGAGAGCCAAAATGAACTTTTTATTGCTTTAAATGCATTTTCAGCCCGATTGTACACTTCAGGTGAAACTGTCAAAATCTTCAAAATGAGCATAAGCACAATGAAATTAACGCTGGAACCAGCTTCAGGATGCTAAAATACACTAATGACAGCAAAAAGTTTGAGTCTACAACATTTAGTTAAGGTGTGAGAGCCAAAATGAACTTTTTATTGCTTTAAATGCATTTTTAGCCCGATTGTATACTTCAGGTAAAACTGTCAAAATCTTCAAAATGAGCAAAAGCACAATGAAATTAATGCTGGAAACATCTTCAAGTTGCTAAAATACACTAATGACAGCAAACAGTTTTAGTCTACAACATTTAGTTAAAGTGTGAGAGCCAAAATGAAATTTGTATTGCTTTAAATGCATTCTCAGACCGAATGTACACTTCAGGTGAACCTGTCAAAATCTTCAAAATGAGCAAAAGCACAATGAAATTAATGCTGGAATCATCTTCAAGTTGCTAAAATACACTAATGACAGCAAAAAGTTTGAGTCTACAACATTTAGTTAAGGTGTGAGAGCCTAAATGAACTTTGTATTGCTTTAAATGCATTTTCAGCCCGATTGTACACTTCAGGTAAAACTGTCAAAATCTTCAAAATGAGCAAAAGCACAATGAAATTAATGCTGGAATCATCTTCAAGTTGCTAAAATAAACTAATGACAGCAAAAAGTTTTAGTCTACAACATTTAGTTAAGGTGTGAGAGCCAAAATGAACTTTGTATTGCTTTAAATGCATTTTCAGCCCGAATGTACACTTCAGGTGAAACTGTCAAAATCTTCAAAATGAGCAAAAGCACAATGAAATTAATGCTGGACTCATCTTCAAGTTGCTAAAATACACTAATGACAGCAAAAAGTTTGAGTCTACAACATTTAGTTAAGGTGTGAGAGCCAAAATGAACTTTGTATTGCTTTAAATGCATTTTCAGCACGATTGTACACTTCAGGTGAAACTGTCAAAATCTTCAAAATGAGCAAAAGCACAATGAAATTAATGCTGGAATCATCTTCAAGTTGCTAAAATACACTAATGACAGCAAAAAGTTTGAGTCTACAACATTTAGTTAAGGTGTGAGAGCCTAAATGAACTTTGTATTGCTTTAAACACGTTTTCAGCCCCTGATTGTACACTTCAGGTGAAACTGTCAAAATCTTCAAAATGAGCAAAAGCACTATGAAATTAATGTTGGAATCATCTTCAAGTTGCTAAATTACACTAATGACAGTAACAAGTTTGAGTCTACAACATTTAGTTAAGGTGTGAGAGCCAAAATGAACTTTTTATTGCTTTAAATGCATTTTCAGCCCGATTGTACACTTCAGATGAAACTGTCAAAATCTTCAAAATCAACATAAGCACAATGAAATTAAGGCTGGAACCATTTTCAGGATGCTAAAATACACTAATGACAGCAAAAAGTTTGAGTCTACAACATTTAGTTAAGGTGTGAGAGCCAAAATGAACTTTTTATTGCTTTAAATGCATTTTCAGCCCGATTGTACACTTCAGGTGAAACTGTCAAAATCTTCAAAATGAGCATAAGCACAATGAAATTAACGCTGGAACCAGCTTCAGGATGCTAAAATACACTAATGACAGCAAAAAGTTTGAGTCTACAACATTTAGTTAAGGTGTGAGAGCCAAAATGAACTTTTTATTGCTTTAAATGCATTTTTAGCCCGATTGTATACTTCAGGTAAAACTGTCAAAATCTTCAAAATGAGCAAAAGCACAATGAAATTAATGCTGGAAACATCTTCAAGTTGCTAAAATACACTAATGACAGCAAACAGTTTTAGTCTACAACATTTAGTTAAAGTGTGAGAGCCAAAATGAAATTTGTATTGCTTTAAATGCATTCTCAGACCGAATGTACACTTCAGGTGAACCTGTCAAAATCTTCAAAATGAGCAAAAGCACAATGAAATTAATGCTGGAATCATCTTCAAGTTGCTAAAATACACTAATGACAGCAAAAAGTTTGAGTCTACAACATTTAGTTAAGGTGTGAGAGCCTAAATGAACTTTGTATTGCTTTAAATGCATTTTCAGCCCGATTGTACACTTCAGGTGAAAATGTCAAAATCTTCAAAATCAACATAACCACAATGAAATTAAGGCTGGAACCATCTTCAGGTTGCTAAAATACACTAATGACAGCAAAAAGTTTGAGTCCACAACATTTAGTTAAGGTGTGAGAGCCAAAATGAACTTTTTATTGCTTTAAATGCATTTTCAGCCCGATTGTACACTTCAGGTGAAACTGTCAAAATCTTCAAAATGAGCATAAGCACAAAGAAATTAAGGCTGGAATCATCTTCAGGTTGCTAAAATACACTAATGACAGCAAAAAGTTTGAGTCTACAACATTTAGTTAAGGTGTGAGAGCCAAAATGAACTTTGTATTGCTGTAAACGCGTTTTCAGCACCTGATTGTACACTTCAGGTGAAACTGTCAAAATCTTCAAAATGAGCAAAAGCACAATGAAATTAATGCTGGAATCATCTTCAAGTTGCTAAAATACACTAATGACAGCAACAAGTTTGAGTCTACAACATTAAGTTAAGGCTTGAGAGCCTAAATTAACTTTTTATGGCTTTAAATGCATTTTCAGCACCTGATTGTACACTTCAGGTGAAACTGTCAAAATCTTCAAAATGAGCAAAAGCACAATGTAATTAATGCTGGAATCATCTTCAAGTTGCTAAAATACACTAATGACAGCAACAAGTTTGAGTCTACAACATTTAGTTAAGGTGTGAGAGCCTAAATGAACTTTGTATTGCTTTAAATGCATTTTCAGCCCGATTGTACACTTCAGGTAAAACTGTCAAAATCTTCAAAATGAGCAAAAGCACAATGAAATTAATGCTGGAATCATCTTCAAGTTGCTAAAATACACTAATGACAGCAAAAAGTTTGTGTCTACAACATTTAGTTAAGGTGTGAGAGCCAAAAGGAACTTTTTATTGCTGTAAACGCGTTTTCAGCACCTGAATGTACACTTCAGGTGAAACTGTCAAAATCTTCAAAATGAGCAAAAGCACAATGAAATTAATGCTGGAATCATCTTCAAGTTGCTAAAATACACTAATGACAGCAAAAAGTTTGAGTCTACAACATTTAGTTAAGGTGTGAGAGCAAAAATTAACTTTGTATTGCTTTAAATGCATTTTCAGCCCGATAGTACACTTCAGGTGAAACTGTCAAAATCTTCAAAATGAGCAAAAGCACAATGAAATTAATGCTTGAATCATCTTCAAGTTGCTAAAATACACTAATGACAGCAACAAGTTTGAGTCTACAACATTTAGTTAAGGTGTGAGAGCCAAAATGAAATTTGTATTGCTTTAAATGCATTCTCAGACCGAATGTACACTTCAGGTGAACCTGTCAAAATCTTCAAAATGAGCAAAAGCACAATGAAATTAATGCTGGAATCATCTTCAAGTTGCTAAAATACACTAATGACAGCAAAAAGTTTGAGTCTACAACATTTAGTTAAGGTGTGAGAGCCAAAATGAACTTTGTATTGCTTTAAATGCATTTTCAGCACGATTGTACACTTCAGGTGAAACTGTCAAAATCTTCAAAATGAGCTAAAGCACAATGAAATTAATGCTGGAATCATCTTCAAGTTGCTAAAATAAACTAATGACAGCAAAAAGTTTTAGTCTATAACATTTAGTTAAGGTGTGAGAGCCAAAATGAACTTTGTATTGCTTTAAATGCATTTTTAGCCCAAATGTACACTTCAGGTGAAACTGTCAAAATCTTTAAAATGAGCAAAAGCACAATGAAATTAATGCTGGACTCATCTTCAAGTTGCTAAAATACACTAATGACAGCAAACAGTTTGAGTCTACAACATTTAGTTAAGGTGTGAGAGCCTAAATGAACTTTGTATTGCTTTAAATGCATTTTCAGCCTGATTGTACTTTTCAGGTAAAACTGTCAAAATCTTCAAAATGAGCAAAAGCACAATGAAATTAATGCTGGAATCATCTTCAAGTTGCTAAAATACACTAATGACAGCAAAAAGTTTTAGTCTACAACATTTAGTTAAGGTGTGAGAGCCAAAATGAAATTTGTATTGCTTTAAATGCATTCTCAGACCGAATGTACACTTCAGGTGAACCTGTCAAAATCTTCAAAATGAGCAAAAGCACAATGAAATTAATGCTGGAATCATCTTCAAGTTGCTAAAATACACTAATGACAGCAAAAAGTTTGAGTCTACAACATTTAGTTAAGGTGTGAGAGCCAAAATGAACTTTGTATTGCTTTAAATGCATTTTCAGCACGATTGTACACTTCAGGTGAAACTGTCAAAATCTTCAAAATGAGCTAAAGCACAATGAAATGAATGCTGGAATCATCTTCAAGTTGCTAAAATACACTAATGACAGCAAAAAGTTTGAGTCTACAACATTTAGTTAAGGTGTGAGAGCCAAAATGAACTTTGTATTGCTTTAAATGCATTTTCAGCCTGATTGTACTTTTCAGGTGAAACTGTCAAAATCTTCAAAATGAGCAAAAGCACAATGAAATTAATGCTGGACTCATCTTCAAGTTGCTAAAATACACTAATGACAGCAAAAAGTTTGAGTCTACAACATTTTGTTAAGATGTGAGAGCCAAAATGAATTTTTTATTGCTTTAAATGCATTTTCAGCCCGATTGTACACTTCAGGTGAAACTGTCAAAATCTTCAAAATCAACATAAGCACAATGAAATTAAGGCTGGAACCATCTTCAGGATGCTAAAATACACTAATGACAGCAAAAAGTTTGAGTCTACAACATTTAGTTAAGGTGTGAGAGCCAAAATGAACTTTTTATTGCTTTAAATGCATTTTCAGCCCGATTGTACACTTCAGGTGAAACTGTCAAAATCTTCAAAATGAGCATAAGCACAAAGAAATTAATGCTGGAATCATCTTCAGGTTGCTAAAATACACTAATGACAGCAAAAAGTTTGAGTCTACAACATTTAGTTAAGGTGTGAGAGCCAAAATGAACTTTTTATTGCTTTAAATGCATTTTCAGCCCGATTGTACACTTCAGGTGAAACTGTCAAAATCTTCAAAATGAGCATAAGCACAATAAAATTAATACTGGAATCATCTTCAGGTTGCTAAAATACACTAATGACAGCAACAATTTCGAGTCTACAACGTTTAGTTAAGGTGTGAGAGCCAAAATGAACTTTTTATTGCTTTAAATGCATTTTCAGCCCGATTGTACACTTCAGGTAAAACTGTCAAAATCTTCAAAATGAGCAAAAGCACAATGAAATTAATGCTGGAATCATCTTCAAGTTGCTAAAATACACTAATGACAGCAAAAAGTTTGAGTCTACAACATTTAGTTAAGGTGTGAGAGCCAAAATGAAATTTGTATTGCTTTAAATGCATTTTCAGCCCGATTGTACACTTCAGGTAAAACTGTCAAAATCTTCAAAATGAGCAAAAGCACAATGAAATTAATGCTGGAATCATCTTCAAGTTGCTAAAATAAACTAATGACAGCAAAAAGTTTTAGTCTATAACATTTAGCTAAGGTGTGAGAGCCAAAATGAACTTTGTATTGCTTTAAATGCATTTTTAGCCCAAATGTACACTTCAGGTGAAACTGTCAAAATCTTTAAAATGAGCAAAAGCACAATGAAATTAATGCTGGACTCATCTTCAAGTTGCTAAAATACACTAATGACAGCAAACAGTTTGAGTCTACAACATTTAGTTAAGGTGTGAGAGCCTAAATGAACTTTGTATTGCTTTAAATGCATTTTCAGCCTGATTGTACTTTTCAGGTAAAACTGTCAAAATCTTCAAAATGAGCAAAAGCACAATGAAATTAATGCTGGAATCATCTTCAAGTTGCTAAAATACACTAATGACAGCAAAAAGTTTTAGTCTACAACATTTAGTTAAGGTGTGAGAGCCAAAATGAAATTTGTATTGCTTTAAATGCATTCTCAGACCGAATGTACACTTCAGGTGAACCTGTCAAAATCTTCAAAATGAGCAAAAGCACAATGAAATTAATGCTGGAATCATCTTCAAGTTGCTAAAATACACTAATGACAGCAAAAAGTTTTAGTCTACAACATTTAGTTAAGGTGTGAGAGCCAAAATGAAATTTGTATTGCTTTAAATGCATTCTCAGACCGAATGTACACTTCAGGTGAACCTGTCAAAATCTTCAAAATGAGCAAAAGCACAATGAAATTAATGCTGGAATCATCTTCAAGTTGCTAAAATACACTAATGACAGCAAAAAGTTTGAGTCTACAACATTTAGTTAAGGTGTGAGAGGCAAAATGAACTTTGTATTGCTTTAAATGCATTTTCAGCACGATTGTACACTTCAGGTGAAACTGTCAAAATCTTCAAAATGAGCTAAAGCACAATGAAATTAATGCTGGAATCATCTTCAAGTTGCTAAAATAAACTAATGACAGCAAAAAGTTTTAGTCTATAACATTTAGTTAAGGTGTGAGAGCCAAAATGAACTTTGTATTGCTTTAAATGCATTTTTAGCCCAAATGTACACTTCAGGTGAAACTGTCAAAATCTTTAAAATGAGCAAAAGCACAATGAAATTAATGCTGGACTCATCTTCAAGTTGCTAAAATACACTAATGACAGCAAACAGTTTGAGTCTACAACATTTAGTTAAGGTGTGAGAGCCAAAATGAACTTTGTATTGCTTTAAACACGTTTTCAGCCCCTGATTGTACACTTCAGATGAAACTGTCAAAATCTTCAAAATGAGCAAAAGCACTATGAAATTAATGCTGGAATCATCTTCAAGTTGCTAAAATACACTAATGACAGCAACAAGTTTGAGTCTACAACATTTAGTTAAGGTGTGAGAGCCTAAATGAACTTTGTATTGCTTTAAACACGTTTTCAGGTGATTGTACACTTCAGGTGAAACTGTCAAAATCTTCAAAATGAGCAAAAGCACAATGAAATTAATGCTGGAATCATCTTCAAGTTGCTAAAATACACTAATGACAGCAAAAAGTTTGAGTCTACAACATTTAGTTAAGGTGTGAGAGCCAAAATTAACTTTGTATTGCTTTAAATGCATTTTCAGCCCGATTGTACTTTTCAGGTGAAACTGTCAAAAGCTTCAAAATGAGCAAAAGCACAATGAAATTAATGCTGGAATCATCTTCAAGTTGCTAAAATACACTAATGACAGCAAAAAGTTTGAGTCTACAACATTTAGTTAAGGTGTGAGAGCCTAAATGAACTTTGTATTGCTTTAAACAAGTTTCAGCCCCTGATTATACACTTCAGGTGAAACTGTCAAAATCTTCAAAATGAGCATAAGCACAATAAAATTAATACTGGAATCATCTTCAATTTGCTAAAATACACTAATGACAGCAAAAAGTTTGAGTCCACAACATTTAGTTGAGGTGTGAGAGACAAAATGAACTTTTTATTGCTTTAAATGCATTTTCAGCCCGATTGTACACTTCAGATGAAACTGTCAAAATCTTCAAAATCAACATAAGCACAATGAAATTAAGGCTGGAACCATTTTCAGGATACTAAAATACACTAATGACAGCAAAAAGTTTGAGTCTACAACATTTAGTTAAGGTGTGAGAGCCAAAATGAACTTTTTATTGCTTTAAATGCATTTTCAGCCCGATTGTACACTTCAGGTGAAACTGTCAAAATCTTCAAAATGAGCATAAGCACAATGAAATTAACGCTGGAACCATCTTCAGGATGCTAAAATACACTAATGACAGCAAAAAGTTTGAGTCTACAACATTTAGTTAAGGTGTGAGAGCCAAAATGAACTTTTTATTGCTTTAAATGCATTTTCAGCCCGATTGTACACTTCAGGTAAAACTGTCAAAACCCTCAAAATGAGCAAAAGCACAATGAAATTAATGCTGGAATCATCTTCAAGTTGCTAAAATACACTAATGACAGCAAACAGTTTTAGTCTACAACATTTAGTTAAAGTGTGAGAGCCCAAATGAAATTTGTATTGCTTTAAATGCATTCTCAGACCGAATGTACACTTCAGGTGAACCTGTCAAAATCTTCAAAATGAGCAAAAGCACAATGAAATTAATGCTGGAATCATCTTCAAGTTGCTAAAATACACTAATGACAGCAAAAAGTTTGAGTCTACAACATTTAGTTAAGGTGTGAGAGCCTAAATGAACTTTGTATTGCTTTAAATGCATTTTAAGCCCGATTGTACACTTCAGGTAAAACTGTCAAAATCTTCAAAATGAGCAAAAGCACAATGAAATTAATGCTGGAATCATCTTCAAGTTGCTAAAATAAACTAATGACAGCAAAAAGTTTTAGTCTACAACATTTAGTTAAGGTGTGAGAGCCAAAATGAACTTTGTATTGCTTTAAATGCATTTTCAGCCCGAATGTACACTTCAGGTGAAACTGTCAAAATCTTCAAAATGAGTAAAAGCACAATGAAATTAATGCTGGACTCATCTTCAAGTTGCTAAAATACACTAATGACAACAAAAAGTTTGAGTCTACAACATTTAGTTAAGGTGTGAGAGCCAAAATGAACTTTGTATTGCTTTAAATGCATTTTCAGCACGATTGTACACTTCAGGTGAAACTGTCAAAATCTTCAAAATGAGCAAAAGCACAATGAAATTAATGCTGGAATCATCTTCAAGTTGCTAAAATACACTAATGACAGCAAAAAGTTTGAGTCTACACCATTTAGTTAAGGTGTGAGAGCCTAAATGAACTTTGTATTGCTTTAAACACGTTTTCAGCCCCTGATTGTACACTTCAGGTGAAACTGTCAAAATCTTCAAAATGAGCAAAAGCACAATGAAATTAATGCTGGACTCATCTTCAAGTTGCTAAAATACACTAATGACAGCAAGAAGTTTGAGTCTACAACATTTAGTTAAGGTGTGAGAGCCAAAATGAACTTTGTATTGCTTTAAATGCATTTTCAGCCCCTGATTGTACACTTCAGGTGAAACTGTCAAAATCTTCAAAATGAGAAAAAGCACAATGAAATTAATGCTGGAATCATCTTCAAGTTGCTAAAATACACTAATGACAGCAACAAGTTTGAGTCTACAACATTTAGTTAAGGTGTGAGAGCCTAAATGAACTTTGTATTGCTTTAAACACGTTTTCAGCCCCTGATTGTACACTTCAGGTGAAACTGTCAAAATCTTCAAAATGAGCAAAAGCACTATGAAATTAATGTTGGAATCATCTTCAAGTTGCTAAATTACACTAATGACAGCAACAAGTTTGAGTCTACAACATTTAGTTAAGGTGTGAGAGCCTAAATGAACTTTGTATTGCTTTAAATGCATTTTCAGCCCGATTGTACACTTCAGGTAAAACTGTCAAAATCTTCAAAATGAGCAAAAGCACAATGAAATTAATGCTGGAATCATCTTCAAGTTGCTAAAATAAACTAATGACAGCAAAAAGTTTTAGTCTACAACATTTAGTTAAGGTGTGAGAGCCAAAATGAACTTTTTATTGCTTTAAATGCATTTTCAGCCCGATTGTACACTTCAGGTGAAACTGTCAAAATCTTCAAAATGAGCATAAGCACAATACAATTAATACTGGAATCATCTTCAGGTTGCTAAAATACACTAATGACAGCAACAAGTTCGAGTCTACAACGTTTAGTTAAGGTGTGAGAGCCTAAATGAACTTTTTATTGCTTTAAATGCATTTTCAGCCCGATTGTACACTTCAGGTGAAACTGTCAAAATCTTCAAAATGAGCAAAAGCACAATGAAATTAATGCTGGAATCATATTCAGGTTGCTAAAATACACTAATGACAGCAAACAGTTTTAGTCTACAACATTTAGTTAAAGTGTGAGAGCCAAAATGAAATTTGTATTGCTTTAAATGCATTCTCAGACCGAATGTACACTTCAGGTGAACCTGTCAAAATCTTCAAAATGAGCAAAAGCACAATGAAATTAATGCTGGAATCATCTTCAAGTTGCTAAAATACACTAATGACAGCAAAAAGTTTGAGTCTACAACATTTAGTTAAGGTGTGAGAGCCTAAATTAACTTTGTATTGCTTTAAATGCATTTTCAGCCCGATTGTACACTTCAGGTAAAACTGTCAAAATCTTCAAAATGAGAAAAAGCACAATGAAATTAATGCTGGAATCATCTTCAAGTTGCTAAAATAAACTAATGACAGCAAAAAGTTTTAGTCTACAACATTTAGTTAAGGTGTGAGAGCCAAAATGAACTTTGTATTGCTTTAAATGCATTTTCAGCCCGAATGTACACTTCAGGTGAAACTGTCAAAATCTTCAAAATGAGCAAAAGCACAATGAAATTAATGCTGGACTCATCTTCAAGTTGCTAAAATACACTAATGACAGCAAAAAGTTTGAGTCTACAACATTTAGTTAAGGTGTGAGAGCCAAAATGAACTTTTTATTGCTTTAAATGCATTTTCAGCCCGATTGTACACTTCAGGTGAAACTGTCAAAATCTTCAAAATGAGCAAAAGCACAATACAATTAATACTGGAATCATCTTCAGGTTGCTAAAATACACTAATGACAGCAACAAGTTCGAGTCTACAACGTTTAGTTAAGGTGTGAGAGCCTAAATGAACTTTTTATTGCTTTAAATGCATTTTCAGCCCGATTGTACACTTCAGGTGAAACTGTCAAAATCTTCAAAATGAGCAAAAGCACAATGAAATTAATGCTGGAATCATATTCAGGTTGCTAAAATATACTAATGACAGCAAAAAGTTTGAGTCCACAACATTTAGTTAAGGTGTGAGAGCCAAAATGAACTTGTTATTGCTTTAAATGCATTTTCAGCCCGATTGTACACTTCAGATGAAACTGTCAAAATCTTCAAAATCAACATAAGCACAATGAAATTAAGGCTGGAACCATTTTCAGGATGCTAAAATACACTAATGACAGCAACAAGTTTGAGTCTACAACATTTAGTTAAGGTGTGAGAGCCAAAATGAACTTTTTATTGCTTTAAATGCATTTTCAGCCCGATTGTACACTTCAGGTGAAACTGTCAAAATCTTCAAAATGAGCATAAGCACAATGAAATTAACGCTGGAACCTTCTTCAGGATGCTAAAATACACTAATGACAGCAAAAAGTTTGAGTCACTACATTTAGTTAAGGTGTGAGAGCCAAAATGAACTTTTTATTGCTTTAAATGCATTTTCAGCCCGATTGTACACTTCAGGTGAAACTGTCAAAATCTTCAAAATGAGCATAAGCACAAAGAAATTAATGCTGGAATCATCTTCAGGTTGCTAAAATACACTAATGACAGCAAAAAGTTCGAGTCACTACATTTAGTTAAGGTGTGAGAGCCAAAATGAACTTTTTATTGCTTTAAATGCATTTTCAGCCCGATTGTACACTTCAGGTAAAACTGTCAAAATCTTCAAAATGAGCAAAAGCACAATGAAATTAATGCTGGAATCATCTTCAAGTTGCTAAAATACACTAATGACAGCAAACAGTTTTAGTCTACAACATTTAGTTAAAGTGTGAGAGCCAAAATGAAATTTGTATTGCTTTAAATGCATTCTCAGACCGAATGTACACTTCAGGTGAACCTGTCAAAATCTTCAAAATGAGCAAAAGCACAATGAAATTAATGCTGGAATCATCTTCAAGTTGCTAAAATACACTAATGACAGCAAAAAGTTTGAGTCTACAACATTTAGTTAAGGTGTGAGAGCCTAAATTAACTTTGTATTGCTTTAAATGCCTTTTCAGCCCGATTGTACACTTCAGGTAAAACTGTCAAAATCTTCAAAATGAGCAAAAGCACAATGAAATTAATGCTGGAATCATCTTCAAGTTGCTAAAATAAACTAATGACAGCAAAAAGTTTTAGTCTACAACATTTAGTTAAGGTGTGAGAGCCAAAATGAACTTTGTATTGCTTTAAATGCATTTTCAGCCCGAATGTACACTTCAGGTGAAACTGTCAAAATCTTCAAAATGAGCAAAAGCACAATGAAATTAATGCTGGACTCATCTTCAAGTTGCTAAAATACACTAATGACAGCAAAAAGTTTGAGTCTACAACATTTAGTTAAGGTGTGAGAGCCAAAATGAACTTTTTATTGCTTTAAATGCATTTTCAGCCCGATTGTACACTTCAGGTGAAACTGTCAAAATCTTCAAAATGAGCATAAGCACAAAGAAATTAATGCTGGAATCATATTCAGGTTGCTAAAATATACTAATGACAGCAAAAAGTTTGAGTCCACAACATTTAGTTAAGGTGTGAGAGCCAAAATAAACTTTTTATTGCTTTAAATGAATTTTCAGCCCGATTGTACACTTCAGATGAAACTGTCAAAATCTTCAAAATCAACATAAGCACAATGAAATTAAGGCTGGAACCATTTTCAGGATGCTAAAATACACTAATGACAGCAAAAAGTTTGAGTCTACAACATTTAGTTAAGGTGTGAGAGCCAAAATGAACTTTTTATTGCTTTAAATGCATTTTCAGCCCGATTGTACACTTCAGGTGAAACTGTCAAAATCTTCAAAATGAGCATAAGCACAATGAAATTAACGCTGGAACCATCTTCAGGATGCTAAAAAACACTAATGACAGCAAAAAGTTTGAGTCTACAACATTTAGTTAAGGTGTGAGAGCCAAAATGAACTTTTTATTGCTTTAAATGCATTTTCAACCCGATTGTACACTTCAGGTGAAACTGTCAAAATCTTCAAAATGAGCATAAGCACAAAGAAATTAATGCTGGAATCATCTTCAGGTTGCTAAAATACACTAATGACAGCAAAAAGTTTGAGTCTACAACATTTAGTTAAGGTGTGAGAGCCAAAATGAACTTTTTATTGCTTTAAATTCATTTTCAGCCCGATTGTACACTTCAGGGGAAACTGTCAAAATCTTCAAAATGAGCATAAGCACAAAGAAATTAATGCTGGAATCATCTTAAGGTTGCTAAAATACACTAATGACAGCAAAAAGTTTGAGTCTACAACATTTAGTTAAGGTGTGAGAGCCAAAATGAACTTTGTATTGCTTTAAATGCATTTTCAGCCAGATTGTACACTTCAGGTGAAACTGTCAAAATCTTCAAAATGAGAATAAGTACAATGAAATTAAGGCTGGAACCATCTTCAAGATGCTAAAATACACTAATGACAGCAAAAAGTTTGAGTCTACTACATTTAGTTAAGGTGTGAGAGCCAAAATGAACTTTTTATTGCTTTAAATGCATTTTCAGCCCGATTGTACACTTCAGGTAAAACTGTCAAAACCCTCAAAATGAGCAAAAGCACAATGAAATTAATGCTGGAATCATCTTCAAGTTGCTAAAATACACTAATGACAGCAAACAGTTTTAGTCTACAACATTTAGTTAAAGTGTGAGAGCCCAAATGAAATTTGTATTGCTTTAAATGCAATCTCAGACCGAATGTACACTTCAGGTGAACCTGTCAAAATCTTCAAAATGAGCAAAAGCACAATGAAATTAATGCTGGAATCATCTTCAAGTTGCTAAAATACACTAATGACAGCAAAAAGTTTGAGTCTACAACATTTAGTTAAGGTGTGAGAGCCTAAATGAACTTTGTATTGCTTTAAATGCATTTTCAGCCCGATTGTACACTTCAGGTAAAACTGTCAAAATCTTCAAAATGAGCAAAAGCACAATGAAATTAATGCTGGAATCATCTTCAAGTTGCTAAAATAAACTAATGACAGCAAAAAGTTTTAGTCTACAACATTTAGTTAAGGTGTGAGAGCCAAAATGAACTTTGTATTGCTTTAAATGCATTTTCAGCCCGAATGTACACTTCAGGTGAAACTGTCAAAATCTTCAAAATGAGTAAAAGCACAATGAAATTAATGCTGGACTCATCTTCAAGTTGCTAAAATACACTAATGACAACAAAAAGTTTGAGTCTACAACATTTAGTTAAGGTGTGAGAGCCAAAATGAACTTTGTATTGCTTTAAATGCATTTTCAGCACGATTGTACACTTCAGGTGAAACTGTCAAAATCTTCAAAATGAGCAAAAGCACAATGAAATTAATGCTGGAATCATCTTCAAGTTGCTAAAATACACTAATGACAGCAAAAAGTTTGAGTCTACAACATTTAGTTAAGGTGTGAGAGCCTAAATGAACTTTGTATTGCTTTAAACACGTTTTCAGCCCCTGATTGTACACTTCAGGTGAAACTGTCAAAATCTTCAAAATGAGCAAAAGCACAATGAAATTAATGCTGGACTCATCTTCAAGTTGCTAAAATACACTAATGACAGCAAAAAGTTTGAGTCTACAACATTTAGTTAAGGTGTGAGAGCCAAAATGAACTTTGTATTGCTTTAAATGCATTTTCAGCCCCTGATTGTACACTTCAGGTGAAACTGTCAAAATCTTCAAAATGAGCAAAAGCACAATGAAATTAATGCTGGAATCATCTTCAAGTTGCTAAAATACACTAATGACAGCAAAAAGTTTGAGTCTACAACATTTAGTTAAGGTGTGAGAGCCTAAATGAACTTTGTATTGCTTTAAACACGTTTTCAGCCCCTGATTGTACACTTCAGGTGAAACTGTCAAAATCTTCAAAATGAGCAAAAGCACTATGAAATTAATGTTGGAATCATCTTCAAGTTGCTAAATTACACTAATGACAGCAACAAGTTTGAGTCTACAACATTTAGTTAAGGTGTGAGAGCCTAAATGAACTTTGTATTGCTTTAAACAAGTTTCAGCCCCTGATTATACACTTCAGGTGAAACTGTCAAAATCTTCAAAATGAGCATAAGCACAATAAAATTAATACTGGAATCATCTTCAGGTTGCTAAAATACACTAATGACAGCAACAAGTTCGAGTCTACAACGTTTAGTTAAGGTGTGAGAGCCTAAATGAACTTTTTATTGCTTTAAATGCATTTTCAGCCCGATTGTACACTTCAGGTGAAACTGTCAAAATCTTCAAAATGAGCAAAAGCACAATGAAATTAATGCTGGAATCATATTCAGGTTGCTAAAATATACTAATGACAGCAAAAAGTTTGAGTCCACAACATTTAGTTAAGGTGTGAGAGCCAAAATGAACTTTGTATTGCTTTAAATGCATTTTCAGCCAGATTGTACACTTCAGGTGAAACTGTCAAAATCTTCAAAATGAGAATAAGTACAATGAAATTAAGGCTGGAACCATCTTCAAGATGCTAAAATACACTAATGACAGCAAAAAGTTTGAGTCTACTACATTTAGTTAAGGTGTGAGAGCCAAAATGAACTTTTTATTGCTTTAAATGCATTTTCAGCCCGATTGTACACTTCAGGTAAAACTGTCAAAACCCTCAAAATGAGCAAAAGCACAATGAAATTAATGCTGGAATCATCTTCAAGTTGCTAAAATACACTAATGACAGCAAACAGTTTTAGTCTACAACATTTAGTTAAAGTGTGAGAGCCCAAATGAAATTTGTATTGCTTTAAATGCAATCTCAGACCGAATGTACACTTCAGGTGAACCTGTCAAAATCTTCAAAATGAGCAAAAGCACAATGAAATTAATGCTGGAATCATCTTCAAGTTGCTAAAATACACTAATGACAGCAAAAAGTTTGAGTCTACAACATTTAGTTAAGGTGTGAGAGCCTAAATGAACTTTGTATTGCTTTAAATGCATTTTCAGCCCGATTGTACACTTCAGGTAAAACTGTCAAAATCTTCAAAATGAGCAAAAGCACAATGAAATTAATGCTGGAATCATCTTCAAGTTGCTAAAATAAACTAATGACAGCAAAAAGTTTTAGTCTACAACATTTAGTTAAGGTGTGAGAGCCAAAATGAACTTTGTATTGCTTTAAATGCATTTTCAGCCCGAATGTACACTTCAGGTGAAACTGTCAAAATCTTCAAAATGAGTAAAAGCACAATGAAATTAATGCTGGACTCATCTTCAAGTTGCTAAAATACACTAATGACAACAAAAAGTTTGAGTCTACAACATTTAGTTAAGGTGTGAGAGCCAAAATGAACTTTGTATTGCTTTAAATGCATTTTCAGCACGATTGTACACTTCAGGTGAAACTGTCAAAATCTTCAAAATGAGCAAAAGCACAATGAAATTAATGCTGGAATCATCTTCAAGTTGCTAAAATACACTAATGACAGCAAAAAGTTTGAGTCTACAACATTTAGTTAAGGTGTGAGAGCCTAAATGAACTTTGTATTGCTTTAAACACGTTTTCAGCCCCTGATTGTACACTTCAGGTGAAACTGTCAAAATCTTCAAAATGAGCAAAAGCACAATGAAATTAATGCTGGACTCATCTTCAAGTTGCTAAAATACACTAATGACAGCAAAAAGTTTGAGTCTACAACATTTAGTTAAGGTGTGAGAGCCAAAATGAACTTTGTATTGCTTTAAATGCATTTTCAGCCCCTGATTGTACACTTCAGGTGAAACTGTCAAAATCTTCAAAATGAGCAAAAGCACAATGAAATTAATGCTGGAATCATCTTCAAGTTGCTAAAATACACTAATGACAGCAAAAAGTTTGAGTCTACAACATTTAGTTAAGGTGTGAGAGCCTAAATGAACTTTGTATTGCTTTAAACACGTTTTCAGCCCCTGATTGTACACTTCAGGTGAAACTGTCAAAATCTTCAAAATGAGCAAAAGCACTATGAAATTAATGTTGGAATCATCTTCAAGTTGCTAAATTACACTAATGACAGCAACAAGTTTGAGTCTACAACATTTAGTTAAGGTGTGAGAGCCTAAATGAACTTTGTATTGCTTTAAACAAGTTTCAGCCCCTGATTATACACTTCAGGTGAAACTGTCAAAATCTTCAAAATGAGCATAAGCACAATAAAATTAATACTGGAATCATCTTCAGGTTGCTAAAATACACTAATGACAGCAACAAGTTCGAGTCTACAACGTTTAGTTAAGGTGTGAGAGCCTAAATGAACTTTTTATTGCTTTAAATGCATTTTCAGCCCGATTGTACACTTCAGGTGAAACTGTCAAAATCTTCAAAATCAACATAAGCACAATGAAATTAATGCTGGAATCATATTCAGGTTGCTAAAATATACTAATGACAGCAAAAAGTTTGAGTCCACAACATTTAGTTAAGGTGTGAGAGCCAAAATGAACTTGTTATTGCTTTAAATGCATTTTCAGCCCGATTGTACACTTCAGATGAAACTGTCAAAATCTTCAAAATCAACATAAGCACAATGAAATTAAGGCTGGAACCATTTTCAGGATGCTAAAATACACTAATGACAGCAAAAAGTTTGAGTCTACAACATTTAGTTAAGGTGTGAGAGCCAAAATGAACTTTTTATTGCTTTAAATGCATTTTCAGCCCGATTGTACACTTCAGGTGAAACTGTCAAAATCTTCAAAATGAGCATAAGCACAATGAAATTAACGCTGGAACCTTCTTCAGGATGCTAAAATACACTAATGACAGCAAAAAGTTTGAGTCACTACATTTAGTTAAGGTGTGAGAGCCAAAATGAACTTTTTATTGCTTTAAATGCATTTTCAGCCCGATTGTACACTTCAGGTGAAACTGTCAAAATCTTCAAAATGAGCATAAGCACAAAGAAATTAATGCTGGAATCATCTTCAGGTTGCTAAAATACACTAATGACAGCAAAAAGTTTGAGTCACTACATTTAGTTAAGGTGTGAGAGCCAAAATGAACTTTTTATTGCTTTAAATGCATTTTCAGCCCGATTGTACACTTCAGGTGAAACTGTCAAAATCTTCAAAATGAGCAAAAGCACAATGAAATGAATGCTGGAATCATCTTCAAGTTGCTAAAATACACTAATGACAGCAAACAGTTTTAGTCTACAACATTTAGTTAAAGTGTGAGAGCCAAAATGAAATTTGTATTGCTTTAAATGCATTCTCAGACCGAATGTACACTTCAGGTGAACCTGTCAAAATCTTCAAAATGAGCAAAAGCACAATGAAATTAATGCTGGAATCATCTTCAAGTTGCTAAAATACACTAATGACAGCAAAAAGTTTGAGTCTACAACATTTAGTTAAGGTGTGAGAGCCTAAATGAACTTTGTATTGCTTTAAATGCATTTTCAGCCCGATTGTACACTTCAGGTAAAACTGTCAAAATCTTCAAAATGAGCAAAAGCACAATGAAATTAATGCTGGAATCATCTTCAAGTTGCTAAAATAAACTAATGACAGCAAAAAGTTTTAGTCTACAACATTTAGTTAATGTGTGAGAGCCAAAATGAACTTTGTATTGCTTTAAATGCATTTTCAGCCCGAATGTACACTTCAGGTGAAACTGTCAAAATCTTCAAAATGAGCAAAAGCACAATGAAATTAATGCTGGACTCATCTTCAAGTTGCTAAAATACACTAATGACAGCAAAAAGTTTGAGTCTACAACATTTAGTTAAGGTGTGAGAGCCAAAATGAACTTTTTATTGCTTTAAATGCATTTTCAGCCCGATTGTACACTTCAGGTGAAACTGTCAAAATCTTCAAAATGAGCATAAGCACAAATAAATTAATGCTGGAATCATATTCAGGTTGCTAAAATATACTAATGACAGCAAAAAGTTTGAGTCCACAACATTTAGTTAAGGTGTGAGAGCCAAAATGAACTTTTTATTGCTTTAAATGCATTTTCAGCCCGATTGTACACTTCAGATGAAACTGTCAAAATCTTCAAAATCAACATAAGCACAATGAAATTAAGGCTGGAACCATTTTCAGGATGCTAAAATACACTAATGACAGCAAAAAGTTTGAGTCTACAACATTTAGTTAAGGTGTGAGAGCCAAAATGAACTTTTTATTGCTTTAAATGCATTTTCAGCCCGATTGTACACTTCAGGTGAAACTGTCAAAATCTTCAAAATGAGCATAAGCACAATGAAATTAACGCTGGAACCAGCTTCAGGATGCTAAAATACACTAATGACAGCAAAAAGTTTGAGTCTACAACATTTAGTTAAGGTGTGAGAGCCAAAATGAACTTTTTATTGCTTTAAATGCATTTTCAGCCCGATTGTACACTTCAGGTGAAACTGTCAAAATCTTCAAAATGAGCATAAGCACAAAGAAATTAATGCTGGAATCATCTTCAGGTTGCTAAAATACACTAATGACAGCAAAAAGTTTGAGTCTACAACATTTAGTTAAGGTGTGAGAGCCAAAATGAACTTTGTATTGCTTTAAATGCATTTTCAGCCCGATTGTACACTTCAGGTGAAACTGTCAAAATCTTCAAAATGAGCATAAGTACAATGAAATTAAGGCTGGAACCATCTTCAGGATGCTAAAATACACTAATGACAGCAAAAAGTTTGAGTCTACTACATTTAGTTAAGGTGTGAGAGCCAAAATGAACTTTTTATTGCTTTAAATGCATTTTTAGCCCGATTGTATACTTCAGGTAAAACTGTCAAAATCTTCAAAATGAGCAAAAGCACAATGAAATTAATGCTGGAATCATCTTCAAGTTGCTAAAATACACTAATGACAGCAAACAGTTTTAGTCTACAACATTTAGTTAAAGTGTGAGAGCCAAAATGAAATTTGTATTGCTTTAAATGCATTCTCAGACCGAATGTACACTTCAGGTGAACCTGTCAAAATCTTCAAAATGAGCAAAAGCACAATGAAATTAATGCTGGAATCATCTTCAAGTTGCTAAAATACACTAATGACAGCAAAAAGTTTGAGTCTACAACATTTAGTTAAGGTGTGAGAGCCTAAATGAACTTTGTATTGCTTTAAATGCATTTTCAGCCCGATTGTACACTTCAGGTAAAACTGTCAAAATCTTCAAAATGAGCAAAAGCACAATGAAATTAATGCTGGAATCATCTTCAAGTTGCTAAAATAAACTAATGACAGCAAAAAGTTTTAGTCTACAACATTTAGTTAAGGTGTGAGAGCCAAAATGAACTTTGTATTGCTTTAAATGCATTTTCAGCCCGAATGTACACTTCAGGTGAAACTGTCAAAATCTTCAAAATGAGCAAAAGCACAATGAAATTAATGCTGGACTCATCTTCAAGTTGCTAAAATACACTAATGACAGCAAAAAGTTTGAGTCTACAACATTTAGTTAAGGTGTGAGAGCCAAAATGAACTTTGTATTGCTTTAAATGCATTTTCAGCACGATTGTACACTTCAGGTGAAACTGTCAAAATCTTCAAAATGAGCAAAAGCACAATGAAATTAATGCTGGAATCATCTTCAAGTTGCTAAAATACACTAATGACAGCAAAAAGTTTGAGTCTACAACATTTAGTTAAGGTGTGAGAGCCTAAATGAACTTTGTATTGCTTTAAACACGTTTTCAGCCCCTGATTGTACACTTCAGGTGAAACTGTCAAAATCTTCAAAATGAGCAAAAGCACTAAGAAATTAATGTTGGAATCATCTTCAAGTTGCTAAATTACACTAATGACAGCAACAAGTTTGAGTCTACAACATTTAGTTAAGGTGTGAGAGCCTAAATGAACTTTGTATTGCTTTAAATGCATTTTCAGCACGATTGTACACTTCAGGTGAAACTGTCAAAATCTTCAAAATGAGCAAAAGCACAATGAAATTAATGCTGGACTCATCTTCAAGTTGCTAAAATACACTAATGACAGCAAAAAGTTTGAGTCTACAACATTTTGTTAAGATGTGAGAGCCAAAATGAATTTTTTATTGCTTTAAATGCATTTTCAGCCCGATTGTACACTTCAGGTGAAAATGTCAAAATCTTCAAAATCAACATAACCACAATGAAATTAAGGCTGGAACCATCTTCAGGTTGCTAAAATACACTAATGACAGCAAAAAGTTCAAGTCCACAACATTTAGTTAAGGTGTGAGAGCCAAAATGAACTTTGTATTGCTTTAAATGCATTTTTAGCCCCTGATTGTATACTTCAGGTGAAACTGTCAAAATCTTCAAAATGAGCAAAAGCACAATGAAATTAATGCTGGAATCATCTTCAAGTTGCTAAAATACACTAATGACAGCAAAAAGTTTGAGTCTACAACATTTAGTTAAGGTGTGAGAGCCAAAATGAACTTTGTATTGCTTTAAATGCATTTTCAGCCCGATTGCACACTTCAGGTGAAACTGTCAAAATCTTCAAAATGAGCAAAAGCACAATGAAATTAAGGCTGGAATCATCTTCAAGTTGATAAAATACACTAATGACAGCAAAAAGTTTGAGTCTACAACATTTAGTTAAGGTGTGAGAGCCTAAAATAACTTTTAATTGCTTTAAACGCGTTTTCAGCCCTTGATTGTACACTTCAGGTGAAACTGTCAAAATTTTCAAAATGAGCAAAAGCACAATGAAATTAATGCTTGAATCATCTTCAAGTTGCTAAAATACACTAATTACAGCAAAAAGTTTGAGTCTACAACATTTAGTTAAGGTGTGAGAGCCAAAATGAACTTTGTATTGCTTTAAATGCATTTTTAGCCCCTGATTGTATACTTCAGGTGAAACTGTCAAAATCTTCAAAATGAGCTAAAGCACAATGAAATTAATGCTGGACTCATCTTCAAGTTGCTAAAATACACTAATGACAGCGAAAAGTTTGAGTCTACAACATTTAGTTAAGGTGTGAGAGCCAAAATGAACTTTGTATTGCTTTAAATGCATTTTCAGCCCGATTGTACACTTCAGGTGAAACTGTCAAAATCTTCAAAATGAGCAAAAGCACAATGAAATTAATGCTGGAATCATCTTCAAGTTGCTAAAATACACTAATGACAGCAAAAAGTTTGAGTCTACAACATTTAGTTAAGGTGTGAGAGCCAAAATGAACTTTGTATTGCTTTAAATGCATTTTCAGCCAAATTGTACACTTCAGGTGAAACGGTCAAAATCTTAAAAATGAGCAAAAGCACAATGAAATTAATGCTGGAATCATCTTCAAGTTTCTAAAATACACTAATGACAGCAAAAAGTTTGAGTCTACAACATTTAGTTAAGGTGTGAGAGCCAAAATGAACTTTTTATTGCTGTAAACGCGTTTTCAGCACCTGATTGTACACTTCAGGTGAAACTGTCAAAATCTTCAAAATGAGCAAAAGCACAATGAAATTAATGCTGGAATCATCTTCAAGTTGCTAAAATACACTAATGACAGCAAAAAGGTTGAGTCTACAACATTTAGTTAAGGTGTGAGAGCCAAAATGAACTTTGTATTGCTTTAAATGCATTTTCAGCCCGATTGTACACTTCAGGTGAAACTGTCAAAATCTTCAAAATGAGCAAAAGCACAATGAAATTAATGCTGGAATCATCTTCAAGTTGCTAAAATACACTAATGACAGTAAAAAGTTTGAGTCTACAACATTTAGTTAAGGTGTGAGAGCCAAAATGAACTTTGTATTGCTTTAAATGCATTTTCAGCCCGATTATACACTTCAGGTGAAACTGTCAAAATCTTCAAAATGAGCAAAAGCACAATGAAATTAATGCTGGAATCATCTTCAAGTTGCTAAAATACACTAATGACAGCAAACAGTTTGAGTCTACGACATTTAGTTAAGGTGTGAGAGCCTAAATAAACTTTGTATTGCTTTAAACGCGTTTTCAGCCCCTGATTGTATACTTCAGGTGAAACTGTCAAAATCTTCAAAATGAGCAAAAGCACAATGAAATTAATAATGGAATCATCTTCAAGTTGCTAAAATACACTAATGATAGCAAAAAGTTTGAGTCTACAACATTTAGTTAAGGTGTGAGAGCCAAAATGAACTTTGTATTGCTTTAAATGCATTTCCAGCCCGATTATACACTTCAGGTGAAACTGTCAAAATCTTCAAAATGAGCAAAAGCACAATGAAATTAATGCTGGAATCATCTTCAAGTTGCTAAAATACACTAATGACAGCAAACAGTTTGAGTCTAACACATTTAGTTAAGGTTTGAGAGCCTAAATTAACTTTTTATTGCTTTAAACGCGTTTTCATTCCCTGATTGTATACTTCAGGTGAAATTGTCAAAATCTTCAAAATGAGCAAAAGCACAATGAAATTAATGCTGGAATCATCTTCAAGTATCTAAAATACACTAATGACAGCAAAAAGTTTGAGTCTACAACATTTAGTTAAGGTGTGAGAGCCAAAATGAACTTTGTATTGCTTTAAATGCATTTTCAGCCAAATTGTACACTTCAGGTGAAACGGTCAAAATCTTAAAAATGAGCAAAAGCACAATGAAATTAATGCTGGAATCATCTTCAAGTTTCTAAAATACACTAATGACAGCAAAAAGTTTGAGTCTACAACATTTAGTTAAGGTGTGAGAGCCAAAATGAACTTTTTATTGCTGTAAACGCGTTTTCAGCACCTGATTGTACACTTCAGGTGAAACTGTCAAAATCTTCAAAATGAGCAAAAGCACAATGAAATTAATGCTGGAATCATCTTCAAGTTGCTAAAATACACTAATGACAGCAAAAAGGTTGAGTCTACAACATTTAGTTAAGGTGTGAGAGCCAAAATGAACTTTGTATTGCTTTAAATGCATTTCCAGCCCAATTGTACACTTCAGGTGAAACTGTCAAAATCTTCAAAATGAGCAAAAGCACAATGCAATTAATGCTGGAATCATCTTCAAGTTGCTAAAATACACTAATGACAGCAAAAAGTTTGAGTCTACAACATTTAGTTAAGGTGTGAGAGCCAAAATGAACTTTGTATTGCTTTAAATGCATTTTCAGCCCGATTGTACACTTCAGGTGAAACTGTCAAAATCTTCAAAATGAGCAAAAGCACAATGAAATTAATGCTGGAATCATCTTCAAGTTTCTAAAATACACTAATGACAGCAAAAAGTTTGAGTCTACAACATTTAGTTAAGGTGTGAGAGCCAAAATGATTTTTGTATTGCTTTAAATGCATTTTCAGCCCGATTATACACTGCAGGTGAAACTGTCAAAATCTTCAAAATGAGCAAAAGCACAATGAAATTAATACTGGAATCATCTTCAAGTTGCTAAAATACACTAATGACAGCAAACAGTTTGAGTCTACGACATTTAGTTAAGGTGTGAGAGCCTAAATAAACTTTGTATTGCTTTAAACGCGTTTTCAGCCCCTGATTGTATACTTCAGGTGAAACTGTCAAAATCTTCAAAATGAGCAAAAGCACAATGAAATTAATAATGGAATCATATTCAAGTTGCTAAAATACACTAATGATAGCAAAAAGTTTGAGTCTACAACATTTAGTTAAGGTGTGAGAGCCAAAATGAACTTTGTATTGCTTTAAATGCATTTTCAGCCCGATTATACACTTCAGGTGAAACTGTCAAAATCCTCAAAATGAGCAAAAGCACAATGAAATTAATGCTGGAATCATCTTCAAGTTGCTAAAATACACTAATGACAGCAAACAGTTTGAGTCTAACACATTTAGTTAAGGTGTGAGAGCCTAAATTAACTTTTTATTGCTTTAAACGCGTTTTCAGCCCCTGATTGTATACTTCAGGTGAAATTGTCAAAATCTTCAAAATGAGCAAAAGCACAATGAAATTAATACTGGAATCATCTTCAAGTTGCTAAAATACACTAATGACAGCAAACAGTTTGAGTCTACGACATTTAGTTAAGGTGTGAGAGCCTAAATAAACTTTGTATTGCTTTAAACGCGTTTTCAGCCCCTGATTGTATACTTCAGGTGAAACTGTCAAAATCTTCAAAATGAGCAAAAGCACAATGAAATTAATAATGGAATCATATTCAAGTTGCTAAAATACACTAATGATAGCAAAAAGTTTGAGTCTACAACATTTAGTTAAGGTGTGAGAGCCAAAATGAACTTTGTATTGCTTTAAATGCATTTTCAGCCCGATTATACACTTCAGGTGAAACTGTCAAAATCCTCAAAATGAGCAAAAGCACAATGAAATTAATGCTGGAATCATCTTCAAGTTGCTAAAATACACTAATGACAGCAAACAGTTTGAGTCTAACACATTTAGTTAAGGTGTGAGAGCCTAAATTAACTTTTTATTGCTTTAAACGCGTTTTCAGCCCCTGATTGTATACTTCAGGTGAAATTGTCAAAATCTTCAAAATGAGCAAAAGCACAATGAAATTAATGCTGGAATCATCTTCAAGTTGCTAAAATACACTAATGACAGCAAAAAGTTTGAGTCTACAACATTTAGTTAAGGTGTGAGAGCCAAAATGAACTTTGTATTGCTTTAAATGCATTTTCAGCCCGATTGTACACTTCAGGTGAAACTGTCAAAATCTTAAAAATGAGCAAAAGCACAATGAAATTAATGCTGGAATCATCTTCAAGTATCTAAAATACACTAATGACAGCAAAAAGTTTGAGTCTACAACATTTAGTTAAGGTGTGAGAGCCAAAATGAACTTTGTATTGCTTTAAATGCATTTTCAGCCAAATTGTACACTTCAGGTGAAACTGTCAAAATCTTAAAAATGAGCAAAAGCACAATGAAATTAATGCTGGAATCATCTTCAAGTTTCTAAAATACACTAATGACAGCAAAAAGTTTGAGTCTACAACATTTAGTTAAGGTGTGAGAGCCAAAATGAACTTTTTATTGCTGTAAACGCGTTTTCAGCACCTGATTGTACACTTCAGGTGAAACTGTCAAAATCTTCAAAATGAGCAAAAGCACAATGAAATTAATGCTGGAATCATCTTCAAGTTGCTAAAATACACTAATGACAGCGAAAAGTTTGAGTCTACAACATTTAGTTAAGGTGTGAGAGCCAAAATGAACTTTGTATTGCTTTAAATGCATTTTCAGCCCGATTGTACACTTCAGGTGAAACTGTCAAAATCTTCAAAATGAGCAAAAGCACAATGAAATTAATGCTGGAATCATCTTCAAGTTGCTAAAATACACTAATGACAGCAAAAAGTTTGAGTCTACAACATTTAGTTAAGGTGTGAGAGCCAAAATGAACTTTGTATTGCTTTAAATGCATTTTCAGCCCGATTGTACACTTCAGGTGAAACTGTCAAAATCTTAAAAATGAGCAAAAGCACAATGAAATTAATGCTGGAATCATCTTCAAGTATCTAAAATACACTAATGACAGCAAAAAGTTTGAGTCTACAACATTTAGATAAGGTGTGAGAGCCAAAATGAACTTTGTATTGCTTTAAATGCATTTCCAGCCCAATTGTACACTTCAGGTGAAACTGTCAAAATCTTCAAAATGAGCAAAAGCACAATGAAATTAATGCTGGAATCATCTTCAAGTTGCTAAAATACACTAATGACAGCAAAAAGTTTGAGTCTACAACATTTAGTTAAGGTGTGAGAGCAGAAATGAACTTTGTATTGCTTTAAATGCATTTTCAGCCCGATTGTACACTTCAGGTGAAACTGTCAAAATCTTCAAAATGAGCAAAAGCACAATGAAATTAATGCTGGACTCATCTTCAAGTTGCTAAAATACACTAATGACAGCAAAACGTTTGAGTCTACAACATTTAGTTAAGGTGTGAGAGCCAAAATGAACTTTGTATTGCTTTAAATGCATTTTCAGCCCGATTGTACACTTCAGGTGAAACTGTCAAAATCTTCAAAATGAGCAAAAGCACAATGAAATTAATGCTGGAATCATCTTCAAGTTGCTAAAATACACTGATGACAGCAAAAAGTTTGAGTCTACAACATTTAGTTAAGGTGTGAGAGCCAAAATGAACTTTGTATTGCTTTAAATGCATTTTCAGCCCGATTATACACTTCAGGTGAAACTGTCAAAATCTTCAAAATGAGCAAAAGCACAATGAAATTAATGCTGGAATCATCTTCAAGTTGCTAAAATACACTAATGACAGCAAACAGTTTGAGTCTACGACATTTAGTTAAGGTGTGAGAGCCTAAATAAACTTTGTATTGCTTTAAACGCGTTTTCAGCCCCTGATTGTATACTTCAGGTGAAACTGTCAAAATCTTCAAAATGAGCAAAAGCACAATGAAATTAATAATGGAATCATATTCAAGTTGCTAAAATACACTAATGATAGCAAAAAGTTTGAGTCTACAACATTTAGTTAAGGTGTGAGAGCCAAAATGAACTTTGTATTGCTTTAAATGCATTTTCAGCCCGATTATACACTTCAGGTGAAACTGTCAAAATCTTCAAAATGAGCAAAAGCACAATGAAATTAATGCTGGAATCATCTTCAAGTTGCTAAAATACACTAATGACAGCAAAAAGTTTGAGTCTACAACATTTAGTTAAGGTGTGAGAGCCAAAATGAACTTTGTATTGCTTTAAATGCATTTTCAGCCCGATTGCACACTTCAGGTGAAACTGTCAAAATCTTCAAAATGAGCAAAAGCACAATGAAATTAATGCTGGACTCATCTTCAAGTTGCTAAAATACACTAATGACAGCAAAACGTTTGAGTCTACAACATTTAGTTAAGGTGTGAGAGCCAAAATGAACTTTGTATTGCTTTAAATGCATTTTCAGCCCGATTGTACACTTCAGGTGAAACTGTCAAAATCTTCAAAATGAGCAAAAGCACAATGAAATTAATGCTGGAATCATCTTCAAGTTGCTAAAATACACTAATGACAGCAAAAAGTTTGAGTCTACAACATTTAGTTAAGGTGTGAGAGCCAAAATGAACTTTGTATTGCTTTAAATGCATTTTCAGCCCGATTATACACTTCAGGTGAAACTGTCAAAATCTTCAAAATGAGCAAAAGCACAATGAAATTAATGCTGGAATCATCTTCAAGTTGCTAAAATACACTAATGACAGCAAACAGTTTGAGTCTACGACATTTAGTTAAGGTGTGAGAGCCTAAATAAACTTTGTATTGCTTTAAACGCGTTTTCAGCCCCTGATTGTATACTTCAGGTGAAACTGTCAAAATCTTCAAAATGAGCAAAAGCACAATGAAATTAATAATGGAATCATATTCAAGTTGCTAAAATACACTAATGATAGCAAAAAGTTTGAGTCTACAACATTTAGTTAAGGTGTGAGAGCCAAAATGAACTTTGTATTGCTTTAAATGCATTTTCAGCCCGATTATACACTTCAGGTGAAACTGTCAAAATCTTCAAAATGAGCAAAAGCACAATGAAATTAATGCTGGAATCATCTTCAAGTTGCTAAAATACACTAATGACAGCAAACAGTTTGAGTCTAACACATTTAGTTAAGGTGTGAGAGCCTAAATTAACTTTTTATTGCTTTAAACGCGTTTTCAGCCCCTGATTGTATACTTCAGGTGAAATTGTCAAAATCTTCAAAATGAGCAAAAGCACAATGAAATTAATGCTGGAATCATCTTCAAGTTGCTAAAATACACTAATGACAGCAAAAAGTTTGAGTCTACAACATTTAGTTAAGGTGTGAGAGCCAAAATGAACTTTGTATTGCTTTAAATGCATTTTCAGCCCGATTGTACACTTCAGGTGAAACTGTCAAAATCTTAAAAATGAGCAAAAGCACAATGAAATTAATGCTGGAATCATCTTCAAGTATCTAAAATACACTAATGACAGCAAAAAGTTTGAGTCTACAACATTTAGATAAGGTGTGAGAGCCAAAATGAACTTTGTATTGCTTTAAATGCATTTCCAGCCCAATTGTACACTTCAGGTGAAACTGTCAAAATCTTCAAAATGAGCAAAAGCACAATGAAATTAATGCTGGAATCATCTTCAAGTTGCTAAAATACACTAATGACAGCAAAAAGTTTGAGTCTACAACATTTAAATTAAGGTGTGAGAGCAGAAATGAACTTTGTATTGCTTTAAATGCATTTTCAGCCCGATTGTACACTTCAGGTGAAACTGTCAAAATCTTCAAAATGAGCAAAAGCACAATGAAATTAATGCTGGACTCATCTTCAAGTTGCTAAAATACACTAATGACAGCAAAACGTTTGAGTCTACAACATTTAGTTAAGGTGTGAGAGCCAAAATGAACTTTGTATTGCTTTAAATGCATTTTCAGCCCGATTGTACACTTCAGGTGAAACTGTCAAAATCTTCAAAATGAGCAAAAGCACAATGAAATTAATGCTGGAATCATCTTCAAGTTGCTAAAATACACTGATGACAGCAAAAAGTTTGAGTCTACAACATTTAGTTAAGGTGTGAGAGCCAAAATGAACTTTGTATTGCTTTAAATGCATTTTCAGCCCGATTATACACTTCAGGTGAAACTGTCAAAATCTTCAAAATGAGCAAAAGCACAATGAAATTAATGCTGGAATCATCTTCAAGTTGCTAAAATACACTAATGACAGCAAACAGTTTGAGTCTACGACATTTAGTTAAGGTGTGAGAGCCTAAATAAACTTTGTATTGCTTTAAACGCGTTTTCAGCCCCTGATTGTATACTTCAGGTGAAACTGTCAAAATCTTCAAAATGAGCAAAAGCACAATGAAATTAATAATGGAATCATATTCAAGTTGCTAAAATACACTAATGATAGCAAAAAGTTTGAGTCTACAACATTTAGTTAAGGTGTGAGAGCCAAAATGAACTTTGTATTGCTTTAAATGCATTTTCAGCCCGATTATACACTTCAGGTGAAACTGTCAAAATCTTCAAAATGAGCAAAAGCACAATGAAATTAATGCTGGAATCATCTTCAAGTTGCTAAAATACACTAATGACAGCAAAAAGTTTGAGTCTACAACATTTAGTTAAGGTGTGAGAGCCAAAATGAACTTTGTATTGCTTTAAATGCATTTTCAGCCCGATTGCACACTTCAGGTGAAACTGTCAAAATCTTCAAAATGAGCAAAAGCACAATGAAATTAATGCTGGACTCATCTTCAAGTTGCTAAAATACACTAATGACAGCAAAACGTTTGAGTCTACAACATTTAGTTAAGGTGTGAGAGCCAAAATGAACTTTGTATTGCTTTAAATGCATTTTCAACCCGATTGTACACTTCAGGTGAAACTGTCAAAATCTTCAAAATGAGCAAAAGCACAATGAAATTAATGCTGGAATCATCTTCAAGTTGCTAAAATACACTAATGACAGCAAACAGTTTGAGTCTAACACATTTAGTTAAGGTGTGAGAGCCTAAATTAACTTTTTATTGCTTTAAACGCGTTTTCAGCCCCTGATTGTATACTTCAGGTGAAATTGTCAAAATCTTCAAAATGAGCAAAAGCACAATGAAATTAATGCTGGAATCATCTTCAAGTTGCTAAAATACACTAATGACAGCAAAAAGTTTGAGTCTACAACATTTAGTTAAGGTGTGAGAGCCAAAATGAACTTTGTATTGCTTTAAATGCATTTTCAGCCCGATTGTACACTTCAGGTGAAACTGTCAAAATCTTAAAAATGAGCAAAAGCACAATGAAATTAATGCTGGAATCATCTTCAAGTATCTAAAATACACTAATGACAGCAAAAAGTTTGAGTCTAGTTGGTGTGAGAGCCAAAATGAACTTTGTATTGCTTTAAATGCATTTTCAGCCCGATTGTACACTTCAGGTGAAACTGTCAAAATCTTCAAAATGAGCAAAAGCACAATGAAATTAATGCTGGAATCATCTTCAAGTTGCTAAAATACACTAATGACAGCAAAAAGTTTGAGTCTACAACATTTAGTTAAGGTGTGAGAGCCAAAATGATTTTTGTATTGCTTTAAATGCATTTTCAGCCCGATTATACACTTCAGGTGAAACTGTCAAAATCTTCAAAATGAGCAAAAGCACAATGAAATTAATGCTGGAATCATCTTCAAGTTTCTAAAATACACTAATGACAGCAAACAGTTTGTGTCTACGACATTTAGTTAAGGTGTGAGAGCCAAAATGAACTTTTTATTGCTGTAAATGCGTTTTCAGCACCTGATTGTACACTTCAGGTGAAACTGTCAAAATCTTCAAAATGAGCAAAAGCACAATGCAATTAATGCTGGAATCATCTTCAAGTTGCTAAAATACACTAATGACAGCGAATAGTTTGAGTCTACAACATTTAGTTAAGGTGTGAGAGCCAAAATGAACTTTGTATTGCTTTAAATGCATTTTCAGCCCGATTGTACACTTCAGGTGAAACTGTCAAAATCTTCAAAATGAGCAAAAGCACAATGCAATTAATGCTGGAATCATCTTCAAGTTGCTAAAATACACTAATGACAGCGAAAAGTTTGAGTCTACAACATTTAGTTAAGGTGTGAGAGCCAAAATGAACTTTGTATTGCTTTAAATGCATTTTCAGCCCGATTGTACACTTCAGGTGAAACTGTCAAAATCTTAAAAATGAGCAAAAGCACAATGAAATTAATGCTGGAATCATCTTCAAGTTTCTAAAATACACTAATGACAGCAAAAAGTTTGAGTCTACAACATTTAGTTAAGGTGTGAGAGCCAAAATGAACTTTTTATTGCTGTAAATGCGTTTTCAGCACCTGATTGTACACTTCAGGTGAAACTGTCAAAATCTTCAAAATGAGCAAAAGCACAATGAAATTAATGCTGGAATCATCTTCAAGTTGCTAAAATACACTAATGACAGCAAAAAGGTTGAGTCTACAACATTTAGTTAAGGTGTGAGAGCCAAAATGAACTTTGTATTGCTTTAAATGCATTTTCAGCCCGATTATACACTTCAGGTGCTTTAAATGCATTTCCAGCCCAATTGTACACTTCAGGTGAAACTGTCAAAATCTTCAAAATGAGCAAAAGCACAATGCAATGCTGGAATCATCTTCAAGTTGCTAAAATACACTAATGACAGCGAAAAGTTTGAGTCTACAACATTTAGTTAAGGTGTGAGAGCCAAAATGAACTTTGTATTGCTTTAAATGCATTTTCAGCCCGATTGTACACTTCAGGTGAAACTGTCAAAATCTTCAAAATGAGCAAAAGCACAATGAAATTAATGCTGGAATCATCTTCAAGTTGCTAAAATACACTAATGACAGCAAAAAGTTTGAGTCTACAACATTTAGTTAAGGTGTGAGAGCCAAAATGATTTTTGTATTGCTTTAAATGCATTTTCAGCCCGATTATACACTTCAGGTGAAACTGTCAAAATCTTCAAAATGAGCAAAAGCACAATGAAATTAATGCTGGAATCATCTTCAAGTTTCTAAAATACACTAATGACAGCAAACAGTTTGAGTCTACGACATTTAGTTAAGGTGTGAGAGCCTAAATAAACTTTGTATTGCTTTAAACGCGTTTTCAGCCCCTGATTGTATACTTCAGGTGAAACTGTCAAAATCTTCAAAATGAGCAAAAGCACAATGAAATTAATAATGGAATCATATTCAAGTTGCTAAAATACACTAATGATAGCAAAAAGTTTGAGTCTACAACATTTAGTTAAGGTGTGAGAGCCAAAATGAACTTTGTATTGCTTTAAATGCATTTTCAGCCCGATTATACACTTCAGGTGAAACTGTCAAAATCTTCAAAATGAGCAAAAGCACAATGAAATTAATGCTGGAATCATCTTCAAGTTGCTAAAATACACTAATGACAGCAAACAGTTTGAGTCTAACACATTTAGTTAAGGTGAGAGAGCCTAAATTAACTTTTTATTGCTTTAAACGCGTTTTCAGCCCCTGATTGTATACTTCAGGTGAAATTGTCAAAATCTTCAAAATGAGCAAAAGCACAATGAAATTAATGCTGGAATCATCTTCAAGTTGCTAAAATACACTAATGACAGCAAAAAGTTTGAGTCTACAACATTTAGTTAAGGTGTGAGAGCCAAAATGAACTTTGTATTGCTTTAAATGCATTTTCAGCCCGATTGTACACTTCAGGTGAAACTGTCAAAATCTTCAAAATGAGCAAAAGCACAATGAAATTAATGCTGGAATCATCTTCAAGTTGCTAAAATACACTAATGACAGCAAAAAGGTTGAGTCTACAACATTTAGTTAAGGTGTGAGAGCCAAAATGAACTTTGTATTGCTTTAAATGCATTTTCAGCCCGATTATACACTTCAGGTGCTTTAAATGCATTTCCAGCCCAATTGTACACTTCAGGTGAAACTGTCAAAATCTTCAAAATGAGCAAAAGCACAATGCAATGCTGGAATCATCTTCAAGTTGCTAAAATACACTAATGACAGCGAAAAGTTTGAGTCTACAACATTTAGTTAAGGTGTGAGAGCCAAAATGAACTTTGTATTGCTTTAAATGCATTTTCAGCCCGATTGTACACTTCAGGTGAAACTGTCAAAATCTTCAAAATGAGCAAAAGCACAATGAAATTAATGCTGGAATCATCTTCAAGTTGCTAAAATACACTAATGACAGCAAAAAGTTTGAGTCTACAACATTTAGTTAAGGTGTGAGAGCCAAAATGATTTTTGTATTGCTTTAAATGCATTTTCAGCCCGATTATACACTTCAGGTGAAACTGTCAAAATCTTCAAAATGAGCAAAAGCACAATGAAATTAATGCTGGAATCATCTTCAAGTTTCTAAAATACACTAATGACAGCAAAAAGTTTGAGTCTACAACATTTAGTTAAGGTGTGAGAGCCAAAATGAACTTTGTATTGCTTTAAATGCATTTTCAGCACGATTGTACACTTCAGGTGAAACTGTCAAAATCTTCAAAATGAGCAAAAGCACAATGAAATTAATGCTGGAATCATCTTCAAGTTGTTAAAATACACTAATGACAGCAAAAAGTTTGAGTCTACAACATTTAGTTAAGGTGTGAGAGCCAAAATGAACTTTGTATTGCTTTAAATGCATTTTCAGCCCGATTGTACACTTCAGGTGAAACTGTCAAAATCTTTAAAAAGAGCAAAAGCACAATGAAATTAATGCTGGAATCATCTTCAGGTTGCTAAAATACACTAATGACAGCAACAAGTTTGAGTCTACAACATTTAGTTAAGGTGTGAGAGCCAAAATGATTTTTGTATTGCTTTAAATGCATTTTCAGCCCGATTATACACTTCAGGTGAAAATGTCAAAATCTTCAAAATGAGCAAAAGCACAATGAAATTAATGCTGGAATCATCTTCAAGTTGCTAAAATACACTAATGACAGCAAACAGTTTGAGTCTAACACATTTAGTTAAGGTGAGAGAGCCTAAATTAACTTTTTATTGCTTTAAACGCGTTTTCAGCCCCTGATTGTATACTTCAGGTGAAATTGTCAAAATCTTCAAAATGAGCAAAAGCACAATGAAATTAATGCTGGAATCATCTTCAAGTTGCTAAAATACACTAATGACAGCAAAAAGTTTGAGTCTACAACATTTAGTTAAGGTGTGAGAGCCAAAATGAACTTTGTATTGCTTTAAATGCATTTTCAGCCCGATTGTACACTTCAGGTGAAACTGTCAAAATCTTCAAAATGAGCAAAAGCACAATGAAATTAATGCTGGAATCATCTTCAAGTTGCTAAAATACACTAATGACAGCAAAAAGGTTGAGTCTACAACATTTAGTTAAGGTGTGAGAGCCAAAATGAACTTTGTATTGCTTTAAATGCATTTTCAGCCCGATTATACACTTCAGGTGCTTTAAATGCATTTCCAGCCCAATTGTACACTTCAGGTGAAACTGTCAAAATCTTCAAAATGAGCAAAAGCACAATGCAATGCTGGAATCATCTTCAAGTTGCTAAAATACACTAATGACAGCGAAAAGTTTGAGTCTACAACATTTAGTTAAGGTGTGAGAGCCAAAATGAACTTTGTATTGCTTTAAATGCATTTTCAGCCCGATTGTACACTTCAGGTGAAACTGTCAAAATCTTCAAAATGAGCAAAAGCACAATGAAATTAATGCTGGAATCATCTTCAAGTTGCTAAAATACACTAATGACAGCAAAAAGTTTGAGTCTACAACATTTAGTTAAGGTGTGAGAGCCAAAATGATTTTTGTATTGCTTTAAATGCATTTTCAGCCCGATTATACACTTCAGGTGAAACTGTCAAAATCTTCAAAATGAGCAAAAGCACAATGAAATTAATGCTGGAATCATCTTCAAGTTTCTAAAATACACTAATGACAGCAAACAGTTTGAGTCTACGACATTTAGTTAAGGTGTGAGAGCCTAAATAAACTTTGTATTGCTTTAAACGCGTTTTCAGCCCCTGATTGTATACTTCAGGTGAAACTGTCAAAATCTTCAAAATGAGCAAAAGCACAATGAAATTAATAATGGAATCATATTCAAGTTGCTAAAATACACTAATGATAGCAAAAAGTTTGAGTCTACAACATTTAGTTAAGGTGTGAGAGCCAAAATGAACTTTGTATTGCTTTAAATGCATTTTCAGCCCGATTATACACTTCAGGTGAAACTGTCAAAATCTTCAAAATGAGCAAAAGCACAATGAAATTAATGCTGGAATCATCTTCAAGTTGCTAAAATACACTAATGACAGCAAACAGTTTGAGTCTAACACATTTAGTTAAGGTGAGAGAGCCTAAATTAACTTTTTATTGCTTTAAATGCGTTTTCAGCCCCTGATTGTATACTTCAGGTGAAATTGTCAAAATCTTCAAAATGAGCAAAAGCACAATGAAATTAATGCTGGAATCATCTTCAAGTTGCTAAAATACACTAATGACAGCAAAAAGTTTGAGTCTACAACATTTAGTTAAGGTGTGAGAGCCAAAATGAACTTTGTATTGCTTTAAATGCATTTTCAGCCCGATTGTACACTTCAGGTGAAACTGTCAAAATCTTAAAAATGAGCAAAAGCACAATGAAATTAATGCTGGAATCATCTTCAAGTATCTAAAATACACTAATGACAGCAAAAAGTTTGAGTCTACAACATTTAGTTAAGGTGTGAGAGCCAAAATGAACTTTGTATTGCTTTAAATGCATTTTGAGCCCGATTGTACACTTCAGGTGAAACTGTCAAAATCTTAAAAATGAGCAAAAGCACAATGAAATTAATGCTGGAATCATCTTCAAGTTTCTAAAATACACTAATGACAGCAAAAAGTTTGAGTCTACAACATTTAGTTAAGGTGTGAGAGCCAAAATGAACTTTTTATTGCTGTAAATGCGTTTTCAGCACCTGATTGTACACTTCAGGTGAAACTGTCAAAATCTTCAAAATGAGCAAAAGCACAATGCAATTAATGCTGGAATCATCTTCAAGTTGCTAAAATACACTAATGACAGCGAAAAGTTTGAGTCTACAACATTTAGTTAAGGTGTGAGAGCCAAAATGAACTTTGTATTGCTTTAAATGCATTTTCAGCCCGATTGTACACTTCAGGTGAAACTGTCAAAATCTTCAAAATGAGCAAAAGCACAATGAAATTAATGCTGGAATCATCTTCAAGTTGCTAAAATACACTAATGACAGAGAAAAGTTTGAGTCTACAACATTTAGTTAAGGTGTGAGAGCCAAAATGAACTTTGTATTGCTTTAAATGCATTTTCAGCACCTGATTGTACACTTCAGGTGAAACTGTCAAAATCTTCAAAATGAGCAAAAGCACAATGAAATTAATGCTGGAATCATCTTCAAGTTGCTAAAATACACTAATGACAGCAAAAAGGTTGAGTCTACAACATTTAGTTAAGGTGTGAGAGCCAAAATGAACTTTGTATTGCTTTAAATGCATTTTCAGCCCGATTATACACTTCAGGTGCTTTAAATGCATTTCCAGCCCAATTGTACACTTCAGGTGAAACTGTCAAAATCTTCAAAATGAGCAAAAGCACAATGCAATGCTGGAATCATCTTCAAGTTGCTAAAATACACTAATGACAGCGAAAAGTTTGAGTCTACAACATTTAGTTAAGGTGTGAGAGCCAAAATGAACTTTGTATTGCTTTAAATGCATTTTCAGCCCGATTGTACACTTCAGGTGAAACTGTCAAAATCTTCAAAATGAGCAAAAGCACAATGAAATTAATGCTGGAATCATCTTCAAGTTGCTAAAATACACTAATGACAGCAAAAAGTTTGAGTCTACAACATTTAGTTAAGGTGTGAGAGCCAAAATGATTTTTGTATTGCTTTAAATGCATTTTCAGCCCGATTATACACTTCAGGTGAAACTGTCAAAATCTTCAAAATGAGCAAAAGCACAATGAAATTAATGCTGGAATCATCTTCAAGTTTCTAAAATACACTAATGACAGCAAACAGTTTGAGTCTACGACATTTAGTTAAGGTGTGAGAGCCTAAATAAACTTTGTATTGCTTTAAACGCGTTTTCAGCCCCTGATTGTATACTTCAGGTGAAACTGTCAAAATCTTCAAAATGAGCAAAAGCACAATGAAATTAATAATGGAATCATATTCAAGTTGCTAAAATACACTAATGATAGCAAAAAGTTTGAGTCTACAACATTTAGTTAAGGTGTGAGAGCCAAAATGAACTTTGTATTGCTTTAAATGCATTTTCAGCCCGATTATACACTTCAGGTGAAACTGTCAAAATCTTCAAAATGAGCAAAAGCACAATGAAATTAATGCTGGAATCATCTTCAAGTTGCTAAAATACACTAATGACAGCAAACAGTTTGAGTCTAACACATTTAGTTAAGGTGAGAGAGCCTAAATTAACTTTTTATTGCTTTAAACGCGTTTTCAGCCCCTGATTGTATACTTCAGGTGAAATTGTCAAAATCTTCAAAATGAGCAAAAGCACAATGAAATTAATGCTGGAATCATCTTCAAGTTGCTAAAATACACTAATGACAGCAAAAAGTTTGAGTCTACAACATTTAGTTAAGGTGTGAGAGCCAAAATGAACTTTGTATTGCTTTAAATGCATTTTCAGCCCGATTGTACACTTCAGGTGAAACTGTCAAAATCTTAAAAATGAGCAAAAGCACAATGAAATTAATGCTGGAATCATCTTCAAGTATCTAAAATACACTAATGACAGCAAAAAGTTTGAGTCTACAACATTTAGTTAAGGTGTGAGAGCCAAAATGAACTTTGTATTGCTTTAAATGCATTTTGAGCCCGATTGTACACTTCAGGTGAAACTGTCAAAATCTTAAAAATGAGCAAAAGCACAATGAAATTAATGCTGGAATCATCTTCAAGTTGCTAAAATACACTAATGACAGCAAAAAGGTTGAGTCTACAACATTTAGTTAAGGTGTGAGAGCCAAAATGAACTTTGTATTGCTTTAAATGCATTTCCAGCCCAATTGTACACTTCAGGTGAAACTGTCAAAATCTTCAAAATGAGCAAAAGCACAATGCAATTAATGCTGGAATCATCTTCAAGTTGCTAAAATACACTAATGACAGCGAAAAGTTTGAGTCTACAACATTTAGTTAAGGTGTGAGAGCCAAAATGAACTTTGTATTGCTTTAAATGCATTTTCAGCCCGATTGTACACTTCAGGTGAAACTGTCAAAATCTTCAAAATGAGCAAAAGCACAATGAAATTAATGCTGGAATCATCTTCAAGTTGCTAAAATACACTAATGACAGCAAAAAGTTTGAGTCTACAACATTTAGTTAAGTTGTGAGAGCCAAAATGAACTTTGTATTGCTTTAAATGCATTTTCAGCCCGATTATACACTTCAGGTGAAACTGTCAAAATCTTCAAAATGAGCAAAAGCACAATGAAATTAATGCTGGGATCATCTTCAAGTTGCTAAAATACACTAATGACAGCAAACAGTTTGAGTCTAACACATTTAGTTAAGGTGTGAGAGCCAAAATAAACTTTGTATTGCTTTAAATGCATTTTCAGCCCGATTGTACACTTCAGGTGAAACTGTCAAAATCTTAAAAATGAGCAAAAGCACAATGAAATTAATGCTGGAATCATCTTCAAGTATCTAAAATACACTAATGACAGCAAAAAATTTGAGTTTACAACATTTAGTTAAGGTGTGAGAGCCCAAATGAACTTTTTATTGCTGTAAATGCATTTTCAGCCCGATTGTACACTTCAGGTGAAACTGTCAAAATCTTCAAAATGAGCAAAAGCACAATGAAATTAATGCTGGAATCATCTTCAAGTTGCTAAAATGCACTAATGACAGCAAAAAGTTTGAGTCTACAACATTTAGTTAAGGTGTGAGAGCCAAAATGAACTTTTTATTGCTGTAAACGCATTTTCAGCACCTGATTGTACACTTCAGGTGAAACTGTCAAAATCTTCAAAATGAGCAAAAGCACAATGAAATTAATGCTGGAATCATCTTCAAGTTTCTAAAATACACTAACGACAGCAAAAAGTTTGAGTCTACAACATTTAGTTAAGGTGTGAGAGCCAAAATGAACTTTGTATTGCTTTAAATGCATTTTTAGCCCCTGATTGTATACTTCAGGTGAAACTGTCAAAATCTTCAAAATGAGCAAAAGCACAATGAAATTAACAATGGAATCATATTCAAGTTGCTAAAATACACTAATGATAGCGAAAAGTTTGAGTCTACAACATTTAGTTAAGGTGTGAGAGCCAAAATGAACTTTGTATTGCTTTAAATGCATTTTCAGCCCGATTGTACACTTCAGGTGAAACTGTCAAAATCTTCAAAATGAGCAAAAGCACAATGAAATTAATGCTGGAATCATCTTCAAGTTGCTAAAATACACTAATGACAGCAAAAAGTTTGAGTCTACAACATTTAGTTAAGGTGTGAGAGCCAAAATGAACTTTGTATTGCTTTAAATGCATTTTCAGCCCGATTATACACTTCAGGTGAAACTGTCAAAATCTTCAAAATGAGCAAAAGCACAATGAAATTAATGCTGGAATCATCTTCAAGTTGCTAAAATACACTAATGACAGCAAAAAGTTTGAGTCTACAACATTTAGTTAAGGTGTGAGAGCCAAAATGAACTTTGTATTGCTTTAAATGCATTTTCAGCCCGATTGTACACTTCAGGTGAAACTGTCAAAATCTTCAAAATGAGCAAAAGCACAATGAAATTAATGCTGGAATCATCTTCAAGTTGCTAAAATACACTAATGACAGCAAAAAGTTTGAGTCTACAACATTTAGTTAAGGTGTGAGAGCCAAAATGAACTTTTTATTGCTGTAAACGCATTTTCAGCACCTGATTGTACACTTCAGGTGAAACTGTCAAAATCTTCAAAATGAGCAAAAGCACAATGAAATTAATGCTGGAATCATCTTCAAGTTTCTAAAATACTCTAATGACAGCAAAAAGTTTGAGTCTACAACATTTAGTTAAGGTGTGAGAGCCTAAATGAACTTTGTATTGCTTTAAACGCGTTTTCAGCCCCTGATTGTATCATTCAGGTGAAACTGTCAAAATCTTCAAAATGAGCAAAAGCACAATGAAATTAATGCTGGAATCATCTTCAAGTTGCTAAAATACACTAATGACAGCAAAAAGTTTGAGTCTACAACATTTAGTTAAGGTGTGAGAGCCAAAACAAACTTTGTATTGCTTTTAATGCATTTTCAGCCCGATTATACACTTAAGGTGAAACTGTCAAAATCTTCATAATGAGCAAAAGCACAATGAAATTAATGCTGGAATCATCTTCAAGTTTCTAAAATACACTAATGACAGCAAAAAGTTTGAGTCTACAACATTTAGTTAAGGTGTGAGAGCCTAAATGAACTTTGTATTGCTTTAAACGCGTTTTCAGCCCCTGATTGTATCATTCAGGTGAAACTGTCAAAATCTTCAAAATGAGCAAAAGCACAATGAAATTAATGCTGGAATTATCTTCAAGTTGCTAAAATACACTAATGACAGCAAAAAGTTTGAGTCTACAACATTTAGTTAAGGTGTGAGAGCCAAAATGAACTTTGTATTGCTTTAAATGCATTTTCAGCCCGATTGTACACTTCAGGTGAAACTGTCAAAATCTTAAAAATGAGCAAAAGCACAATGAAATTAATGCTGGAATCATCTTCAAGTTTCTAAAATACACTAATGACAGCAAAAAGTTTGAGTCTACAACATTTAGTTAAGGTGTGAGAGCCAAAATGAACTTTGTATTGCTTTAAATGCATTTTCAGCACCTGATTGTACACTTCAGGTGAAACTGTCAAAATCTTCAAAATGAGCAAAAGCACAATGAAATTAATGCTGGAATCATCTTCAAGTTTCTAAAATACACTAATGACAGCAAAAAGTTTGAGTCTACAACATTTAGTTAAGGTGTGAGAGCCTAAATGAACTTTGTATTGCTTTAAACGCGTTTTCAGCCCCTGATTGTATCATTCAGGTGAAACTGTCAAAATCTTCAAAATGAGCAAAAGCACAATGAAATTAATGCTGGAATTATCTTCAAGTTGCTAAAATACACTAATGACAGCAAAAAGTTTGAGTCTACAACATTTAGTTAAGGTGTGAGAGCCAAAATGAACTTTGTATTGCTTTAAATGCATTTTCAGCCCGATTGTACACTTCAGGTGAAACTGTCAAAATCTTAAAAATGAGCAAAAGCACAATGAAATTAATGCTGGAATCATCTTCAAGTTTCTAAAATACACTAATGACAGCAAAAAGTTTGAGTCTACAACATTTAGTTAAGGTGTGAGAGCCAAAATGAACTTTGTATTGCTTTAAATGCATTTTCAGCACGATTGTACACTTCAGGTGAAACTGTCAAAATCTTTAAAATGAGCAAAAGCACAATGAAATTAATGCTGGAATCATCTTCAAGTTGTTAAAATACACTAATGACAGCAAAAAGTTTGAGTCTACAACATTTAGTTAAGGTGTGAGAGCCAAAATGAACTTTGTATTGCTTTAAATGCATTTTCAGCCCGATTGTACACTTCAGGTGAAACTGTCAAAATCTTCAAAATGTGCAAAAGCACAATGAAATTAATGCTGGAATCATCTTCAAGTTGCTAAAATACACTAATGATAGCGAAAAGTTTGAGTCTACAACATTTAGTTAAGGTGTGAGAGCCAAAATGAACTTTTTATTGCTGTAAACGCATTTTCAGCACCTGATTGTACACTTCAGGTGAAACTGTCAAAATCTTCAAAATAAGCAAAAGCACAATGAAATTAATGCTGGAATCATCTTCAAGTTTCTAAAATACACTAATGACAGCAAAAAGTTTGAGTCTACAACATTTAGTTAAGGTGTGAGAGCCAAAATGAACTTTGTATTGCTTTAAATGCATTTTTAGCCCCTGATTGTATACTTCAGGTGAAACTGTCAAAATCTTCAAAATGAGCAAAAGCACACTGAAATTAATGCTGGACTCATCTTCAAGTTGCTAAAATACACTAATGACAGCAAAAAGTTTGAGTCTACAACATTTAGTTAAGGTGTGAGAGCCAAAATGAACTTTGTATTGCTTTAAATGCATTTTCAGCCCGATTGTACACTTCAGGTGAAACTGTCAAAATCTTCAAAATGAGCAAAAGCACAATGAAATTAATGCTGGAATCATCTTCAAGTTGCTAAAATACACTAATGACAGCGAAAAGTTTGAGTCTACAACATTTAGTTAAGGTGTGAGAGCCAAAATGAACTTTGTATTGCTTTAAATGCATTTTCAGCCCGATTGTACACTTCAGGTGAAACTGTCAAAATCTTAAAAATGAGCAAAAGCACAATGAAATTAATGCTGGAATCATCTTCAAGTTTCTAAAATACACTAATGACAGCAAAAAGTTTGAGTCTACAACATTTAGTTAAGGTGTGAGAGCCAAAATGAACTTTTTATTGCTGTAAATGCGTTTTCAGCACCTGATTGTACACTTCAGGTGAAACTGTCAAAATCTTCAAAATGAGCAAAAGCACAATGAAATTAATGCTGGAATCATCTTCAAGTTGCTAAAATACACTAATGACAGCAAAAAGGTTGAGTCTACAACATTTAGTTAAGGTGTGAGAGCCAAAATGAACTTTGTATTGCTTTAAATGCATTTTCAGCCCGATTGTACACTTCAGGTGAAACTGTCAAAATCTTCAAAATGAGCAAAAGCACAATGAAATTAATGCTGGAATCATCTTCAAGTTGCTAAAATACACTAATGACAGCGAAAAGTTTGAGTCTACAACATTTAGTTAAGGTGTGAGAGCCAAAATGAACTTTGTATTGCTTTAAATGCATTTTCAGCCCGATTGTACACTTCAGGTGAAACTGTCAAAATCTTAAAAATGAGCAAAAGCACAATGAAATTAATGCTGGAATCATCTTCAAGTTTCTAAAATACACTAATGACAGCAAAAAGTTTGAGTCTACAACATTTAGTTAAGGTGTGAGAGCCAAAATGAACTTTTTATTGCTGTAAATGCGTTTTCAGCACCTGATTGTACACTTCAGGTGAAACTGTCAAAATCTTCAAAATGAGCAAAAGCACAATGAAATTAATGCTGGAATCATCTTCAAGTTGCTAAAATACACTAATGACAGCAAAAAGGTTGAGTCTACAACATTTAGTTAAGGTGTGAGAGCCAAAATGAACTTTGTATTGCTTTAAATGCATTTTCAGCCCGATTATACACTTCAGGTGCTTTAAATGCATTTCCAGCCCAATTGTACACTTCAGGTGAAACTGTCAAAATCTTCAAAATGAGCAAAAGCACAATGCAATGCTGGAATCATCTTCAAGTTGCTAAAATACACTAATGACAGCGAAAAGTTTGAGTCTACAACATTTAGTTAAGGTGTGAGAGCCAAAATGAACTTTGTATTGCTTTAAATGCATTTTCAGCCCGATTGTACACTTCAGGTGAAACTGTCAAAATCTTCAAAATGAGCAAAAGCACAATGAAATTAATGCTGGAATCATCTTCAAGTTGCTAAAATACACTAATGACAGCAAAAAGTTTGAGTCTACAACATTTAGTTAAGGTGTGAGAGCCAAAATGATTTTTGTATTGCTTTAAATGCATTTTCAGCCCGATTATACACTTCAGGTGAAACTGTCAAAATCTTCAAAATGAGCAAAAGCACAATGAAATTAATGCTGGAATCATCTTCAAGTTTCTAAAATACACTAATGACAGCAAACAGTTTGAGTCTACGACATTTAGTTAAGGTGTGAGAGCCTAAATTAACTTTTTATTGCTTTAAACGCGTTTTCAGCCCCTGATTGTATACTTCAGGTGAAATTGTCAAAATCTTCAAAATGAGCAAAAGCACAATGAAATTAATGCTGGAATCATCTTCAAGTTGCTAAAATACACTAATGACAGCAAAAAGTTTGAGTCTACAACATTTAGTTAAGGTGTGAGAGCCAAAATGAACTTTGTATTGCTTTAAATGCATTTTCAGCCCGATTGTACACTTCAGGTGAAACTGTCAAAATCTTAAAAATGAGCAAAAGCACAATGAAATTAATGCTGGAATCATCTTCAAGTATCTAAAATACACTAATGACAGCAAAAAGTTTGAGTCTACAACATTTAGTTAAGGTGTGAGAGCCAAAATGAACTTTGTATTGCTTTAAATGCATTTTGAGCCCGATTGTACACTTCAGGTGAAACTGTCAAAATCTTAAAAATGAGCAAAAGCACAATGAAATTAATGCTGGAATCATCTTCAAGTTGCTAAAATACACTAATGACAGCAAAAAGGTTGAGTCTACAACATTTAGTTAAGGTGTGAGAGCCAAAATGAACTTTGTATTGCTTTAAATGCATTTCCAGCCCAATTGTACACTTCAGGTGAAGCTGTCAAAATCTTCAAAATGAGCAAAAGCACAATGCAATTAATGCTGGAATCATCTTCAAGTTGCTAAAATACACTAATGACAGCGAAAAGTTTGAGTCTACAACATTTAGTTAAGGTGTGAGAGCCAAAATGAACTTTGTATTGCTTTAAATGCATTTTCAGCCCGATTGTACACTTCAGGTGAAACTGTCAAAATCTTCAAAATGAGCAAAAGCACAATGAAATTAATGCTGGAATCATCTTCAAGTTGCTAAAATACACTAATGACAGCAAAAAGTTTGAGTCTACAACATTTAGTTAAGTTGTGAGAGCCAAAATGAACTTTGTATTGCTTTAAATGCATTTTCAGCCCGATTATACACTTCAGGTGAAACTGTCAAAATCTTCAAAATGAGCAAAAGCACAATGAAATTAATGCTGGGATCATCTTCAAGTTGCTAAAATACACTAATGACAGCAAACAGTTTGAGTCTAACACATTTAGTTAAGGTGTGAGAGCCAAAATTAACTTTTTATTGCTTTAAACGCGTTTTCAGCCCCTGATTGTATACTTCAGGTGAAATTGTCAAAATCTTCAAAATGAGCAAAAGCACAATGAAATTAATGCTGGAATCATCTTCAAGTTGCTAAAATACACTAATGACAGCAAACAGTTTGAGTCTACAACATTTAGTTAAGGTGTGAGAGCCAAAATAAACTTTGTATTGCTTTAAATGCATTTTCAGCCCGATTGTACACTTCAGGTGAAACTGTCAAAATCTTAAAAATGAGCAAAAGCACAATGAAATTAATGCTGGAATCATCTTCAAGTATCTAAAATACACTAATGACAGCAAAAAATTTGAGTTTACAACATTTAGTTAAGGTGTGAGAGCCCAAATGAACTTTTTATTGCTGTAAATGCATTTTCAGCCCGATTGTACACTTCAGGTGAAACTGTCAAAATCTTCAAAATGAGCAAAAGCACAATGAAATTAATGCTGGAATCATCTTCAAGTTGCTAAAATGCACTAATGACAGCAAAAAGTTTGAGTCTACAACATTTAGTTAAGGTGTGAGAGCCAAAATGAACTTTTTATTGCTGTAAACGCATTTTCAGCACCTGATTGTACACTTCAGGTGAAACTGTCAAAATCTTCAAAATGAGCAAAAGCACAATGAAATTAATGCTGGAATCATCTTCAAGTTTCTAAAATACACTAACGACAGCAAAAAGTTTGAGTCTACAACATTTAGTTAAGGTGTGAGAGCCAAAATGAACTTTGTATTGCTTTAAATGCATTTTTAGCCCCTGATTGTATACTTCAGGTGAAACTGTCAAAATCTTCAAAATGAGCAAAAGCACAATGAAATTAACAATGGAATCATATTCAAGTTGCTAAAATACACTAATGATAGCGAAAAGTTTGAGTCTACAACATTTAGTTAAGGTGTGAGAGCCAAAATGAACTTTGTATTGCTTTAAATGCATTTTCAGCCCGATTGTACACTTCAGGTGAAACTGTCAAAATCTTCAAAATGAGCAAAAGCACAATGAAATTAATGCTGGAATCATCTTCAAGTTGCTAAAATACACTAATGACAGCAAAAAGTTTGAGTCTACAACATTTAGTTAAGGTGTGAGAGCCAAAATGAACTTTGTATTGCTTTAAATGCATTTTCAGCCCGATTATACACTTCAGGTGAAACTGTCAAAATCTTCAAAATGAGCAAAAGCACAATGAAATTAATGCTGGAATCATCTTCAAGTTGCTAAAATACACTAATGACAGCAAAAAGTTTGAGTCTACAACATTTAGTTAAGGTGTGAGAGCCAAAATGAACTTTGTATTGCTTTAAATGCATTTTCAGCCCGATTGTACACTTCAGGTGAAACTGTCAAAATCTTCAAAATGAGCAAAAGCACAATGAAATTAATGCTGGAATCATCTTCAAGTTGCTAAAATACACTAATGACAGCAAAAAGTTTGAGTCTACAACATTTAGTTAAGGTGTGAGAGCCAAAATGAACTTTTTATTGCTGTAAACGCATTTTCAGCACCTGATTGTACACTTCAGGTGAAACTGTCAAAATCTTCAAAATGAGCAAAAGCACAATGAAATTAATGCTGGAATCATCTTCAAGTTTCTAAAATACTCTAATGACAGCAAAAAGTTTGAGTCTACAACATTTAGTTAAGGTGTGAGAGCCTAAATGAACTTTGTATTGCTTTAAACGCGTTTTCAGCCCCTGATTGTATCATTCAGGTGAAACTGTCAAAATCTTCAAAATGAGCAAAAGCACAATGAAATTAATGCTGGAATCATCTTCAAGTTTCTAAAATACACTAATGACAGCAAAAAGTTTGAGTCTACAACATTTAGTTAAGGTGTGAGAGCCTAAATGAACTTTGTATTGCTTTAAACGCGTTTTCAGCCCCTGATTGTATCATTCAGGTGAAACTGTCAAAATCTTCAAAATGAGCAAAAGCACAATGAAATTAATGCTGGAATTATCTTCAAGTTGCTAAAATACACTAATGACAGCAAAAAGTTTGAGTCTACAACATTTAGTTAAGGTGTGAGAGCCAAAATGAACTTTGTATTGCTTTAAATGCATTTTCAGCCCGATTGTACACTTCAGGTGAAACTGTCAAAATCTTAAAAATGAGCAAAAGCACAATGCAATTAATGCTGGAATCATCTTCAAGTTTCTAAAATACACTAATGACAGCAAAAAGTTTGAGTCTACAACATTTAGTTAAGGTGTGAGAGCCAAAACAAACTTTGTATTGCTTTTAATGCATTTTCAGCCCGATTATACACTTAAGGTGAAACTGTCAAAATCTTCATAATGAGCAAAAGCACAATGAAATTAATGCTGGAATCATCTTCAAGTTTCTAAAATACACTAATGACAGCAAAAAGTTTGAGTCTACAACATTTAGTTAAGGTGTGAGAGCCTAAATGAACTTTGTATTGCTTTAAACGCGTTTTCAGCCCCTGATTGTATCATTCAGGTGAAACTGTCAAAATCTTCAAAATGAGCAAAAGCACAATGAAATTAATGCTGGAATTATCTTCAAGTTGCTAAAATACACTAATGACAGCAAAAACTTTGAGTCTACAACATTTAGTTAAGGTGTGAGAGCCAAAATGAACTTTGTATTGCTTTAAATGCATTTTCAGCCCGATTGTACACTTCAGGTGAAACTGTCAAAATCTTAAAAATGAGCAAAAGCACAATGAAATTAATGCTGGAATCATCTTCAAGTTTCTAAAATACACTAATGACAGCAAAAAGTTTGAGTCTACAACATTTAGTTAAGGTGTGAGAGCCAAAATGAACTTTGTATTGCTTTAAATGCATTTTCAGCACCTGATTGTACACTTCAGGTGAAACTGTCAAAATCTTCAAAATGAGCAAAAGCACAATGAAATTAATGCTGGAATCATCTTCAAGTTTCTAAAATACACTAATGACAGCAAAAAGTTTGAGTCTACAACATTTAGTTAAGGTGTGAGAGCCTAAATGAACTTTGTATTGCTTTAAACGCGTTTTCAGCCCCTGATTGTATCATTCAGGTGAAACTGTCAAAATCTTCAAAATGAGCAAAAGCACAATGAAATTAATGCTGGAATTATCTTCAAGTTGCTAAAATACACTAATGACAGCAAAAAGTTTGAGTCTACAACATTTAGTTAAGGTGTGAGAGCCAAAATGAACTTTGTATTGCTTTAAATGCATTTTCAGCCCGATTGTACACTTCAGGTGAAACTGTCAAAATCTTCAAAATGTGCAAAAGCACAATGAAATTAATGCTGGAATCATCTTCAAGTTGCTAAAATACACTAATGATAGCGAAAAGTTTGAGTCTACAACATTTAGTTAAGGTGTGAGAGCCAAAATGAACTTTTTATTGCTGTAAACGCATTTTCAGCACCTGATTGTACACTTCAGGTGAAACTGTCAAAATCTTCAAAATAAGCAAAAGCACAATGAAATTAATGCTGGAATCATCTTCAAGTTTCTAAAATACACTAATGACAGCAAAAAGTTTGAGTCTACAACATTTAGTTAAGGTGTGAGAGCCAAAATGAACTTTGTATTGCTTTAAATGCATTTTTAGCCCCTGATTGTATACTTCAGGTGAAACTGTCAAAATCTTCAAAATGAGCAAAAGCACACTGAAATTAATGCTGGACTCATCTTCAAGTTGCTAAAATACACTAATGACAGCAAAAAGTTTGAGTCTACAACATTTAGTTAAGGTGTGAGAGCCAAAATGAACTTTGTATTGCTTTAAATGCATTTTCAGCCCGATTATACACTTAATGTGAAACTGTCAAAATCTTCAAAATGAGCAAAAGCACAATGAAATTAATGCTGGAATCATCTTCATGTTGCTAAAATACACTAATGACAGCAAACAGTTTGAGTCTACAACATTTAGTTAAGGTGTGAGAGCCTAAATGAACTTTGTATTGCTTTAAACGCGTTTTCAGCCCCTGATTGTATCCTTCAGGTGAAACTGTCAAAATCTTCAAAATGAGCAAAAGCACAATGAAATTAATGCTGGAATCATCTTCAAGTTGCTAAAATACACTAATGACAGCAAAAAGGTTGAGTCTACAACATTTAGTTAAGGTGTGAGAGCCAAAATGAACTTTGTATTGCTTTAAATGCATTTCCAGCCCAATTGTACACTTCAGGTGAAACTGTCAAAATCTTCAAAATGAGCAAAAGCACAATGCAATTAATGCTGGAATCATCTTCAAGTTGCTAAAATACACTAATGACAGCGAAAAGTTTGAGTCTACAAGATTTAGTTAAGGTGTGAGAGCCAAAATGAACTTTGTATTGCTTTAAATGCATTTTCAGCCCGATTGTACACTTCAGGTGAAACTGTCAAAATCTTAAAAATGAGCAAAAGCACAATGAAATTAATGCTGGAATCATCTTCAAGTTTCTAAAATACACTAATGACAGCAAAAAGTTTGAGTCTACAACATTTAGTTAAGGTGTGAGAGCCAAAATGAACTTTTTATTGCTGTAAATGCGTTTTCAGCACCTGATTGTACACTTCAGGTGAAACTGTCAAAATCTTCAAAATGAGCAAAAGCACAATGAAATTAATGCTGGAATCATCTTCAAGTTGCTAAAATACACTAATGACAGCAAAAAGGTTGAGTCTACAACATTTAGTTAAGGTGTGAGAGCCAAAATGAACTTTGTATTGCTTTAAATGCATTTCCAGCCCAATTGTACACTTCAGGTGAAACTGTCAAAATCTTCAAAATGAGCAAAAGCACAATGCAATTAATGCTGGAATCATCTTCAAGTTGCTAAAATACACTAATGACAGCGAAAAGTTTGAGTCTACAACATTTAGTTAAGGTGTGAGAGCCAAAATGAACTTTGTATTGCTTTAAATGCATTTTCAGCCCGATTGTACACTTCAGGTGAAACTGTCAAAATCTTCAAAATGAGCAAAAGCACAATGAAATTAATGCTGGAATCATCTTCAAGTTGCTAAAATACACTAATGACAGCAAAAAGTTTGAGTCTACAACATTTAGTTAAGGTGTGAGAGCCAAAATGATTTTTGTATTGCTTTAAATGCATTTTCAGCCCGATTATACACTTCAGGTGAAACTGTCAAAATCTTCAAAATGAGCAAAAGCACAATGAAATTAATGCTGGAATCATCTTCAAGTTTCTAAAATACACTAATGACAGCAAACAGTTTGAGTCTACGACATTTAGTTAAGGTGTGAGAGCCTAAATAAACTTTGTATTGCTTTAAACGCGTTTTCAGCCCCTGATTGTATACTTCAGGTGAAACTGTCAAAATCTTCAAAATGAGCAAAAGCACAATGAAATTAATAATGGAATCATATTCAAGTTGCTAAAATACACTAATGATAGCAAAAAGTTTGAGTCTACAACATTTAGTTAAGGTGTGAGAGCCAAAATGAACTTTGTATTGCTTTAAATGCATTTTCAGCCCGATTATACACTTCAGGTGAAACTGTCAAAATCTTCAAAATGAGCAAAAGCACAATGAAATTAATGCTGGGATCATCTTCAAGTTGCTAAAATACACTAATGACAGCAAACAGTTTGAGTCTAACACATTTAGTTAAGGTGTGAGAGCCAAAATTAACTTTTTATTGCTTTAAACGCGTTTTCAGCCCCTGATTGTATACTTCAGGTGAAATTGTCAAAATCTTCAAAATGAGCAAAAGCACAATGAAATTAATGCTGGAATCATCTTCAAGTTGCTAAAATACACTAATGACAGCAAACAGTTTGAGTCTACAACATTTAGTTAAGGTGTGAGAGCCAAAATAAACTTTGTATTGCTTTAAATGCATTTTCAGCCCGATTGTACACTTCAGGTGAAACTGTCAAAATCTTAAAAATGAGCAAAAGCACAATGAAATTAATGCTGGAATCATCTTCAAGTATCTAAAATACACTAATGACAGCAAAAAGTTTGAGTCTACAACATTTAGTTAAGGTGTGAGAGCCAAAAATTTACTTTGTATTGCTTTAAATGCATTTTCAGCACGATTGTACACTTCAGGTGAAACTGTCAAAATCTTCAAAATGAGCAAAAGCACAATGAAATTAATGCTGGAATCATCTTCAAGTTGTTAAAATACACTAATGACAGCAAAAAGTTTGAGTCTACAACATTTAGTTAAGGTGTGAGAGCCAAAATGAACTTTTTATTGCTTTAAATGCATTTTCAGCCCGATTATACACTTCAGGTGAAACTGTCAAAATCTTCAAAATGAGCAAAAGCACAATGAAATTAATGCTGGGATCATCTTCAAGTTGCTAAAATACACTAATGACAGCAAACAGTTTGAGTCTAACACATTTAGTTAAGGTGTGAGAGCCAAAATTAACTTTTTATTGCTTTAAACGCGTTTTCAGCCCCTGATTGTATACTTCAGGTGAAATTGTCAAAATCTTCAAAATGAGCAAAAGCACAATGAAATTAATGCTGGAATCATCTTCAAGTTGCTAAAATACACTAATGACAGCAAACAGTTTGAGTCTACAACATTTAGTTAAGGTGTGAGAGCCAAAATAAACTTTGTATTGCTTTAAATGCATTTTCAGCCCGATTGTACACTTCAGGTGAAACTGTCAAAATCTTAAAAATGAGCAAAAGCACAATGAAATTAATGCTGGAATCATCTTCAAGTATCTAAAATACACTAATGACAGCAAAAAGTTTGAGTCTACAACATTTAGTTAAGGTGTGAGAGCCAAAAATTTACTTTGTATTGCTTTAAATGCATTTTCAGCACGATTGTACACTTCAGGTGAAACTGTCAAAATCTTCAAAATGAGCAAAAGCACAATGAAATTAATGCTGGAATCATCTTCAAGTTGTTAAAATACACTAATGACAGCAAAAAGTTTGAGTCTACAACATTTAGTTAAGGTGTGAGAGCCAAAATGAACTTTTTATTGCTGTAAACGCATTTTCAGCACCTGATTGTACACTTCAGGTGAAACTGTCAAAATCTTCAAAATGAGCAAAAGCACAATGAAATTAATGCTGGAATCATCTTCAAGTTTCTAAAATACACTAACGACAGCAAAAAGTTTGAGTCTACAACATTTAGTTAAGGTGTGAGAGCCAAAATGAACTTTGTATTGCTTTAAATGCATTTTTAGCCCCTGATTGTATACTTCAGGTGAAACTGTCAAAATCTTCAAAATGAGCAAAAGCACAATGAAATTAACAATGGAATCATATTCAAGTTGCTAAAATACACTAATGATAGCGAAAAGTTTGAGTCTACAACATTTAGTTAAGGTGTGAGAGCCAAAATGAACTTTGTATTGCTTTAAATGCATTTTCAGCCCGATTGTACACTTCAGGTGAAACTGTCAAAATCTTCAAAATGAGCAGAAGCACAATGAAATTAATGCTGGAATCATCTTCAAGTTGCTAAAATACACTAATGACAGCAAAAAGTTTGAGTCTACAACATTTAGTTAAGGTGTGAGAGCCAAAATGAACTTTGTATTGCTTTAAATGCATTTTCAGCCCGATTATACACTTCAGGTGAAATTGTCAAAATCTTCAAAATGAGCAAAAGCACAATGAAATTAATGCTGGAATCATCTTCAAGTTGCTAAAATACACTAATGACAGCAAAAAGTTTGAGTCTACAACATTTAGTTAAGGTGTGAGAGCCAAAATGAACTTTGTATTGCTTTAAATGCATTTTCAGCCCGATTGTACACTTCAGGTGAAACTGTCAAAATCTTCAAAATGAGCAAAAGCACAATGAAATTAATGCTGGAATCATCTTCAAGTTGCTAAAATACACTAATGACAGCAAAAAGTTTGAGTCTACAACATTTAGTTAAGGTGTGAGAGCCAAAATGAACTTTTTATTGCTGTAAACGCATTTTCAGCACCTGATTGTACACTTCAGGTGAAACTGTCAAAATCTTCAAAATGAGCAAAAGCACAATGAAATTAATGCTGGAATCATCTTCAAGTTTCTAAAATACACTAATGACAGCAAAAAGTTTGAGTCTACAACATTTAGTTAAGGTGTGAGAGCCAAAATGAACTTTTTATTGCTTTAAACGCGTTTTCAGACCCTGATTGTATACTTCAGGTGAAATTGTCAAAATCTTCAAAATGAGCAAAAGCACAATGAAATTAATGCTGGAATCATCTTCAAGTTGCTAAAATACACTAATGACAGCAAAAAGTTTGAGTCTACAACATTTAGTTAAGGTGTGAGAGCCAAAATGAACTTTGTATTGCTTTAAATGCATTTTCAGCCCGATTGTACACTTCAGGTGAAACTGTCAAAATCTTAAAAATGAGCAAAAGCACAATGAAATTAATGCTGGAATCATCTTCAAGTATCTAAAATACACTAATGACAGCAAAAAGGTTGAGTCTACAACATTTAGTTAAGGTGTGAGAGCCAAAATGAACTTTGTATTGCTTTAAAAGCATTTCCAGCCCAATTGTACACTTCAGGTGAAACTGTCAAAATCTTCAAAATGAGCAAAAGCACAATGCAATTAATGCTGGAATCATCTTCAAGTTGCTAAAATATACTAATGACAGCGAAAAGTTTGAGTCTACAACATTTAGTTAAGGTGTGAGAGCCAAAATGAACTTTGTATTGCTTTAAATGCATTTTCAGCCCGATTATACACTTCAGGCGAAACTGTCAAAATCTTCAAAATGAGCAAAAGCACAATGAAATTAATGCTGGAATCATCTTCAAGTTGCTAAAATACACTAATGACAGCAAACAGTTTGAGTCTACGACATTTAGTTAAGGTGTGAGAGCCTAAATAAACTTTGTATTGCTTTAAACGCGTTTTCAGCCCCTGATTGTATACTTCAGGTGAAACTGTCAAAATCTTCAAAAGGAGCAAAGCACAATGAAATTAATGCTGGAATCATCTTCAAGTTGCTAAAATACACTAATGATAGCAAAAAGTTTGAGTCTACAACATTTAGTTAAGGTGTGAGAGCCAAAATGATTTTTGTATTGCTTTAAATGCATTTTCAGCCCGATTATACACTTCAGGTGAAACTGTCAAAATCTTCAAAATGAGCAAAAGCACAATGAAATTAATGCTGGAATCATCTTCAAGTTGCTAAAATACACTAATGACAGCAAAAAGTTTGAGTCTACAACATTTAGTTAAGGTGTGAGAGCCAAAAATTTACTTTGTATTGCTTTAAATGCATTTTCAGCACGATTGTACACTTCAGGTGAAACTGTCAAAATCTTCAAAATGAGCAAAAGCACAATGAAATTAATGCTGGAATCATCTTCAAGTTGTTAAAATACACTAATGACAGCAAAAAGTTTGAGTCTACAACATTTAGTTAAGGTGTGAGAGCCAAAATGAACTTTTTATTGCTGTAAACGCATTTTCAGCACCTGATTGTACACTTCAGGTGAAACTGTCAAAATCTTCAAAATGAGCAAAAGCACAATGAAATTAATGCTGGAATCATCTTCAAGTTTCTAAAATACACTAACGACAGCAAAAAGTTTGAGTCTACAACATTTAGTTAAGGTGTGAGAGCCAAAATGAACTTTGTATTGCTTTAAATGCATTTTTAGCCCCTGATTGTATACTTCAGGTGAAACTGTCAAAATCTTCAAAATGAGCAAAAGCACAATGAAATTAACAATGGAATCATATTCAAGTTGCTAAAATACACTAATGATAGCGAAAAGTTTGAGTCTACAACATTTAGTTAAGGTGTGAGAGCCAAAATGAACTTTGTATTGCTTTAAATGCATTTTCAGCCCGATTGTACACTTCAGGTGAAACTGTCAAAATCTTCAAAATGAGCAAAAGCACAATGAAATTAATGCTGGAATCATCTTCAAGTTGCTAAAATACACTAATGACAGCAAAAAGTTTGAGTCTACAACATTTAGTTAAGGTGTGAGAGCCAAAATGAACTTTTTATTGCTGTAAACGCATTTTCAGCACCTGATTGTACACTTCAGGTGAAACTGTCAAAATCTTCAAAATGAGCAAAAGCACAATGAAATTAATGCTGGAATCATCTTCAAGTTTCTAAAATACACTAATGACAGCAAAAAGTTTGAGTCTACAACATTTAGTTAAGGTGTGAGAGCCAAAATGAACTTTTTATTGCTTTAAACGCGTTTTCAGACCCTGATTGTATACTTCAGGTGAAATTGTCAAAATCTTCAAAATGAGCAAAAGCACAATGAAATTAATGCTGGAATCATCTTCAAGTTGCTAAAATACACTAATGACAGCAAAAAGTTTGAGTCTACAACATTTAGTTAAGGTGTGAGAGCCAAAATGAACTTTGTATTGCTTTAAATGCATTTTCAGCCCGATTGTACACTTCAGGTGAAACTGTCAAAATCTTAAAAATGAGCAAAAGCACAATGAAATTAATGCTGGAATCATCTTCAAGTATCTAAAATACACTAATGACAGCAAAAAGGTTGAGTCTACAACATTTAGTTAAGGTGTGAGAGCCAAAATGAACTTTGTATTGCTTTAAAAGCATTTCCAGCCCAATTGTACACTTCAGGTGAAACTGTCAAAATCTTCAAAATGAGCAAAAGCACAATGCAATTAATGCTGGAATCATCTTCAAGTTGCTAAAATATACTAATGACAGCGAAAAGTTTGAGTCTACAACATTTAGTTAAGGTGTGAGAGCCAAAATGAACTTTGTATTGCTTTAAATGCATTTTCAGCCCGATTATACACTTCAGGCGAAACTGTCAAAATCTTCAAAATGAGCAAAAGCACAATGAAATTAATGCTGGAATCATCTTCAAGTTGCTAAAATACACTAATGACAGCAAACAGTTTGAGTCTACGACATTTAGTTAAGGTGTGAGAGCCTAAATAAACTTTGTATTGCTTTAAACGCGTTTTCAGCCCCTGATTGTATACTTCAGGTGAAACTGTCAAAATCTTCAAAAGGAGCAAAGCACAATGAAATTAATGCTGGAATCATCTTCAAGTTGCTAAAATACACTAATGATAGCAAAAAGTTTGAGTCTACAACATTTAGTTAAGGTGTGAGAGCCAAAATGAACTTTGTATTGCTTTAAATGCATTTTCAGCCCGATTATACACTTCAGGTGAAACTGTCAAAATCTTCAAAATGAGCAAAAGCACAATGAAATTAATGCTGGAATCATCTTCAAGTTGCTAAAATACACTAATGACAGCAAACAGTTTGAGTCTAACACATTTAGTTAAGGTGTGAGAGCCTAAATTAACTTTTTATTGCTTTAAACGCGTTTTCAGCCCCTGATTGTATACTTCAGGTGAAATTGTCAAAATCTTCAAAATGAGCAAAGCACAATGAAATTAATTTTGGAATCATCTTCAAGTTGCTAAAATACACTAATGACAGCAAAAAGTTTGAGTCAACAACATTTAGTTAAGGTGTGAGAGCCAAAATGAACTTTGTATTGCTTTAAATGCATTTTCAGCCCGATTGTACACTTCAGGTGAAACTGTCAAAATCTTAAAAATGAGCAAAAGCACAATGAAATTAATGCTGGAATCATCTTCAAGTATCTAAAATACACTAATGACAGCAAAAAGTTTGAGTCTACAACATTTAGTTAAGGTGTGAGAGCCAAAATGAACTTTTTATTGCTGTAAATGCATTTTCAGCCCGATTGTACACTTCAGGTGAAACTGTCAAAATCTTCAAAATGAGCAAAAGCACAATGAAATTAATGCTGGAATCATCTTCAAGTTGCTAAAATACACTAATGACAGCAAAAAGTTTGAGTCTACAACATTTAGTTAAGGTGTGAGAGCCAAAATGAACTTTGTATTGCTTTAAATGCATTTTCAGCACGATTGTACACTTCAGGTGAAACTGTCAAAATCTTCAAAATCAGCAAAAGCACAATGAAATTAATGCTGGAATCATCTTCAAGTTGTTAAAATACACTAATGACAGCAAAAAGTTTGAGTCTACAACATTTAGTTAAGGTGTGAGAGCCAAAATGAACTTTGTATTGCTTTAAATGCATTTTCAGCCCGATTGTACACTTCAGGTGAAACTGTCAAAATCTTCAAAATGTGCAAAAGCACAATGAAATTAATGCTGGAATCATCTTCAAGTTGCTAAAATACACTAATGACAGCAAAAAGTTTGAGTCTACAACATTTAGTTAAGGTGTGAGAGCCAAAATGAACTTTTTGTTGCTGTAAACGCATTTTCAGCACCTGATTGTATACTTCAGGTGAAACTGTCAAAATCTTCAAAATGAGCAAAAGCACACTGAAATTAATGCTGGACTCATCTTCAAGTTGCTAAAATACACTAATGACAGCAAAAAGTTTGAGTCTACAACATTTAGTTAAGGTGTGAGAGCCAAAATGAACTTTGTATTGCTTTAAATGCATTTTCAGCCCGATTATACACTTAATGTGAAACTGTCAAAATCTTCAAAATGAGCAAAAGCACAATGAAATTAATGCTGGAATCATCTTCATGTTGCTAAAATACACTAATGACAGCAAACAGTTTGAGTCTACAACATTTAGTTAAGGTGTGAGAGCCTAAATTAACTTTGTATTGCTTTAAACGCGTTTTCAGCCCCTGATTGTATCCTTCAGGTGAAACTGTCAAAATCTTCAAAATGAGCAAAAGCACAATGAAATTAATGCTGGAATCATCTTCAAGTTGCTAAAATACACTAATGACATTAAAAAGTTTGAGTCTACAACATTTAGTTAAGGTGTGAGAGCCAAAACAAACTTTGTATTGCTTTTAATGCATTTTCAGCCCGATTATACACTTAAGGTGAAACTGTCAAAATCTTCATAATGAGCAAAAGCACAATGAAATTAATGCTGGAATTATCTTCAAGTTGCTAAAATACACTAATGACAGCAACAAGTTTGAGTCTACAACATTTAGTTAAGGTGTGAGAGCCAAAATGAACTTTGTATTGCTTTAAATGCATTTTCAGCCCGATTGTACACTTCAGGTGAAACTGTCAAAATCTTAAAAATGAGCAAAAGCACAATGAAATTAATGCTGGAATCATCTTCAAGTTTCTAAAATACACTAATGACAGCAAAAAGTTTGAGTCTACAACATTTAGTTAAGGTGTGAGAGCCAAAATGAACTTTGTATTGCTTTAAATGCATTTTCAGCACGATTGTACACTTCAGGTGAAACTGTCAAAATCTTCAAAATGAGCAAAAGCACAATGAAATTAATGCTGGAATCATCTTCAAGTTGTTAAAATACACTAATGACATCAAAAAGTTTGAGTCTACAACATTTAGTTAAGGTGTGAGAGCCAAAATGAACTTTGTATTGCTTTAAATGCATTTTCAGCCCGATTGTACACTTCAGGTGAAACTGTCAAAATCTTCAAAATGTGCAAAAGCACAATGAAATTAATGCTGGAATCATCTTCAAGTTGCTAAAATACACTAATGACAGCAAAAAGTTTGAGTCTACAACATTTAGTTAAGGTGTGAGAGCCAAAATGAACTTTTTATTGCTGTAAACGCATTTTCAGCACCTGATTGTACACTTCAGGTGAAACTGTCAAAATCTTCAAAATAAGCAAAAGCACAATGAAATTAATGCTGGAATCATCTTCAAGTTTCTAAAATACACTAATGACAGCAAAAAGTTTGAGTCTACAACATTTAGTTAAGGTGTGAGAGCCAAAATGAACTTTGTATTGCTTTAAATGCATTTTTAGCCCCTGATTGTATACTTCAGGTGAAACTGTCAAAATCTTCAAAATGAGCAAAAGCACACTGAAATTAATGCTGGACTCATCTTCAAGTTGCTAAAATACACTAATGACAGCAAAAAGTTTGAGTCTACAACATTTAGTTAAGGTGTGAGAGCCAAAATGAACTTTGTATTGCTTTAAATGCATTTTCAGCCCGATTATACACTTAATGTGAAACTGTCAAAATCTTCAAAATGAGCAAAAGCACAATGAAATTAATGCTGGAATCATCTTCATGTTGCTAAAATACACTAATGACAGCAAACAGTTTGAGTCTACAACATTTAGTTAAGGTGTGAGAGCCTAAATGAACTTTGTATTGCTTTAAACGCGTTTTCAGCCCCTGATTGTATCCTTCAGGTGAAACTGTCAAAATCTTCAAAATGAGCAAAAGCACAATGAAATTAATGCTGGAATCATCTTCAAGTTGCTAAAATACACTAATGACAGCAAAAAGTTTGAGTCTACAACATTTAGTTAAGGTGTGAGAGCCAAAACAAACTTTGTATTGCTTTTAATGCATTTTCAGCCCGATTATACACTTAAGGTGAAACTGTCAAAATCTTCATAATGAGCAAAAGCACAATGAAATTAATGCTGGAATTATCTTCAAGTTGCTAAAATACACTAATGACAGCAAAAAGTTTGAGTCTACAACATTTAGTTAAGGTGTGAGAGTCAAAATGAACTTTGTATTGCTTTAAATGCATTTTTAGCCCCTGATTGTATACTTCAGGTGAAACTGTCAAAATCTTCAAAATGAGCAAAAGCACACTGAAATTAATGCTGGACTCATCTTCAAGTTGCTAAAATACACTAATGACAGCAAAAAGTTTGAGTCTACAACATTTAGTTAAGGTGTGAGAGCCAAAATGAACTTTGTATTGCTTTAAATGCATTTTCAGCCCGATTATACACTTAATGTGAAACTGTCAAAATCTTCAAAATGAGCAAAAGCACAATGAAATTAATGCTGGAATCATCTTCATGTTGCTAAAATACACTAATGACAGCAAACAGTTTAAGTCTACAACATTTAGTTAAGGTGTGAGAGCCTAAATGAACTTTGTATTGCTTTAAACGCGTTTTCAGCCCCTGATTGTATCCTTCAGGTGAAACTGTCAAAATCTTCAAAATGAGCAAAAGCACAATGAAATTAATGCTGGAATCATCTTCAAGTTGCTAAAATACACTAATGACAGCAAAAAGTTTGAGTCTACAACATTTAGTTAAGGTGTGAGAGCCAAAACAAACTTTGTATTGCTTTTAATGCATTTTCAGCCCGATTATACACTTAAGGTGAAACTGTCAAAATCTTCATAATGAGCAAAAGCACAATGAAATTAATGCTGGAATTATCTTCAAGTTGCTAAAATACACTAATGACAGCAAAAAGTTTGAGTCTACAACATTTAGTTAAGGTGTGAGAGCCAAAATGAACTTTGTATTGCTTTAAATGCATTTTCAGCCCGATTGTACACTTCAGGTGAAACTGTCAAAATCTTAAAAATGAGCAAAAGCACAATGAAATTAATGCTGGAATCATCTTCAAGTTTCTAAAATACACTAATGACAGCAAAAAGTTTGAGTCTACAACATTTAGTTAAGGTGTGAGAGCCAAAATGAACTTTGTATTGCTTTAAATGCATTTTCAGCACGATTGTACACTTCAGGTGAAACTGTCAAAATCTTCAAAATGAGCAAAAGCACAATGAAATTAATGCTGGAATCATCTTCAAGTTGTTAAAATACACTAATGACAGCAAAAAGTTTGAGTCTACAACATTTAGTTAAGGTGTGAGAGCCAAAATGAACTTTGTATTGCTTTAAATGCATTTTCAGCCCGATTGTACACTTCAGGTGAAACTGTCAAAATCTTCAAAATGTGCAAAAGCACAATGAAATTAATGCTGGAATCATCTTCAAGTTGCTAAAATACACTAATGATAGCGAAAAGTTTGAGTCTACAACATTTAGTTAACTCTTTGACTGCCAGACGTTTTCAGAAAAGGGATGCCGCCAGTGCCAGCCGATTTAAGCATTTTGACTGATCTTTCAAGGTCCACAGAAAATGTTCTGTTTGGACTATGGAAACACACGTACTACCAAATGAAAGATTGGACTTTCATCTTTCATCAGAAAAAAAAAGTTTGTTTCTACCTTATTCCGTTCTTTAGTAATCAACAATAGAAAATGGTTAGTTTGACCCATTTTCGCCTGTTTTGGACCAAAATATGGAGAAATCAAGCTTTTAGTGAAACGATATTATTTCATGCATTCTAGTGAATTTTACACTTGTTTTTGTCCATGAATGATGCCACAAACACCTAAATAGTGCTTTACTTCTATAAAACACTACCACCAAGAATGAAAAAGTGTTTTTTGATAGCAAAATAACAGTTTATTTACATTCAACATTCAACAGTGTAATAACAAACGTGTGCAACTGTGCAACTGTACATGTGTGGTGTGTGCATGTGTTTCTATTTACAATTCTGTGGATGTTTCAACTACACAAGTTTTTTTTTGGTGTGGTATACAGTGTAACATTGCCCTGGGTGCAAGGGGACGCAGCAGGATTTGCACCACAGATTCGTTTCGCTGCGAATGCCCCTTCGAGTGCAGACCCTACACTTTCTTGCTGGCTTTTGTTTCCGGGGGGTAGCAGGTATATACTGCAGTATGTGTTTTGCCATGTTGCCATCAAGTCGACTTTCAGGATCGGTATATGGTGACCTGGTGTTCTGTCTGGCTTCCTCATGTCCTTCTGTTTGAATGTTTGTTGCAATGTCCTCCTCCTGGTCCTGTGGTAAGAGCCACCCTCTCACCACCTGCTGGATGAACTCCAAAAAATGCTGACATTTGCCAGGATGTTTAGCTTTGTACAGGATGAAGGCATTGAACAAACATATTTGAAACAGATAGGCAACAAATTTTTTGTGCCATTTCAATGTCTTCCTCGTGAATGGGTGATAAGAAATGTTTTGGTCCATCTTATCCACGCCATTCATTGTGGAATTGTAATCCAAAACACATACAGGTTTCGGGAAAGGCACTCTTTTTTTTAGTGCCTTCCGCCACACATCAACTGTCCGCATTTCATCTTTGTGAAAAGTAGTCACCATCCTCAACAAACGCTTGTCCTGCCATGCCACAACCAACACATTTGTGTTGTGTCTAACCAATTTCCCCCCCACCCCGAGGCCAGTGTTTGTAAGAGAAGTGATCTCATTTGGTTCACCCCTATTTTTTCTCAGAGTACCACAAACATTTGTACGTGCTGCCAGGAGACGTTCACACAACCCAATTGAATTATAAAAATTGTCCATAAAGAGCGTGTACCCATTTCCTGGCAGACGATCTAGCAAATTAAACACGGTATCCGGCAGAGAACAACTAGTACCAACATAAGGTTGCATATTAAAACAATATCCTGTTTGGGAGTCACACAGGATGTATGACTTAATTCCATATTTGATTGGTTTTTGGGGGTTGTAAACTTTAAACGATAGACGGCCCTGAAAATTCATCATTCCCTCATCAATACATACATTCCTACCGGGTTGGAACAGTTCTTTAAATTTATTTACAATATGGTTGAACACAGGGCGGATTTTAAATAATTTGTCATCTGAACTATGTCTCTCATTATTGTTAAAATGTAGGTAACTCCAGATAAGCTGGAAGCGGTTTCGAGGCATCGCGCGACTAAAAAATGGTGTGGTTTCAATTTCATCTTGAGTCCAATACATTTCTATACTGGGCTTTTTTATATACCCAGTAAGAAATTGGAGTGCAAAAAATGTTTTCAATTCACTTACAGACACTGGCTTCCAAGCACGACTCCTGCAGTGTGGCAGACTTTCAGTCTGCTTCTGCATGGACTGCCGTGCATATAAATTTGTTTGGTCTGCAATGTGCTGGAGAAGTTCGTTTGTGAGGAATAGTTGCAGGAAGTCAGCTGGCAGGGTTGAGTTTAGCTCTGCTGCGGCACCCCTTGGTCCTGGAGTTTCAGTAAACAGGAATGTGTTTGGCTGCCAGCCTGTTTCATGCCAGCCAGAACTTTTGGGATCTGCAAATATACATTTCAATATCATAATATTTATTTTAGATCAGTGTGAAGCAATATATATATATAAATATATATGTTTACCTTTTTTCTTGGATTCGCTGGTTGATGCACATTCTGTAAATTATAGAAGACATTTACCATCAAATATTTTACTCGTGCTGAGTTGGAGAATCATTTTTTTTTTACCTTTATTCTGCTCACGGTGAGACGCGTCACCTTGAGCCCGACGAGCTGCAGCTGAAATAAATATATACAATTACAATCATATCGAAAGACCGTTTTCTTTTGTTGTTGCAGTGTATTGAAAACACGTTTTTTTATACCTCTCTTTGTCGTGGAAACTGTAGGTTGTGGCTGTGAGCACGATCCACGATCTATGAATTGTACATTCACGTTACACGAGGTGCTAGCAGCGTGCCGGAAAAGTATCTCATAGCAAGTTTGCGCTTACCGTCACACTCTTCTGCGGAGGAAATGCTGTCCGAATCACTTTCGCGAAGATCAGACTGTACCCACTCCTCTGAAGAATAGCCATCCGACTCGGGGTACTCTTCGTCGTCCGAATCAACGTCCGCGTTTGTAGAAGTACTTGGACGTGCACCACGTTTTCCAGCGTTAGCACCGCTAACCGGCGTCGCTTTAAGACGTGGCCGAAGACGTCGTGTCAAAGCCGCAACTTCGGCGTCAACCTCGTTGTCTCCATCCTCATCGTCATCGCCACCAACATTCAATTTAGCACAGGTTTCTTTTTGAAAATACCGATCAAGCGTGAGCTGCTTGCCACCGGTCGTCATTTTTGCTTTCTTGTCCTCCATGTTTTTTGCTTTCTCCATCTACCTCTCCACTCCACTCTAGCTCCGCCTCACCTTTTATACCGACGCCCACGGTGGGCGGCACACCCAAAGTGCAAGGAGAGTCATCGCTGCCATCTAGAGGCCAAAACAAGTCATTAAACTTACCTGATCTGCCTGATATTTTCAGCACAGCTGCCCAAGGCTTTCCTGCACCCGTTTTCATAATAAAAAAAAAAAAACATAGGGGACGTCTTTTAACGTCCTCGGCGCCCTTCCCTAGGTTTATGCTAAACGTTTTATAACGTTTATGGCAGTCAAAGAGTTAAGGTGTGAGAGCCAAACTGAACTTTTTATTGCTGTAAACGCATTTTCAGCACCTGATTGTACACTTCAGGTGAAACTGTCAAAATCTTCAAAATAAGCAAAAGCACAATGAAATTAATGCTGGAATCATCTTCAAGTTTCTAAAATACACTAATGACAGCAAAAAGTTTGAGTCTACAACATTTAGTTAAGGTGTGAGAGCCAAAATGAACTTTGTATTGCTTTAAATGCATTTTTAGCCCCTGATTGTATACTTCAGGTGAAACTGTCAAAATCTTCAAAATGAGCAAAAGCACACTGAAATTAATGCTGGACTCATCTTCAAGTTGCTAAAATACACTAATGACAGCAAAAAGTTTGAGTCTACAACATTTAGTTAAGGTGTGAGAGCCAAAATGAACTTTGTATTGCTTTAAATGCATTTTCAGCCCGATTATACACTTAATGTGAAACTGTCAAAATCTTCAAAATGAGCAAAAGCACAATGAAATTAATGCTGGAATCATCTTCATGTTGCTAAAATACACTAATGACAGCAAACAGTTTGAGTCTACAACATTTAGTTAAGGTGTGAGAGCCTAAATGAACTTTTTATTGCTTTAAACGCGTTTTCAGCCCCTGATTGTATCCTTCAGGTGAAACTGTCAAAATCTTCAAAATGAGCAAAAGCACAATGAAATTAATGCTGGAATCATCTTCAAGTTGCTAAAATACACTAATGACAGCGAAAAGTTTGAGTCTACAACATTTAGTTAAGGTGTGAGAGCCAAAATGAACTTTGTATTGCTTTAAATGCATTTTCAGCCCGATTGTACACTTCAGGTGAAACTGTCAAAATCTTCAAAATGAGCAAAAGCACAATGAAATTAATGCTGGAATCATCTTCAAGTTGCTAAAATACACTAATGACAGCAAAAAGTTTGAGTCTACAACATTTAGTTAAGGTGTGAGAGCCAAAATGATTTTTGTATTGCTTTAAATGCATTTTCAGCCCGATTATACACTTCAGGTGAAACTGTCAAAATCTTCAAAATGAGCAAAAGCACAATGAAATTAATGCTGGAATCATCTTCAAGTTTCTAAAATACACTAATGACAGCAAACAGTTTGAGTCTACGACATTTAGTTAAGGTGTGAGAGCCTAAATAAACTTTGTATTGCTTTAAACGCGTTTTCAGCCCCTGATTGTATACTTCAGGTGAAACTGTCAAAATCTTCAAAATGAGCAAAAGCACAATGAAATTAATAATGGAATCATATTCAAGTTGCTAAAATACACTAATGATAGCAAAAAGTTTGAGTCTACAACATTTAGTTAAGGTGTGAGAGCCAAAATGAACTTTGTATTGCTTTAAATGCATTTTCAGCCCGATTATACACTTCAGGTGAAACTGTCAAAATCTTCAAAATGAGCAAAAGCACAATGAAATTAATGCTGGAATCATCTTCAAGTTGCTAAAATACACTAATGACAGCAAACAGTTTGAGTCTAACACATTTAGTTAAGGTGAGAGAGCCTAAATTAACTTTTTATTGCTTTAAACGCGTTTTCAGCCCCTGATTGTATACTTCAGGTGAAATTGTCAAAATCTTCAAAATGAGCAAAAGCACAATGAAATTAATGCTGGAATCATCTTCAAGTTGCTAAAATACACTAATGACAGCAAAAAGTTTGAGTCTACAACATTTAGTTAAGGTGTGAGAGCCAAAATGAACTTTGTATTGCTTTAAATGCATTTTCAGCCCGATTGTACACTTCAGGTGAAACTGTCAAAATCTTAAAAATGAGCAAAAGCACAATGAAATTAATGCTGGAATCATCTTCAAGTATCTAAAATACACTAATGACAGCAAAAAGTTTGAGTCTACAACATTTAGTTAAGGTGTGAGAGCCAAAATGAACTTTGTATTGCTTTAAATGCATTTTGAGCCCGATTGTACACTTCAGGTGAAACTGTCAAAATCTTAAAAATGAGCAAAAGCACAATGAAATTAATGCTGGAATCATCTTCAAGTTTCTAAAATACACTAATGACAGCAAAAAGTTTGAGTCTACAACATTTAGTTAAGGTGTGAGAGCCAAAATGAACTTTGTATTGCTTTAAATGCATTTTCAGCCCGATTATACACTTCAGGTGAAACTGTCAAAATCTTCAAAATGAGCAAAAGCACAATGAAATTAATGCTGGGATCATCTTCAAGTTGCTAAAATACACTAATGACAGCAAACAGTTTGAGTCTAACACATTTAGTTAAGGTGTGAGAGCCAAAATTAACTTTTTATTGCTTTAAACGCGTTTTCAGCCCCTGATTGTATACTTCAGGTGAAATTGTCAAAATCTTCAAAATGAGCAAAAGCACAATGAAATTAATGCTGGAATCATCTTCAAGTTGCTAAAATACACTAATGACAGCAAACAGTTTGAGTCTACAACATTTAGTTAAGGTGTGAGAGCCAAAATAAACTTTGTATTGCTTTAAATGCATTTTCAGCCCGATTGTACACTTCAGGTGAAACTGTCAAAATCTTAAAAATGAGCAAAAGCACAATGAAATTAATGCTGGAATCATCTTCAAGTATCTAAAATACACTAATGACAGCAAAAAGTTTGAGTCCACAACATTTAGTTAAGGTGTGAGAGCCAAAATTAACTTTTTATTGCTGTAAATGCATTTTCAGCCCGATTGTACACTTCAGGTGAAACTGTCAAAATCTTCAAAATGAGCAAAAGCACAATGAAATTAATGCTGGAATCATCTTCAAGTTGCTAAAATACACTAATGACAGCAAAAAGTTTGAGTCTACAACATTTAGTTAAGGTGTGAGAGCCAAAAATTTACTTTGTATTGCTTTAAATGCATTTTCAGCACGATTGTACACTTCAGGTGAAACTGTCAAAATCTTCAAAATGAGCAAAAGCACAATGAAATTAATGCTGGAATCATCTTCAAGTTGTTAAAATACACTAATGACAGCAAAAAGTTTGAGTCTACAACATTTAGTTAAGGTGTGAGAGCCAAAATGAACTTTTTATTGCTGTAAACGCATTTTCAGCACCTGATTGTACACTTCAGGTGAAACTGTCAAAATCTTCAAAATGAGCAAAAGCACAATGAAATTAATGCTGGAATCATCTTCAAGTTTCTAAAATACACTAACGACAGCAAAAAGTTTGAGTCTACAACATTTAGTTAAGGTGTGAGAGCCAAAATGAACTTTGTATTGCTTTAAATGCATTTTTAGCCCCTGATTGTATACTTCAGGTGAAACTGTCAAAATCTTCAAAATGAGCAATAGCACAATGAAATTAACAATGGAATCATATTCAAGTTGCTAAAATACACTAATGATAGCGAAAAGTTTGAGTCTACAACATTTAGTTAAGGTGTGAGAGCCAAAATGAACTTTGTATTGCTTTAAATGCATTTTCAGCCCGATTGTACACTTCAGGTGAAACTGTCAAAATCTTCAAAATGAGCAGAAGCACAATGAAATTAATGCTGGAATCATCTTCAAGTTGCTAAAATACACTAATGACAGCAAAAAGTTTGAGTCTACAACATTTAGTTAAGGTGTGAGAGCCAAAATGAACTTTGTATTGCTTTAAATGCATTTTCAGCCCGATTATACACTTCAGGTGAAACTGTCAAAATCTTCAAAATGAGCAAAAGCACAATGAAATTAATGCTGGAATCATCTTCAAGTTGCTAAAATACACTAATGACAGCAAAAATTTTGAGTCTACAACATTTAGTTAAGGTGTGAGAGCCAAAATGAACTTTGTATTGCTTTAAATGCATTTTCAGCCCGATTGTACACTTCAGGTGAAACTGTCAAAATCTTCAAAATGAGCAAAAGCACAATGAAATTAATGCTGGAATCATCTTCAAGTTGCTAAAATACACTAATGACAGCAAAAAGTTTGAGTCTACAACATTTAGTTAAGGTGTGAGAGCCAAAATGAACTTTTTATTGCTGTAAACGCATTTTCAGCACCTGATTGTACACTTCAGGTGAAACTGTCAAAATCTTCAAAATGAGCAAAAGCACAATGAAATTAATGCTGGAATCATCTTCAAGTTTCTAAAATACACTAATGACAGCAAAAAGTTTGAGTCTACAACATTTAGTTAAGGTGTGAGAGCCAAAATGAACTTTGTATTGCTTTAAATGCATTTTCAGCCCGATTATACACTTCAGGTGAAACTGTCAAAATCTTCAAAATGAGCAAAAGCACAATGAAATTAATGCTGGAATCATCTTCAAGTTGCTAAAATACACTAATGACAGCAAACAGTTTGAGTCTAACACATTTAGTTAAGGTGTGTGAGCCTAAATTAACTTTTTATTGCTTTAAACGCGTTTTCAGACCCTGATTGTATACTTCAGGTGAAATTGTCAAAATCTTCAAAATGAGCAAAAGCACAATGAAATTAATGCTGGAATCATCTTCAAGTTGCTAAAATACACTAATGACAGCAAAAAGTTTAAGTCTACAACATTTAGTTAAGGTGTGAGAGCCAAAATGAACTTTGTATTGCTTTAAATGCATTTTCAGCCCGATTGTACACTTCAGGTGAAACTGTCAAAATCTTAAAAATGAGCAAAAGCACAATGAAATTAATGCTGGAATCATCTTCAAGTATCTAAAATACACTAATGACAGCAAAAAGGTTGAGTCTACAACATTTAGTTAAGGTGTGAGAGCCAAAATGAACTTTGTATTGCTTTAAAAGCATTTCCAGCCCAATTGTACACTTCAGGTGAAACTGTCAAAATCTTCAAAATGAGCAAAAGCACAATGCAATTAATGCTGGAATCATCTTCAAGTTGCTAAAATATACTAATGACAGCGAAAAGTTTGAGTCTACAACATTTAGTTAAGGTGTGAGAGCCAAAATGAACTTTGTATTGCTTTAAATGCATTTTCAGCCCGATTATACACTTCAGGCGAAACTGTCAAAATCTTCAAAATGAGCAAAAGCACAATGAAATTAATGCTGGAATCATCTTCAAGTTGCTAAAATACACTAATGACAGCAAACAGTTTGAGTCTACGACATTTAGTTAAGGTGTGAGAGCCTAAATAAACTTTGTATTGCTTTAAACGCGTTTTCAGCCCCTGATTGTATACTTCAGGTGAAACTGTCAAAATCTTCAAAAGGAGCAAAAGCACAATGAAATTAATAATGGAATCATATTCAAGTTGCTAAAATACACTAATGATAGCAAAAAGTTTGAGTCTACAACATTTAGTTAAGGTGTGAGAGCCAAAATGAACTTTGTATTGCTTTAAATGCATTTTCAGCCCGATTATACACTTCAGGTGAAACTGTCAAAATCTTCAAAATGAGCAAAAGCACAATGAAATTAATGCTGGAATCATCTTCAAGTTGCTAAAATACACTAATGACAGCAAACAGTTTGAGTCTAACACATTTAGTTAAGGTGTGAGAGCCTAAATTAACTTTTTATTGCTTTAAACGCGTTTTCAGCCCCTGATTGTATACTTCAGGTGAAATTGTCAAAATCTTCAAAATGAGCAAAGCACAATGAAATTAATGCTGGAATCATCTTCAAGTTGCTAAAATACACTAATGACAGCGAAACGTTTGAGTCAACAACATTTAGTTAAGGTGTGAGAGCCAAAATGAACTTTGTATTGCTTTAAATGCATTTTCAGCCCGATTGTACACTTCAGGTGAAACTGTCAAAATCTTAAAAATGAGCAAAAGCACAATGAAATTAATGCTGGAATCATCTTCAAGTATCTAAAATACACTAATGACAGCAAAAAGTTTGAGTCTACAACATTTAGTTAAGGTGTGAGAGCCAAAATGAACTTTTTATTGCTGTAAATGCATTTTCAGCCCGATTGTACACTTCAGGTGAAACTGTCAAAATCTTCAAAATGAGCAAAAGCACAATGAAATTAATGCTGGAATCATCTTCAAGTTGCTAAAATACACTAATGACAGCAAAAAGTTTGAGTCTACAACATTTAGTTAAGGTGTGAGAGCCAAAATGAACTTTGTATTGCTTTAAATGCATTTTCAGCACGATTGTACACTTCAGGTGAAACTGTCAAAATCTTCAAAATGAGCAAAAGCACAATGAAATTAATGCTGGAATCATCTTCAAGTTGTTAAAATACACTAATGACAGCAAAAAGTTTGAGTCTACAACATTTAGTTAAGGTGTGAGAGCCAAAATGAACTTTGTATTGCTTTAAATGCATTTTCAGCCCGATTGTACACTTCAGGTGAAACTGTCAAAATCTTCAAAATGTGCAAAAGCACAATGAAATTAATGCTGGAATCATCTTCAAGTTGCTAAAATACACTAATGACAGCAAAAAGTTTGAGTCTACAACATTTAGTTAAGGTGTGAGAGCCAAAATGAACTTTTTATTGCTGTAAACGCATTTTCAGCACCTGATTGTATACTTCAGGTGAAACTGTCAAAATCTTCAAAATGAGCAAAAGCACACTGAAATTAATGCTGGACTCATCTTCAAGTTGCTAAAATACACTAATGACAGCAAAAAGTTTGAGTCTACAACATTTAGTTAAGGTGTGAGAGCCAAAATGAACTTTGTATTGCTTTAAATGCATTTTCAGCCCGATTATACACTTAATGTGAAACTGTCAAAATCTTCAAAATGAGCAAAAGCACAATGAAATTAATGCTGGAATCATCTTCATGTTGCTAAAATACACTAATGACAGCAAACAGTTTGAGTCAACAACATTTAGTTAAGGTGTGAGAGCCAAAATGAACTTTGTATTGCTTTAAATGCATTTTCAGCCCGATTGTACACTTCAGGTGAAACTGTCAAAATCTTAAAAATGAGCAAAAGCACAATGAAATTAATGCTGGAATCATCTTCAAGTATCTAAAATACACTAATGACAGCAAAAAGTTTGAGTCTACAACATTTAGTTAAGGTGTGAGAGCCAAAATGAACTTTTTATTGCTGTAAATGCATTTTCAGCCCGATTGTACACTTCAGGTGAAACTGTCAAAATCTTCAAAATGAGCAAAAGCACAATGAAATTAATGCTGGAATCATCTTCAAGTTGCTAAAATACACTAATGACAGCAAAAAGTTTGAGTCTACAACATTTAGTTAAGGTGTGAGAGCCAAAATGAACTTTGTATTGCTTTAAATGCATTTTCAGCACGATTGTACACTTCAGGTGAAACTGTCAAAATCTTCAAAATGAGCAAAAGCACAATGAAATTAATGCTGGAATCATCTTCAAGTTGTTAAAATACACTAATGACAGCAAAAAGTTTGAGTCTACAACATTTAGTTAAGGTGTGAGAGCCAAAATGAACTTTGTATTGCTTTAAATGCATTTTCAGCCCGATTGTACACTTCAGGTGAAACTGTCAAAATCTTCAAAATGTGCAAAAGCACAATGAAATTAATGCTGGAATCATCTTCAAGTTGCTAAAATACACTAATGACAGCAAAAAGTTTGAGTCTACAACATTTAGTTAAGGTGTGAGAGCCAAAATGAACTTTTTATTGCTGTAAACGCATTTTCAGCACCTGATTGTATACTTCAGGTGAAACTGTCAAAATCTTCAAAATGAGCAAAAGCACACTGAAATTAATGCTGGACTCATCTTCAAGTTGCTAAAATACACTAATGACAGCAAAAAGTTTGAGTCTACAACATTTAGTTAAGGTGTGAGAGCCAAAATGAACTTTGTATTGCTTTAAATGCATTTTCAGCCCGATTATACACTTAATGTGAAACTGTCAAAATCTTCAAAATGAGCAAAAGCACAATGAAATTAATGCTGGAATCATCTTCATGTTGCTAAAATACACTAATGACAGCAAACAGTTTGAGTCTACAACATTTAGTTAAGGTGTGAGAGCCTAAATTAACTTTGTATTGCTTTAAACGCGTTTTCAGCCCCTGATTGTATCCTTCAGGTGAAACTGTCAAAATCTTCAAAATGAGCAAAAGCACAATGAAATTAATGCTGGAATCATCTTCAAGTTGCTAAAATACACTAATGACAGCAAAAAGTTTGAGTCTACAACATTTAGTTAAGGTGTGAGAGCCAAAACAAACTTTGTATTGCTTTTAATGCATTTTCAGCCCGATTATACACTTAAGGTGAAACTGTCAAAATCTTCATAATGAGCAAAAGCACAATGAAATTAATGCTGGAATTATCTTCAAGTTGCTAAAATACACTAATGACAGCAAAAAGTTTGAGTCTACAACATTTAGTTAAGGTGTGAGAGCCAAAATGAACTTTGTATTGCTTTAAATGCATTTTCAGCCCGATTGTACACTTCAGGTGAAACTGTCAAAATCTTAAAAATGAGCAAAAGCACAATGAAATTAATGCTGGAATCATCTTCAAGTTTCTAAAATACACTAATGACAGCAAAAAGTTTGAGTCTACAACATTTAGTTAAGGTGTGAGAGCCAAAATGAACTTTGTATTGCTTTAAATGCATTTTCAGCACGATTGTACACTTCAGGTGAAACTGTCAAAATCTTCAAAATGAGCAAAAGCACAATGAAATTAATGCTGGAATCATCTTCAAGTTGTTAAAATACACTAATGACAGCAAAAAGTTTGAGTCTACAACATTTAGTTAAGGTGTGAGAGCCAAAATGAACTTTGTATTGCTTTAAATGCATTTTCAGCCCGATTGTACACTTCAGGTGAAACTGTCAAAATCTTCAAAATGTGCAAAAGCACAATGAAATTAATGCTGGAATCATCTTCAAGTTGCTAAAATACACTAATGACAGCAAAAAGTTTGAGTCTACAACATTTAGTTAAGGTGTGAGAGCCAAAATGAACTTTTTATTGCTGTAAACGCATTTTCAGCACCTGATTGTACACTTCAGGTGAAACTGTCAAAATCTTCAAAATAAGCAAAAGCACAATGAAATTAATGCTGGAATCATCTTCAAGTTTCTAAAATACACTAATGACAGCAAAAAGTTTGATTCTACAACATTTAGTTAAGGTGTGAGAGCCAAAATGAACTTTGTATTGCTTTAAATGCATTTTTAGCCCCTGATTGTATACTTCAGGTGAAACTGTCAAAATCTTCAAAATGAGCAAAAGCACACTGAAATTAATGCTGGACTCATCTTCAAGTTGCTAAAATACACTAATGACAGCAAAAAGTTTGAGTCTACAACATTTAGTTAAGGTGTGAGAGCCAAAATGAACTTTGTATTGCTTTAAATGCATTTTCAGCCCGATTATACACTTAATGTGAAACTGTCAAAATCTTCAAAATGAGCAAAAGCACAATGAAATTAATGCTGGAATCATCTTCATGTTGCTAAAATACACTAATGACAGCAAACAGTTTGAGTCTACAACATTTAGTTAAGGTGTGAGAGCCTAAATGAACTTTGTATTGCTTTAAACGCGTTTTCAGCCCCTGATTGTATCCTTCAGGTGAAACTGTCAAAATCTTCAAAATGAGCAAAAGCACAATGAAATTAATGCTGGAATCATCTTCAAGTTGCTAAAATACACTAATGACAGCAAAAAGTTTGAGTCTACAACATTTAGTTAAGGTGTGAGAGCCAAAACAAACTTTGTATTGCTTTTAATGCATTTTCAGCCCGATTATACACTTAAGGTGAAACTGTCAAAATCTTCATAATGAGCAAAAGCACAATGAAATTAATGCTGGAATTATCTTCAAGTTGCTAAAATACACTAATGACAGCAAAAAGTTTGAGTCTACAACATTTAGTTAAGGTGTGAGAGCCAAAATGAACTTTGTATTGCTTTAAATGCATTTTCAGCCCGATTGTACACTTCAGGTGAAACTGTCAAAATCTTAAAAATGAGCAAAAGCACAATGAAATTAATGCTGGAATCATCTTCAAGTTTCTAAAATACACCAATGACAGCAAAAAGTTTGAGTCTACAACATTTAGTTAAGGTGTGAGAGCCAAAATGAACTTTTTATTGCTGTAAACGCGTTTTCAGCACCTGATTGTACACTTCAGGTGACACTGTCAAAATCTTCAAAATGAGCAAAAGCACAATGAAATTAATGCTGGAATCATCTTCAAGTTGCTAAAATACATTAATGACAGCAAAAAGGTTGAGTCTACAACATTTAGTTAAGGTGTGAGAGCCAAAATGAACTTTGTATTGCTTTAAATGCATTTCCAGCCCAATTGTACACTTCAGGTGAAACTGTCAAAATCTTCAAAATGAGCAAAAGCACAATGCAATTAATGCTGGAATCATCTTCAAGTTGCTAAAATACACTAATGACAGCGAAAAGTTTGAGTCTACAACATTTAGTTAAGGTGTGAGAGCCAAAATGAACTTTGTATTGCTTTAAATGCATTTTCAGCCCGATTGTACACTTCAGGTGAAACTGTCAAAATCTTAAAAATGAGCAAAAGCACAATGAAATTAATGCTGGAATCATCTTCAAGTTTCTAAAATACACTAATGACAGCAAAAAGTTTGAGTCTACAACATTTAGTTAAGGTGTGAGAGCCAAAATGAACTTTTTATTGCTGTAAATGCGTTTTCAGCACCTGATTGTACACTTCAGGTGAAACTGTCAAAATCTTCAAAATGAGCAAAAGCACAATGAAATTAATGCTGGAATCATCTTCAAGTTGCTAAAATACACTAATGACAGCAAAAAGGTTGAGTCTACAACATTTAGTTAAGGTGTGAGAGCCAAAATGAACTTTGTATTGCTTTAAATGCATTTCCAGCCCAATTGTACACTTCAGGTGAAACTGTCAAAATCTTCAAAATGAGCAAAAGCACAATGCAATTAATGCTGGAATCATCTTCAAGTTGCTAAAATACACTAATGACAGCGAAAAGTTTGAGTCTACAACATTTAGTTAAGGTGTGAGAGCCAAAATGAACTTTGTATTGCTTTAAATGCATTTTCAGCCCGATTGTACACTTCAGGTGAAACTGTCAAAATCTTCAAAATGAGCAAAAGCACAATGAAATTAATGCTGGAATCATCTTCAAGTTGCTAAAATACACTAATGACAGCAAAAAGTTTGAGTCTACAACATTTTGTTAAGGTGTGAGAGCCAAAATGATTTTTGTATTGCTTTAAATGCATTTTCAGCCCGATTATACACTTCAGGTGAAACTGTCAAAATCTTCAAAATGAGCAAAAGCACAATGAAATTAATGCTGGAATCATCTTCAAGTTTCTAAAATACACTAATGACAGCAAACAGTTTGAGTCTACGACATTTAGTTAAGGTGTGAGAGCCTAAATAAACTTTGTATTGCTTTAAACGCGTTTTCAGCCCCTGATTGTATACTTCAGGTGAAACTGTCAAAATCTTCAAAATGAGCAAAAGCACAATGAAATTAATGCTGGAATCATCTTCAAGTTGCTAAAATACACTAATGACAGCAAACAGTTTGAGTCTAACACATTTAGTTAAGGTGTGAGAGCCTAAATTAACTTTTTATTGCTTTAAACGCGTTTTCAGCCCCTGATTGTATACTTCAGGTGAAATTGTCAAAATCTTCAAAATGAGCAAAAGCACAATGAAATTAATGCTGGAATCATCTTCAAGTTGCTAAAATACACTAATGACAGCAAAAAGTTTGAGTCAACAACATTTAGTTAAGGTGTGAGAGCCAAAATGAACTTTGTATTGCTTTAAATGCATTTTCAGCCCGATTGTACACTTCAGGTGAAACTGTCAAAATCTTAAAAATGAGCAAAAGCACAATGAAATTAATGCTGGAATCATCTTCAAGTATCTAAAATACACTAATGACAGCAAAAAGGTTGAGTCTACAACATTTAGTTAAGGTGTGAGAGCCAAAATGAACTTTTTATTGCTGTAAATGCATTTTCAGCCCGATTGTACACTTCAGGTGAAACTGTCAAAATCTTCAAAATGAGCAAAAGCACAATGAAATTAATGCTGGAATCATCTTCAAGTTGCTAAAATACACTAATGACAGCAAAAAGTTTGAGTCTACAACATTTAGTTAAGGTGTGAGAGCCAAAATGAACTTTGTATTGCTTTAAATGCATTTTCAGCACGATTGTACACTTCAGGTGAAACTGTCAAAAAATTCAAAATGAGCAAAAGCACAATGAAATTAATGCTGGAATCATCTTCAAGTTGTTAAAATACACTAATGACAGCAAAAAGTTTGAGTCTACAACATTTAGTTAAGGTGTGAGAGCCAAAATGAACTTTGTATTGCTTTAAATGCATTTTCAGCCCGATTGTACACTTCAGGTGAAACTGTCAAAATCTTCAAAATGTGCAAAAGCACAATGAAATTAATGCTGGAATCATCTTCAAGTTGCTAAAATACACTAATGACAGCAAAAAGTTTGAGTCTACAACATTTAGTTAAGGTGTGAGAGCCAAAATGAACTTTTTATTGCTGTAAACGCATTTTCAGCACCTGATTGTACACTTCAGGTGAAACTGTCAAAATCTTCAAAATAAGCAAAAGCACAATGAAATTAATGCTGGAATCATCTTCAAGTTTCTAAAATACACTAATGACAGCAAAAAGTTTGAGTCTACAACATTTAGTTAAGGTGTGAGAGCCAAAATGAACTTTGTATTGCTTTAAATGCATTTTCAGCCCGATTATACACTTAATGTGAAACTGTCAAAATCTTCAAAATGAGCAAAAGCACAATGAAATTAATGCTGGAATCATCTTCATGTTGCTAAAATACACTAATGACAGCAAACAGTTTGAGTCTACAACATTTAGTTAAGGTGTGAGAGCCTAAATTAACTTTGTATTGCTTTAAACGCGTTTTCAGCCCCTGATTGTATCCTTCAGGTGAAACTGTCAAAATCTTCAAAATGAGCAAAAGCACAATGAAATTAATGCTGGAATCATCTTCAAGTTGCTAAAATACACTAATGACAGCAAAAAGTTTGAGTCTACAACATTTAGTTAAGGTGTGAGAGCCAAAACAAACTTTGTATTGCTTTTAATGCATTTTCAGCCCGATTATACACTTAAGGTGAAACTGTCAAAATCTTCATAATGAGCAAAAGCACAATGAAATTAATGCTGGAATTATCTTCAAGTTGCTAAAATACACTAATGACAGCAAAAAGTTTGAGTCTACAACATTTAGTTAAGGTGTGAGAGCCAAAATGAACTTTGTATTGCTTTAAATGCATTTTCAGCCCGATTGTACACTTCAGGTGAAACTGTCAAAATCTTAAAAATGAGCAAAAGCACAATGAAATTAATGCTGGAATCATCTTCAAGTTTCTAAAATACACTAATGACAGCAAAAAGTTTGAGTCTACAACATTTAGTTAAGGTGTGAGAGCCAAAATGAACTTTGTATTGCTTTAAATGCATTTTCAGCACGATTGTACACTTCAGGTGAAACTGTCAAAATCTTCAAAATGAGCAAAAGCACAATGAAATTAATGCTGGAATCATCTTCAAGTTGTTAAAATACACTAATGACAGCAACAAGTTTGAGTCTACAACATTTAGTTAAGGTGTGAGAGCCAAAATGAACTTTGTATTGCTTTAAATGCATTTTCAGCCCGATTGTACACTTCAGGTGAAACTGTCAAAATCTTCAAAATGTGCAAAAGCACAATGAAATTAATGCTGGAATCATCTTCAAGTTGCTAAAATACACTAATGACAGCAAAAAGTTTGAGTCTACAACATTTAGTTAAGGTGTGAGAGCCAAAATGAACTTTTTATTGCTGTAAACGCATTTTCAGCACCTGATTGTACACTTCAGGTGAAACTGTCAAAATCTTCAAAATAAGCAAAAGCACAATGAAATTAATGCTGGAATCATCTTCAAGTTTCTAAAATACACTAATGACAGCAAAAAGTTTGAGTCTACAACATTTAGTTAAGGTGTGAGAGCCAAAATGAACTTTGTATTGCTTTAAATGCATTTTTAGCCCCTGATTGTATACTTCAGGTGAAACTGTCAAAATCTTCAAAATGAGCAAAAGCACACTGAAATTAATGCTGGACTCATCTTCAAGTTGCTAAAATACACTAATGACAGCAAAAAGTTTGAGTCTACAACATTTAGTTAAGGTGTGAGAGCCAAAATGAACTTTGTATTGCTTTAAATGCATTTTCAGCCCGATTATACACTTAATGTGAAACTGTCAAAATCTTCAAAATGAGCAAAAGCACAATGAAATTAATGCTGGAATCATCTTCATGTTGCTAAAATACACTAATGACAGCAAACAGTTTGAGTCTACAACATTTAGTTAAGGTGTGAGAGCCTAAATGAACTTTGTATTGCTTTAAACGCGTTTTCAGCCCCTGATTGTATCCTTCAGGTGAAACTGTCAAAATCTTCAAAATGAGCAAAAGCACAATGAAATTAATGCTGGAATCATCTTCAAGTTGCTAAAATACACTAATGACAGCAAAAAGTTTGAGTCTACAACATTTAGTTAAGGTGTGAGAGCCAAAACAAACTTTGTATTGCTTTTAATGCATTTTCAGCCCGATTATACACTTAAGGTGAAACTGTCAAAATCTTCATAATGAGCAAAAGCACAATGAAATTAATGCTGGAATTATCTTCAAGTTGCTAAAATACACTAATGACAGCAAAAAGTTTGAGTCTACAACATTTAGTTAAGGTGTGAGAGCCAAAATGAACTTTGTATTGCTTTAAATGCATTTTCAGCCCGATTGTACACTTCAGGTGAAACTGTCAAAATCTTCAAAATGAGCAAAAGCACAATGAAATTAATGCTGGAATCATCTTCAAGTTGCTAAAATACACTAATGACAGCAAAAAGTTTGAGTCTACAACATTTAGTTAAGGTGTGAGAGCCAAAATGAACTTTTTATTGCTGTAAACGCATTTTCAGCACCTGATTGTACACTTCAGGTGAAACTGTCAAAATCTTCAAAATGAGCAAAAGCACAATGAAATTAATGCTGGAATCATCTTCAAGTTTCTAAAATACACTAATGACAGCAAAAAGTTTGAGTCTACAACATTTAGTTAAGGTGTGAGAGCCTAAATGAACTTTGTATTGCTTTAAACGCGTTTTCAGCCCCTGATTGTATCATTCAGGTGAAACTGTCAAAATCTTCAAAATGAGCAAAAGCACAATGAAATTAATGCTGGAATCATCTTCAAGTTGCTAAAATACACTAATGACAGCAAAAAGTTTGAGTCTACAACACTTAGTTAAGGTGTGAGAGCCAAAACAAACTTTGTATTGCTTTTAATGCATTTTCAGCCCGATTATACACTTAAGGTGAAACTGTCAAAATCTTCATAATGAGCAAAAGCACAATGAAATTAATGCTGGAATCATCTTCAAGTTTCTAAAATACACTAATGACAGCAAAAAGTTTGAGTCTACAACATTTAGTTAAGGTGTGAGAGCCTAAATGAACTTTGTATTGCTTTAAACGCGTTTTCAGCCCCTGATTGTATCATTCAGGTGAAACTGTCAAAATCTTCAAAATGAGCAAAAGCACAATGAAATTAATGCTGGAATTATCTTCAAGTTGCTAAAATACACTAATGACAGCAAAAAGTTTGAGTCTACAACATTTAGTTAAGGTGTGAGAGCCAAAATGAACTTTGTATTGCTTTAAATGCATTTTCAGCCCGATTGTACACTTCAGGTGAAACTGTCAAAATCTTAAAAATGAGCAAAAGCACAATGAAATTAATGCTGGAATCATCTTCAAGTTTCTAAAATACACTAATGACAGCAAAAAGTTTGAGTCTACAACATTTAGTTAAGGTGTGAGAGCCAAAATGAACTTTGTATTGCTTTAAATGCATTTTCAGCACCTGATTGTACACTTCAGGTGAAACTGTCAAAATCTTCAAAATGAGCAAAAGCACAATGAAATTAATGCTGGAATCATCTTCAAGTTTCTAAAATACACTAATGACAGCAAAAAGTTTGAGTCTACAACATTTAGTTAAGGTGTGAGAGCCTAAATGAACTTTGTATTGCTTTAAACGCGTTTTCAGCCCCTGATTGTATCATTCAGGTGAAACTGTCAAAATCTTCAAAATGAGCAAAAGCACAATGAAATTAATGCTGGAATTATCTTCAAGTTGCTAAAATACACTAATGACAGCAAAAAGTTTGAGTCTACAACATTTAGTTAAGGTGTGAGAGCCAAAATGAACTTTGTATTGCTTTAAATGCATTTTCAGCCCGATTGTACACTTCAGGTGAAACTGTCAAAATCTTCAAAATGAGCAAAAGCACAATGAAATTAATGCTGGAATCATCTTCAAGTTGCTAAAATACACTAATGACAGCAAAAAGTTTGAGTCTACAACATTTAGTTAAGGTGTGAGAGCCAAAATGAACTTTTTATTGCTGTAAACGCATTTTCAGCAACTGATTGTACACTTCAGGTGAAACTGTCAAAATCTTCAAAATGAGCAAAAGCACAATGAAATTAATGCTGGAATCATCTTCAAGTTTCTAAAATACACTAATGACAGCAAAAAGTTTGAGTCTACTACATTTAGTTAAGGTGTGAGAGCCAAAATGAACTTTGTATTGCTTTAAATGCATTTTCAGCCCGATTATACACTTCAGGTGAAACTGTCAAAATCTTCAAAATGAGCAAAAGCACAATGAAATTAATGCTGGAATCATCTTCAAGTTGCTAAAATACACTAATGACAGCAAACAGTTTGAGTCTAACACATTTAGTTAAGGTGTGTGAGCCTAAATTAACTTTTTATTGCTTTAAACGCGTTTTCAGACCCTGATTGTATACTTCAGGTGAAATTGTCAAAATCTTCAAAATGAGCAAAAGCACAATGAAATTAATGCTGGAATCATCTTCAAGTTGCTAAAATACACTAATGACAGCAAAAAGTTTGAGTCTACAACATTTAGTTAAGGTGTGAGAGCCAAAATGAACTTTGTATTGCTTTAAATGCATTTTCAGCCCGATTGTACACTTCAGGTGAAACTGTCAAAATCTTAAAAATGAGCAAAAGCACAATGAAATTAATGCTGGAATCATCTTCAAGTATCTAAAATACACTAATGACAGCAAAAAGGTTGAGTCTACAACATTTAGTTAAGGTGTGAGAGCCAAAATGAACTTTGTATTGCTTTAAAAGCATTTCCAGCCCAATTGTACACTTCAGGTGAAACTGTCAAAATCTTCAAAATGAGCAAAAGCACAATGCAATTAATGCTGGAATCATCTTCAAGTTGCTAAAATATACTAATGACAGCGAAAAGTTTGAGTCTACAACATTTAGTTAAGGTGTGAGAGCCAAAATGAACTTTGTATTGCTTTAAATGCATTTTCAGCCCGATTATACACTTCACGCGAAACTGTCAAAATCTTCAAAATGAGCAAAAGCACAATGAAATTAATGCTGGAATCATCTTCAAGTTGCTAAAATACACTAATGACAGCAAACAGTTTGAGTCTACGACATTTAGTTAAGGTGTGAGAGCCTAAATAAACTTTGTATTGCTTTAAACGCGTTTTCAGCCCCTGATTGTATACTTCAGGTGAAACTGTCAAAATCTTCAAAAGGAGCAAAAGCACAATGAAATTAATAATGGAATCATATTCAAGTTGCTAAAATACACTAATGATAGCAAAAAGTTTGAGTCTACAACATTTAGTTAAGGTGTGAGAGCCAAAATGAACTTTGTATTGCTTTAAATGCATTTTCAGCCCGATTATACACTTCAGGTGAAACTGTCAAAATCTTCAAAATGAGCAAAAGCACAATGAAATTAATGCTGGAATCATCTTCAAGTTGCTAAAATACACTAATGACAGCAAACAGTTTGAGTCTAACACATTTAGTTAAGGTGTGAGAGCCTAAATTAACTTTTTATTGCTTTAAACGCGTTTTCAGCCCCTGATTGTATACTTCAGGTGAAATTGTCAAAATCTTCAAAATGAGCAAAAGCACAATGAAATTAATGCTGGAATCATCTTCAAGTTGCTAAAATACACTAATGACAGCAAAAAGTTTGAGTCAACAACATTTAGTTAAGGTGTGAGAGCCAAAATGAACTTTGTATTGCTTTAAATGCATTTTCAGCCCGATTGTACACTTCAGGTGAAACTGTCAAAATCTTAAAAATGAGCAAAAGCACAATGAAATTAATGCTGGAATCATCTTCAAGTATCTAAAATACACTAATGACAGCAAAAAGTTTGAGTCTACAACATTTAGTTAAGGTGTGAGAGCCAAAATGAACTTTTTATTGCTGTAAATGCATTTTCAGCCCGATTGTACACTTCAGGTGAAACTGTCAAAATCTTCAAAATGAGCAAAAGCACAATGAAATTAATGCTGGAATTATCTTCAAGTTGCTAAAATACACTAATGACAGCAAAAAGTTTGAGTCTACAACATTTAGTTAAGGTGTGAGAGCCAAAATGAACTTTGTATTGCTTTAAATGCATTTTCAGCCCGATTGTACACTTCAGGTGAAACTGTCAAAATCTTCAAAATGAGCAAAAGCACAATGAAATTAATGCTGGAATCATCTTCAAGTTGTTAAAATACACTAATGACAGCAAAAAGTTTGAGTCTACAACATTTAGTTAAGGTGTGAGAGCCAAAATGAACTTTGTATTGCTTTAAATGCATTTTCAGCCCGATTGTACACTTCAGGTGAAACTGTCAAAATCTTCAAAATGTGCAAAAGCACAATGAAATTAATGCTGGAATCATCTTCAAGTTGCTAAAATACACTAATGACAGCAAAAAGTTTGAGTCTACAACATTTAGTTAAGGTGTGAGAGCCAAAATGAACTTTTTATTGCTGTAAACGCATTTTCAGCATCTGATTGTATACTTCAGGTGAAACTGTCAAAATCTTCAAAATGAGCAAAAGCACACTGAAATTAATGCTGGACTCATCTTCAAGTTGCTAAAATACACTAATGACAGCAAAAAGTTTGAGTCTACAACATTTAGTTAAGGTGTGAGAGCCAAAATGAACTTTGTATTGCTTTAAATGCATTTTCAGCCCGATTATACACTTAATGTGAAACTGTCAAAATCTTCAAAATGAGCAAAAGCACAATGAAATTAATGCTGGAATCATCTTCATGTTGCTAAAATACACTAATGACAGCAAACAGTTTGAGTCTACAACATTTAGTTAAGGTGTGAGAGCCTAAATTAACTTTGTATTGCTTTAAACGCGTTTTCAGCCCCTGATTGTATCCTTCAGGTGAAACTGTCAAAATCTTCAAAATGAGCAAAAGCACAATGAAATTAATGCTGGAATCATCTTCAAGTTGTTAAAATACACTAATGACAGCAAAAAGTTTGAGTCTACAACATTTAGTTAAGGTGTGAGAGCCAAAATGAACTTTGTATTGCTTTAAATGCATTTTCAGCACGATTGTACACTTCAGGTGAAACTGTCAAAATCTTCAAAATGAGCAAAAGCACAATGAAATTAATGCTGGAATCATCTTCAAGTTGTTAAAATACACTAATGACAGCAAAAAGTTTGAGTCTACAACATTTAGTTAAGGTGTGAGAGCCAAAATGAACTTTGTATTGCTTTAAATGCATTTTCAGCCCGATTGTACACTTCAGGTGAAACTGTCAAAATCTTCAAAATGTGCAAAAGCACAATGAAATTAATGCTGGAATCATCTTCAAGTTTCTAAAATACACTAATGACAGCAAAAAGTTTGAGTCTACAACATTTAGTTAAGGTGTGAGAGCCAAAATGAACTTTGTATTGCTTTAAATGCATTTTTAGCCCCTGATTGTATACTTCAGGTGAAACTGTCAAAATCTTCAAAATGAGCAAAAGCACACTGAAATTAATGCTGGACTCATCTTCAAGTTGCTAAAATACACTAATGACAGCAAAAAGTTTGAGTCTACAACATTTAGTTAAGGTGTGAGAGCCAAAATGAACTTTGTATTGCTTTAAATGCATTTTCAACCCGATTATACACTTAATGTGAAACTGTCAAAATCTTCAAAATGAGCAAAAGCACAATGAAATTAATGCTGGAATCATCTTCATGTTGCTAAAATACACTAATGACAGCAAACAGTTTGAGTCTACAACATTTAGTTAAGGTGTGAGAGCCTAAATGAACTTTGTATTGCTTTAAACGCGTTTTCAGCCCCTGATTGTATCCTTCAGGTGAAACTGTCAAAATCTTCAAAATGAGCAAAAGCACAATGAAATTAATGCTGGAATCATCTTCAAGTTGCTAAAATACACTAATGACAGCAAAAAGGTTGAGTCTACAACATTTAGTTAAGGTGTGAGAGCCAAAATGAACTTTGTATTGCTTTAAATGCATTTCCAGCCCAATTGTACACTTCAGGTGAAACTGTCAAAATCTTCAAAATGAGCAAAAACACAATGCAATTAATGCTGGAATCATCTTCAAGTTGCTAAAATACACTAATGACAGCGAAAAGTTTGAGTCTACAACATTTAGTTAAGGTGTGAGAGCCAAAATGAACTTTGTATTGCTTTAAATGCATTTTCAGCCCGATTGTACACTTCAGGTGAAACTGTCAAAATCTTAAAAATGAGCAAAAGCACAATGAAATTAATGCTGGAATCATCTTCAAGTTGCTAAAATACACTAATGACAGCAAAAAGTTTGAGTCTACAACATTTAGTTAAGGTGTGAGAGCCAAAATGAACTTTGTATTGCTTTAAATGCATTTTCAGCCCGATTGTACACTTCAGGTGAAACTGTCAAAATCTTAAAAATGAGCAAAAGCACAATGAAATTAATGCTGGAATCATCTTCAAGTATCTAAAATACACTAATGACAGCAAAAAGGTTGAGTCTACAACATTTAGTTAAGGTGTGAGAGCCAAAATGAACTTTGTATTGCTTTAAAAGCATTTCCAGCCCAATTGTACACTTCAGGTGAAACTGTCAAAATCTTCAAAATGAGCAAAAGCACAATGCAATTAATGCTGGAATCATCTTCAAGTTGCTAAAATATACTAATGACAGCGAAAAGTTTGAGTCTACAACATTTAGTTAAGGTGTGAGAGCCAAAATGAACTTTGTATTGCTTTAAATGCATTTTCAGCCCGATTATACACTTCACGCGAAACTGTCAAAATCTTCAAAATGAGCAAAAGCACAATGAAATTAATGCTGGAATCATCTTCAAGTTGCTAAAATACACTAATGACAGCAAACAGTTTGAGTCTACGACATTTAGTTAAGGTGTGAGAGCCTAAATAAACTTTGTATTGCTTTAAACGCGTTTTCAGCCCCTGATTGTATACTTCAGGTGAAACTGTCAAAATCTTCAAAAGGAGCAAAAGCACAATGAAATTAATAATGGAATCATATTCAAGTTGCTAAAATACACTAATGATAGCAAAAAGTTTGAGTCTACAACATTTAGTTAAGGTGTGAGAGCCAAAATGAACTTTGTATTGCTTTAAATGCATTTTCAGCCCGATTATACACTTCAGGTGAAACTGTCAAAATCTTCAAAATGAGCAAAAGCACAATGAAATTAATGCTGGAATCATCTTCAAGTTGCTAAAATACACTAATGACAGCAAACAGTTTGAGTCTAACACATTTAGTTAAGGTGTGAGAGCCTAAATTAACTTTTTATTGCTTTAAACGCGTTTTCAGCCCCTGATTGTATACTTCAGGTGAAATTGTCAAAATCTTCAAAATGAGCAAAAGCACAATGAAATTAATGCTGGAATCATCTTCAAGTTGCTAAAATACACTAATGACAGCAAAAAGTTTGAGTCAACAACATTTAGTTAAGGTGTGAGAGCCAAAATGAACTTTGTATTGCTTTAAATGCATTTTCAGCCCGATTGTACACTTCAGGTGAAACTGTCAAAATCTTAAAAATGAGCAAAAGCACAATGAAATTAATGCTGGAATCATCTTCAAGTATCTAAAATACACTAATGACAGCAAAAAGTTTGAGTCTACAACATTTAGTTAAGGTGTGAGAGCCAAAATGAACTTTTTATTGCTGTAAATGCATTTTCAGCCCGATTGTACACTTCAGGTGAAACTGTCAAAATCTTCAAAATGAGCAAAAGCACAATGAAATTAATGCTGGAATCATCTTCAAGTTGCTAAAATACACTAATGACAGCAAAAAGTTTGAGTCTACAACATTTAGTTAAGGTGTGAGAGCCAAAATGAACTTTGTATTGCTTTAAATGCATTTACAGCACGATTGTACACTTCAGGTGAAACTGTCAAAATCTTCAAAATGAGCAAAAGCACAATGAAATTAATGCTGGAATCATCTTCAAGTTGTTAAAATACACTAATGACAGCAAAAAGTTTGAGTCTACAACATTTAGTTAAGGTGTGAGAGCCAAAATGAACTTTGTATTGCTTTAAATGCATTTTCAGCCCGATTGTACACTTCAGGTGAAACTGTCAAAATCTTCAAAATGTGCAAAAGCACAATGAAATTAATGCTGGAATCATCTTCAAGTTGCTAAAATACACTAATGACAGCAAAAAGTTTGAGTCTACAACATTTAGTTAAGGTGTGAGAGCCAAAATGAACTTTTTATTGCTGTAAACGCATTTTCAGCATCTGATTGTATACTTCAGGTGAAACTGTCAAAATCTTCAAAATGAGCAAAAGCACACTGAAATTAATGCTGGACTCATCTTCAAGTTGCTAAAATACACTAATGACAGCAAAAAGTTTGAGTCTACAACATTTAGTTAAGGTGTGAGAGCCAAAATGAACTTTGTATTGCTTTAAATGCATTTTCAGCCCGATTATACACTTAATGTGAAACTGTCAAAATCTTCAAAATGAGCAAAAGCACAATGAAATTAATGCTGGAATCATCTTCATGTTGCTAAAATACACTAATGACAGCAAACAGTTTGAGTCTACAACATTTAGTTAAGGTGTGAGAGCCTAAATTAACTTTGTATTGCTTTAAACGCGTTTTCAGCCCCTGATTGTATCCTTCAGGTGAAACTGTCAAAATCTTCAAAATGAGCAAAAGCACAATGAAATTAATGCTGGAATCATCTTCAAGTTGTTAAAATACACTAATGACAGCAAAAAGTTTGAGTCTACAACATTTAGTTAAGGTGTGAGAGCCAAAATGAACTTTGTATTGCTTTAAATGCATTTTCAGCACGATTGTACACTTCAGGTGAAACTGTCAAAATCTTCAAAATGAGCAAAAGCACAATGAAATTAATGCTGGAATCATCTTCAAGTTGTTAAAATACACTAATGACAGCAAAAAGTTTGAGTCTACAACATTTAGTTAAGGTGTGAGAGCCAAAATGAACTTTGTATTGCTTTAAATGCATTTTCAGCCCGATTGTACACTTCAGGTGAAACTGTCAAAATCTTCAAAATGTGCAAAAGCACAATGAAATTAATGCTGGAATCATCTTCAAGTTTCTAAAATACACTAATGACAGCAAAAAGTTTGAGTCTACAACATTTAGTTAAGGTGTGAGAGCCAAAATGAACTTTGTATTGCTTTAAATGCATTTTTAGCCCCTGATTGTATACTTCAGGTGAAACTGTCAAAATCTTCAAAATGAGCAAAAGCACACTGAAATTAATGCTGGACTCATCTTCAAGTTGCTAAAATACACTAATGACAGCAAAAAGTTTGAGTCTACAACATTTAGTTAAGGTGTGAGAGCCAAAATGAACTTTGTATTGCTTTAAATGCATTTTCAACCCGATTATACACTTAATGTGAAACTGTCAAAATCTTCAAAATGAGCAAAAGCACAATGAAATTAATGCTGGAATCATCTTCATGTTGCTAAAATACACTAATGACAGCAAACAGTTTGAGTCTACAACATTTAGTTAAGGTGTGAGAGCCTAAATGAACTTTGTATTGCTTTAAACGCGTTTTCAGCCCCTGATTGTATCCTTCAGGTGAAACTGTCAAAATCTTCAAAATGAGCAAAAGCACAATGAAATTAATGCTGGAATCATCTTCAAGTTGCTAAAATACACTAATGACAGCAAAAAGGTTGAGTCTACAACATTTAGTTAAGGTGTGAGAGCCAAAATGAACTTTGTATTGCTTTAAATGCATTTCCAGCCCAATTGTACACTTCAGGTGAAACTGTCAAAATCTTCAAAATGAGCAAAAACACAATGCAATTAATGCTGGAATCATCTTCAAGTTGCTAAAATACACTAATGACAGCGAAAAGTTTGAGTCTACAACATTTAGTTAAGGTGTGAGAGCCAAAATGAACTTTGTATTGCTTTAAATGCATTTTCAGCCCGATTGTACACTTCAGGTGAAACTGTCAAAATCTTAAAAATGAGCAAAAGCACAATGAAATTAATGCTGGAATCATCTTCAAGTTTCTAAAATACACTAATGACAGCAAAAAGTTTGAGTCTACAACATTTAGTTAAGGTGTGAGAGCCAAAATGAACTTTTTATTGCTGTAAATGCGTTTTCAGCACCTGATTGTACACTTCAGGTGAAACTGTCAAAATCTTCAAAATGAGCAAAAGCACAATGAAATTAATGCTGGAATCATCTTCAAGTTGCTAAAATACACTAATGACAGCAAAAAGGTTGAGTCTACAACATTTAGTTAAGGTGTGAGAGCCAAAATGAACTTTGTATTGCTTTAAATGCATTTCCAGCCCAATTGTACACTTCAGGTGAAACTGTCAAAATCTTCAAAATGAGCAAAAGCACAATGCAATTAATGCTGGAATCATCTTCAAGTTGCTAAAATACACTAATGACAGCGAAAAGTTTGAGTCTACAACATTTAGTTAAGGTGTGAGAGCCAAAATGAACTTTGTATTGCTTTAAATGCATTTTCAGCCCGATTGTACACTTCAGGTGAAACTGTCAAAATCTTCAAAATGAGCAAAAGCACAATGAAATTAATGCTGGAATCATCTTCAAGTTGCTAAAATACACTAATGACAGCAAAAAGTTTGAGTCTACAACATTTAGTTAAGGTGTGAGAGCCAAAATGATTTTTGTATTGCTTTAAATGCATTTTCAGCCCGATTATACACTTCAGGTGAAACTGTCAAAATCTTCAAAATGAGCAAAAGCACAATGAAATTAATGCTGGAATCATCTTCAAGTTTCTAAAATACACTAATGACAGCAAACAGTTTGAGTCTACGACATTTAGTTAAGGTGTGAGAGCCTAAATAAACTTTGTATTGCTTTAAACGCGTTTTCAGCCCCTGATTGTATACTTCAGGTGAAACTGTCAAAATCTTCAAAATGAGCAAAAGCACAATGAAATTAATAATGGAATCATATTCAAGTTGCTAAAATACACTAATGATAGCAAAAAGTTTGAGTCTACAACATTTAGTTAAGGTGTGAGAGCCAAAATGAACTTTGTATTGCTTTAAATGCATTTTCAGCCCGATTATACACTTCAGGTGAAACTGTCAAAATCTTCAAAATGAGCAAAAGCACAATGAAATTAATGCTGGAATCATCTTCAAGTTGCTAAAATACACTAATGACAGCAAACAGTTTGAGTCTAACACATTTAGTTAAGGTGAGAGAGCCTAAATTAACTTTTTATTGCTTTAAACGCGTTTTCAGCCCCTGATTGTATACTTCAGGTGAAATTGTCAAAATCTTCAAAATGAGCAAAAGCACAATGAAATTAATGCTGGAATCATCTTCAAGTTGCTAAAATACACTAATGACAGCAAAAAGTTTGAGTCTACAACATTTAGTTAAGGTGTGAGAGCCAAAATGAACTTTGTATTGCTTTAAATGCATTTTCAGCCCGATTGTACACTTCAGGTGAAACTGTCAAAATCTTAAAAATGAGCAAAAGCACAATGAAATTAATGCTGGAATCATCTTCAAGTATCTAAAATACACTAATGACAGCAAAAAGTTTGAGTCTACAACATTTAGTTAAGGTGTGAGAGCCAAAATGAACTTTGTATTGCTTTAAATGCATTTTGAGCCCGATTGTACACTTCAGGTGAAACTGTCAAAATCTTAAAAATGAGCAAAAGCACAATGAAATTAATGCTGGAATCATCTTCAAGTTTCTAAAATACACTAATGACAGCAAAAAGTTTGAGTCTACAACATTTAGTTAAGGTGTGAGAGCCAAAATGAACTTTTTATTGCTGTAAATGCGTTTTCAGCACCTGATTGTACACTTCAGGTGAAACTGTCAAAATCTTCAAAATGAGCAAAAGCACAATGAAATTAATGCTGGAATCATCTTCAAGTTGCTAAAATACACTAATGACAGCAAAAAGGTTGAGTCTACAACATTTAGTTAAGGTGTGAGAGCCAAAATGAACTTTGTATTGCTTTAAATGCATTTCCAGCCCAATTGTACACTTCAGGTGAAACTGTCAAAATCTTCAAAATGAGCAAAAGCACAATGCAATTAATGCTGGAATCATCTTCAAGTTGCTAAAATACACTAATGACAGCGAAAAGTTTGAGTCTACAACATTTAGTTAAGGTGTGAGAGCCAAAATGAACTTTGTATTGCTTTAAATGCATTTTCAGCCCGATTGTACACTTCAGGTGAAACTGTCAAAATCTTCAAAATGAGCAAAAGCACAATGAAATTAATGCTGGAATCATCTTCAAGTTGCTAAAATACACTAATGACAGCAAAAAGTTTGAGTCTACAACATTTAGTTAAGGTGTGAGAGCCAAAATGAACTTTGTATTGCTTTAAATGCATTTCCAGCCCAATTGTACACTTCAGGTGAAACTGTCAAAATCTTCAAAATGAGCAAAAGCACAATGCAATTAATGCTGGAATCATCTTCAAGTTGCTAAAATACACTAATGACAGCGAAAAGTTTGAGTCTACAACATTTAGTTAAGGTGTGAGAGCCAAAATGAACTTTGTATTGCTTTAAATGCATTTTCAGCCCGATTGTACACTTCAGGTGAAACTGTCAAAATCTTCAAAATGAGCAAAAGCACAATGAAATTAATGCTGGAATCATCTTCAAGTTGCTAAAATACACTAATGACAGCAAACAGTTTGCGTCTAACACATTTAGTTAAGGTGAGAGAGCCTAAATTAACTTTTTATTGCTTTAAACGCGTTTTCAGCCCCTGATTGTATACTTCAGGTGAAATTGTCAAAATCTTCAAAATGAGCAAAAGCACAATGAAATTAATGCTGGAATCATCTTCAAGTTTCTAAAATACACAAATGACATCAATAAGTTTGAGTCTACAACATTTAGTTAAGGTGTGAGAGCCAAAATGAACTTTTTATTGCTGTAAACGCGTTTTCAGCACCTGATTGTACACTTCAGGTGAAACTGTCAAAATCTTGAAAATGAGCAAAAGCACAATGAAATTAATGCTGGAATCATCTTCAAGTTGCTAAAATACACTAATGACAGCAAAAAGTTTGAGTCTACAACATTTAGTTAAGGTGTGAGAGCCAAAATGAACTTTGTATTGCTTTAAATGCATTTCCAGCCCAATTGTACACTTCAGGTGAAACTGTCAAAATCTTCAAAATGAGCAAAAGCACAATGCAATTAATGCTGGAATCATCTTCAAGTTGCTAAAATACACTAATGACAGCGAAAAGTTTGAGTCTACAACATTTAGTTAAGGTGTGAGAGCCAAAATGAACTTTGTATTGCTTTAAATGCATTTTCAGCCCGATTGTACACTTCAGGTGAAACTGTCAAAATCTTAAAAATGAGCAAAAGCACAATGAAATTAATGCTGGAATCATCTTCAAGTTTCTAAAATACACTAATGACAGCAAAAAGTTTGAGTCTACAACATTTAGTTAAGGTGTGAGAGCCAAAATGAACTTTTTATTGCTGTAAATGCGTTTTCAGCACCTGATTGTACACTTCAGGTGAAACTGTCAAAATCTTCAAAATGAGCAAAAGCACAATGAAATTAATGCTGGAATCATCTTCAAGTTGCTAAAATACACTAATGACAGCAAAAAGGTTGAGTCTACAACATTTAGTTAAGGTGTGAGAGCCAAAATGAACTTTGTATTGCTTTAAATGCATTTCCAGCCCAATTGTACACTTCAGGTGAAACTGTCAAAATCTTCAAAATGAGCAAAAGCACAATGCAATTAATGCTGGAATCATCTTCAAGTTGCTAAAATACACTAATGACAGCGAAAAGTTTGAGTCTACAACATTTAGTTAAGGTGTGAGAGCCAAAATGAACTTTGTATTGCTTTAAATGCATTTTCAGCCCGATTGTACACTTCAGGTGAAACTGTCAAAATCTTCAAAATGAGCAAAAGCACAATGAAATTAATGCTGGAATCATCTTCAAGTTGCTAAAATACACTAATGACAGCAAAAAGTTTGAGTCTACAACATTTAGTTAAGGTGTGAGAGCCAAAATGATTTTTGTATTGCTTTAAATGCATTTTCAGCCCGATTATACACTTCAGGTGAAACTGTCAAAATCTTCAAAATGAGCAAAAGCACAATGAAATTAATGCTGGAATCATCTTCAAGTTTCTAAAATACACTAATGACAGCAAACAGTTTGAGTCTACGACATTTAGTTAAGGTGTGAGAGCCTAAATAAACTTTGTATTGCTTTAAACGCGTTTTCAGCCCCTGATTGTATACTTCAGGTGAAACTGTCAAAATCTTCAAAATGAGCAAAAGCACAATGAAATTAATAATGGAATCATATTCAAGTTGCTAAAATACACTAATGATAGCAAAAAGTTTGAGTCTACAACATTTAGTTAAGGTGTGAGAGCCAAAATGAACTTTGTATTGCTTTAAATGCATTTTCAGCCCGATTATACACTTCAGGTGAAACTGTCAAAATCTTCAAAATGAGCAAAAGCACAATGAAATTAATGCTGGAATCATCTTCAAGTTGCTAAAATACACTAATGACAGCAAACAGTTTGAGTCTAACACATTTAGTTAAGGTGAGAGAGCCTAAATTAACTTTTTATTGCTTTAAACGCGTTTTCAGCCCCTGATTGTATACTTCAGGTGAAATTGTCAAAATCTTCAAAATGAGCAAAAGCACATGGAAATTAATGCTGGAATCATCTTCAAGTTGCTAAAATACACTAATGACAGCAAAAAGTTTGAGTCTACAACATTTAGTTAAGGTGTGAGAGCCAAAATGAACTTTTTATTGCTTTAAATGCATTTTCAGCCCGATTGTACACTTCAGGTGAAACTGTCAAAATCTTAAAAATGAGCAAAAGCACAATGAAATTAATGCTGGAATCATCTTCAAGTATCTAAAATACACTAATGACAGCAAAAAGTTTGAGTCTACAACATTTAGTTAAGGTGTGAGAGCCAAAATGAACTTTGTATTGCTTTAAATGCATTTTGAGCCCGATTGTACACTTCAGGTGAAACTGTCAAAATCTTAAAAATGAGCAAAAGCACAATGAAATTAATGCTGGAATCATCTTCAAGTTTCTAAAATACACTAATGACAGCAAAAAGTTTGAGTCTACAACATTTAGTTAAGGTGTGAGAGCCAAAATGAACTTTTTATTGCTGTAAATGCGTTTTCAGCACCTGATTGTACACTTCAGGTGAAACTGTCAAAATCTTCAAAATGAGCAAAAGCACAATGAAATTAATGCTGGAATCATCTTCAAGTTGCTAAAATACACTAATGACAGCAAAAAGGTTGAGTCTACAACATTTAGTTAAGGTGTGAGAGCCAAAATGAACTTTGTATTGCTTTAAATGCATTTCCAGCCCAATTGTACACTTCAGGTGAAACTGTCAAAATCTTCAAAATGAGCAAAAGCACAATGCAATTAATGCTGGAATCATCTTCAAGTTGCTAAAATACACTAATGACAGCGAAAAGTTTGAGTCTACAACATTTAGTTAAGGTGTGAGAGCCAAAATGAACTTTGTATTGCTTTAAATGCATTTCCAGCCCAATTGTACACTTCAGGTGAAACTGTCAAAATCTTCAAAATGTGCAAAAGCACAATGAAATTAATGCTGGAATCATCTTCAAGTTGCTAAAATACACTAATGACAGCAAAAAGTTTGAGTCTACAACATTTAGTTAAGGTGTGAGAGCCAAAATGAACTTTTTATTGCTGTAAACGCATTTTCAGCACCTGATTGTACACTTCAGGTGAAACTGTCAAAATCTTCAAAATAAGCAAAAGCACAATGAAATTAATGCTGGAATCATCTTCAAGTTTCTAAAATACACTAATGACAGCAAAAAGTTTGAGTCTACAACATTTAGTTAAGGTGTGAGAGCCAAAATGAACTTTGTATTGCTTTAAATGCATTTTTAGCCCCTGATTGTATACTTCAGGTGAAACTGTCAAAATCTTCAAAATGAGCAAAAGCACACTGAAATTAATGCTGGACTCATCTTCAAGTTGATAAAATACACTAATGACAGCAAAAAGTTTGAGTCTACAACATTTAGTTAAGGTGTGAGAGCCAAAATGAACTTTGTATTGCTTTAAATGCATTTTCAGCCCGATTATACACTTAATGTGAAACTGTCAAAATCTTCAAAATGAGCAAAAGCACAATGAAATTAATGCTGGAATCATCTTCATGTTGCTAAAATACACTAATGACAGCAAACAGTTTGAGTCTACAACATTTAGTTAAGGTGTGAGAGCCTAAATGAACTTTGTATTGCTTTAAACGCGTTTTCAGCCCCTGATTGTATCCTTCAGGTGAAACTGTCAAAATCTTCAAAATGAGCAAAAGCACAATGAAATTAATGCTGGAATCATCTTCAAGTTGCTAAAATACACTAATGACAGCAAAAAGTTTGAGTCTACAACATTTAGTTAAGGTGTGAGAGCCAAAACAAACTTTGTATTGCTTTTAATGCATTTTCAGCCCGATTATACACTTAAGGTGAAACTGTCAAAATCTTCATAATGAGCAAAAGCACAATGAAATTAATGCTGGAATTATCTTCAAGTTGCTAAAATACACTAATGACAGCAAAAAGTTTGAGTCTACAACATTTAGTTAAGGTGTGAGAGCCAAAATGAACTTTGTATTGCTTTAAATGCATTTTCAGCCCGATTGTACACTTCAGGTGAAACTGTCAAAATCTTAAAAATGAGCAAAAGCACAATGAAATTAATGCTGGAATCATCTTCAAGTTTCTAAAATACACTAATGACAGCAAAAAGTTTGAGTCTACAACATTTAGTTAAGGTGTGAGAGCCAAAATGAACTTTTTATTGCTGTAAACGCGTTTTCAGCACCTGATTGTACACTTCAGGTGACACTGTCAAAATCTTCAAAATGAGCAAAAGCACAATGAAATTAATGCTGGAATCATCTTCAAGTTGCTAAAATACACTAATGACAGCAAAAAGGTTGAGTCTACAACATTTAGTTAAGGTGTGAGAGCCAAAATGAACTTTGTATTGCTTTAAATGCATTTCCAGCCCAATTGTACACTTCAGGTGAAACTGTCAAAATCTTCAAAATGAGCAAAAGCACAATGCAATTAATGCTGGAATCATCTTCAAGTTGCTAAAATACACTAATGACAGCGAAAAGTTTGAGTCTACAACATTTAGTTAAGGTGTGAGAGCCAAAATGAACTTTGTATTGCTTTAAATGCATTTTCAGCCCGATTGTACACTTCAGGTGAAACTGTCAAAATCTTAAAAATGAGCAAAAGCACAATGAAATTAATGCTGGAATCATCTTCAAGTTTCTAAAATACACTAATGACAGCAAAAAGTTTGAGTCTACAACATTTAGTTAAGGTGTGAGAGCCAAAATGAACTTTTTATTGCTGTAAATGCATTTTCAGCACCTGATTGTACACTTCAGGTGAAACTGTCAAAATCTTCAAAATGAGCAAAAGCACAATGAAATTAATGCTGGAATCATCTTCAAGTTGCTAAAATACACTAATGACAGCAAAAAGGTTGAGTCTACAACATTTAGTTAAGGTGTGAGAGCCAAAATGAACTTTGTATTGCTTTAAATGCATTTCCAGCCCAATTGTACACTTCAGGTGAAACTGTCAAAATCTTCAAAATGAGCAAAAGCACAATGCAATTAATGCTGGAATCATCTTCAAGTTGCTAAAATACACTAATGACAGCGAAAAGTTTGAGTCTACAACATTTAGTTAAGGTGTGAGAGCCAAAATGAACTTTGTATTGCTTTAAATGCATTTTCAGCCCGATTGTACACTTCAGGTGAAACTGTCAAAATCTTCAAAATGAGCAAAAGCACAATGAAATTAATGCTGGAATCATCTTCAAGTTGCTAAAATACACTAATGACAGCAAAAAGTTTGAGTCTACAACATTTTGTTAAGGTGTGAGAGCCAAAATGATTTTTGTATTGCTTTAAATGCATTTTCAGCCCGATTATACACTTCAGGTGAAACTGTCAAAATCTTCAAAATGAGCAAAAGCACAATGAAATTAATGCTGGAATCATCTTCAAGTTTCTAAAATACACTAATGACAGCAAACAGTTTGAGTCTACGACATTTAGTTAAGGTGTGAGAGCCTAAATAAACTTTGTATTGCTTTAAACGCGTTTTCAGCCCCTGATTGTATACTTCAGGTGAAACTGTCAAAATCTTCAAAATGAGCAAAAGCACAATGAAATTAATGCTGGAATCATCTTCAAGTTGCTAAAATACACTAATGACAGCAAACAGTTTGAGTCTAACACATTTAGTTAAGGTGTGAGAGCCTAAATTAACTTTTTATTGCTTTAAACGCGTTTTCAGCCCCTAAATGTATACTTCAGGTGAAATTGTCAAAATCTTCAAAATGAGCAAAAGCACAATGAAATTAATGCTGGAATCATCTTCAAGTTGCTAAAATACACTAATGACAGCAAAAAGTTTGAGTCAACAACATTTAGTTAAGGTGTGAGAGCCAAAATGAACTTTGTATTGCTTTAAATGCATTTTCAGCCCGATTGTACACTTCAGGTGAAACTGTCAAAATCTTAAAAATGAGCAAAAGCACAATGAAATTAATGCTGGAATCATCTTCAAGTATCTAAAATACACTAATGACAGCAAAAAGTTTGAGTCTACAACATTTAGTTAAGGTGTGAGAGCCAAAATGAACTTTTTATTGCTGTAAATGCATTTTCAGCCCGATTGTACACTTCAGGTGAAACTGTCAAAATCTTCAAAATGAGCAAAAGCACAATGAAATTAATGCTGGAATCATCTTCAAGTTGCTAAAATACACTAATGACAGCAAAAAGTTTGAGTCTACAACATTTAGTTAAGGTGTGAGAGCCAAAATGAACTTTGTATTGCTTTAAATGCATTTTCAGCACGATTGTACACTTCAGGTGAAACTGTCAAAATCTTCAAAATGAGCAAAAGCACAATGAAATTAATGCTGGAATCATCTTCAAGTTGTTAAAATACACTAATGACAGCAAAAAGTTTGAGTCTACAACATTTAGTTAAGGTGTGAGAGCCAAAATGAACTTTGTATTGCTTTAAATGCATTTTCAGCCCGATTGTACACTTCAGGTGAAACTGTCAAAATCTTCAAAATGTGCAAAAGCACAATGAAATTAATGCTGGAATCATCTTCAAGTTGCTAAAATACACTAATGACAGCAAAAAGTTTGAGTCTACAACATTTAGTTAAGTTGTGAGAGCCAAAATGAACTTTGTATTGCTTTAAATGCATTTTCAGCCCGATTATACACTTAATGTGAAACTGTCAAAATCTTCAAAATGAGCAAAAGCACAATGAAATTAATGCTGGAATCATCTTCATGTTGCTAAAATACACTAATGACAGCAAACAGTTTGAGTCTACAACATTTAGTTAAGGTGTGAGAGCCTAAATTAACTTTGTATTGCTTTAAACGCGTTTTCAGCCCCTGATTGTATCCTTCAGGTGAAACTGTCAAAATCTTCAAAATGAGCAAAAGCACAATGAAATTAATGCTGGAATCATCTTCAAGTTGCTAAAATACACTAATGACAGCAAAAAGTTTGAGTCTACAACATTTAGTTAAGGTGTGAGAGCCAAAACAAACTTTGTATTGCTTTTAATGCATTTTCAGCCCGATTATACACTTAAGGTGAAACTGTCAAAATCTTCATAATGAGCAAAAGCACAATGAAATTAATGCTGGAATTATCTTCAAGTTGCTAAAATACACTAATGACAGCAAAAAGTTTGAGTCTACAACATTTAGTTAAGGTGTGAGAGCCAAAATGAACTTTTTATTGCTGTAAATGCATTTTCAGCCCGATTGTACACTTCAGGTGAAACTGTCAAAATCTTCAAAATGAGCAAAAGCACAATGAAATTAATGCTGGAATCATCTTCAAGTTGCTAAAATACACTAATGACAGCAAAAAGTTTGAGTCTACAACATTTAGTTAAGGTGTGAGAGCCAAAATGAACTTTGTATTGCTTTAAATGCATTTTCAGCACGATTGTACACTTCAGGTGAAACTGTCAAAATCTTCAAAATGAGCAAAAGCACAATGAAATTAATGCTGGAATCATCTTCAAGTTGTTAAAATACACTAATGACAGCAAAAAGTTTGAGTCTACAACATTTAGTTAAGGTGTGAGAGCCAAAATGAACTTTGTATTGCTTTAAATGCATTTTCAGCCCGATTGTACACTTCAGGTGAAACTGTCAAAATCTTCAAAATGTGCAAAAGCACAATGAAATTAATGCTGGAATCATCTTCAAGTTGCTAAAATACACTAATGACAGCAAAAAGTTTGAGTCTACAACATTTAGTTAAGGTGTGAGAGCCAAAATGAACTTTTTATTGCTGTAAACGCATTTTCAGCACCTGATTGTACACTTCAGGTGAAACTGTCAAAATCTTCAAAATAAGCAAAAGCACAATGAAATTAATGCTGGAATCATCTTCAAGTTTCTAAAATACACTAATGACAGCAAAAAGTTTGAGTCTACAACATTTAGTTAAGGTGTGAGAGCCAAAATGAACTTTGTATTGCTTTAAATGCATTTTTAGCCCCTGATTGTATACTTCAGGTGAAACTGTCAAAATCTTCAAAATGAGCAAAAGCACACTGAAATTAATGCTGGACTCATCTTCAAGTTGCTAAAATACACTAATGACAGCAAAAAGTTTGAGTCTACAACATTTAGTTAAGGTGTGAGAGCCAAAATGAACTTTGTATTGCTTTAAATGCATTTTCAGCCCGATTATACACTTAATGTGAAACTGTCAAAATCTTCAAAATGAGCAAAAGCACAATGAAATTAATGCTGGAATCATCTTCATGTTGCTAAAATACACTAATGACAGCAAACAGTTTGAGTCTACAACATTTAGTTAAGGTGTGAGAGCCTAAATTAACTTTGTATTGCTTTAAACGCGTTTTCAGCCCCTGATTGTATCCTTCAGGTGAAACTGTCAAAATCTTCAAAATGAGCAAAAGCACAATGAAATTAATGCTGGAATCATCTTCAAGTTGCTAAAATACACTAATGACAGCAAAAAGTTTGAGTCTACAACATTTAGTTAAGGTGTGAGAGCCAAAACAAACTTTGTATTGCTTTTAATGCATTTTCAGCCCGATTATACACTTAAGGTGAAACTGTCAAAATCTTCATAATGAGCAAAAGCACAATGAAATTAATGCTGGAATTATCTTCAAGTTGCTAAAATACACTAATGACAGCAAAAAGTTTGAGTCTACAACATTTAGTTAAGGTGTGAGAGCCAAAATGAACTTTGTATTGCTTTAAATGCATTTTCAGCCCGATTGTACACTTCAGGTGAAACTGTCAAAATCTTAAAAATGAGCAAAAGCACAATGAAATTAATGCTGGAATCATCTTCAAGTTTCTAAAATACACTAATGACAGCAAAAAGTTTGAGTCTACAACATTTAGTTAAGGTGTGAGAGCCAAAATGAACTTTGTATTGCTTTAAATGCATTTTCAGCACGATTGTACACTTCAGGTGAAACTGTCAAAATCTTCAAAATGAGCAAAAGCACAATGAAATTAATGCTGGAATCATCTTCAAGTTGTTAAAATACACTAATGACAGCAAAAAGTTTGAGTCTACAACATTTAGTTAAGGTGTGAGAGCCAAAATGAACTTTGTATTGCTTTAAATGCATTTTCAGCCCGATTGTACACTTCAGGTGAAATTGTCAAAATCTTCAAAATGAGCAAAAGCACAATGAAATTAATGCTGGAATCATCTTCAAGTTGCTAAAATACACTAATGACAGCAAAAAGTTTGAGTCTACAACATTTAGTTAAGGTGTGAGAGCCAAAATGAACTTTGTATTGCTTTAAATGCATTTTCAGCCCCATTGTACACTTCAGGTGAAACTGTCAAAATCTTAAAAATGAGCAAAAGCACAATGAAATTAATGCTGGAATCATCTTCAAGTATCTAAAATACACTAATGACAGCAAAAAGGTTGAGTCTACAACATTTAGTTAAGGTGTGAGAGCCAAAATGAACTTTGTATTGCTTTAAAAGCATTTCCAGCCCAATTGTACACTTCAGGTGAAACTGTCAAAATCTTCAAAATGAGCAAAAGCACAATGCAATTAATGCTGGAATCATCTTCAAGTTGCTAAAATATACTAATGACAGCGAAAAGTTTGAGTCTACAACATTTAGTTAAGGTGTGAGAGCCAAAATGAACTTTGTATTGCTTTAAATGCATTTTCAGCCCGATTATACACTTCACGCGAAACTGTCAAAATCTTCAAAATGAGCAAAAGCACAATGAAATTAATGCTGGAATCATCTTCAAGTTGCTAAAATACACTAATGACAGCAAAAAGTTTGAGTCAACAACATTTAGTTAAGGTGTGAGAGCCAAAATGAACTTTGTATTGCTTTAAATGCATTTTCAGCCCGATTGTACACTTCAGGTGAAACTGTCAAAATCTTAAAAATGAGCGAAAGCACAATGAAATTAATGCTGGAACCATCTTCAAGTATCTAAAATACACTAATGACAGCAAAAAGTTTGAGTCTACAACATTTAGTTAAGGTGTGAGAGCCAAAATGAACTTTTTATTGCTGTAAATGCATTTTCAGCCCGATTGTACACTTCAGGTGAAACTGTCAAAATCTTCAAAATGAGCAAAAGCACAATGAAATTAATGCTGGAATCATCTTCAAGTTGCTAAAATACACTAATGACAGCAAAAAGTTTGAGTCTACAACATTTAGTTAAGGTGTGAGAGCCAAAATGAACTTTGTATTGCTTTAAATGCATTTTCAGCACGATTGTACACTTCAGGTGAAACTGTCAAAATCTTCAAAATGAGCAAAAGCACAATGAAATTAATGCTGGAATCATCTTCAAGTTGTTAAAATACACTAATGACAGCAAAAAGTTTGAGTCTACAACATTTAGTTAAGGTGTGAGAGCCAAAATGAACTTTGTATTGCTTTAAATGCATTTTCAGCCCGATTGTACACTTCAGGTGAAACTGTCAAAATCTTCAAAATGTGCAAAAGCACAATGAAATTAATGCTGGAATCATCTTCAAGTTGCTAAAATACACTAATGACAGCAAAAAGTTTGAGTCTACAACATTTAGTTAAGGTGTGAGAGCCAAAATGAACTTTTTATTGCTGTAAACGCATTTTCAGCATCTGATTGTATACTTCAGGTGAAACTGTCAAAATCTTCAAAATGAGCAAAAGCACACTGAAATTAATGCTGGACTCATCTTCAAGTTGCTAAAATACACTAATGACAGCAAAAAGTTTGAGTCTACAACATTTAGTTAAGGTGTGAGAGCCAAAATGAACTTTGTATTGCTTTAAATGCATTTTCAGCCCGATTATACACTTAATGTGAAACTGTCAAAATCTTCAAAATGAGCAAAAGCACAATGAAATTAATGCTGGAATCATCTTCATGTTGCTAAAATACACTAATGACAGCAAACAGTTTGAGTCTACAACATTTAGTTAAGGTGTGAGAGCCTAAATTAACTTTGTATTGCTTTAAACGCGTTTTCAGCCCCTGATTGTATCCTTCAGGTGAAACTGTCAAAATCTTCAAAATGAGCAAAAGCACAATGAAATTAATGCTGGAATCATCTTCAAGTTGCTAAAATACACTAATGACAGCAAAAAGTTTGAGTATACAACATTTAGTTAAGGTGTGAGAGCCAAAACAAACTTTGTATTGCTTTTAATGCATTTTCAGCCCGATTATACACTTAAGGTGAAACTGTCAAAATCTTCATAATGAGCAAAAGCACAATGAAATTAATGCTGGAATTATCTTCAAGTTGCTAAAATACACTAATGACAGCAAAAAGTTTGAGTCTACAACATTTAGTTAAGGTGTGAGAGCCAAAATGAACTTTGTATTGCTTTAAATGCATTTTCAGCCCGATTGTACACTTCAGGTGAAACTGTCAAAATCTTAAAAATGAGCAAAAGCACAATGAAATTAATGCTGGAATCATCTTCAAGTTTCTAAAATACACTAATGACAGCAAAAAGTTTGAGTCTACAACATTTAGTTAAGGTGTGAGAGCCAAAATGAACTTTGTATTGCTTTAAATGCATTTTCAGCACGATTGTACACTTCAGGTGAAACTGTCAAAATCTTCAAAATGAGCAAAAGCACAATGAAATTAATGCTGGAATCATCTTCAAGTTGTTAAAATACACTAATGACAGCAAAAAGTTTGAGTCTACAACATTTAGTTAAGGTGTGAGAGCCAAAATGAACTTTGTATTGCTTTAAATGCATTTTCAGCCCGATTGTACACTTCAGGTGAAACTGTCAAAATCTTCAAAATGTGCAAAAGCACAATGAAATTAATGCTGGAATCATCTTCAAGTTGCTAAAATACACTAATGACAGCAAAAAGTTTGAGTCTACAACATTTAGTTAAGGTGTGAGAGCCAAAATGAACTTTTTATTGCTGTAAACGCATTTTCAGCACCTGATTGTACACTTCAGGTGAAACTGTCAAAATCTTCAAAATAAGCAAAAGCACAATGAAATTAATGCTGGAATCATCTTCAAGTTTCTAAAATACACTAATTACAGCAAAAAGTTTGAGTCTACAACATTTAGTTAAGGTGTGAGAGCCAAAATGAACTTTGTATTGCTTTAAATGCATTTTTAGCCCCTGATTGTATACTTCAGGTGAAACTGTCAAAATCTTCAAAATGAGCAAAAGCACACTGAAATTAATGCTGGACTCATCTTCAAGTTGCTAAAATACACTAATGACAGCAAAAAGTTTGAGTCTACAACATTTAGTTAAGGTGTGAGAGCCAAAATGAACTTTGTATTGCTTTAAATGCATTTTCAGCCCGATTATACACTTAATGTGAAACTGTCAAAATCTTCAAAATGAGCAAAAGCACAATGAAATTAATGCTGGAATCATCTTCATGTTGCTAAAATACACTAATGACAGCAAACAGTTTGAGTCTACAACATTTAGTTAAGGTGTGAGAGCCTAAATGAACTTTGTATTGCTTTAAACGCGTTTTCAGCCCCTGATTGTATCCTTCAGGTGAAACTGTCAAAATCTTCAAAATGAGCAAAAGCACAATGAAATTAATGCTGGAATCATCTTCAAGTTGCTAAAATACACTAATGACAGCAAAAAGTTTGAGTCTACAACATTTAGTTAAGGTGTGAGAGCCAAAACAAACTTTGTATTGCTTTTAATGCATTTTCAGCCCGATTATACACTTAAGGTGAAACTGTCAAAATCTTCATAATGAGCAAAAGCACAATGAAATTAATGCTGGAATTATCTTCAAGTTGCTAAAATACACTAATGACAGCAAAAAGTTTGAGTCTACAACATTTAGTTAAGGTGTGAGAGCCAAAATGAACTTTGTATTGCTTTAAATGCATTTTCAGCCCGATTGTACACTTCAGGTGAAACTGTCAAAATCTTAAAAATGAGCAAAAGCACAATGAAATTAATGCTGGAATCATCTTCAAGTTTCTAAAATACACTAATGACAGCAAAAAGTTTGAGTCTACAACATTTAGTTAAGGTGTGAGAGCCAAAATGAACTTTTTATTGCTGTAAACGCGTTTTCAGCACCTGATTGTACACTTCAGGTGACACTGTCAAAATCTTCAAAATGAGCAAAAGCACAATGAAATTAATGCTGGAATCATCTTCAAGTTGCTAAAATACACTAATGACAGCAAAAAGGTTGAGTCTACAACATTTAGTTAAGGTGTGAGAGCCAAAATGAACTTTGTATTGCTTTAAATGCATTTCCAGCCCAATTGTACACTTCAGGTGAAACTGTCAAAATCTTCAAAATGAGCAAAAGCACAATGCAATTAATGCTGGAATCATCTTCAAGTTGCTAAAATACACTAATGACAGCGAAAAGTTTGAGTCTACAACATTTAGTTAAGGTGTGAGAGCCAAAATGAACTTTGTATTGCTTTAAATGCATTTTCAGCCCGATTGTACACTTCAGGTGAAACTGTCAAAATCTTAAAAATGAGCAAAAGCACAATGAAATTAATGCTGGAATCATCTTCAAGTTTCTAAAATACACTAATGACAGCAAAAAGTTTGAGTCTACAACATTTAGTTAAGGTGTGAGAGCCAAAATGAACTTTTTATTGCTGTAAATGCGTTTTCAGCACCTGATTGTACACTTCAGGTGAAACTGTCAAAATCTTCAAAATGAGCAAAAGCACAATGAAATTAATGCTGGAATCATCTTCAAGTTGCTAAAATACACTAATGACAGCAAAAAGGTTGAGTCTACAACATTTAGTTAAGGTGTGAGAGCCAAAATGAACTTTGTATTGCTTTAAATGCATTTCCAGCCCAATTGTACACTTCAGGTGAAACTGTCAAAATCTTCAAAATGAGCAAAAGCACAATGCAATTAATGCTGGAATCATCTTCAAGTTGCTAAAATACACTAATGACAGCGAAAAGTTTGAGTCTACAACATTTAGTTAAGGTGTGAGAGCCAAAATGAACTTTGTATTGCTTTAAATGCATTTTCAGCCCGATTGTACACTTCAGGTGAAACTGTCAAAATCTTCAAAATGAGCAAAAGCACAATGAAATTAATGCTGGAATCATCTTCAAGTTGCTAAAATACACTAATGACAGCAAAAAGTTTGAGTCTACAACATTTTGTTAAGGTGTGAGAGCCAAAATGATTTTTGTATTGCTTTAAATGCATTTTCAGCCCGATTATACACTTCAGGTGAAACTGTCAAAATCTTCAAAATGAGCAAAAGCACAATGAAATTAATGCTGGAATCATCTTCAAGTTTCTAAAATACACTAATGACAGCAAACAGTTTGAGTCTACGACATTTAGTTAAGGTGTGAGAGCCTAAATAAACTTTGTATTGCTTTAAACGCGTTTTCAGCCCCTGATTGTATACTTCAGGTGAAACTGTCAAAATCTTCAAAATGAGCAAAAGCACAATGAAATTAATGCTGGAATCATCTTCAAGTTGCTAAAATACACTAATGACAGCAAACAGTTTGAGTCTAACACATTTAGTTAAGGTGTGAGAGCCTAAATTAACTTTTTATTGCTTTAAACGCGTTTTCAGCCCCTAAATGTATACTTCAGGTGAAATTGTCAAAATCTTCAAAATGAGCAAAAGCACAATGAAATTAATGCTGGAATCATCTTCAAGTTGCTAAAATACACTAATGACAGCAAAAAGTTTGAGTCAACAACATTTAGTTAAGGTGTGAGAGCCAAAATGAACTTTGTATTGCTTTAAATGCATTTTCAGCCCGATTGTACACTTCAGGTGAAACTGTCAAAATCTTAAAAATGAGCAAAAGCACAATGAAATTAATGCTGGAATCATCTTCAAGTATCTAAAATACACTAATGACAGCAAAAAGTTTGAGTCTACAACATTTAGTTAAGGTGTGAGAGCCAAAATGAACTTTTTATTGCTGTAAATGCATTTTCAGCCCGATTGTACACTTCAGGTGAAACTGTCAAAATCTTCAAAATGAGCAAAAGCACAATGAAATTAATGCTGGAATCATCTTCAAGTTGCTAAAATACACTAATGACAGCAAAAAGTTTGAGTCTACAACATTTAGTTAAGGTGTGAGAGCCAAAATGAACTTTGTATTGCTTTAAATGCATTTTCAGCACGATTGTACACTTCAGGTGAAACTGTCAAAATCTTCAAAATGAGCAAAAGCACAATGAAATTAATGCTGGAATCATCTTCAAGTTGCTAAAATACACTAATGACAGCAAAAAGTTTGAGTCTACAACATTTAGTTAAGGTGTGAGAGCCAAAATGAACTTTGTATTGCTTTAAATGCATTTTCAGCACGATTGTACACTTCAGGTGAAACTGTCAAAATCTTCAAAATGAGCAAAAGCACAATGAAATTAATGCTGGAATCATCTTCAAGTTGTTAAAATACACTAATGACAGCAAAAAGTTTGAGTCTACAACATTTAGTTAAGGTGTGAGAGCCAAAATGAACTTTGTATTGCTTTAAATGCATTTTCAGCCCGATTGTACACTTCAGGTGAAACTGTCAAAATCTTCAAAATGTGCAAAAGCACAATGAAATTAATGCTGGAATCATCTTCAAGTTGCTAAAATACACTAATGACAGCAAAAAGTTTGAGTCTACAACATTTAGTTAAGGTGTGAGAGCCAAAATGAACTTTGTATTGCTTTAAATGCATTTTCAGCCCGATTATACACTTAATGTGAAACTGTCAAAATCTTCAAAATGAGCAAAAGCACAATGAAATTAATGCTGGAATCATCTTCATGTTGCTAAAATACACTAATGACAGCAAACAGTTTGAGTCTACAACATTTAGTTAAGGTGTGAGAGCCTAAATTAACTTTGTATTGCTTTAAACGCGTTTTCAGCCCCTGATTGTATCCTTCAGGTGAAACTGTCAAAATCTTCAAAATGAGCAAAAGCACAATGAAATTAATGCTGGAATCATCTTCAAGTTGCTAAAATACACTAATGACAGCAAAAAGTTTGAGTCTACAACATTTAGTTAAGGTGTGAGAGCCAAAACAAACTTTGTATTGCTTTTAATGCATTTTCAGCCCGATTATACACTTAAGGTGAAACTGTCAAAATCTTCATAATGAGCAAAAGCACAATGAAATTAATGCTGGAATTATCTTCAAGTTGCTAAAATACACTAATGACAGCAAAAAGTTTGAGTCTACAACATTTAGTTAAGGTGTGAGAGCCAAAATGAACTTTTTATTGCTGTAAATGCATTTTCAGCCCGATTGTACACTTCAGGTGAAACTGTCAAAATCTTCAAAATGAGCAAAAGCACAATGAAATTAATGCTGGAATCATCTTCAAGTTGCTAAAATACACTAATGACAGCAAAAAGTTTGAGTCTACAACATTTAGTTAAGGTGTGAGAGCCAAAATGAACTTTGTATTGCTTTAAATGCATTTTCAGCACGATTGTACACTTCAGGTGAAACTGTCAAAATCTTCAAAATGAGCAAAAGCACAATGAAATTAATGCTGGAATCATCTTCAAGTTGTTAAAATACACTAATGACAGCAAAAAGGTTGAGTCTACAACATTTAGTTAAGGTGTGAGAGCCAAAATGAACTTTGTATTGCTTTAAATGCATTTCCAGCCCAATTGTACACTTCAGGTGAAACTGTCAAAATCTTCAAAATGAGCAAAAGCACAATGCAATTAATGCTGGAATCATCTTCAAGTTGCTAAAATACACTAATGACAGCGAAAAGTTTGAGTCTACAACATTTAGTTAAGGTGTGAGAGCCAAAATGAACTTTGTATTGCTTTAAATGCATTTTCAGCCCGATTGTACACTTCAGGTGAAACTGTCAAAATCTTAAAAATGAGCAAAAGCACAATGAAATTAATGCTGGAATCATCTTCAAGTTGCTAAAATACACTAATGACAGCAAAAAGGTTGAGTCTACAACATTTAGTTAAGGTGTGAGAGCCAAAATGAACTTTGTATTGCTTTAAATGCATTTCCAGCCCAATTGTACACTTCAGGTGAAACTGTCAAAATCTTCAAAATGAGCAAAAGCACAATGCAATTAATGCTGGAATCATCTTCAAATTGCTAAAATACACTAATGACAGCGAAAAGTTTGAGTCTACAACATTTAGTTAAGGTGTGAGAGCCAAAATGAACTTTGTATTGCTTTAAATGCATTTTCAGCCCGATTGTACACTTCAGGTGAAACTGTCAAAATCTTCAAAATGAGCAAAAGCACAATGAAATTAATGCTGGAATCATCTTCAAGTTGCTAAAATACACTAATGACAGCAAAAAGTTTGAGTCTACAACATTTTGTTAAGGTGTGAGAGCCAAAATGATTTTTGTATTGCTTTAAATGCATTTTCAGCCCGATTATACACTTCAGGTGAAACTGTCAAAATCTTCAAAATGAGCAAAAGCACAATGAAATTAATGCTGGAATCATCTTCAAGTTTCTAAAATACACTAATGACAGCAAACAGTTTGAGTCTACGACATTTAGTTAAGGTGTGAGAGCCTAAATAAACTTTGTATTGCTTTAAACGCGTTTTCAGCCCCTGATTGTATACTTCAGGTGAAACTGTCAAAATCTTCAAAATGAGCAAAAGCACAATGAAATTAATGCTGGAATCATCTTCAAGTTGCTAAAATACACTAATGACAGCAAACAGTTTGAGTCTAACACATTTAGTTAAGGTGTGAGAGCCTAAATTAACTTTTTATTGCTTTAAACGCGTTTTCAGCCCCTAAATGTATACTTCAGGTGAAATTGTCAAAATCTTCAAAATGAGCAAAAGCACAATGAAATTAATGCTGGAATCATCTTCAAGTTGCTAAAATACACTAATGACAGCAAAAAGTTTGAGTCAACAACATTTAGTTAAGGTGTGAGAGCCAAAATGAACTTTGTATTGCTTTAAATGCATTTTCAGCCCGATTGTACACTTCAGGTGAAACTGTCAAAATCTTAAAAATGAGCAAAAGCACAATGAAATTAATGCTGGAATCATCTTCAAGTATCTAAAATACACTAATGACAGCAAAAAGTTTGAGTCTACAACATTTAGTTAAGGTGTGAGAGCCAAAATGAACTTTTTATTGCTGTAAATGCATTTTCAGCCCGATTGTACACTTCAGGTGAAACTGTCAAAATCTTCAAAATGAGCAAAAGCACAATGAAATTAATGCTGGAATCATCTTCAAGTTGCTAAAATACACTAATGACAGCAAAAAGTTTGAGTCTACAACATTTAGTTAAGGTGTGAGAGCCAAAATGAACTTTGTATTGCTTTAAATGCATTTTCAGCACGATTGTACACTTCAGGTGAAACTGTCAAAATCTTCAAAATGAGCAAAAGCACAATGAAATTAATGCTGGAATCATCTTCAAGTTGTTAAAATACACTAATGACAGCAAAAAGTTTGAGTCTACAACATTTAGTTAAGGTGTGAGAGCCAAAATGAACTTTGTATTGCTTTAAATGCATTTTCAGCCCGATTGTACACTTCAGGTGAAACTGTCAAAATCTTCAAAATGTGCAAAAGCACAATGAAATTAATGCTGGAATCATCTTCAAGTTGCTAAAATACACTAATGACAGCAAAAAGTTTGAGTCTACAACATTTAGTTAAGTTGTGAGAGCCAAAATGAACTTTGTATTGCTTTAAATGCATTTTCAGCCCGATTATACACTTAATGTGAAACTGTCAAAATCTTCAAAATGAGCAAAAGCACAATGAAATTAATGCTGGAATCATCTTCATGTTGCTAAAATACACTAATGACAGCAAACAGTTTGAGTCTACAACATTTAGTTAAGGTGTGAGAGCCTAAATTAACTTTGTATTGCTTTAAACGCGTTTTCAGCCCCTGATTGTATCCTTCAGGTGAAACTGTCAAAATCTTCAAAATGAGCAAAAGCACAATGAAATTAATGCTGGAATCATCTTCAAGTTGCTAAAATACACTAATGACAGCAAAAAGTTTGAGTCTACAACATTTAGTTAAGGTGTGAGAGCCAAAACAAACTTTGTATTGCTTTTAATGCATTTTCAGCCCGATTATACACTTAAGGTGAAACTGTCAAAATCTTCATAATGAGCAAAAGCACAATGAAATTAATGCTGGAATTATCTTCAAGTTGCTAAAATACACTAATGACAGCAAAAAGTTTGAGTCTACAACATTTAGTTAAGGTGTGAGAGCCAAAATGAACTTTTTATTGCTGTAAATGCATTTTCAGCCCGATTGTACACTTCAGGTGAAACTGTCAAAATCTTCAAAATGAGCAAAAGCACAATGAAATTAATGCTGGAATCATCTTCAAGTTGCTAAAATACACTAATGACAGCAAAAAGTTTGAGTCTACAACATTTAGTTAAGGTGTGAGAGCCAAAATGAACTTTGTATTGCTTTAAATGCATTTTCAGCACGATTGTACACTTCAGGTGAAACTGTCAAAATCTTCAAAATGAGCAAAAGCACAATGAAATTAATGCTGGAATCATCTTCAAGTTGTTAAAATACACTAATGACAGCAAAAAGTTTGAGTCTACAACATTTAGTTAAGGTGTGAGAGCCAAAATGAACTTTGTATTGCTTTAAATGCATTTTCAGCCCGATTGTACACTTCAGGTGAAACTGTCAAAATCTTCAAAATGTGCAAAAGCACAATGAAATTAATGCTGGAATCATCTTCAAGTTGCTAAAATACACTAATGACAGCAAAAAGTTTGAGTCTACAACATTTAGTTAAGGTGTGAGAGCCAAAATGAACTTTTTATTGCTGTAAACGCATTTTCAGCACCTGATTGTACACTTCAGGTGAAACTGTCAAAATCTTCAAAATAAGCAAAAGCACAATGAAATTATTGCTGGAATCATCTTCAAGTTTCTAAAATACACTAATGACAGCAAAAAGTTTGAGTCTACAACATTTAGTTAAGGTGTGAGAGCCAAAATGAACTTTGTATTGCTTTAAATGCATTTTTAGCCCCTGATTGTATACTTCAGGTGAAACTGTCAAAATCTTCAAAATGAGCAAAAGCACACTGAAATTAATGCTGGACTCATCTTCAAGTTGCTAAAATACACTAATGACAGCAAAAAGTTTGAGTCTACAACATTTAGTTAAGGTGTGAGAGCCAAAATGAACTTTGTATTGCTTTAAATGCATTTTCAGCCCGATTATACACTTAATGTGAAACTGTCAAAATCTTCAAAATGAGCAAAAGCACAATGAAATTAATGCTGGAATCATCTTCATGTTGCTAAAATACACTAATGACAGCAAACAGTTTGAGTCTACAACATTTAGTTAAGGTGTGAGAGCCTAAATTAACTTTGTATTGCTTTAAACGCGTTTTCAGCCCCTGATTGTATCCTTCAGGTGAAACTGTCAAAATCTTCAAAATGAGCAAAAGCACAATGAAATTAATGCTGGAATCATCTTCAAGTTGCTAAAATACACTAATGACAGCAAAAAGTTTGAGTCTACAACATTTAGTTAAGGTGTGAGAGCCAAAACAAACTTTGTATTGCTTTTAATGCATTTTCAGCCCGATTATACACTTAAGGTGAAACTGTCAAAATCTTCATAATGAGCAAAAGCACAATGAAATTAATGCTGGAATTATCTTCAAGTTGCTAAAATACACTAATGACAGCAAAAAGTTTGAGTCTACAACATTTAGTTAAGGTGTGAGAGCCAAAATGAACTTTGTATTGCTTTAAATGCATTTTCAGCCCGATTGTACACTTCAGGTGAAACTGTCAAAATCTTAAAAATGAGCAAAAGCACAATGAAATTAATGCTGGAATCATCTTCAAGTTTCTAAAATACACTAATGACAGCAAAAAGTTTGAGTCTACAACATTTAGTTAAGGTGTGAGAGCCAAAATGAACTTTGTATTGCTTTAAATGCATTTTCAGCACGATTGTACACTTCAGGTGAAACTGTCAAAATCTTCAAAATGAGCAAAAGCACAATGAAATTAATGCTGGAATCATCTTCAAGTTGTTAAAATACACTAATGACAGCAAAAAGTTTGAGTCTACAACATTTAGTTAAGGTGTGAGAGCCAAAATGAACTTTGTATTGCTTTAAATGCATTTTCAGCCCGATTGTACACTTCAGGTGAAATTGTCAAAATCTTCAAAATGAGCAAAAGCACAATGAAATTAATGCTGGAATCATCTTCAAGTTGCTAAAATACACTAATGACAGCAAAAAGTTTGAGTCTACAACATTTAGTTAAGGTGTGAGAGCCAAAATGAACTTTGTATTGCTTTAAATGCATTTTCAGCCCCATTGTACACTTCAGGTGAAACTGTCAAAATCTTAAAAATGAGCAAAAGCACAATGAAATTAATGCTGGAATCATCTTCAAGTATCTAAAATACACTAATGACAGCAAAAAGGTTGAGTCTACAACATTTAGTTAAGGTGTGAGAGCCAAAATGAACTTTGTATTGCTTTAAAAGCATTTCCAGCCCAATTGTACACTTCAGGTGAAACTGTCAAAATCTTCAAAATGAGCAAAAGCACAATGCAATTAATGCTGGAATCATCTTCAAGTTGCTAAAATATACTAATGACAGCGAAAAGTTTGAGTCTACAACATTTAGTTAAGGTGTGAGAGCCAAAATGAACTTTGTATTGCTTTAAATGCATTTTCAGCCCGATTATACACTTCACGCGAAACTGTCAAAATCTTCAAAATGAGCAAAAGCACAATGAAATTAATGCTGGAATCATCTTCAAGTTGCTAAAATACACTAATGACAGCAAACAGTTTGAGTCTACGACATTTAGTTAAGGTGTGAGAGCCTAAATAAACTTTGTATTGCTTTAAACGCGTTTTCAGCCCCTGATTGTATACTTCAGGTGAAACTGTCAAAATCTTCAAAAGGAGCAAAAGCACAATGAAATTAATAATGGAATCATATTCAAGTTGCTAAAATACACTAATGATAGCAAAAAGTTTGAGTCTACAACATTTAGTTAAGGTGTGAGAGCCAAAATGAACTTTGTATTGCTTTAAATGCATTTTCAGCCCGATTATACACTTCAGGTGAAACTGTCAAAATCTTCAAAATGAGCAAAAGCACAATGAAATTAATGCTGGAATCATCTTCAAGTTGCTAAAATACACTAATGACAGCAAACAGTTTGAGTCTAACACATTTAGTTAAGGTGTGAGAGCCTAAATTAACTTTTTATTGCTTTAAACGCGTTTTCAGCCCCTGATTGTATACTTCAGGTGAAATTGTCAAAATCTTCAAAATGAGCAAAAGCACAATGAAATTAATGCTGGAATCATCTTCAAGTTGCTAAAATACACTAATGACAGCAAAAAGTTTGAGTCAACAACATTTAGTTAAGGTGTGAGAGCCAAAATGAACTTTGTATTGCTTTAAATGCATTTTCAGCCCGATTGTACACTTCAGGTGAAACTGTCAAAATCTTAAAAATGAGCAAAAGCACAATGAAATTAATGCTGGAATCATCTTCAAGTATCTAAAATACACTAATGACAGCAAAAAGTTTGAGTCTACAACATTTAGTTAAGGTGTGAGAGCCAAAATGAACTTTTTATTGCTGTAAATGCATTTTCAGCCCGATTGTACACTTCAGGTGAAACTGTCAAAATCTTCAAAATGAGCAAAAGCACAATGAAATTAATGCTGGAATCATCTTCAAGTTGCTAAAATACACTAATGACAGCAAAAAGTTTGAGTCTACAACATTTAGTTAAGGTGTGAGAGCCAAAATGAACTTTGTATTGCTTTAAATGCATTTTCAGCACGATTGTACACTTCAGGTGAAACTGTCAAAATCTTCAAAATGAGCAAAAGCACAATGAAATTAATGCTGGAATCATCTTCAAGTTGTTAAAATACACTAATGACAGCAAAAAGTTTGAGTCTACAACATTTAGTTAAGGTGTGAGAGCCAAAATGAACTTTGTATTGCTTTAAATGCATTTTCAGCCCGATTGTACACTTCAGGTGAAACTGTCAAAATCTTCAAAATGTGCAAAAGCACAATGAAATTAATGCTGGAATCATCTTCAAGTTGCTAAAATACACTAATGACAGCAAAAAGTTTGAGTCTACAACATTTAGTTAAGGTGTGAGAGCCAAAATGAACTTTTTATTGCTGTAAACGCATTTTCAGCATCTGATTGTATACTTCAGGTGAAACTGTCAAAATCTTCAAAATGAGCAAAAGCACACTGAAATTAATGCTGGACTCATCTTCAAGTTGCTAAAATACACTAATGACAGCAAAAAGTTTGAGTCTACAACATTTAGTTAAGGTGTGAGAGCCAAAATGAACTTTGTATTGCTTTAAATGCATTTTCAGCCCGATTATACACTTAATGTGAAACTGTCAAAATCTTCAAAATGAGCAAAAGCACAATGAAATTAATGCTGGAATCATCTTCAAGTTGCTAAAATACACTAATGACAGCAAAAAGTTTGAGTCAACAACATTTAGTTAAGGTGTGAGAGCCAAAATGAACTTTGTATTGCTTTAAATGCATTTTCAGCCCGATTGTACACTTCAGGTGAAACTGTCAAAATCTTAAAAATGAGCAAAAGCACAATGAAATTAATGCTGGAATCATCTTCAAGTATCTAAAATACACTAATGACAGCAAAAAGTTTGAGTCTACAACATTTAGTTAAGGTGTGAGAGCCAAAATGAACTTTGTATTGCTGTAAATGCATTTTCAGCCCGATTGTACACTTCAGGTGAAACTGTCAAAATCTTCAAAATGAGCAAAAGCACAATGAAATTAATGCTGGAATCATCTTCAAGTTGCTAAAATACACTAATGACAGCAAAAAGTTTGAGTCTAACACATTTAGTTAAGGTGTGAGAGCCTAAATGAACTTTTTATTGCTTTAAACGCGTTTTCAGCCCCTGATTGTACACTTCAGGTGAAACTGTCAAAATCTTCAAAATGAGCAAAAGCACAATGAAATTAATGCTGGAATCATCTTCAAGTTGTTAAAATACACTAATGACAGCAAAAAGTTTGAGTCAACAACATTTAGTTAAGGTGTGAGAGCCAAAATGAACTTTGTATTGCTTTAAATGCATTTTCAGCCCGATTGTACACTTCAGGTGAAACTGTCAAAATCTTCAAAATGTGCAAAAGCACAATGAAATTAATGCTGGAATCATCTTCAAGTTGCTAAAATACACTAATGACAGCAAAAAGTTTGAGTCTACAACATTTAGTTAAGGTGTGAGAGCCAAAATGAACTTTTTATTGCTGTAAATGCATTTTCAGCCCGATTATACACTTAATGTGAAACTGTCAAAATCTTCAAAATGAGCAAAAGCACAATGAAATTAATGCTGGAATCATCTTCAAGTTGCTAAAATACACTAATGACAGCAAAAAGTTTGAGTCTACAACATTTAGTTAAGGTGTGAGAGCCAAAATGAACTTTGTATTGCTTTAAATGCATTTTCAGCACGATTGTACACTTCAGGTGAAACTGTCAAAATCTTCAAAATGAGCAAAAGCACAATGAAATTAATGCTGGAATCATCTTCAAGTTGTTAAAATACACTAATGACAGCAAAAAGTTTGAGTCTACAACATTTAGTTAAGGTGTGAGAGCCAAAATGAACTTTGTATTGCTTTAAATGCATTTTCAGCCCGATTGTACACTTCAGGTGAAACTGTCAAAATCTTCAAAATGTGCAAAAGCACAATGAAATTAATGCTGGAATCATCTTCAAGTTGCTAAAATACACTAATGACAGCAAAAAGTTTGAGTCTACAACATTTAGTTAAGGTGTGAGAGCCAAAATGAACTTTTTATTGCTGTAAACGCATTTTCAGCATCTGATTGTATACTTCAGGTGAAACTGTCAAAATCTTCAAAATGAGCAAAAGCACACTGAAATTAATGCTGGACTCATCTTCAAGTTGCTAAAATACACTAATGACAGCAAAAAGTTTGAGTCTACAACATTTAGTTAAGGTGTGAGAGCCAAAATGAACTTTGTATTGCTTTAAATGCATTTTCAGCCCGATTATACACTTAATGTGAAACTGTCAAAATCTTCAAAATGAGCAAAAGCACAATGAAATTAATGCTGGAATCATCTTCAAGTTGCTAAAATACACTAATGACAGCAAAAAGTTTGAGTCAACAACATTTAGTTAAGGTGTGAGAGCCAAAATGAACTTTGTATTGCTTTAAATGCATTTTCAGCCCGATTGTACACTTCAGGTGAAACTGTCAAAATCTTAAAAATGAGCAAAAGCACAATGAAATTAATGCTGGAATCATCTTCAAGTATCTAAAATACACTAATGACAGCAAAAAGTTTGAGTCTACAACATTTAGTTAAGGTGTGAGAGCCAAAATGAACTTTTTATTGCTGTAAATGCATTTTCAGCCCGATTGTACACTTCAGGTGAAACTGTCAAAATCTTCAAAATGAGCAAAAGCACAATGAAATTAATGCTGGAATCATCTTCAAGTTGCTAAAATACACTAATGACAGCAAAAAGTTTGAGTCTACAACATTTAGTTAAGGTGTGAGAGCCAAAATGAACTTTGTATTGCTTTAAATGCATTTTCAGCACGATTGTACACTTCAGGTGAAACTGTCAAAATCTTCAAAATGAGCAAAAGCACAATGAAATTAATGCTGGAATCATCTTCAAGTTGTTAAAATACACTAATGACAGCAAAAAGTTTGAGTCTACAACATTTAGTTAAGGTGTGAGAGCCAAAATGAACTTTGTATTGCTTTAAATGCATTTTCAGCCCGATTGTACACTTCAGGTGAAACTGTCAAAATCTTCAAAATGTGCAAAAGCACAATGAAATTAATGCTGGAATCATCTTCAAGTTGCTAAAATACACTAATGACAGCAAAAAGTTTGAGTCTACAACATTTAGTTAAGTTGTGAGAGCCAAAATGAACTTTGTATTGCTTTAAATGCATTTTCAGCCCGATTATACACTTAATGTGAAACTGTCAAAATCTTCAAAATGAGCAAAAGCACAATGAAATTAATGCTGGAATCATCTTCATGTTGCTAAAATACACTAATGACAGCAAACAGTTTGAGTCTACAACATTTAGTTAAGGTGTGAGAGCCTAAATTAACTTTGTATTGCTTTAAACGCGTTTTCAGCCCCTGATTGTATCCTTCAGGTGAAACTGTCAAAATCTTCAAAATGAGCAAAAGCACAATGAAATTAATGCTGGAATCATCTTCAAGTTGCTAAAATACACTAATGACAGCAAAAAGTTTGAGTCTACAACATTTAGTTAAGGTGTGAGAGCCAAAACAAACTTTGTATTGCTTTTAATGCATTTTCAGCCCGATTATACACTTAAGGTGAAACTGTCAAAATCTTCATAATGAGCAAAAGCACAATGAAATTAATGCTGGAATTATCTTCAAGTTGCTAAAATACACTAATGACAGCAAAAAGTTTGAGTCTACAACATTTAGTTAAGGTGTGAGAGCCAAAATGAACTTTTTATTGCTGTAAATGCATTTTCAGCCCGATTGTACACTTCAGGTGAAACTGTCAAAATCTTCAAAATGAGCAAAAGCACAATGAAATTAATGCTGGAATCATCTTCAAGTTGCTAAAATACACTAATGACAGCAAAAAGTTTGAGTCTACAACATTTAGTTAAGGTGTGAGAGCCAAAATTAACTTTGTATTGCTTTAAATGCATTTTCAGCACGATTGTACACTTCAGGTGAAACTGTCAAAATCTTCAAAATGAGCAAAAGCACAATGAAATTATTGCTGGAATCATCTTCAAGTTTCTAAAATACACTAATGACAGCAAAAAGTTTGAGTCTACAACATTTAGTTAAGGTGTGAGAGCCAAAATGAACTTTGTATTGCTTTAAATGCATTTTTAGCCCCTGATTGTATACTTCAGGTGAAACTGTCAAAATCTTCAAAATGAGCAAAAGCACACTGAAATTAATGCTGGACTCATCTTCAAGTTGCTAAAATACACTAATGACAGCAAAAAGTTTGAGTCTACAACATTTAGTTAAGGTGTGAGAGCCAAAATGAACTTTGTATTGCTTTAAATGCATTTTCAGCCCGATTATACACTTAATGTGAAACTGTCAAAATCTTCAAAATGAGCAAAAGCACAATGAAATTAATGCTGGAATCATCTTCATGTTGCTAAAATACACTAATGACAGCAAACAGTTTGAGTCTACAACATTTAGTTAAGGTGTGAGAGCCTAAATTAACTTTGTATTGCTTTAAACGCGTTTTCAGCCCCTGATTGTATCCTTCAGGTGAAACTGTCAAAATCTTCAAAATGAGCAAAAGCACAATGAAATTAATGCTGGAATCATCTTCAAGTTGCTAAAATACACTAATGACAGCAAAAAGTTTGAGTCTACAACATTTAGTTAAGGTGTGAGAGCCAAAACAAACTTTGTATTGCTTTTAATGCATTTTCAGCCCGATTATACACTTAAGGTGAAACTGTCAAAATCTTCATAATGAGCAAAAGCACAATGAAATTAATGCTGGAATTATCTTCAAGTTGCTAAAATACACTAATGACAGCAAACAGTTTGAGTCTACAACATTTAGTTAAGGTGTGAGAGCCAAAATGAACTTTGTATTGCTTTAAATGCATTTTCAGCCCGATTGTACACTTCAGGTGAAACTGTCAAAATCTTAAAAATGAGCAAAAGCACAATGAAATTAATGCTGGAATCATCTTCAAGTTTCTAAAATACACTAATGACAGCAAAAAGTTTGAGTCTACAACATTTAGTTAAGGTGTGAGAGCCAAAATGAACTTTGTATTGCTTTAAATGCATTTTCAGCACGATTGTACACTTCAGGTGAAACTGTCAAAATCTTCAAAATGAGCAAAAGCACAATGAAATTAATGCTGGAATCATCTTCAAGTTGTTAAAATACACTAATGACAGCAAAAAGTTTGAGTCTACAACATTTAGTTAAGGTGTGAGAGCCAAAATGAACTTTGTATTGCTTTAAATGCATTTTCAGCCCGATTGTACACTTCAGGTGAAATTGTCAAAATCTTCAAAATGAGCAAAAGCACAATGAAATTAATGCTGGAATCATCTTCAAGTTGCTAAAATACACTAATGACAGCAAAAAGTTTGAGTCTACAACATTTAGTTAAGGTGTGAGAGCCAAAATGAACTTTGTATTGCTTTAAATGCATTTTCAGCCCCATTGTACACTTCAGGTGAAACTGTCAAAATCTTAAAAATGAGCAAAAGCACAATGAAATTAATGCTGGAATCATCTTCAAGTATCTAAAATACACTAATGACAGCAAAAAGGTTGAGTCTACAACATTTAGTTAAGGTGTGAGAGCCAAAATGAACTTTGTATTGCTTTAAAAGCATTTCCAGCCCAATTGTACACTTCAGGTGAAACTGTCAAAATCTTCAAAATGAGCAAAAGCACAATGCAATTAATGCTGGAATCATCTTCAAGTTGCTAAAATATACTAATGACAGCGAAAAGTTTGAGTCTACAACATTTAGTTAAGGTGTGAGAGCCAAAATGAACTTTGTATTGCTTTAAATGCATTTTCAGCCCGATTATACACTTCACGCGAAACTGTCAAAATCTTCAAAATGAGCAAAAGCACAATGAAATTAATGCTGGAATCATCTTCAAGTTGCTAAAATACACTAATGACAGCAAACAGTTTGAGTCTACGACATTTAGTTAAGGTGTGAGAGCCTAAATAAACTTTGTATTGCTTTAAACGCGTTTTCAGCCCCTGATTGTATACTTCAGGTGAAACTGTCAAAATCTTCAAAAGGAGCAAAAGCACAATGAAATTAATAATGGAATCATATTCAAGTTGCTAAAATACACTAATGATAGCAAAAAGTTTGAGTCTACAACATTTAGTTAAGGTGTGAGAGCCAAAATGAACTTTGTATTGCTTTAAATGCATTTTCAGCCCGATTATACACTTCAGGTGAAACTGTCAAAATCTTCAAAATGAGCAAAAGCACAATGAAATTAATGCTGGAATCATCTTCAAGTTGCTAAAATACACTAATGACAGCAAACAGTTTGAGTCTAACACATTTAGTTAAGGTGTGAGAGCCTAAATTAACTTTTTATTGCTTTAAACGCGTTTTCAGCCCCTGATTGTATACTTCAGGTGAAATTGTCAAAATCTTCAAAATGAGCAAAAGCACAATGAAATTAATGCTGGAATCATCTTCAAGTTGCTAAAATACACTAATGACAGCAAAAAGTTTGAGTCAACAACATTTAGTTAAGGTGTGAGAGCCAAAATGAACTTTGTATTGCTTTAAATGCATTTTCAGCCCGATTGTACACTTCAGGTGAAACTGTCAAAATCTTAAAAATGAGCAAAAGCACAATGAAATTAATGCTGGAATCATCTTCAAGTATCTAAAATACACTAATGACAGCAAAAAGTTTGAGTCTACAACATTTAGTTAAGGTGTGAGAGCCAAAATGAACTTTTTATTGCTGTAAATGCATTTTCAGCCCGATTGTACACTTCAGGTGAAACTGTCAAAATCTTCAAAATGAGCAAAAGCACAATGAAATTAATGCTGGAATCATCTTCAAGTTGCTAAAATACACTAATGACAGCAAAAAGTTTGAGTCTACAACATTTAGTTAAGGTGTGAGAGCCAAAATGAACTTTGTATTGCTTTAAATGCATTTTCAGCACGATTGTACACTTCAGGTGAAACTGTCAAAATCTTCAAAATGAGCAAAAGCACAATGAAATTAATGCTGGAATCATCTTCAAGTTGTTAAAATACACTAATGACAGCAAAAAGTTTGAGTCTACAACATTTAGTTAAGGTGTGAGAGCCAAAATGAACTTTGTATTGCTTTAAATGCATTTTCAGCCCGATTGTACACTTCAGGTGAAACTGTCAAAATCTTCAAAATGTGCAAAAGCACAATGAAATTAATGCTGGAATCATCTTCAAGTTGCTAAAATACACTAATGACAGCAAAAAGTTTGAGTCTACAACATTTAGTTAAGGTGTGAGAGCCAAAATGAACTTTTTATTGCTGTAAACGCATTTTCAGCATCTGATTGTATACTTCAGGTGAAACTGTCAAAATCTTCAAAATGAGCAAAAGCACACTGAAATTAATGCTGGACTCATCTTCAAGTTGCTAAAATACACTAATGACAGCAAAAAGTTTGAGTCTACAACATTTAGTTAAGGTGTGAGAGCCAAAATGAACTTTGTATTGCTTTAAATGCATTTTCAGCCCGATTATACACTTAATGTGAAACTGTCAAAATCTTCAAAATGAGCAAAAGCACAATGAAATTAATGCTGGAATCATCTTCATGTTGCTAAAATACACTAATGACAGCAAACAGTTTGAGTCTACAACATTTAGTTAAGGTGTGAGAGCCTAAATTAACTTTGTATTGCTTTAAACGCGTTTTCAGCCCCTGATTGTATCCTTCAGGTGAAACTGTCAAAATCTTCATAATGAGCAAAAGCACAATGAAATTAATGCTGGAATTATCTTCAAGTTGCTAAAATACACTAATGACAGCAAAAAGTTTGAGTCTACAACATTTAGTTAAGGTGTGAGAGCCAAAATGAACTTTGTATTGCTTTAAATGCATTTTCAGCCCGATTGTACACTTCAGGTGAAACTGTCAAAATCTTAAAAATGAGCAAAAGCACAATGAAATTAATGCTGGAATCATCTTCAAGTTTCTAAAATACACTAATGACAGCAAAAAGTTTGAGTCTACAACATTTAGTTAAGGTGTGAGAGCCAAAATGAACTTTGTATTGCTTTAAATGCATTTTCAGCACGATTGTACACTTCAGGTGAAACTGTCAAAATCTTCAAAATGAGCAAAAGCACAATGAAATTAATGCTGGAATCATCTTCAAGTTGTTAAAATACACTAATGACAGCAAAAAGTTTGAGTCTACAACATTTAGTTAAGGTGTGAGAGCCAAAATGAACTTTGTATTGCTTTAAATGCATTTTCAGCCCGATTGTACACTTCAGGTGAAACTGTCAAAATCTTCAAAATGTGCAAAAGCACAATGAAATTAATGCTGGAATCATCTTCAAGTTGCTAAAATACACTAATGACAGCAAAAAGTTTGAGTCTACAACATTTAGTTAAGGTGTGAGAGCCAAAATGAACTTTTTATTGCTGTAAACGCATTTTCAGCACCTGATTGTACACTTCAGGTGAAACTGTCAAAATCTTCAAAATAAGCAAAAGCACAATGAAATTAATGCTGGAATCATCTTCAAGTTTCTAAAATACACTAATTACAGCAAAAAGTTTGAGTCTACAACATTTAGTTAAGGTGTGAGAGCCAAAATGAACTTTGTATTGCTTTAAATGCATTTTTAGCCCCTGATTGTATACTTCAGGTGAAACTGTCAAAATCTTCAAAATGAGCAAAAGCACACTGAAATTAATGCTGGACTCATCTTCAAGTTGCTAAAATACACTAATGACAGCAAAAAGTTTGAGTCTACAACATTTAGTTAAGGTGTGAGAGCCAAAATGAACTTTGTATTGCTTTAAATGCATTTTCAGCCCGATTATACACTTAATGTGAAACTGTCAAAATCTTCAAAATGAGCAAAAGCACAATGAAATTAATGCTGGAATCATCTTCATGTTGCTAAAATACACTAATGACAGCAAACAGTTTGAGTCTACAACATTTAGTTAAGGTGTGAGAGCCTAAATGAACTTTGTATTGCTTTAAACGCGTTTTCAGCCCCTGATTGTATCCTTCAGGTGAAACTGTCAAAATCTTCAAAATGAGCAAAAGCACAATGAAATTAATCCTGGAATCATCTTCAAGTTGCTAAAATACACTAATGACAGCAAAAAGTTTGAGTCTACAACATTTAGTTAAGGTGTGAGAGCCAAAACAAACTTTGTATTGCTTTTAATGCATTTTCAGCCCGATTATACACTTAAGGTGAAACTGTCAAAATCTTCATAATGAGCAAAAGCACAATGAAATTAATGCTGGAATTATCTTCAAGTTGCTAAAATACACTAATGACAGCAAAAAGTTTGAGTCTACAACATTTAGTTAAGGTGTGAGAGCCAAAATGAACTTTGTATTGCTTTAAATGCATTTTCAGCCCGATTGTACACTTCAGGTGAAACTGTCAAAATCTTAAAAATGAGCAAAAGCACAATGAAATTAATGCTGGAATCATCTTCAAGTTTCTAAAATACACTAATGACAGCAAAAAGTTTGAGTCTACAACATTTAGTTAAGGTGTGAGAGCCAAAATGAACTTTTTATTGCTGTAAACGCGTTTTCAGCACCTGATTGTACACTTCAGGTGACATTGTCAAAATCTTCAAAATGAGCAAAAGCACAATGAAATTAATGCTGGAATCATCTTCAAGTTGCTAAAATACACTAATGACAGCAAAAAGGTTGAGCCTACAACATTTAGTTAAGGTGTGAGAGCCAAAATGAACTTTGTATTGCTTTAAATGCATTTCCAGCCCAATTGTACACTTCAGGTGAAACTGTCAAAATCTTCAAAATGAGCAAAAGCACAATGCAATTAATGCTGGAATCATCTTCAAGTTGCTAAAATACACTAATGACAGCGAAAAGTTTGAGTCTACAACATTTAGTTAAGGTGTGAGAGCCAAAATGAACTTTGTATTGCTTTAAATGCATTTTCAGCCCGATTGTACACTTCAGGTGAAACTGTCAAAATCTTAAAAATGAGCAAAAGCACAATGAAATTAATGCTGGAATCATCTTCAAGTTTCTAAAATACACTAATGACAGCAAAAAGTTTGAGTCTACAACATTTAGTTAAGGTGTGAGAGCCAAAATGAACTTTTTATTGCTGTAAATGCGTTTTCAGCACCTGATTGTACACTTCAGGTGAAACTGTCAAAATCTTCAAAATGAGCAAAAGCACAATGAAATTAATGCTGGAATCATCTTCAAGTTGCTAAAATACACTAATGACAGCAAAAAGGTTGAGTCTACAACATTTAGTTAAGGTGTGAGAGCCAAAATGAACTTTGTATTGCTTTAAATGCATTTCCAGCCCAATTGTACACTTCAGGTGAAACTGTCAAAATCTTCAAAATGAGCAAAAGCACAATGCAATTAATGCTGGAATCATCTTCAAGTTGCTAAAATACACTAATGACAGCAAAAAGTTTGAGTCTACAACATTTTGTTAAGGTGTGAGAGCCAAAATGATTTTTGTATTGCTTTAAATGCATTTTCAGCCCGATTATACACTTCAGGTGAAACTGTCAAAATCTTCAAAATGAGCAAAAGCACAATGAAATTAATGCTGGAATCATCTTCAAGTTTCTAAAATACACTAATGACAGCAAACAGTTTGAGTCTACGACATTTAGTTAAGGTGTGAGAGCCTAAATAAACTTTGTATTGCTTTAAACGCGTTTTCAGCCCCTGATTGTATACTTCAGGTGAAACTGTCAAAATCTTCAAAATGAGCAAAAGCACAATGAAATTAATGCTGGAATCATCTTCAAGTTGCTAAAATACACTAATGACAGCAAACAGTTTGAGTCTAACACATTTAGTTAAGGTGTGAGAGCCTAAATTAACTTTTTATTGCTTTAAACGCGTTTTCAGCCCCTAAATGTATACTTCAGGTGAAATTGTCAAAATCTTCAAAATGAGCAAAAGCACAATGAAATTAATGCTGGAATCATCTTCAAGTTGCTAAAATACACTAATGACAGCAAAAAGTTTGAGTCAACAACATTTAGTTAAGGTGTGAGAGCCAAAATGAACTTTGTATTGCTTTAAATGCATTTTCAGCCCGATTGTACACTTCAGGTGAAACTGTCAAAATCTTAAAAATGAGCAAAAGCACAATGAAATTAATGCTGGAATCATCTTCAAGTATCTAAAATACACTAATGACAGCAAAAAGTTTGAGTCTACAACATTTAGTTAAGGTGTGAGAGCCAAAATGAACTTTTTATTGCTGTAAATGCATTTTCAGCCCGATTGTACACTTCAGGTGAAACTGTCAAAATCTTCAAAATGAGCAAAAGCACAATGAAATTAATGCTGGAATCATCTTCAAGTTGCTAAAATACACTAATGACAGCAAAAAGTTTGAGTCTACAACATTTAGTTAAGGTGTGAGAGCCAAAATGAACTTTGTATTGCTTTAAATGCATTTTCAGCACGATTGTACACTTCAGGTGAAACTGTCAAAATCTTCAAAATGAGCAAAAGCACAATGAAATTAATGCTGGAATCATCTTCAAGTTGCTAAAATACACTAATGACAGCAAAAAGTTTGAGTCTACAACATTTAGTTAAGGTGTGAGAGCCAAAATGAACTTTGTATTGCTTTAAATGCATTTTCAGCACGATTGTACACTTCAGGTGAAACTGTCAAAATCTTCAAAATGAGCAAAAGCACAATGAAATTAATGCTGGAATCATCTTCAAGTTGTTAAAATACACTAATGACAGCAAAAAGTTTGAGTCTACAACATTTAGTTAAGGTGTGAGAGCCAAAATGAACTTTGTATTGCTTTAAATGCATTTTCAGCCCGATTGTACACTTCAGGTGAAACTGTCAAAATCTTCAAAATGTGCAAAAGCACAATGAAATTAATGCTGGAATCATCTTCAAGTTGCTAAAATACACTAATGACAGCAAAAAGTTTGAGTCTACAACATTTAGTTAAGGTGTGAGAGCCAAAATGAACTTTGTATTGCTTTAAATGCATTTTCAGCCCGATTATACACTTAATGTGAAACTGTCAAAATCTTCAAAATGAGCAAAAGCACAATGAAATTAATGCTGGAATCATCTTCATGTTGCTAAAATACACTAATGACAGCAAACAGTTTGAGTCTACAACATTTAGTTAAGGTGTGAGAGCCTAAATTAACTTTGTATTGCTTTAAACGCGTTTTCAGCCCCTGATTGTATCCTTCAGGTGAAACTGTCAAAATCTTCAAAATGAGCAAAAGCACAATGAAATTAATGCTGGAATCATCTTCAAGTTGCTAAAATACACTAATGACAGCAAAAAGTTTGAGTCTACAACATTTAGTTAAGGTGTGAGAGCCAAAACAAACTTTGTATTGCTTTTAATGCATTTTCAGCCCGATTATACACTTAAGGTGAAACTGTCAAAATCTTCATAATGAGCAAAAGCACAATGAAATTAATGCTGGAATTATCTTCAAGTTGCTAAAATACACTAATGACAGCAAAAAGTTTGAGTCTACAACATTTAGTTAAGGTGTGAGAGCCAAAATGAACTTTTTATTGCTGTAAATGCATTTTCAGCCCGATTGTACACTTCAGGTGAAACTGTCAAAATCTTCAAAATGAGCAAAAGCACAATGAAATTAATGCTGGAATCATCTTCAAGTTGCTAAAATACACTAATGACAGCAAAAAGTTTGAGTCTACAACATTTAGTTAAGGTGTGAGAGCCAAAATGAACTTTGTATTGCTTTAAATGCATTTTCAGCACGATTGTACACTTCAGGTGAAACAGTCAAAATCTTCAAAATGAGCAAAAGCACAATGAAATTAATGCTGGAATCATCTTCAAGTTGTTAAAATACACTAATGACAGCAAAAAGGTTGAGTCTACAACATTTAGTTAAGGTGTGAGAGCCAAAATGAACTTTGTATTGCTTTAAATGCATTTCCAGCCCAATTGTACACTTCAGGTGAAACTGTCAAAATCTTCAAAATGAGCAAAAGCACAATGCAATTAATGCTGGAATCATCTTCAAGTTGCTAAAATACACTAATGACAGCAAAAAGTTTGAGTCTACAACATTTAGTTAAGGTGTGAGAGCCAAAATGAACTTTGTATTGCTTTAAATGCATTTTCAGCCCGATTGTACACTTCAGGTGAAACTGTCAAAATCTTAAAAATGAGCAAAAGCACAATGAAATTAATGCTGGAATCATCTTCAAGTTGCTAAAATACACTAATGACAGCAAAAAGGTTGAGTCTACAACATTTAGTTAAGGTGTGAGAGCCAAAATGAACTTTGTATTGCTTTAAATGCATTTCCAGCCCAATTGTACACTTCAGGTGAAACTGTCAAAATCTTCAAAATGAGCAAAAGCACAATGCAATTAATGCTGGAATCATCTTCAAATTGCTAAAATACACTAATGACAGCGAAAAGTTTGAGTCTACAACATTTAGTTAAGGTGTGAGAGCCAAAATGAACTTTGTATTGCTTTAAATGCATTTTCAGCCCGATTGTACACTTCAGGTGAAACTGTCAAAATCTTCAAAATGAGCAAAAGCACAATGAAATTAATGCTGGAATCATCTTCAAGTTGCTAAAATACACTAATGACAGCAAAAAGTTTGAGTCTACAACATTTTGTTAAGGTGTGAGAGCCAAAATGATTTTTGTATTGCTTTAAATGCATTTTCAGCCCGATTATACACTTCAGGTGAAACTGTCAAAATCTTCAAAATGAGCAAAAGCACAATGAAATTAATGCTGGAATCATCTTCAAGTTTCTAAAATACACTAATGACAGCAAACAGTTTGAGTCTACGACATTTAGTTAAGGTGTGAGAGCCTAAATAAACTTTGTATTGCTTTAAACGCGTTTTCAGCCCCTGATTGTATACTTCAGGTGAAACTGTCAAAATCTTCAAAATGAGCAAAAGCACAATGAAATTAATGCTGGAATCATCTTCAAGTTGCTAAAATACACTAATGACAGCAAACAGTTTGAGTCTAACACATTTAGTTAAGGTGTGAGAGCCTAAATTAACTTTTTATTGCTTTAAACGCGTTTTCAGCCCCTAAATGTATACTTCAGGTGAAATTGTCAAAATCTTCAAAATGAGCAAAAGCACAATGAAATTAATGCTGGAATCATCTTCAAGTTGCTAAAATACACTAATGACAGCAAAAAGTTTGAGTCAACAACATTTAGTTAAGGTGTGAGAGCCAAAATGAACTTTGTATTGCTTTAAATGCATTTTCAGCCCGATTGTACACTTCAGGTGAAACTGTCAAAATCTTAAAAATGAGCAAAAGCACAATGAAATTAATGCTGGAATCATCTTCAAGTATCTAAAATACACTAATGACAGCAAAAAGTTTGAGTCTACAACATTTAGTTAAGGTGTGAGAGCCAAAATGAACTTTTTATTGCTGTAAATGCATTTTCAGCCCGATTGTACACTTCAGGTGAAACTGTCAAAATCTTCAAAATGAGCAAAAGCACAATGAAATTAATGCTGGAATCATCTTCAAGTTGCTAAAATACACTAATGACAGCAAAAAGTTTGAGTCTACAACATTTAGTTAAGGTGTGAGAGCCAAAATGAACTTTGTATTGCTTTAAATGCATTTTCAGCACGATTGTACACTTCAGGTGAAACTGTCAAAATCTTCAAAATGAGCAAAAGCACAATGAAATTAATGCTGGAATCATCTTCAAGTTGTTAAAATACACTAATGACAGCAAAAAGTTTGAGTCTACAACATTTAGTTAAGGTGTGAGAGCCAAAATGAACTTTGTATTGCTTTAAATGCATTTTCAGCCCGATTGTACACTTCAGGTGAAACTGTCAAAATCTTCAAAATGTGCAAAAGCACAATGAAATTAATGCTGGAATCATCTTCAAGTTGCTAAAATACACTAATGACAGCAAAAAGTTTGAGTCTACAACATTTAGTTAAGGTGTGAGAGCCAAAATGAACTTTGTATTGCTTTAAATGCATTTTCAGCCCGATTATACACTTAATGTGAAACTGTCAAAATCTTCAAAATGAGCAAAAGCACAATGAAATTAATGCTGGAATCATCTTCATGTTGCTAAAATACACTAATGACAGCAAACAGTTTGAGTCTACAACATTTAGTTAAGGTGTGAGAGCCTAAATTAACTTTGTATTGCTTTAAACGCGTTTTCAGCCCCTGATTGTATCCTTCAGGTGAAACTGTCAAAATCTTCAAAATGAGCAAAAGCACAATGAAATTAATGCTGGAATCATCTTCAAGTTGCTAAAATACACTAATGACAGCAAAAAGTTTGAGTCAACAACATTTAGTTAAGGTGTGAGAGCCAAAATGAACTTTGTATTGCTTTAAATGCATTTTTAGCCCCTGATTGTATACTTCAGGTGAAACTGTCAAAATCTTCAAAATGAGCAAAAGCACACTGAAATTAATGCTGGACTCATCTTCAAGTTGCTAAAATACACTAATGACAGCAAAAAGTTTGAGTCTACAACATTTAGTTAAGGTGTGAGAGCCTAAATTAACTTTGTATTGCTTTAAACGCGTTTTCAGCCCCTGATTGTATCCTTCAGGTGAAACTGTCAAAATCTTCAAAATGAGCAAAAGCACAATGAAATTAATGCTGGAATCATCTTCAAGTTGCTAAAATACACTAATGACAGCAAAAAGTTTGAGTCTACAACATTTAGTTAAGGTGTGAGAGCCAAAACAAACTTTGTATTGCTTTTAATGCATTTTCAGCCCGATTATACACTTAAGGTGAAACTGTCAAAATCTTCATAATGAGCAAAAGCACAATGAAATTAATGCTGGAATTATCTTCAAGTTGCTAAAATACACTAATGACAGCAAAAAGTTTGAGTCTACAACATTTAGTTAAGGTGTGAGAGCCAAAATGAACTTTGTATTGCTTTAAATGCATTTTCAGCCCGATTGTACACTTCAGGTGAAACTGTCAAAATCTTAAAAATGAGCAAAAGCACAATGAAATTAATGCTGGAATCATCTTCAAGTTTCTAAAATACACTAATGACAGCAAAAAGTTTGAGTCTACAACATTTAGTTAAGGTGTGAGAGCCAAAATGAACTTTGTATTGCTTTAAATGCATTTTCAGCACGATTGTACACTTCAGGTGAAACTGTCAAAATCTTCAAAATGAGCAAAAGCACAATGAAATTAATGCTGGAATCATCTTCAAGTTGTTAAAATACACTAATGACAGCAAAAAGTTTGAGTCTACAACATTTAGTTAAGGTGTGAGAGCCAAAATGAACTTTGTATTGCTTTAAATGCATTTTCAGCCCGATTGTACACTTCAGGTGAAACTGTCAAAATCTTCAAAATGTGCAAAAGCACAATGAAATTAATGCTGGAATCATCTTCAAGTTGCTAAAATACACTAATGACAGCAAAAAGTTTGAGTCTACAACATTTAGTTAAGGTGTGAGAGCCAAAATGAACTTTTTATTGCTGTAAACGCATTTTCAGCACCTGATTGTACACTTCAGGTGAAACTGTCAAAATCTTCAAAATAAGCAAAAGCACAATGAAATTAATGCTGGAATCATCTTCAAGTTTCTAAAATACACTAATGACAGCAAAAAGTTTGAGTCTACAACATTTAGTTAAGGTGTGAGAGCCAAAATGAACTTTGTATTGCTTTAAATGCATTTTTAGCCCCTGATTGTATACTTCAGGTGAAACTGTCAAAATCTTCAAAATGAGCAAAAGCACACTGAAATTAATGCTGGACTCATCTTCAAGTTGCTAAAATACACTAATGACAGCAAAAAGTTTGAGTCTACAACATTTAGTTAAGGTGTGAGAGCCAAAATGAACTTTGTATTGCTTTAAATGCATTTTCAGCCCGATTATACACTTAATGTGAAACTGTCAAAATCTTCAAAATGAGCAAAAGCACAATGAAATTAATGCTGGAATCATCTTCATGTTGCTAAAATACACTAATGACAGCAAACAGTTTGAGTCTACAACATTTAGTTAAGGTGTGAGAGCCTAAATGAACTTTGTATTGCTTTAAACGCGTTTTCAGCCCCTGATTGTATCCTTCAGGTGAAACTGTCAAAATCTTCAAAATGAGCAAAAGCACAATGAAATTAATGCTGGAATCATCTTCAAGTTGCTAAAATACACTAATGACAGCAAAAAGTTTGAGTCTACAACATTTAGTTAAGGTGTGAGAGCCAAAACAAACTTTGTATTGCTTTTAATGCATTTTCAGCCCGATTATACACTTAAGGTGAAACTGTCAAAATCTTCATAATGAGCAAAAGCACAATGAAATTAATGCTGGAATTATCTTCAAGTTGCTAAAATACACTAATGACAGCAAAAAGTTTGAGTCTACAACATTTAGTTAAGGTGTGAGAGCCAAAATGAACTTTGTATTGCTTTAAATGCATTTTCAGCCCGATTGTACACTTCAGGTGAAACTGTCAAAATCTTAAAAATGAGCAAAAGCACAATGAAATTAATGCTGGAATCATCTTCAAGTTTCTAAAATACACTAATGACAGCAAAAAGTTTGAGTCTACAACATTTAGTTAAGGTGTGAGAGCCAAAATGAACTTTTTATTGCTGTAAACGCGTTTTCAGCACCTGATTGTACACTTCAGGTGACACTGTCAAAATCTTCAAAATGAGCAAAAGCACAATGAAATTAATGCTGGAATCATCTTCAAGTTGCTAAAATACACTAATGACAGCAAAAAGGTTGAGTCTACAACATTTAGTTAAGGTGTGAGAGCCAAAATGAACTTTGTATTGCTTTAAATGCATTTCCAGCCCAATTGTACACTTCAGGTGAAACTGTCAAAATCTTCAAAATGAGCAAAAGCACAATGCAATTAATGCTGGAATCATCTTCAAGTTGCTAAAATACACTAATGACAGCGAAAAGTTTGAGTCTACAACATTTAGTTAAGGTGTGAGAGCCAAAATGAACTTTGTATTGCTTTAAATGCATTTTCAGCCCGATTGTACACTTCAGGTGAAACTGTCAAAATCTTAAAAATGAGCAAAAGCACAATGAAATTAATGCTGGAATCATCTTCAAGTTTCTAAAATACACTAATGACAGCAAAAAGTTTGAGTCTACAACATTTAGTTAAGGTGTGAGAGCCAAAATGAACTTTTTATTGCTGTAAATGCGTTTTCAGCACCTGATTGTACACTTCAGGTGAAACTGTCAAAATCTTCAAAATGAGCAAAAGCACAATGAAATTAATGCTGGAATCATCTTCAAGTTGCTAAAATACACTAATGACAGCAAAAAGGTTGAGTCTACAACATTTAGTTAAGGTGTGAGAGCCAAAATGAACTTTTTATTGCTGTAAACGCGTTTTCAGCACCTGATTGTACACTTCAGGTGACACTGTCAAAATCTTCAAAATGAGCAAAAGCACAATGCAATTAATGCTGGAATCATCTTCAAGTTGCTAAAATACACTAATGACAGCGAAAAGTTTGAGTCTACAACATTTAGTTAAGGTGTGAGAGCCAAAATGAACTTTGTATTGCTTTAAATGCATTTTCAGCCCGATTGTACACTTCAGGTGAAACTGTCAAAATCTTAAAAATGAGCAAAAGCACAATGAAATTAATGCTGGAATCATCTTCAAGTTTCTAAAATACACTAATGACAGCAAAAAGTTTGAGTCTACAACATTTAGTTAAGGTGTGAGAGCCAAAATGAACTTTTTATTGCTGTAAATGCGTTTTCAGCACCTGATTGTACACTTCAGGTGAAACTGTCAAAATCTTCAAAATGAGCAAAAGCACAATGAAATTAATGCTGGAATCATCTTCAAGTTGCTAAAATACACTAATGACAGCAAAAAGGTTGAGTCTACAACATTTAGTTAAGGTGTGAGAGCCAAAATGAACTTTGTATTGCTTTAAATGCATTTCCAGCCCAATTGTACACTTCAGGTGAAACTGTCAAAATCTTCAAAATGAGCAAAAGCACAATGCAATTAATGCTGGAATCATCTTCAAGTTGCTAAAATACACTAATGACAGCGAAAAGTTTGAGTCTACAACATTTAGTTAAGGTGTGAGAGCCAAAATGAACTTTGTATTGCTCTAAATGCATTTTCAGCCCGATTGTACACTTCAGGTGAAACTGTCAAAATCTTCAAAATGAGCAAAAGCACAATGAAATTAATGCTGGAATCATCTTCAAGTTGCTAAAATACACTAATGACAGCAAAAAGTTTGAGTCTACAACATTTAGTTAAGGTGTGAGAGCCAAAATGATTTTTGTATTGCTTTAAATGCATTTTCAGCCCGATTATACACTTCAGGTGAAACTGTCAAAATCTTCAAAATGAGCAAAAGCACAATGAAATTAATGCTGGAATCATCTTCAAGTTTCTAAAATACACTAATGACAGCAAACAGTTTGAGTCTACGACATTTAGTTAAGGTGTGAGAGCCAAAATGAACTTTTTATTGCTGTAAACGCATTTTCAGCACCTGATTGTACACTTCAGGTGAAACTGTCAAAATCTTCAAAATAAGCAAAAGCACAATGAAATTAATGCTGGAATCATCTTCAAGTTTCTAAAATACACTAATGACAGCAAAAAGTTTGAGTCTACAACATTTAGTTAAGGTGTGAGAGCCAAAATGAACTTTGTATTGCTTTAAATGCATTTTTAGCCCCTGATTGTATACTTCAGGTGAAACTGTCAAAATCTTCAAAATGAGCAAAAGCACACTGAAATTAATGCTGGACTCATCTTCAAGTTGCTAAAATACACTAATGACAGCAAAAAGTTTGAGTCTACAACATTTAGTTAAGGTGTGAGAGCCTAAATTAACTTTGTATTGCTTTAAACGCGTTTTCAGCCCCTGATTGTATCCTTCAGGTGAAACTGTCAAAATCTTCAAAATGAGCAAAAGCACAATGAAATTAATGCTGGAATCATCTTCAAGTTGCTAAAATACACTAATGACAGCAAAAAGTTTGAGTCTACAACATTTAGTTAAGGTGTGAGAGCCAAAACAAACTTTGTATTGCTTTTAATGCATTTTCAGCCCGATTATACACTTAAGGTGAAACTGTCAAAATCTTCATAATGAGCAAAAGCACAATGAAATTAATGCTGGAATTATCTTCAAGTTGCTAAAATACACTAATGACAGCAAAAAGTTTGAGTCTACAACATTTAGTTAAGGTGTGAGAGCCAAAATGAACTTTGTATTGCTTTAAATGCATTTTCAGCCCGATTGTACACTTCAGGTGAAACTGTCAAAATCTTAAAAATGAGCAAAAGCACAATGAAATTAATGCTGGAATCATCTTCAAGTTTCTAAAATACACTAATGACAGCAAAAAGTTTGAGTCTACAACATTTAGTTAAGGTGTGAGAGCCAAAATGAACTTTGTATTGCTTTAAATGCATTTTCAGCACGATTGTACACTTCAGGTGAAACTGTCAAAATCTTCAAAATGAGCAAAAGCACAATGAAATTAATGCTGGAATCATCTTCAAGTTGTTAAAATACACTAATGACAGCAAAAAGTTTGAGTCTACAACATTTAGTTAAGGTGTGAGAGCCAAAATGAACTTTGTATTGCTTTAAATGCATTTTCAGCCCGATTGTACACTTCAGGTGAAACTGTCAAAATCTTCAAAATGTGCAAAAGCACAATGAAATTAATGCTGGAATCATCTTCAAGTTGCTAAAATACACTAATGACAGCAAAAAGTTTGAGTCTACAACATTTAGTTAAGGTGTGAGAGCCAAAATGAACTTTGTATTGCTTTAAATGCATTTTCAGCCCGATTATACACTTAATGTGAAACTGTCAAAATCTTCAAAATGAGCAAAAGCACAATGAAATTAATGCTGGAATCATCTTCATGTTGCTAAAATACACTAATGACAGCAAACAGTTTGAGTCTACAACATTTAGTTAAGGTGTGAGAGCCTAAATGAACTTTGTATTGCTTTAAACGCGTTTTCAGCCCCTGATTGTATCCTTCAGGTGAAACTGTCAAAATCTTCAAAATGAGCAAAAGCACAATGAAATTAATGCTGGAATCATCTTCAAGTTGCTAAAATACACTAATGACAGCAAAAAGTTTGAGTCTACAACATTTAGTTAAGGTGTGAGAGCCAAAACAAACTTTGTATTGCTTTTAATGCATTTTCAGCCCGATTATACACTTAAGGTGAAACTGTCAAAATCTTCATAATGAGCAAAAGCACAATGAAATTAATGCTGGAATTATCTTCAAGTTGCTAAAATACACTAATGACAGCAAAAAGTTTGAGTCTACAACATTTAGTTAAGGTGTGAGAGCCAAAATGAACTTTGTATTGCTTTAAATGCATTTTCAGCCCGATTGTACACTTCAGGTGAAACTGTCAAAATCTTAAAAATGAGCAAAAGCACAATGAAATTAATGCTGGAATCATCTTCAAGTTTCTAAAATACACTAATGACAGCAAAAAGTTTGAGTCTACAACATTTAGTTAAGGTGTGAGAGCCAAAATGAACTTTTTATTGCTGTAAACGCGTTTTCAGCACCTGATTGTACACTTCAGGTGACACTGTCAAAATCTTCAAAATGAGCAAAAGCACAATGAAATTAATGCTGGAATCATCTTCAAGTTGCTAAAATACACTAATGACAGCAAAAAGGTTGAGTCTACAACATTTAGTTAAGGTGTGAGAGCCAAAATGAACTTTGTATTGCTTTAAATGCATTTCCAGCCCAATTGTACACTTCAGGTGAAACTGTCAAAATCTTCAAAATGAGCAAAAGCACAATGCAATTAATGCTGGAATCATCTTCAAGTTGCTAAAATACACTAATGACAGCGAAAAGTTTGAGTCTACAACATTTAGTTAAGGTGTGAGAGCCAAAATGAACTTTGTATTGCTTTAAATGCATTTTCAGCCCGATTGTACACTTCAGGTGAAACTGTCAAAATCTTAAAAATGAGCAAAAGCACAATGAAATTAATGCTGGAATCATCTTCAAGTTTCTAAAATACACTAATGACAGCAAAAAGTTTGAGTCTACAACATTTAGTTAAGGTGTGAGAGCCAAAATGAACTTTTTATTGCTGTAAATGCGTTTTCAGCACCTGATTGTACACTTCAGGTGAAACTGTCAAAATCTTCAAAATGAGCAAAAGCACAATGAAATTAATGCTGGAATCATCTTCAAGTTGCTAAAATACACTAATGACAGCAAAAAGGTTGAGTCTACAACATTTAGTTAAGGTGTGAGAGCCAAAATGAACTTTGTATTGCTTTAAATGCATTTCCAGCCCAATTGTACACTTCAGGTGAAACTGTCAAAATCTTCAAAATGAGCAAAAGCACAATGCAATTAATGCTGGAATCATCTTCAAGTTGCTAAAATACACTAATGACAGCGAAAAGTTTGAGTCTACAACATTTAGTTAAGGTGTGAGAGCCAAAATGAACTTTGTATTGCTTTAAATGCATTTTCAGCCCGATTGTACACTTCAGGTGAAACTGTCAAAATCTTCAAAATGAGCAAAAGCACAATGAAATTAATGCTGGAATCATCTTCAAGTTGCTAAAATACACTAATGACAGCAAAAAGTTTGAGTCTACAACATTTAGTTAAGGTGTGAGAGCCAAAATGATTTTTGTATTGCTTTAAATGCATTTTCAGCCCGATTATACACTTCAGGTGAAACTGTCAAAATCTTCAAAATGAGCAAAAGCACAATGAAATTAATGCTGGAATCATCTTCAAGTTTCTAAAATACACTAATGACAGCAAACAGTTTGAGTCTACGACATTTAGTTAAGGTGTGAGAGCCAAAATGAACTTTTTATTGCTGTAAACGCATTTTCAGCACCTGATTGTACACTTCAGGTGAAACTGTCAAAATCTTCAAAATAAGCAAAAGCACAATGAAATTAATGCTGGAATCATCTTCAAGTTTCTAAAATACACTAATGACAGCAAAAAGTTTGAGTCTACAACATTTAGTTAAGGTGTGAGAGCCAAAATGAACTTTGTATTGCTTTAAATGCATTTTTAGCCCCTGATTGTATACTTCAGGTGAAACTGTCAAAATCTTCAAAATGAGCAAAAGCACACTGAAATTAATGCTGGACTCATCTTCAAGTTGCTAAAATACACTAATGACAGCAAAAAGTTTGAGTCTACAACATTTAGTTAAGGTGTGAGAGCCTAAATTAACTTTGTATTGCTTTAAACGCGTTTTCAGCCCCTGATTGTATCCTTCAGGTGAAACTGTCAAAATCTTCAAAATGAGCAAAAGCACAATGAAATTAATGCTGGAATCATCTTCAAGTTGCTAAAATACACTAATGACAGCAAAAAGTTTGAGTCTACAACATTTAGTTAAGGTGTGAGAGCCAAAACAAACTTTGTATTGCTTTTAATGCATTTTCAGCCCGATTATACACTTAAGGTGAAACTGTCAAAATCTTCATAATGAGCAAAAGCACAATGAAATTAATGCTGGAATTATCTTCAAGTTGCTAAAATACACTAATGACAGCAAAAAGTTTGAGTCTACAACATTTAGTTAAGGTGTGAGAGCCAAAATGAACTTTGTATTGCTTTAAATGCATTTTCAGCCCGATTGTACACTTCAGGTGAAACTGTCAAAATCTTAAAAATGAGCAAAAGCACAATGAAATTAATGCTGGAATCATCTTCAAGTTTCTAAAATACACTAATGACAGCAAAAAGTTTGAGTCTACAACATTTAGTTAAGGTGTGAGAGCCAAAATGAACTTTGTATTGCTTTAAATGCATTTTCAGCACGATTGTACACTTCAGGTGAAACTGTCAAAATCTTCAAAATGAGCAAAAGCACAATGAAATTAATGCTGGAATCATCTTCAAGTTGTTAAAATACACTAATGACAGCAAAAAGTTTGAGTCTACAACATTTAGTTAAGGTGTGAGAGCCAAAATGAACTTTGTATTGCTTTAAATGCATTTTCAGCCCGATTGTACACTTCAGGTGAAACTGTCAAAATCTTCAAAATGTGCAAAAGCACAATGAAATTAATGCTGGAATCATCTTCAAGTTGCTAAAATACACTAATGACAGCAAAAAGTTTGAGTCTACAACATTTAGTTAAGGTGTGAGAGCCAAAATGAACTTTTTATTGCTGTAAACGCATTTTCAGCACCTGATTGTACACTTCAGGTGAAACTGTCAAAATCTTCAAAATAAGCAAAAGCACAATGAAATTAATGCTGGAATCATCTTCAAGTTTCTAAAATACACTAATGACAGCAAAAAGTTTGAGTCTACAACATTTAGTTAAGGTGTGAGAGCCAAAATGAACTTTGTATTGCTTTAAATGCATTTTTAGCCCCTGATTGTATACTTCAGGTGAAACTGTCAAAATCTTCAAAATGAGCAAAAGCACACTGAAATTAATGCTGGACTCATCTTCAAGTTGCTAAAATACACTAATGACAGCAAAAAGTTTGAGTCTACAACATTTAGTTAAGGTGTGAGAGCCAAAATGAACTTTGTATTGCTTTAAATGCATTTTCAGCCCGATTATACACTTAATGTGAAACTGTCAAAATCTTCAAAATGAGCAAAAGCACAATGAAATTAATGCTGGAATCATCTTCATGTTGCTAAAATACACTAATGACAGCAAACAGTTTGAGTCTACAACATTTAGTTAAGGTGTGAGAGCCTAAATGAACTTTGTATTGCTTTAAACGCGTTTTCAGCCCCTGATTGTATCCTTCAGGTGAAACTGTCAAAATCTTCAAAATGAGCAAAAGCACAATGAAATTAATGCTGGAATCATCTTCAAGTTGCTAAAATACACTAATGACAGCAAAAAGTTTGAGTCTACAACATTTAGTTAAGGTGTGAGAGCCAAAACAAACTTTGTATTGCTTTTAATGCATTTTCAGCCCGATTATACACTTAAGGTGAAACTGTCAAAATCTTCATAATGAGCAAAAGCACAATGAAATTAATGCTGGAATTATCTTCAAGTTGCTAAAATACACTAATGACAGCAAAAAGTTTGAGTCTACAACATTTAGTTAAGGTGTGAGAGCCAAAATGAACTTTGTATTGCTTTAAATGCATTTTCAGCCCGATTGTACACTTCAGGTGAAACTGTCAAAATCTTAAAAATGAGCAAAAGCACAATGAAATTAATGCTGGAATCATCTTCAAGTTTCTAAAATACACTAATGACAGCAAAAAGTTTGAGTCTACAACATTTAGTTAAGGTGTGAGAGCCAAAATGAACTTTTTATTGCTGTAAACGCGTTTTCAGCACCTGATTGTACACTTCAGGTGACACTGTCAAAATCTTCAAAATGAGCAAAAGCACAATGAAATTAATGCTGGAATCATCTTCAAGTTGCTAAAATACACTAATGACAGCGAAAAGTTTGAGTCTACAACATTTAGTTAAGGTGTGAGAGCCAAAATGAACTTTGTATTGCTTTAAATGCATTTTCAGCCCGATTGTACACTTCAGGTGAAACTGTCAAAATCTTAAAAATGAGCAAAAGCACAATGAAATTAATGCTGGAATCATCTTCAAGTTTCTAAAATACACTAATGACAGCAAAAAGTTTGAGTCTACAACATTTAGTTAAGGTGTGAGAGCCAAAATGAACTTTTTATTGCTGTAAATGCGTTTTCAGCACCTGATTGTACACTTCAGGTGAAACTGTCAAAATCTTCAAAATGAGCAAAAGCACAATGAAATTAATGCTGGAATCATCTTCAAGTTGCTAAAATACACTAATGACAGCAAAAAGGTTGAGTCTACAACATTTAGTTAAGGTGTGAGAGCCAAAATGAACTTTGTATTGCTTTAAATGCATTTCCAGCCCAATTGTACACTTCAGGTGAAACTGTCAAAATCTTCAAAATGAGCAAAAGCACAATGCAATTAATGCTGGAATCATCTTCAAGTTGCTAAAATACACTAATGACAGCGAAAAGTTTGAGTCTACAACATTTAGTTAAGGTGTGAGAGCCAAAATGAACTTTGTATTGCTTTAAATGCATTTTCAGCCCGATTGTACACTTCAGGTGAAACTGTCAAAATCTTCAAAATGAGCAAAAGCACAATGAAATTAATGCTGGAATCATCTTCAAGTTGCTAAAATACACTAATGACAGCAAAAAGTTTGAGTCTACAACATTTAGTTAAGGTGTGAGAGCCAAAATGATTTTTGTATTGCTTTAAATGCATTTTCAGCCCGATTATACACTTCAGGTGAAACTGTCAAAATCTTCAAAATGAGCAAAAGCACAATGAAATTAATGCTGGAATCATCTTCAAGTTTCTAAAATACACTAATGACAGCAAACAGTTTGAGTCTACGACATTTAGTTAAGGTGTGAGAGCCAAAATGAACTTTTTATTGCTGTAAACGCATTTTCAGCACCTGATTGTACACTTCAGGTGAAACTGTCAAAATCTTCAAAATAAGCAAAAGCACAATGAAATTAATGCTGGAATCATCTTCAAGTTTCTAAAATACACTAATGACAGCAAAAAGTTTGAGTCTACAACATTTAGTTAAGGTGTGAGAGCCAAAATGAACTTTGTATTGCTTTAAATGCATTTTTAGCCCCTGATTGTATACTTCAGGTGAAACTGTCAAAATCTTCAAAATGAGCAAAAGCACACTGAAATTAATGCTGGACTCATCTTCAAGTTGCTAAAATACACTAATGACAGCAAAAAGTTTGAGTCTACAACATTTAGTTAAGGTGTGAGAGCCTAAATTAACTTTGTATTGCTTTAAACGCGTTTTCAGCCCCTGATTGTATCCTTCAGGTGAAACTGTCAAAATCTTCAAAATGAGCAAAAGCACAATGAAATTAATGCTGGAATCATCTTCAAGTTGCTAAAATACACTAATGACAGCAAAAAGTTTGAGTCTACAACATTTAGTTAAGGTGTGAGAGCCAAAACAAACTTTGTATTGCTTTTAATGCATTTTCAGCCCGATTATACACTTAAGGTGAAACTGTCAAAATCTTCATAATGAGCAAAAGCACAATGAAATTAATGCTGGAATTATCTTCAAGTTGCTAAAATACACTAATGACAGCAAAAAGTTTGAGTCTACAACATTTAGTTAAGGTGTGAGAGCCAAAATGAACTTTGTATTGCTTTAAATGCATTTTCAGCCCGATTGTACACTTCAGGTGAAACTGTCAAAATCTTAAAAATGAGCAAAAGCACAATGAAATTAATGCTGGAATCATCTTCAAGTTTCTAAAATACACTAATGACAGCAAAAAGTTTGAGTCTACAACATTTAGTTAAGGTGTGAGAGCCAAAATGAACTTTGTATTGCTTTAAATGCATTTTCAGCACGATTGTACACTTCAGGTGAAACTGTCAAAATCTTCAAAATGAGCAAAAGCACAATGAAATTAATGCTGGAATCATCTTCAAGTTGTTAAAATACACTAATGACAGCAAAAAGTTTGAGTCTACAACATTTAGTTAAGGTGTGAGAGCCAAAATGAACTTTGTATTGCTTTAAATGCATTTTCAGCCCGATTGTACACTTCAGGTGAAACTGTCAAAATCTTCAAAATGTGCAAAAGCACAATGAAATTAATGCTGGAATCATCTTCAAGTTGCTAAAATACACTAATGACAGCAAAAAGTTTGAGTCTACAACATTTAGTTAAGGTGTGAGAGCCAAAATGAACTTTTTATTGCTGTAAACGCATTTTCAGCACCTGATTGTACACTTCAGGTGAAACTGTCAAAATCTTCAAAATAAGCAAAAGCACAATGAAATTAATGCTGGAATCATCTTCAAGTTTCTAAAATACACTAATGACAGCAAAAAGTTTGAGTCTACAACATTTAGTTAAGGTGTGAGAGCCAAAATGAACTTTGTATTGCTTTAAATGCATTTTTAGCCCCTGATTGTATACTTCAGGTGAAACTGTCAAAATCTTCAAAATGAGCAAAAGCACACTGAAATTAATGCTGGACTCATCTTCAAGTTGCTAAAATACACTAATGACAGCAAAAAGTTTGAGTCTACAACATTTAGTTAAGGTGTGAGAGCCAAAATGAACTTTGTATTGCTTTAAATGCATTTTCAGCCCGATTATACACTTAATGTGAAACTGTCAAAATCTTCAAAATGAGCAAAAGCACAATGAAATTAATGCTGGAATCATCTTCATGTTGCTAAAATACACTAATGACAGCAAACAGTTTGAGTCTACAACATTTAGTTAAGGTGTGAGAGCCTAAATGAACTTTGTATTGCTTTAAACGCGTTTTCAGCCCCTGATTGTATCCTTCAGGTGAAACTGTCAAAATCTTCAAAATGAGCAAAAGCACAATGAAATTAATGCTGGAATCATCTTCAAGTTGCTAAAATACACTAATGACAGCAAAAAGTTTGAGTCTACAACATTTAGTTAAGGTGTGAGAGCCAAAACAAACTTTGTATTGCTTTTAATGCATTTTCAGCCCGATTATACACTTAAGGTGAAACTGTCAAAATCTTCATAATGAGCAAAAGCACAATGAAATTAATGCTGGAATTATCTTCAAGTTGCTAAAATACACTAATGACAGCAAAAAGTTTGAGTCTACAACATTTAGTTAAGGTGTGAGAGCCAAAATGAACTTTGTATTGCTTTAAATGCATTTTCAGCCCGATTGTACACTTCAGGTGAAACTGTCAAAATCTTAAAAATGAGCAAAAGCACAATGAAATTAATGCTGGAATCATCTTCAAGTTTCTAAAATACACTAATGACAGCAAAAAGTTTGAGTCTACAACATTTAGTTAAGGTGTGAGAGCCAAAATGAACTTTTTATTGCTGTAAACGCGTTTTCAGCACCTGATTGTACACTTCAGGTGACACTGTCAAAATCTTCAAAATGAGCAAAAGCACAATGAAATTAATGCTGGAATCATCTTCAAGTTGCTAAAATACACTAATGACAGCAAAAAGGTTGAGTCTACAACATTTAGTTAAGGTGTGAGAGCCAAAATGAACTTTGTATTGCTTTAAATGCATTTCCAGCCCAATTGTACACTTCAGGTGAAACTGTCAAAATCTTCAAAATGAGCAAAAGCACAATGCAATTAATGCTGGAATCATCTTCAAGTTGCTAAAATACACTAATGACAGCGAAAAGTTTGAGTCTACAACATTTAGTTAAGGTGTGAGAGCCAAAATGAACTTTGTATTGCTTTAAATGCATTTTCAGCCCGATTGTACACTTCAGGTGAAACTGTCAAAATCTTAAAAATGAGCAAAAGCACAATGAAATTAATGCTGGAATCATCTTCAAGTTTCTAAAATACACTAATGACAGCAAAAAGTTTGAGTCTACAACATTTAGTTAAGGTGTGAGAGCCAAAATGAACTTTTTATTGCTGTAAATGCGTTTTCAGCACCTGATTGTACACTTCAGGTGAAACTGTCAAAATCTTCAAAATGAGCAAAAGCACAATGAAATTAATGCTGGAATCATCTTCAAGTTGCTAAAATACACTAATGACAGCAAAAAGGTTGAGTCTACAACATTTAGTTAAGGTGTGAGAGCCAAAATGAACTTTGTATTGCTTTAAATGCATTTCCAGCCCAATTGTACACTTCAGGTGAAACTGTCAAAATCTTCAAAATGAGCAAAAGCACAATGCAATTAATGCTGGAATCATCTTCAAGTTGCTAAAATACACTAATGACAGCGAAAAGTTTGAGTCTACAACATTTAGTTAAGGTGTGAGAGCCAAAATGAACTTTGTATTGCTTTAAATGCATTTTCAGCCCGATTGTACACTTCAGGTGAAACTGTCAAAATCTTCAAAATGAGCAAAAGCACAATGAAATTAATGCTGGAATCATCTTCAAGTTGCTAAAATACACTAATGACAGCAAAAAGTTTGAGTCTACAACATTTAGTTAAGGTGTGAGAGCCAAAATGATTTTTGTATTGCTTTAAATGCATTTTCAGCCCGATTATACACTTCAGGTGAAACTGTCAAAATCTTCAAAATGAGCAAAAGCACAATGAAATTAATGCTGGAATCATCTTCAAGTTTCTAAAATACACTAATGACAGCAAACAGTTTGAGTCTACGACATTTAGTTAAGGTGTGAGAGCCTAAATAAACTTTGTATTGCTTTAAACGCGTTTTCAGCCCCTGATTGTATACTTCAGGTGAAACTGTCAAAATCTTCAAAATGAGCAAAAGCACAATGAAATTAATAATGGAATCATATTCAAGTTGCTAAAATACACTAATGATAGCAAAAAGTTTGAGTCTACAACATTTAGTTAAGGTGTGAGAGCCAAAATGAACTTTGTATTGCTTTAAATGCATTTTCAGCCCGATTATACACTTCAGGTGAAACTGTCAAAATCTTCAAAATGAGCAAAAGCACAATGAAATTAATGCTGGAATCATCTTCAAGTTGCTAAAATACACTAATGACAGCAAACAGTTTGAGTCTAACACATTTAGTTAAGGTGAGAGAGCCTAAATTAACTTTTTATTGCTTTAAACGCGTTTTCAGCCCCTGATTGTATACTTCAGGTGAAATTGTCAAAATCTTCAAAATGAGCAAAAGCACAATGAAATTAATGCTGGAATCATCTTCAAGTTGCTAAAATACACTAATGACAGCAAAAAGTTTGAGTCTACAACATTTAGTTAAGGTGTGAGAGCCAAAATGAACTTTGTATTGCTTTAAATGCATTTTCAGCCCGATTGTACACTTCAGGTGAAACTGTCAAAATCTTAAAAATGAGCAAAAGCACAATGAAATTAATGCTGGAATCATCTTCAAGTATCTAAAATACACTAATGACAGCAAAAAGTTTGAGTCTACAACATTTAGTTAAGGTGTGAGAGCCAAAATGAACTTTGTATTGCTTTAAATGCATTTTCAGCCCGATTGTACACTTCAGGTGAAACTGTCAAAATCTTAAAAATGAGCAAAAGCACAATGAAATTAATGCTGGAATCATCTTCAAGTTTCTAAAATACACTAATGACAGCAAAAAGTTTGAGTCTACAACATTTAGTTAAGGTGTGAGAGCCAAAATGAACTTTTTATTGCTGTAAATGCGTTTTCAGCACCTGATTGTACACTTCAGGTGAAACTGTCAAAATCTTCAAAATGAGCAAAAGCACAATGAAATTAATGCTGGAATCATCTTCAAGTTGCTAAAATACACTAATGACAGCAAAAAGGTTGAGTCTACAACATTTAGTTAAGGTGTGAGAGCCAAAATGAACTTTGTATTGCTTTAAATGCATTTCCAGCCCAATTGTACACTTCAGGTGAAACTGTCAAAATCTTCAAAATGAGCAAAAGCACAATGCAATTAATGCTGGAATCATCTTCAAGTTGCTAAAATACACTAATGACAGCGAAAAGTTTGAGTCTACAACATTTAGTTAAGGTGTGAGAGCCAAAATGAACTTTGTATTGCTTTAAATGCATTTTCAGCCCGATTGTACACTTCAGGTGAAACTGTCAAAATCTTCAAAATGAGCAAAAGCACAATGAAATTAATGCTGGAATCATCTTCAAGTTGCTAAAATACACTAATGACAGCAAAAAGTTTGAGTCTACAACATTTAGTTAAGGTGTGAGAGCCAAAATTAACTTTGTATTGCTTTAAATGCATTTTCAGCCCGATTATACACTTCAGGTGAAACTGTCAAAATCTTCAAAATGAGCAAAAGCACAATGAAATTAATGCTGGGATCATCTTCAAGTTGCTAAAATACACTAATGACAGCAAACAGTTTGAGTCTAACACATTTAGTTAAGGTGTGAGAGCCAAAATTTACTTTGTATTGCTTTAAATGCATTTTCAGCACGATTGTACACTTCAGGTGAAACTGTCAAAATCTTCAAAATGAGCAAAAGCACAATGAAATTAATGCTGGAATCATCTTCAAGTTGTTAAAATACACTAATGACAGCAAAAAGTTTGAGTCTACAACATTTAGTTAAGGTGTGAGAGCCAAAATGAACTTTGTATTGCTTTAAATGCATTTTCAGCCCGATTGTACACTTCAGGTGAAACTGTCAAAATCTTCAAAATGAGCAAAAGCACAATGAAATTAATGCTGGAATCATCTTCAAGTTGCTAAAATACACTAATGACACTAAAAAGTTTGAGTCTACAACATTTAGTTAAGGTGTGAGAGCCAAAATGAACTTTTTATTGCTGTAAACGCATTTTCAGCACCTGATTGTACACTTCAGGTGAAACTGTCAAAATCTTCAAAATGAGCAAAAGCACAATGAAATTAATGCTGGAATCATCTTCAAGTTTCTAAAATACACTAACGACAGCAAAAAGTTTGAGTCTACAACATTTAGTTAAGGTGTGAGAGCCAAAATGAACTTTGTATTGCTTTAAATGCATTTTTAGCCCCTGTATGTATACTTCAGGTGAAACTGTCAAAATCTTCAAAATGAGCAAAAGCACAATGAAATTAACAATGGAATCATATTCAAGTTGCTAAAATACACTAATGATAGCGAAAAGTTTGAGTCTACAACATTTAGTTAAGGTGTGAGAGCCAAAATGAACTTTGTATTGCTTTAAATGCATTTTCAGCCCGATTGTACACTTCAGGTGAAACTGTCAAAATCTTCAAAATGAGCAAAAGCACAATGAAATTAATGCTGGAATCATCTTCAAGTTGCTAAAATACACTAATGACAGCAAAAAGTTTGAGTCTACAACATTTAGTTAAGGTGTGAGAGCCAAAATGAACTTTGTATTGCTTTAAATGCATTTTCAGCCCGATTATACACTTCAGGTGAAACTGTCAAAATCTTCAAAATGAGCAAAAGCACAATGAAATTAATGCTGGAATCATCTTCAAGTTGCTAAAATACACTAATGACAGCAAAAAGTTTGAGTCTACAACATTTAGTTAAGGTGTGAGAGCCAAAATGAACTTTGTATTGCTTTAAATGCATTTTCAGCCCGATTGTACACTTCAGGTGAAACTGTCAAAATCTTCAAAATGAGCAAAAGCACAATGAAATTAATGCTGGAATCATCTTCAAGTTGCTAAAATACACTAATGACAGCAAAAAGTTTGAGTCTACAACATTTAGTTAAGGTGTGAGAGCCAAAATGAACTTTTTATTGCTGTAAACGCATTTTCAGCACCTGATTGTACACTTCAGGTGAAACTGTCAAAATCTTCAAAATGAGCAAAAGCACAATGAAATTAATGCTGGAATCATCTTCAAGTTTCTAAAATACACTAATGACAGCAAAAAGTTTGAGTCTACAACATTTAGTTAAGGTGTGAGAGCCAAAATGAACTTTGTATTGCTTTAAATGCATTTTCAGCCCGATTATACACTTCAGGTGAAACTGTCAAAATCTTCAAAATGAGCAAAAGCACAATGAAATTAATGCTGGAATCATCTTCAAGTTGCTAAAATACACTAATGACAGCAAACAGTTTGAGTCTAACACATTTAGTTAAGGTGTGTGAGCCTAAATTAACTTTTTATTGCTTTAAACGCGTTTTCAGCCCCTGATTGTATACTTCAGGTGAAATTGTCAAAATCTTCAAAATGAGCAAAAGCACAATGAAATTAATGCTGGAATCATCTTCAAGTTGCTAAAATACACTAATGACAGCAAAAAGTTTGAGTCTACAACATTTAGTTAAGGTGTGAGAGCCAAAATGAACTTTGTATTGCTTTAAATGCATTTTCAGCCCGATTGTACACTTCAGGTGAAACTGTCAAAATCTTAAAAATGAGCAAAAGCACAATGAAATTAATGCTGGAATCATCTTCAAGTTTCTAAAATACACTAATGACAGCAAAAAGTTTGAGTCTACAACATTTAGTTAAGGTGTGAGAGCCAAAATGAACTTTTTATTGCTGTAAACGCGTTTTCAGCACCTGATTGTACACTTCAGGTGAAACTGTCAAAATCTTCAAAATGAGCAAAAGCACAATGAAATTAATGCTGGAATCATCTTCAAGTTGCTAAAATACACTAATGACAGCAAAAAGGTTGAGTCTACAACATTTAGTTAAGGTGTGAGAGCCAAAATGAACTTTGTATTGCTTTAAATGCATTTCCAGCCCAATTGTACACTTCAGGTGAAACTGTCAAAATCTTCAAAATGAGCAAAAGCACAATGCAATTAATGCTGGAATCATCTTCAAGTTGCTAAAATACACTAATGACAGCGAAAAGTTTGAGTCTACAACATTTAGTTAAGGTGTGAGAGCCAAAATGAACTTTGTATTGCTTTAAATGCATTTTCAGCCCGATTGTACACTTCAGGTGAAACTGTCAAAATCTTCAAAATGAGCAAAAGCACAATGAAATTAATGCTGGAATCATCTTCAAGTTGCTAAAATACACTAATGACAGCAAAAAGTTTGAGTCTACAACATTTAGTTAAGGTGTGAGAGCCAAAATGAACTTTGTATTGCTTTAAATGCATTTTCAGCCCGATTATACACTTCAGGTGAAACTGTCAAAATCTTCAAAATGAGCAAAAGCACAATGAAATTAATGCTGGAATCATCTTCAAGTTGCTAAAATACACTAATGACAGCAAAAAGTTTGAGTCTACAACATTTAGTTAAGGTGTGAGAGCCAAAATGAACTTTGTATTGCTTTAAATGCATTTTCAGCCCGATTGTACACTTCAGGTGAAACTGTCAAAATCTTCAAAATGAGCAAAAGCACAATGAAATTAATGCTGGAATCATCTTCAAGTTGCTAAAATACACTAATGACAGCAAAAAGTTTGAGTCTACAACATTTAGTTAAGGTGTGAGAGCCAAAATGAACTTTTTATTGCTGTAAACGCATTTTCAGCACCTGATTGTACACTTCAGGTGAAACTGTCAAAATCTTCAAAATGAGCAAAAGCACAATGAAATTAATGCTGGAATCATCTTCAAGTTTCTAAAATACACTAATGACAGCAAAAAGTTTGAGTCTACAACATTTAGTTAAGGTGTGAGAGCCAAAATGAACTTTGTATTGCTTTAAATGCATTTTTAGCCCCTGATTGTATACTTCAGGTGAAACTGTCAAAATCTTCAAAATGAGCAAAAGCACAATGAAATTAATAATGGAATCATATTCAAGTTGCTAAAATACACTAATGATAGCAAAAAGTTTGAATCTACAACATTTAGTTAAGGTGTGAGAGCCAAAATGAACTTTGTATTGCTTTAAATGCATTTTCAGCCCGATTATACACTTCAGGTGAAACTGTCAAAATCTTCAAAATGAGCAAAAGCACAATGAAATTAATGCTGGAATCATCTTCAAGTTGCTAAAATACACTAATGACAGCAAACAGTTTGAGTCTAACACATTTAGTTAAGGTGTGAGAGCCTAAATTAACTTTTTATTGCTTTAAACGCGTTTTCAGCCCCTGATTGTATACTTCAGGTGAAATTGTCAAAATCTTCAAAATGAGCAAAAGCACAATGAAATTAATGCTGGAATCATCTTCAAGTTGCTAAAATACACTAATGACAGCAAAAAGTTTGAGTCTACAACATTTAGTTAAGGTGTGAGAGCCAAAATGAACTTTGTATTGCTTTAAATGCATTTTCAGCCCGATTGTACACTTCAGGTGAAACTGTCAAAATCTTAAAAATGAGCAAAAGCACAATGAAATTAATGCTGGAATCATCTTCAAGTATCTAAAATACACTAATGACAGCAAAAAGTTTGAGTCTACAACATTTAGTTAAGGTGTGAGAGCCAAAATGAACTTTGTATTGCTTTAAATGCATTTTCAGCCCGATTGTACACTTCAGGTGAAACTGTCAAAATCTTAAAAATGAGCAAAAGCACAATGAAATTAATGCTGGAATCATCTTCAAGTTTCTAAAATACACTAATGACAGCAAAAAGTTTGAGTCTACAACATTTAGTTAAGGTGTGAGAGCCAAAATGAACTTTTTATTGCTGTAAACGCGTTTTCAGCACCTGATTGTACACTTCAGGTGAAACTTTCAAAATCTTCAAAATGAGCAAAAGCAAAATGAAATTAATGCTGGAATCATCTTCAAGTTGCTAAAATACACTAATGACAGCAAAAAGGTTGAGTCTACAACATTTAGTTAAGGTGTGAGAGCCAAAATGAACTTTGTATTGCTTTAAATGCATTTCCAGCCCAATTGTACACTTCAGGTGAAACTGTCAAAATCTTCAAAATGAGCAAAAGCACAATGCAAGTAATGCTGGAATCATCTTCAAGTTTCTAAAATACACTAATGACAGCGAAAAGTTTGAGTCTACAACATTTAGTTAAGGTGTGAGAGCCAAAATGAACTTTGTATTGCTTTAAATGCATTTTCAGCCCGATTGTACACTTCAGGTGAAACTGTCAAAATCTTCAAAATGAGCAAAAGCACAATGAAATTAATGCTGGAATCATCTTCAAGTTGCTAAAATACACTAATGACAGCAAAAAGTTTGAGTCTACAACATTTAGTTAAGGTGTGAGAGCCAAAATGAACTTTGTATTGCTTTAAATGCATTTTCAGCCCGATTATACACTTCAGGTGAAACTGTCAAAATCTTCAAAATGAGCAAAAGCACAATGAAATTAATGCTGGAATCATCTTCAAGTTGCTAAAATACACTAATGACAGCAAACAGTTTGAGTCTACGACATTTAGTTAAGGTGTGAGAGCCTAAATAAACTTTGTATTGCTTTAAACGCGTTTTCAGCCCCTGATTGTATACTTCAGGTGAAACTGTCAAAATCTTCAAAATGAGCAAAAGCACAATGAAATTAATAATGGAATCATATTCAAGTTGCTAAAATACACTAATGATAGCAAAAAGTTTGAGTCTACAACATTTAGTTAAGGTGTGAGAGCCAAAATGAACTTTGTATTGCTTTAAATGCATTTTCAGCCCGATTATACACTTCAGGTGAAACTGTCAAAATCTTCAAAATGAGCAAAAGCACAATGAAATTAATGCTGGGATCATCTTCAAGTTGCTAAAATACACTAATGACAGCAAAAAGTTTGAGTCTAACACATTTAGTTAAGGTGTGAGAGCCTAAATTAACTTTTTATTGCTTTAAACGCGTTTTCAGCCCCTGATTGTATACTTCAGGTGAAATTGTCAAAATCTTCAAAATGAGCAAAAGCACAATGAAATTAATGCTGGAATCATCTTCAAGTTGCTAAAATACACTAATGACAGCAAACAGTTTGAGTCTACAACATTTAGTTAAGGTGTGAGAGCCAAAATGAACTTTGTATTGCTTTAAATGCATTTTCAGCCCGATTGTACACTTCAGGTGAAACTGTCAAAATCTTAAAAATGAGCAAAAGCACAATGAAATTAATGCTGGAATCATCTTCAAGTATCTAAAATACACTAATGACAGCAAAAAGTTTGAGTCTACAACATTTAGTTAAGGTGTGAGAGCCAAAATGAACTTTTTATTGCTGTAAATGCATTTTCAGCCCGATTGTACACTTCAGGTGAAACTGTCAAAATCTTCAAAATGAGCAAAAGCACAATGAAATTAATGCTGGAATCATCTTCAAGTTGCTAAAATACACTAATGACAGCGAAAAGTTTGAGTCTACAACATTTAGTTAAGGTGTGAGAGCCAAAATGAACTTTGTATTGCTTTAAATGCATTTTCAGCCCGATTGTACACTTCAGGTGAAACTGTCAAAATCTTCAAAATGAGCAAAAGCACAATGAAATTAATGCTGGAATCATCTTCAAGTTGCTAAAATACACTAGTGACAGCAAAAAGTTTGAGTCTACAACATTTAGTTAAGGTGTGAGAGCCAAAATGAACTTTTTATTGCTGTAAACGCATTTTCAGCACCTGATTGTACACTTCAGGTGAAACTGTCAAAATCTTCAAAATGAGCAAAAGCACAATGAAATTAATGCTGGAATCATCTTCAAGTTTCTAAAATACACTAATGACAGCAAAAAGTTTGAGTCTACGACATTTATTTAAGGTGTGAGAGCCTAAATAAACTTTGTATTGCTTTAAACGCGTTTTCAGCCCCTGATTGTATACTTCAGGTGAAACTGTCAAAATCTTCAAAATGAGCAAAAGCACAATGAAATTAATAATGGAATCATATTCAAGTTGCTAAAATACACTAATGATAGCAAAAAGTTTGAGTCTACAACATTTAGTTAAGGTGTGAGAGCCAAAATGAACTTTGTATTGCTTTAAATGCATTTTCAGCCCGATTATACACTTCAGGTGAAACTGTCAAAATCTTCAAAATGAGCAAAAGCACAATGAAATTAATGCTGGGATCATCTTCAAGTTGCTAAAATACACTAATGACAGCAAACAGTTTGAGTCTAACACATTTAGTTAAGGTGTGAGAGCCTAAATTAACTTTTTATTGCTTTAAACGCGTTTTCAGCCCCTGATTGTATACTTCAGGTGAAATTGTCAAAATCTTCAAAATGAGCAAAAGCACAATGAAATTAATGCTGGAATCATCTTCAAGTTGCTAAAATACACTAATGACAGCAAACAGTTTGAGTCTACAACATTTAGTTAAGGTGTGAGAGCCAAAATGAACTTTGTATTGCTTTAAATGCATTTTCAGCCCGATTGTACACTTGAGGTGAAACTGTCAAAATCTTAAAAATGAGCAAAAGCACAATGAAATTAATGCTGGAATCATCTTCAAGTATCTAAAATACACTAATGACAGCAAAAAGTTTGAGTCTACAACATTTAGTTAAGGTGTGAGAGCCAAAATGAACTTTTTATTGCTGTAAATGCATTTTCATCCCGATTGTACACTTCAGGTGAAACTGTCAAAATCTTCAAAATGAGCAAAAGCACAATGAAATTAATGCTGGAATCATCTTCAAGTTGCTAAAATACACTAATGACAGCAAAAAGTTTGAGTCTACAACATTTAGTTAAGGTGTGAGAGCCAAAATGAACTTTGTATTGCTTTAAATGCATTTTCAGCACGATTGTACACTTCAGGTGAAACTGTCAAAATCTTCAAAATGAGCAAAAGCACAATGAAATTAATGCTGGAATCATCTTCAAGTTGTTAAAATACACTAATGACAGCAAAAAGTTTGAGTCTACAACATTTAGTTAAGGTGTGAGAGCCAAAATGAACTTTGTATTGCTTTAAATGCATTTTCAGCCCGATTGTACACTTCAGGTGAAACTGTCAAAATCTTCAAAATGAGCAAAAGCACAATGAAATTAATGCTGGAATCATCTTCAAGTTGCTAAAATACACTAATGACAGCAAAAAGGTTGAGTCTACAACATTTAGTTAAGGTGTGAGAGCCAAAATGAACTTTGTATTGCTTTAAATGCATTTTCAGCACGATTGTACACTTCAGGTGAAACTGTCAAAATCTTCAAAATGAGCAAAAGCACAATGAAATTAATGCTGGAATCATCTTCAAGTTGCTAAAATACACTAATGACAGCAAAAAGTTTGAGTCTACAACATTTAGTTAAGGTGTGAGAGCCAAAATGAACTTTTTATTGCTGTAAACGCATTTTCAGCACCTGATTGTACACTTCAGGTGAAACTGTCAAAATCTTCAAAATGAGCAAAAGCACAATGAAATTAATGCTGGAATCATCTTCAAGTTTCTAAAATACACTAACGACAGCAAAAAGTTTGAGTCTACAACATTTAGTTAAGGTGTGAGAGCCAAAATGAACTTTGTATTGCTTTAAATGCATTTTTAGCCCCTGATTGTATACTTCAGGTGAAACTGTCAAAATCTTCAAAATGAGCAAAAGCACAATGAAATTAACAATGGAATCATATTCAAGTTGCTAAAATACACTAATGATAGCGAAAAGTTTGAGTCTACAACATTTAGTTAAGGTGTGAGAGCCAAAATGAACTTTGTATTGCTTTAAATGCATTTTCAGCCCGATTGTACACTTCAGGTGAAACTGTCAAAATCTTCAAAATGAGCAAAAGCACAATGAAATTAATGCTGGAATCATCTTCAAGTTGCTAAAATACACTAATGACAGCAAAAAGTTTGAGTCTACAACATTTAGTTAAGGTGTGAGAGCCAAAATGAACTTTGTATTGCTTTAAATGCATTTTCAGCCCGATTATACACTTCAGGTGAAACTGTCAAAATCTTCAAAATGAGCAAAAGCACAATGAAATTAATGCTGGAATCATCTTCAAGTTGCTAAAATACACTAATGACAGCAAAAAGTTTGAGTCTACAACATTTAGTTAAGGTGTGAGAGCCAAAATGAACTTTGTATTGCTTTAAATGCATTTTCAGCCCGATTGTACACTTCAGGTGAAACTGTCAAAATCTTCAAAATGAGCAAAAGCACAATGAAATTAATGCTGAAATCATCTTCAAGTTGCTAAAATACACTAATGACAGCAAAAAGTTTGAGTCTACAACATTTAGTTAAGGTGTGAGAGCCAAAATGAACTTTTTATTGCTGTAAACGCATTTTCAGCACCTGATTGTACACTTCAGGTGAAACTGTCAAAATCTTCAAAATGAGCAAAAGCACAATGAAATTAATGCTGGAATCATCTTCAAGTTTCTAAAATACACTAATGACAGCAAAAAGTTTGAGTCTACAACATTTAGTTAAGGTGTGAGAGCCAAAATGAACTTTGTATTGCTTTAAATGCATTTTCAGCCCGATTATACACTTCAGGTGAAACTGTCAAAATCTTCAAAATGAGCAAAAGCACAATGAAATTAATGCTGAAATCATCTTCAAGTTGCTAAAATACACTAATGACAGCAAACAGTTTGAGTCTAACACATTTAGTTAAGGTGTGTGAACCTAAATTAACTTTTTATTGCTTTAAACGCGTTTTCAGCCCCTGATTGTATACTTCAGGTGAAATTGTCAAAATCTTCAAAATGAGCAAAAGCACAATGAAATTAATGCTGGAATCATCTTCAAGTTGCTAAAATACACTAATGACAGCAAAAAGTTTGAGTCTACAACATTTAGTTAAGGTGTGAGAGCCAAAATGAACTTTTTATTGCTGTAAACGCATTTTCAGCACCTGATTGTACACTTCAGGTGAAACTGTCAAAATCTTCAAAATGAGCAAAAGCACAATGAAATTAATGCTGGAATCATCTTCAAGTTTCTAAAATACACTAATGACAGCAAAAAGTTTGAGTCTACAACATTTAGTTAAGGTGTGAGAGCCAAAATGAACTTTGTATTGCTTTAAATGCATTTTTAGCCCCTGATTGTATACTTCAGGTGAAACTGTCAAAATCTTCAAAATGAGCAAAAGCACAATGAAATTAATAATGGAATCATATTCAAGTTGCTAAAATACACTAATGATAGCAAAAAGTTTGAATCTACAACATTTAGTTAAGGTGTGAGAGCCAAAATGAACTTTGTATTGCTTTAAATGCATTTTCAGCCCGATTATACACTTCAGGTGAAACTGTCAAAATCTTCAAAATGAGCAAAAGCACAATGAAATTAATGCTGGAATCATCTTCAAGTTGCTAAAATACACTAATGACAGCAAACAGTTTGAGTCTAACACATTTAGTTAAGGTGTGAGAGCCTAAATTAACTTTTTATTGCTTTAAACGCGTTTTCAGCCCCTGATTGTATACTTCAGGTGAAATTGTCAAAATCTTCAAAATGAGCAAAAGCACAATGAAATTAATGCTGGAATCATCTTCAAGTTGCTAAAATACACTAATGACAGCAAAAAGTTTGAGTCTACAACATTTAGTTAAGGTGTGAGAGCCAAAATGAACTTTGTATTGCTTTAAATGCATTTTCAGCCCGATTGTACACTTCAGGTGAAACTGTCAAAATCTTAAAAATGAGCAAAAGCACAATGAAATTAATGCTGGAATCATCTTCAAGTATCTAAAATACACTAATGACAGCAAAAAGTTTGAGTCTACAACATTTAGTTAAGGTGTGAGAGCCAAAATGAACTTTGTATTGCTTTAAATGCATTTTCAGCCCGATTGTACACTTCAGGTGAAACTGTCAAAATCTTAAAAATGAGCAAAAGCACAATGAAATTAATGCTGGAATCATCTTCAAGTTTCTAAAATACACTAATGACAGCAAAAAGTTTGAGTCTACAACATTTAGTTAAGGTGTGAGAGCCAAAATGAACTTTTTATTGCTGTAAACGCGTTTTCAGCACCTGATTGTACACTTCAGGTGAAACTTTCAAAATCTTCAAAATGAGCAAAAGCAAAATGAAATTAATGCTGGAATCATCTTCAAGTTGCTAAAATACACTAATGACAGCAAAAAGGTTGAGTCTACAACATTTAGTTAAGGTGTGAGAGCCAAAATGAACTTTGTATTGCTTTAAATGCATTTCCAGCCCAATTGTACACTTCAGGTGAAACTGTCAAAATCTTCAAAATGAGCAAAAGCACAATGCAAGTAATGCTGGAATCATCTTCAAGTTTCTAAAATACACTAATGACAGCGAAAAGTTTGAGTCTACAACATTTAGTTAAGGTGTGAGAGCCAAAATGAACTTTGTATTGCTTTAAATGCATTTTCAGCCCGATTGTACACTTCAGGTGAAACTGTCAAAATCTTCAAAATGAGCAAAAGCACAATGAAATTAATGCTGGAATCATCTTCAAGTTGCTAAAATACACTAATGACAGCAAAAAGTTTGAGTCTACAACATTTAGTTAAGGTGTGAGAGCCAAAATGAACTTTGTATTGCTTTAAATGCATTTTCAGCCCGATTATACACTTCAGGTGAAACTGTCAAAATCTTCAAAATGAGCAAAAGCACAATGAAATTAATGCTGGAATCATCTTCAAGTTGCTAAAATACACTAATGACAGCAAACAGTTTGAGTCTACGACATTTAGTTAAGGTGTGAGAGCCTAAATAAACTTTGTATTGCTTTAAACGCGTTTTCAGCCCCTGATTGTATACTTCAGGTGAAACTGTCAAAATCTTCAAAATGAGCAAAAGCACAATGAAATTAATAATGGAATCATATTCAAGTTGCTAAAATACACTAATGATAGCAAAAAGTTTGAGTCTACAACATTTAGTTAAGGTGTGAGAGCCAAAATGAACTTTGTATTGCTTTAAATGCATTTTCAGCCCGATTATACACTTCAGGTGAAACTGTCAAAATCTTCAAAATGAGCAAAAGCACAATGAAATTAATGCTGGGATCATCTTCAAGTTGCTAAAATACACTAATGACAGCAAAAAGTTTGAGTCTAACACATTTAGTTAAGGTGTGAGAGCCTAAATTAACTTTTTATTGCTTTAAACGCGTTTTCAGCCCCTGATTGTATACTTCAGGTGAAATTGTCAAAATCTTCAAAATGAGCAAAAGCACAATGAAATTAATGCTGGAATCATCTTCAAGTTGCTAAAATACACTAATGACAGCAAACAGTTTGAGTCTACAACATTTAGTTAAGGTGTGAGAGCCAAAATGAACTTTGTATTGCTTTAAATGCATTTTCAGCCCGATTGTACACTTCAGGTGAAACTGTCAAAATCTTAAAAATGAGCAAAAGCACAATGAAATTAATGCTGGAATCATCTTCAAGTATCTAAAATACACTAATGACAGCAAAAAGTTTGAGTCTACAACATTTAGTTAAGGTGTGAGAGCCAAAATGAACTTTTTATTGCTGTAAATGCATTTTCAGCCCGATTGTACACTTCAGGTGAAACTGTCAAAATCTTCAAAATGAGCAAAAGCACAATGAAATTAATGCTGGAATCATCTTCAAGTTGCTAAAATACACTAATGACAGCGAAAAGTTTGAGTCTACAACATTTAGTTAAGGTGTGAGAGCCAAAATGAACTTTGTATTGCTTTAAATGCATTTTCAGCCCGATTGTACACTTCAGGTGAAACTGTCAAAATCTTCAAAATGAGCAAAAGCACAATGAAATTAATGCTGGAATCATCTTCAAGTTGCTAAAATACACTAGTGACAGCAAAAAGTTTGAGTCTACAACATTTAGTTAAGGTGTGAGAGCCAAAATGAACTTTTTATTGCTGTAAACGCATTTTCAGCACCTGATTGTACACTTCAGGTGAAACTGTCAAAATCTTCAAAATGAGCAAAAGCACAATGAAATTAATGCTGGAATCATCTTCAAGTTTCTAAAATACACTAATGACAGCAAAAAGTTTGAGTCTACGACATTTAGTTAAGGTGTGAGAGCCTAAATAAACTTTGTATTGCTTTAAACGCGTTTTCAGCCCCTGATTGTATACTTCAGGTGAAACTGTCAAAATCTTCAAAATGAGCAAAAGCACAATGAAATTAATAATGGAATCATATTCAAGTTGCTAAAATACACTAATGATAGCAAAAAGTTTGAGTCTACAACATTTAGTTAAGGTGTGAGAGCCAAAATGAACTTTGTATTGCTTTAAATGCATTTTCAGCCCGATTATACACTTCAGGTGAAACTGTCAAAATCTTCAAAATGAGCAAAAGCACAATGAAATTAATGCTGGGATCATCTTCAAGTTGCTAAAATACACTAATGACAGCAAACAGTTTGAGTCTAACACATTTAGTTAAGGTGTGAGAGCCTAAATTAACTTTTTATTGCTTTAAACGCGTTTTCAGCCCCTGATTGTATACTTCAGGTGAAATTGTCAAAATCTTCAAAATGAGCAAAAGCACAATGAAATTAATGCTGGAATCATCTTCAAGTTGCTAAAATACACTAATGACAGCAAACAGTTTGAGTCTACAACATTTAGTTAAGGTGTGAGAGCCAAAATGAACTTTGTATTGCTTTAAATGCATTTTCAGCCCGATTGTACACTTGAGGTGAAACTGTCAAAATCTTAAAAATGAGCAAAAGCACAATGAAATTAATGCTGGAATCATCTTCAAGTATCTAAAATACACTAATGACAGCAAAAAGTTTGAGTCTACAACATTTAGTTAAGGTGTGAGAGCCAAAATGAACTTTTTATTGCTGTAAATGCATTTTCATCCCGATTGTACACTTCAGGTGAAACTGTCAAAATCTTCAAAATGAGCAAAAGCACAATGAAATTAATGCTGGAATCATCTTCAAGTTGCTAAAATACACTAATGACAGCAAAAAGTTTGAATCTACAACATTTAGTTAAGGTGTGAGAGCCAAAATGAACTTTGTATTGCTTTAAATGCATTTTCAGCACGATTGTACACTTCAGGTGAAACTGTCAAAATCTTCAAAATGAGCAAAAGCACAATGAAATTAATGCTGGAATCATCTTCAAGTTGTTAAAATACACTAATGACAGCAAAAAGTTTGAGTCTACAACATTTAGTTAAGGTGTGAGAGCCAAAATGAACTTTGTATTGCTTTAAATGCATTTTCAGCCCGATTGTACACTTCAGGTGAAACTGTCAAAATCTTCAAAATGAGCAAAAGCACAATGAAATTAATGCTGGAATCATCTTCAAGTTGCTAAAATACACTAATGACAGCAAAAAGGTTGAGTCTACAACATTTAGTTAAGGTGTGAGAGCCAAAATGAACTTTGTATTGCTTTAAATGCATTTTCAGCACGATTGTACACTTCAGGTGAAACTGTCAAAATCTTCAAAATGAGCAAAAGCACAATGAAATTAATGCTGGAATCATCTTCAAGTTGCTAAAATACACTAATGACAGCAAAAAGTTTGAGTCTACAACATTTAGTTAAGGTGTGAGAGCCAAAATGAACTTTTTATTGCTGTAAACGCATTTTCAGCACCTGATTGTACACTTCAGGTGAAACTGTCAAAATCTTCAAAATGAGCAAAAGCACAATGAAATTAATGCTGGAATCATCTTCAAGTTTCTAAAATACACTAACGACAGCAAAAAGTTTGAGTCTACAACATTTAGTTAAGGTGTGAGAGCCAAAATGAACTTTGTATTGCTTTAAATGCATTTTTAGCCCCTGATTGTATACTTCAGGTGAAACTGTCAAAATCTTCAAAATGAGCAAAAGCACAATGAAATTAACAATGGAATCATATTCAAGTTGCTAAAATACACTAATGATAGCGAAAAGTTTGAGTCTACAACATTTAGTTAAGGTGTGAGAGCCAAAATGAACTTTGTATTGCTTTAAATGCATTTTCAGCCCGATTGTACACTTCAGGTGAAACTGTCAAAATCTTCAAAATGAGCAAAAGCACAATGAAATTAATGCTGGAATCATCTTCAAGTTGCTAAAATACACTAATGACAGCAAAAAGTTTGAGTCTACAACATTTAGTTAAGGTGTGAGAGCCAAAATGAACTTTGTATTGCTTTAAATGCATTTTCAGCCCGATTATACACTTCAGGTGAAACTGTCAAAATCTTCAAAATGAGCAAAAGCACAATGAAATTAATGCTGGAATCATCTTCAAGTTGCTAAAATACACTAATGACAGCAAAAAGTTTGAGTCTACAACATTTAGTTAAGGTGTGAGAGCCAAAATGAACTTTGTATTGCTTTAAATGCATTTTCAGCCCGATTGTACACTTCAGGTGAAACTGTCAAAATCTTCAAAATGAGCAAAAGCACAATGAAATTAATGCTGAAATCATCTTCAAGTTGCTAAAATACACTAATGACAGCAAAAAGTTTGAGTCTACAACATTTAGTTAAGGTGTGAGAGCCAAAATGAACTTTTTATTGCTGTAAACGCATTTTCAGCACCTGATTGTACACTTCAGGTGAAACTGTCAAAATCTTCAAAATGAGCAAAAGCACAATGAAATTAATGCTGGAATCATCTTCAAGTTTCTAAAATACACTAATGACAGCAAAAAGTTTGAGTCTACAACATTTAGTTAAGGTGTGAGAGCCAAAATGAACTTTGTATTGCTTTAAATGCATTTTCAGCCCGATTATACACTTCAGGTGAAACTGTCAAAATCTTCAAAATGAGCAAAAGCACAATGAAATTAATGCTGAAATCATCTTCAAGTTGCTAAAATACACTAATGACAGCAAACAGTTTGAGTCTAACACATTTAGTTAAGGTGTGTGAACCTAAATTAACTTTTTATTGCTTTAAACGCGTTTTCAGCCCCTGATTGTATACTTCAGGTGAAATTGTCAAAATCTTCAAAATGAGCAAAAGCACAATGAAATTAATGCTGGAATCATCTTCAAGTTGCTAAAATACACTAATGACAGCAAAAAGTTTGAGTCTACAACATTTAGTTAAGGTGTGAGAGCCAAAATGATCTTTGTATTGCTTTAAATGCATTTTCAGCCCGATTGTACACTTCAGGTGAAACTGTCAAAATCTTAAAAATGAGCAAAAGCACAATAAAATTAATGCTGGAATCATCTTCAAGTATCTAAAATACACTAATGACAGCAAAAAGTTTGAGTCTACAACATTTAGTTAAGGTGTGAGAGCCAAAATGAACTTTGTATTGCTTTAAATGCATTTTCAGCCCGATTGTACACTTCAGGTGAAACTGTCAAAATCTTAAAAATGAGCAAAAGCACAATGAAATTAATGCTGGAATCATCTTCAAGTTTCTAAAATACACTAATGACAGCAAAAAGTTTGAGTCTACAACATTTAGTTAAGGTGTGAGAGCCAAAATGAACTTTTTATTGCTGTAAACGCGTTTTCAGCACCTGATTGTACACTTCAGGTGAAACTGTCAAAATCTTCAAAATGAGCAAAAGCACAATGAAATTAATGCTGGAATCATCTTCAAGTTGCTAAAATACACTAATGACAGCAAAAAGGTTGAGTCTACAACATTTAGTTAAGGTGTGAGAGCCAAAATGAACTTTGTATTGCTTTAAATGCATTTCCAGCCCAATTGTACACTTCAGGTGAAACTGTCAAAATCTTCAAAATGAGCAAAAGCACAATGCAATTAATGCTGGAATCATCTTCAAGTTGCTAAAATACACTAATGACAGCGAAAAGTTTGAGTCTACAACATTTAGTTAAGGTGTGAGAGCCAAAATGAACTTTGTATTGCTTTAAATGCATTTTCAGCCCGATTGTACACTTCAGGTGAAACTGTCAAAATCTTCAAAATGAGCAAAAGCACAATGAAATTAATGCTGGAATCATCTTCAAGTTGCTAAAATACACTAATGACAGCAAAAAGTTTGAGTCTACAACATTTAGTTAAGGTGTGAGAGCCAAAATGAACTTTGTATTGCTTTAAATGCATTTTCAGCCCGATTATACACTTCAGGTGAAACTGTCAAAATCTTCAAAATGAGCAAAAGCACAATGAAATTAATGCTGGAATCATCTTCAAGTTGCTAAAATACACTAATGACAGCAAAAAGTTTGAGTCTACAACATTTAGTTAAGGTGTGAGAGCCAAAATGAACTTTGTATTGCTTTAAATGCATTTTCAGCCCGATTGTACACTTCAGGTGAAACTGTCAAAATCTTCAAAATGAGCAAAAGCACAATGAAATTAATGCTGGAATCATCTTCAAGTTGCTAAAATACACTAATGACAGCAAAAAGTTTGAGTCTACAACATTTAGTTAAGGTGTGAGAGCCAAAATGAACTTTTTATTGCTGTAAACGCATTTTCAGCACCTGATTGTACACTTCAGGTGAAACTGTCAAAATCTTCAAAATGAGCAAAAGCACAATGAAATTAATGCTGGAATCATCTTCAAGTTTCTAAAATACACTAATGACAGCAAAAAGTTTGAGTCTACAACATTTAGTTAAGGTGTGAGAGCCAAAATGAACTTTGTATTGCTTTAAATGCATTTTTAGCCCCTGATTGTATACTTCAGGTGAAACTGTCAAAATCTTCAAAATGAGCAAAAGCACAATGAAATTAATAATGGAATCATATTCAAGTTGCTAAAATACACTAATGATAGCAAAAAGTTTGAGTCTACAACATTTAGTTAAGGTGTGAGAGCCAAAATGAACTTTGTATTGCTTTAAATGCATTTTCAGCCCGATTATACACTTCAGGTGAAACTGTCAAAATCTTCAAAATGAGCAAAAGCACAATGAAATTAATGCTGGAATCATCTTCAAGTTGCTAAAATACACTAATGACAGCAAACAGTTTGAGTGTAACACATTTAGTTAAGGTGTGAGAGCCTAAATTAACTTTTTATTGCTTTAAACGCGTTTTCAGCCCCTGATTGTATACTTCAGGTGAAATTGTCAAAATCTTCAAAATGAGCAAAAGCACAATGAAATTAATGCTGGAATCATCTTCAAGTTGCTAAAATACACTAATGACAGCAAAAAGTTTGAGTCTACAACATTTAGTTAAGGTGTGAGAGCCAAAATGAACTTTGTATTGCTTTAAATGCATTTTCAGCCCGATTGTACACTTCAGGTGAAACTGTCAAAATCTTCAAAATGAGCAAAAGCACAATGAAATTAATGCTGGAATCATCTTCAAGTTGCTAAAATACACTAATGACAGCAAAAAGTTTGAGTCTACAACATTTAGTTAAGGTGTGAGAGCCAAAATGAACTTTTTATTGCTGTAAACGCATTTTCAGCACCTGATTGTACACTTCAGGTGAAACTGTCAAAATCTTCAAAATGAGCAAAAGCACAATGAAATTAATGCTGGAATCATCTTCAAGTTTCTAAAATACACTAATGACAGCAAAAAGTTTGAGTCTACAACATTTAGTTAAGGTGTGAGAGCCAAAATGAACTTTGTATTGCTTTAAATGCATTTTTAGCCCCTGATTGTATACTTCAGGTGAAACTGTCAAAATCTTCAAAATGAGCAAAAGCACAATGAAATTAATAATGGAATCATATTCAAGTTGCTAAAATACACTAATGATAGCAAAAAGTTTGAATCTACAACATTTAGTTAAGGTGTGAGAGCCAAAATGAACTTTGTATTGCTTTAAATGCATTTTCAGCCCGATTATACACTTCAGGTGAAACTGTCAAAATCTTCAAAATGAGCAAAAGCACAATGAAATTAATGCTGGAATCATCTTCAAGTTGCTAAAATACACTAATGACAGCAAACAGTTTGAGTCTAACACATTTAGTTAAGGTGTGAGAGCCTAAATTAACTTTTTATTGCTTTAAACGCGTTTTCAGCCCCTGATTGTATACTTCAGGTGAAATTGTCAAAATCTTCAAAATGAGCAAAAGCACAATGAAATTAATGCTGGAATCATCTTCAAGTTGCTAAAATACACTAATGACAGCAAAAAGTTTGAGTCTACAACATTTAGTTAAGGTGTGAGAGCCAAAATGAACTTTGTATTGCTTTAAATGCATTTTCAGCCCGATTGTACACTTCAGGTGAAACTGTCAAAATCTTAAAAATGAGCAAAAGCACAATGAAATTAATGCTGGAATCATCTTCAAGTATCTAAAATACACTAATGACAGCAAAAAGTTTGAGTCTACAACATTTAGTTAAGGTGTGAGAGCCAAAATGAACTTTGTATTGCTTTAAATGCATTTTCAGCCCGATTGTACACTTCAGGTGAAACTGTCAAAATCTTAAAAATGAGCAAAAGCACAATGAAATTAATGCTGGAATCATCTTCAAGTTTCTAAAATACACTAATGACAGCAAAAAGTTTGAGTCTACAACATTTAGTTAAGGTGTGAGAGCCAAAATGAACTTTTTATTGCTGTAAACGCGTTTTCAGCACCTGATTGTACACTTCAGGTGAAACTTTCAAAATCTTCAAAATGAGCAAAAGCAAAATGAAATTAATGCTGGAATCATCTTCAAGTTGCTAAAATACACTAATGACAGCAAAAAGGTTGAGTCTACAACATTTAGTTAAGGTGTGAGAGCCAAAATGAACTTTGTATTGCTTTAAATGCATTTCCAGCCCAATTGTACACTTCAGGTGAAACTGTCAAAATCTTCAAAATGAGCAAAAGCACAATGCAAGTAATGCTGGAATCATCTTCAAGTTTCTAAAATACACTAATGACAGCGAAAAGTTTGAGTCTACAACATTTAGTTAAGGTGTGAGAGCCAAAATGAACTTTGTATTGCTTTAAATGCATTTTCAGCCCGATTATACACTTCAGGTGAAACTGTCAAAATCTTCAAAATGAGCAAAAGCACAATGAAATTAATGCTGGAATCATCTTCAAGTTGCTAAAATACACTAGTGACAGCAAAAAGTTTGAGTCTACAACATTTAGTTAAGGTGTGAGAGCCAAAATGAACTTTTTATTGCTGTAAACGCATTTTCAGCACCTGATTGTACACTTCAGGTGAAACTGTCAAAATCTTCAAAATGAGCAAAAGCACAATGAAATTAATGCTGGAATCATCTTCAAGTTTCTAAAATACACTAATGACAGCAAAAAGTTTGAGTCTACGACATTTATTTAAGGTGTGAGAGCCTAAATAAACTTTGTATTGCTTTAAACGCGTTTTCAGCCCCTGATTGTATACTTCAGGTGAAACTGTCAAAATCTTCAAAATGAGCAAAAGCACAATGAAATTAATAATGGAATCATATTCAAGTTGCTAAAATACACTAATGATAGCAAAAAGTTTGAGTCTACAACATTTAGTTAAGGTGTGAGAGCCAAAATGAACTTTGTATTGCTTTAAATGCATTTTCAGCCCGATTATACACTTCAGGTGAAACTGTCAAAATCTTCAAAATGAGCAAAAGCACAATGAAATTAATGCTGGGATCATCTTCAAGTTGCTAAAATACACTAATGACAGCAAACAGTTTGAGTCTAACACATTTAGTTAAGGTGTGAGAGCCTAAATTAACTTTTTATTGCTTTAAACGCGTTTTCAGCCCCTGATTGTATACTTCAGGTGAAATTGTCAAAATCTTCAAAATGAGCAAAAGCACAATGAAATTAATGCTGGAATCATCTTCAAGTTGCTAAAATACACTAATGACAGCAAACAGTTTGAGTCTACAACATTTAGTTAAGGTGTGAGAGCCAAAATGAACTTTGTATTGCTTTAAATGCATTTTCAGCCCGATTGTACACTTCAGGTGAAACTGTCAAAATCTTAAAAATGAGCAAAAGCACAATGAAATTAATGCTGGAATCATCTTCAAGTATCTAAAATACACTAATGACAGCAAAAAGTTTGAGTCTACAACATTTAGTTAAGGTGTGAGAGCCAAAATGAACTTTTTATTGCTGTAAATGCATTTTCATCCCGATTGTACACTTCAGGTGAAACTGTCAAAATCTTCAAAATGAGCAAAAGCACAATGAAATTAATGCTGGAATCATCTTCAAGTTGCTAAAATACACTAATGACAGCAAAAAGTTTGAGTCTACAACATTTAGTTAAGGTGTGAGAGCCAAAATGAACTTTGTATTGCTTTAAATGCATTTTCAGCACGATTGTACACTTCAGGTGAAACTGTCAAAATCTTCAAAATGAGCAAAAGCACAATGAAATTAATGCTGGAATCATCTTCAAGTTGTTAAAATACACTAATGACAGCAAAAAGTTTGAGTCTACAACATTTAGTTAAGGTGTGAGAGCCAAAATGAACTTTGTATTGCTTTAAATGCATTTTCAGCCCGATTGTACACTTCAGGTGAAACTGTCAAAATCTTCAAAATGAGCAAAAGCACAATGAAATTAATGCTGGAATCATCTTCAAGTTGCTAAAATACACTAATGACAGCAAAAAGGTTGAGTCTACAACATTTAGTTAAGGTGTGAGAGCCAAAATGAACTTTGTATTGCTTTAAATGCATTTTCAGCACGATTGTACACTTCAGGTGAAACTGTCAAAATCTTCAAAATGAGCAAAAGCACAATGAAATTAATGCTGGAATCATCTTCAAGTTGCTAAAATACACTAATGACAGCAAAAAGTTTGAGTCTACAACATTTAGTTAAGGTGTGAGAGCCAAAATGAACTTTTTATTGCTGTAAACGCATTTTCAGCACCTGATTGTACACTTCAGGTGAAACTGTCAAAATCTTCAAAATGAGCAAAAGCACAATGAAATTAATGCTGGAATCATCTTCAAGTTTCTAAAATACACTAACGACAGCAAAAAGTTTGAGTCTACAACATTTAGTTAAGGTGTGAGAGCCAAAATGAACTTTGTATTGCTTTAAATGCATTTTTAGCCCCTGATTGTATACTTCAGGTGAAACTGTCAAAATCTTCAAAATGAGCAAAAGCACAATGAAATTAACAATGGAATCATATTCAAGTTGCTAAAATACACTAATGATAGCGAAAAGTTTGAGTCTACAACATTTAGTTAAGGTGTGAGAGCCAAAATGAACTTTGTATTGCTTTAAATGCATTTTCAGCCCGATTGTACACTTCAGGTGAAACTGTCAAAATCTTCAAAATGAGCAAAAGCACAATGAAATTAATGCTGGAATCATCTTCAAGTTGCTAAAATACACTAATGACAGCAAAAAGTTTGAGTCTACAACATTTAGTTAAGGTGTGAGAGCCAAAATGAACTTTGTATTGCTTTAAATGCATTTTCAGCCCGATTATACACTTCAGGTGAAACTGTCAAAATCTTCAAAATGAGCAAAAGCACAATGAAATTAATGCTGGAATCATCTTCAAGTTGCTAAAATACACTAATGACAGCAAAAAGTTTGAGTCTACAACATTTAGTTAAGGTGTGAGAGCCAAAATGAACTTTGTATTGCTTTAAATGCATTTTCAGCCCGATTGTACACTTCAGGTGAAACTGTCAAAATCTTCAAAATGAGCAAAAGCACAATGAAATTAATGCTGAAATCATCTTCAAGTTGCTAAAATACACTAATGACAGCAAAAAGTTTGAGTCTACAACATTTAGTTAAGGTGTGAGAGCCAAAATGAACTTTTTATTGCTGTAAACGCATTTTCAGCACCTGATTGTACACTTCAGGTGAAACTGTCAAAATCTTCAAAATGAGCAAAAGCACAATGAAATTAATGCTGGAATCATCTTCAAGTTTCTAAAATACACTAATGACAGCAAAAAGTTTGAGTCTACAACATTTAGTTAAGGTGTGAGAGCCAAAATGAACTTTGTATTGCTTTAAATGCATTTTCAGCCCGATTATACACTTCAGGTGAAACTGTCAAAATCTTCAAAATGAGCAAAAGCACAATGAAATTAATGCTGAAATCATCTTCAAGTTGCTAAAATACACTAATGACAGCAAACAGTTTGAGTCTAACACATTTAGTTAAGGTGTGTGAACCTAAATTAACTTTTTATTGCTTTAAACGCGTTTTCAGCCCCTGATTGTATACTTCAGGTGAAATTGTCAAAATCTTCAAAATGAGCAAAAGCACAATGAAATTAATGCTGGAATCATCTTCAAGTTGCTAAAATACACTAATGACAGCAAAAAGTTTGAGTCTACAACATTTAGTTAAGGTGTGAGAGCCAAAATGAACTTTTTATTGCTGTAAACGCATTTTCAGCACCTGATTGTACACTTCAGGTGAAACTGTCAAAATCTTCAAAATGAGCAAAAGCACAATGAAATTAATGCTGGAATCATCTTCAAGTTTCTAAAATACACTAATGACAGCAAAAAGTTTGAGTCTACAACATTTAGTTAAGGTGTGAGAGCCAAAATGAACTTTGTATTGCTTTAAATGCATTTTTAGCCCCTGATTGTATACTTCAGGTGAAACTGTCAAAATCTTCAAAATGAGCAAAAGCACAATGAAATTAATAATGGAATCATATTCAAGTTGCTAAAATACACTAATGATAGCAAAAAGTTTGAATCTACAACATTTAGTTAAGGTGTGAGAGCCAAAATGAACTTTGTATTGCTTTAAATGCATTTTCAGCCCGATTATACACTTCAGGTGAAACTGTCAAAATCTTCAAAATGAGCAAAAGCACAATGAAATTAATGCTGGAATCATCTTCAAGTTGCTAAAATACACTAATGACAGCAAACAGTTTGAGTCTAACACATTTAGTTAAGGTGTGAGAGCCTAAATTAACTTTTTATTGCTTTAAACGCGTTTTCAGCCCCTGATTGTATACTTCAGGTGAAATTGTCAAAATCTTCAAAATGAGCAAAAGCACAATGAAATTAATGCTGGAATCATCTTCAAGTTGCTAAAATACACTAATGACAGCAAAAAGTTTGAGTCTACAACATTTAGTTAAGGTGTGAGAGCCAAAATGAACTTTGTATTGCTTTAAATGCATTTTCAGCCCGATTGTACACTTCAGGTGAAACTGTCAAAATCTTAAAAATGAGCAAAAGCACAATGAAATTAATGCTGGAATCATCTTCAAGTATCTAAAATACACTAATGACAGCAAAAAGTTTGAGTCTACAACATTTAGTTAAGGTGTGAGAGCCAAAATGAACTTTGTATTGCTTTAAATGCATTTTCAGCCCGATTGTACACTTCAGGTGAAACTGTCAAAATCTTAAAAATGAGCAAAAGCACAATGAAATTAATGCTGGAATCATCTTCAAGTTTCTAAAATACACTAATGACAGCAAAAAGTTTGAGTCTACAACATTTAGTTAAGGTGTGAGAGCCAAAATGAACTTTTTATTGCTGTAAACGCGTTTTCAGCACCTGATTGTACACTTCAGGTGAAACTTTCAAAATCTTCAAAATGAGCAAAAGCAAAATGAAATTAATGCTGGAATCATCTTCAAGTTGCTAAAATACACTAATGACAGCAAAAAGGTTGAGTCTACAACATTTAGTTAAGGTGTGAGAGCCAAAATGAACTTTGTATTGCTTTAAATGCATTTCCAGCCCAATTGTACACTTCAGGTGAAACTGTCAAAATCTTCAAAATGAGCAAAAGCACAATGCAAGTAATGCTGGAATCATCTTCAAGTTTCTAAAATACACTAATGACAGCGAAAAGTTTGAGTCTACAACATTTAGTTAAGGTGTGAGAGCCAAAATGAACTTTGTATTGCTTTAAATGCATTTTCAGCCCGATTGTACACTTCAGGTGAAACTGTCAAAATCTTCAAAATGAGCAAAAGCACAATGAAATTAATGCTGGAATCATCTTCAAGTTGCTAAAATACACTAATGACAGCAAAAAGTTTGAGTCTACAACATTTAGTTAAGGTGTGAGAGCCAAAATGAACTTTGTATTGCTTTAAATGCATTTTCAGCCCGATTATACACTTCAGGTGAAACTGTCAAAATCTTCAAAATGAGCAAAAGCACAATGAAATTAATGCTGGAATCATCTTCAAGTTGCTAAAATACACTAATGACAGCAAACAGTTTGAGTCTACGACATTTAGTTAAGGTGTGAGAGCCTAAATAAACTTTGTATTGCTTTAAACGCGTTTTCAGCCCCTGATTGTATACTTCAGGTGAAACTGTCAAAATCTTCAAAATGAGCAAAAGCACAATGAAATTAATAATGGAATCATATTCAAGTTGCTAAAATACACTAATGATAGCAAAAAGTTTGAGTCTACAACATTTAGTTAAGGTGTGAGAGCCAAAATGAACTTTGTATTGCTTTAAATGCATTTTCAGCCCGATTATACACTTCAGGTGAAACTGTCAAAATCTTCAAAATGAGCAAAAGCACAATGAAATTAATGCTGGGATCATCTTCAAGTTGCTAAAATACACTAATGACAGCAAAAAGTTTGAGTCTAACACATTTAGTTAAGGTGTGAGAGCCTAAATTAACTTTTTATTGCTTTAAACGCGTTTTCAGCCCCTGATTGTATACTTCAGGTGAAATTGTCAAAATCTTCAAAATGAGCAAAAGCACAATGAAATTAATGCTGGAATCATCTTCAAGTTGCTAAAATACACTAATGACAGCAAACAGTTTGAGTCTACAACATTTAGTTAAGGTGTGAGAGCCAAAATGAACTTTGTATTGCTTTAAATGCATTTTCAGCCCGATTGTACACTTCAGGTGAAACTGTCAAAATCTTAAAAATGAGCAAAAGCACAATGAAATTAATGCTGGAATCATCTTCAAGTATCTAAAATACACTAATGACAGCAAAAAGTTTGAGTCTACAACATTTAGTTAAGGTGTGAGAGCCAAAATGAACTTTTTATTGCTGTAAATGCATTTTCAGCCCGATTGTACACTTCAGGTGAAACTGTCAAAATCTTCAAAATGAGCAAAAGCACAATGAAATTAATGCTGGAATCATCTTCAAGTTGCTAAAATACACTAATGACAGCGAAAAGTTTGAGTCTACAACATTTAGTTAAGGTGTGAGAGCCAAAATGAACTTTGTATTGCTTTAAATGCATTTTCAGCCCGATTGTACACTTCAGGTGAAACTGTCAAAATCTTCAAAATGAGCAAAAGCACAATGAAATTAATGCTGGAATCATCTTCAAGTTGCTAAAATACACTAGTGACAGCAAAAAGTTTGAGTCTACAACATTTAGTTAAGGTGTGAGAGCCAAAATGAACTTTTTATTGCTGTAAACGCATTTTCAGCACCTGATTGTACACTTCAGGTGAAACTGTCAAAATCTTCAAAATGAGCAAAAGCACAATGAAATTAATGCTGGAATCATCTTCAAGTTTCTAAAATACACTAATGACAGCAAAAAGTTTGAGTCTACGACATTTAGTTAAGGTGTGAGAGCCTAAATAAACTTTGTATTGCTTTAAACGCGTTTTCAGCCCCTGATTGTATACTTCAGGTGAAACTGTCAAAATCTTCAAAATGAGCAAAAGCACAATGAAATTAATAATGGAATCATATTCAAGTTGCTAAAATACACTAATGATAGCAAAAAGTTTGAGTCTACAACATTTAGTTAAGGTGTGAGAGCCAAAATGAACTTTGTATTGCTTTAAATGCATTTTCAGCCCGATTATACACTTCAGGTGAAACTGTCAAAATCTTCAAAATGAGCAAAAGCACAATGAAATTAATGCTGGGATCATCTTCAAGTTGCTAAAATACACTAATGACAGCAAACAGTTTGAGTCTAACACATTTAGTTAAGGTGTGAGAGCCTAAATTAACTTTTTATTGCTTTAAACGCGTTTTCAGCCCCTGATTGTATACTTCAGGTGAAATTGTCAAAATCTTCAAAATGAGCAAAAGCACAATGAAATTAATGCTGGAATCATCTTCAAGTTGCTAAAATACACTAATGACAGCAAACAGTTTGAGTCTACAACATTTAGTTAAGGTGTGAGAGCCAAAATGAACTTTGTATTGCTTTAAATGCATTTTCAGCCCGATTGTACACTTGAGGTGAAACTGTCAAAATCTTAAAAATGAGCAAAAGCACAATGAAATTAATGCTGGAATCATCTTCAAGTATCTAAAATACACTAATGACAGCAAAAAGTTTGAGTCTACAACATTTAGTTAAGGTGTGAGAGCCAAAATGAACTTTTTATTGCTGTAAATGCATTTTCATCCCGATTGTACACTTCAGGTGAAACTGTCAAAATCTTCAAAATGAGCAAAAGCACAATGAAATTAATGCTGGAATCATCTTCAAGTTGCTAAAATACACTAATGACAGCAAAAAGTTTGAATCTACAACATTTAGTTAAGGTGTGAGAGCCAAAATGAACTTTGTATTGCTTTAAATGCATTTTCAGCACGATTGTACACTTCAGGTGAAACTGTCAAAATCTTCAAAATGAGCAAAAGCACAATGAAATTAATGCTGGAATCATCTTCAAGTTGTTAAAATACACTAATGACAGCAAAAAGTTTGAGTCTACAACATTTAGTTAAGGTGTGAGAGCCAAAATGAACTTTGTATTGCTTTAAATGCATTTTCAGCCCGATTGTACACTTCAGGTGAAACTGTCAAAATCTTCAAAATGAGCAAAAGCACAATGAAATTAATGCTGGAATCATCTTCAAGTTGCTAAAATACACTAATGACAGCAAAAAGGTTGAGTCTACAACATTTAGTTAAGGTGTGAGAGCCAAAATGAACTTTGTATTGCTTTAAATGCATTTTCAGCACGATTGTACACTTCAGGTGAAACTGTCAAAATCTTCAAAATGAGCAAAAGCACAATGAAATTAATGCTGGAATCATCTTCAAGTTGCTAAAATACACTAATGACAGCAAAAAGTTTGAGTCTACAACATTTAGTTAAGGTGTGAGAGCCAAAATGAACTTTTTATTGCTGTAAACGCATTTTCAGCACCTGATTGTACACTTCAGGTGAAACTGTCAAAATCTTCAAAATGAGCAAAAGCACAATGAAATTAATGCTGGAATCATCTTCAAGTTTCTAAAATACACTAACGACAGCAAAAAGTTTGAGTCTACAACATTTAGTTAAGGTGTGAGAGCCAAAATGAACTTTGTATTGCTTTAAATGCATTTTTAGCCCCTGATTGTATACTTCAGGTGAAACTGTCAAAATCTTCAAAATGAGCAAAAGCACAATGAAATTAACAATGGAATCATATTCAAGTTGCTAAAATACACTAATGATAGCGAAAAGTTTGAGTCTACAACATTTAGTTAAGGTGTGAGAGCCAAAATGAACTTTGTATTGCTTTAAATGCATTTTCAGCCCGATTGTACACTTCAGGTGAAACTGTCAAAATCTTCAAAATGAGCAAAAGCACAATGAAATTAATGCTGGAATCATCTTCAAGTTGCTAAAATACACTAATGACAGCAAAAAGTTTGAGTCTACAACATTTAGTTAAGGTGTGAGAGCCAAAATGAACTTTGTATTGCTTTAAATGCATTTTCAGCCCGATTATACACTTCAGGTGAAACTGTCAAAATCTTCAAAATGAGCAAAAGCACAATGAAATTAATGCTGGAATCATCTTCAAGTTGCTAAAATACACTAATGACAGCAAAAAGTTTGAGTCTACAACATTTAGTTAAGGTGTGAGAGCCAAAATGAACTTTGTATTGCTTTAAATGCATTTTCAGCCCGATTGTACACTTCAGGTGAAACTGTCAAAATCTTCAAAATGAGCAAAAGCACAATGAAATTAATGCTGAAATCATCTTCAAGTTGCTAAAATACACTAATGACAGCAAAAAGTTTGAGTCTACAACATTTAGTTAAGGTGTGAGAGCCAAAATGAACTTTTTATTGCTGTAAACGCATTTTCAGCACCTGATTGTACACTTCAGGTGAAACTGTCAAAATCTTCAAAATGAGCAAAAGCACAATGAAATTAATGCTGGAATCATCTTCAAGTTTCTAAAATACACTAATGACAGCAAAAAGTTTGAGTCTACAACATTTAGTTAAGGTGTGAGAGCCAAAATGAACTTTGTATTGCTTTAAATGCATTTTCAGCCCGATTATACACTTCAGGTGAAACTGTCAAAATCTTCAAAATGAGCAAAAGCACAATGAAATTAATGCTGAAATCATCTTCAAGTTGCTAAAATACACTAATGACAGCAAACAGTTTGAGTCTAACACATTTAGTTAAGGTGTGTGAACCTAAATTAACTTTTTATTGCTTTAAACGCGTTTTCAGCCCCTGATTGTATACTTCAGGTGAAATTGTCAAAATCTTCAAAATGAGCAAAAGCACAATGAAATTAATGCTGGAATCATCTTCAAGTTGCTAAAATACACTAATGACAGCAAAAAGTTTGAGTCTACAACATTTAGTTAAGGTGTGAGAGCCAAAATGATCTTTGTATTGCTTTAAATGCATTTTCAGCCCGATTGTACACTTCAGGTGAAACTGTCAAAATCTTAAAAATGAGCAAAAGCACAATAAAATTAATGCTGGAATCATCTTCAAGTATCTAAAATACACTAATGACAGCAAAAAGTTTGAGTCTACAACATTTAGTTAAGGTGTGAGAGCCAAAATGAACTTTGTATTGCTTTAAATGCATTTTCAGCCCGATTGTACACTTCAGGTGAAACTGTCAAAATCTTAAAAATGAGCAAAAGCACAATGAAATTAATGCTGGAATCATCTTCAAGTTTCTAAAATACACTAATGACAGCAAAAAGTTTGAGTCTACAACATTTAGTTAAGGTGTGAGAGCCAAAATGAACTTTTTATTGCTGTAAACGCGTTTTCAGCACCTGATTGTACACTTCAGGTGAAACTGTCAAAATCTTCAAAATGAGCAAAAGCACAATGAAATTAATGCTGGAATCATCTTCAAGTTGCTAAAATACACTAATGACAGCAAAAAGGTTGAGTCTACAACATTTAGTTAAGGTGTGAGAGCCAAAATGAACTTTGTATTGCTTTAAATGCATTTCCAGCCCAATTGTACACTTCAGGTGAAACTGTCAAAATCTTCAAAATGAGCAAAAGCACAATGCAATTAATGCTGGAATCATCTTCAAGTTGCTAAAATACACTAATGACAGCGAAAAGTTTGAGTCTACAACATTTAGTTAAGGTGTGAGAGCCAAAATGAACTTTGTATTGCTTTAAATGCATTTTCAGCCCGATTGTACACTTCAGGTGAAACTGTCAAAATCTTCAAAATGAGCAAAAGCACAATGAAATTAATGCTGGAATCATCTTCAAGTTGCTAAAATACACTAATGACAGCAAAAAGTTTGAGTCTACAACATTTAGTTAAGGTGTGAGAGCCAAAATGAACTTTGTATTGCTTTAAATGCATTTTCAGCCCGATTATACACTTCAGGTGAAACTGTCAAAATCTTCAAAATGAGCAAAAGCACAATGAAATTAATGCTGGAATCATCTTCAAGTTGCTAAAATACACTAATGACAGCAAAAAGTTTGAGTCTACAACATTTAGTTAAGGTGTGAGAGCCAAAATGAACTTTGTATTGCTTTAAATGCATTTTCAGCCCGATTGTACACTTCAGGTGAAACTGTCAAAATCTTCAAAATGAGCAAAAGCACAATGAAATTAATGCTGGAATCATCTTCAAGTTGCTAAAATACACTAATGACAGCAAAAAGTTTGAGTCTACAACATTTAGTTAAGGTGTGAGAGCCAAAATGAACTTTTTATTGCTGTAAACGCATTTTCAGCACCTGATTGTACACTTCAGGTGAAACTGTCAAAATCTTCAAAATGAGCAAAAGCACAATGAAATTAATGCTGGAATCATCTTCAAGTTTCTAAAATACACTAATGACAGCAAAAAGTTTGAGTCTACAACATTTAGTTAAGGTGTGAGAGCCAAAATGAACTTTGTATTGCTTTAAATGCATTTTTAGCCCCTGATTGTATACTTCAGGTGAAACTGTCAAAATCTTCAAAATGAGCAAAAGCACAATGAAATTAATAATGGAATCATATTCAAGTTGCTAAAATACACTAATGATAGCAAAAAGTTTGAGTCTACAACATTTAGTTAAGGTGTGAGAGCCAAAATGAACTTTGTATTGCTTTAAATGCATTTTCAGCCCGATTATACACTTCAGGTGAAACTGTCAAAATCTTCAAAATGAGCAAAAGCACAATGAAATTAATGCTGGAATCATCTTCAAGTTGCTAAAATACACTAATGACAGCAAACAGTTTGAGTGTAACACATTTAGTTAAGGTGTGAGAGCCTAAATTAACTTTTTATTGCTTTAAACGCGTTTTCAGCCCCTGATTGTATACTTCAGGTGAAATTGTCAAAATCTTCAAAATGAGCAAAAGCACAATGAAATTAATGCTGGAATCATCTTCAAGTTGCTAAAATACACTAATGACAGCAAAAAGTTTGAGTCTACAACATTTAGTTAAGGTGTGAGAGCCAAAATGAACTTTGTATTGCTTTAAATGCATTTTCAGCCCGATTGTACACTTCAGGTGAAACTGTCAAAATCTTAAAAATGAGCAAAAGCACAATGAAATTAATGCTGGAATCATCTTCAAGTATCTAAAATACACTAATGACAGCAAAAAGTTTGAGTCTACAACATTTAGTTAAGGTGTGAGAGCCAAAATGAACTTTGTATTGCTTTAAATGCATTTTCAGCCCGATTGTACACTTCAGGTGAAACTGTCAAAATCTTAAAAATGAGCAAAAGCACAATGAAATTAATGCTGGAATCATCTTCAAGTTTCTAAAATACACTAATGACAGCAAAAAGTTTGAGTCTACAACATTTAGTTAAGGTGTGAGAGCCAAAATGAACTTTTTATTGCTGTAAACGCGTTTTCAGCACCTGATTGTACACTTCAGGTGAAACTGTCAAAATCTTCAAAATGAGCAAAAGCACAATGAAATTAATGCTGGAATCATCTTCAAGTTGCTAAAATACACTAATGACAGCAAAAAGGTTGAGTCTACAACATTTAGTTAAGGTGTGAGAGCCAAAATGAACTTTGTATTGCTTTAAATGCATTTCCAGCCCAATTGTACACTTCAGGTGAAACTGTCAAAATCTTCAAAATGAGCAAAAGCACAATGCAAATAATGCTGGAATCATCTTCAAGTTTCTAAAATACACTAATGACAGCGAAAAGTTTGAGTCTACAACATTTAGTTAAGGTGTGAGAGCCAAAATGAACTTTGTATTGCTTTAAATGCATTTTCAGCCCGATTGTACACTTCAGGTGAAACTGTCAAAATCTTCAAAATGAGCAAAAGCACAATGAAATTAATGCTGGAATCATCTTCAAGTTGCTAAAATACACTAATGACAGCAAAAAGTTTGAGTCTACAACATTTAGTTAAGGTGTGAGAGCCAAAATGAACTTTGTATTGCTTTAAATGCATTTTCAGCCCGATTATACACTTCAGGTGAAACTGTCAAAATCTTCAAAATGAGCAAAAGCACAATGAAATTAATGCTGGAATCATCTTCAAGTTGCTAAAATACACTAATGACAGCAAACAGTTTGAGTCTACGACATTTAGTTAAGGTGTGAGAGCCTAAATAAACTTTGTATTGCTTTAAACGCGTTTTCAGCCCCTGATTGTATACTTCAGGTGAAACTGTCAAAATCTTCAAAATGAGCAAAAGCACAATGAAATTAATAATGGAATCATATTCAAGTTGCTAAAATACACTAATGATAGCAAAAAGTTTGAGTCTACAACATTTAGTTAAGGTGTGAGAGCCAAAATGAACTTTGTATTGCTTTAAATGCATTTTCATCCCGATTATACACTTCAGGTGAAACTGTCAAAATCTTCAAAATGAGCAAAAGCACAATGAAATTAATGCTGGGATCATCTTCAAGTTGCTAAAATACACTAATGACAGCAAAAAGTTTGAGTCTAACACATTTAGTTAAGGTGTGAGAGCCTAAATTAACTTTTTATTGCTTTAAACGCGTTTTCAGCCCCTGATTGTATACTTCAGGTGAAATTGTCAAAATCTTCAAAATGAGCAAAAGCACAATGAAATTAATGCTGGAATCATCTTCAAGTTGCTAAAATACACTAATGACAGCAAACAGTTTGAGTCTACAACATTTAGTTAAGGTGTGAGAGCCAAAATGAACTTTGTATTGCTTTAAATGCATTTTCAGCCCGATTGTACACTTCAGGTGAAACTGTCAAAATCTTAAAAATGAGCAAAAGCACAATGAAATTAATGCTGGAATCATCTTCAAGTATCTAAAATACACTAATGACAGCAAAAAGTTTGAGTCTACGACATTTAGTTAAGGTGTGAGAGCCTAAATAAACTTTGTATTGCTTTAAACGCGTTTTCAGCCCCTGATTGTATACTTCAGGTGAAACTGTCAAAATCTTCAAAATGAGCAAAAGCACAATGAAATTAATAATGGAATCATATTCAAGTTGCTAAAATACACTAATGATAGCAAAAAGTTTGAGTCTACAACATTTAGTTAAGGTGTGAGAGCCAAAATGAACTTTGTATTGCTTTAAATGCATTTTCATCCCGATTATACACTTCAGGTGAAACTGTCAAAATCTTCAAAATGAGCAAAAGCACAATGAAATTAATGCTGGGATCATCTTCAAGTTGCTAAAATACACTAATGACAGCAAAAAGTTTGAGTCTAACACATTTAGTTAAGGTGTGAGAGCCTAAATTAACTTTTTATTGCTTTAAACGCGTTTTCAGCCCCTGATTGTATACTTCAGGTGAAATTGTCAAAATCTTCAAAATGAGCAAAAGCACAATGAAATTAATGCTGGAATCATCTTCAAGTTGCTAAAATACACTAATGACAGCAAACAGTTTGAGTCTACAACATTTAGTTAAGGTGTGAGAGCCAAAATGAACTTTGTATTGCTTTAAATGCATTTTCAGCCCGATTGTACACTTCAGGTGAAACTGTCAAAATCTTAAAAATGAGCAAAAGCACAATGAAATTAATGCTGGAATCATCTTCAAGTATCTAAAATACACTAATGACAGCAAAAAGTTTGAGTCTACAACATTTAGTTAAGGTGTGAGAGCCAAAATGAACTTTGTATTGCTTTAAATGCATTTTTAGCCCCTGATTGTATACTTCAGGTGAAACTGTCAAAATCTTCAAAATGAGCAAAAGCACAATGAAATTAATAATGGAATCATATTCAAGTTGCTAAAATACACTAATGATAGCAAAAAGTTTGAATCTACAACATTTAGTTAAGGTGTGAGAGCCAAAATGAACTTTGTATTGCTTTAAATGCATTTTCAGCCCGATTATACACTTCAGGTGAAACTGTCAAAATCTTCAAAATGAGCAAAAGCACAATGAAATTAATGCTGGAATCATCTTCAAGTTGCTAAAATACACTAATGACAGCAAACAGTTTGAGTCTAACACATTTAGTTAAGGTGTGAGAGCCTAAATTAACTTTTTATTGCTTTAAACGCGTTTTCAGCCCCTGATTGTATACTTCAGGTGAAATTGTCAAAATCTTCAAAATGAGCAAAAGCACAATGAAATTAATGCTGGAATCATCTTCAAGTTGCTAAAATACACTAATGACAGCAAAAAGTTTGAGTCTACAACATTTAGTTAAGGTGTGAGAGCCAAAATGAACTTTGTATTGCTTTAAATGCATTTTCAGCCCGATTGTACACTTCAGGTGAAACTGTCAAAATCTTAAAAATGAGCAAAAGCACAATGAAATTAATGCTGGAATCATCTTCAAGTATCTAAAATACACTAATGACAGCAAAAAGTTTGAGTCTACAACATTTAGTTAAGGTGTGAGAGCCAAAATGAACTTTGTATTGCTTTAAATGCATTTTCAGCCCGATTGTACACTTCAGGTGAAACTGTCAAAATCTTAAAAATGAGCAAAAGCACAATGAAATTAATGCTGGAATCATCTTCAAGTTTCTAAAATACACTAATGACAGCAAAAAGTTTGAGTCTACAACATTTAGTTAAGGTGTGAGAGCCAAAATGAACTTTTTATTGCTGTAAACGCGTTTTCAGCACCTGATTGTACACTTCAGGTGAAACTTTCAAAATCTTCAAAATGAGCAAAAGCAAAATGAAATTAATGCTGGAATCATCTTCAAGTTGCTAAAATACACTAATGACAGCAAAAAGGTTGAGTCTACAACATTTAGTTAAGGTGTGAGAGCCAAAATGAACTTTGTATTGCTTTAAATGCATTTCCAGCCCAATTGTACACTTCAGGTGAAACTGTCAAAATCTTCAAAATGAGCAAAAGCACAATGCAAGTAATGCTGGAATCATCTTCAAGTTTCTAAAATACACTAATGACAGCGAAAAGTTTGAGTCTACAACATTTAGTTAAGGTGTGAGAGCCAAAATGAACTTTGTATTGCTTTAAATGCATTTTCAGCCCGATTGTACACTTCAGGTGAAACTGTCAAAATCTTCAAAATGAGCAAAAGCACAATGAAATTAATGCTGGAATCATCTTCAAGTTGCTAAAATACACTAATGACAGCAAAAAGTTTGAGTCTACAACATTTAGTTAAGGTGTGAGAGCCAAAATGAACTTTGTATTGCTTTAAATGCATTTTCAGCCCGATTATACACTTCAGGTGAAACTGTCAAAATCTTCAAAATGAGCAAAAGCACAATGAAATTAATGCTGGAATCATCTTCAAGTTGCTAAAATACACTAATGACAGCAAACAGTTTGAGTCTACGACATTTAGTTAAGGTGTGAGATCCTAAATAAACTTTGTATTGCTTTAAACGCGTTTTCAGCCCCTGATTGTATACTTCAGGTGAAACTGTCAAAATCTTCAAAATGAGCAAAAGCACAATGAAATTAATAATGGAATCATATTCAAGTTGCTAAAATACACTAATGATAGCAAAAAGTTTGAGTCTACAACATTTAGTTAAGGTGTGAGAGCCAAAATGAACTTTGTATTGCTTTAAATGCATTTTCAGCCCGATTATACACTTCAGGTGAAACTGTCAAAATCTTCAAAATGAGCAAAAGCACAATGAAATTAATGCTGGGATCATCTTCAAGTTGCTAAAATACACTAATGACAGCAAAAAGTTTGAGTCTAACACATTTAGTTAAGGTGTGAGAGCCTAAATTAACTTTTTATTGCTTTAAACGCGTTTTCAGCCCCTGATTGTATACTTCAGGTGAAATTGTCAAAATCTTCAAAATGAGCAAAAGCACAATGAAATTAATGCTGGAATCATCTTCAAGTTGCTAAAATACACTAATGACAGCAAACAGTTTGAGTCTACAACATTTAGTTAAGGTGTGAGAGCCAAAATGAACTTTGTATTGCTTTAAATGCATTTTCAGCCCGATTGTACACTTCAGGTGAAACTGTCAAAATCTTAAAAATGAGCAAAAGCACAATGAAATTAATGCTGGAATCATCTTCAAGTATCTAAAATACACTAATGACAGCAAAAAGTTTGAGTCTACAACATTTAGTTAAGGTGTGAGAGCCAAAATGAACTTTTTATTGCTGTAAATGCATTTTCAGCCCGATTGTACACTTCAGGTGAAACTGTCAAAATCTTCAAAATGAGCAAAAGCACAATGAAATTAATGCTGGAATCATCTTCAAGTTGCTAAAATACACTAATGACAGCGAAAAGTTTGAGTCTACAACATTTAGTTAAGGTGTGAGAGCCAAAATGAACTTTGTATTGCTTTAAATGCATTTTCAGCCCGATTGTACACTTCAGGTGAAACTGTCAAAATCTTCAAAATGAGCAAAAGCACAATGAAATTAATGCTGGAATCATCTTCAAGTTGCTAAAATACACTAGTGACAGCAAAAAGTTTGAGTCTACAACATTTAGTTAAGGTGTGAGAGCCAAAATGAACTTTTTATTGCTGTAAACGCATTTTCAGCACCTGATTGTACACTTCAGGTGAAACTGTCAAAATCTTCAAAATGAGCAAAAGCACAATGAAATTAATGCTGGAATCATCTTCAAGTTTCTAAAATACACTAATGACAGCAAAAAGTTTGAGTCTACGACATTTAGTTAAGGTGTGAGAGCCAAAATGAACTTTGTATTGCTTTAAACGCGTTTTCAGCCCCTGATTGTATACTTCAGGTGAAACTGTCAAAATCTTCAAAATGAGCAAAAGCACAATGAAATTAATAATGGAATCATATTCAAGTTGCTAAAATACACTAATGATAGCAAAAAGTTTGAGTCTACAACATTTAGTTAAGGTGTGAGAGCCAAAATGAACTTTGTATTGCTTTAAATGCATTATCAGCCCGATTATACACTTCAGGTGAAACTGTCAAAATCTTCAAAATGAGCAAAAGCACAATGAAATTAATGCTGGGATCATCTTCAAGTTGCTAAAATACACTAATGACAGCAAACAGTTTGAGTCTAACACATTTAGTTAAGGTGTGAGAGCCTAAATTAACTTTTTATTGCTTTAAACGCGTTTTCAGCCCCTGATTGTATACTTCAGGTGAAATTGTCAAAATCTTCAAAATGAGCAAAAGCACAATGAAATTAATGCTGGAATCATCTTCAAGTTGCTAAAATACACTAATGACAGCAAACAGTTTGAGTCTACAACATTTAGTTAAGGTGTGAGAGCCAAAATGAACTTTGTATTGCTTTAAATGCATTTTCAGCCCGATTGTACACTTGAGGTGAAACTGTCAAAATCTTAAAAATGAGCAAAAGCACAATGAAATTAATGCTGGAATCATCTTCAAGTATCTAAAATACACTAATGACAGCAAAAAGTTTGAGTCTACAACATTTAGTTAAGGTGTGAGAGCCAAAATGAACTTTTTATTGCTGTAAATGCATTTTCATCCCGATTGTACACTTCAGGTGAAACTGTCAAAATCTTCAAAATGAGCAAAAGCACAATGAAATTAATGCTGGAATCATCTTCAAGTTGCTAAAATACACTAATGACAGCAAAAAGTTTGAGTCTACAACATTTAGTTAAGGTGTGAGAGCCAAAATGAACTTTGTATTGCTTTAAATGCATTTTCAGCACGATTGTACACTTCAGGTGAAACTGTCAAAATCTTCAAAATGAGCAAAAGCACAATGAAATTAATGCTGGAATCATCTTCAAGTTGTTAAAATACACTAATGACAGCAAAAAGTTTGAGTCTACAACATTTAGTTAAGGTGTGAGAGCCAAAATTAACTTTGTATTGCTTTAAATGCATTTTCAGCCCGATTGTACACTTCAGGTGAAACTGTCAAAATCTTCAAAATGAGCAAAAGCACAATGAAATTAATGCTGGAATCATCTTCAAGTTGCTAAAATACACTAATGACAGCAAAAAGGTTGAGTCTACAACATTTAGTTAAGGTGTGAGAGCCAAAATGAACTTTGTATTGCTTTAAATGCATTTTCAGCACGATTGTACACTTCAGGTGAAACTGTCAAAATCTTCAAAATGAGCAAAAGCACAATGAAATTAATGCTGGAATCATCTTCAAGTTGCTAAAATACACTAATGACAGCAAAAAGTTTGAGTCTACAACATTTAGTTAAGGTGTGAGAGCCAAAATGAACTTTTTATTGCTGTAAACGCATTTTCAGCACCTGATTGTACACTTCAGGTGAAACTGTCAAAATCTTCAAAATGAGCAAAAGCACAATGAAATTAATGCTGGAATCATCTTCAAGTTTCTAAAATACACTAACGACAGCAAAAAGTTTGAGTCTACAACATTTAGTTAAGGTGTGAGAGCCAAAATGAACTTTGTATTGCTTTAAATGCATTTTTAGCCCCTGATTGTATACTTCAGGTGAAACTGTCAAAATCTTCAAAATGAGCAAAAGCACAATGAAATTAACAATGGAATCATATTCAAGTTGCTAAAATACACTAATGATAGCGAAAAGTTTGAGTCTACAACATTTAGTTAAGGTGTGAGAGCCAAAATGAACTTTGTATTGCTTTAAATGCATTTTCAGCCCGATTGTACACTTCAGGTGAAACTGTCAAAATCTTCAAAATGAGCAAAAGCACAATGAAATTAATGCTGGAATCATCTTCAAGTTGCTAAAATACACTAATGACAGCAAAAAGTTTGAGTCTACAACATTTAGTTAAGGTGTGAGAGCCAAAATGAACTTTGTATTGCTTTAAATGCATTTTCAGCCCGATTGTACACTTCAGGTGAAACTGTCAAAATCTTCAAAATGAGCAAAAGCACAATGAAATTAATGCTGAAATCATCTTCAAGTTGCTAAAATACACTAATGACAGCAAAAAGTTTGAGTCTACAACATTTAGTTAAGGTGTGAGAGCCAAAATGAACTTTTTATTGCTGTAAACGCATTTTCAGCACCTGATTGTACACTTCAGGTGAAACTGTCAAAATCTTCAAAATGAGCAAAAGCACAATGAAATTAATGCTGGAATCATCTTCAAGTTTCTAAAATACACTAATGACAGCAAAAAGTTTGAGTCTACAACATTTAGTTAAGGTGTGAGAGCCAAAATGAACTTTGTATTGCTTTAAATGCATTTTCAGCCCGATTATACACTTCAGGTGAAACTGTCAAAATCTTCAAAATGAGCAAAAGCACAATGAAATTAATGCTGAAATCATCTTCAAGTTGCTAAAATACACTAATGACAGCAAACAGTTTGAGTCTAACACATTTAGTTAAGGTGTGTGAACCTAAATTAACTTTTTATTGCTTTAAACGCGTTTTCAGCCCCTGATTGTATACTTCAGGTGAAATTGTCAAAATCTTCAAAATGAGCAAAAGCACAATGAAATTAATGCTGGAATCATCTTCAAGTTGCTAAAATACACTAATGACAGCAAAAAGTTTGAGTCTACAACATTTAGTTAAGGTGTGAGAGCCAAAATGATCTTTGTATTGCTTTAAATGCATTTTCAGCCCGATTGTACACTTCAGGTGAAACTGTCAAAATCTTAAAAATGAGCAAAAGCACAATAAAATTAATGCTGGAATCATCTTCAAGTATCTAAAATACACTAATGACAGCAAAAAGTTTGAGTCTACAACATTTAGTTAAGGTGTGAGAGCCAAAATGAACTTTGTATTGCTTTAAATGCATTTTCAGCCCGATTGTACACTTCAGGTGAAACTGTCAAAATCTTAAAAATGAGCAAAAGCACAATGAAATTAATGCTGGAATCATCTTCAAGTTTCTAAAATACACTAATGACAGCAAAAAGTTTGAGTCTACAACATTTAGTTAAGGTGTGAGAGCCAAAATGAACTTTTTATTGCTGTAAACGCGTTTTCAGCACCTGATTGTACACTTCAGGTGAAACTGTCAAAATCTTCAAAATGAGCAAAAGCACAATGAAATTAATGCTGGAATCATCTTCAAGTTGCTAAAATACACTAATGACAGCAAAAAGGTTGAGTCTACAACATTTAGTTAAGGTGTGAGAGCCAAAATGAACTTTGTATTGCTTTAAATGCATTTCCAGCCCAATTGTACACTTCAGGTGAAACTGTCAAAATCTTCAAAATGAGCAAAAGCACAATGCAATTAATGCTGGAATCATCTTCAAGTTGCTAAAATACACTAATGACAGCGAAAAGTTTGAGTCTACAACATTTAGTTAAGGTGTGAGAGCCAAAATGAACTTTGTATTGCTTTAAATGCATTTTCAGCCCGATTGTACACTTCAGGTGAAACTGTCAAAATCTTCAAAATGAGCAAAAGCACAATGAAATTAATGCTGGAATCATCTTCAAGTTGCTAAAATACACTAATGACAGCAAAAAGTTTGAGTCTACAACATTTAGTTAAGGTGTGAGAGCCAAAATGAACTTTGTATTGCTTTAAATGCATTTTCAGCCCGATTATACACTTCAGGTGAAACTGTCAAAATCTTCAAAATGAGCAAAAGCACAATGAAATTAATGCTGGAATCATCTTCAAGTTGCTAAAATACACTAATGACAGCAAAAAGTTTGAGTCTACAACATTTAGTTAAGGTGTGAGAGCCAAAATGAACTTTGTATTGCTTTAAATGCATTTTCAGCCCGATTGTACACTTCAGGTGAAACTGTCAAAATCTTCAAAATGAGCAAAAGCACAATGAAATTAATGCTGGAATCATCTTCAAGTTGCTAAAATACACTAATGACAGCAAAAAGTTTGAGTCTACAACATTTAGTTAAGGTGTGAGAGCCAAAATGAACTTTTTATTGCTGTAAACGCATTTTCAGCACCTGATTGTACACTTCAGGTGAAACTGTCAAAATCTTCAAAATGAGCAAAAGCACAATGAAATTAATGCTGGAATCATCTTCAAGTTTCTAAAATACACTAATGACAGCAAAAAGTTTGAGTCTACAACATTTAGTTAAGGTGTGAGAGCCAAAATGAACTTTTTATTGCTGTAAACGCATTTTCAGCACCTGATTGTACACTTCAGGTGAAACTGTCAAAATCTTCAAAATGAGCAAAAGCACAATGAAATTAATGCTGGAATCATCTTCAAGTTTCTAAAATACACTAATGACAGCAAAAAGTTTGAGTCTACAACATTTAGTTAAGGTGTGAGAGCCAAAATGAACTTTGTATTGCTTTAAATGCATTTTCAGCCCGATTATACACTTCAGGTGAAACTGTCAAAATCTTCAAAATGAGCAAAAGCACAATGAAATTAATGCTGAAATCATCTTCAAGTTGCTAAAATACACTAATGACAGCAAACAGTTTGAGTCTAACACATTTAGTTAAGGTGTGTGAACCTAAATTAACTTTTTATTGCTTTAAACGCGTTTTCAGCCCCTGATTGTATACTTCAGGTGAAATTGTCAAAATCTTCAAAATGAGCAAAAGCACAATGAAATTAATGCTGGAATCATCTTCAAGTTGCTAAAATACACTAATGACAGCAAAAAGTTTGAGTCTACAACATTTAGTTAAGGTGTGAGAGCCAAAATGATCTTTGTATTGCTTTAAATGCATTTTCAGCCCGATTGTACACTTCAGGTGAAACTGTCAAAATCTTAAAAATGAGCAAAAGCACAATAAAATTAATGCTGGAATCATCTTCAAGTATCTAAAATACACTAATGACAGCAAAAAGTTTGAGTCTACAACATTTAGTTAAGGTGTGAGAGCCAAAATGAACTTTGTATTGCTTTAAATGCATTTTCAGCCCGATTGTACACTTCAGGTGAAACTGTCAAAATCTTAAAAATGAGCAAAAGCACAATGAAATTAATGCTGGAATCATCTTCAAGTTTCTAAAATACACTAATGACAGCAAAAAGTTTGAGTCTACAACATTTAGTTAAGGTGTGAGAGCCAAAATGAACTTTTTATTGCTATAAACGCGTTTTCAGCACCTGATTGTACACTTCAGGTGAAACTGTCAAAATCTTCAAAATGAGCAAAAGCACAATGAAATTAATGCTGGAATCATCTTCAAGTTGCTAAAATACACTAATGACAGCAAAAAGGTTGAGTCTACAACATTTAGTTAAGGTGTGAGAGCCAAAATGAACTTTGTATTGCTTTAAATGCATTTCCAGCCCAATTGTACACTTCAGGTGAAACTGTCAAAATCTTCAAAATGAGCAAAAGCACAATGCAATTAATGCTGGAATCATCTTCAAGTTGCTAAAATACACTAATGACAGCGAAAAGTTTGAGTCTACAACATTTAGTTAAGGTGTGAGAGCCAAAATGAACTTTGTATTGCTTTAAATGCATTTTCAGCCCGATTGTACACTTCAGGTGAAACTGTCAAAATCTTCAAAATGAGCAAAAGCACAATGAAATTAATGCTGGAATCATCTTCAAGTTGCTAAAATACACTAATGACAGCAAAAAGTTTGAGTCTACAACATTTAGTTAAGGTGTGAGAGCCAAAATGAACTTTGTATTGCTTTAAATGCATTTTCAGCCCGATTATACACTTCAGGTGAAACTGTCAAAATCTTCAAAATGAGCAAAAGCACAATGAAATTAATGCTGGAATCATCTTCAAGTTGCTAAAATACACTAATGACAGCAAAAAGTTTGAGTCTACAACATTTAGTTAAGGTGTGAGAGCCAAAATGAACTTTGTATTGCTTTAAATGCATTTTCAGCCCGATTGTACACTTCAGGTGAAACTGTCAAAATCTTCAAAATGAGCAAAAGCACAATGAAATTAATGCTGGAATCATCTTCAAGTTGCTAAAATACACTAATGACAGCAAAAAGTTTGAGTCTACAACATTTAGTTAAGGTGTGAGAGCCAAAATGAACTTTTTATTGCTGTAAACGCATTTTCAGCACCTGATTGTACACTTCAGGTGAAACTGTCAAAATCTTCAAAATGAGCAAAAGCACAATGAAATTAATGCTGGAATCATCTTCAAGTTTCTAAAATACACTAATGACAGCAAAAAGTTTGAGTCTACAACATTTAGTTAAGGTGTGAGAGCCAAAATGAACTTTGTATTGCTTTAAATGCATTTTTAGCCCCTGATTGTATACTTCAGGTGAAACTGTCAAAATCTTCAAAATGAGCAAAAGCACAATGAAATTAATAATGGAATCATATTCAAGTTGCTAAAATACACTAATGATAGCAAAAAGTTTGAGTCTACAACATTTAGTTAAGGTGTGAGAGCCAAAATGAACTTTGTATTGCTTTAAATGCATTTTCAGCCCGATTATACACTTCAGGTGAAACTGTCAAAATCTTCAAAATGAGCAAAAGCACAATGAAATTAATGCTGGAATCATCTTCAAGTTGCTAAAATACACTAATGACAGCAAACAGTTTGAGTCTAACACATTTAGTTAAGGTGTGAGAGCCTAAATTAACTTTTTATTGCTTTAAACGCGTTTTCAGCCCCTGATTGTATACTTCAGGTGAAATTGTCAAAATCTTCAAAATGAGCAAAAGCACAATGAAATTAATGCTGGAATCATCTTCAAGTTGCTAAAATACACTAATGACAGCAAAAAGTTTGAGTCTACAACATTTAGTTAAGGTGTGAGAGCCAAAATGAACTTTGTATTGCTTTAAATGCATTTTCAGCCCGATTGTACACTTCAGGTGAAACTGTCAAAATCTTAAAAATGAGCAAAAGCACAATGAAATTAATGCTGGAATCATCTTCAAGTATCTAAAATACACTAATGACAGCAAAAAGTTTGAGTCTACAACATTTAGTTAAGGTGTGAGAGCCAAAATGAACTTTGTATTGCTTTAAATGCATTTTCAGCCCGATTGTACACTTCAGGTGAAACTGTCAAAATCTTAAAAATGAGCAAAAGCACAATGAAATTAATGCTGGAATCATCTTCAAGTTTCTAAAATACACTAATGACAGCAAAAAGTTTGAGTCTACAACATTTAGTTAAGGTGTGAGAGCCAAAATGAACTTTTTATTGCTGTAAACGCGTTTTCAGCACCTGATTGTACACTTCAGGTGAAACTGTCAAAATCTTCAAAATGAGCAAAAGCACAATGAAATTAATGCTGGAATCATCTTCAAGTTGCTAAAATACACTAATGACAGCAAAAAGGTTGAGTCTACAACATTTAGTTAAGGTGTGAGAGCCAAAATGAACTTTGTATTGCTTTAAATGCATTTCCAGCCCAATTGTACACTTCAGGTGAAACTGTCAAAATCTTCAAAATGAGCAAAAGCACAATGCAAGTAATGCTGGAATCATCTTCAAGTTTCTAAAATACACTAATGACAGCGAAAAGTTTGAGTCTACAACATTTAGTTAAGGTGTGAGAGCCAAAATGAACTTTGTATTGCTTTAAATGCATTTTCAGCCCGATTGTACACTTCAGGTGAAACTGTCAAAATCTTCAAAATGAGCAAAAGCACAATGAAATTAATGCTGGAATCATCTTCAAGTTGCTAAAATACACTAATGACAGCAAAAAGTTTGAGTCTACAACATTTAGTTAAGGTGTGAGAGCCAAAATGAACTTTGTATTGCTTTAAATGCATTTTCAGCCCGATTATACACTTCAGGTGAAACTGTCAAAATCTTCAAAATGAGCAAAAGCACAATGAAATTAATGCTGGAATCATCTTCAAGTTGCTAAAATACACTAATGACAGCAAACAGTTTGAGTCTACGACATTTAGTTAAGGTGTGAGAGCCTAAATAAACTTTGTATTGCTTTAAACGCGTTTTCAGCCCCTGATTGTATACTTCAGGTGAAACTGTCAAAATCTTCAAAATGAGCAAAAGCACAATGAAATTAATAATGGAATCATATTCAAGTTGCTAAAATACACTAATGATAGCAAAAAGTTTGAGTCTACAACATTTAGTTAAGGTGTGAGAGCCAAAATGAACTTTGTATTGCTTTAAATGCATTTTCATCCCGATTATACACTTCAGGTGAAACTGTCAAAATCTTCAAAATGAGCAAAAGCACAATGAAATTAATGCTGGGATCATCTTCAAGTTGCTAAAATACACTAATGACAGCAAAAAGTTTGAGTCTAACACATTTAGTTAAGGTGTGAGAGCCTAAATTAACTTTTTATTGCTTTAAACGCGTTTTCAGCCCCTGATTGTATACTTCAGGTGAAATTGTCAAAATCTTCAAAATGAGCAAAAGCACAATGAAATTAATGCTGGAATCATCTTCAAGTTGCTAAAATACACTAATGACAGCAAACAGTTTGAGTCTACAACATTTAGTTAAGGTGTGAGAGCCAAAATGAACTTTGTATTGCTTTAAATGCATTTTCAGCCCGATTGTACACTTCAGGTGAAACTGTCAAAATCTTAAAAATGAGCAAAAGCACAATGAAATTAATGCTGGAATCATCTTCAAGTATCTAAAATACACTAATGACAGCAAAAAGTTTGAGTCTACAACATTTAGTTAAGGTGTGAGAGCCTAAATTAACTTTTTATTGCTTTAAACGCGTTTTCAGCCCCTGATTGTATACTTCAGGTGAAATTGTCAAAATCTTCAAAATGAGCAAAAGCACAATGAAATTAATGCTGGAATCATCTTCAAGTTGCTAAAATACACTAATGACAGCAAAAAGTTTGAGTCTACAACATTTAGTTAAGGTGTGAGAGCCAAAATGAACTTTGTATTGCTTTAAATGCATTTTCAGCCCGATTGTACACTTCAGGTGAAACTGTCAAAATCTTAAAAATGAGCAAAAGCACAATGAAATTAATGCTGGAATCATCTTCAAGTATCTAAAATACACTAATGACAGCAAAAAGTTTGAGTCTACAACATTTAGTTAAGGTGTGAGAGCCAAAATGAACTTTGTATTGCTTTAAATGCATTTTCAGCCCGATTGTACACTTCAGGTGAAACTGTCAAAATCTTAAAAATGAGCAAAAGCACAATGAAATTAATGCTGGAATCATCTTCAAGTTTCTAAAATACACTAATGACAGCAAAAAGTTTGAGTCTACAACATTTAGTTAAGGTGTGAGAGCCAAAATGAACTTTTTATTGCTGTAAACGCGTTTTCAGCACCTGATTGTACACTTCAGGTGAAACTGTCAAAATCTTCAAAATGAGCAAAAGCACAATGAAATTAATGCTGGAATCATCTTCAAGTTGCTAAAATACACTAATGACAGCAAAAAGGTTGAGTCTACAACATTTAGTTAAGGTGTGAGAGCCAAAATGAACTTTGTATTGCTTTAAATGCATTTCCAGCCCAATTGTACACTTCAGGTGAAACTGTCAAAATCTTCAAAATGAGCAAAAGCACAATGCAAGTAATGCTGGAATCATCTTCAAGTTTCTAAAATACACTAATGACAGCGAAAAGTTTGAGTCTACAACATTTAGTTAAGGTGTGAGAGCCAAAATGAACTTTGTATTGCTTTAAATGCATTTTCAGCCCGATTGTACACTTCAGGTGAAACTGTCAAAATCTTCAAAATGAGCAAAAGCACAATGAAATTAATGCTGGAATCATCTTCAAGTTGCTAAAATACACTAATGACAGCAAAAAGTTTGAGTCTACAACATTTAGTTAAGGTGTGAGAGCCAAAATGAACTTTGTATTGCTTTAAATGCATTTTCAGCCCGATTATACACTTCAGGTGAAACTGTCAAAATCTTCAAAATGAGCAAAAGCACAATGAAATTAATGCTGGAATCATCTTCAAGTTGCTAAAATACACTAATGACAGCAAACAGTTTGAGTCTACGACATTTAGTTAAGGTGTGAGAGCCTAAATAAACTTTGTATTGCTTTAAACGCGTTTTCAGCCCCTGATTGTATACTTCAGGTGAAACTGTCAAAATCTTCAAAATGAGCAAAAGCACAATGAAATTAATAATGGAATCATATTCAAGTTGCTAAAATACACTAATGATAGCAAAAAGTTTGAGTCTACAACATTTAGTTAAGGTGTGAGAGCCAAAATGAACTTTGTATTGCTTTAAATGCATTTTCAGCCCGATTATACACTTCAGGTGAAACTGTCAAAATCTTCAAAATGAGCAAAAGCACAATGAAATTAATGCTGGGATCATCTTCAAGTTGCTAAAATACACTAATGACAGCAAAAAGTTTGAGTCTAACACATTTAGTTAAGGTGTGAGAGCCTAAATTAACTTTTTATTGCTTTAAACGCGTTTTCAGCCCCTGATTGTATACTTCAGGTGAAATTGTCAAAATCTTCAAAATGAGCAAAAGCACAATGAAATTAATGCTGGAATCATCTTCAAGTTGCTAAAATACACTAATGACAGCAAACAGTTTGAGTCTACAACATTTAGTTAAGGTGTGAGAGCCAAAATGAACTTTGTATTGCTTTAAATGCATTTTCAGCCCGATTGTACACTTCAGGTGAAACTGTCAAAATCTTAAAAATGAGCAAAAGCACAATGAAATTAATGCTGGAATCATCTTCAAGTATCTAAAATACACTAATGACAGCAAAAAGTTTGAGTCTACAACATTTAGTTAAGGTGTGAGAGCCAAAATGAACTTTTTATTGCTGTAAATGCATTTTTCACCCGATTGTACACTTCAGGTGAAACTGTCAAAATCTTCAAAATGAGCAAAAGCACAATGAAATTAATGCTGGAATCATCTTCAAGTTGCTAAAATACACTAATGACAGCGAAAAGTTTGAGTCTACAACATTTAGTTAAGGTGTGAGAGCCAAAATGAACTTTGTATTGCTTTAAATGCATTTTCAGCCCGATTGTACACTTCAGGTGAAACTGTCAAAATCTTCAAAATGAGCAAAAGCACAATGAAATTAATGCTGGAATCATCTTCAAGTTTCTAAAATACACTAATGACAGCAAAAAGTTTGAGTCTACGACATTTAGTTAAGGTGTGAGAGCCTAAATAAACTTTGTATTGCTTTAAACGCGTTTTCAGCCCCTGATTGTATACTTCAGGTGAAACTGTCAAAATCTTCAAAATGAGCAAAAGCACAATGAAATTAATAATGGAATCATATTCAAGTTGCTAAAATACACTAATGATAGCAAAAAGTTTGAGTCTACAACATTTAGTTAAGGTGTGAGAGCCAAAATGAACTTTGTATTGCTTTAAATGCATTTTCAGCCCGATTATACACTTCAGGTGAAACTGTCAAAATCTTCAAAATGAGCAAAAGCACAATGAAATTAATGCTGGGATCATCTTCAAGTTGCTAAAATACACTAATGACAGCAAACAGTTTGAGTCTAACACATTTAGTTAAGGTGTGAGAGCCTAAATTAACTTTTTATTGCTTTAAACGCGTTTTCAGCCCCTGATTGTATACTTCAGGTGAAATTGTCAAAATCTTCAAAATGAGCAAAAGCACAATGAAATTAATGCTGGAATCATCTTCAAGTTGCTAAAATACACTAATGACAGCAAACAGTTTGAGTCTACAACATTTAGTTAAGGTGTGAGAGCCAAAATGAACTTTGTATTGCTTTAAATGCATTTTCAGCCCGATTGTACACTTGAGGTGAAACTGTCAAAATCTTAAAAATGAGCAAAAGCACAATGAAATTAATGCTGGAATCATCTTCAAGTATCTAAAATACACTAATGACAGCAAAAAGTTTGAGTCTACAACATTTAGTTAAGGTGTGAGAGCCAAAATGAACTTTTTATTGCTGTAAATGCATTTTCATCCCGATTGTACACTTCAGGTGAAACTGTCAAAATCTTCAAAATGAGCAAAAGCACAATGAAATTAATGCTGGAATCATCTTCAAGTTGCTAAAATACACTAATGACAGCAAAAAGTTTGAGTCTACAACATTTAGTTAAGGTGTGAGAGCCAAAATGAACTTTGTATTGCTTTAAATGCATTTTCAGCACGATTGTACACTTCAGGTGAAACTGTCAAAATCTTCAAAATGAGCAAAAGCACAATGAAATTAATGCTGGAATCATCTTCAAGTTGTTAAAATACACTAATGACAGCAAAAAGTTTGAGTCTACAACATTTAGTTAAGGTGTGAGAGCCAAAATGAACTTTGTATTGCTTTAAATGCATTTTCAGCCCGATTGTACACTTCAGGTGAAACTGTCAAAATCTTCAAAATGAGCAAAAGCACAATGAAATTAATGCTGGAATCATCTTCAAGTTGCTAAAATACACTAATGACAGCAAAAAGTTTCAGTCTACAACATTTAGTTAAGGTGTGAGAGCCAAAATGAACTTTTTATTGCTGTAAACGCATTTTCAGCACATGATTGTACACTTCAGGTGAAACTGTCAAAATCTTCAAAATGAGCAAAAGCACAATGAAATTAATGCTGGAATCATCTTCAAGTTTCTAAAATACACTAATGACAGCAAAAAGTTTGAGTCTACAACATTTAGTTAAGGTGTGAGAGCCAAAATGAACTTTGTATTGCTTTAAATGCATTTTTAGCCCCTGATTGTATACTTCAGGTGAAACTGTCAAAATCTTCAAAATGAGCAAAAACACAATGAAATTAATGTTGGACTCATCTTCAAGTTGCTAAAATACACTAATGACAGCAAAAATTTTGAGTCTACAACATTTAGTTAAGGTGTGAGAGCCAAAATGAACTTTGTATTGCTTTAAATGCATTTTCAGCCCGATTATACACTTAAGGTGAAACTGTCAAAATCTTCAAAATGAGCAAAAGCACAATGAAATTAATGCTGGAATCATCTTCATGTTGCTAAAATACACTAATGACAGCAAACAGTTTGAGTCTACAACATTTAGTTAAGGTGTGAGAGCCTAAATGAACTTTGTATTGCTTTAAACGCGTTTTCAGCCCCTGATTGTATCCTTCAGGTGAAACTGTCAAAATCTTCAAAATGAGCAAAAGCACAATGAAATTAATGCTGGAATCATCTTCAAGTTGCTAAAATACACTAATGACAGCAAAAAGTTTGAGTCTACAACATTTAGTTAAGGTGTGAGAGCCAAAACAAACTTTGTATTGCTTTTAATGCATTTTCAGCCCGATTATACACTTAAGGTGAAACTGTCAAAATCTTCATAATGAGCAAAAGCACAATGAAATTAATGCTAGAATTATCTTCAAGTTGCTAAAATACACTAATGACAGCAAAAAGTTTGAGTCTACAACATTTAGTTAAGGTGTGAGAGCCAAAATGAACTTTGTATTGCTTTAAATGCATTTTCAGCCCGATTGTACACTTCAGGTGAAACTGTCAAAATCTTAAAAATGAGCAAAAGCACAATGAAATTAATGCTGGAATCATCTTCAAGTTTCTAAAATACACTAATGACAGCAAAAAGTTTGAGTCTACAACATTTAGTTAAGGTGTGAGAGCCAAAATGAACTTTTTATTGCTGTAAACGCGTTTTCAGCACCTGATTGTACACTTCAGGTGAAACTGTCAAAATCTTCAAAATGAGCAAAAGCACAATGAAATTAATGCTGGAATCATCTTCAAGTTGCTAAAATACACTAATGACAGCAAAAAGGTTGAGTCTACAACATTTAGTTAAGGTGTGAGAGCCAAAATGAACTTTGTATTGCTTTAAATGCATTTCCAGCCCAATTGTACACTTCAGGTGAAACTGTCAAAATCTTCAAAATGAGCAAAAGCACATTGAAATTAATGTTGGACTCATCTTCAAGTTGCTAAAATACACTAATGACAGGAAAAAGTTTGAGTCTACAACATTTAGTTAAGGTGTGAGAGCCAAAATGAACTTTGTATTGCTTTAAATGCATTTTCAGCCCGATTATACACTTAAGGTGAAACTGTCAAAATCTTCAAAATGAGCAAAAGCACAATGAAATTAATGCTGGAATCATCTTCATGTTGCTAAAATACACTAATGACAGCAAACAGTTTGAGTCTACAACATTTAGTTAAGGTGTGAGAGCCAAAATGAACTTTGTATTGCTTTAAATGCATTTTCAGCCCGATTATACACTTCAGGTGAAACTGTCAAAATCTTCAAAATGAGCAAAAGCACAATGAAATTAATGCTGGAATCATCTTCAAGTTGCTAAAATACACTAATGACAGCAAACAGTTTGAGTCTACGACATTTAGTTAAGGTGTGAGAGCCTAAATAAACTTTGTATTGCTTTAAACGCGTTTTCAGCCCCTGATTGTATACTTCAGGTGAAACTGTCAAAATCTTCAAAATGAGCAAAAGCACAATGAAATTAATAATGGAATCATATTCAAGTTGCTAAAATACACTAATGATAGCAAAAAGTTTGAGTCTACAACATTTAGTTAAGGTGTGAGAGCCAAAATGAACTTTGTATTGCTTTAAATGCATTTTCATCCCGATTATACACTTCAGGTGAAACTGTCAAAATCTTCAAAATGAGCAAAAGCACAATGAAATTAATGCTGGGATCATCTTCAAGTTGCTAAAATACACTAATGACAGCAAAAAGTTTGAGTCTAACACATTTAGTTAAGGTGTGAGAGCCTAAATTAACTTTTTATTGCTTTAAACGCGTTTTCAGCCCCTGATTGTATACTTCAGGTGAAATTGTCAAAATCTTCAAAATGAGCAAAAGCACAATGAAATTAATGCTGGAATCATCTTCAAGTTGCTAAAATACACTAATGACAGCAAACAGTTTGAGTCTACAACATTTAGTTAAGGTGTGAGAGCCAAAATGAACTTTGTATTGCTTTAAATGCATTTTCAGCCCGATTGTACACTTCAGGTGAAACTGTCAAAATCTTAAAAATGAGCAAAAGCACAATGAAATTAATGCTGGAATCATCTTCAAGTATCTAAAATACACTAATGACAGCAAAAAGTTTGAGTCTACGACATTTAGTTAAGGTGTGAGAGCCTAAATAAACTTTGTATTGCTTTAAACGCGTTTTCAGCCCCTGATTGTATACTTCAGGTGAAACTGTCAAAATCTTCAAAATGAGCAAAAGCACAATGAAATTAATAATGGAATCATATTCAAGTTGCTAAAATACACTAATGATAGCAAAAAGTTTGAGTCTACAACATTTAGTTAAGGTGTGAGAGCCAAAATGAACTTTGTATTGCTTTAAATGCATTTTCATCCCGATTATACACTTCAGGTGAAACTGTCAAAATCTTCAAAATGAGCAAAAGCACAATGAAATTAATGCTGGGATCATCTTCAAGTTGCTAAAATACACTAATGACAGCAAAAAGTTTGAGTCTAACACATTTAGTTAAGGTGTGAGAGCCTAAATTAACTTTTTATTGCTTTAAACGCGTTTTCAGCCCCTGATTGTATACTTCAGGTGAAATTGTCAAAATCTTCAAAATGAGCAAAAGCACAATGAAATTAATGCTGGAATCATCTTCAAGTTGCTAAAATACACTAATGACAGCAAACAGTTTGAGTCTACAACATTTAGTTAAGGTGTGAGAGCCAAAATGAACTTTGTATTGCTTTAAATGCATTTTCAGCCCGATTGTACACTTCAGGTGAAACTGTCAAAATCTTAAAAATGAGCAAAAGCACAATGAAATTAATGCTGGAATCATCTTCAAGTATCTAAAATACACTAATGACAGCAAAAAGTTTGAGTCTACAACATTTAGTTAAGGTGTGAGAGCCAAAATGAACTTTGTATTGCTTTAAATGCATTTTTAGCCCCTGATTGTATACTTCAGGTGAAACTGTCAAAATCTTCAAAATGAGCAAAAGCACAATGAAATTAATAATGGAATCATATTCAAGTTGCTAAAATACACTAATGATAGCAAAAAGTTTGAATCTACAACATTTAGTTAAGGTGTGAGAGCCAAAATGAACTTTGTATTGCTTTAAATGCATTTTCAGCCCGATTATACACTTCAGGTGAAACTGTCAAAATCTTCAAAATGAGCAAAAGCACAATGAAATTAATGCTGGAATCATCTTCAAGTTGCTAAAATACACTAATGACAGCAAACAGTTTGAGTCTAACACATTTAGTTAAGGTGTGAGAGCCTAAATTAACTTTTTATTGCTTTAAACGCGTTTTCAGCCCCTGATTGTATACTTCAGGTGAAATTGTCAAAATCTTCAAAATGAGCAAAAGCACAATGAAATTAATGCTGGAATCATCTTCAAGTTGCTAAAATACACTAATGACAGCAAAAAGTTTGAGTCTACAACATTTAGTTAAGGTGTGAGAGCCAAAATGAACTTTGTATTGCTTTAAATGCATTTTCAGCCCGATTGTACACTTCAGGTGAAACTGTCAAAATCTTAAAAATGAGCAAAAGCACAATGAAATTAATGCTGGAATCATCTTCAAGTATCTAAAATACACTAATGACAGCAAAAAGTTTGAGTCTACAACATTTAGTTAAGGTGTGAGAGCCAAAATGAACTTTGTATTGCTTTAAATGCATTTTCAGCCCGATTGTACACTTCAGGTGAAACTGTCAAAATCTTAAAAATGAGCAAAAGCACAATGAAATTAATGCTGGAATCATCTTCAAGTTTCTAAAATACACTAATGACAGCAAAAAGTTTGAGTCTACAACATTTAGTTAAGGTGTGAGAGCCAAAATGAACTTTTTATTGCTGTAAACGCGTTTTCAGCACCTGATTGTACACTTCAGGTGAAACTTTCAAAATCTTCAAAATGAGCAAAAGCAAAATGAAATTAATGCTGGAATCATCTTCAAGTTGCTAAAATACACTAATGACAGCAAAAAGGTTGAGTCTACAACATTTACTTAAGGTGTGAGAGCCAAAATGAACTTTGTATTGCTTTAAATGCATTTCCAGCCCAATTGTACACTTCAGGTGAAACTGTCAAAATCTTCAAAATGAGCAAAAGCACAATGCAAGTAATGCTGGAATCATCTTCAAGTTTCTAAAATACACTAATGACAGCGAAAAGTTTGAGTCTACAACATTTAGTTAAGGTGTGAGAGCCAAAATGAACTTTGTATTGCTTTAAATGCATTTTCAGCCCGATTGTACACTTCAGGTGAAACTGTCAAAATCTTCAAAATGAGCAAAAGCACAATGAAATTAATGCTGGAATCATCTTCAAGTTGCTAAAATACACTAATGACAGCAAAAAGTTTGAGTCTACAACATTTAGTTAAGGTGTGAGAGCCAAAATGAACTTTGTATTGCTTTAAATGCATTTTCAGCCCGATTATACACTTCAGGTGAAACTGTCAAAATCTTCAAAATGAGCAAAAGCACAATGAAATTAATGCTGGAATCATCTTCAAGTTGCTAAAATACACTAATGACAGCAAACAGTTTGAGTCTACGACATTTAGTTAAGGTGTGAGATCCTAAATAAACTTTGTATTGCTTTAAACGCGTTTTCAGCCCCTGATTGTATACTTCAGGTGAAACTGTCAAAATCTTCAAAATGAGCAAGAGCACAATGAAATTAATAATGGAATCATATTCAAGTTGCTAAAATACACTAATGATAGCAAAAAGTTTGAGTCTACAACATTTAGTTAAGGTGTGAGAGCCAAAATGAACTTTGTATTGCTTTAAATGCATTTTCAGCCCGATTATACACTTCAGGTGAAACTGTCAAAATCTTCAAAATGAGCAAAAGCACAATGAAATTAATGCTGGGATCATCTTCAAGTTGCTAAAATACACTAATGACAGCAAAAAGTTTGAGTCTAACACATTTAGTTAAGGTGTGAGAGCCTAAATTAACTTTTTATTGCTTTAAACGCGTTTTCAGCCCCTGATTGTATACTTCAGGTGAAATTGTCAAAATCTTCAAAATGAGCAAAAGCACAATGAAATTAATGCTGGAATCATCTTCAAGTTGCTAAAATACACTAATGACAGCAAACAGTTTGAGTCTACAACATTTAGTTAAGGTGTGAGAGCCAAAATGAACTTTGTATTGCTTTAAATGCATTTTCAGCCCGATTGTACACTTCAGGTGAAACTGTCAAAATCTTAAAAATGAGCAAAAGCACAATGAAATTAATGCTGGAATCATCTTCAAGTATCTAAAATACACTAATGACAGCAAAAAGTTTGAGTCTACAACATTTAGTTAAGGTGTGAGAGCCAAAATGAACTTTTTATTGCTGTAAATGCATTTTCAGCCCGATTGTACACTTCAGGTGAAACTGTCAAAATCTTCAAAATGAGCAAAAGCACAATGAAATTAATGCTGGAATCATCTTCAAGTTGCTAAAATACACTAATGACAGCGAAAAGTTTGAGTCTACAACATTTAGTTAAGGTGTGAGAGCCAAAATGAACTTTGTATTGCTTTAAATGCATTTTCAGCCCGATTGTACACTTCAGGTGAAACTGTCAAAATCTTCAAAATGAGCAAAAGCACAATGAAATTAATGCTGGAATCATCTTCAAGTTGCTAAAATACACTAGTGACAGCAAAAAGTTTGAGTCTACAACATTTAGTTAAGGTGTGAGAGCCAAAATGAACTTTTTATTGCTGTAAACGCATTTTCAGCACCTGATTGTACACTTCAGGTGAAACTGTCAAAATCTTCAAAATGAGCAAAAGCACAATGAAATTAATGCTGGAATCATCTTCAAGTTTCTAAAATACACTAATGACAGCAAAAAGTTTGAGTCTACGACATTTAGTTAAGGTGTGAGAGCCAAAATGAACTTTGTATTGCTTTAAACGCGTTTTCAGCCCCTGATTGTATACTTCAGGTGAAACTGTCAAAATCTTCAAAATGAGCAAAAGCACAATGAAATTAATAATGGAATCATATTCAAGTTGCTAAAATACACTAATGATAGCAAAAAGTTTGAGTCTACAACATTTAGTTAAGGTGTGAGAGCCAAAATGAACTTTGTATTGCTTTAAATGCATTATCAGCCCGATTATACACTTCAGGTGAAACTGTCAAAATCTTCAAAATGAGCAAAAGCACAATGAAATTAATGCTGGGATCATCTTCAAGTTGCTAAAATACACTAATGACAGCAAACAGTTTGAGTCTAACACATTTAGTTAAGGTGTGAGAGCCTAAATTAACTTTTTATTGCTTTAAACGCGTTTTCAGCCCCTGATTGTATACTTCAGGTGAAATTGTCAAAATCTTCAAAATGAGCAAAAGCACAATGAAATTAATGCTGGAATCATCTTCAAGTTGCTAAAATACACTAATGACAGCAAACAGTTTGAGTCTACAACATTTAGTTAAGGTGTGAGAGCCAAAATGAACTTTGTATTGCTTTAAATGCATTTTCAGCCCGATTGTACACTTGAGGTGAAACTGTCAAAATCTTAAAAATGAGCAAAAGCACAATGAAATTAATGCTGGAATCATCTTCAAGTATCTAAAATACACTAATGACAGCAAAAAGTTTGAGTCTACAACATTTAGTTAAGGTGTGAGAGCCAAAATGAACTTTTTATTGCTGTAAATGCATTTTCATCCCGATTGTACACTTCAGGTGAAACTGTCAAAATCTTCAAAATGAGCAAAAGCACAATGAAATTAATGCTGGAATCATCTTCAAGTTGCTAAAATACACTAATGACAGCAAAAAGTTTGAGTCTACAACATTTAGTTAAGGTGTGAGAGCCAAAATGAACTTTGTATTGCTTTAAATGCATTTTCAGCACGATTGTACACTTCAGGTGAAACTGTCAAAATCTTCAAAATGAGCAAAAGCACAATGAAATTAATGCTGGAATCATCTTCAAGTTGTTAAAATACACTAATGACAGCAAAAAGTTTGAGTCTACAACATTTAGTTAAGGTGTGAGAGCCAAAATTAACTTTGTATTGCTTTAAATGCATTTTCAGCCCGATTGTACACTTCAGGTGAAACTGTCAAAATCTTCAAAATGAGCAAAAGCACAATGAAATTAATGCTGGAATCATCTTCAAGTTGCTAAAATACACTAATGACAGCAAAAAGGTTGAGTCTACAACATTTAGTTAAGGTGTGAGAGCCAAAATGAACTTTGTATTGCTTTAAATGCATTTTCAGCACGATTGTACACTTCAGGTGAAACTGTCAAAATCTTCAAAATGAGCAAAAGCACAATGAAATTAATGCTGGAATCATCTTCAAGTTGCTAAAATACACTAATGACAGCAAAAAGTTTGAGTCTACAACATTTAGTTAAGGTGTGAGAGCCAAAATGAACTTTTTATTGCTGTAAACGCATTTTCAGCACCTGATTGTACACTTCAGGTGAAACTGTCAAAATCTTCAAAATGAGCAAAAGCACAATGAAATTAATGCTGGAATCATCTTCAAGTTTCTAAAATACACTAACGACAGCAAAAAGTTTGAGTCTACAACATTTAGTTAAGGTGTGAGAGCCAAAATGAACTTTGTATTGCTTTAAATGCATTTTTAGCCCCTGATTGTATACTTCAGGTGAAACTGTCAAAATCTTCAAAATGAGCAAAAGCACAATGAAATTAACAATGGAATCATATTCAAGTTGCTAAAATACACTAATGATAGCGAAAAGTTTGAGTCTACAACATTTAGTTAAGGTGTGAGAGCCAAAATGAACTTTGTATTGCTTTAAATGCATTTTCAGCCCGATTGTACACTTCAGGTGAAACTGTCAAAATCTTCAAAATGAGCAAAAGCACAATGAAATTAATGCTGGAATCATCTTCAAGTTGCTAAAATACACTAATGACAGCAAAAAGTTTGAGTCTACAACATTTAGTTAAGGTGTGAGAGCCAAAATGAACTTTGTATTGCTTTAAATGCATTTTCAGCCCGATTGTACACTTCAGGTGAAACTGTCAAAATCTTCAAAATGAGCAAAAGCACAATGAAATTAATGCTGAAATCATCTTCAAGTTGCTAAAATACACTAATGACAGCAAAAAGTTTGAGTCTACAACATTTAGTTAAGGTGTGAGAGCCAAAATGAACTTTTTATTGCTGTAAACGCATTTTCAGCACCTGATTGTACACTTCAGGTGAAACTGTCAAAATCTTCAAAATGAGCAAAAGCACAATGAAATTAATGCTGGAATCATCTTCAAGTTTCTAAAATACACTAATGACAGCAAAAAGTTTGAGTCTACAACATTTAGTTAAGGTGTGAGAGCCAAAATGAACTTTGTATTGCTTTAAATGCATTTTCAGCCCGATTATACACTTCAGGTGAAACTGTCAAAATCTTCAAAATGAGCAAAAGCACAATGAAATTAATGCTGAAATCATCTTCAAGTTGCTAAAATACACTAATGACAGCAAACAGTTTGAGTCTAACACATTTAGTTAAGGTGTGTGAACCTAAATTAACTTTTTATTGCTTTAAACGCGTTTTCAGCCCCTGATTGTATACTTCAGGTGAAATTGTCAAAATCTTCAAAATGAGCAAAAGCACAATGAAATTAATGCTGGAATCATCTTCAAGTTGCTAAAATACACTAATGACAGCAAAAAGTTTGAGTCTACAACATTTAGTTAAGGTGTGAGAGCCAAAATGATCTTTGTATTGCTTTAAATGCATTTTCAGCCCGATTGTACACTTCAGGTGAAACTGTCAAAATCTTAAAAATGAGCAAAAGCACAATAAAATTAATGCTGGAATCATCTTCAAGTATCTAAAATACACTAATGACAGCAAAAAGTTTGAGTCTACAACATTTAGTTAAGGTGTGAGAGCCAAAATGAACTTTGTATTGCTTTAAATGCATTTTCAGCCCGATTGTACACTTCAGGTGAAACTGTCAAAATCTTAAAAATGAGCAAAAGCACAATGAAATTAATGCTGGAATCATCTTCAAGTTTCTAAAATACACTAATGACAGCAAAAAGTTTGAGTCTACAACATTTAGTTAAGGTGTGAGAGCCAAAATGAACTTTTTATTGCTGTAAACGCGTTTTCAGCACCTGATTGTACACTTCAGGTGAAACTGTCAAAATCTTCAAAATGAGCAAAAGCACAATGAAATTAATGCTGGAATCATCTTCAAGTTGCTAAAATACACTAATGACAGCAAAAAGGTTGAGTCTACAACATTTAGTTAAGGTGTGAGAGCCAAAATGAACTTTGTATTGCTTTAAATGCATTTCCAGCCCAATTGTACACTTCAGGTGAAACTGTCAAAATCTTCAAAATGAGCAAAAGCACAATGCAATTAATGCTGGAATCATCTTCAAGTTGCTAAAATACACTAATGACAGCGAAAAGTTTGAGTCTACAACATTTAGTTAAGGTGTGAGAGCCAAAATGAACTTTGTATTGCTTTAAATGCATTTTCAGCCCGATTGTACACTTCAGGTGAAACTGTCAAAATCTTCAAAATGAGCAAAAGCACAATGAAATTAATGCTGGAATCATCTTCAAGTTGCTAAAATACACTAATGACAGCAAAAAGTTTGAGTCTACAACATTTAGTTAAGGTGTGAGAGCCAAAATGAACTTTGTATTGCTTTAAATGCATTTTCAGCCCGATTATACACTTCAGGTGAAACTGTCAAAATCTTCAAAATGAGCAAAAGCACAATGAAATTAATGCTGGAATCATCTTCAAGTTGCTAAAATACACTAATGACAGCAAAAAGTTTGAGTCTACAACATTTAGTTAAGGTGTGAGAGCCAAAATGAACTTTGTATTGCTTTAAATGCATTTTCAGCCCGATTGTACACTTCAGGTGAAACTGTCAAAATCTTCAAAATGAGCAAAAGCACAATGAAATTAATGCTGGAATCATCTTCAAGTTGCTAAAATACACTAATGACAGCAAAAAGTTTGAGTCTACAACATTTAGTTAAGGTGTGAGAGCCAAAATGAACTTTTTATTGCTGTAAACGCATTTTCAGCACCTGATTGTACACTTCAGGTGAAACTGTCAAAATCTTCAAAATGAGCAAAAGCACAATGAAATTAATGCTGGAATCATCTTCAAGTTTCTAAAATACACTAATGACAGCAAAAAGTTTGAGTCTACAACATTTAGTTAAGGTGTGAGAGCCAAAATGAACTTTTTATTGCTGTAAACGCATTTTCAGCACCTGATTGTACACTTCAGGTGAAACTGTCAAAATCTTCAAAATGAGCAAAAGCACAATGAAATTAATGCTGGAATCATCTTCAAGTTTCTAAAATACACTAATGACAGCAAAAAGTTTGAGTCTACAACATTTAGTTAAGGTGTGAGAGCCAAAATGAACTTTGTATTGCTTTAAATGCATTTTCAGCCCGATTATACACTTCAGGTGAAACTGTCAAAATCTTCAAAATGAGCAAAAGCACAATGAAATTAATGCTGAAATCATCTTCAAGTTGCTAAAATACACTAATGACAGCAAACAGTTTGAGTCTAACACATTTAGTTAAGGTGTGTGAACCTAAATTAACTTTTTATTGCTTTAAACGCGTTTTCAGCCCCTGATTGTATACTTCAGGTGAAATTGTCAAAATCTTCAAAATGAGCAAAAGCACAATGAAATTAATGCTGGAATCATCTTCAAGTTGCTAAAATACACTAATGACAGCAAAAAGTTTGAGTCTACAACATTTAGTTAAGGTGTGAGAGCCAAAATGATCTTTGTATTGCTTTAAATGCATTTTCAGCCCGATTGTACACTTCAGGTGAAACTGTCAAAATCTTAAAAATGAGCAAAAGCACAATAAAATTAATGCTGGAATCATCTTCAAGTATCTAAAATACACTAATGACAGCAAAAAGTTTGAGTCTACAACATTTAGTTAAGGTGTGAGAGCCAAAATGAACTTTGTATTGCTTTAAATGCATTTTCAGCCCGATTGTACACTTCAGGTGAAACTGTCAAAATCTTAAAAATGAGCAAAAGCACAATGAAATTAATGCTGGAATCATCTTCAAGTTTCTAAAATACACTAATGACAGCAAAAAGTTTGAGTCTACAACATTTAGTTAAGGTGTGAGAGCCAAAATGAACTTTTTATTGCTGTAAACGCGTTTTCAGCACCTGATTGTACACTTCAGGTGAAACTGTCAAAATCTTCAAAATGAGCAAAAGCACAATGAAATTAATGCTGGAATCATCTTCAAGTTGCTAAAATACACTAATGACAGCAAAAAGGTTGAGTCTACAACATTTAGTTAAGGTGTGAGAGCCAAAATGAACTTTGTATTGCTTTAAATGCATTTCCAGCCCAATTGTACACTTCAGGTGAAACTGTCAAAATCTTCAAAATGAGCAAAAGCACAATGCAATTAATGCTGGAATCATCTTCAAGTTGCTAAAATACACTAATGACAGCGAAAAGTTTGAGTCTACAACATTTAGTTAAGGTGTGAGAGCCAAAATGAACTTTGTATTGCTTTAAATGCATTTTCAGCCCGATTGTACACTTCAGGTGAAACTGTCAAAATCTTCAAAATGAGCAAAAGCACAATGAAATTAATGCTGGAATCATCTTCAAGTTGCTAAAATACACTAATGACAGCAAAAAGTTTGAGTCTACAACATTTAGTTAAGGTGTGAGAGCCAAAATGAACTTTGTATTGCTTTAAATGCATTTTCAGCCCGATTATACACTTCAGGTGAAACTGTCAAAATCTTCAAAATGAGCAAAAGCACAATGAAATTAATGCTGGAATCATCTTCAAGTTGCTAAAATACACTAATGACAGCAAAAAGTTTGAGTCTACAACATTTAGTTAAGGTGTGAGAGCCAAAATGAACTTTGTATTGCTTTAAATGCATTTTCAGCCCGATTGTACACTTCAGGTGAAACTGTCAAAATCTTCAAAATGAGCAAAAGCACAATGAAATTAATGCTGGAATCATCTTCAAGTTGCTAAAATACACTAATGACAGCAAAAAGTTTGAGTCTACAACATTTAGTTAAGGTGTGAGAGCCAAAATGAACTTTTTATTGCTGTAAACGCATTTTCAGCACCTGATTGTACACTTCAGGTGAAACTGTCAAAATCTTCAAAATGAGCAAAAGCACAATGAAATTAATGCTGGAATCATCTTCAAGTTTCTAAAATACACTAATGACAGCAAAAAGTTTGAGTCTACAACATTTAGTTAAGGTGTGAGAGCCAAAATGAACTTTGTATTGCTTTAAATGCATTTTTAGCCCCTGATTGTATACTTCAGGTGAAACTGTCAAAATCTTCAAAATGAGCAAAAGCACAATGAAATTAATAATGGAATCATATTCAAGTTGCTAAAATACACTAATGATAGCAAAAAGTTTGAGTCTACAACATTTAGTTAAGGTGTGAGAGCCAAAATGAACTTTGTATTGCTTTAAATGCATTTTCAGCCCGATTATACACTTCAGGTGAAACTGTCAAAATCTTCAAAATGAGCAAAAGCACAATGAAATTAATGCTGGAATCATCTTCAAGTTGCTAAAATACACTAATGACAGCAAACAGTTTGAGTCTAACACATTTAGTTAAGGTGTGAGAGCCTAAATTAACTTTTTATTGCTTTAAACGCGTTTTCAGCCCCTGATTGTATACTTCAGGTGAAATTGTCAAAATCTTCAAAATGAGCAAAAGCACAATGAAATTAATGCTGGAATCATCTTCAAGTTGCTAAAATACACTAATGACAGCAAAAAGTTTGAGTCTACAACATTTAGTTAAGGTGTGAGAGCCAAAATGAACTTTGTATTGCTTTAAATGCATTTTCAGCCCGATTGTACACTTCAGGTGAAACTGTCAAAATCTTAAAAATGAGCAAAAGCACAATGAAATTAATGCTGGAATCATCTTCAAGTATCTAAAATACACTAATGACAGCAAAAAGTTTGAGTCTACAACATTTAGTTAAGGTGTGAGAGCCAAAATGAACTTTGTATTGCTTTAAATGCATTTTCAGCCCGATTGTACACTTCAGGTGAAACTGTCAAAATCTTAAAAATGAGCAAAAGCACAATGAAATTAATGCTGGAATCATCTTCAAGTTTCTAAAATACACTAATGACAGCAAAAAGTTTGAGTCTACAACATTTAGTTAAGGTGTGAGAGCCAAAATGAACTTTTTATTGCTGTAAACGCGTTTTCAGCACCTGATTGTACACTTCAGGTGAAACTGTCAAAATCTTCAAAATGAGCAAAAGCACAATGAAATTAATGCTGGAATCATCTTCAAGTTGCTAAAATACACTAATGACAGCAAAAAGGTTGAGTCTACAACATTTAGTTAAGGTGTGAGAGCCAAAATGAACTTTGTATTGCTTTAAATGCATTTCCAGCCCAATTGTACACTTCAGGTGAAACTGTCAAAATCTTCAAAATGAGCAAAAGCACAATGCAAGTAATGCTGGAATCATCTTCAAGTTTCTAAAATACACTAATGACAGCGAAAAGTTTGAGTCTACAACATTTAGTTAAGGTGTGAGAGCCAAAATGAACTTTGTATTGCTTTAAATGCATTTTCAGCCCGATTGTACACTTCAGGTGAAACTGTCAAAATCTTCAAAATGAGCAAAAGCACAATGAAATTAATGCTGGAATCATCTTCAAGTTGCTAAAATACACTAATGACAGCAAAAAGTTTGAGTCTACAACATTTAGTTAAGGTGTGAGAGCCAAAATGAACTTTGTATTGCTTTAAATGCATTTTCAGCCCGATTATACACTTCAGGTGAAACTGTCAAAATCTTCAAAATGAGCAAAAGCACAATGAAATTAATGCTGGAATCATCTTCAAGTTGCTAAAATACACTAATGACAGCAAACAGTTTGAGTCTACGACATTTAGTTAAGGTGTGAGAGCCTAAATAAACTTTGTATTGCTTTAAACGCGTTTTCAGCCCCTGATTGTATACTTCAGGTGAAACTGTCAAAATCTTCAAAATGAGCAAAAGCACAATGAAATTAATAATGGAATCATATTCAAGTTGCTAAAATACACTAATGATAGCAAAAAGTTTGAGTCTACAACATTTAGTTAAGGTGTGAGAGCCAAAATGAACTTTGTATTGCTTTAAATGCATTTTCATCCCGATTATACACTTCAGGTGAAACTGTCAAAATCTTCAAAATGAGCAAAAGCACAATGAAATTAATGCTGGGATCATCTTCAAGTTGCTAAAATACACTAATGACAGCAAAAAGTTTGAGTCTAACACATTTAGTTAAGGTGTGAGAGCCTAAATTAACTTTTTATTGCTTTAAACGCGTTTTCAGCCCCTGATTGTATACTTCAGGTGAAATTGTCAAAATCTTCAAAATGAGCAAAAGCACAATGAAATTAATGCTGGAATCATCTTCAAGTTGCTAAAATACACTAATGACAGCAAACAGTTTGAGTCTACAACATTTAGTTAAGGTGTGAGAGCCAAAATGAACTTTGTATTGCTTTAAATGCATTTTCAGCCCGATTGTACACTTCAGGTGAAACTGTCAAAATCTTAAAAATGAGCAAAAGCACAATGAAATTAATGCTGGAATCATCTTCAAGTATCTAAAATACACTAATGACAGCAAAAAGTTTGAGTCTACAACATTTAGTTAAGGTGTGAGAGCCTAAATTAACTTTTTATTGCTTTAAACGCGTTTTCAGCCCCTGATTGTATACTTCAGGTGAAATTGTCAAAATCTTCAAAATGAGCAAAAGCACAATGAAATTAATGCTGGAATCATCTTCAAGTTGCTAAAATACACTAATGACAGCAAAAAGTTTGAGTCTACAACATTTAGTTAAGGTGTGAGAGCCAAAATGAACTTTGTATTGCTTTAAATGCATTTTCAGCCCGATTGTACACTTCAGGTGAAACTGTCAAAATCTTAAAAATGAGCAAAAGCACAATGAAATTAATGCTGGAATCATCTTCAAGTATCTAAAATACACTAATGACAGCAAAAAGTTTGAGTCTACAACATTTAGTTAAGGTGTGAGAGCCAAAATGAACTTTGTATTGCTTTAAATGCATTTTCAGCCCGATTGTACACTTCAGGTGAAACTGTCAAAATCTTAAAAATGAGCAAAAGCACAATGAAATTAATGCTGGAATCATCTTCAAGTTTCTAAAATACACTAATGACAGCAAAAAGTTTGAGTCTACAACATTTAGTTAAGGTGTGAGAGCCAAAATGAACTTTTTATTGCTGTAAACGCGTTTTCAGCACCTGATTGTACACTTCAGGTGAAACTGTCAAAATCTTCAAAATGAGCAAAAGCACAATGAAATTAATGCTGGAATCATCTTCAAGTTGCTAAAATACACTAATGACAGCAAAAAGGTTGAGTCTACAACATTTAGTTAAGGTGTGAGAGCCAAAATGAACTTTGTATTGCTTTAAATGCATTTCCAGCCCAATTGTACACTTCAGGTGAAACTGTCAAAATCTTCAAAATGAGCAAAAGCACAATGCAAGTAATGCTGGAATCATCTTCAAGTTTCTAAAATACACTAATGACAGCGAAAAGTTTGAGTCTACAACATTTAGTTAAGGTGTGAGAGCCAAAATGAACTTTGTATTGCTTTAAATGCATTTTCAGCCCGATTGTACACTTCAGGTGAAACTGTCAAAATCTTCAAAATGAGCAAAAGCACAATGAAATTAATGCTGGAATCATCTTCAAGTTGCTAAAATACACTAATGACAGCAAAAAGTTTGAGTCTACAACATTTAGTTAAGGTGTGAGAGCCAAAATGAACTTTGTATTGCTTTAAATGCATTTTCAGCCCGATTATACACTTCAGGTGAAACTGTCAAAATCTTCAAAATGAGCAAAAGCACAATGAAATTAATGCTGGAATCATCTTCAAGTTGCTAAAATACACTAATGACAGCAAACAGTTTGAGTCTACGACATTTAGTTAAGGTGTGAGAGCCTAAATAAACTTTGTATTGCTTTAAACGCGTTTTCAGCCCCTGATTGTATACTTCAGGTGAAACTGTCAAAATCTTCAAAATGAGCAAAAGCACAATGAAATTAATAATGGAATCATATTCAAGTTGCTAAAATACACTAATGATAGCAAAAAGTTTGAGTCTACAACATTTAGTTAAGGTGTGAGAGCCAAAATGAACTTTGTATTGCTTTAAATGCATTTTCAGCCCGATTATACACTTCAGGTGAAACTGTCAAAATCTTCAAAATGAGCAAAAGCACAATGAAATTAATGCTGGGATCATCTTCAAGTTGCTAAAATACACTAATGACAGCAAAAAGTTTGAGTCTAACACATTTAGTTAAGGTGTGAGAGCCTAAATTAACTTTTTATTGCTTTAAACGCGTTTTCAGCCCCTGATTGTATACTTCAGGTGAAATTGTCAAAATCTTCAAAATGAGCAAAAGCACAATGAAATTAATGCTGGAATCATCTTCAAGTTGCTAAAATACACTAATGACAGCAAACAGTTTGAGTCTACAACATTTAGTTAAGGTGTGAGAGCCAAAATGAACTTTGTATTGCTTTAAATGCATTTTCAGCCCGATTGTACACTTCAGGTGAAACTGTCAAAATCTTAAAAATGAGCAAAAGCACAATGAAATTAATGCTGGAATCATCTTCAAGTATCTAAAATACACTAATGACAGCAAAAAGTTTGAGTCTACAACATTTAGTTAAGGTGTGAGAGCCAAAATGAACTTTTTATTGCTGTAAATGCATTTTTCACCCGATTGTACACTTCAGGTGAAACTGTCAAAATCTTCAAAATGAGCAAAAGCACAATGAAATTAATGCTGGAATCATCTTCAAGTTGCTAAAATACACTAATGACAGCGAAAAGTTTGAGTCTACAACATTTAGTTAAGGTGTGAGAGCCAAAATGAACTTTGTATTGCTTTAAATGCATTTTCAGCCCGATTGTACACTTCAGGTGAAACTGTCAAAATCTTCAAAATGAGCAAAAGCACAATGAAATTAATGCTGGAATCATCTTCAAGTTTCTAAAATACACTAATGACAGCAAAAAGTTTGAGTCTACGACATTTAGTTAAGGTGTGAGAGCCTAAATAAACTTTGTATTGCTTTAAACGCGTTTTCAGCCCCTGATTGTATACTTCAGGTGAAACTGTCAAAATCTTCAAAATGAGCAAAAGCACAATGAAATTAATAATGGAATCATATTCAAGTTGCTAAAATACACTAATGATAGCAAAAAGTTTGAGTCTACAACATTTAGTTAAGGTGTGAGAGCCAAAATGAACTTTGTATTGCTTTAAATGCATTTTCAGCCCGATTATACACTTCAGGTGAAACTGTCAAAATCTTCAAAATGAGCAAAAGCACAATGAAATTAATGCTGGGATCATCTTCAAGTTGCTAAAATACACTAATGACAGCAAACAGTTTGAGTCTAACACATTTAGTTAAGGTGTGAGAGCCTAAATTAACTTTTTATTGCTTTAAACGCGTTTTCAGCCCCTGATTGTATACTTCAGGTGAAATTGTCAAAATCTTCAAAATGAGCAAAAGCACAATGAAATTAATGCTGGAATCATCTTCAAGTTGCTAAAATACACTAATGACAGCAAACAGTTTGAGTCTACAACATTTAGTTAAGGTGTGAGAGCCAAAATGAACTTTGTATTGCTTTAAATGCATTTTCAGCCCGATTGTACACTTGAGGTGAAACTGTCAAAATCTTAAAAATGAGCAAAAGCACAATGAAATTAATGCTGGAATCATCTTCAAGTATCTAAAATACACTAATGACAGCAAAAAGTTTGAGTCTACAACATTTAGTTAAGGTGTGAGAGCCAAAATGAACTTTTTATTGCTGTAAATGCATTTTCATCCCGATTGTACACTTCAGGTGAAACTGTCAAAATCTTCAAAATGAGCAAAAGCACAATGAAATTAATGCTGGAATCATCTTCAAGTTGCTAAAATACACTAATGACAGCAAAAAGTTTGAGTCTACAACATTTAGTTAAGGTGTGAGAGCCAAAATGAACTTTGTATTGCTTTAAATGCATTTTCAGCACGATTGTACACTTCAGGTGAAACTGTCAAAATCTTCAAAATGAGCAAAAGCACAATGAAATTAATGCTGGAATCATCTTCAAGTTGTTAAAATACACTAATGACAGCAAAAAGTTTGAGTCTACAACATTTAGTTAAGGTGTGAGAGCCAAAATGAACTTTGTATTGCTTTAAATGCATTTTCAGCCCGATTGTACACTTCAGGTGAAACTGTCAAAATCTTCAAAATGAGCAAAAGCACAATGAAATTAATGCTGGAATCATCTTCAAGTTGCTAAAATACACTAATGACAGCAAAAAGTTTCAGTCTACAACATTTAGTTAAGGTGTGAGAGCCAAAATGAACTTTTTATTGCTGTAAACGCATTTTCAGCACATGATTGTACACTTCAGGTGAAACTGTCAAAATCTTCAAAATGAGCAAAAGCACAATGAAATTAATGCTGGAATCATCTTCAAGTTTCTAAAATACACTAATGACAGCAAAAAGTTTGAGTCTACAACATTTAGTTAAGGTGTGAGAGCCAAAATGAACTTTGTATTGCTTTAAATGCATTTTTAGCCCCTGATTGTATACTTCAGGTGAAACTGTCAAAATCTTCAAAATGAGCAAAAACACAATGAAATTAATGTTGGACTCATCTTCAAGTTGCTAAAATACACTAATGACAGCAAAAATTTTGAGTCTACAACATTTAGTTAAGGTGTGAGAGCCAAAATGAACTTTGTATTGCTTTAAATGCATTTTCAGCCCGATTATACACTTAAGGTGAAACTGTCAAAATCTTCAAAATGAGCAAAAGCACAATGAAATTAATGCTGGAATCATCTTCATGTTGCTAAAATACACTAATGACAGCAAACAGTTTGAGTCTACAACATTTAGTTAAGGTGTGAGAGCCTAAATGAACTTTGTATTGCTTTAAACGCGTTTTCAGCCCCTGATTGTATCCTTCAGGTGAAACTGTCAAAATCTTCAAAATGAGCAAAAGCACAATGAAATTAATGCTGGAATCATCTTCAAGTTGCTAAAATACACTAATGACAGCAAAAAGTTTGAGTCTACAACATTTAGTTAAGGTGTGAGAGCCAAAACAAACTTTGTATTGCTTTTAATGCATTTTCAGCCCGATTATACACTTAAGGTGAAACTGTCAAAATCTTCATAATGAGCAAAAGCACAATGAAATTAATGCTAGAATTATCTTCAAGTTGCTAAAATACACTAATGACAGCAAAAAGTTTGAGTCTACAACATTTAGTTAAGGTGTGAGAGCCAAAATGAACTTTGTATTGCTTTAAATGCATTTTCAGCCCGATTGTACACTTCAGGTGAAACTGTCAAAATCTTAAAAATGAGCAAAAGCACAATGAAATTAATGCTGGAATCATCTTCAAGTTTCTAAAATACACTAATGACAGCAAAAAGTTTGAGTCTACAACATTTAGTTAAGGTGTGAGAGCCAAAATGAACTTTTTATTGCTGTAAACGCGTTTTCAGCACCTGATTGTACACTTCAGGTGAAACTGTCAAAATCTTCAAAATGAGCAAAAGCACAATGAAATTAATGCTGGAATCATCTTCAAGTTGCTAAAATACACTAATGACAGCAAAAAGGTTGAGTCTACAACATTTAGTTAAGGTGTGAGAGCCAAAATGAACTTTGTATTGCTTTAAATGCATTTCCAGCCCAATTGTACACTTCAGGTGAAACTGTCAAAATCTTCAAAATGAGCAAAAGCACATTGAAATTAATGTTGGACTCATCTTCAAGTTGCTAAAATACACTAATGACAGGAAAAAGTTTGAGTCTACAACATTTAGTTAAGGTGTGAGAGCCAAAATGAACTTTGTATTGCTTTAAATGCATTTTCAGCCCGATTATACACTTAAGGTGAAACTGTCAAAATCTTCAAAATGAGCAAAAGCACAATGAAATTAATGCTGGAATCATCTTCATGTTGCTAAAATACACTAATGACAGCAAACAGTTTGAGTCTACAACATTTAGTTAAGGTGTGAGAGCCTAAATGAACTTTGTATTGCTTTAAACGCGTTTTCAGCCCCTGATTGTATCCTTCAGGTGAAACTGTCAAAATCTTCAAAATGAGCAAAAGCACAATGAAATTAATGCTGGAATCATCTTCAAGTTGCTAAAATACACTAATGACAGCAAAAAGTTTGAGTCTACAACATTTAGTTAAGGTGTGAGAGCCAAAACAAACTTTGTATTGCTTTTAATGCATTTTCAGCCCGATTATACACTTAAGGTGAAACTGTCAAAATCTTCATAATGAGCAAAAGCACAATGAAATTAATGCTGGAATTATCTTCAAGTTGCTAAAATACACTAATGACAGCAAAAAGTTTGAGTCTACAACATTTAGTTAAGGTGTGAGAGCCAAAATGAACTTTGTATTGCTTTAAATGCATTTTCAGCCCGATTGTACACTTCAGGTGAAACTGTCAAAATCTTCAAAATGAGCAAAAGCACAATGAAATTAATGCTGGAATCATCTTCAAGTTGCTAAAATACACTAATGACAGCAAAAAGTTTGAGTCTACAACATTTAGTTAAGGTGTGAGAGCCAAAATGAACTTTTTATTGCTGTAAACGCGTTTTCAGCACCTGATTGTACACTTCAGGTGAAACTGTCAAAATCTTCAAAATGAGCAAAAGCACAATGAAATTAATGCTGGAATCATCTTCAAGTTGCTAAAATACACTAATGACAGCAAAAAGGTTGAGTCTACAACATTTAGTTAAGGTGTGAGAGCCAAAATGAACTTTTTATTGCTGTAAACGCGTTTTCAGCACCTGATTGTACACTTCAGGTGAAACTGTCAAAATCTTCAAAATGAGCAAAAGCACAATGAAATTAATGCTGGAATCATCTTCAAGTTGCTAAAATACACTAATGACAGCAAAAAGTTTGAGTCTACAACATTTAGTTAAGGTGTGAGAGCCAAAATGAACTTTGTATTGCTTTAAATGCATTTTCAGCACGATTGTACACTTCAGGTGAAACTGTCAAAATCTTCAAAATGAGCAAAAGCACAATGAAATTAATGCTGGAATCATCTTCAAGTTGTTAAAATACACTAATGACAGCAAAAAGTTTGAGTCTACAACATTTAGTTAAGGTGTGAGAGCCAAAATGAACTTTGTATTGCTTTAAATGCATTTTCAGCCCGATTGTACACTTCAGGTGAAACTGTCAAAATCTTCAAAATGAGCAAAAGCACAATGAAATTAATGCTGGAATCATCTTCAAGTTGCTAAAATACACTAATGAAAGCAAAAAGTTTGAGTCTACAACATTTAGTTAAGGTGTGAGAGCCAAAATGATTTTTTTTCATGCTGTAAACGCATTTTCAGCACCTGATTGTACACTTCAGGTGAAACTGTCAAAATCTTCAAAATGAGCAAAAGCACAATGAAATTAATGCTGGAATCATCTTCAAGTTTCTAAAATACACTAATGACAGCAAAAAGTTTGAGTCTACAACATTTAGTTAAGGTGTGAGAGCCAAAATGAACTTTGTATTGCTTTAAATGCATTTTCAGCCCGATTGTACACTTCAGGTGAAACTGTCAAAATCTTCAAAATGAGCAAAAGCACAATGAAATTAATGCTGGAATCATCTTCAAGTTGCTAAAATACACTAATGACACCAAAAAGTTTGAGTCTACAACATTTAGTTAAGGTGTGAGAGCCAAAATGAACTTTTTATTGCTGTAAACGCATTTTCAGCACCTGATTGTACACTTCAGGTGAAACTGTCAAAATCTTCAAAATGAGCAAAAGCACAATGAAATTAATGCTGGAATCATCTTCAAGTTTCTAAAATACACTAATGACAGCAAAAAGTTTGAGTCTACAACATTTAGTTAAGGTGTGAGAGCCAAAATGAACTTTGTATTGCTTTAAATGCATTTTTAGCCCCTGATTGTATACTTCAGGTGAAACTGTCAAAATCTTCAAAATGAGCAAAAGCACAATGAAATTAATGTTGGACTCATCTTCAAGTTGCTAAAATACACTAATGACAGCAAAAAGTTTGAGTCTACAACATTTAGTTAAGGTGTGAGAGCCAAAATGAACTTTGTATTGCTTTAAATGCATTTTCAGCCCGATTATACACTTAAGGTGAAACTGTCAAAATCTTCAAAATGAGCAAAAGCACATTGAAATTAATGCTGGAATCATCTTCATGTTGCTAAAATACACTAATGACAGCAAACAGTTTGAGTCTACAACATTTAGTTAAGGTGTGAGAGCCTAAATGAACTTTGTATTGCTTTAAACGCGTTTTCAGCCCCTGATTGTATCCTTCAGGTGAAACTGTCAAAATCTTCAAAATGAGCAAAAGCACAATGAAATTAATGCTGGAATCATCTTCAAGTTGCTAAAATACACTAATGACAGCAAAAAGTTTGAGTCTACAACATTTAGTTAAGGTGTGAGAGCCAAAACAAACTTTGTATTGCTTTTAATGCATTTTCAGCCCGATTATACACTTAAGGTGAAACTGTCAAAATCTTCATAATGAGCAAAAGCACAATGAAATTAATGCTGGAATCATCTTCAAGTTGCTAAAATACACTAATGACAGCAAAAAGGTTGAGTCTACAACATTTAGTTAAGGTGTGAGAGCCAAAATGAACTTTGTATTGCTTTAAATGCATTTCCAGCCCAATTGTACACTTCAGGTGAAACTGTCAAAATCTTCAAAATGAGCAAAAGCACAATGCAAGTAATGCTGGAATCATCTTCAAGTTTCTAAAATACACTAATGACAGCAAACAGTTTGAGTCTAACACATTTAGTTAAGGTGTGAGAGCCTAAATTAACTTTTTATTGCTTTAAACGCGTTTTCAGCCCCTGATTGTATACTTCAGGTGAAATTGTCAAAATCTTCAAAATGAGCAAAAGCACAATGAAATTAATGCTGGAATCATCTTCAAGTTGCTAAAATACACTAATGACAGCAAAAAGTTTGAGTCTACAACATTTAGTTAAGGTGTGAGAGCCAAAATGAACTTTGTATTGCTTTAAATGCATTTTCAGCCCGATTGTACACTTCAGGTGAAACTGTCAAAATCTTAAAAATGAGCAAAAGCACAATGAAATTAATGCTGGAATCATCTTCAAGTATCTAAAATACACTAATGACAGCAAAAAGTTTGAGTCTACAACATTTAGTTAAGGTGTGAGAGCCAAAATGAACTTTGTATTGCTTTAAATGCATTTTCAGCCCGATTGTACACTTCAGGTGAAACTGTCAAAATCTTCAAAATGAGCAAAAGCACAATGAAATTAATGCTGGAATCATCTTCAAGTTGCTAAAATACACTAATGACAGCAAAAAGGTTGAGTCTACAACATTTAGTTAAGGTGTGAGAGCCAAAATGAACTTTTTATTGCTGTAAACGCGTTTTCAGCACCTGATTGTACACTTCAGGTGAAACTGTCAAAATCTTCAAAATGAGCAAAAGCACAATGAAATTAATGCTGGAATCATCTTCAAGTTGCTAAAATACACTAATGACAGCAAAAAGTTTGAGTCTACAACATTTAGTTAAGGTGTGAGAGCCAAAATGAACTTTGTATTGCTTTAAATGCATTTTCAGCACGATTGTACACTTCAGGTGAAACTGTCAAAATCTTCAAAATGAGCAAAAGCACAATGAAATTAATGCTGGAATCATCTTCAAGTTGTTAAAATACACTAATGACAGCAAAAAGTTTGAGTCTACAACATTTAGTTAAGGTGTGAGAGCCAAAATGAACTTTGTATTGCTTTAAATGCATTTTCAGCCCGATTGTACACTTCAGGTGAAACTGTCAAAATCTTCAAAATGAGCAAAAGCACAATGAAATTAATGCTGGAATCATCTTCAAGTTGCTAAAATACACTAATGACAGCAAAAAGTTTGAGTCTACAACATTTAGTTAAGGTGTGAGAGCCAAAATGAACTTTTTATTGCTGTAAACGCATTTTCAGCACCTGATTGTACACTTCAGGTGAAACTGTCAAAATCTTCAAAATGAGCAAAAGCACAATGAAATTAATGCTGGAATCATCTTCAAGTTTCTAAAATACACTAATGACAGCAAAAAGTTTGAGTCTACAACATTTAGTTAAGGTGTGAGAGCCAAAATGAACTTTGTATTGCTTTAAATGCATTTTCAGCCCGATTGTACACTTCAGGTGAAACTGTCAAAATCTTCAAAATGAGCAAAAGCACAATGAAATTAATGCTGGAATCATCTTCAAGTTGCTAAAATACACTAATGACAGCAAAAAGTTTGAGTCTACAACATTTAGTTAAGGTGTGAGAGCCAAAATGAACTTTTTAATGCTGTAAACGCATTTTCAGCACCTGATTGTACACTTCAGGTGAAACTGTCAAAATCTTCAAAATGAGCAAAAGCACAATGAAATTAATGCTGGAATCATCTTCAAGTTTCTAAAATACACTAATGACAGCAAAAAGTTTGAGTCTACAACATTTAGTTAAGGTGTGAGAGCCAAAATGAACTTTGTATTGCTTTAAATGCATTTTTAGCCCCTGATTGTATACTTCAGGTGAAACTGTCAAAATCTTCAAAATGAGCAAAAGCACAATGAAATTAATGTTGGACTCATCTTCAAGTTGCTAAAATACACTAATGACAGCAAAAAGTTTGAGTCTACAACATTTAGTTAAGGTGTGAGAGCCAAAATGAACTTTGTATTGCTTTAAATGCATTTTCAGCCCGATTATACACTTAAGGTGAAACTGTCAAAATCTTCAAAATGAGCAAAAGCACAATGAAATTAATGCTGGAATCATCTTCATGTTGCTAAAATACACTAATGACAGCAAACAGTTTGAGTCTACAACATTTAGTTAAGGTGTGAGAGCCTAAATGAACTTTGTATTGCTTTAAACGCGTTTTCAGCCCCTGATTGTATCCTTCAGGTGAAACTGTCAAAATCTTCAAAATGAGCAAAAGCACAATGAAATTAATGCTGGAATCATCTTCAAGTTGCTAAAATACACTAATGACAGCAAAAAGTTTGAGTCTACAACATTTAGTTAAGGTGTGAGAGCCAAAACAAACTTTGTATTGCTTTTAATGCATTTTCAGCCCGATTATACACTTAAGGTGAAACTGTCAAAATCTTCATAATGAGCAAAAGCACAATGAAATTAATGCTGGAATTATCTTCAAGTTGCTAAAATACACTAATGACAGCAAAAAGTTTGAGTCTACAACATTTAGTTAAGGTGTGAGAGCCAAAATGAACTTTGTATTGCTTTAAATGCATTTTCAGCCCGATTGTACACTTCAGGTGAAACTGTCAAAATCTTCAAAATGAGCAAAAGCACAATGAAATTAATGCTGGAATCATCTTCAAGTTGCTAAAATACACTAATGACAGCAAAAAGTTTGAGTCTACAACATTTAGTTAAGGTGTGAGAGCCAAAATGAACTTTTTATTGCTGTAAACGCGTTTTCAGCACCTGATTGTACACTTCAGGTGAAACTGTCAAAATCTTCAAAATGAGCAAAAGCACAATGAAATTAATGCTGGAATCATCTTCAAGTTGCTAAAATACACTAATGACAGCAAAAAGGTTGAGTCTACAACATTTAGTTAAGGTGTGAGAGCCAAAATGAACTTTTTATTGCTGTAAACGCGTTTTCAGCACCTGATTGTACACTTCAGGTGAAACTGTCAAAATCTTCAAAATGAGCAAAAGCACAATGAAATTAATGCTGGAATCATCTTCAAGTTGCTAAAATACACTAATGACAGCAAAAAGTTTGAGTCTACAACATTTAGTTAAGGTGTGAGAGCCAAAATGAACTTTGTATTGCTTTAAATGCATTTTCAGCACGATTGTACACTTCAGGTGAAACTGTCAAAATCTTCAAAATGAGCAAAAGCACAATGAAATTAATGCTGGAATCATCTTCAAGTTGTTAAAATACACTAATGACAGCAAAAAGTTTGAGTCTACAACATTTAGTTAAGGTGTGAGAGCCAAAATGAACTTTGTATTGCTTTAAATGCATTTTCAGCCCGATTGTACACTTCAGGTGAAACTGTCAAAATCTTCAAAATGAGCAAAAGCACAATGAAATTAATGCTGGAATCATCTTCAAGTTGCTAAAATACACTAATGAAAGCAAAAAGTTTGAGTCTACAACATTTAGTTAAGGTGTGAGAGCCAAAATGAATTTTTTTCATGCTGTAAACGCATTTTCAGCACCTGATTGTACACTTCAGGTGAAACTGTCAAAATCTTCAAAATGAGCAAAAGCACAATGAAATTAATGCTGGAATCATCTTCAAGTTTCTAAAATACACTAATGACAGCAAAAAGTTTGAGTCTACAACATTTAGTTAAGGTGTGAGAGCCAAAATGAACTTTGTATTGCTTTAAATGCATTTTCAGCCCGATTGTACACTTCAGGTGAAACTGTCAAAATCTTCAAAATGAGCAAAAGCACAATGAAATTAATGCTGGAATCATCTTCAAGTTGCTAAAATACACTAATGACACCAAAAAGTTTGAGTCTACAACATTTAGTTAAGGTGTGAGAGCCAAAATGAACTTTTTATTGCTGTAAACGCATTTTCAGCACCTGATTGTACACTTCAGGTGAAACTGTCAAAATCTTCAAAATGAGCAAAAGCACAATGAAATTAATGCTGGAATCATCTTCAAGTTTCTAAAATACACTAATGACAGCAAAAAGTTTGAGTCTACAACATTTAGTTAAGGTGTGAGAGCCAAAATGAACTTTGTATTGCTTTAAATGCATTTTTAGCCCCTGATTGTATACTTCAGGTGAAACTGTCAAAATCTTCAAAATGAGCAAAAGCACAATGAAATTAATGTTGGACTCATCTTCAAGTTGCTAAAATACACTAATGACAGCAAAAAGTTTGAGTCTACAACATTTAGTTAAGGTGTGAGAGCCAAAATGAACTTTGTATTGCTTTAAATGCATTTTCAGCCCGATTATACACTTAAGGTGAAACTGTCAAAATCTTCAAAATGAGCAAAAGCACATTGAAATTAATGCTGGAATCATCTTCATGTTGCTAAAATACACTAATGACAGCAAACAGTTTGAGTCTACAACATTTAGTTAAGGTGTGAGAGCCTAAATGAACTTTGTATTGCTTTAAACGCGTTTTCAGCCCCTGATTGTATCCTTCAGGTGAAACTGTCAAAATCTTCAAAATGAGCAAAAGCACAATGAAATTAATGCTGGAATCATCTTCAAGTTGCTAAAATACACTAATGACAGCAAAAAGTTTGAGTCTACAACATTTAGTTAAGGTGTGAGAGCCAAAACAAACTTTGTATTGCTTTTAATGCATTTTCAGCCCGATTATACACTTAAGGTGAAACTGTCAAAATCTTCATAATGAGCAAAAGCACAATGAAATTAATGCTGGAATCATCTTCAAGTTGCTAAAATACACTAATGACAGCAAAAAGGTTGAGTCTACAACATTTAGTTAAGGTGTGAGAGCCAAAATGAACTTTGTATTGCTTTAAATGCATTTCCAGCCCAATTGTACACTTCAGGTGAAACTGTCAAAATCTTCAAAATGAGCAAAAGCACAATGCAAGTAATGCTGGAATCATCTTCAAGTTTCTAAAATACACTAATGACAGCAAACAGTTTGAGTCTAACACATTTAGTTAAGGTGTGAGAGCCTAAATTAACTTTTTATTGCTTTAAACGCGTTTTCAGCCCCTGATTGTATACTTCAGGTGAAATTGTCAAAATCTTCAAAATGAGCAAAAGCACAATGAAATTAATGCTGGAATCATCTTCAAGTTGCTAAAATACACTAATGACAGCAAAAAGTTTGAGTCTACAACATTTAGTTAAGGTGTGAGAGCCAAAATGAACTTTGTATTGCTTTAAATGCATTTTCAGCCCGATTGTACACTTCAGGTGAAACTGTCAAAATCTTAAAAATGAGCAAAAGCACAATGAAATTAATGCTGGAATCATCTTCAAGTATCTAAAATACACTAATGACAGCAAAAAGTTTGAGTCTACAACATTTAGTTAAGGTGTGAGAGCCAAAATGAACTTTGTATTGCTTTAAATGCATTTTCAGCCCGATTGTACACTTCAGGTGAAACTGTCAAAATCTTCAAAATGAGCAAAAGCACATTGAAATTAATGTTGGACTCATCTTCAAGTTGCTAAAATACACTAATGACAGCAAAAAGTTTGAGTCTACAACATTTAGTTAAGGTGTGAGAGCCAAAATGAACTTTTTATTGCTGTAAACGCGTTTTCAGCACCTGATTGTACACTTCAGGTGAAACTGTCAAAATCTTCAAAATGAGCAAAAGCACAATGAAATTAATGCTGGAATCATCTTCAAGTTGCTAAAATACACTAATGACAGCAAAAAGGTTGAGTCTACAACATTTAGTTAAGGTGTGAGAGCCAAAATGAACTTTGTATTGCTTTAAATGCATTTTCAGCCCGATTGTACACTTCAGGTGAAACTGTCAAAATCTTCAAAATGAGCAAAAGCACAATGAAATTAATGCTGGAATCATCTTCAAGTTGCTAAAATACACTAATGACAGCAAAAAGTTTGAGTCTACAACATTTAGTTAAGGTGTGAGAGCCAAAATGAACTTTTTATTGCTGTAAACGCATTTTCAGCACCTGATTGTACACTTCAGGTGAAACTGTCAAAATCTTCAAAATGAGCAAAAGCACAATGAAATTAATGCTGGAATCATCTTCAAGTTGCTAAAATACACTAATGACAGCAAACAGTTTGAGTCTACAACATTTAGTTAAGGTGTGAGAGCCAAAATGAACTTTGTATTGCTTTAAATGCATTTTCAGCCCGATTGTACACTTCAGGTGAAACTGTCAAAATCTTAAAAATGAGCAAAAGCACAATGAAATTAATGCTGGAATCATCTTCAAGTATCTAAAATACACTAATGACAGCAAAAAGTTTGAGTCTACAACATTTAGTTAAGGTGTGAGAGCCAAAATGAACTTTTTATTGCTGTAAATGCATTTTCAGCCCGATTGTACACTTCAGGTGAAACTGTCAAAATCTTCAAAATGAGCAAAAGCACAATGAAATTAATGCTGGAATCATCTTCAAGTTGCTAAAATACACTAATGACAGCGAAAAGTTTGAGTCTACAACATTTAGTTAAGGTGTGAGAGCCAAAATGAACTTTGTATTGCTTTAAATGCATTTTCAGCCCGATTGTACACTTCAGGTGAAACTGTCAAAATCTTCAAAATGAGCAAAAGCACAATGAAATTAATGCTGGAATCATCTTCAAGTTGCTAAAATACACTAGTGACAGCAAAAAGTTTGAGTCTACAACATTTAGTTAAGGTGTGAGAGCCAAAATGAACTTTTTATTGCTGTAAACGCATTTTCAGCACCTGATTGTACACTTCAGGTGAAACTGTCAAAATCTTCAAAATGAGCAAAAGCACAATGAAATTAATGCTGGAATCATCTTCAAGTTTCTAAAATACACTAATGACAGCAAAAAGTTTGAGTCTACAACATTTAGTTAAGGTGTGAGAGCCAAAATGAACTTTGTATTGCTTTAAATGCATTTTTAGCCCCTGATTGTATACTTCAGGTGAAACTGTCAAAATCTTCAAAATGAGCAAAAGCACAATGAAATTAATGTTGGACTCATCTTCAAGTTGCTAAAATACACTAATGACAGCAAAAAGTTTGAGTCTACAACATTTAGTTAAGGTGTGAGAGCCAAAATGAACTTTGTATTGCTTTAAATGCATTTTCAGCCCGATTATACACTTAAGGTGAAACTGTCAAAATCTTCAAAATGAGCAAAAGCACAATGAAATTAATGCTGGAATCATCTTCATGTTGCTAAAATACACTAATGACAGCAAACAGTTTGAGTCTACAACATTTAGTTAAGGTGTGAGAGCCTAAATGAACTTTGTATTGCTTTAAACGCGTTTTCAGCCCCTGATTGTATCCTTCAGGTGAAACTGTCAAAATCTTCAAAATGAGCAAAAGCACAATGAAATTAATGCTGGAATCATCTTCAAGTTGCTAAAATACACTAATGACAGCAAAAAGTTTGAGTCTACAACATTTAGTTAAGGTGTGAGAGCCAAAACAAACTTTGTATTGCTTTTAATGCATTTTCAGCCCGATTATACACTTAAGGTGAAACTGTCAAAATCTTCATAATGAGCAAAAGCACAATGAAATTAATGCTGGAATTATCTTCAAGTTGCTAAAATACACTAATGACAGCAAAAAGTTTGAGTCTACAACATTTAGTTAAGGTGTGAGAGCCAAAATGAACTTTGTATTGCTTTAAATGCATTTTCAGCCCGATTGTACACTTCAGGTGAAACTGTCAAAATCTTCAAAATGAGCAAAAGCACAATGAAATTAATGCTGGAATCATCTTCAAGTTGCTAAAATACACTAATGAAAGCAAAAAGTTTGAGTCTACAACATTTAGTTAAGGTGTGAGAGCCAAAATGAATTTTTTTCATGCTGTAAACGCATTTTCAGCACCTGATTGTACACTTCAGGTGAAACTGTCAAAATCTTCAAAATGAGCAAAAGCACAATGAAATTAATGCTGGAATCATCTTCAAGTTTCTAAAATACACTAATGACAGCAAAAAGTTTGAGTCTACAACATTTAGTTAAGGTGTGAGAGCCAAAATGAACTTTGTATTGCTTTAAATGCATTTTCAGCCCGATTGTACACTTCAGGTGAAACTGTCAAAATCTTCAAAATGAGCAAAAGCACAATGAAATTAATGCTGGAATCATCTTCAAGTTGCTAAAATACACTAATGACACCAAAAAGTTTGAGTCTACAACATTTAGTTAAGGTGTGAGAGCCAAAATGAACTTTTTATTGCTGTAAACGCATTTTCAGCACCTGATTGTACACTTCAGGTGAAACTGTCAAAATCTTCAAAATGAGCAAAAGCACAATGAAATTAATGCTGGAATCATCTTCAAGTTTCTAAAATACACTAATGACAGCAAAAAGTTTGAGTCTACAACATTTAGTTAAGGTGTGAGAGCCAAAATGAACTTTGTATTGCTTTAAATGCATTTTTAGCCCCTGATTGTATACTTCAGGTGAAACTGTCAAAATCTTCAAAATGAGCAAAAGCACAATGAAATTAATGTTGGACTCATCTTCAAGTTGCTAAAATACACTAATGACAGCAAAAAGTTTGAGTCTACAACATTTAGTTAAGGTGTGAGAGCCAAAATGAACTTTGTATTGCTTTAAATGCATTTTCAGCCCGATTATACACTTAAGGTGAAACTGTCAAAATCTTCAAAATGAGCAAAAGCACATTGAAATTAATGCTGGAATCATCTTCATGTTGCTAAAATACACTAATGACAGCAAACAGTTTGAGTCTACAACATTTAGTTAAGGTGTGAGAGCCTAAATGAACTTTGTATTGCTTTAAACGCGTTTTCAGCCCCTGATTGTATCCTTCAGGTGAAACTGTCAAAATCTTCAAAATGAGCAAAAGCACAATGAAATTAATGCTGGAATCATCTTCAAGTTGCTAAAATACACTAATGACAGCAAAAAGTTTGAGTCTACAACATTTAGTTAAGGTGTGAGAGCCAAAACAAACTTTGTATTGCTTTTAATGCATTTTCAGCCCGATTATACACTTAAGGTGAAACTGTCAAAATCTTCATAATGAGCAAAAGCACAATGAAATTAATGCTGGAATCATCTTCAAGTTGCTAAAATACACTAATGACAGCAAAAAGGTTGAGTCTACAACATTTAGTTAAGGTGTGAGAGCCAAAATGAACTTTGTATTGCTTTAAATGCATTTCCAGCCCAATTGTACACTTCAGGTGAAACTGTCAAAATCTTCAAAATGAGCAAAAGCACAATGCAAGTAATGCTGGAATCATCTTCAAGTTTCTAAAATACACTAATGACAGCAAACAGTTTGAGTCTAACACATTTAGTTAAGGTGTGAGAGCCTAAATTAACTTTTTATTGCTTTAAACGCGTTTTCAGCCCCTGATTGTATACTTCAGGTGAAATTGTCAAAATCTTCAAAATGAGCAAAAGCACAATGAAATTAATGCTGGAATCATCTTCAAGTTGCTAAAATACACTAATGACAGCAAAAAGTTTGAGTCTACAACATTTAGTTAAGGTGTGAGAGCCAAAATGAACTTTGTATTGCTTTAAATGCATTTTCAGCCCGATTGTACACTTCAGGTGAAACTGTCAAAATCTTAAAAATGAGCAAAAGCACAATGAAATTAATGCTGGAATCATCTTCAAGTATCTAAAATACACTAATGACAGCAAAAAGTTTGAGTCTACAACATTTAGTTAAGGTGTGAGAGCCAAAATGAACTTTGTATTGCTTTAAATGCATTTTCAGCCCGATTGTACACTTCAGGTGAAACTGTCAAAATCTTCAAAATGAGCAAAAGCACATTGAAATTAATGTTGGACTCATCTTCAAGTTGCTAAAATACACTAATGACAGCAAAAAGTTTGAGTCTACAACATTTAGTTAAGGTGTGAGAGCCAAAATGAACTTTTTATTGCTGTAAACGCGTTTTCAGCACCTGATTGTACACTTCAGGTGAAACTGTCAAAATCTTCAAAATGAGCAAAAGCACAATGAAATTAATGCTGGAATCATCTTCAAGTTGCTAAAATACACTAATGACAGCAAAAAGGTTGAGTCTACAACATTTAGTTAAGGTGTGAGAGCCAAAATGAACTTTGTATTGCTTTAAATGCATTTTCAGCCCGATTGTACACTTCAGGTGAAACTGTCAAAATCTTCAAAATGAGCAAAAGCACAATGAAATTAATGCTGGAATCATCTTCAAGTTGCTAAAATACACTAATGACAGCAAAAAGTTTGAGTCTACAACATTTAGTTAAGGTGTGAGAGCCAAAATGAACTTTTTATTGCTGTAAACGCATTTTCAGCACCTGATTGTACACTTCAGGTGAAACTGTCAAAATCTTCAAAATGAGCAAAAGCACAATGAAATTAATGCTGGAATCATCTTCAAGTTGCTAAAATACACTAATGACAGCAAACAGTTTGAGTCTACAACATTTAGTTAAGGTGTGAGAGCCAAAATGAACTTTGTATTGCTTTAAATGCATTTTCAGCCCGATTGTACACTTCAGGTGAAACTGTCAAAATCTTAAAAATGAGCAAAAGCACAATGAAATTAATGCTGGAATCATCTTCAAGTATCTAAAATACACTAATGACAGCAAAAAGTTTGAGTCTACAACATTTAGTTAAGGTGTGAGAGCCAAAATGAACTTTTTATTGCTGTAAATGCATTTTCAGCCCGATTGTACACTTCAGGTGAAACTGTCAAAATCTTCAAAATGAGCAAAAGCACAATGAAATTAATGCTGGAATCATCTTCAAGTTGCTAAAATACACTAATGACAGCGAAAAGTTTGAGTCTACAACATTTAGTTAAGGTGTGAGAGCCAAAATGAACTTTGTATTGCTTTAAATGCATTTTCAGCCCGATTGTACACTTCAGGTGAAACTGTCAAAATCTTCAAAATGAGCAAAAGCACAATGAAATTAATGCTGGAATCATCTTCAAGTTGCTAAAATACACTAGTGACAGCAAAAAGTTTGAGTCTACAACATTTAGTTAAGGTGTGAGAGCCAAAATGAACTTTTTATTGCTGTAAACGCATTTTCAGCACCTGATTGTACACTTCAGGTGAAACTGTCAAAATCTTCAAAATGAGCAAAAGCACAATGAAATTAATGCTGGAATCATCTTCAAGTTTCTAAAATACACTAATGACAGCAAAAAGTTTGAGTCTACAACATTTAGTTAAGGTGTGAGAGCCAAAATGAACTTTGTATTGCTTTAAATGCATTTTTAGCCCCTGATTGTATACTTCAGGTGAAACTGTCAAAATCTTCAAAATGAGCAAAAGCACAATGAAATTAATGTTGGACTCATCTTCAAGTTGCTAAAATACACTAATGACAGCAAAAAGTTTGAGTCTACAACATTTAGTTAAGGTGTGAGAGCCAAAATGAACTTTGTATTGCTTTAAATGCATTTTCAGCCCGATTATACACTTAAGGTGAAACTGTCAAAATCTTCAAAATGAGCAAAAGCACAATGAAATTAATGCTGGAATCATCTTCATGTTGCTAAAATACACTAATGACAGCAAACAGTTTGAGTCTACAACATTTAGTTAAGGTGTGAGAGCCTAAATGAACTTTGTATTGCTTTAAACGCGTTTTCAGCCCCTGATTGTATCCTTCAGGTGAAACTGTCAAAATCTTCAAAATGAGCAAAAGCACAATGAAATTAATGCTGGAATCATCTTCAAGTTGCTAAAATACACTAATGACAGCAAAAAGTTTGAGTCTACAACATTTAGTTAAGGTGTGAGAGCCAAAACAAACTTTGTATTGCTTTTAATGCATTTTCAGCCCGATTATACACTTAAGGTGAAACTGTCAAAATCTTCATAATGAGCAAAAGCACAATGAAATTAATGCTGGAATTATCTTCAAGTTGCTAAAATACACTAATGACAGCAAAAAGTTTGAGTCTACAACATTTAGTTAAGGTGTGAGAGCCAAAATGAACTTTGTATTGCTTTAAATGCATTTTCAGCCCGATTGTACACTTCAGGTGAAACTGTCAAAATCTTCAAAATGAGCAAAAGCACAATGAAATTAATGCTGGAATCATCTTCAAGTTGCTAAAATACACTAATGACAGCAAAAAGTTTGAGTCTACAACATTTAGTTAAGGTGTGAGAGCCAAAATGAACTTTTTATTGCTGTAAACGCGTTTTCAGCACCTGATTGTACACTTCAGGTGAAACTGTCAAAATCTTCAAAATGAGCAAAAGCACAATGAAATTAATGCTGGAATCATCTTCAAGTTGCTAAAATACACTAATGACAGCAAAAAGGTTGAGTCTACAACATTTAGTTAAGGTGTGAGAGCCAAAATGAACTTTTTATTGCTGTAAACGCGTTTTCAGCACCTGATTGTACACTTCAGGTGAAACTGTCAAAATCTTCAAAATGAGCAAAAGCACAATGAAATTAATGCTGGAATCATCTTCAAGTTGCTAAAATACACTAATGACAGCAAAAAGTTTGAGTCTACAACATTTAGTTAAGGTGTGAGAGCCAAAATGAACTTTGTATTGCTTTAAATGCATTTTCAGCACGATTGTACACTTCAGGTGAAACTGTCAAAATCTTCAAAATGAGCAAAAGCACAATGAAATTAATGCTGGAATCATCTTCAAGTTGTTAAAATACACTAATGACAGCAAAAAGTTTGAGTCTACAACATTTAGTTAAGGTGTGAGAGCCAAAATGAACTTTGTATTGCTTTAAATGCATTTTCAGCCCGATTGTACACTTCAGGTGAAACTGTCAAAATCTTCAAAATGAGCAAAAGCACAATGAAATTAATGCTGGAATCATCTTCAAGTTGCTAAAATACACTAATGAAAGCAAAAAGTTTGAGTCTACAACATTTAGTTAAGGTGTGAGAGCCAAAATGAACTTTTTATTGCTGTAAACGCATTTTCAGCACCTGATTGTACACTTCAGGTGAAACTGTCAAAATCTTCAAAATGAGCAAAAGCACAATGAAATTAATGCTGGAATCATCTTCAAGTTTCTAAAATACACTAATGACAGCAAAAAGTTTGAGTCTACAACATTTAGTTAAGGTGTGAGAGCCAAAATGAACTTTGTATTGCTTTAAATGCATTTTCAGCCCGATTGTACACTTCAGGTGAAACTGTCAAAATCTTCAAAATGAGCAAAAGCACAATGAAATTAATGCTGGAATCATCTTCAAGTTGCTAAAATACACTAATGACACCAAAAAGTTTGAGTCTACAACATTTAGTTAAGGTGTGAGAGCCAAAATGAACTTTTTATTGCTGTAAACGCATTTTCAGCACCTGATTGTACACTTCAGGTGAAACTGTCAAAATCTTCAAAATGAGCAAAAGCACAATGAAATTAATGCTGGAATCATCTTCAAGTTTCTAAAATACACTAATGACAGCAAAAAGTTTGAGTCTACAACATTTAGTTAAGGTGTGAGAGCCAAAATGAACTTTGTATTGCTTTAAATGCATTTTTAGCCCCTGATTGTATACTTTGGTGAAACTGTCAAAATCTTCAAAATGAGCAAAAGCACAATGAAATTAATGTTGGACTCATCTTCAAGTTGCTAAAATACACTAATGACAGCAAAAAGTTTGAGTCTACAACATTTAGTTAAGGTGTGAGAGCCAAAATGAACTTTGTATTGCTTTAAATGCATTTTCAGCCCGATTATACACTTAAGGTGAAACTGTCAAAATCTTCAAAATGAGCAAAAGCACATTGAAATTAATGCTGGAATCATCTTCATGTTGCTAAAATACACTAATGACAGCAAACAGTTTGAGTCTACAACATTTAGTTAAGGTGTGAGAGCCTAAATGAACTTTGTATTGCTTTAAACGCGTTTTCAGCCCCTGATTGTATCCTTCAGGTGAAACTGTCAAAATCTTCAAAATGAGCAAAAGCACAATGAAATTAATGCTGGAATCATCTTCAAGTTGCTAAAATACACTAATGACAGCAAAAAGTTTGAGTCTACAACATTTAGTTAAGGTGTGAGAGCCAAAACAAACTTTGTATTGCTTTTAATGCATTTTCAGCCCGATTATACACTTAAGGTGAAACTGTCAAAATCTTCATAATGAGCAAAAGCACAATGAAATTAATGCTGGAATCATCTTCAAGTTGCTAAAATACACTAATGACAGCAAAAAGGTTGAGTCTACAACATTTAGTTAAGGTGTGAGAGCCAAAATGAACTTTGTATTGCTTTAAATGCATTTCCAGCCCAATTGTACACTTCAGGTGAAACTGTCAAAATCTTCAAAATGAGCAAAAGCACAATGCAAGTAATGCTGGAATCATCTTCAAGTTTCTAAAATACACTAATGACAGCAAACAGTTTGAGTCTAACACATTTAGTTAAGGTGTGAGAGCCTAAATTAACTTTTTATTGCTTTAAACGCGTTTTCAGCCCCTGATTGTATACTTCAGGTGAAATTGTCAAAATCTTCAAAATGAGCAAAAGCACAATGAAATTAATGCTGGAATCATCTTCAAGTTGCTAAAATACACTAATGACAGCAAAAAGTTTGAGTCTACAACATTTAGTTAAGGTGTGAGAGCCAAAATGAACTTTGTATTGCTTTAAATGCATTTTCAGCCCGATTGTACACTTCAGGTGAAACTGTCAAAATCTTAAAAATGAGCAAAAGCACAATGAAATTAATGCTGGAATCATCTTCAAGTATCTAAAATACACTAATGACAGCAAAAAGTTTGAGTCTACAACATTTAGTTAAGGTGTGAGAGCCAAAATGAACTTTGTATTGCTTTAAATGCATTTTCAGCCCGATTGTACACTTCAGGTGAAACTGTCAAAATCTTCAAAATGAGCAAAAGCACATTGAAATTAATGTTGGACTCATCTTCAAGTTGCTAAAATACACTAATGACAGCAAAAAGTTTGAGTCAACAACATTTAGTTAAGGTGTGAGAGCCAAAATGAACTTTTTATTGCTGTAAACGCGTTTTCAGCACCTGATTGTACACTTCAGGTGAAACTGTCAAAATCTTCAAAATGAGCAAAAGCACAATGAAATTAATGCTGGAATCATCTTCAAGTTGCTAAAATACACTAATGACAGCAAAAAGGTTGAGTCTACAACATTTAGTTAAGGTGTGAGAGCCAAAATGAACTTTGTATTGCTTTAAATGCATTTCCAGCCCAATTGTACACTTCAGGTGAAACTGTCAAAATCTTCAAAATGAGCAAAAGCACAATGAAATTAATGCTGGAATCATCTTCATTTTGCTAAAATACACTAATGACAGCAAAAAGTTTGAGTCTACAACATTTAGTTAAGGTGTGAGAGCCAAAATGAACTTTGTATTGCTTTAAATGCATTTTCAGCCCGATTGTACACTTCAGGTGAAACTGTCAAAATCTTCAAAATGAGCAAAAGCACATTGAAATTAATGTTGGACTCATCTTCAAGTTGCTAAAATACACTAATGACAGCAAAAAGTTTGAGTCTACAACATTTAGTTAAGGTGTGAGAGCCAAAATGAACTTTGTATTGCTTTAAATGCATTTTCAGCCCGATTATACACTTAAGGTGAAACTGTCAAAATCTTCAAAATGAGCAAAAGCACAATGAAATTAATGCTGGAATCATCTTCATGTTGCTAAAATACACTAATGACAGCAAACAGTTTGAGTCTACAACATTTAGTTAAGGTGTGAGAGCCTAAATGAACTTTGTATTGCTTTAAACGCGTTTTCAGCCCCTGATTGTATCCTTCAGGTGAAACTGTCAAAATCTTCAAAATGAGCAAAAGCACAATGAAATTAATGCTGGAATCATCTTCAAGTTGCTAAAATACACTAATGACAGCAAAAAGTTTGAGTCTACAACATTTAGTTAAGGTGTGAGAGCCAAAACAAACTTTGTATTGCTTTTAATGCATTTTCAGCCCGATTATACACTTAAGGTGAAACTGTCAAAATCTTCATAATGAGCAAAAGCACAATGAAATTAATGCTGGAATTATCTTCAAGTTGCTAAAATACACTAATGACAGCAAAAAGTTTGAGTCTACAACATTTAGTTAAGGTGTGAGAGCCAAAATGAACTTTGTATTGCTTTAAATGCATTTTCAGCCCGATTGTACACTTCAGGTGAAACTGTCAAAATCTTAAAAATGAGCAAAAGCACAATGAAATTAATGCTGAAATCATCTTCAAGTTTCTAAAATACACTAATGACAGCAAAAAGTTTGAGTCTACAACATTTAGTTAAGGTGTGAGAGCCAAAATGAACTTTTTATTGCTGTAAACGCGTTTTCAGCACCTGATTGTACACTTCAGGTGAAACTGTCAAAATCTTCAAAATGAGCAAAAGCACAATGAAATTAATGCTGGAATCATCTTCAAGTTGCTAAAATACACTAATGACAGCAAAAAGGTTGAGTCTACAACATTTAGTTAAGGTGTGAGAGCCAAAATGAACTTTTTATTGCTGTAAACGCGTTTTCAGCACCTGATTGTACACTTCAGGTGAAACTGTCAAAATCTTCAAAATGAGCAAAAGCACTATGAAATTAATGCTGGAATCATCTTCAAGTTGCTAAAATACACTAATGACAGCAAAAAGTTTGAGTCTACAACATTTAGTTAAGGTGTGAGAGCCAAAATGAACTTTGTATTGCTTTAAATGCATTTTCAGCACGATTGTACACTTCAGGTGAAACTGTCAAAATCTTCAAAATGAGCAAAAGCACAATGAAATTAATGCTGGAATCATCTTCAAGTTGTTAAAATACACTAATGACAGCAAAAAGTTTGAGTCTACAACATTTAGTTAAGGTGTGAGAGCCAAAATGAACTTTGTATTGCTTTAAATGCATTTTCAGCCCGATTGTACACTTCAGGTGAAACTGTCAAAATCTTCAAAATGAGCAAAAGCACAATGAAATTAATGCTGGAATCATCTTCAAGTTGCTAAAATACACTAATGACAGCAAAAAGTTTGAGTCTACAACATTTAGTTAAGGTGTGAGAGCCAAAATGAACTTTTTATTGCTGTAAACGCATTTTCAGCACCTGATTGTACACTTCAGGTGAAACTGTCAAAATCTTCAAAATGAGCAAAAGCACAATGAAATTAATGCTGGAATCATCTTCAAGTTTCTAAAATACACTAATGACAGCAAAAAGTTTGAGTCTACAACATTTAGTTAAGGTGTGAGAGCCAAAATGAACTTTGTATTGCTTTAAATGCATTTTCAGCCCGATTGTACACTTCAGGTGAAACTGTCAAAATCTTCAAAATGAGCAAAAGCACAATGAAATTAATGCTGGAAACATCTTCAAGTTGCTAAAATACACTAATGACAGCAAAAAGTTTGAGTCTACAACATTTAGTTAAGGTGTGAGAGCCAAAATGAACTTTTTATTGCTGTAAACGCATTTTCAGCACCTGATTGTACACTTCAGGTGAAACTGTCAAAATCTTCAAAATGAGCAAATGCACAATGAAATTAATGCTGGAATCATCTTCAAGTTTCTAAAATACACTAATGACAGCAAAAAGTTTGAGTCTACAACATTTAGTTAAGGTGTGAGAGCCAAAATGAACTTTGTATTGCTTTAAACGCGTTTTCAGCCCCTGATTGTATCCTTCAGGTGAAACTGTCAAAATCTTCAAAATGAGCAAAAGCACAATGAAATTAATGCTGGAATCATCTTCAAGTTGCTAAAATACACTAATGACAGCAAAAAGTTTGAGTCTACAACATTTAGTTAAGGTGTGAGAGCCAAAACAAACTTTGTATTGCTTTTAATGCATTTTCAGCCCGATTATACACTTAAGGTGAAACTGTCAAAATCTTCATAATGAGCAAAAGCACAATGAAATTAATGCTGGAATTATCTTCAAGTTGCTAAAATACACTAATGACAGCAAAAAGTTTGAGTCTACAACATTTAGTTAAGGTGTGAGAGCCAAAATGAACTTTGTATTGCTTTAAATGCATTTTCAGCCCGATTGTACACTTCAGGTGAAACTGTCAAAATCTTAAAAATGAGCAAAAGCACAATGAAATTAATGCTGAAATCATCTTCAAGTTTCTAAAATACACTAATGACAGCAAAAAGTTTGAGTCTACAACATTTAGTTAAGGTGTGAGAGCCAAAATGAACTTTTTATTGCTGTAAACGCGTTTTCAGCACCTGATTGTACACTTCAGGTGAAACTGTCAAAATCTTCAAAATGAGCAAAAGCACAATGAAATTAATGCTGGAATCATCTTCAAGTTGCTAAAATACACTAATGACAGCAAAAAGTTTGAGTCTACAACATTTAGTTAAGGTGTGAGAGCCAAAATGAACTTTGTATTGCTTTAAATGCATTTTCAGCACGATTGTACACTTCAGGTGAAACTGTCAAAATCTTCAAAATGAGCAAAAGCACAATGAAATTAATGCTGGAATCATCTTCAAGTTGTTAAAATACACTAATGACAGCAAAAAGTTTGAGTCTACAACATTTAGTTAAGGTGTGAGAGCCAAAATGAACTTTGTATTGCTTTAAATGCATTTTCAGCCCGATTGTACACTTCAGGTGAAACTGTCAAAATCTTCAAAATGAGCAAAAGCACAATGAAATTAATGCTGGAATCATCTTCAAGTTGCTAAAATACACTAATGACAGCAAAAAGTTTGAGTCTACAACATTTAGTTAAGGTGTGAGAGCCAAAATTAACTTTTTATTGCTGTAAACGCATTTTCAGCACCTGATTGTACACTTCAGGTGAAACTGTCAAAATCTTCAAAATGAGCAAAAGCACAATGAAATTAATGCTGGAATCATCTTCAAGTTTCTAAAATACACTAATGACAGCAAAAAGTTTGAGTCTACAACATTTAGTTAAGGTGTGAGAGCCAAAATGAACTTTGTATTGCTTTAAATGCATTTTCAGCCCGATTGTACACTTCAGGTGAAACTGTCAAAATCTTCAAAATGAGCAAAAGCACAATGAAATTAATGCTGGAATCATCTTCAAGTTGCTAAAATACACTAATGACAGCAAAAAGTTTGAGTCTACAACATTTAGTTAAGGTGTGAGAGCCAAAATGAACTTTTTAATGCTGTAAACGCATTTTCAGCACCTGATTGTACACTTCAGGTGAAACTGTCAAAATCTTCAAAATGAGCAAAAGCACAATGAAATTAATGCTGGAATCATCTTCAAGTTTCTAAAATACACTAATGACAGCAAAAAGTTTGAGTCTACAACATTTAGTTAAGGTGTGAGAGCCAAAATGAACTTTGTATTGCTTTAAATGCATTTTTAGCCCCTGATTGTATACTTCAGGTGAAACTGTCAAAATCTTCAAAATGAGCAAAAGCACAATGAAATTAATGTTGGACTCATCTTCAAGTTGCTAAAATACACTAATGACAGCAAAAAGTTTGAGTCTACAACATTTAGTTAAGGTGTGAGAGCCAAAATGAACTTTGTATTGCTTTAAATGCATTTTCAGCCCGATTATACACTTAAGGTGAAACTGTCAAAATCTTCAAAATGAGCAAAAGCACAATGAAATTAATGCTGGAATCATCTTCATGTTGCTAAAATACACTAATGACAGCAAACAGTTTGAGTCTACAACATTTAGTTAAGGTGTGAGAGCCTAAATGAACTTTGTATTGCTTTAAACGCGTTTTCAGCCCCTGATTGTATCCTTCAGGTGAAACTGTCAAAATCTTCAAAATGAGCAAAAGCACAATGAAATTAATGCTGGAATCATCTTCAAGTTGCTAAAATACACTAATGACAGCAAAAAGTTTGAGTCTACAACATTTAGTTAAGGTGTGAGAGCCAAAACAAACTTTGTATTGCTTTTAATGCATTTTCAGCCCGATTATACACTTAAGGTGAAACTGTCAAAATCTTCATAATGAGCAAAAGCACAATGAAATTAATGCTGGAATTATCTTCAAGTTGCTAAAATACACTAATGACAGCAAAAAGTTTGAGTCTACAACATTTAGTTAAGGTGTGAGAGCCAAAATGAACTTTGTATTGCTTTAAATGCATTTTCAGCCCGATTGTACACTTCAGGTGAAACTGTCAAAATCTTCAAAATGAGCAAAAGCACAATGAAATTAATGCTGGAATCATCTTCAAGTTGCTAAAATACACTAATGACAGCAAAAAGTTTGAGTCTACAACATTTAGTTAAGGTGTGAGAGCCAAAATGAACTTTTTATTGCTGTAAACGCGTTTTCAGCACCTGATTGTACACTTCAGGTGAAACTGTCAAAATCTTCAAAATGAGCAAAAGCACAATGAAATTAATGCTGGAATCATCTTCAAGTTGCTAAAATACACTAATGACAGCAAAAAGGTTGAGTCTACAACATTTAGTTAAGGTGTGAGAGCCAAAATGAACTTTTTATTGCTGTAAACGCGTTTTCAGCACCTGATTGTACACTTCAGGTGAAACTGTCAAAATCTTCAAAATGAGCAAAAGCACAATGAAATTAATGCTGGAATCATCTTCATGTTGCTAAAATACACTAATGACAGCAAACAGTTTGAGTCTACAACATTTAGTTAAGGTGTGAGAGCCTAAATGAACTTTGTATTGCTTTAAACGCGTTTTCAGCCCCTGATTGTATCCTTCAGGTGAAACTGTCAAAATCTTCAAAATGAGCAAAAGCACAATGAAATTAATGCTGGAATCATCTTCAAGTTGCTAAAATACACTAATGACAGCAAAAAGTTTGAGTCTACAACATTTAGTTAAGGTGTGAGAGCCAAAACAAACTTTGTATTGCTTTTAATGCATTTTCAGCCCGATTATACACTTAAGGTGAAACTGTCAAAATCTTCATAATGAGCAAAAGCACAATGAAATTAATGCTGGAATTATCTTCAAGTTGCTAAAATACACTAATGACAGCAAAAAGTTTGAGTCTACAACATTTAGTTAAGGTGTGAGAGCCAAAATGAACTTTGTATTGCTTTAAATGCATTTTCAGCCCGATTGTACACTTCAGGTGAAACTGTCAAAATCTTCAAAATGAGCAAAAGCACAATGAAATTAATGCTGGAATCATCTTCAAGTTGCTAAAATACACTAATGACAGCAAAAAGTTTGAGTCTACAACATTTAGTTAAGGTGTGAGAGCCAAAATGAACTTTTTATTGCTGTAAACGCGTTTTCAGCACCTGATTGTACACTTCAGGTGAAACTGTCAAAATCTTCAAAATGAGCAAAAGCACAATGAAATTAATGCTGGAATCATCTTCAAGTTGCTAAAATACACTAATGACAGCAAAAAGGTTGAGTCTACAACATTTAGTTAAGGTGTGAGAGCCAAAATGAACTTTTTATTGCTGTAAACGCGTTTTCAGCACCTGATTGTACACTTCAGGTGAAACTGTCAAAATCTTCAAAATGAGCAAAAGCACAATGAAATTAATGCTGGAATCATCTTCAAGTTGCTAAAATACACTAATGACAGCAAAAAGTTTGAGTCTACAACATTTAGTTAAGGTGTGAGAGCCAAAATGAACTTTGTATTGCTTTAAATGCATTTTCAGCACGATTGTACACTTCAGGTGAAACTGTCAAAATCTTCAAAATGAGCAAAAGCACAATGAAATTAATGCTGGAATCATCTTCAAGTTGTTAAAATACACTAATGACAGCAAAAAGTTTGAGTCTACAACATTTAGTTAAGGTGTGAGAGCCAAAATGAACTTTGTATTGCTTTAAATGCATTTTCAGCCCGATTGTACACTTCAGGTGAAACTGTCAAAATCTTCAAAATGAGCAAAAGCACAATGAAATTAATGCTGGAATCATCTTCAAGTTGCTAAAATACACTAATGAAAGCAAAAAGTTTGAGTCTACAACATTTAGTTAAGGTGTGAGAGCCAAAATGAACTTTTTATTGCTGTAAACGCATTTTCAGCACCTGATTGTACACTTCAGGTGAAACTGTCAAAATCTTCAAAATGAGCAAAAGCACAATGAAATTAATGCTGGAATCATCTTCAAGTTTCTAAAATACACTAATGACAGCAAAAAGTTTGAGTCTACAACATTTAGTTAAGGTGTGAGAGCCAAAATGAACTTTGTATTGCTTTAAATGCATTTTCAGCCCGATTGTACACTTCAGGTGAAACTGTCAAAATCTTCAAAATGAGCAAAAGCACAATGAAATTAATGCTGGAATCATCTTCAAGTTGCTAAAATACACTAATGACACCAAAAAGTTTGAGTCTACAACATTTAGTTAAGGTGTGAGAGCCAAAATGAACTTTTTATTGCTGTAAACGCATTTTCAGCACCTGATTGTACACTTCAGGTGAAACTGTCAAAATCTTCAAAATGAGCAAAAGCACAATGAAATTAATGCTGGAATCATCTTCAAGTTTCTAAAATACACTAATGACAGCAAAAAGTTTGAGTCTACAACATTTAGTTAAGGTGTGAGAGCCAAAATGAACTTTGTATTGCTTTAAATGCATTTTTAGCCCCTGATTGTATACTTCAGGTGAAACTGTCAAAATCTTCAAAATGAGCAAAAGCACAATGAAATTAATGTTGGACTCATCTTCAAGTTGCTAAAATACACTAATGACAGCAAAAAGTTTGAGTCTACAACATTTAGTTAAGGTGTGAGAGCCAAAATGAACTTTGTATTGCTTTAAATGCATTTTCAGCCCGATTATACACTTAAGGTGAAACTGTCAAAATCTTCAAAATGAGCAAAAGCACATTGAAATTAATGCTGGAATCATCTTCATGTTGCTAAAATACACTAATGACAGCAAACAGTTTGAGTCTACAACATTTAGTTAAGGTGTGAGAGCCTAAATGAACTTTGTATTGCTTTAAACGCGTTTTCAGCCCCTGATTGTATCCTTCAGGTGAAACTGTCAAAATCTTCAAAATGAGCAAAAGCACAATGAAATTAATGCTGGAATCATCTTCAAGTTGCTAAAATACACTAATGACAGCAAAAAGTTTGAGTCTACAACATTTAGTTAAGGTGTGAGAGCCAAAACAAACTTTGTATTGCTTTTAATGCATTTTCAGCCCGATTATACACTTAAGGTGAAACTGTCAAAATCTTCATAATGAGCAAAAGCACAATGAAATTAATGCTGGAATCATCTTCAAGTTGCTAAAATACACTAATGACAGCAAAAAGGTTGAGTCTACAACATTTAGTTAAGGTGTGAGAGCCAAAATGAACTTTGTATTGCTTTAAATGCATTTCCAGCCCAATTGTACACTTCAGGTGAAACTGTCAAAATCTTCAAAATGAGCAAAAGCACAATGCAAGTAATGCTGGAATCATCTTCAAGTTTCTAAAATACACTAATGACAGCAAACAGTTTGAGTCTAACACATTTAGTTAAGGTGTGAGAGCCTAAATTAACTTTTTATTGCTTTAAACGCGTTTTCAGCCCCTGATTGTATACTTCAGGTGAAATTGTCAAAATCTTCAAAATGAGCAAAAGCACAATGAAATTAATGCTGGAATCATCTTCAAGTTGCTAAAATACACTAATGACAGCAAAAAGTTTGAGTCTACAACATTTAGTTAAGGTGTGAGAGCCAAAATGAACTTTGTATTGCTTTAAATGCATTTTCAGCCCGATTGTACACTTCAGGTGAAACTGTCAAAATCTTAAAAATGAGCAAAAGCACAATGAAATTAATGCTGGAATCATCTTCAAGTATCTAAAATACACTAATGACAGCAAAAAGTTTGAGTCTACAACATTTAGTTAAGGTGTGAGAGCCAAAATGAACTTTGTATTGCTTTAAATGCATTTTCAGCCCGATTGTACACTTCAGGTGAAACTGTCAAAATCTTCAAAATGAGCAAAAGCACATTGAAATTAATGTTGGACTCATCTTCAAGTTGCTATAATACACTAATGACAGCAAAAAGTTTGAGTCAACAACATTTAGTTAAGGTGTGAGAGCCAAAATGAACTTTTTATTGCTGTAAACGCGTTTTCAGCACCTGATTGTACACTTCAGGTGAAACTGTCAAAATCTTCAAAATGAGCAAAAGCACAATGAAATTAATGCTGGAATCATCTTCAAGTTGCTAAAATACACTAATGACAGCAAAAAGGTTGAGTCTACAACATTTAGTTAAGGTGTGAGAGCCAAAATGAACTTTGTATTGCTTTAAATGCATTTCCAGCCCAATTGTACACTTCAGGTGAAACTGTCAAAATCTTCAAAATGAGCAAAAGCACAATGAAATTAATGCTGGAATCATCTTCATTTTGCTAAAATACACTAATGACAGCAAAAAGTTTGAGTCTACAACATTTAGTTAAGGTGTGAGAGCCAAAATGAACTTTGTATTGCTTTAAATGCATTTTCAGCCCGATTGTACACTTCAGGTGAAACTGTCAAAATCTTCAAAATGAGCAAAAGCACATTGAAATTAATGTTGGACTCATCTTCAAGTTGCTAAAATACACTAATGACAGCAAAAAGTTTGAGTCTACAACATTTAGTTAAGGTGTGAGAGCCAAAATGAACTTTGTATTGCTTTAAATGCATTTTCAGCCCGATTATACACTTAAGGTGAAACTGTCAAAATCTTCAAAATGAGCAAAAGCACAATGAAATTAATGCTGGAATCATCTTCATGTTGCTAAAATACACTAATGACAGCAAAAAGTTTGAGTCTACAACATTTAGTTAAGGTGTGAGAGCCTAAATGAACTTTGTATTGCTTTAAACGCGTTTTCAGCCCCTGATTGTATCCTTCAGGTGAAACTGTCAAAATCTTCAAAATGAGCAAAAGCACAATGAAATTAATGCTGGAATCATCTTCAAGTTGCTAAAATACACTAATGACAGCAAAAAGTTTGAGTCTACAACATTTAGTTAAGGTGTGAGAGCCAAAACAAACTTTGTATTGCTTTTAATGCATTTTCAGCCCGATTATACACTTAAGGTGAAACTGTCAAAATCTTCATAATGAGCAAAAGCACAATGAAATTAATGCTGGAATTATCTTCAAGTTGCTAAAATACACTAATGACAGCAAAAAGTTTGAGTCTACAACATTTAGTTAAGGTGTGAGAGCCAAAATGAACTTTGTATTGCTTTAAATGCATTTTCAGCCCGATTGTACACTTCAGGTGAAACTGTCAAAATCTTAAAAATGAGCAAAAGCACAATGAAATTAATGCTGAAATCATCTTCAAGTTTCTAAAATACACTAATGACAGCAAAAAGTTTGAGTCTACAACATTTAGTTAAGGTGTGAGAGCCAAAATGAACTTTTTATTGCTGTAAACGCGTTTTCAGCACCTGATTGTACACTTCAGGTGAAACTGTCAAAATCTTCAAAATGAGCAAAAGCACAATGAAATTAATGCTGGAATCATCTTCAAGTTGCTAAAATACACTAATGACAGCAAAAAGGTTGAGTCTACAACATTTAGTTAAGGTGTGAGAGCCAAAATGAACTTTTTATTGCTGTAAACGCGTTTTCAGCACCTGATTGTACACTTCAGGTGAAACTGTCAAAATCTTCAAAATGAGCAAAAGCACTATGAAATTAATGCTGGAATCATCTTCAAGTTGCTAAAATACACTAATGACAGCAAAAAGTTTGAGTCTACAACATTTAGTTAAGGTGTGAGAGCCAAAATGAACTTTGTATTGCTTTAAATGCATTTTCAGCACGATTGTACACTTCAGGTGAAACTGTCAAAATCTTCAAAATGAGCAAAAGCACAATGAAATTAATGCTGGAATCATCTTCAAGTTGTTAAAATACACTAATGACAGCAAAAAGTTTGAGTCTACAACATTTAGTTAAGGTGTGAGAGCCAAAATGAACTTTGTATTGCTTTAAATGCATTTTCAGCCCGATTGTACACTTCAGGTGAAACTGTCAAAATCTTCAAAATGAGCAAAAGCACAATGAAATTAATGCTGGAATCATCTTCAAGTTGCTAAAATACACTAATGACAGCAAAAAGTTTGAGTCTACAACATTTAGTTAAGGTGTGAGAGCCAAAATGAACTTTTTATTGCTGTAAACGCATTTTCAGCACCTGATTGTACACTTCAGGTGAAACTGTCAAAATCTTCAAAATGAGCAAAAGCACAATGAAATTAATGCTGGAATCATCTTCAAGTTTCTAAAATACACTAATGACAGCAAAAAGTTTGAGTCTACAACATTTAGTTAAGGTGTGAGAGCCAAAATGAACTTTGTATTGCTTTAAATGCATTTTCAGCCCGATTGTACACTTCAGGTGAAACTGTCAAAATCTTCAAAATGAGCAAAAGCACAATGAAATTAATGCTGGAAACATCTTCAAGTTGCTAAAATACACTAATGACAGCAAAAAGTTTGAGTCTACAACATTTAGTTAAGGTGTGAGAGCCAAAATGAACTTTTTATTGCTGTAAACGCATTTTCAGCACCTGATTGTACACTTCAGGTGAAACTGTCAAAATCTTCAAAATGAGCAAATGCACAATGAAATTAATGCTGGAATCATCTTCAAGTTTCTAAAATACACTAATGACAGCAAAAAGTTTGAGTCTACAACATTTAGTTAAGGTGTGAGAGCCAAAATGAACTTTGTATTGCTTTAAACGCGTTTTCAGCCCCTGATTGTATCCTTCAGGTGAAACTGTCAAAATCTTCAAAATGAGCAAAAGCACAATGAAATTAATGCTGGAATCATCTTCAAGTTGCTAAAATACACTAATGACAGCAAAAAGTTTGAGTCTACAACATTTAGTTAAGGTGTGAGAGCCAAAACAAACTTTGTATTGCTTTTAATGCATTTTCAGCCCGATTATACACTTAAGGTGAAACTGTCAAAATCTTCATAATGAGCAAAAGCACAATGAAATTAATGCTGGAATTATCTTCAAGTTGCTAAAATACACTAATGACAGCAAAAAGTTTGAGTCTACAACATTTAGTTAAGGTGTGAGAGCCAAAATGAACTTTGTATTGCTTTAAATGCATTTTCAGCCCGATTGTACACTTCAGGTGAAACTGTCAAAATCTTAAAAATGAGCAAAAGCACAATGAAATTAATGCTGAAATCATCTTCAAGTTTCTAAAATACACTAATGACAGCAAAAAGTTTGAGTCTACAACATTTAGTTAAGGTGTGAGAGCCAAAATGAACTTTTTATTGCTGTAAACGCGTTTTCAGCACCTGATTGTACACTTCAGGTGAAACTGTCAAAATCTTCAAAATGAGCAAAAGCACAATGAAATTAATGCTGGAATCATCTTCAAGTTGCTAAAATACACTAATGACAGCAAAAAGGTTGAGTCTACAACATTTAGTTAAGGTGTGAGAGCCAAAATGAACTTTTTATTGCTGTAAACGCGTTTTCAGCACCTGATTGTACACTTCAGGTGAAACTGTCAAAATCTTCAAAATGAGCAAAAGCACAATGAAATTAATGCTGGAATCATCTTCAAGTTGCTAAAATACACTAATGACAGCAAAAAGTTTGAGTCTACAACATTTAGTTAAGGTGTGAGAGCCAAAATGAACTTTGTATTGCTTTAAATGCATTTTCAGCACCTGATTGTACACTTCAGGTGAAACTGTCAAAATCTTCAAAATGAGCAAAAGCACAATGAAATTAATGCTGGAATCATCTTCAAGTTGTTAAAATACACTAATGACAGCAAAAAGTTTGAGTCTACAACATTTAGTTAAGGTGTGAGAGCCAAAATGAACTTTGTATTGCTTTAAATGCATTTTCAGCCCGATTGTACACTTCAGGTGAAACTGTCAAAATCTTCAAAATGAGCAAAAGCACAATGAAATTAATGCTGGAATCATCTTCAAGTTGCTAAAATACACTAATGACAGCAAAAAGTTTGAGTCTACAACATTTAGTTAAGGTGTGAGAGCCAAAATGAACTTTTTATTGCTGTAAACGCATTTTCAGCACCTGATTGTACACTTCAGGTGAAACTGTCAAAATCTTCAAAATGAGCAAAAGCACAATGAAATTAATGCTGGAATCATCTTCAAGTTTCTAAAATACACTAATGACAGCAAAAAGTTTGAGTCTACAACATTTAGTTAAGGTGTGAGAGCCAAAATGAACTTTGTATTGCTTTAAATGCATTTTCAGCCCGATTGTACACTTCAGGTGAAACTGTCAAAATCTTCAAAATGAGCAAAAGCACAATGAAATTAATGCTGGAATCATCTTCAAGTTGCTAAAATACACTAATGACAGCAAAAAGTTTGAGTCTACAACATTTAGTTAAGGTGTGAGAGCCAAAATGAACTTTTTAATGCTGTAAACGCATTTTCAGCACCTGATTGTACACTTCAGGTGAAACTGTCAAAATCTTCAAAATGAGCAAAAGCACAATGAAATTAATGCTGGAATCATCTTCAAGTTTCTAAAATACACTAATGACAGCAAAAAGTTTGAGTCTACAACATTTAGTTAAGGTGTGAGAGCCAAAATGAACTTTGTATTGCTTTAAATGCATTTTTAGCCCCTGATTGTATACTTCAGGTGAAACTGTCAAAATCTTCAAAATGAGCAAAAGCACAATGAAATTAATGTTGGACTCATCTTCAAGTTGCTAAAATACACTAATGACAGCAAAAAGTTTGAGTCTACAACATTTAGTTAAGGTGTGAGAGCCAAAATGAACTTTGTATTGCTTTAAATGCATTTTCAGCCCGATTATACACTTAAGGTGAAACTGTCAAAATCTTCAAAATGAGCAAAAGCACAATGAAATTAATGCTGGAATCATCTTCATGTTGCTAAAATACACTAATGACAGCAAACAGTTTGAGTCTACAACATTTAGTTAAGGTGTGAGAGCCTAAATGAACTTTGTATTGCTTTAAACGCGTTTTCAGCCCCTGATTGTATCCTTCAGGTGAAACTGTCAAAATCTTCAAAATGAGCAAAAGCACAATGAAATTAATGCTGGAATCATCTTCAAGTTGCTAAAATACACTAATGACAGCAAAAAGTTTGAGTCTACAACATTTAGTTAAGGTGTGAGAGCCAAAACAAACTTTGTATTGCTTTTAATGCATTTTCAGCCCGATTATACACTTAAGGTGAAACTGTCAAAATCTTCATAATGAGCAAAAGCACAATGAAATTAATGCTGGAATTATCTTCAAGTTGCTAAAATACACTAATGACAGCAAAAAGTTTGAGTCTACAACATTTAGTTAAGGTGTGAGAGCCAAAATGAACTTTGTATTGCTTTAAATGCATTTTCAGCCCGATTGTACACTTCAGGTGAAACTGTCAAAATCTTCAAAATGAGCAAAAGCACAATGAAATTAATGCTGGAATCATCTTCAAGTTGCTAAAATACACTAATGACAGCAAAAAGTTTGAGTCTACAACATTTAGTTAAGGTGTGAGAGCCAAAATGAACTTTTTATTGCTGTAAACGCGTTTTCAGCACCTGATTGTACACTTCAGGTGAAACTGTCAAAATCTTCAAAATGAGCAAAAGCACAATGAAATTAATGCTGGAATCATCTTCAAGTTGCTAAAATACACTAATGACAGCAAAAAGGTTGAGTCTACAACATTTAGTTAAGGTGTGAGAGCCAAAATGAACTTTTTATTGCTGTAAACGCGTTTTCAGCACCTGATTGTACACTTCAGGTGAAACTGTCAAAATCTTCAAAATGAGCAAAAGCACAATGAAATTAATGCTGGAATCATCTTCATGTTGCTAAAATACACTAATGACAGCAAACAGTTTGAGTCTACAACATTTAGTTAAGGTGTGAGAGCCTAAATGAACTTTGTATTGCTTTAAACGCGTTTTCAGCCCCTGATTGTATCCTTCAGGTGAAACTGTCAAAATCTTCAAAATGAGCAAAAGCACAATGAAATTAATGCTGGAATCATCTTCAAGTTGCTAAAATACACTAATGACAGCAAAAAGTTTGAGTCTACAACATTTAGTTAAGGTGTGAGAGCCAAAACAAACTTTGTATTGCTTTTAATGCATTTTCAGCCCGATTATACACTTAAGGTGAAACTGTCAAAATCTTCATAATGAGCAAAAGCACAATGAAATTAATGCTGGAATTATCTTCAAGTTGCTAAAATACACTAATGACAGCAAAAAGTTTGAGTCTACAACATTTAGTTAAGGTGTGAGAGCCAAAATGAACTTTGTATTGCTTTAAATGCATTTTCAGCCCGATTGTACACTTCAGGTGAAACTGTCAAAATCTTCAAAATGAGCAAAAGCACAATGAAATTAATGCTGGAATCATCTTCAAGTTGCTAAAATACACTAATGACAGCAAAAAGTTTGAGTCTACAACATTTAGTTAAGGTGTGAGAGCCAAAATGAACTTTTTATTGCTGTAAACGCGTTTTCAGCACCTGATTGTACACTTCAGGTGAAACTGTCAAAATCTTCAAAATGAGCAAAAGCACAATGAAATTAATGCTGGAATCATCTTCAAGTTGCTAAAATACACTAATGACAGCAAAAAGGTTGAGTCTACAACATTTAGTTAAGGTGTGAGAGCCAAAATGAACTTTTTATTGCTGTAAACGCGTTTTCAGCACCTGATTGTACACTTCAGGTGAAACTGTCAAAATCTTCAAAATGAGCAAAAGCACAATGAAATTAATGCTGGAATCATCTTCAAGTTGCTAAAATACACTAATGACAGCAAAAAGTTTGAGTCTACAACATTTAGTTAAGGTGTGAGAGCCAAAATGAACTTTGTATTGCTTTAAATGCATTTTCAGCACGATTGTACACTTCAGGTGAAACTGTCAAAATCTTCAAAATGAGCAAAAGCACAATGAAATTAATGCTGGAATCATCTTCAAGTTGTTAAAATACACTAATGACAGCAAAAAGTTTGAGTCTACAACATTTAGTTAAGGTGTGAGAGCCAAAATGAACTTTGTATTGCTTTAAATGCATTTTCAGCCCGATTGTACACTTCAGGTGAAACTGTCAAAATCTTCAAAATGAGCAAAAGCACAATGAAATTAATGCTGGAATCATCTTCAAGTTGCTAAAATACACTAATGAAAGCAAAAAGTTTGAGTCTACAACATTTAGTTAAGGTGTGAGAGCCAAAATGAACTTTTTATTGCTGTAAACGCATTTTCAGCACCTGATTGTACACTTCAGGTGAAACTGTCAAAATCTTCAAAATGAGCAAAAGCACAATGAAATTAATGCTGGAATCATCTTCAAGTTGCTAAAATACACTAATGACAGCAAAAAGTTTGAGTCTACAACATTTAGTTAAGGTGTGAGAGCCAAAATGAACTTTTTATTGCTGTAAACGCGTTTTCAGCACCTGATTGTACACTTCAGGTGAAACTGTCAAAATCTTCAAAATGAGCAAAAGCACAATGAAATTAATGCTGGAATCATCTTCAAGTTGCTAAAATACACTAATGACAGCAAAAAGGTTGAGTCTACAACATTTAGTTAAGGTGTGAGAGCCAAAATGAACTTTTTATTGCTGTAAACGCGTTTTCAGCACCTGATTGTACACTTCAGGTGAAACTGTCAAAATCTTCAAAATGAGCAAAAGCACAATGAAATTAATGCTGGAATCATCTTCATGTTGCTAAAATACACTAATGACAGCAAACAGTTTGAGTCTACAACATTTAGTTAAGGTGTGAGAGCCTAAATGAACTTTGTATTGCTTTAAACGCGTTTTCAGCCCCTGATTGTATCCTTCAGGTGAAACTGTCAAAATCTTCAAAATGAGCAAAAGCACAATGAAATTAATGCTGGAATCATCTTCAAGTTGCTAAAATACACTAATGACAGCAAAAAGTTTGAGTCTACAACATTTAGTTAAGGTGTGAGAGCCAAAACAAACTTTGTATTGCTTTTAATGCATTTTCAGCCCGATTATACACTTAAGGTGAAACTGTCAAAATCTTCATAATGAGCAAAAGCACAATGAAATTAATGCTGGAATTATCTTCAAGTTGCTAAAATACACTAATGACAGCAAAAAGTTTGAGTCTACAACATTTAGTTAAGGTGTGAGAGCCAAAATGAACTTTGTATTGCTTTAAATGCATTTTCAGCCCGATTGTACACTTCAGGTGAAACTGTCAAAATCTTCAAAATGAGCAAAAGCACAATGAAATTAATGCTGGAATCATCTTCAAGTTGCTAAAATACACTAATGACAGCAAAAAGTTTGAGTCTACAACATTTAGTTAAGGTGTGAGAGCCAAAATGAACTTTTTATTGCTGTAAACGCGTTTTCAGCACCTGATTGTACACTTCAGGTGAAACTGTCAAAATCTTCAAAATGAGCAAAAGCACAATGAAATTAATGCTGGAATCATCTTCAAGTTGCTAAAATACACTAATGACAGCAAAAAGGTTGAGTCTACAACATTTAGTTAAGGTGTGAGAGCCAAAATGAACTTTTTATTGCTGTAAACGCGTTTTCAGCACCTGATTGTACACTTCAGGTGAAACTGTCAAAATCTTCAAAATGAGCAAAAGCACAATGAAATTAATGCTGGAATCATCTTCATGTTGCTAAAATACACTAATGACAGCAAACAGTTTGAGTCTACAACATTTAGTTAAGGTGTGAGAGCCTAAATGAACTTTGTATTGCTTTAAACGCGTTTTCAGCCCCTGATTGTATCCTTCAGGTGAAACTGTCAAAATCTTCAAAATGAGCAAAAGCACAATGAAATTAATGCTGGAATCATCTTCAAGTTGCTAAAATACACTAATGACAGCAAAAAGTTTGAGTCTACAACATTTAGTTAAGGTGTGAGAGCCAAAACAAACTTTGTATTGCTTTTAATGCATTTTCAGCCCGATTATACACTTAAGGTGAAACTGTCAAAATCTTCATAATGAGCAAAAGCACAATGAAATTAATGCTGGAATTATCTTCAAGTTGCTAAAATACACTAATGACAGCAAAAAGTTTGAGTCTACAACATTTAGTTAAGGTGTGAGAGCCAAAATGAACTTTGTATTGCTTTAAATGCATTTTCAGCCCGATTGTACACTTCAGGTGAAACTGTCAAAATCTTCAAAATGAGCAAAAGCACAATGAAATTAATGCTGGAATCATCTTCAAGTTGCTAAAATACACTAATGACAGCAAAAAGTTTGAGTCTACAACATTTAGTTAAGGTGTGAGAGCCAAAATGAACTTTTTATTGCTGTAAACGCGTTTTCAGCACCTGATTGTACACTTCAGGTGAAACTGTCAAAATCTTCAAAATGAGCAAAAGCACAATGAAATTAATGCTGGAATCATCTTCAAGTTGCTAAAATACACTAATGACAGCAAAAAGGTTGAGTCTACAACATTTAGTTAAGGTGTGAGAGCCAAAATGAACTTTTTATTGCTGTAAACGCGTTTTCAGCACCTGATTGTACACTTCAGGTGAAACTGTCAAAATCTTCAAAATGAGCAAAAGCACAATGAAATTAATGCTGGAATCATCTTCAAGTTGCTAAAATACACTAATGACAGCAAAAAGTTTGAGTCTACAACATTTAGTTAAGGTGTGAGAGCCAAAATGAACTTTGTATTGCTTTAAATGCATTTTCAGCACGATTGTACACTTCAGGTGAAACTGTCAAAATCTTCAAAATGAGCAAAAGCACAATGAAATTAATGCTGGAATCATCTTCAAGTTGTTAAAATACACTAATGACAGCAAAAAGTTTGAGTCTACAACATTTAGTTAAGGTGTGAGAGCCAAAATGAACTTTGTATTGCTTTAAATGCATTTTCAGCCCGATTGTACACTTCAGGTGAAACTGTCAAAATCTTCAAAATGAGCAAAAGCACAATGAAATTAATGCTGGAATCATCTTCAAGTTGCTAAAATACACTAATGAAAGCAAAAAGTTTGAGTCTACAACATTTAGTTAAGGTGTGAGAGCCAAAATGAACTTTTTATTGCTGTAAACGCATTTTCAGCACCTGATTGTACACTTCAGGTGAAACTGTCAAAATCTTCAAAATGAGCAAAAGCACAATGAAATTAATGCTGGAATCATCTTCAAGTTGCTAAAATACACTAATGACAGCAAAAAGTTTGAGTCTACAACATTTAGTTAAGGTGTGAGAGCCAAAATGAACTTTTTATTGCTGTAAACGCGTTTTCAGCACCTGATTGTACACTTCAGGTGAAACTGTCAAAATCTTCAAAATGAGCAAAAGCACAATGAAATTAATGCTGGAATCATCTTCAAGTTGCTAAAATACACTAATGACAGCAAAAAGGTTGAGTCTACAACATTTAGTTAAGGTGTGAGAGCCAAAATGAACTTTTTATTGCTGTAAACGCGTTTTCAGCACCTGATTGTACACTTCAGGTGAAACTGTCAAAATCTTCAAAATGAGCAAAAGCACAATGAAATTAATGCTGGAATCATCTTCATGTTGCTAAAATACACTAATGACAGCAAACAGTTTGAGTCTACAACATTTAGTTAAGGTGTGAGAGCCTAAATGAACTTTGTATTGCTTTAAACGCGTTTTCAGCCCCTGATTGTATCCTTCAGGTGAAACTGTCAAAATCTTCAAAATGAGCAAAAGCACAATGAAATTAATGCTGGAATCATCTTCAAGTTGCTAAAATACACTAATGACAGCAAAAAGTTTGAGTCTACAACATTTAGTTAAGGTGTGAGAGCCAAAACAAACTTTGTATTGCTTTTAATGCATTTTCAGCCCGATTATACACTTAAGGTGAAACTGTCAAAATCTTCATAATGAGCAAAAGCACAATGAAATTAATGCTGGAATTATCTTCAAGTTGCTAAAATACACTAATGACAGCAAAAAGTTTGAGTCTACAACATTTAGTTAAGGTGTGAGAGCCAAAATGAACTTTGTATTGCTTTAAATGCATTTTCAGCCCGATTGTACACTTCAGGTGAAACTGTCAAAATCTTCAAAATGAGCAAAAGCACAATGAAATTAATGCTGGAATCATCTTCAAGTTGCTAAAATACACTAATGACAGCAAAAAGTTTGAGTCTACAACATTTAGTTAAGGTGTGAGAGCCAAAATGAACTTTTTATTGCTGTAAACGCGTTTTCAGCACCTGATTGTACACTTCAGGTGAAACTGTCAAAATCTTCAAAATGAGCAAAAGCACAATGAAATTAATGCTGGAATCATCTTCAAGTTGCTAAAATACACTAATGACAGCAAAAAGGTTGAGTCTACAACATTTAGTTAAGGTGTGAGAGCCAAAATGAACTTTTTATTGCTGTAAACGCGTTTTCAGCACCTGATTGTACACTTCAGGTGAAACTGTCAAAATCTTCAAAATGAGCAAAAGCACAATGAAATTAATGCTGGAATCATCTTCATGTTGCTAAAATACACTAATGACAGCAAACAGTTTGAGTCTACAACATTTAGTTAAGGTGTGAGAGCCTAAATGAACTTTGTATTGCTTTAAACGCGTTTTCAGCCCCTGATTGTATCCTTCAGGTGAAACTGTCAAAATCTTCAAAATGAGCAAAAGCACAATGAAATTAATGCTGGAATCATCTTCAAGTTGCTAAAATACACTAATGACAGCAAAAAGTTTGAGTCTACAACATTTAGTTAAGGTGTGAGAGCCAAAACAAACTTTGTATTGCTTTTAATGCATTTTCAGCCCGATTATACACTTAAGGTGAAACTGTCAAAATCTTCATAATGAGCAAAAGCACAATGAAATTAATGCTGGAATTATCTTCAAGTTGCTAAAATACACTAATGACAGCAAAAAGTTTGAGTCTACAACATTTAGTTAAGGTGTGAGAGCCAAAATGAACTTTGTATTGCTTTAAATGCATTTTCAGCCCGATTGTACACTTCAGGTGAAACTGTCAAAATCTTCAAAATGAGCAAAAGCACAATGAAATTAATGCTGGAATCATCTTCAAGTTGCTAAAATACACTAATGACAGCAAAAAGTTTGAGTCTACAACATTTAGTTAAGGTGTGAGAGCCAAAATGAACTTTTTATTGCTGTAAACGCGTTTTCAGCACCTGATTGTACACTTCAGGTGAAACTGTCAAAATCTTCAAAATGAGCAAAAGCACAATGAAATTAATGCTGGAATCATCTTCAAGTTGCTAAAATACACTAATGACAGCAAAAAGGTTGAGTCTACAACATTTAGTTAAGGTGTGAGAGCCAAAATGAACTTTTTATTGCTGTAAACGCGTTTTCAGCACCTGATTGTACACTTCAGGTGAAACTGTCAAAATCTTCAAAATGAGCAAAAGCACAATGAAATTAATGCTGGAATCATCTTCAAGTTGCTAAAATACACTAATGACAGCAAAAAGTTTGAGTCTACAACATTTAGTTAAGGTGTGAGAGCCAAAATGAACTTTGTATTGCTTTAAATGCATTTTCAGCACGATTGTACACTTCAGGTGAAACTGTCAAAATCTTCAAAATGAGCAAAAGCACAATGAAATTAATGCTGGAATCATCTTCAAGTTGTTAAAATACACTAATGACAGCAAAAAGTTTGAGTCTACAACATTTAGTTAAGGTGTGAGAGCCAAAATGAACTTTGTATTGCTTTAAATGCATTTTCAGCCCGATTGTACACTTCAGGTGAAACTGTCAAAATCTTCAAAATGAGCAAAAGCACAATGAAATTAATGCTGGAATCATCTTCAAGTTGCTAAAATACACTAATGAAAGCAAAAAGTTTGAGTCTACAACATTTAGTTAAGGTGTGAGAGCCAAAATGAACTTTTTATTGCTGTAAACGCATTTTCAGCACCTGATTGTACACTTCAGGTGAAACTGTCAAAATCTTCAAAATGAGCAAAAGCACAATGAAATTAATGCTGGAATCATCTTCAAGTTTCTAAAATACACTAATGACAGCAAAAAGTTTGAGTCTACAACATTTAGTTAAGGTGTGAGAGCCAAAATGAACTTTGTATTGCTTTAAATGCATTTTCAGCCCGATTGTACACTTCAGGTGAAACTGTCAAAATCTTCAAAATGAGCAAAAGCACAATGAAATTAATGCTGGAATCATCTTCAAGTTGCTAAAATACACTAATGACACCAAAAAGTTTGAGTCTACAACATTTAGTTAAGGTGTGAGAGCCAAAATGAACTTTTTATTGCTGTAAACGCATTTTCAGCACCTGATTGTACACTTCAGGTGAAACTGTCAAAATCTTCAAAATGAGCAAAAGCACAATGAAATTAATGCTGGAATCATCTTCAAGTTTCTAAAATACACTAATGACAGCAAAAAGTTTGAGTCTACAACATTTAGTTAAGGTGTGAGAGCCAAAATGAACTTTGTATTGCTTTAAATGCATTTTTAGCCCCTGATTGTATACTTCAGGTGAAACTGTCAAAATCTTCAAAATGAGCAAAAGCACAATGAAATTAATGTTGGACTCATCTTCAAGTTGCTAAAATACACTAATGACAGCAAAAAGTTTGAGTCTACAACATTTAGTTAAGGTGTGAGAGCCAAAATGAACTTTGTATTGCTTTAAATGCATTTTCAGCCCGATTATACACTTAAGGTGAAACTGTCAAAATCTTCAAAATGAGCAAAAGCACATTGAAATTAATGCTGGAATCATCTTCATGTTGCTAAAATACACTAATGACAGCAAACAGTTTGAGTCTACAACATTTAGTTAAGGTGTGAGAGCCTAAATGAACTTTGTATTGCTTTAAACGCGTTTTCAGCCCCTGATTGTATCCTTCAGGTGAAACTGTCAAAATCTTCAAAATGAGCAAAAGCACAATGAAATTAATGCTGGAATCATCTTCAAGTTGCTAAAATACACTAATGACAGCAAAAAGTTTGAGTCTACAACATTTAGTTAAGGTGTGAGAGCCAAAACAAACTTTGTATTGCTTTTAATGCATTTTCAGCCCGATTATACACTTAAGGTGAAACTGTCAAAATCTTCATAATGAGCAAAAGCACAATGAAATTAATGCTGGAATCATCTTCAAGTTGCTAAAATACACTAATGACAGCAAAAAGGTTGAGTCTACAACATTTAGTTAAGGTGTGAGAGCCAAAATGAACTTTGTATTGCTTTAAATGCATTTCCAGCCCAATTGTACACTTCAGGTGAAACTGTCAAAATCTTCAAAATGAGCAAAAGCACAATGCAAGTAATGCTGGAATCATCTTCAAGTTTCTAAAATACACTAATGACAGCAAACAGTTTGAGTCTAACACATTTAGTTAAGGTGTGAGAGCCTAAATTAACTTTTTATTGCTTTAAACGCGTTTTCAGCCCCTGATTGTATACTTCAGGTGAAATTGTCAAAATCTTCAAAATGAGCAAAAGCACAATGAAATTAATGCTGGAATCATCTTCAAGTTGCTAAAATACACTAATGACAGCAAAAAGTTTGAGTCTACAACATTTAGTTAAGGTGTGAGAGCCAAAATGAACTTTGTATTGCTTTAAATGCATTTTCAGCCCGATTGTACACTTCAGGTGAAACTGTCAAAATCTTAAAAATGAGCAAAAGCACAATGAAATTAATGCTGGAATCATCTTCAAGTATCTAAAATACACTAATGACAGCAAAAAGTTTGAGTCTACAACATTTAGTTAAGGTGTGAGAGCCAAAATGAACTTTGTATTGCTTTAAATGCATTTTCAGCCCGATTGTACACTTCAGGTGAAACTGTCAAAATCTTCAAAATGAGCAAAAGCACATTGAAATTAATGTTGGACTCATCTTCAAGTTGCTAAAATACACTAATGACAGCAAAAAGTTTGAGTCAACAACATTTAGTTAAGGTGTGAGAGCCAAAATGAACTTTTTATTGCTGTAAACGCGTTTTCAGCACCTGATTGTACACTTCAGGTGAAACTGTCAAAATCTTCAAAATGAGCAAAAGCACAATGAAATTAATGCTGGAATCATCTTCAAGTTGCTAAAATACACTAATGACAGCAAAAAGGTTGAGTCTACAACATTTAGTTAAGGTGTGAGAGCCAAAATGAACTTTGTATTGCTTTAAATGCATTTCCAGCCCAATTGTACACTTCAGGTGAAACTGTCAAAATCTTCAAAATGAGCAAAAGCACAATGAAATTAATGCTGGAATCATCTTCATTTTGCTAAAATACACTAATGACAGCAAAAAGTTTGAGTCTACAACATTTAGTTAAGGTGTGAGAGCCAAAATGAACTTTGTATTGCTTTAAATGCATTTTCAGCCCGATTGTACACTTCAGGTGAAACTGTCAAAATCTTCAAAATGAGCAAAAGCACATTGAAATTAATGTTGGACTCATCTTCAAGTTGCTAAAATACACTAATGACAGCAAAAAGTTTGAGTCTACAACATTTAGTTAAGGTGTGAGAGCCAAAATGAACTTTGTATTGCTTTAAATGCATTTTCAGCCCGATTATACACTTAAGGTGAAACTGTCAAAATCTTCAAAATGAGCAAAAGCACAATGAAATTAATGCTGGAATCATCTTCATGTTGCTAAAATACACTAATGACAGCAAACAGTTTGAGTCTACAACATTTAGTTAAGGTGTGAGAGCCTAAATGAACTTTGTATTGCTTTAAACGCGTTTTCAGCCCCTGATTGTATCCTTCAGGTGAAACTGTCAAAATCTTCAAAATGAGCAAAAGCACAATGAAATTAATGCTGGAATCATCTTCAAGTTGCTAAAATACACTAATGACAGCAAAAAGTTTGAGTCTACAACATTTAGTTAAGGTGTGAGAGCCAAAACAAACTTTGTATTGCTTTTAATGCATTTTCAGCCCGATTATACACTTAAGGTGAAACTGTCAAAATCTTCATAATGAGCAAAAATACAATGAAATTAATGCTGGAATTATCTTCAAGTTGCTAAAATACACTAATGACAGCAAAAAGTTTGAGTCTACAACATTTAGTTAAGGTGTGAGAGCCAAAATGAACTTTGTATTGCTTTAAATGCATTTTCAGCCCGATTGTACACTTCAGGTGAAACTGTCAAAATCTTAAAAATGAGCAAAAGCACAATGAAATTAATGCTGAAATCATCTTCAAGTTTCTAAAATACACTAATGACAGCAAAAAGTTTGAGTCTACAACATTTAGTTAAGGTGTGAGAGCCAAAATGAACTTTTTATTGCTGTAAACGCGTTTTCAGCACCTGATTGTACACTTCAGGTGAAACTGTCAAAATCTTCAAAATGAGCAAAAGCACAATGAAATTAATGCTGGAATCATCTTCAAGTTGCTAAAATACACTAATGACAGCAAAAAGGTTGAGTCTACAACATTTAGTTAAGGTGTGAGAGCCAAAATGAACTTTTTATTGCTGTAAACGCGTTTTCAGCACCTGATTGTACACTTCAGGTGAAACTGTCAAAATCTTCAAAATGAGCAAAAGCACTATGAAATTAATGCTGGAATCATCTTCAAGTTGCTAAAATACACTAATGACAGCAAAAAGTTTGAGTCTACAACATTTAGTTAAGGTGTGAGAGCCAAAATGAACTTTGTATTGCTTTAAATGCATTTTCAGCACGATTGTACACTTCAGGTGAAACTGTCAAAATCTTCAAAATGAGCAAAAGCACAATGAAATTAATGCTGGAATCATCTTCAAGTTGTTAAAATACACTAATGACAGCAAAAAGTTTGAGTCTACAACATTTAGTTAAGGTGTGAGAGCCAAAATGAACTTTGTATTGCTTTAAATGCATTTTCAGCCCGATTGTACACTTCAGGTGAAACTGTCAAAATCTTCAAAATGAGCAAAAGCACAATGAAATTAATGCTGGAATCATCTTCAAGTTGCTAAAATACACTAATGACAGCAAAAAGTTTGAGTCTACAACATTTAGTTAAGGTGTGAGAGCCAAAATGAACTTTTTATTGCTGTAAACGCATTTTCAGCACCTGATTGTACACTTCAGGTGAAACTGTCAAAATCTTCAAAATGAGCAAAAGCACAATGAAATTAATGCTGGAATCATCTTCAAGTTTCTAAAATACACTAATGACAGCAAAAAGTTTGAGTCTACAACATTTAGTTAAGGTGTGAGAGCCAAAATGAACTTTGTATTGCTTTAAATGCATTTTCAGCCCGATTGTACACTTCAGGTGAAACTGTCAAAATCTTCAAAATGAGCAAAAGCACAATGAAATTAATGCTGGAAACATCTTCAAGTTGCTAAAATACACTAATGACAGCAAAAAGTTTGAGTCTACAACATTTAGTTAAGGTGTGAGAGCCAAAATGAACTTTTTATTGCTGTAAACGCATTTTCAGCACCTGATTGTACACTTCAGGTGAAACTGTCAAAATCTTCAAAATGAGCAAATGCACAATGAAATTAATGCTGGAATCATCTTCAAGTTTCTAAAATACACTAATGACAGCAAAAAGTTTGAGTCTACAACATTTAGTTAAGGTGTGAGAGCCAAAATGAACTTTGTATTGCTTTAAACGCGTTTTCAGCCCCTGATTGTATCCTTCAGGTGAAACTGTCAAAATCTTCAAAATGAGCAAAAGCACAATGAAATTAATGCTGGAATCATCTTCATGTTGCTAAAATACACTAATGACAGCAAACAGTTTGAGTCTACAACATTTAGTTAAGGTGTGAGAGCCTAAATGAACTTTGTATTGCTTTAAACGCGTTTTCAGCCCCTGATTGTATCCTTCAGGTGAAACTGTCAAAATCTTCAAAATGAGCAAAAGCACAATGAAATTAATGCTGGAATCATCTTCAAGTTGCTAAAATACACTAATGACAGCAAAAAGTTTGAGTCTACAACATTTAGTTAAGGTGTGAGAGCCAAAACAAACTTTGTATTGCTTTTAATGCATTTTCAGCCCGATTATACACTTAAGGTGAAACTGTCAAAATCTTCATAATGAGCAAAAGCACAATGAAATTAATGCTGGAATCATCTTCAAGTTGCTAAAATACACTAATGACAGCAAAAAGGTTGAGTCTACAACATTTAGTTAAGGTGTGAGAGCCAAAATGAACTTTGTATTGCTTTAAATGCATTTCCAGCCCAATTGTACACTTCAGGTGAAACTGTCAAAATCTTCAAAATGAGCAAAAGCACAATGCAAGTAATGCTGGAATCATCTTCAAGTTTCTAAAATACACTAATGACAGCAAACAGTTTGAGTCTAACACATTTAGTTAAGGTGTGAGAGCCTAAATTAACTTTTTATTGCTTTAAACGCGTTTTCAGCCCCTGATTGTATACTTCAGGTGAAATTGTCAAAATCTTCAAAATGAGCAAAAGCACAATGAAATTAATGCTGGAATCATCTTCAAGTTGCTAAAATACACTAATGACAGCAAAAAGTTTGAGTCTACAACATTTAGTTAAGGTGTGAGAGCCAAAATGAACTTTGTATTGCTTTAAATGCATTTTCAGCCCGATTGTACACTTCAGGTGAAACTGTCAAAATCTTAAAAATGAGCAAAAGCACAATGAAATTAATGCTGGAATCATCTTCAAGTATCTAAAATACACTAATGACAGCAAAAAGTTTGAGTCTACAACATTTAGTTAAGGTGTGAGAGCCAAAATGAACTTTGTATTGCTTTAAATGCATTTTCAGCCCGATTGTACACTTCAGGTGAAACTGTCAAAATCTTCAAAATGAGCAAAAGCACATTGAAATTAATGTTGGACTCATCTTCAAGTTGCTAAAATACACTAATGACAGCAAAAAGTTTGAGTCAACAACATTTAGTTAAGGTGTGAGAGCCAAAATGAACTTTTTATTGCTGTAAACGCGTTTTCAGCACCTGATTGTACACTTCAGGTGAAACTGTCAAAATCTTCAAAATGAGCAAAAGCACAATGAAATTAATGCTGGAATCATCTTCAAGTTGCTAAAATACACTAATGACAGCAAAAAGGTTGAGTCTACAACATTTAGTTAAGGTGTGAGAGCCAAAATGAACTTTGTATTGCTTTAAATGCATTTCCAGCCCAATTGTACACTTCAGGTGAAACTGTCAAAATCTTCAAAATGAGCAAAAGCACAATGAAATTAATGCTGGAATCATCTTCATTTTGCTAAAATACACTAATGACAGCAAAAAGTTTGAGTCTACAACATTTAGTTAAGGTGTGAGAGCCAAAATGAACTTTGTATTGCTTTAAATGCATTTTCAGCCCGATTGTACACTTCAGGTGAAACTGTCAAAATCTTCAAAATGAGCAAAAGCACATTGAAATTAATGTTGGACTCATCTTCAAGTTGCTAAAATACACTAATGACAGCAAAAAGTTTGAGTCTACAACATTTAGTTAAGGTGTGAGAGCCAAAATGAACTTTGTATTGCTTTAAATGCATTTTCAGCCCGATTATACACTTAAGGTGAAACTGTCAAAATCTTCAAAATGAGCAAAAGCACAATGAAATTAATGCTGGAATCATCTTCATGTTGCTAAAATACACTAATGACAGCAAACAGTTTGAGTCTACAACATTTAGTTAAGGTGTGAGAGCCTAAATGAACTTTGTATTGCTTTAAACGCGTTTTCAGCCCCTGATTGTATCCTTCAGGTGAAACTGTCAAAATCTTCAAAATGAGCAAAAGCACAATGAAATTAATGCTGGAATCATCTTCAAGTTGCTAAAATACACTAATGACAGCAAAAAGTTTGAGTCTACAACATTTAGTTAAGGTGTGAGAGCCAAAACAAACTTTGTATTGCTTTTAATGCATTTTCAGCCCGATTATACACTTAAGGTGAAACTGTCAAAATCTTCATAATGAGCAAAAGCACAATGAAATTAATGCTGGAATTATCTTCAAGTTGCTAAAATACACTAATGACAGCAAAAAGTTTGAGTCTACAACATTTAGTTAAGGTGTGAGAGCCAAAATGAACTTTGTATTGCTTTAAATGCATTTTCAGCCCGATTGTACACTTCAGGTGAAACTGTCAAAATCTTAAAAATGAGCAAAAGCACAATGAAATTAATGCTGAAATCATCTTCAAGTTTCTAAAATACACTAATGACAGCAAAAAGTTTGAGTCTACAACATTTAGTTAAGGTGTGAGAGCCAAAATGAACTTTTTATTGCTGTAAACGCGTTTTCAGCACCTGATTGTACACTTCAGGTGAAACTGTCAAAATCTTCAAAATGAGCAAAAGCACAATGAAATTAATGCTGGAATCATCTTCAAGTTGCTAAAATACACTAATGACAGCAAAAAGGTTGAGTCTACAACATTTAGTTAAGGTGTGAGAGCCAAAATGAACTTTTTATTGCTGTAAACGCGTTTTCAGCACCTGATTGTACACTTCAGGTGAAACTGTCAAAATCTTCAAAATGAGCAAAAGCACTATGAAATTAATGCTGGAATCATCTTCAAGTTGCTAAAATACACTAATGACAGCAAAAAGTTTGAGTCTACAACATTTAGTTAAGGTGTGAGAGCCAAAATGAACTTTGTATTGCTTTAAATGCATTTTCAGCACGATTGTACACTTCAGGTGAAACTGTCAAAATCTTCAAAATGAGCAAAAGCACAATGAAATTAATGCTGGAATCATCTTCAAGTTGTTAAAATACACTAATGACAGCAAAAAGTTTGAGTCTACAACATTTAGTTAAGGTGTGAGAGCCAAAATGAACTTTGTATTGCTTTAAATGCATTTTCAGCCCGATTGTACACTTCAGGTGAAACTGTCAAAATCTTCAAAATGAGCAAAAGCACAATGAAATTAATGCTGGAATCATCTTCAAGTTGCTAAAATACACTAATGACAGCAAAAAGTTTGAGTCTACAACATTTAGTTAAGGTGTGAGAGCCAAAATGAACTTTTTATTGCTGTAAACGCATTTTCAGCACCTGATTGTACACTTCAGGTGAAACTGTCAAAATCTTCAAAATGAGCAAAAGCACAATGAAATTAATGCTGGAATCATCTTCAAGTTTCTAAAATACACTAATGACAGCAAAAAGTTTGAGTCTACAACATTTAGTTAAGGTGTGAGAGCCAAAATGAACTTTGTATTGCTTTAAATGCATTTTCAGCCCGATTGTACACTTCAGGTGAAACTGTCAAAATCTTCAAAATGAGCAAAAGCACAATGAAATTAATGCTGGAAACATCTTCAAGTTGCTAAAATACACTAATGACAGCAAAAAGTTTGAGTCTACAACATTTAGTTAAGGTGTGAGAGCCAAAATGAACTTTTTATTGCTGTAAACGCATTTTCAGCACCTGATTGTACACTTCAGGTGAAACTGTCAAAATCTTCAAAATGAGCAAATGCACAATGAAATTAATGCTGGAATCATCTTCAAGTTTCTAAAATACACTAATGACAGCAAAAAGTTTGAGTCTACAACATTTAGTTAAGGTGTGAGAGCCAAAATGAACTTTGTATTGCTTTAAACGCGTTTTCAGCCCCTGATTGTATCCTTCAGGTGAAACTGTCAAAATCTTCAAAATGAGCAAAAGCACAATGAAATTAATGCTGGAATCATCTTCAAGTTGCTAAAATACACTAATGACAGCAAAAAGTTTGAGTCTACAACATTTAGTTAAGGTGTGAGAGCCAAAACAAACTTTGTATTGCTTTTAATGCATTTTCAGCCCGATTATACACTTAAGGTGAAACTGTCAAAATCTTCATAATGAGCAAAAGCACAATGAAATTAATGCTGGAATTATCTTCAAGTTGCTAAAATACACTAATGACAGCAAAAAGTTTGAGTCTACAACATTTAGTTAAGGTGTGAGAGCCAAAATGAACTTTGTATTGCTTTAAATGCATTTTCAGCCCGATTGTACACTTCAGGTGAAACTGTCAAAATCTTAAAAATGAGCAAAAGCACAATGAAATTAATGCTGAAATCATCTTCAAGTTTCTAAAATACACTAATGACAGCAAAAAGTTTGAGTCTACAACATTTAGTTAAGGTGTGAGAGCCAAAATGAACTTTTTATTGCTGTAAACGCGTTTTCAGCACCTGATTGTACACTTCAGGTGAAACTGTCAAAATCTTCAAAATGAGCAAAAGCACAATGAAATTAATGCTGGAATCATCTTCAAGTTGCTAAAATACACTAATGACAGCAAAAAGGTTGAGTCTACAACATTTAGTTAAGGTGTGAGAGCCAAAATGAACTTTTTATTGCTGTAAACGCGTTTTCAGCACCTGATTGTACACTTCAGGTGAAACTGTCAAAATCTTCAAAATGAGCAAAAGCACAATGAAATTAATGCTGGAATCATCTTCAAGTTGCTAAAATACACTAATGACAGCAAAAAGTTTGAGTCTACAACATTTAGTTAAGGTGTGAGAGCCAAAATGAACTTTGTATTGCTTTAAATGCATTTTCAGCACGATTGTACACTTCAGGTGAAACTGTCAAAATCTTCAAAATGAGCAAAAGCACAATGAAATTAATGCTGGAATCATCTTCAAGTTGTTAAAATACACTAATGACAGCAAAAAGTTTGAGTCTACAACATTTAGTTAAGGTGTGAGAGCCAAAATGAACTTTGTATTGCTTTAAATGCATTTTCAGCCCGATTGTACACTTCAGGTGAAACTGTCAAAATCTTCAAAATGAGCAAAAGCACAATGAAATTAATGCTGGAATCATCTTCAAGTTGCTAAAATACACTAATGACAGCAAAAAGTTTGAGTCTACAACATTTAGTTAAGGTGTGAGAGCCAAAATGAACTTTTTATTGCTGTAAACGCATTTTCAGCACCTGATTGTACACTTCAGGTGAAACTGTCAAAATCTTCAAAATGAGCAAAAGCACAATGAAATTAATGCTGGAATCATCTTCAAGTTTCTAAAATACACTAATGACAGCAAAAAGTTTGAGTCTACAACATTTAGTTAAGGTGTGAGAGCCAAAATGAACTTTGTATTGCTTTAAATGCATTTTCAGCCCGATTGTACACTTCAGGTGAAACTGTCAAAATCTTCAAAATGAGCAAAAGCACAATGAAATTAATGCTGGAATCATCTTCAAGTTGCTAAAATACACTAATGACAGCAAAAAGTTTGAGTCTACAACATTTAGTTAAGGTGTGAGAGCCAAAATGAACTTTTTAATGCTGTAAACGCATTTTCAGCACCTGATTGTACACTTCAGGTGAAACTGTCAAAATCTTCAAAATGAGCAAAAGCACAATGAAATTAATGCTGGAATCATCTTCAAGTTTCTAAAATACACTAATGACAGCAAAAAGTTTGAGTCTACAACATTTAGTTAAGGTGTGAGAGCCAAAATGAACTTTGTATTGCTTTAAATGCATTTTTAGCCCCTGATTGTATACTTCAGGTGAAACTGTCAAAATCTTCAAAATGAGCAAAAGCACAATGAAATTAATGTTGGACTCATCTTCAAGTTGCTAAAATACACTAATGACAGCAAAAAGTTTGAGTCTACAACATTTAGTTAAGGTGTGAGAGCCAAAATGAACTTTGTATTGCTTTAAATGCATTTTCAGCCCGATTATACACTTAAGGTGAAACTGTCAAAATCTTCAAAATGAGCAAAAGCACAATGAAATTAATGCTGGAATCATCTTCATGTTGCTAAAATACACTAATGACAGCAAACAGTTTGAGTCTACAACATTTAGTTAAGGTGTGAGAGCCTAAATGAACTTTGTATTGCTTTAAACGCGTTTTCAGCCCCTGATTGTATCCTTCAGGTGAAACTGTCAAAATCTTCAAAATGAGCAAAAGCACAATGAAATTAATGCTGGAATCATCTTCAAGTTGCTAAAATACACTAATGACAGCAAAAAGTTTGAGTCTACAACATTTAGTTAAGGTGTGAGAGCCAAAACAAACTTTGTATTGCTTTTAATGCATTTTCAGCCCGATTATACACTTAAGGTGAAACTGTCAAAATCTTCATAATGAGCAAAAGCACAATGAAATTAATGCTGGAATTATCTTCAAGTTGCTAAAATACACTAATGACAGCAAAAAGTTTGAGTCTACAACATTTAGTTAAGGTGTGAGAGCCAAAATGAACTTTGTATTGCTTTAAATGCATTTTCAGCCCGATTGTACACTTCAGGTGAAACTGTCAAAATCTTCAAAATGAGCAAAAGCACAATGAAATTAATGCTGGAATCATCTTCAAGTTGCTAAAATACACTAATGACAGCAAAAAGTTTGAGTCTACAACATTTAGTTAAGGTGTGAGAGCCAAAATGAACTTTTTATTGCTGTAAACGCGTTTTCAGCACCTGATTGTACACTTCAGGTGAAACTGTCAAAATCTTCAAAATGAGCAAAAGCACAATGAAATTAATGCTGGAATCATCTTCAAGTTGCTAAAATACACTAATGACAGCAAAAAGGTTGAGTCTACAACATTTAGTTAAGGTGTGAGAGCCAAAATGAACTTTTTATTGCTGTAAACGCGTTTTCAGCACCTGATTGTACACTTCAGGTGAAACTGTCAAAATCTTCAAAATGAGCAAAAGCACAATGAAATTAATGCTGGAATCATCTTCATGTTGCTAAAATACACTAATGACAGCAAACAGTTTGAGTCTACAACATTTAGTTAAGGTGTGAGAGCCTAAATGAACTTTGTATTGCTTTAAACGCGTTTTCAGCCCCTGATTGTATCCTTCAGGTGAAACTGTCAAAATCTTCAAAATGAGCAAAAGCACAATGAAATTAATGCTGGAATCATCTTCAAGTTGCTAAAATACACTAATGACAGCAAAAAGTTTGAGTCTACAACATTTAGTTAAGGTGTGAGAGCCAAAACAAACTTTGTATTGCTTTTAATGCATTTTCAGCCCGATTATACACTTAAGGTGAAACTGTCAAAATCTTCATAATGAGCAAAAGCACAATGAAATTAATGCTGGAATTATCTTCAAGTTGCTAAAATACACTAATGACAGCAAAAAGTTTGAGTCTACAACATTTAGTTAAGGTGTGAGAGCCAAAATGAACTTTGTATTGCTTTAAATGCATTTTCAGCCCGATTGTACACTTCAGGTGAAACTGTCAAAATCTTCAAAATGAGCAAAAGCACAATGAAATTAATGCTGGAATCATCTTCAAGTTGCTAAAATACACTAATGACAGCAAAAAGTTTGAGTCTACAACATTTAGTTAAGGTGTGAGAGCCAAAATGAACTTTTTATTGCTGTAAACGCGTTTTCAGCACCTGATTGTACACTTCAGGTGAAACTGTCAAAATCTTCAAAATGAGCAAAAGCACAATGAAATTAATGCTGGAATCATCTTCAAGTTGCTAAAATACACTAATGACAGCAAAAAGGTTGAGTCTACAACATTTAGTTAAGGTGTGAGAGCCAAAATGAACTTTTTATTGCTGTAAACGCGTTTTCAGCACCTGATTGTACACTTCAGGTGAAACTGTCAAAATCTTCAAAATGAGCAAAAGCACAATGAAATTAATGCTGGAATCATCTTCAAGTTGCTAAAATACACTAATGACAGCAAAAAGTTTGAGTCTACAACATTTAGTTAAGGTGTGAGAGCCAAAATGAACTTTGTATTGCTTTAAATGCATTTTCAGCACGATTGTACACTTCAGGTGAAACTGTCAAAATCTTCAAAATGAGCAAAAGCACAATGAAATTAATGCTGGAATCATCTTCAAGTTGTTAAAATACACTAATGACAGCAAAAAGTTTGAGTCTACAACATTTAGTTAAGGTGTGAGAGCCAAAATGAACTTTGTATTGCTTTAAATGCATTTTCAGCCCGATTGTACACTTCAGGTGAAACTGTCAAAATCTTCAAAATGAGCAAAAGCACAATGAAATTAATGCTGGAATCATCTTCAAGTTGCTAAAATACACTAATGAAAGCAAAAAGTTTGAGTCTACAACATTTAGTTAAGGTGTGAGAGCCAAAATGAACTTTTTATTGCTGTAAACGCATTTTCAGCACCTGATTGTACACTTCAGGTGAAACTGTCAAAATCTTCAAAATGAGCAAAAGCACAATGAAATTAATGCTGGAATCATCTTCAAGTTGCTAAAATACACTAATGACAGCAAAAAGTTTGAGTCTACAACATTTAGTTAAGGTGTGAGAGCCAAAATGAACTTTTTATTGCTGTAAACGCGTTTTCAGCACCTGATTGTACACTTCAGGTGAAACTGTCAAAATCTTCAAAATGAGCAAAAGCACAATGAAATTAATGCTGGAATCATCTTCAAGTTGCTAAAATACACTAATGACAGCAAAAAGGTTGAGTCTACAACATTTAGTTAAGGTGTGAGAGCCAAAATGAACTTTTTATTGCTGTAAACGCGTTTTCAGCACCTGATTGTACACTTCAGGTGAAACTGTCAAAATCTTCAAAATGAGCAAAAGCACAATGAAATTAATGCTGGAATCATCTTCATGTTGCTAAAATACACTAATGACAGCAAACAGTTTGAGTCTACAACATTTAGTTAAGGTGTGAGAGCCTAAATGAACTTTGTATTGCTTTAAACGCGTTTTCAGCCCCTGATTGTATCCTTCAGGTGAAACTGTCAAAATCTTCAAAATGAGCAAAAGCACAATGAAATTAATGCTGGAATCATCTTCAAGTTGCTAAAATACACTAATGACAGCAAAAAGTTTGAGTCTACAACATTTAGTTAAGGTGTGAGAGCCAAAACAAACTTTGTATTGCTTTTAATGCATTTTCAGCCCGATTATACACTTAAGGTGAAACTGTCAAAATCTTCATAATGAGCAAAAGCACAATGAAATTAATGCTGGAATTATCTTCAAGTTGCTAAAATACACTAATGACAGCAAAAAGTTTGAGTCTACAACATTTAGTTAAGGTGTGAGAGCCAAAATGAACTTTGTATTGCTTTAAATGCATTTTCAGCCCGATTGTACACTTCAGGTGAAACTGTCAAAATCTTCAAAATGAGCAAAAGCACAATGAAATTAATGCTGGAATCATCTTCAAGTTGCTAAAATACACTAATGACAGCAAAAAGTTTGAGTCTACAACATTTAGTTAAGGTGTGAGAGCCAAAATGAACTTTTTATTGCTGTAAACGCGTTTTCAGCACCTGATTGTACACTTCAGGTGAAACTGTCAAAATCTTCAAAATGAGCAAAAGCACAATGAAATTAATGCTGGAATCATCTTCAAGTTGCTAAAATACACTAATGACAGCAAAAAGGTTGAGTCTACAACATTTAGTTAAGGTGTGAGAGCCAAAATGAACTTTTTATTGCTGTAAACGCGTTTTCAGCACCTGATTGTACACTTCAGGTGAAACTGTCAAAATCTTCAAAATGAGCAAAAGCACAATGAAATTAATGCTGGAATCATCTTCAAGTTGCTAAAATACACTAATGACAGCAAAAAGTTTGAGTCTACAACATTTAGTTAAGGTGTGAGAGCCAAAATGAACTTTGTATTGCTTTAAATGCATTTTCAGCACGATTGTACACTTCAGGTGAAACTGTCAAAATCTTCAAAATGAGCAAAAGCACAATGAAATTAATGCTGGAATCATCTTCAAGTTGTTAAAATACACTAATGACAGCAAAAAGTTTGAGTCTACAACATTTAGTTAAGGTGTGAGAGCCAAAATGAACTTTGTATTGCTTTAAATGCATTTTCAGCCCGATTGTACACTTCAGGTGAAACTGTCAAAATCTTCAAAATGAGCAAAAGCACAATGAAATTAATGCTGGAATCATCTTCAAGTTGCTAAAATACACTAATGAAAGCAAAAAGTTTGAGTCTACAACATTTAGTTAAGGTGTGAGAGCCAAAATGAACTTTTTATTGCTGTAAACGCATTTTCAGCACCTGATTGTACACTTCAGGTGAAACTGTCAAAATCTTCAAAATGAGCAAAAGCACAATGAAATTAATGCTGGAATCATCTTCAAGTTTCTAAAATACACTAATGACAGCAAAAAGTTTGAGTCTACAACATTTAGTTAAGGTGTGAGAGCCAAAATGAACTTTGTATTGCTTTAAATGCATTTTCAGCCCGATTGTACACTTCAGGTGAAACTGTCAAAATCTTCAAAATGAGCAAAAGCACAATGAAATTAATGCTGGAATCATCTTCAAGTTGCTAAAATACACTAATGACACCAAAAAGTTTGAGTCTACAACATTTAGTTAAGGTGTGAGAGCCAAAATGAACTTTTTATTGCTGTAAACGCATTTTCAGCACCTGATTGTACACTTCAGGTGAAACTGTCAAAATCTTCAAAATGAGCAAAAGCACAATGAAATTAATGCTGGAATCATCTTCAAGTTTCTAAAATACACTAATGACAGCAAAAAGTTTGAGTCTACAACATTTAGTTAAGGTGTGAGAGCCAAAATGAACTTTGTATTGCTTTAAATGCATTTTTAGCCCCTGATTGTATACTTCAGGTGAAACTGTCAAAATCTTCAAAATGAGCAAAAGCACAATGAAATTAATGTTGGACTCATCTTCAAGTTGCTAAAATACACTAATGACAGCAAAAAGTTTGAGTCTACAACATTTAGTTAAGGTGTGAGAGCCAAAATGAACTTTGTATTGCTTTAAATGCATTTTCAGCCCGATTATACACTTAAGGTGAAACTGTCAAAATCTTCAAAATGAGCAAAAGCACATTGAAATTAATGCTGGAATCATCTTCATGTTGCTAAAATACACTAATGACAGCAAACAGTTTGAGTCTACAACATTTAGTTAAGGTGTGAGAGCCTAAATGAACTTTGTATTGCTTTAAACGCGTTTTCAGCCCCTGATTGTATCCTTCAGGTGAAACTGTCAAAATCTTCAAAATGAGCAAAAGCACAATGAAATTAATGCTGGAATCATCTTCAAGTTGCTAAAATACACTAATGACAGCAAAAAGTTTGAGTCTACAACATTTAGTTAAGGTGTGAGAGCCAAAACAAACTTTGTATTGCTTTTAATGCATTTTCAGCCCGATTATACACTTAAGGTGAAACTGTCAAAATCTTCATAATGAGCAAAAGCACAATGAAATTAATGCTGGAATCATCTTCAAGTTGCTAAAATACACTAATGACAGCAAAAAGGTTGAGTCTACAACATTTAGTTAAGGTGTGAGAGCCAAAATGAACTTTGTATTGCTTTAAATGCATTTCCAGCCCAATTGTACACTTCAGGTGAAACTGTCAAAATCTTCAAAATGAGCAAAAGCACAATGCAAGTAATGCTGGAATCATCTTCAAGTTTCTAAAATACACTAATGACAGCAAACAGTTTGAGTCTAACACATTTAGTTAAGGTGTGAGAGCCTAAATTAACTTTTTATTGCTTTAAACGCGTTTTCAGCCCCTGATTGTATACTTCAGGTGAAATTGTCAAAATCTTCAAAATGAGCAAAAGCACAATGAAATTAATGCTGGAATCATCTTCAAGTTGCTAAAATACACTAATGACAGCAAAAAGTTTGAGTCTACAACATTTAGTTAAGGTGTGAGAGCCAAAATGAACTTTGTATTGCTTTAAATGCATTTTCAGCCCGATTGTACACTTCAGGTGAAACTGTCAAAATCTTAAAAATGAGCAAAAGCACAATGAAATTAATGCTGGAATCATCTTCAAGTATCTAAAATACACTAATGACAGCAAAAAGTTTGAGTCTACAACATTTAGTTAAGGTGTGAGAGCCAAAATGAACTTTTTATTGCTGTAAACGCATTTTCAGCACCTGATTGTACACTTCAGGTGAAACTGTCAAAATCTTCAAAATGAGCAAAAGCACAATGGAATTAATGCTGGAATCATCTTCAAGTTTCTAAAATACACTAATGACAGCAAAAAGTTTGAGTCTACAACATTTAGTTAAGGTGTGAGAGCCAAAATGAACTTTGTATTGCTTTAAATGCATTTCCAGCCCAATTGTACACTTCAGGTGAAACTGTCAAAATCTTCAAAATGAGCAAAAGCACAATGAAATTAATGCTGGAATCATCTTCATTTTGCTAAAATACACTAATGACAGCAAAAAGTTTGAGTCTACAACATTTAGTTAAGGTGTGAGAGCCAAAATGAACTTTGTATTGCTTTAAATGCATTTTCAGCCCGATTGTACACTTCAGGTGAAACTTTCAAAATCTTCAAAATGAGCAAAAGCACATTGAAATTAATGTTGGACTCATCTTCAAGTTGCTAAAATACACTAATGACAGCAAAAAGTTTGAGTCTACAACATTTAGTTAAGGTGTGAGAGCCAAAATGAACTTTGTATTGCTTTAAATGCATTTTCAGCCCGATTATACACTTAAGGTGAAACTGTCAAAATCTTCAAAATGAGCAAAAGCACAATGAAATTAATGCTGGAATCATCTTCATGTTGCTAAAATACACTAATGACAGCAAACAGTTTGAGTCTACAACATTTAGTTAAGGTGTGAGAGCCTAAATGAACTTTGTATTGCTTTAAACGCGTTTTCAGCCCCTGATTGTATCCTTCAGGTGAAACTGTCAAAATCTTCAAAATGAGCAAAAGCACAATGAAATTAATGCTGGAATCATCTTCAAGTTGCTAAAATACACTAATGACAGCAAAAAGTTTGAGTCTACAACATTTAGTTAAGGTGTGAGAGCCAAAACAAACTTTGTATTGCTTTTAATGCATTTTCAGCCCGATTATACACTTAAGGTGAAACTGTCAAAATCTTCATAATGAGCAAAAGCACAATGAAATTAATGCTGGAATTATCTTCAAGTTGCTAAAATACACTAATGACAGCAAAAAGTTTGAGTCTACAACATTTAGTTAAGGTGTGAGAGCCAAAATGAACTTTGTATTGCTTTAAATGCATTTTCAGCCCGATTGTACACTTCAGGTGAAACTGTCAAAATCTTAAAAATGAGCAAAAGCACAATGAAATTAATGCTGAAATCATCTTCAAGTTTCTAAAATACACTAATGACAGCAAAAAGTTTGAGTCTACAACATTTAGTTAAGGTGTGAGAGCCAAAATGAACTTTTTATTGCTGTAAACGCGTTTTCAGCACCTGATTGTACACTTCAGGTGAAACTGTCAAAATCTTCAAAATGAGCAAAAGCACAATGAAATTAATGCTGGAATCATCTTCAAGTTGCTAAAATACACTAATGACAGCAAAAAGGTTGAGTCTACAACATTTAGTTAAGGTGTGAGAGCCAAAATGAACTTTTTATTGCTGTAAACGCGTTTTCAGCACCTGATTGTACACTTCAGGTGAAACTGTCAAAATCTTCAAAATGAGCAAAAGCACAATGAAATTAATGCTGGAATCATCTTCAAGTTGCTAAAATACACTAATGACAGCAAAAAGTTTGAGTCTACAACATTTAGTTAAGGTGTGAGAGCCAAAATGAACTTTGTATTGCTTTAAATGCATTTTCAGCACGATTGTACACTTCAGGTGAAACTGTCAAAATCTTCAAAATGAGCAAAAGCACAATGAAATTAATGCTGGAATCATCTTCAAGTTGCTAAAATACACTAATGACAGCAAAAAGTTTGAGTCTACAACATTTAGTTAAGGTGTGAGAGCCAAAATGAACTTTTTATTGCTGTAAACGCATTTTCAGCACCTGATTGCACACTTCAGGTGAAACTGTCAAAATCTTCAAAATGAGCAAAAGCACAATGAAATTAATGCTGGAATCATCTTCAAGTTTCTAAAATACACTAATGACAGCAAAAAGTTTGAGTCTACAACATTTAGTTAAGGTGTGAGAGCCAAAATGAACTTTGTATTGCTTTAAATGCATTTTCAGCCCGATTGTACACTTCAGGTGAAACTGTCAAAATCTTCAAAATGAGCAAAAGCACAATGAAATTAATGCTGGAATCATCTTCAAGTTGCTAAAATACACTAATGACAGCAAAAAGTTTGAGTCTACAACATTTAGTTAAGGTGTGAGAGCCAAAATGAACTTTTTATTGCTGTAAACGCATTTTCAGCACCTGATTGTACACTTCAGGTGAAATTGTCAAAATCTTCAAAATGAGCAAAAGCACAATGAAATTAATGCTGGAATCATCTTCAAGTTTCTAAAATACACTAATGACAGCAAAAAGTTTGAGTCTACAACATTTAGTTAAGGTGTGAGAGCCAAAATGAACTTTTTATTGCTTTAAACGCGTTTTCAGCCCCTGATTGTATACTTCAGGTGAAACTGTCAAAATCTTCAAAATGAGCAAAAGCACAATGAAATTAATGTTGGACTCATCTTCAAGTTGCTAAAATACACTAATGACAGCAAAAAGTTTGAGTCTACAACATTTAGTTAAGGTGTGAGAGCCAAAATGAACTTTGTATTGCTTTAAATGCATTTTCAGCCCGATTATACACTTAAGGTGAAACTGTCAAAATCTTCAAAATGAGCAAAAGCACATTGAAATTAATGCTGGAATCATCTTCATGTTGCTAAAATACACTAATGACAGCAAACAGTTTGAGTCTACAACATTTAGTTAAGGTGTGAGAGCCAAAATGAACTTTTTATTGCTGTAAACGCGTTTTCAGCACCTGATTGTACACTTCAGGTGAAACTGTCAAAATCTTCAAAATGAGCAAAAGCACAATGAAATTAATGCTGGAATCATCTTCAAGTTGCTAAAATACACTAATGACAGCAAAAAGTTTGAGTCTACAACATTTAGTTAAGGTGTGAGAGCCAAAATGAACTTTGTATTGCTTTAAATGCATTTTCAGCACGATTGTACACTTCAGGTGAAACTGTCAAAATCTTCAAAATGAGCAAAAGCACAATGAAATTAATGCTGGAATCATCTTCAAGTTGCTAAAATACACTAATGACAGCAAAAAGTTTGAGTCTACAACATTTAGTTAAGGTGTGAGAGCCAAAATGAACTTTTTATTGCTGTAAACGCATTTTCAGCACCTGATTGTACACTTCAGGTGAAACTGTCAAAATCTTCAAAATGAGCAAAAGCACAATGAAATTAATGCTGGAATCATCTTCAAGTTTCTAAAATACACTAATGACAGCAAAAAGTTTGAGTCTACAACATTTAGTTAAGGTGTGAGAGCCAAAATGAACTTTGTATTGCTTTAAATGCATTTTCAGCCCGATTGTACACTTCAGGTGAAACTGTCAAAATCTTCAAAATGAGCAAAAGCACAATGAAATTAATGCTGGAATCATCTTCAAGTTGCTAAAATACACTAATGACAGCAAAAAGTTTGAGTCTACAACATTTAGTTAAGGTGTGAGAGCCAAAATGAACTTTTTATTGCTGTAAACGCATTTTCAGCACCTGATTGTACACTTCAGGTGAAACTGTCAAAATCTTCAAAATGAGCAAAAGCACAATGAAATTAATGCTGGAATCATCTTCAAGTTTCTAAAATACACTAATGACAGCAAAAAGTTTGAGTCTACAACATTTAGTTAAGGTGTGAGAGCCAAAATGAACTTTTTATTGCTTTAAACGCGTTTTCAGCCCCTGATTGTATACTTCAGGTGAAACTGTCAAAATCTTCAAAATGAGCAAAAGCACAATGAAATTAATGTTGGACTCATCTTCAAGTTGCTAAAATACACTAATGACAGCAAAAAGTTTGAGTCTACAACATTTAGTTAAGGTGTGAGAGCCAAAATGAACTTTGTATTGCTTTAAATGCATTTTCAGCCCGATTATACACTTAAGGTGAAACTGTCAAAATCTTCAAAATGAGCAAAAGCACATTGAAATTAATGCTGGAATCATCTTCATGTTGCTAAAATACACTAATGACAGCAAACAGTTTGAGTCTACAACATTTAGTTAAGGTGTGAGAGCCTAAATGAACTTTGTATTGCTTTAAACGCGTTTTCAGCCCCTGATTGTATCCTTCAGGTGAAACTGTCAAAATCTTCAAAATGAGCAAAAGCACAATGAAATTAATGCTGGAATCATCTTCAAGTTGCTAAAATACACTAATGACAGCAAAAAGTTTGAGTCTACAACATTTAGTTAAGGTGTGAGAGCCAAAACAAACTTTGTATTGCTTTTAATGCATTTTCAGCCCGATTATACACTTAAGGTGAAACTGTCAAAATCTTCATAATGAGCAAAAGCACAATGAAATTAATGCTGGAATCATCTTCAAGTTGCTAAAATACACTAATGACAGCAAAAAGGTTGAGTCTACAACATTTAGTTAAGGTGTGAGAGCCAAAATGAACTTTGTATTGCTTTAAATGCATTTCCAGCCCAATTGTACACTTCAGGTGAAACTGTCAAAATCTTCAAAATGAGCAAAAGCACAATGCAAGTAATGCTGGAATCATCTTCAAGTTTCTAAAATACACTAATGACAGCAAACAGTTTGAGTCTAACACATTTAGTTAAGGTGTGAGAGCCTAAATTAACTTTTTATTGCTTTAAACGCGTTTTCAGCCCCTGATTGTATACTTCAGGTGAAATTGTCAAAATCTTCAAAATGAGCAAAAGCACAATGAAATTAATGCTGGAATCATCTTCAAGTTTCTAAAATACACTAATGACAGCAAAAAGTTTGAGTCTACAACATTTAGTTAAGGTGTGAGAGCCAAAATGAACTTTTTATTGCTGTAAACGCGTTTTCAGCACCTGATTGTACACTTCAGGTGAAACTGTCAAAATCTTCAAAATGAGCAAAAGCACAATGAAATTAATGCTAGAATCATCTTCAAGTTGCTAAAATACACTAATGACAGCAAAAAGGTTGAGTCTACAACATTTAGTTAAGGTGTGAGAGCCAAAATGAACTTTGTATTGCTTTAAATGCATTTTCAGCCCGATTGTACACTTCAGGTGAAACTGTCAAAATCTTCAAAATGAGCAAAAGCACAATGAAATTAATGCTGGAATCATCTTCAAGTTGCTAAAATACACTAATGACAGCAAAAAGTTTGAGTCTACAACATTTAGTTAAGGTGTGAGAGCCAAAATGAACTTTGTATTGCTTTAAATGCATTTTCAGCCCGATTATACACTTCAGGTGAAACTGTCAAAATCTTCAAAATGAGCAAAAGCACAATGAAATTAATGCTGGAATCATCTTCAAGTTGCTAAAATACACTAATGACAGCAAACAGTTTGAGTCTACGACATTTAGTTAAGGTGTGAGAGCCTAAATAAACTTTGTATTGCTTTAAACGCGTTTTCAGCCCCTGATTGTATACTTCAGGTGAAACTGTCAAAATCTTCAAAATGAGCAAAAGCACAATGAAATTAATAATGGAATCATATTCAAGTTGCTAAAATACACTAATGATAGCAAAAAGTTTGAGTCTACAACATTTAGTTAAGGTGTGAGAGCCAAAATGAACTTTGTATTGCTTTAAATGCATTTTCAGCCCGATTATACACTTCAGGTGAAACTGTCAAAATCTTCAAAATGAGCAAAAGCACAATGAAATTAATGCTGGGATCATCTTCAAGTTGCTAAAATACACTAATGACAGCAAAAAGTTTGAGTCTAACACATTTAGTTAAGGTGTGAGAGCCTAAATTAACTTTTTATTGCTTTAAACGCGTTTTCAGCCCCTGATTGTATACTTTAGGTGAAATTGTCAAAATCTTCAAAATGAGCAAAAGCACAATGAAATTAATGCTGGAATCATCTTCAAGTTGCTAAAATACACTAATGACAGCAAACAGTTTGAGTCTACAACATTTAGTTAAGGTGTGAGAGCCAAAATGAACTTTGTATTGCTTTAAATGCATTTTCAGCCCGATTGTACACTTCAGGTGAAACTGTCAAAATCTTAAAAATGAGCAAAAGCACAATGAAATTAATGCTGGAATCATCTTCAAGTATCTAAAATACACTAATGACAGCAAAAAGTTTGAGTCTACAACATTTAGTTAAGGTGTGAGAGCCAAAATGAACTTTTTATTGCTGTAAATGCATTTTCAGCCCGATTGTACACTTCAGGTGAAACTGTCAAAATCTTCAAAATGAGCAAAAGCACAATGAAATTAATGCTGGAATCATCTTCAAGTTGCTAAAATACACTAATGACAGCGAAAAGTTTGAGTCTACAACATTTAGTTAAGGTGTGAGAGCCAAAATGAACTTTGTATTGCTTTAAATGCATTTTCAGCCCGATTGTACACTTCAGGTGAAACTGTCAAAATCTTCAAAATGAGCAAAAGCACAATGAAATTAATGCTGGAATCATCTTCAAGTTGCTAAAATACACTAGTGACAGCAAAAAGTTTGAGTCTACAACATTTAGTTAAGGTGTGAGAGCCAAAATGAACTTTTTATTGCTGTAAACGCATTTTAAGCACCTGATTGTACACTTCAGGTGAAACTGTCAAAATCTTCAAAATGAGCAAAAGCACAATGAAATTAATGCTGGAAACATCTTCAAGTTGCTAAAATACACTAATGACAGCAAAAAGTTTGAGTCTACAACATTTAGTTAAGGTGTGAGAGCCAAAATGAACTTTTTATTGCTGTAAACGCATTTTCAGCACCTGATTGTACACTTCAGGTGAAACTGTCAAAATCTTCAAAATGAGCAAATGCACAATGAAATTAATGCTGGAATCATCTTCAAGTTTCTAAAATACACTAATGACAGCAAAAAGTTTGAGTCTACAACATTTAGTTAAGGTGTGAGAGCCAAAATGAACTTTGTATTGCTTTAAACGCGTTTTCAGCCCCTGATTGTATCCTTCAGGTGAAACTGTCAAAATCTTCAAAATGAGCAAAAGCACAATGAAATTAATGCTGGAATCATCTTCAAGTTGCTAAAATACACTAATGACAGCAAAAAGTTTGAGTCTACAACATTTAGTTAAGGTGTGAGAGCCAAAACAAACTTTGTATTGCTTTTAATGCATTTTCAGCCCGATTATACACTTAAGGTGAAACTGTCAAAATCTTCATAATGAGCAAAAGCACAATGAAATTAATGCTGGAATTATCTTCAAGTTGCTAAAATACACTAATGACAGCAAAAAGTTTGAGTCTACAACATTTAGTTAAGGTGTGAGAGCCAAAATGAACTTTGTATTGCTTTAAATGCATTTTCAGCCCGATTGTACACTTCAGGTGAAACTGTCAAAATCTTAAAAATGAGCAAAAGCACAATGAAATTAATGCTGAAATCATCTTCAAGTTTCTAAAATACACTAATGACAGCAAAAAGTTTGAGTCTACAACATTTAGTTAAGGTGTGAGAGCCAAAATGAACTTTTTATTGCTGTAAACGCGTTTTCAGCACCTGATTGTACACTTCAGGTGAAACTGTCAAAATCTTCAAAATGAGCAAAAGCACAATGAAATTAATGCTGGAATCATCTTCAAGTTGCTAAAATACACTAATGACAGCAAAAAGGTTGAGTCTACAACATTTAGTTAAGGTGTGAGAGCCAAAATGAACTTTTTATTGCTGTAAACGCGTTTTCAGCACCTGATTGTACACTTCAGGTGAAACTGTCAAAATCTTCAAAATGAGCAAAAGCACAATGAAATTAATGCTGGAATCATCTTCAAGTTGCTAAAATACACTAATGACAGCAAAAAGTTTGAGTCTACAACATTTAGTTAAGGTGTGAGAGCCAAAATGAACTTTGTATTGCTTTAAATGCATTTTCAGCACGATTGTACACTTCAGGTGAAACTGTCAAAATCTTCAAAATGAGCAAAAGCACAATGAAATTAATGCTGGAATCATCTTCAAGTTGTTAAAATACACTAATGACAGCAAAAAGTTTGAGTCTACAACATTTAGTTAAGGTGTGAGAGCCAAAATGAACTTTGTATTGCTTTAAATGCATTTTCAGCCCGATTGTACACTTCAGGTGAAACTGTCAAAATCTTCAAAATGAGCAAAAGCACAATGAAATTAATGCTGGAATCATCTTCAAGTTGCTAAAATACACTAATGACAGCAAAAAGTTTGAGTCTACAACATTTAGTTAAGGTGTGAGAGCCAAAATGAACTTTTTATTGCTGTAAACGCATTTTCAGCACCTGATTGTACACTTCAGGTGAAACTGTCAAAATCTTCAAAATGAGCAAAAGCACAATGAAATTAATGCTGGAATCATCTTCAAGTTTCTAAAATACACTAATGACAGCAAAAAGTTTGAGTCTACAACATTTAGTTAAGGTGTGAGAGCCAAAATGAACTTTGTATTGCTTTAAATGCATTTTCAGCCCGATTGTACACTTCAGGTGAAACTGTCAAAATCTTCAAAATGAGCAAAAGCACAATGAAATTAATGCTGGAATCATCTTCAAGTTGCTAAAATACACTAATGACAGCAAAAAGTTTGAGTCTACAACATTTAGTTAAGGTGTGAGAGCCAAAATGAACTTTTTAATGCTGTAAACGCATTTTCAGCACCTGATTGTACACTTCAGGTGAAACTGTCAAAATCTTCAAAATGAGCAAAAGCACAATGAAATTAATGCTGGAATCATCTTCAAGTTTCTAAAATACACTAATGACAGCAAAAAGTTTGAGTCTACAACATTTAGTTAAGGTGTGAGAGCCAAAATGAACTTTGTATTGCTTTAAATGCATTTTTAGCCCCTGATTGTATACTTCAGGTGAAACTGTCAAAATCTTCAAAATGAGCAAAAGCACAATGAAATTAATGTTGGACTCATCTTCAAGTTGCTAAAATACACTAATGACAGCAAAAAGTTTGAGTCTACAACATTTAGTTAAGGTGTGAGAGCCAAAATGAACTTTGTATTGCTTTAAATGCATTTTCAGCCCGATTATACACTTAAGGTGAAACTGTCAAAATCTTCAAAATGAGCAAAAGCACAATGAAATTAATGCTGGAATCATCTTCATGTTGCTAAAATACACTAATGACAGCAAACAGTTTGAGTCTACAACATTTAGTTAAGGTGTGAGAGCCTAAATGAACTTTGTATTGCTTTAAACGCGTTTTCAGCCCCTGATTGTATCCTTCAGGTGAAACTGTCAAAATCTTCAAAATGAGCAAAAGCACAATGAAATTAATGCTGGAATCATCTTCAAGTTGCTAAAATACACTAATGACAGCAAAAAGTTTGAGTCTACAACATTTAGTTAAGGTGTGAGAGCCAAAACAAACTTTGTATTGCTTTTAATGCATTTTCAGCCCGATTATACACTTAAGGTGAAACTGTCAAAATCTTCATAATGAGCAAAAGCACAATGAAATTAATGCTGGAATTATCTTCAAGTTGCTAAAATACACTAATGACAGCAAAAAGTTTGAGTCTACAACATTTAGTTAAGGTGTGAGAGCCAAAATGAACTTTGTATTGCTTTAAATGCATTTTCAGCCCGATTGTACACTTCAGGTGAAACTGTCAAAATCTTCAAAATGAGCAAAAGCACAATGAAATTAATGCTGGAATCATCTTCAAGTTGCTAAAATACACTAATGACAGCAAAAAGTTTGAGTCTACAACATTTAGTTAAGGTGTGAGAGCCAAAATGAACTTTTTATTGCTGTAAACGCGTTTTCAGCACCTGATTGTACACTTCAGGTGAAACTGTCAAAATCTTCAAAATGAGCAAAAGCACAATGAAATTAATGCTGGAATCATCTTCAAGTTGCTAAAATACACTAATGACAGCAAAAAGGTTGAGTCTACAACATTTAGTTAAGGTGTGAGAGCCAAAATGAACTTTTTATTGCTGTAAACGCGTTTTCAGCACCTGATTGTACACTTCAGGTGAAACTGTCAAAATCTTCAAAATGAGCAAAAGCACAATGAAATTAATGCTGGAATCATCTTCATGTTGCTAAAATACACTAATGACAGCAAACAGTTTGAGTCTACAACATTTAGTTAAGGTGTGAGAGCCTAAATGAACTTTGTATTGCTTTAAACGCGTTTTCAGCCCCTGATTGTATCCTTCAGGTGAAACTGTCAAAATCTTCAAAATGAGCAAAAGCACAATGAAATTAATGCTGGAATCATCTTCAAGTTGCTAAAATACACTAATGACAGCAAAAAGTTTGAGTCTACAACATTTAGTTAAGGTGTGAGAGCCAAAACAAACTTTGTATTGCTTTTAATGCATTTTCAGCCCGATTATACACTTAAGGTGAAACTGTCAAAATCTTCATAATGAGCAAAAGCACAATGAAATTAATGCTGGAATTATCTTCAAGTTGCTAAAATACACTAATGACAGCAAAAAGTTTGAGTCTACAACATTTAGTTAAGGTGTGAGAGCCAAAATGAACTTTGTATTGCTTTAAATGCATTTTCAGCCCGATTGTACACTTCAGGTGAAACTGTCAAAATCTTCAAAATGAGCGAAAGCACAATGAAATTAATGCTGGAATCATCTTCAAGTTGCTAAAATACACTAATGACAGCAAAAAGTTTGAGTCTACAACATTTAGTTAAGGTGTGAGAGCCAAAATGAACTTTTTATTGCTGTAAACGCGTTTTCAGCACCTGATTGTACACTTCAGGTGAAACTGTCAAAATCTTCAAAATGAGCAAAAGCACAATGAAATTAATGCTGGAATCATCTTCAAGTTGCTAAAATACACTAATGACAGCAAAAAGGTTGAGTCTACAACATTTAGTTAAGGTGTGAGAGCCAAAATGAACTTTTTATTGCTGTAAACGCGTTTTCAGCACCTGATTGTACACTTCAGGTGAAACTGTCAAAATCTTCAAAATGAGCAAAAGCACAATGAAATTAATGCTGGAATCATCTTCAAGTTGCTAAAATACACTAATGACAGCAAAAAGTTTGAGTCTACAACATTTAGTTAAGGTGTGAGAGCCAAAATGAACTTTGTATTGCTTTAAATGCATTTTCAGCACGATTGTACACTTCAGGTGAAACTGTCAAAATCTTCAAAATGAGCAAAAGCACAATGAAATTAATGCTGGAATCATCTTCAAGTTGTTAAAATACACTAATGACAGCAAAAAGTTTGAGTCTACAACATTTAGTTAAGGTGTGAGAGCCAAAATGAACTTTGTATTGCTTTAAATGCATTTTCAGCCCGATTGTACACTTCAGGTGAAACTGTCAAAATCTTCAAAATGAGCAAAAGCACAATGAAATTAATGCTGGAATCATCTTCAAGTTGCTAAAATACACTAATGAAAGCAAAAAGTTTGAGTCTACAACATTTAGTTAAGGTGTGAGAGCCAAAATGAACTTTTTATTGCTGTAAACGCATTTTCAGCACCTGATTGTACACTTCAGGTGAAACTGTCAAAATCTTCAAAATGAGCAAAAGCACAATGAAATTAATGCTGGAATCATCTTCAAGTTGCTAAAATACACTAATGACAGCAAAAAGTTTGAGTCTACAACATTTAGTTAAGGTGTGAGAGCCAAAATGAACTTTTTATTGCTGTAAACGCGTTTTCAGCACCTGATTGTACACTTCAGGTGAAACTGTCAAAATCTTCAAAATGAGCAAAAGCACAATGAAATTAATGCTGGAATCATCTTCAAGTTGCTAAAATACACTAATGACAGCAAAAAGGTTGAGTCTACAACATTTAGTTAAGGTGTGAGAGCCAAAATGAACTTTTTATTGCTGTAAACGCGTTTTCAGCACCTGATTGTACACTTCAGGTGAAACTGTCAAAATCTTCAAAATGAGCAAAAGCACAATGAAATTAATGCTGGAATCATCTTCATGTTGCTAAAATACACTAATGACAGCAAACAGTTTGAGTCTACAACATTTAGTTAAGGTGTGAGAGCCTAAATGAACTTTGTATTGCTTTAAACGCGTTTTCAGCCCCTGATTGTATCCTTCAGGTGAAACTGTCAAAATCTTCAAAATGAGCAAAAGCACAATGAAATTAATGCTGGAATCATCTTCAAGTTGCTAAAATACACTAATGACAGCAAAAAGTTTGAGTCTACAACATTTAGTTAAGGTGTGAGAGCCAAAACAAACTTTGTATTGCTTTTAATGCATTTTCAGCCCGATTATACACTTAAGGTGAAACTGTCAAAATCTTCATAATGAGCAAAAGCACAATGAAATTAATGCTGGAATTATCTTCAAGTTGCTAAAATACACTAATGACAGCAAAAAGTTTGAGTCTACAACATTTAGTTAAGGTGTGAGAGCCAAAATGAACTTTGTATTGCTTTAAATGCATTTTCAGCCCGATTGTACACTTCAGGTGAAACTGTCAAAATCTTCAAAATGAGCAAAAGCACAATGAAATTAATGCTGGAATCATCTTCAAGTTGCTAAAATACACTAATGACAGCAAAAAGTTTGAGTCTACAACATTTAGTTAAGGTGTGAGAGCCAAAATGAACTTTTTATTGCTGTAAACGCGTTTTCAGCACCTGATTGTACACTTCAGGTGAAACTGTCAAAATCTTCAAAATGAGCAAAAGCACAATGAAATTAATGCTGGAATCATCTTCAAGTTGCTAAAATACACTAATGACAGCAAAAAGGTTGAGTCTACAACATTTAGTTAAGGTGTGAGAGCCAAAATGAACTTTTTATTGCTGTAAACGCGTTTTCAGCACCTGATTGTACACTTCAGGTGAAACTGTCAAAATCTTCAAAATGAGCAAAAGCACAATGAAATTAATGCTGGAATCATCTTCAAGTTGCTAAAATACACTAATGACAGCAAAAAGTTTGAGTCTACAACATTTAGTTAAGGTGTGAGAGCCAAAATGAACTTTGTATTGCTTTAAATGCATTTTCAGCACGATTGTACACTTCAGGTGAAACTGTCAAAATCTTCAAAATGAGCAAAAGCACAATGAAATTAATGCTGGAATCATCTTCAAGTTGTTAAAATACACTAATGACAGCAAAAAGTTTGAGTCTACAACATTTAGTTAAGGTGTGAGAGCCAAAATGAACTTTGTATTGCTTTAAATGCATTTTCAGCCCGATTGTACACTTCAGGTGAAACTGTCAAAATCTTCAAAATGAGCAAAAGCACAATGAAATTAATGCTGGAATCATCTTCAAGTTGCTAAAATACACTAATGAAAGCAAAAAGTTTGAGTCTACAACATTTAGTTAAGGTGTGAGAGCCAAAATGAACTTTTTATTGCTGTAAACGCATTTTCAGCACCTGATTGTACACTTCAGGTGAAACTGTCAAAATCTTCAAAATGAGCAAAAGCACAATGAAATTAATGCTGGAATCATCTTCAAGTTTCTAAAATACACTAATGACAGCAAAAAGTTTGAGTCTACAACATTTAGTTAAGGTGTGAGAGCCAAAATGAACTTTGTATTGCTTTAAATGCATTTTCAGCCCGATTGTACACTTCAGGTGAAACTGTCAAAATCTTCAAAATGAGCAAAAGCACAATGAAATTAATGCTGGAATCATCTTCAAGTTGCTAAAATACACTAATGACACCAAAAAGTTTGAGTCTACAACATTTAGTTAAGGTGTGAGAGCCAAAATGAACTTTTTATTGCTGTAAACGCATTTTCAGCACCTGATTGTACACTTCAGGTGAAACTGTCAAAATCTTCAAAATGAGCAAAAGCACAATGAAATTAATGCTGGAATCATCTTCAAGTTTCTAAAATACACTAATGACAGCAAAAAGTTTGAGTCTACAACATTTAGTTAAGGTGTGAGAGCCAAAATGAACTTTGTATTGCTTTAAATGCATTTTTAGCCCCTGATTGTATACTTCAGGTGAAACTGTCAAAATCTTCAAAATGAGCAAAAGCACAATGAAATTAATGTTGGACTCATCTTCAAGTTGCTAAAATACACTAATGACAGCAAAAAGTTTGAGTCTACAACATTTAGTTAAGGTGTGAGAGCCAAAATGAACTTTGTATTGCTTTAAATGCATTTTCAGCCCGATTATACACTTAAGGTGAAACTGTCAAAATCTTCAAAATGAGCAAAAGCACATTGAAATTAATGCTGGAATCATCTTCATGTTGCTAAAATACACTAATGACAGCAAACAGTTTGAGTCTACAACATTTAGTTAAGGTGTGAGAGCCTAAATGAACTTTGTATTGCTTTAAACGCGTTTTCAGCCCCTGATTGTATCCTTCAGGTGAAACTGTCAAAATCTTCAAAATGAGCAAAAGCACAATGAAATTAATGCTGGAATCATCTTCAAGTTGCTAAAATACACTAATGACAGCAAAAAGTTTGAGTCTACAACATTTAGTTAAGGTGTGAGAGCCAAAACAAACTTTGTATTGCTTTTAATGCATTTTCAGCCCGATTATACACTTAAGGTGAAACTGTCAAAATCTTCATAATGAGCAAAAGCACAATGAAATTAATGCTGGAATCATCTTCAAGTTGCTAAAATACACTAATGACAGCAAAAAGGTTGAGTCTACAACATTTAGTTAAGGTGTGAGAGCCAAAATGAACTTTGTATTGCTTTAAATGCATTTCCAGCCCAATTGTACACTTCAGGTGAAACTGTCAAAATCTTCAAAATGAGCAAAAGCACAATGCAAGTAATGCTGGAATCATCTTCAAGTTTCTAAAATACACTAATGACAGCAAACAGTTTGAGTCTAACACATTTAGTTAAGGTGTGAGAGCCTAAATTAACTTTTTATTGCTTTAAACGCGTTTTCAGCCCCTGATTGTATACTTCAGGTGAAATTGTCAAAATCTTCAAAATGAGCAAAAGCACAATGAAATTAATGCTGGAATCATCTTCAAGTTGCTAAAATACACTAATGACAGCAAAAAGTTTGAGTCTACAACATTTAGTTAAGGTGTGAGAGCCAAAATGAACTTTGTATTGCTTTAAATGCATTTTCAGCCCGATTGTACACTTCAGGTGAAACTGTCAAAATCTTAAAAATGAGCAAAAGCACAATGAAATTAATGCTGGAATCATCTTCAAGTATCTAAAATACACTAATGACAGCAAAAAGTTTGAGTCTACAACATTTAGTTAAGGTGTGAGAGCCAAAATGAACTTTTTATTGCTGTAAACGCATTTTCAGCACCTGATTGTACACTTCAGGTGAAACTGTCAAAATCTTCAAAATGAGCAAAAGCACAATGGAATTAATGCTGGAATCATCTTCAAGTTTCTAAAATACACTAATGACAGCAAAAAGTTTGAGTCTACAACATTTAGTTAAGGTGTGAGAGCCAAAATGAACTTTGTATTGCTTTAAATGCATTTCCAGCCCAATTGTACACTTCAGGTGAAACTGTCAAAATCTTCAAAATGAGCAAAAGCACAATGAAATTAATGCTGGAATCATCTTCATTTTGCTAAAATACACTAATGACAGCAAAAAGTTTGAGTCTACAACATTTAGTTAAGGTGTGAGAGCCAAAATGAACTTTGTATTGCTTTAAATGCATTTTCAGCCCGATTGTACACTTCAGGTGAAACTTTCAAAATCTTCAAAATGAGCAAAAGCACATTGAAATTAATGTTGGACTCATCTTCAAGTTGCTAAAATACACTAATGACAGCAAAAAGTTTGAGTCTACAACATTTAGTTAAGGTGTGAGAGCCAAAATGAACTTTGTATTGCTTTAAATGCATTTTCAGCCCGATTATACACTTAAGGTGAAACTGTCAAAATCTTCAAAATGAGCAAAAGCACAATGAAATTAATGCTGGAATCATCTTCATGTTGCTAAAATACACTAATGACAGCAAACAGTTTGAGTCTACAACATTTAGTTAAGGTGTGAGAGCCTAAATGAACTTTGTATTGCTTTAAACGCGTTTTCAGCCCCTGATTGTATCCTTCAGGTGAAACTGTCAAAATCTTCAAAATGAGCAAAAGCACAATGAAATTAATGCTGGAATCATCTTCAAGTTGCTAAAATACACTAATGACAGCAAAAAGTTTGAGTCTACAACATTTAGTTAAGGTGTGAGAGCCAAAACAAACTTTGTATTGCTTTTAATGCATTTTCAGCCCGATTATACACTTAAGGTGAAACTGTCAAAATCTTCATAATGAGCAAAAGCACAATGAAATTAATGCTGGAATTATCTTCAAGTTGCTAAAATACACTAATGACAGCAAAAAGTTTGAGTCTACAACATTTAGTTAAGGTGTGAGAGCCAAAATGAACTTTGTATTGCTTTAAATGCATTTTCAGCCCGATTGTACACTTCAGGTGAAACTGTCAAAATCTTAAAAATGAGCAAAAGCACAATGAAATTAATGCTGAAATCATCTTCAAGTTTCTAAAATACACTAATGACAGCAAAAAGTTTGAGTCTACAACATTTAGTTAAGGTGTGAGAGCCAAAATGAACTTTTTATTGCTGTAAACGCGTTTTCAGCACCTGATTGTACACTTCAGGTGAAACTGTCAAAATCTTCAAAATGAGCAAAAGCACAATGAAATTAATGCTGGAATCATCTTCAAGTTGCTAAAATACACTAATGACAGCAAAAAGGTTGAGTCTACAACATTTAGTTAAGGTGTGAGAGCCAAAATGAACTTTTTATTGCTGTAAACGCGTTTTCAGCACCTGATTGTACACTTCAGGTGAAACTGTCAAAATCTTCAAAATGAGCAAAAGCACAATGAAATTAATGCTGGAATCATCTTCAAGTTGCTAAAATACACTAATGACAGCAAAAAGTTTGAGTCTACAACATTTAGTTAAGGTGTGAGAGCCAAAATGAACTTTGTATTGCTTTAAATGCATTTTCAGCACGATTGTACACTTCAGGTGAAACTGTCAAAATCTTCAAAATGAGCAAAAGCACAATGAAATTAATGCTGGAATCATCTTCAAGTTGCTAAAATACACTAATGACAGCAAAAAGTTTGAGTCTACAACATTTAGTTAAGGTGTGAGAGCCAAAATGAACTTTTTATTGCTGTAAACGCATTTTCAGCACCTGATTGCACACTTCAGGTGAAACTGTCAAAATCTTCAAAATGAGCAAAAGCACAATGAAATTAATGCTGGAATCATCTTCAAGTTTCTAAAATACACTAATGACAGCAAAAAGTTTGAGTCTACAACATTTAGTTAAGGTGTGAGAGCCAAAATGAACTTTGTATTGCTTTAAATGCATTTTCAGCCCGATTGTACACTTCAGGTGAAACTGTCAAAATCTTCAAAATGAGCAAAAGCACAATGAAATTAATGCTGGAATCATCTTCAAGTTGCTAAAATACACTAATGACAGCAAAAAGTTTGAGTCTACAACATTTAGTTAAGGTGTGAGAGCCAAAATGAACTTTTTATTGCTGTAAACGCATTTTCAGCACCTGATTGTACACTTCAGGTGAAATTGTCAAAATCTTCAAAATGAGCAAAAGCACAATGAAATTAATGCTGGAATCATCTTCAAGTTTCTAAAATACACTAATGACAGCAAAAAGTTTGAGTCTACAACATTTAGTTAAGGTGTGAGAGCCAAAATGAACTTTTTATTGCTTTAAACGCGTTTTCAGCCCCTGATTGTATACTTCAGGTGAAACTGTCAAAATCTTCAAAATGAGCAAAAGCACAATGAAATTAATGTTGGACTCATCTTCAAGTTGCTAAAATACACTAATGACAGCAAAAAGTTTGAGTCTACAACATTTAGTTAAGGTGTGAGAGCCAAAATGAACTTTGTATTGCTTTAAATGCATTTTCAGCCCGATTATACACTTAAGGTGAAACTGTCAAAATCTTCAAAATGAGCAAAAGCACATTGAAATTAATGCTGGAATCATCTTCATGTTGCTAAAATACACTAATGACAGCAAACAGTTTGAGTCTACAACATTTAGTTAAGGTGTGAGAGCCAAAATGAACTTTTTATTGCTGTAAACGCGTTTTCAGCACCTGATTGTACACTTCAGGTGAAACTGTCAAAATCTTCAAAATGAGCAAAAGCACAATGAAATTAATGCTGGAATCATCTTCAAGTTGCTAAAATACACTAATGACAGCAAAAAGTTTGAGTCTACAACATTTAGTTAAGGTGTGAGAGCCAAAATGAACTTTGTATTGCTTTAAATGCATTTTCAGCACGATTGTACACTTCAGGTGAAACTGTCAAAATCTTCAAAATGAGCAAAAGCACAATGAAATTAATGCTGGAATCATCTTCAAGTTGCTAAAATACACTAATGACAGCAAAACGTTTGAGTCTACAACATTTAGTTAAGGTGTGAGAGCCAAAATGAACTTTTTATTGCTGTAAACGCATTTTCAGCACCTGATTGTACACTTCAGGTGAAACTGTCAAAATCTTCAAAATGAGCAAAAGCACAATGAAATTAATGCTGGAATCATCTTCAAGTTTCTAAAATACACTAATGACAGCAAAAAGTTTGAGTCTACAACATTTAGTTAAGGTGTGAGAGCCAAAATGAACTTTGTATTGCTTTAAATGCATTTTCAGCCCGATTGTACACTTCAGGTGAAACTGTCAAAATCTTCAAAATGAGCAAAAGCACAATGAAATTAATGCTGGAATCATCTTCAAGTTGCTAAAATACACTAATGACAGCAAAAAGTTTGAGTCTACAACATTTAGTTAAGGTGTGAGAGCCAAAATGAACTTTTTATTGCTGTAAACGCATTTTCAGCACCTGATTGTACACTTCAGGTGAAACTGTCAAAATCTTCAAAATGAGCAAAAGCACAATGAAATTAATGCTGGAATCATCTTCAAGTTTCTAAAATACACTAATGACAGCAAAAAGTTTGAGTCTACAACATTTAGTTAAGGTGTGAGAGCCAAAATGAACTTTTTATTGCTTTAAACGCGTTTTCAGCCCCTGATTGTATACTTCAGGTGAAACTGTCAAAATCTTCAAAATGAGCAAAAGCACAATGAAATTAATGTTGGACTCATCTTCAAGTTGCTAAAATACACTAATGACAGCAAAAAGTTTGAGTCTACAACATTTAGTTAAGGTGTGAGAGCCAAAATGAACTTTGTATTGCTTTAAATGCATTTTCAGCCCGATTATACACTTAAGGTGAAACTGTCAAAATCTTCAAAATGAGCAAAAGCACATTGAAATTAATGCTGGAATCATCTTCATGTTGCTAAAATACACTAATGACAGCAAACAGTTTGAGTCTACAACATTTAGTTAAGGTGTGAGAGCCTAAATGAACTTTGTATTGCTTTAAACGCGTTTTCAGCCCCTGATTGTATCCTTCAGGTGAAACTGTCAAAATCTTCAAAATGAGCAAAAGCACAATGAAATTAATGCTGGAATCATCTTCAAGTTGCTAAAATACACTAATGACAGCAAAAAGTTTGAGTCTACAACATTTAGTTAAGGTGTGAGAGCCAAAACAAACTTTGTATTGCTTTTAATGCATTTTCAGCCCGATTATACACTTAAGGTGAAACTGTCAAAATCTTCATAATGAGCAAAAGCACAATGAAATTAATGCTGGAATCATCTTCAAGTTGCTAAAATACACTAATGACAGCAAAAAGGTTGAGTCTACAACATTTAGTTAAGGTGTGAGAGCCAAAATGAACTTTGTATTGCTTTAAATGCATTTCCAGCCCAATTGTACACTTCAGGTGAAACTGTCAAAATCTTCAAAATGAGCAAAAGCACAATGCAAGTAATGCTGGAATCATCTTCAAGTTTCTAAAATACACTAATGACAGCAAACAGTTTGAGTCTAACACATTTAGTTAAGGTGTGAGAGCCTAAATTAACTTTTTATTGCTTTAAACGCGTTTTCAGCCCCTGATTGTATACTTCAGGTGAAATTGTCAAAATCTTCAAAATGAGCAAAAGCACAATGAAATTAATGCTGGAATCATCTTCAAGTTTCTAAAATACACTAATAACAGCAAAAAGTTTGAGTCTACAACATTTAGTTAAGGTGTGAGAGCCAAAATGAACTTTTTATTGCTGTAAACGCGTTTTCAGCACCTGATTGTACACTTCAGGTGAAACTGTCAAAATCTTCAAAATGAGCAAAAGCACAATGAAATTAATGCTAGAATCATCTTCAAGTTGCTAAAATACACTAATGACAGCAAAAAGGTTGAGTCTACAACATTTAGTTAAGGTGTGAGAGCCAAAATGAACTTTGTATTGCTTTAAATGCATTTTCAGCCCGATTGTACACTTCAGGTGAAACTGTCAAAATCTTCAAAATGAGCAAAAGCACAATGAAATTAATGCTGGAATCATCTTCAAGTTGCTAAAATACACTAATGACAGCAAAAAGTTTGAGTCTACAACATTTAGTTAAGGTGTGAGAGCCAAAATGAACTTTGTATTGCTTTAAATGCATTTTCAGCCCGATTATACACTTCAGGTGAAACTGTCAAAATCTTCAAAATGAGCAAAAGCACAATGAAATTAATGCTGGAATCATCTTCAAGTTGCTAAAATACACTAATGACAGCAAACAGTTTGAGTCTACGACATTTAGTTAAGGTGTGAGAGCCTAAATAAACTTTGTATTGCTTTAAACGCGTTTTCAGCCCCTGATTGTATACTTCAGGTGAAACTGTCAAAATCTTCAAAATGAGCAAAAGCACAATGAAATTAATAATGGAATCATATTCAAGTTGCTAAAATACACTAATGATAGCAAAAAGTTTGAGTCTACAACATTTAGTTAAGGTGTGAGAGCCAAAATGAACTTTGTATTGCTTTAAATGCATTTTCAGCCCGATTATACACTTCAGGTGAAACTGTCAAAATCTTCAAAATGAGCAAAAGCACAATGAAATTAATGCTGGGATCATCTTCAAGTTGCTAAAATACACTAATGACAGCAAAAAGTTTGAGTCTAACACATTTAGTTAAGGTGTGAGAGCCTAAATTAACTTTTTATTGCTTTAAACGCGTTTTCAGCCCCTGATTGTATACTTTAGGTGAAATTGTCAAAATCTTCAAAATGAGCAAAAGCACAATGAAATTAATGCTGGAATCATCTTCAAGTTGCTAAAATACACTAATGACAGCAAACAGTTTGAGTCTACAACATTTAGTTAAGGTGTGAGAGCCAAAATGAACTTTGTATTGCTTTAAATGCATTTTCAGCCCGATTGTACACTTCAGGTGAAACTGTCAAAATCTTAAAAATGAGCAAAAGCACAATGAAATTAATGCTGGAATCATCTTCAAGTATCTAAAATACACTAATGACAGCAAAAAGTTTGAGTCTACAACATTTAGTTAAGGTGTGAGAGCCAAAATGAACTTTTTATTGCTGTAAATGCATTTTCAGCCCGATTGTACACTTCAGGTGAAACTGTCAAAATCTTCAAAATGAGCAAAAGCACAATGAAATTAATGCTGGAATCATCTTCAAGTTGCTAAAATACACTAATGACAGCGAAAAGTTTGAGTCTACAACATTTAGTTAAGGTGTGAGAGCCAAAATGAACTTTGTATTGCTTTAAATGCATTTTCAGCCCGATTGTACACTTCAGGTGAAACTGTCAAAATCTTCAAAATGAGCAAAAGCACAATGAAATTAATGCTGGAATCATCTTCAAGTTGCTAAAATACACTAGTGACAGCAAAAAGTTTGAGTCTACAACATTTAGTTAAGGTGTGAGAGCCAAAATGAACTTTTTATTGCTGTAAACGCATTTTAAGCACCTGATTGTACACTTCAGGTGAAACTGTCAAAATCTTCAAAATGAGCAAAAGCACAATGAAATTAATGCTGGAATCATCTTCAAGTTTCTAAAATACACTAATGACAGCAAAAAGTTTGAGTCTACGACATTTAGTTAAGGTGTGAGAGCCTAAATAAACTTTGTATTGCTTTAAACGCGTTTTCAGCCCCTGATTGTATACTTCAGGTGAAACTGTCAAAATCTTCAAAATGAGCAAAAGCACAATGAAATTAATAATGGAATCATATTCAAGTTGCTAAAATACACTAATGATAGCAAAAAGTTTGAGTCTACAACATTTAGTTAAGGTGTGAGAGCCAAAATGAACTTTGTATTGCTTTAAATGCATTTTCAGCCCGATTATACACTTCAGGTGAAACTGTCAAAATCTTCAAAATGAGCAAAAGCACAATGAAATTAATGCTGGGATCATCTTCAAGTTGCTAAAATACACTAATGACAGCAAACAGTTTGAGTCTAACACATTTAGTTAAGGTGTGAGAGCCTAAATTAACTTTTTATTGCTTTAAACGCGTTTTCAGCCCCTGATTGTATACTTCAGGTGAAATTGTCAAAATCTTCAAAATGAGCAAAAGCACAATGAAATTAATGCTGGAATCATCTTCAAGTTGCTAAAATACACTAATGACAGCAAACAGTTTGAGTCTACAACATTTAGTTAAGGTGTGAGAGCCAAAATGAACTTTGTATTGCTTTAAATGCATTTTCAGCCCGATTGTACACTTGAGGTGAAACTGTCAAAATCTTAAAAATGAGCAAAAGCACAATGGAATTAATGCTGGAATCATCTTCAAGTTGCTAAAATACACTAATGACAGCAAAAAGTTTGAGTCTACAACATTTAGTTAAGGTGTGAGAGCCAAAATGAACTTTTTATTGCTGTAAATGCATTTTCATCCCGATTGTACACTTCAGGTTAAACTGTCAAAATCTTCAAAATGAGCAAAAGCACAATGAAATTAATGCTGGAATCATCTTCAAGTTGCTAAAATACACTAATGACAGCAAAAAGTTTGAGTCTACAACATTTAGTTAAGGTGTGAGAGCCAAAATGAACTTTGTATTGCTTTAAATGCATTTTCAGCACGATTGTACACTTCAGGTGAAACTGTCAAAATCTTCAAAATGAGCAAAAGCACAATGAAATTAATGCTGGAATCATCTTCAAGTTGTTAAAATACACTAATGACAGCAAAACGTTTGAGTCTACAACATTTAGTTAAGGTGTGAGAGCCAAAATGAACTTTGTATTGCTTTAAATGCATTTTCAGCCCGATTGTACACTTCAGGTGAAACTGTCAAAATCTTCAAAATGAGCAAAAGCACAATGAAATTAATGCTGGAATCATCTTCAAGTTGCTAAAATACACTAATGACAGCAAAAAGTTTGAGTCTACAACATTTAGTTAAGGTGTGAGAGCCAAAATGAACTTTTTATTGCTGTAAACGCATTTTCAGCACATGATTGTACACTTCAGGTGAAACTGTCAAAATCTTCAAAATGAGCAAAAGCACAATGAAATTAATGCTGGAATCATCTTCAAGTTTCTAAAATACACTAATGACAGCAAAAAGTTTGAGTCTACAACATTTAGTTAAGGTGTGAGAGCCAAAATGAACTTTGTATTGCTTTAAATGCATTTTTAGCCCCTGATTGTATACTTCAGGTGAAACTGTCAAAATCTTCAAAATGAGCAAAAACACAATGAAATTAATGTTGGACTCATCTTCAAGTTGCTAAAATACACTAATGACAGCAAAAAGTTTGAGTCTACAACATTTAGTTAAGGTGTGAGAGCCAAAATGAACTTTGTATTGCTTTAAATGCATTTTCAGCCCGATTATACACTTAAGGTGAAACTGTCAAAATCTTCAAAATGAGCAAAAGCACAATGAAATTAATGCTGGAATCATCTTCATGTTGCTAAAATACACTAATGACAGCAAACAGTTTGAGTCTACAACATTTAGTTAAGGTGTGAGAGCCTAAATGAACTTTGTATTGCTTTAAACGCGTTTTCAGCCCCTGATTGTATCCTTCAGGTGAAACTGTCAAAATCTTCAAAATGGGCAAAAGCACAATGAAATTAATGCTGGAATCATCTTCAAGTTGCTAAAATACACTAATGACAGCAAAAAGTTTGAGTCTACAACATTTAGTTAAGGTGTGAGAGCCAAAACAAACTTTGTATTGCTTTTAATGCATTTTCAGCCCGATTATACACTTAAGGTGAAACTGTCAAAATCTTCATAATGAGCAAAAGCACAATGAAATTAATGCTGGAATTATCTTCAAGTTGCTAAAATACACTAATGACAGCAAAAAGTTTGAGTCTACAACATTTAGTTAAGGTGTGAGAGCCAAAATGAACTTTGTATTGCTTTAAATGCATTTTCAGCCCGATTGTACACTTCAGGTGAAACTGTCAAAATCTTAAAAATGAGCAAAAGCACAATGAAATTAATGCTGGAATCATCTTCAAGTTTCTAAAATACACTAATGACAGCAAAAAGTTTGAGTCTACAACATTTAGTTAAGGTGTGAGAGCCAAAATGAACTTTTTATTGCTGTAAACGCGTTTTCAGCACCTGATTGTACACTTCAGGTGAAACTGTCAAAATCTTCAAAATGAGCAAAAGCACAATGAAATTAATGATGGAATCATCTTCAAGTTGCTAAAATACACTAATGACAGCAAAAAGGTTGAGTCTACAACATTTAGTTAAGGTGTGAGAGCCAAAATGAACTTTGTATTGCTTTAAATGCATTTTCAGCCCGATTATACACTTAAGGTGAAACTGTCAAAATCTTCAAAATGAGCAAAAGCACAATGAAATTAATGCTGGAATCATCTTCATGTTGCTAAAATACACTAATGACAGCAAACAGTTTGAGTCTACAACATTTAGTTAAGGTGTGAGAGCCTAAATGAACTTTGTATTGCTTTAAACGCGTTTTCAGCCCCTGATTGTATCCTTCAGGTGAAACTGTCAAAATCTTCAAAATGAGCAAAAGCACAATGAAATTAATGCTGGAATCATCTTCAAGTTGCTAAAATACACTAATGACAGCAAAAAGTTTGAGTCTACAACATTTAGTTAAGGTGTGAGAGCCAAAACAAACTTTGTATTGCTTTTAATGCATTTTCAGCCCGATTATACACTTAAGGTGAAACTGTCAAAATCTTCATAATGAGCAAAAGCACAATGAAATTAATGCTGGAATTATCTTCAAGTTGCTAAAATACACTAATGACAGCAAAAAGTTTGAGTCTACAACATTTAGTTAAGGTGTGAGAGCCAAAATGAACTTTGTATTGCTTTAAATGCATTTTCAGCCCGATTGTACACTTCAGGTGAAACTGTCAAAATCTTAAAAATGAGCAAAAGCACAATGAAATTAATGCTGGAATTATCTTCAAGTTGCTAAAATACACTAATGACAGCAAAAAGTTTGAGTCTACAACATTTAGTTAAGGTGTGAGAGCCAAAATGAACTTTTTATTGCTGTAAACGCGTTTTCAGCACCTGATTGTACACTTCAGGTGAAACTGTCAAAATCTTCAAAATGAGCAAAAGCACAATGAAATTAATGCTGGAATCATCTTCAAGTTGCTAAAATACACTAATGACAGCAAAAAGGTTGAGTCTACAACATTTAGTTAAGGTGTGAGAGCCAAAATGAACTTTTTATTGCTGTAAACGCGTTTTCAGCACCTGATTGTACACTTCAGGTGAAACTGTCAAAATCTTCAAAATGAGCAAAAGCACAATGAAATTAATGCTGGAATCATCTTCAAGTTGCTAAAATACACTAATGACAGCAAAAAGTTTGAGTCTACAACATTTAGTTAAGGTGTGAGAGCCAAAATGAACTTTGTATTGCTTTAAATGCATTTTCAGCACGATTGTACACTTCAGGTGAAACTGTCAAAATCTTCAAAATGAGCAAAAGCACAATGAAATTAATGCTGGAATCATCTTCAAGTTGTTAAAATACACTAATGACAGCAAAAAGTTTGAGTCTACAACATTTAGTTAAGGTGTGAGAGCCAAAATGAACTTTGTATTGCTTTAAATGCATTTTCAGCCCGATTGTACACTTCAGGTGAAACTGTCAAAATCTTCAAAATGAGCAAAAGCACAATGAAATTAATGCTGGAATCATCTTCAAGTTGCTAAAATACACTAATGACAGCAAAAAGTTTGAGTCTACAACATTTAGTTAAGGTGTGAGAGCCAAAATGAACTTTTTATTGCTGTAAACGCATTTTCAGCACCTGATTGTACACTTCAGGTGAAACTGTCAAAATCTTCAAAATGAGCAAAAGCACAATGAAATTAATGCTGGAATCATCTTCAAGTTTCTAAAATACACTAATGACAGCAAAAAGTTTGAGTCTACAACATTTAGTTAAGGTGTGAGAGCCAAAATGAACTTTGTATTGCTTTAAATGCATTTTCAGCCCGATTGTACACTTCAGGTGAAACTGTCAAAATCTTCAAAATGAGCAAAAGCACAATGAAATTAATGCTGGAATCATCTTCAAGTTGCTAAAATACACTAATGACAGCAAAAAGTTTGAGTCTACAACATTTAGTTAAGGTGTGAGAGCCAAAATGAACTTTTTATTGCTGTAAACGCATTTTCAGCACCTGATTGTACACTTCAGGTGAAACTGTCAAAATCTTCAAAATGAGCAAAAGCACAATGAAATTAATGCTGGAATCATCTTCAAGTTTCTAAAATACACTAATGACAGCAAAAAGTTTGAGTCTACAACATTTAGTTAAGGTGTGAGAGCCAAAATGAACTTTGTATTGCTTTAAATGCATTTTTAGCCCCTGATTGTATACTTCAGGTGAAACTGTCAAAATCTTCAAAATGAGCAAAAGCACAATGAAATTAATGTTGGACTCATCTTCAAGTTGCTAAAATACACTAATGACAGCAAAAAGTTTGAGTCTACAACATTTAGTTAAGGTGTGAGAGCCAAAATGAACTTTGTATTGCTTTAAATGCATTTTCAGCCCGATTATACACTTAAGGTGAAACTGTCAAAATCTTCAAAATGAGCAAAAGCACATTGGAATTAATGCTGGAATCATCTTCATGTTGCTAAAATACACTAATGACAGCAAACAGTTTGAGTCTACAACATTTAGTTAAGGTGTGAGAGCCTAAATGAACTTTGTATTGCTTTAAACGCGTTTTCAGCCCCTGATTGTATCCTTCAGGTGAAACTGTCAAAATCTTCAAAATGAGCAAAAGCACAATGAAATTAATGCTGGAATCATCTTCAAGTTGCTAAAATACACTAATGACAGCAAAAAGTTTGAGTCTACAACATTTAGTTAAGGTGTGAGAGCCAAAACAAACTTTGTATTGCTTTTAATGCATTTTCAGCCCGATTATACACTTAAGGTGAAACTGTCAAAATCTTCATAATGAGCAAAAGCACAATGAAATTAATGCTGGAATTATCTTCAAGTTGCTAAAATACACTAATGACAGCAAAAAGTTTGAGTCTACAACATTTAGTTAAGGTGTGAGAGCCAAAATGAACCTTGTATTGCTTTAAATGCATTTTCAGCCCGATTGTACACTTCAGGTGAAACTGTCAAAATCTTAAAAATGAGCAAAAGCACAATGAAATTAATGCTGGAATCATCTTCAAGTTTCTAAAATACACTAATGACAGCAAAAAGTTTGAGTCTACAACATTTAGTTAAGGTGTGAGAGCCAAAATGAACTTTTTATTGCTGTAAACGCGTTTTCAGCACCTGATTGTACACTTCAGGTGAAACTGTCAAAATCTTCAAAATGAGCAAAAGCACAATGAAATTAATGCTGGAATCATCTTCAAGTTGCTAAAATACACTAATGACAGCAAAAAGGTTGAGTCTACAACATTTAGTTAAGGTGTGAGAGCCTAAATGAACTTTGTATTGCTTTAAACGCGTTTTCAGCCCCTGATTGTACACTTCAGGTGAAACTGTCAAAATCTTCAAAATGAGCAAAAGCACAATGAAATTAATGCTGGAATCATCTTCAAGTTGCTAAAATACACTAATGACAGCAAAAAGTTTGAGTCTACAACATTTAGTTAAGGTGTGAGAGCCAAAATGAACTTTTTATTGCTGTAAACGCGTTTTCAGCACCTGATTGTACACTTCAGGTGAAACTGTCAAAATCTTCAAAATGAGCAAAAGCACAATGAAATTAATGCTGGAATCATCTTCAAGTTGCTAAAATACACTAATGACAGCAAACAGTTTGAGTCTAACACATTTAGTTAAGGTGTGAGAGCCTAAATTAACTTTTTATTGCTTTAAACGCGTTTTCAGCCCCTGATTGTATACTTCAGGTGAAATTGTCAAAATCTTCAAAATGAGCAAAAGCACAATGAAATTAATGCTGGAATCATCTTCAAGTTGCTAAAATACACTAATGACAGCGAAAAGTTTGAGTCTACAACATTTAGTTAAGGTGTGAGAGCCAAAATGAACTTTGTATTGCTTTAAATGCATTTTCAGCCCGATTGTACACTTCAGGTGAAACTGTCAAAATCTTCAAAATGAGCAAAAGCACAATGAAATTAATGCTGGAATCATCTTCAAGTTGCTAAAATACACTAATGACAGCAAACAGTTTGAGTCTACGACATTTAGTTAAGGTGTGAGAGCCTAAATAAACTTTGTATTGCTTTAAACGCGTTTTCAGCCCCTGATTGTATACTTCAGGTGAAACTGTCAAAATCTTCAAAATGAGCAAAAGCACAATGAAATTAATAATGGAATCATATTCAAGTTGCTAAAATACACTAATGATAGCAAAAAGTTTGAGTCTACAACATTTAGTTAAGGTGTGAGAGCCAAAATGAACTTTGTATTGCTTTAAATGCATTTCCAGCCCAATTGTACACTTCAGGTGAAACTGTCAAAATCTTCAAAATGAGCAAAAGCACAATGCAATTAATGCTGGAATCATCTTCAAGTTGCTAAAATACACTAATGACAGCGAAAAGTTTGAGTCTACAACATTTAGTTAAGGTGTGAGAGCCAAAATGAACTTTGTATTGCTTTAAATGCATTTTCAGCCCGATTGTACACTTCAGGTGAAACTGTCAAAATCTTCAAAATGAGCAAAAGCACAATGAAAGTAATGCTGGAATCATCTTCAAGTTGCTAAAATACACTAATGACAGCAAAAAGTTTGAGTCTACAACATTTAGTTAAGGTGTGAGAGCCAAAATGAACTTTTTATTGCTGTAAACGCATTTTCAGCACATGATTGTACACTTCAGGTGAAACTGTCAAAATCTTCAAAATGAGCAAAAGCACAATGAAATTAATGCTGGAATCATCTTCAAGTTTCTAAAATACACTAATGACAGCAAAAAGTTTGAGTCTACAACATTTAGTTAAGGTGTGAGAGCCAAAATGAACTTTGTATTGCTTTAAATGCATTTTTAGCCCCTGATTGTATACTTCAGGTGAAACTGTCAAAATCTTCAAAATGAGCAAAAACACAATGAAATTAATGTTGGACTCATCTTCAAGTTGCTAAAATACACTAATGACAGCAAAAAGTTTGAGTCTACAACATTTAGTTAAGGTGTGAGAGCCAAAATGAACTTTGTATTGCTTTAAATGCATTTTCAGCCCGATTATACACTTAAGGTGAAACTGTCAAAATCTTCAAAATGAGCAAAAGCACAATGAAATTAATGCTGGAATCATCTTCATGTTGCTAAAATACACTAATGACAGCAAACAGTTTGAGTCTACAACATTTAGTTAAGGTGTGAGAGCCTAAATGAACTTTGTATTGCTTTAAACGCGTTTTCAGCCCCTGATTGTATCCTTCAGGTGAAACTGTCAAAATCTTCAAAATGAGCAAAAGCACAATGAAATTAATGCTGGAATCATCTTCAAGTTGCTAAAATACACTAATGACAGCAAAAAGTTTGAGTCTACAACATTTAGTTAAGGTGTGAGAGCCAAAACAAACTTTGTATTGCTTTTAATGCATTTTCAGCCCGATTATACACTTAAGGTGAAACTGTCAAAATCTTCATAATGAGCAAAAGCACAATGAAATTAATGCTGGAATTATCTTCAAGTTGCTAAAATACACTAATGACAGCAAAAAGTTTGAGTCTACAACATTTAGTTAAGGTGTGAGAGCCAAAATGAACTTTGTATTGCTTTAAATGCATTTTCAGCCCGATTGTACACTTCAGGTGAAACTGTCAAAATCTTAAAAATGAGCAAAAGCACAATGAAATTAATGCTGGAATCATCTTCAAGTTTCTAAAATACACTAATGACAGCAAAAAGTTTGAGTCTACAACATTTAGTTAAGGTGTGAGAGCCAAAATGAACTTTTTATTGCTGTAAACGCGTTTTCAGCACCTGATTGTACACTTCAGGTGAAACTGTCAAAATCTTCAAAATGAGCAAAAGCACAATGAAATTAATGCTGGAATCATCTTCAAGTTGCTAAAATACACTAATGACAGCAAAAAGGTTGAGTCTACAACATTTAGTTAAGGTGTGAGAGCCAAAATGAACTTTGTATTGCTTTAAATGCATTTCCAGCCCAATTGTACACTTCAGGTGAAACTGTCAAAATCTTCAAAATGAGCAAAAGCACAATGAAATTAATGCTGGAATCATCTTCATTTTGCTAAAATACACTAATGACAGCAAAAAGTTTGAGTCTACAACATTTAGTTAAGGTGTGAGAGCCAAAATGAACTTTGTATTGCTTTAAATGCATTTTCAGCCCGATTGTACACTTCAGGTGAAACTGTCAAAATCTTCAAAATGAGCAAAAGCACATTGAAATTAATGTTGGACTCATCTTCAAGTTGCTAAAATACACTAATGACAGCAAAAAGTTTGAGTCTACAACATTTAGTTAAGGTGTGAGAGCCAAAATGAACTTTGTATTGCTTTAAATGCATTTTCAGCCCGATTATACACTTAAGGTGAAACTGTCAAAATCTTCAAAATGAGCAAAAGCACAATGAAATTAATGCTGGAATCATCTTCATGTTGCTAAAATACACTAATGACAGCAAACAGTTTGAGTCTACAACATTTAGTTAAGGTGTGAGAGCCTAAATGAACTTTGTATTGCTTTAAACGCGTTTTCAGCCCCTGATTGTATCCTTCAGGTGAAACTGTCAAAATCTTCAAAATGAGCAAAAGCACTATGAAATTAATGCTGGAATCATCTTCAAGTTGCTAAAATACACTAATGACAGCAAAAAGTTTGAGTCTACAACATTTAGTTAAGGTGTGAGAGCCAAAACAAACTTTGTATTGCTTTTAATGCATTTTCAGCCCGATTATACACTTAAGGTGAAACTGTCAAAATCTTCATAATGAGCAAAAGCACAATGAAATTAATGCTGGAATTATCTTCAAGTTGCTAAAATACACTAATGACAGCAAAAAGTTTGAGTCTACAACATTTAGTTAAGGTGTGAGAGCCAAAATGAACTTTGTATTGCTTTAAATGCATTTTCAGCCCGATTGTACACTTCAGGTGAAACTGTCAAAATCTTAAAAATGAGCAAAAGCACAATGAAATTAATGCTGGAATTATCTTCAAGTTGCTAAAATACACTAATGACAGCAAAAAGTTTGAGTCTACAACATTTAGTTAAGGTGTGAGAGCCAAAATGAACTTTTTATTGCTGTAAACGCGTTTTCAGCACCTGATTGTACACTTCAGGTGAAACTGTCAAAATCTTCAAAATGAGCAAAAGCACAATGAAATTAATGCTGGAATCATCTTCAAGTTGCTAAAATACACTAATGACAGCAAAAAGGTTGAGTCTACAACATTTAGTTAAGGTGTGAGAGCCAAAATGAACTTTTTATTGCTGTAAACGCGTTTTCAGCACCTGATTGTACACTTCAGGTGAAACTGTCAAAATCTTCAAAATGAGCAAAAGCACAATGAAATTAATGCTGGAATCATCTTCAAGTTGCTAAAATACACTAATGACAGCAAAAAGTTTGAGTCTACAACATTTAGTTAAGGTGTGAGAGCCAAAATGAACTTTGTATTGCTTTAAATGCATTTTCAGCACGATTGTACACTTCAGGTGAAACTGTCAAAATCTTCAAAATGAGCAAAAGCACAATGAAATTAATGCTGGAATCATCTTCAAGTTGCTAAAATACACTAATGACAGCAAAAAGTTTGAGTCTACAACATTTAGTTAAGGTGTGAGAGCCAAAATGAACTTTTTATTGCTGTAAACGCATTTTCAGCACCTGATTGTACACTTCAGGTGAAACTGTCAAAATCTTCAAAATGAGCAAAAGCACAATGAAATTAATGCTGGAATCATCTTCAAGTTTCTAAAATACACTAATGACAGCAAAAAGTTTGAGTCTACAACATTTAGTTAAGGTGTGAGAGCCAAAATGAACTTTGTATTGCTTTAAATGCATTTTCAGCCCGATTGTACACTTCAGGTGAAACTGTCAAAATCTTCAAAATGAGCAAAAGCACAATGAAATTAATGCTGGAATCATCTTCAAGTTGCTAAAATACACTAATGACAGCAAAAAGTTTGAGTCTACAACATTTAGTTAAGGTGTGAGAGCCAAAATGAACTTTTTATTGCTGTAAACGCATTTTCAGCACCTGATTGTACACTTCAGGTGAAACTGTCAAAATCTTCAAAATGAGCAAAAGCACAATGAAATTAATGCTGGAATCATCTTCAAGTTTCTAAAATACACTAATGACAGCAAAAAGTTTGAGTCTACAACATTTAGTTAAGGTGTGAGAGCCAAAATGAACTTTGTATTGCTTTAAATGCATTTTTAGCCCCTGATTGTATACTTCAGGTGAAACTGTCAAAATCTTCAAAATGAGCAAAAGCACAATGAAATTAATGTTGGACTCATCTTCAAGTTGCTAAAATACACTAATGACAGCAAAAAGTTTGAGTCTACAACATTTAGTTAAGGTGTGAGAGCCAAAATGAACTTTGTATTGCTTTAAATGCATTTTCAGCCCGATTATACACTTAAGGTGAAACTGTCAAAATCTTCAAAATGAGCAAAAGCACATTGAAATTAATGCTGGAATCATCTTCATGTTGCTAAAATACACTAATGACAGCAAACAGTTTGAGTCTACAACATTTAGTTAAGGTGTGAGAGCCTAAATGAACTTTGTATTGCTTTAAACGCGTTTTCAGCCCCTGATTGTATCCTTCAGGTGAAACTGTCAAAATCTTCAAAATGAGCAAAAGCACAATGAAATTAATGCTGGAATCATCTTCAAGTTGCTAAAATACACTAATGACAGCAAACCGTTTGAGTCTAACACATTTAGTTAAGGTGTGAGAGCCTAAATTAACTTTTTATTGCTTTAAACGCGTTTTCAGCCCCTGATTGTATACTTCAGGTGAAATTGTCAAAATCTTCAAAATGAGCAAAAGCACAATGAAATTAATGCTGGAATCATCTTCAAGTTGCTAAAATACACTAATGACAGCAAAAAGTTTGAGTCTACAACATTTAGTTAAGGTGTGAGAGCCAAAATGAACTTTGTATTGCTTTAAATGCATTTTCAGCCCGATTGTACACTTCAGGTGAAACTGTCAAAATCTTAAAAATGAGCAAAAGCACAATGAAATTAATGCTGGAATCATCTTCAAGTATCTAAAATACACTAATGACAGCAAAAAGTTTGAGTCTACAACATTTAGTTAAGGTGTGAGAGCCAAAATGAACTTTGTATTGCTTTAAATGCATTTTCAGCCAAATTGTACACTTCAGGTGAAACGGTCAAAATCTTAAAAATGAGCAAAAGCACAATGAAATTAATGCTGGAATCATCTTCAAGTTTCTAAAATACACTAATGACAGCAAAAAGCTTGAGTCTACAACATTTAGTTAAGGTGTGAGAGCCAAAATGAACTTTTTATTGCTGTAAACGCGTTTTCAGCACCTGATTGTACACTTCAGGTGAAACTGTCAAAATCTTCAAAATGAGCAAAAGCACAATGAAATTAATGCTGGAATCATCTTCAAGTTGCTAAAATACACTAATGACAGCAAAAAGTTTGAGTCTACAACATTTAGTTAAGGTGTGAGAGCCAAAATGAACTTTGTATTGCTTTAAATGCATTTTTAGCCCCTGATTGTATACTTCAGGTGAAACTGTCAAAATCTTCAAAATGAGCAAAAGCACAATGAAATTAATGCTGGAATCATCTTCAAGTTGCTAAAATACACTAATGACAGCAAAAAGTTTGAGTCTACAACATTTAGTTAAGGTGTGAGAGCCAAAATGAACTTTGTATTGCTTTAAATGCATTTTCAGCCCGATTGTACACTTCAGGTGAAACTGTCAAAATCTTCAAAATGAGCAAAAGCACAATGAAATTAATGCTGGAATCATCTTCAAGTTGCTAAAATACACTAATGACAGCAAAAAGTTTGAGTCTACAACATTTAGTTAAGGTGTGAGAGCCAAAATGAACTTTTTATTGCTGTAAACGCATTTTCAGCACATGATTGTACACTTCAGGTGAAACTGTCAAAATCTTCAAAATGAGCAAAAGCACAATGAAATTAATGCTGGAATCATCTTCAAGTTTCTAAAATACACTAATGACAGCAAAAAGTTTGAGTCTACAACATTTAGTTAAGGTGTGAGAGCCAAAATGAACTTTGTATTGCTTTAAATGCATTTTTAGCCCCTGATTGTATACTTCAGGTGAAACTGTCAAAATCTTCAAAATGAGCAAAAACACAATGAAATTAATGTTGGACTCATCTTCAAGTTGCTAAAATACACTAATGACAGCAAAAATTTTGAGTCTACAACATTTAGTTAAGGTGTGAGAGCCAAAATGAACTTTGTATTGCTTTAAATGCATTTTCAGCCCGATTATACACTTAAGGTGAAACTGTCAAAATCTTCAAAATGAGCAAAAGCACAATGAAATTAATGCTGGTATCATCTTCATGTTGCTAAAATACACTAATGACAGCAAACAGTTTGAGTCTACAACATTTAGTTAAGGTGTGAGAGCCTAAATGAACTTTGTATTGCTTTAAACGCGTTTTCAGCCCCTGATTGTATCCTTCAGGTGAAACTGTCAAAATCTTCAAAATGAGCAAAAGCACAATGAAATTAATGCTGGAATCATCTTCAAGTTGCTAAAATACACTAATGACAGCAAAAAGTTTGAGTCTACAACATTTAGTTAAGGTGTGAGAGCCAAAACAAACTTTGTATTGCTTTTAATGCATTTTCAGCCCGATTATACACTTAAGGTGAAACTGTCAAAATCTTCATAATGAGCAAAAGCACAATGAAATTAATGCTGGAATTATCTTCAAGTTGCTAAAATACACTAATGACAGCAAAAAGTTTGAGTCTACAACATTTAGTTAAGGTGTGAGAGCCAAAATGAACTTTGTATTGCTTTAAATGCATTTTCAGCCCGATTGTACACTTCAGATGAAACTGTCAAAATCTTAAAAATGAGCAAAAGCACAATGAAATTAATGCTGGAATCATCTTCAAGTTTCTAAAATACACTAATGACAGCAAAAAGTTTGAGTCTACAACATTTAGTTAAGGTGTGAGAGCCAAAATGAACTTTTTATTGCTGTAAACGCGTTTTCAGCACCTGATTGTACACTTCAGGTGAAACTGTCAAAATCTTCAAAATGAGCAAAAGCACAATGAAATTAATGCTGGAATCATCTTCAAGTTGCTAAAATACACTAATGACAGCAAAAAGGTTGAGTCTACAACATTTAGTTAAGGTGTGAGAGCCAAAATGAACTTTTTATTGCTGTAAACGCGTTTTCAGCACGATTGTACACTTCAGGTGAAACTGTCAAAATCTTCAAAATGAGCAAAAGCACAATGAAATTAATGCTGGAATCATCTTCAAGTTTCTAAAATACACTAATGACAGCAAACAGTTTGAGTCTAACACATTTAGTTAAGGTGTGAGAGCCTAAATTAACTTTTTATTGCTTTAAACGCGTTTTCAGCCCCTGATTGTATACTTCAGGTGAAATTGTCAAAATCTTCAAAATGAGCAAAAGCACAATGAAATTAATGCTGGAATCATCTTCAAGTTGCTAAAATACACTAATGACAGCAAAAAGTTTGAGTCTACAACATTTAGTTAAGGTGTGAGAGCCAAAATGAACTTTGTATTGCTTTAAATGCATTTTCAGCCCGATTGTACACTTCAGGTGAAACTGTCAAAATCTTCAAAATGAGCAAAAGCACAATGAAATTAATGCTGGAATCATCTTCAAGTTGCTAAAATACACTAATGACAGCAAAAAGTTTGAGTCTACAACATTTAGTTAAGGTGTGAGAGCCAAAATGAACTTTTTATTGCTGTAAACGCATTTTCAGCACCTGATTGTACACTTCAGGTGAAACTGTCAAAATCTTCAAAATGAGCAAAAGCACAATGAAATTAATGCTGGAATCATCTTCAAGTTGCTAAAATACACTAATGACAGCAAAAAGTTTGAGTCTACAACATTTAGTTAAGGTGTGAGAGCCAAAATGAACTTTTTATTGCTTTAAACGCGTTTTCAGCCCCTGATTGTATACTTCAGGTGAAACTGTCAAAATCTTCAAAATGAGCAAAAGCACAATGAAATTAATGTTGGACTCATCTTCAAGTTGCTAAAATACACTAATGACAGCAAAAAGTTTGAGTCTACAACATTTAGTTAAGGTGTGAGAGCCAAAATGAACTTTGTATTGCTTTAAATGCATTTTCAGCCCGATTATACACTTAAGGTGAAACTGTCAAAATCTTCAAAATGAGCAAAAGCACATTGAAATTAATGCTGGAATCATCTTCATGTTGCTAAAATACACTAATGACAGCAAACAGTTTGAGTCTACAACATTTAGTTAAGGTGTGAGAGCCTAAATGAACTTTGTATTGCTTTAAACGCGTTTTCAGCCCCTGATTGTATCCTTCAGGTGAAACTGTCAAAATCTTCAAAATGAGCAAAAGCACAATGAAATTAATGCTGGAATCATCTTCAAGTTGCTAAAATACACTAATGACAGCAAAAAGTTTGAGTCTACAACATTTAGTTAAGGTGTGAGAGCCAAAACAAACTTTGTATTGCTTTTAATGCATTTTCAGCCCGATTATACACTTAAGGTGAAACTGTCAAAATCTTCATAATGAGCAAAAGCACAATGAAATTAATGCTGGAATCATCTTCAAGTTGCTAAAATACACTAATGACAGCAAAAAGGTTGAGTCTACAACATTTAGTTAAGGTGTGAGAGCCAAAATGAACTTTGTATTGCTTTAAATGCATTTCCAGCCCAATTGTACACTTCAGGTGAAACTGTCAAAATCTTCAAAATGAGCAAAAGCACAATGCAAGTAATGCTGGAATCATCTTCAAGTTTCTAAAATACACTAATGACAGCAAACAGTTTGAGTCTAACACATTTAGTTAAGGTGTGAGAGCCTAAATTAACTTTTTATTGCTTTAAACGCGTTTTCAGCCCCTGATTGTATACTTCAGGTGAAATTGTCAAAATCTTCAAAATGAGCAAAAGCACAATGAAATTAATGCTGGAATCATCTTCAAGTTGCTAAAATACACTAATGACAGCAAAAAGTTTGAGTCTACAACATTTAGTTAAGGTGTGAGAGCCAAAATGAACTTTGTATTGCTTTAAATGCATTTTCAGCCCGATTGTACACTTCAGGTGAAACTGTCAAAATCTTAAAAATGAGCAAAAGCACAATGAAATTAATGCTGGAATCATCTTCAAGTATCTAAAATACACTAATGACAGCAAAAAGTTTGAGTCTACAACATTTAGTTAAGGTGTGAGAGCCAAAATGAACTTTGTATTGCTTTAAATGCATTTTCAGCCCGATTGTACACTTCAGGTGAAACTGTCAAAATCTTAAAAATGAGCAAAAGCACAATGAAATTAATGCTGGAATCATCTTCAAGTTTCTAAAATACACTAATGACAGCAAAAAGTTTGAGTCTACAACATTTAGTTAAGGTGTGAGAGCCAAAATGAACTTTTTATTGCTGTAAACGCGTTTTCAGCACCTGATTGTACACTTCAGGTGAAACTGTCAAAATCTTCAAAATGAGCAAAAGCACAATGCAAGTAATGCTGGAATCATCTTCAAGTTTCTAAAATACACTAATGACAGCAAACAGTTTGAGTCTAACACATTTAGTTAAGGTGTGAGAGCCTAAATTAACTTTTTATTGCTTTAAACGCGTTTTCAGCCCCTGATTGTATACTTCAGGTGAAATTGTCAAAATCTTCAAAATGAGCAAAAGCACAATGAAATTAATGCTGGAATCATCTTCAAGTTGCTAAAATACACTAATGACAGCAAAAAGTTTGAGTCTACAACATTTAGTTAAGGTGTGAGAGCCAAAATGAACTTTGTATTGCTTTAAATGCATTTTCAGCCCGATTGTACACTTCAGGTGAAACTGTCAAAATCTTCAAAATGAGCAAAAGCACAATGAAATTAATGCTGGAATCATCTTCAAGTTGCTAAAATACACTAATGACAGCAAAAAGTTTGAGTCTACAACATTTAGTTAAGGTGTGAGAGCCAAAATGAACTTTTTATTGCTGTAAACGCATTTTCAGCACCTGATTGTACACTTCAGGTGAAACTGTCAAAATCTTCAAAATGAGCAAAAGCACAATGAAATTAATGCTGGAATCATCTTCAAGTTTCTAAAATACACTAATGACAGCAAAAAGTTTGAGTCTACAACATTTAGTTAAGGTGTGAGAGCCAAAATGAACTTTTTATTGCTTTAAACGCGTTTTCAGCCCCTGATTGTATACTTCAGGTGAAACTGTCAAAATCTTCAAAATGAGCAAAAGCACAATGAAATTAATGTTGGACTCATCTTCAAGTTGCTAAAATACACTAATGACAGCAAAAAGTTTGAGTCTACAACATTTAGTTAAGGTGTGAGAGCCAAAATGAACTTTGTATTGCTTTAAATGCATTTTCAGCCCGATTATACACTTAAGGTGAAACTGTCAAAATCTTCAAAATGAGCAAAAGCACATTGAAATTAATGCTGGAATCATCTTCATGTTGCTAAAATACACTAATGACAGCAAACAGTTTGAGTCTACAACATTTAGTTAAGGTGTGAGAGCCTAAATGAACTTTGTATTGCTTTAAACGCGTTTTCAGCCCCTGATTGTATCCTTCAGGTGAAACTGTCAAAATCTTCAAAATGAGCAAAAGCACAATGAAATTAATGCTGGAATCATCTTCAAGTTGCTAAAATACACTAATGACAGCAAAAAGTTTGAGTCTACAACATTTAGTTAAGGTGTGAGAGCCAAAACAAACTTTGTATTGCTTTTAATGCATTTTCAGCCCGATTATACACTTAAGGTGAAACTGTCAAAATCTTCATAATGAGCAAAAGCACAATGAAATTAATGCTGGAATCATCTTCAAGTTGCTAAAATACACTAATGACAGCAAAAAGGTTGAGTCTACAACATTTAGTTAAGGTGTGAGAGCCAAAATGAACTTTGTATTGCTTTAAATGCATTTCCAGCCCAATTGTACACTTCAGGTGAAACTGTCAAAATCTTCAAAATGAGCAAAAGCACAATGCAAGTAATGCTGGAATCATCTTCAAGTTTCTAAAATACACTAATGACAGCAAACAGTTTGAGTCTAACACATTTAGTTAAGGTGTGAGAGCCTAAATTAACTTTTTATTGCTTTAAACGCGTTTTCAGCCCCTGATTGTATACTTCAGGTGAAATTGTCAAAATCTTCAAAATGAGCAAAAGCACAATGAAATTAATGCTGGAATCATCTTCAAGTTGCTAAAATACACTAATGACAGCAAAAAGTTTGAGTCTACAACATTTAGTTAAGGTGTGAGAGCCAAAATGAACTTTGTATTGCTTTAAATGCATTTTCAGCCCGATTGTACACTTCAGGTGAAACTGTCAAAATCTTAAAAATGAGCAAAAGCACAATGAAATTAATGCTGGAATCATCTTCAAGTATCTAAAATACACTAATGACAGCAAAAAGTTTGAGTCTACAACATTTAGTTAAGGTGTGAGAGCCAAAATGAACTTTGTATTGCTTTAAATGCATTTTCAGCCCGATTGTACACTTCAGGTGAAACTGTCAAAATCTTAAAAATGAGCAAAAGCACAATGAAATTAATGCTGGAATCATCTTCAAGTTTCTAAAATACACTAATGACAGCAAAAAGTTTGAGTCTACAACATTTAGTTAAGGTGTGAGAGCCAAAATGAACTTTTTATTGCTGTAAACGCGTTTTCAGCACCTGATTGTACACTTCAGGTGAAACTGTCAAAATCTTCAAAATGAGCAAAAGCACAATGCAAGTAATGCTGGAATCATCTTCAAGTTTCTAAAATACACTAATGACAGCAAACAGTTTGAGTCTAACACATTTAGGTAAGGTGTGAGAGCCTAAATTAACTTTTTATTGCTTTAAACGCGTTTTCAGCCCCTGATTGTATACTTCAGGTGAAATTGTCAAAATCTTCAAAATGAGCAAAAGCACAATGAAATTAATGCTGGAATCATCTTCAAGTTGCTAAAATACACTAATGACAGCAAAAAGTTTGAGTCTACAACATTTAGTTAAGGTGTGAGAGCCAAAATGAACTTTGTATTGCTTTAAATGCATTTTCAGCCCGATTGTACACTTCAGGTGAAACTGTCAAAATCTTAAAAATGAGCAAAAGCACAATGAAATTAATGCTGGAATCATCTTCAAGTATCTAAAATACACTAATGACAGCAAAAAGTTTGAGTCTACAACATTTAGTTAAGGTGTGAGAGCCAAAATGAACTTTGTATTGCTTTAAATGCATTTTCAGCCCGATTGTACACTTCAGGTGAAACTGTCAAAATCTTAAAAATGAGCAAAAGCACAATGAAATTAATGCTGGAATCATCTTCAAGTATCTAAAATACACTAATGACAGCAAAAAGTTTGAGTCTACAACATTTAGTTAAGGTGTGAGAGCCAAAATGAACTTTTTATTGCTGTAAACACGTTTTCAGCACCTGATTGTACACTTCAGGTGAAACTGTCAAAATCTTCAAAATGAGCAAAAGCACAATGAAATTAATGCTGGAATCATCTTCAAGTATCTAAAATACACTAATGACAGCAAAAAGTTTGAGTCTACAACATTTAGTTAAGGTGTGAGAGCCAAAATGAACTTTGTATTGCTTTAAATGCATTTTCAGCCCGATTGTACACTTCAGGTGAAACTGTCAAAATCTTAAAAATGAGCAAAAGCACAATGAAATTAATGCTGGAATCATCTTCAAGTTTCTAAAATACACTAATGACAGCAAAAAGTTTGAGTCTACAACATTTAGTTAAGGTGTGAGAGCCAAAATGAACTTTTTATTGCTGTAAACGCGTTTTCAGCACCTGATTGTACACTTCAGGTGAAACTGTCAAAATCTTCAAAATGAGCAAAAGCACAATGAAATTAATGCTGGAATCATCTTCAAGTTGCTAAAATACACTAATGACAGCAAAAAGGTTGAGTCTACAACATTTAGTTAAGGTGTGAGAGCCAAAATGAACTTTGTATTGCTTTAAATGCATTTTCAGCCCGATTGTACACTTCAGGTGAAACTGTCAAAATCTTCAAAATGAGCAAAAGCACAATGAAATTAATGCTGGAATCATCTTCAAGTTGCTAAAATACACTAATGACAGCAAAAAGTTTGAGTCTACAACATTTAGTTAAGGTGTGAGAGCCAAAACAAACTTTGTATTGCTTTTAATGCATTTTCAGCCCGATTATACACTTAAGGTGAAACTGTCAAAATCTTCATAATGAGCAAAAGCACAATGAAATTAATGCTGGAATCATCTTCAAGTTGCTAAAATACACTAATGACAGCAAAAAGGTTGAGTCTACAACATTTAGTTAAGGTGTGAGAGCCAAAATGAACTTTGTATTGCTTTAAATGCATTTTCAGCCCGATTGTACACTTCAGGTGAAACTGTCAAAATCTTCAAAATGAGCAAAAGCACAATGAAATTAATGCTGGAATCATCTTCAAGTTGCTAAAATACACTAATGACAGCAAAAAGTTTGAGTCTACAACATTTAGTTAAGGTGTGAGAGCCAAAATGAACTTTTTATTGCTGTAAACGCATTTTCAGCACCTGATTGTACACTTCAGGTGAAACTGTCAAAATCTTCAAAATGAGCAAAAGCACAATGAAATTAATGCTGGAATCATCTTCAAGTATCTAAAATACACTAATGACAGCAAAAAGTTTGAGTCTACAACATTTAGTTAAGGTGTGAGAGCCAAAATGAACTTTGTATTGCTTTAAATGCATTTTCAGCCCGATTGTACACTTCAGGTGAAACTGTCAAAATCTTAAAAATGAGCAAAAGCACAATGAAATTAATGCTGGAATCATCTTCAAGTTTCTAAAATACACTAATGACAGCAAAAAGTTTGAGTCTACAACATTTAGTTAAGGTGTGAGAGCCAAAATGAACTTTTTATTGCTGTAAACGCGTTTTCAGCACCTGATTGTACACTTCAGGTGAAACTGTCAAAATCTTCAAAATGAGCAAAAGCACAATGCAAGTAATGCTGGAATCATCTTCAAGTTTCTAAAATACACTAATGACAGCGAAAAGTTTGAATCTACAACATTTAGTTAAGGTGTGAGAGCCAAAATGAACTTTGTATTGCTTTAAATGCATTTTCAGCCCGATTGTACACTTCAGGTGAAACTGTCAAAATCTTCAAAATGAGCAAAAGCACAATGAAATTAATGCTGGAATCATCTTCAAGTTGCTAAAATACACTAATGACAGCAAAAAGTTTGAGTCTACAACATTTAGTTAAGGTGTGAGAGCCAAAATGAACTTTTTATTGCTGTAAACACGTTTTCAGCACCTGATTGTACACTTCAGGTGAAACTGTCAAAATCTTCAAAATGAGCAAAAGCACAATGAAATTAATGCTGGAATCATCTTCAAGTATCTAAAATACACTAATGACAGCAAAAAGTTTGAGTCTACAACATTTAGTTAAGGTGTGAGAGCCAAAATGAACTTTGTATTGCTTTAAATGCATTTTCAGCCCGATTGTACACTTCAGGTGAAACTGTCAAAATCTTAAAAATGAGCAAAAGCACAATGAAATTAATGCTGGAATCATCTTCAAGTATCTAAAATACACTAATGACAGCAAAAAGTTTGAGTCTACAACATTTAGTTAAGGTGTGAGAGCCAAAATGAACTTTGTATTGCTTTAAATGCATTTTCAGCCCGATTGTACACTTCAGGTGAAACTGTCAAAATCTTAAAAATGAGCAAAAGCACAATGAAATTAATGCTGGAATCATCTTCAAGTTTCTAAAATACACTAATGACAGCAAACAGTTTGAGTCTAACACATTTAGTTAAGGTGTGAGAGCCTAAATTAACTTTTTATTGCTTTAAACGCGTTTTCAGCCCCTGATTGTATACTTCAGGTGAAATTGTCAAAATCTTCAAAATGAGCAAAAGCACAATGAAATTAATGCTGGAATCATCTTCAAGTTGCTAAAATACACTAATGACAGCAAAAAGTTTGAGTCTACAACATTTAGTTAAGGTGTGAGAGCCAAAATGAACTTTGTATTGCTTTAAATGCATTTTCAGCCCGATTGTACACTTCAGGTGAAACTGTCAAAATCTTAAAAATGAGCAAAAGCACAATGAAATTAATGCTGGAATCATCTTCAAGTATCTAAAATACACTAATGACAGCAAAAAGTTTGAGTCTACAACATTTAGTTAAGGTGTGAGAGCCAAAATGAACTTTGTATTGCTTTAAATGCATTTTCAGCCCGATTGTACACTTCAGGTGAAACTGTCAAAATCTTAAAAATGAGCAAAAGCACAATGAAATTAATGCTGGAATCATCTTCAAGTTTCTAAAATACACTAATGACAGCAAAAAGTTTGAGTCTACAACATTTAGTTAAGGTGTGAGAGCCAAAATGAACTTTTTATTGCTGTAAACGCGTTTTCAGCACCTGATTGTACACTTCAGGTGAAACTGTCAAAATCTTCAAAATGAGCAAAAGCACAATGAAATTAATGCTGGAATCATCTTCAAGTTGCTAAAATACACTAATGACAGCAAAAAGGTTGAGTCTACAACATTTAGTTAAGGTGTGAGAGCCAAAATGAACTTTGTATTGCTTTAAATGCATTTTCAGCCCGATTGTACACTTCAGGTGAAACTGTCAAAATCTTCAAAATGAGCAAAAGCACAATGAAATTAATGCTGGAATCATCTTCAAGTTGCTAAAATACACTAATGACAGCAAAAAGTTTGAGTCTACAACATTTAGTTAAGGTGTGAGAGCCAAAATGAACTTTGTATTGCTTTAAATGCATTTTCAGCCCGATTATACACTTCAGGTGAAACTGTCAAAATCTTCAAAATGAGCAAAAGCACAATGCAAGTAATGCTGGAATCATCTTCAAGTTTCTAAAATACACTAATGACAGCAAACAGTTTGAGTCTAACACATTTAGTTAAGGTGTGAGAGCCTAAATTAACTTTTTATTGCTTTAAACGCGTTTTCAGCCCCTGATTGTATACTTCAGGTGAAATTGTCAAAATCTTCAAAATGAGCAAAAGCACAATGAAATTAATGCTGGAATCATCTTCAAGTTGCTAAAATACACTAATGACAGCAAACAGTTTGAGTCTAACACATTTAGTTAAGGTGTGAGAGCCTAAATTAACTTTTTATTGCTTTAAACGCGTTTTCAGCCCCTGATTGTATACTTCAGGTGAAATTGTCAAAATCTTCAAAATGAGCAAAAGCACAATGAAATTAATGCTGGAATCATCTTCAAGTTGCTAAAATACACTAATGACAGCAAAAAGTTTGAGTCTACAACATTTAGTTAAGGTGTGAGAGCCAAAATGAACTTTGTATTGCTTTAAATGCATTTTCAGCCCGATTGTACACTTCAGGTGAAACTGTCAAAATCTTCAAAATGAGCAAAAGCACAATGAAATTAATGCTGGAATCATCTTCAAGTTGCTAAAATACACTAATGACAGCAAAAAGTTTGAGTCTACAACATTTAGTTAAGGTGTGAGAGCCAAAATGAACTTTTTATTGCTGTAAACGCATTTTCAGCACCTGATTGTACACTTCAGGTGAAACTGTCAAAATCTTCAAAATGAGCAAAAGCACAATGAAATTAATGCTGGAATCATCTTCAAGTTTCTAAAATACACTAATGACAGCAAAAAGTTTGAGTCTACAACATTTAGTTAAGGTGTGAGAGCCAAAATGAACTTTTTATTGCTTTAAACGCGTTTTCAGCCCCTGATTGTATACTTCAGGTGAAACTGTCAAAATCTTCAAAATGAGCAAAAGCACAATGAAATTAATGTTGGACTCATCTTCAAGTTGCTAAAATACACTAATGACAGCAAAAAGTTTGAGTCTACAACATTTAGTTAAGGTGTGAGAGCCAAAATGAACTTTGTATTGCTTTAAATGCATTTTCAGCCCGATTATACACTTAAGGTGAAACTGTCAAAATCTTCAAAATGAGCAAAAGCACATTGAAATTAATGCTGGAATCATCTTCATGTTGCTAAAATACACTAATGACAGCAAACAGTTTGAGTCTACAACATTTAGTTAAGGTGTGAGAGCCTAAATGAACTTTGTATTGCTTTAAACGCGTTTTCAGCCCCTGATTGTATCCTTCAGGTGAAACTGTCAAAATCTTCAAAATGAGCAAAAGCACAATGAAATTAATGCTGGAATCATCTTCAAGTTGCTAAAATACACTAATGACAGCAAAAAGTTTGAGTCTACAACATTTAGTTAAGGTGTGAGAGCCAAAACAAACTTTGTATTGCTTTTAATGCATTTTCAGCCCGATTATACACTTAAGGTGAAACTGTCAAAATCTTCATAATGAGCAAAAGCACAATGAAATTAATGCTGGAATCATCTTCAAGTTGCTAAAATACACTAATGACAGCAAAAAGGTTGAGTCTACAACATTTAGTTAAGGTGTGAGAGCCAAAATGAACTTTGTATTGCTTTAAATGCATTTCCAGCCCAATTGTACACTTCAGGTGAAACTGTCAAAATCTTCAAAATGAGCAAAAGCACAATGCAAGTAATGCTGGAATCATCTTCAAGTTTCTAAAATACACTAATGACAGCAAACAGTTTGAGTCTAACACATTTAGTTAAGGTGTGAGAGCCTAAATTAACTTTTTATTGCTTTAAACGCGTTTTCAGCCCCTGATTGTATACTTCAGGTGAAATTGTCAAAATCTTCAAAATGAGCAAAAGCACAATGAAATTAATGCTGGAATCATCTTCAAGTTGCTAAAATACACTAATGACAGCAAAAAGTTTGAGTCTACAACATTTAGTTAAGGTGTGAGAGCCAAAATGAACTTTGTATTGCTTTAAATGCATTTTCAGCCCGATTGTACACTTCAGGTGAAACTGTCAAAATCTTAAAAATGAGCAAAAGCACAATGAAATTAATGCTGGAATCATCTTCAAGTATCTAAAATACACTAATGACAGCAAAAAGTTTGAGTCTACAACATTTAGTTAAGGTGTGAGAGCCAAAATGAACTTTGTATTGCTTTAAATGCATTTTCAGCCCGATTGTACACTTCAGGTGAAACTGTCAAAATCTTAAAAATGAGCAAAAGCACAATGAAATTAATGCTGGAATCATCTTCAAGTTTCTAAAATACACTAATGACAGCAAAAAGTTTGAGTCTACAACATTTAGTTAAGGTGTGAGAGCCAAAATGAACTTTTTATTGCTGTAAACGCGTTTTCAGCACCTGATTGTACACTTCAGGTGAAACTGTCAAAATCTTCAAAATGAGCAAAAGCACAATGCAAGTAATGCTGGAATCATCTTCAAGTTTCTAAAATACACTAATGACAGCAAACAGTTTGAGTCTAACACATTTAGGTAAGGTGTGAGAGCCTAAATTAACTTTTTATTGCTTTAAACGCGTTTTCAGCCCCTGATTGTATACTTCAGGTGAAATTGTCAAAATCTTCAAAATGAGCAAAAGCACAATGAAATTAATGCTGGAATCATCTTCAAGTTGCTAAAATACACTAATGACAGCAAAAAGTTTGAGTCTACAACATTTAGTTAAGGTGTGAGAGCCAAAATGAACTTTGTATTGCTTTAAATGCATTTTCAGCCCGATTGTACACTTCAGGTGAAACTGTCAAAATCTTAAAAATGAGCAAAAGCACAATGAAATTAATGCTGGAATCATCTTCAAGTATCTAAAATACACTAATGACAGCAAAAAGTTTGAGTCTACAACATTTAGTTAAGGTGTGAGAGCCAAAATGAACTTTGTATTGCTTTAAATGCATTTTCAGCCCGATTGTACACTTCAGGTGAAACTGTCAAAATCTTAAAAATGAGCAAAAGCACAATGAAATTAATGCTGGAATCATCTTCAAGTATCTAAAATACACTAATGACAGCAAAAAGTTTGAGTCTACAACATTTAGTTAAGGTGTGAGAGCCAAAATGAACTTTTTATTGCTGTAAACACGTTTTCAGCACCTGATTGTACACTTCAGGTGAAACTGTCAAAATCTTCAAAATGAGCAAAAGCACAATGAAATTAATGCTGGAATCATCTTCAAGTATCTAAAATACACTAATGACAGCAAAAAGTTTGAGTCTACAACATTTAGTTAAGGTGTGAGAGCCAAAATGAACTTTGTATTGCTTTAAATGCATTTTCAGCCCGATTGTACACTTCAGGTGAAACTGTCAAAATCTTAAAAATGAGCAAAAGCACAATGAAATTAATGCTGGAATCATCTTCAAGTTTCTAAAATACACTAATGACAGCAAAAAGTTTGAGTCTACAACATTTAGTTAAGGTGTGAGAGCCAAAATGAACTTTTTATTGCTGTAAACGCGTTTTCAGCACCTGATTGTACACTTCAGGTGAAACTGTCAAAATCTTCAAAATGAGCAAAAGCACAATGAAATTAATGCTGGAATCATCTTCAAGTTGCTAAAATACACTAATGACAGCAAAAAGGTTGAGTCTACAACATTTAGTTAAGGTGTGAGAGCCAAAATGAACTTTGTATTGCTTTAAATGCATTTTCAGCCCGATTGTACACTTCAGGTGAAACTGTCAAAATCTTCAAAATGAGCAAAAGCACAATGAAATTAATGCTGGAATCATCTTCAAGTTGCTAAAATACACTAATGACAGCAAAAAGTTTGAGTCTACAACATTTAGTTAAGGTGTGAGAGCCAAAACAAACTTTGTATTGCTTTTAATGCATTTTCAGCCCGATTATACACTTAAGGTGAAACTGTCAAAATCTTCATAATGAGCAAAAGCACAATGAAATTAATGCTGGAATCATCTTCAAGTTGCTAAAATACACTAATGACAGCAAAAAGGTTGAGTCTACAACATTTAGTTAAGGTGTGAGAGCCAAAATGAACTTTGTATTGCTTTAAATGCATTTTCAGCCCGATTGTACACTTCAGGTGAAACTGTCAAAATCTTCAAAATGAGCAAAAGCACAATGAAATTAATGCTGGAATCATCTTCAAGTTGCTAAAATACACTAATGACAGCAAAAAGTTTGAGTCTACAACATTTAGTTAAGGTGTGAGAGCCAAAATGAACTTTTTATTGCTGTAAACGCATTTTCAGCACCTGATTGTACACTTCAGGTGAAACTGTCAAAATCTTCAAAATGAGCAAAAGCACAATGAAATTAATGCTGGAATCATCTTCAAGTATCTAAAATACACTAATGACAGCAAAAAGTTTGAGTCTACAACATTTAGTTAAGGTGTGAGAGCCAAAATGAACTTTGTATTGCTTTAAATGCATTTTCAGCCCGATTGTACACTTCAGGTGAAACTGTCAAAATCTTAAAAATGAGCAAAAGCACAATGAAATTAATGCTGGAATCATCTTCAAGTTTCTAAAATACACTAATGACAGCAAAAAGTTTGAGTCTACAACATTTAGTTAAGGTGTGAGAGCCAAAATGAACTTTTTATTGCTGTAAACGCGTTTTCAGCACCTGATTGTACACTTCAGGTGAAACTGTCAAAATCTTCAAAATGAGCAAAAGCACAATGCAAGTAATGCTGGAATCATCTTCAAGTTTCTAAAATACACTAATGACAGCGAAAAGTTTGAATCTACAACATTTAGTTAAGGTGTGAGAGCCAAAATGAACTTTGTATTGCTTTAAATGCATTTTCAGCCCGATTGTACACTTCAGGTGAAACTGTCAAAATCTTCAAAATGAGCAAAAGCACAATGAAATTAATGCTGGAATCATCTTCAAGTTGCTAAAATACACTAATGACAGCAAAAAGTTTGAGTCTACAACATTTAGTTAAGGTGTGAGAGCCAAAATGAACTTTTTATTGCTGTAAACACGTTTTCAGCACCTGATTGTACACTTCAGGTGAAACTGTCAAAATCTTCAAAATGAGCAAAAGCACAATGAAATTAATGCTGGAATCATCTTCAAGTATCTAAAATACACTAATGACAGCAAAAAGTTTGAGTCTACAACATTTAGTTAAGGTGTGAGAGCCAAAATGAACTTTGTATTGCTTTAAATGCATTTTCAGCCCGATTGTACACTTCAGGTGAAACTGTCAAAATCTTAAAAATGAGCAAAAGCACAATGAAATTAATGCTGGAATCATCTTCAAGTATCTAAAATACACTAATGACAGCAAAAAGTTTGAGTCTACAACATTTAGTTAAGGTGTGAGAGCCAAAATGAACTTTGTATTGCTTTAAATGCATTTTCAGCCCGATTGTACACTTCAGGTGAAACTGTCAAAATCTTAAAAATGAGCAAAAGCACAATGAAATTAATGCTGGAATCATCTTCAAGTTTCTAAAATACACTAATGACAGCAAACAGTTTGAGTCTAACACATTTAGTTAAGGTGTGAGAGCCTAAATTAACTTTTTATTGCTTTAAACGCGTTTTCAGCCCCTGATTGTATACTTCAGGTGAAATTGTCAAAATCTTCAAAATGAGCAAAAGCACAATGAAATTAATGCTGGAATCATCTTCAAGTTGCTAAAATACACTAATGACAGCAAAAAGTTTGAGTCTACAACATTTAGTTAAGGTGTGAGAGCCAAAATGAACTTTGTATTGCTTTAAATGCATTTTCAGCCCGATTGTACACTTCAGGTGAAACTGTCAAAATCTTAAAAATGAGCAAAAGCACAATGAAATTAATGCTGGAATCATCTTCAAGTATCTAAAATACACTAATGACAGCAAAAAGTTTGAGTCTACAACATTTAGTTAAGGTGTGAGAGCCAAAATGAACTTTGTATTGCTTTAAATGCATTTTCAGCCCGATTGTACACTTCAGGTGAAACTGTCAAAATCTTAAAAATGAGCAAAAGCACAATGAAATTAATGCTGGAATCATCTTCAAGTTTCTAAAATACACTAATGACAGCAAAAAGTTTGAGTCTACAACATTTAGTTAAGGTGTGAGAGCCAAAATGAACTTTTTATTGCTGTAAACGCGTTTTCAGCACCTGATTGTACACTTCAGGTGAAACTGTCAAAATCTTCAAAATGAGCAAAAGCACAATGAAATTAATGCTGGAATCATCTTCAAGTTGCTAAAATACACTAATGACAGCAAAAAGGTTGAGTCTACAACATTTAGTTAAGGTGTGAGAGCCAAAATGAACTTTGTATTGCTTTAAATGCATTTTCAGCCCGATTGTACACTTCAGGTGAAACTGTCAAAATCTTCAAAATGAGCAAAAGCACAATGAAATTAATGCTGGAATCATCTTCAAGTTGCTAAAATACACTAATGACAGCAAAAAGTTTGAGTCTACAACATTTAGTTAAGGTGTGAGAGCCAAAATGAACTTTGTATTGCTTTAAATGCATTTTCAGCCCGATTATACACTTCAGGTGAAACTGTCAAAATCTTCAAAATGAGCAAAAGCACAATGAAATTAATGCTGGAATCATCTTCAAGTTGCTAAAATACACTAATGACAGCAAACAGTTTGAGTCTACGACATTTAGTTAAGGTGTGAGAGCCTAAATAAACTTTGTATTGCTTTAAACGCGTTTTCAGCCCCTGATTGTATACTTCAGGTGAAACTGTCAAAATCTTCAAAATGAGCAAAAGCACAATGAAATTAATAATGGAATCATATTCAAGTTGCTAAAATACACTAATGATAGCAAAAAGTTTGAGTCTACAACATTTAGTTAAGGTGTGAGAGCCAAAATGAACTTTGTATTGCTTTAAATGCATTTTCAGCCCGATTATACACTTCAGGTGAAACTGTCAAAATCTTCAAAATGAGCAAAAGCACAATGAAATTAATGCTGGGATCATCTTCAAGTTGCTAAAATACACTAATGACAGCAAAAAGTTTGAGTCTAACACATTTAGTTAAGGTGTGAGAGCCTAAATTAACTTTTTATTGCTTTAAACGCGTTTTCAGCCCCTGATTGTATACTTCAGGTGAAATTGTCAAAATCTTCAAAATGAGCAAAAGCACAATGAAATTAATGCTGGAATCATCTTCAAGTTGCTAAAATACACTAATGACAGCAAACAGTTTGAGTCTACAACATTTAGTTAAGGTGTGAGAGCCAAAATGAACTTTGTATTGCTTTAAATGCATTTTCAGCCCGATTGTACACTTCAGGTGAAACTGTCAAAATCTTAAAAATGAGCAAAAGCACAATGAAATTAATGCTGGAATCATCTTCAAGTATCTAAAATACACTAATGACAGCAAAAAGTTTGAGTCTACAACATTTAGTTAAGGTGTGAGAGCCAAAATGAACTTTTTATTGCTGTAAATGCATTTTCAGCCCGATTGTACACTTCAGGTGAAACTGTCAAAATCTTCAAAATGAGCAAAAGCACAATGAAATTAATGCTGGAATCATCTTCAAGTTGCTAAAATACACTAATGACAGCGAAAAGTTTGAGTCTACAACATTTAGTTAAGGTGTGAGAGCCAAAATGAACTTTGTATTGCTTTAAATGCATTTTCAGCCCGATTGTACACTTCAGGTGAAACTGTCAAAATCTTCAAAATGAGCAAAAGCACAATGAAATTAATGCTGGAATCATCTTCAAGTTGCTAAAATACACTAGTGACAGCAAAAAGTTTGAGTCTACAACATTTAGTTAAGGTGTGAGAGCCAAAATGAACTTTTTATTGCTGTAAACGCATTTTAAGCACCTGATTGTACACTTCAGGTGAAACTGTCAAAATCTTCAAAATGAGCAAAAGCACAATGAAATTAATGCTGGAATCATCTTCAAGTTTCTAAAATACACTAATGACAGCAAAAAGTTTGAGTCTACGACATTTAGTTAAGGTGTGAGAGCCTAAATAAACTTTGTATTGCTTTAAACGCGTTTTCAGCCCCTGATTGTATACTTCAGGTGAAACTGTCAAAATCTTCAAAATGAGCAAAAGCACAATGAAATTAATAATGGAATCATATTCAAGTTGCTAAAATACACTAATGATAGCAAAAAGTTTGAGTCTACAACATTTAGTTAAGGTGTGAGAGCCAAAATGAACTTTGTATTGCTTTAAATGCATTTTCAGCCCGATTATACACTTCAGGTGAAACTGTCAAAATCTTCAAAATGAGCAAAAGCACAATGAAATTAATGCTGGGATCATCTTCAAGTTGTTAAAATACACTAATGACAGCAAACAGTTTGAGTCTAACACATTTAGTTAAGGTGTGAGAGCCAAAATGAACTTTGTATTGCTTTAAATGCATTTTCAGCCCGATTATACACTTCAGGTGAAACTGTCAAAATCTTCAAAATGAGCAAAAGCACAATGAAATTAATGCTGGAATCATCTTCAAGTTTCTAAAATACACTAATGACAGCAAAAATTTTGAGTCTACAACATTTAGTTAAGGTGTGAGAGCCAAAATGAACTTTTTATTGCTGTAAACGCGTTTTCAGCACCTGATTGTACACTTCAGGTGAAACTGTCAAAATCTTCAAAATGAGCAAAAGCACAATGAAATTAATGCTGGAATCATCTTCAAGTTGCTAAAATACACTAATGACAGCAAAAAGGTTGAGTCTACAACATTTAGTTAAGGTGTGAGAGCCAAAATGAACTTTGTATTGCTTTAAATGCATTTCCAGCCCAATTGTACACTTCAGGTGAAACTGTCAAAATCTTAAAAATGAGCAAAAGCACAATGAAATTAATGCTGGAATCATCTTCAAGTTTCTAAAATACACTAATGACAGCAAAAAGTTTGAGTCTACAACATTTAGTTAAGGTGTGAGAGCCAAAATGAACTTTTTATTGCTGTAAACGCGTTTTCAGCACCTGATTGTACACTTCAGGTGAAACTGTCAAAATCTTCAAAATGAGCAAAAGCACAATGAAATTAATGCTGGAATCATCTTCAAGTTGCTAAAATACACTAATGACAGCAAAAAGGTTGAGTCTACAACATTTAGTTAAGGTGTGAGAGCCAAAATGAACTTTGTATTGCTTTAAATGCATTTTCAGCCCGATTGTACACTTCAGGTGAAACTGTCAAAATCTTCAAAATGAGCAAAAGCACAATGAAATTAATGCTGGAATCATCTTCAAGTTGCTAAAATACACTAATGACAGCAAAAAGTTTGAGTCTACAACATTTAGTTAAGGTGTGAGAGCCAAAATGAACTTTGTATTGCTTTAAATGCATTTTCAGCCCGATTATACACTTCAGGTGAAACTGTCAAAATCTTCAAAATGAGCAAAAGCACAATGCAAGTAATGCTGGAATCATCTTCAAGTTTCTAAAATACACTAATGACAGCAAACAGTTTGAGTCTAACACATTTAGTTAAGGTGTGAGAGCCTAAATTAACTTTTTATTGCTTTAAACGCGTTTTCAGCCCCTGATTGTATACTTCAGGTGAAATTGTCAAAATCTTCAAAATGAGCAAAAGCACAATGAAATTAATGCTGGAATCATCTTCAAGTTGCTAAAATACACTAATGACAGCAAACAGTTTGAGTCTAACACATTTAGTTAAGGTGTGAGAGCCTAAATTAACTTTTTATTGCTTTAAACGCGTTTTCAGCCCCTGATTGTATACTTCAGGTGAAATTGTCAAAATCTTCAAAATGAGCAAAAGCACAATGAAATTAATGCTGGAATCATCTTCAAGTTGCTAAAATACACTAATGACAGCAAAAAGTTTGAGTCTACAACATTTAGTTAAGGTGTGAGAGCCAAAATGAACTTTGTATTGCTTTAAATGCATTTTCAGCCCGATTGTACACTTCAGGTGAAACTGTCAAAATCTTCAAAATGAGCAAAAGCACAATGAAATTAATGCTGGAATCATCTTCAAGTTGCTAAAATACACTAATGACAGCAAAAAGTTTGAGTCTACAACATTTAGTTAAGGTGTGAGAGCCAAAATGAACTTTTTATTGCTGTAAACGCATTTTCAGCACCTGATTGTACACTTCAGGTGAAACTGTCAAAATCTTCAAAATGAGCAAAAGCACAATGAAATTAATGCTGGAATCATCTTCAAGTTTCTAAAATACACTAATGACAGCAAAAAGTTTGAGTCTACAACATTTAGTTAAGGTGTGAGAGCCAAAATGAACTTTTTATTGCTTTAAACGCGTTTTCAGCCCCTGATTGTATACTTCAGGTGAAACTGTCAAAATCTTCAAAATGAGCAAAAGCACAATGAAATTAATGTTGGACTCATCTTCAAGTTGCTAAAATACACTAATGACAGCAAAAAGTTTGAGTCTACAACATTTAGTTAAGGTGTGAGAGCCAAAATGAACTTTGTATTGCTTTAAATGCATTTTCAGCCCGATTATACACTTAAGGTGAAACTGTCAAAATCTTCAAAATGAGCAAAAGCACATTGAAATTAATGCTGGAATCATCTTCATGTTGCTAAAATACACTAATGACAGCAAACAGTTTGAGTCTACAACATTTAGTTAAGGTGTGAGAGCCTAAATGAACTTTGTATTGCTTTAAACGCGTTTTCAGCCCCTGATTGTATCCTTCAGGTGAAACTGTCAAAATCTTCAAAATGAGCAAAAGCACAATGAAATTAATGCTGGAATCATCTTCAAGTTGCTAAAATACACTAATGACAGCAAAAAGTTTGAGTCTACAACATTTAGTTAAGGTGTGAGAGCCAAAACAAACTTTGTATTGCTTTTAATGCATTTTCAGCCCGATTATACACTTAAGGTGAAACTGTCAAAATCTTCATAATGAGCAAAAGCACAATGAAATTAATGCTGGAATCATCTTCAAGTTGCTAAAATACACTAATGACAGCAAAAAGGTTGAGTCTACAACATTTAGTTAAGGTGTGAGAGCCAAAATGAACTTTGTATTGCTTTAAATGCATTTCCAGCCCAATTGTACACTTCAGGTGAAACTGTCAAAATCTTCAAAATGAGCAAAAGCACAATGCAAGTAATGCTGGAATCATCTTCAAGTTTCTAAAATACACTAATGACAGCAAACAGTTTGAGTCTAACACATTTAGTTAAGGTGTGAGAGCCTAAATTAACTTTTTATTGCTTTAAACGCGTTTTCAGCACCTGATTGTACACTTCAGGTGAAACTGTCAAAATCTTAAAAATGAGCAAAAGCACAATGAAATTAATGCTGGAATCATCTTCAAGTATCTAAAATACACTAATGACAGCAAAAAGTTTGAGTCTACAACATTTAGTTAAGGTGTGAGAGCCAAAATGAACTTTTTATTGCTGTAAATGCATTTTCAGCCCGATTGTACACTTCAGGTGAAACTGTCAAAATCTTCAAAATGAGCAAAAGCACAATGAAATTAATGCTGGAATCATCTTCAAGTTGCTAAAATACACTAATGACAGCGAAAAGTTTGAGTCTACAACATTTAGTTAAGGTGTGAGAGCCAAAATGAACTTTGTATTGCTTTAAATGCATTTTCAGCCCGATTGTACACTTCAGGTGAAACTGTCAAAATCTTCAAAATGAGCAAAAGCACAATGAAATTAATGCTGGAATCATCTTCAAGTTGCTAAAATACACTAGTGACAGCAAAAAGTTTGAGTCTACAACATTTAGTTAAGGTGTGAGAGCCAAAATGAACTTTTTATTGCTGTAAACGCATTTTAAGCACCTGATTGTACACTTCAGGTGAAACTGTCAAAATCTTCAAAATGAGCAAAAGCACAATGAAATTAATGCTGGAATCATCTTCAAGTTTCTAAAATACACTAATGACAGCAAAAAGTTTGAGTCTACGACATTTAGTTAAGGTGTGAGAGCCTAAATAAACTTTGTATTGCTTTAAACGCGTTTTCAGCCCCTGATTGTATACTTCAGGTGAAACTGTCAAAATCTTCAAAATGAGCAAAAGCACAATGAAATTAATAATGGAATCATATTCAAGTTGCTAAAATACACTAATGATAGCAAAAAGTTTGAGTCTACAACATTTAGTTAAGGTGTGAGAGCCAAAATGAACTTTGTATTGCTTTAAATGCATTTTCAGCCCGATTATACACTTCAGGTGAAACTGTCAAAATCTTCAAAATGAGCAAAAGCACAATGAAATTAATGCTGGGATCATCTTCAAGTTGTTAAAATACACTAATGACAGCAAACAGTTTGAGTCTAACACATTTAGTTAAGGTGTGAGAGCCTAAATTAACTTTTTATTGCTTTAAACGCGTTTTCAGCCCCTGATTGTATACTTCAGGTGAAATTGTCAAAATCTTCAAAATGAGCAAAAGCACAATGAAATTAATGCTGGAATCATCTTCAAGTTGCTAAAATACACTAATGACAGCAAACAGTTTGAGTCTACAACATTTAGTTAAGGTGTGAGAGCCAAAATGAACTTTGTATTGCTTTAAATGCATTTTCAGCCCGATTGTACACTTCAGGTGAAACTGTCAAAATCTTCAAAATGAGCAAAAGCACAATGAAATTAATGCTGGAATCATCTTCAAGTTGCTAAAATACACTAATGACAGCAAAAAGTTTGAGTCTACAACATTTAGTTAAGGTGTGAGAGCCAAAATGAACTTTGTATTGCTTTAAATGCATTTTCAGCCCGATTGTACACTTCAGGTGAAACTGTCAAAATCTTAAAAATGAGCAAAAGCACAATGAAATTAATGCTGGAATCATCTTCAAGTTTCTAAAATACACTAATGACAGCAAAAAGTTTGAGTCTACAACATTTAGTTAAGGTGTGAGAGCCAAAATGAACTTTTTATTGCTGTAAACGCGTTTTCAGCACCTGATTGTACACTTCAGGTGAAACTGTCAAAATCTTCAAAATGAGCAAAAGCACAATGAAATTAATGCTGGAATCATCTTCAAGTTGCTAAAATACACTAATGACAGCAAAAAGGTTGAGTCTACAACATTTAGTTAAGGTGTGAGAGCCAAAATGAACTTTGTATTGCTTTAAATGCATTTTCAGCCCGATTGTACACTTCAGGTGAAACTGTCAAAATCTTCAAAATGAGCAAAAGCACAATGAAATTAATGCTGGAATCATCTTCAAGTTGCTAAAATACACTAATGACAGCAAAAAGTTTGAGTCTACAACATTTAGTTAAGGTGTGAGAGCCAAAATGAACTTTGTATTGCTTTAAATGCATTTTCAGCCCGATTATACACTTCAGGTGAAACTGTCAAAATCTTCAAAATGAGCAAAAGCACAATGCAAGTAATGCTGGAATCATCTTCAAGTTTCTAAAATACACTAATGACAGCAAACAGTTTGAGTCTAACACATTTAGTTAAGGTGTGAGAGCCTAAATTAACTTTTTATTGCTTTAAACGCGTTTTCAGCCCCTGATTGTATACTTCAGGTGAAATTGTCAAAATCTTCAAAATGAGCAAAAGCACAATGAAATTAATGCTGGAATCATCTTCAAGTTGCTAAAATACACTAATGACAGCAAACAGTTTGAGTCTAACACATTTAGTTAAGGTGTGAGAGCCTAAATTAACTTTTTATTGCTTTAAACGCGTTTTCAGCCCCTGATTGTATACTTCAGGTGAAATTGTCAAAATCTTCAAAATGAGCAAAAGCACAATGAAATTAATGCTGGAATCATCTTCAAGTTGCTAAAATACACTAATGACAGCAAAAAGTTTGAGTCTACAACATTTAGTTAAGGTGTGAGAGCCAAAATGAACTTTGTATTGCTTTAAATGCATTTTCAGCCCGATTGTACACTTCAGGTGAAACTGTCAAAATCTTCAAAATGAGCAAAAGCACAATGAAATTAATGCTGGAATCATCTTCAAGTTGCTAAAATACACTAATGACAGCAAAAAGTTTGAGTCTACAACATTTAGTTAAGGTGTGAGAGCCAAAATGAACTTTTTATTGCTGTAAACGCATTTTCAGCACCTGATTGTACACTTCAGGTGAAACTGTCAAAATCTTCAAAATGAGCAAAAGCACAATGAAATTAATGCTGGAATCATCTTCAAGTTTCTAAAATACACTAATGACAGCAAAAAGTTTGAGTCTACAACATTTAGTTAAGGTGTGAGAGCCAAAATGAACTTTTTATTGCTTTAAACGCGTTTTCAGCCCCTGATTGTATACTTCAGGTGAAACTGTCAAAATCTTCAAAATGAGCAAAAGCACAATGAAATTAATGTTGGACTCATCTTCAAGTTGCTAAAATACACTAATGACAGCAAAAAGTTTGAGTCTACAACATTTAGTTAAGGTGTGAGAGCCAAAATGAACTTTGTATTGCTTTAAATGCATTTTCAGCCCGATTATACACTTAAGGTGAAACTGTCAAAATCTTCAAAATGAGCAAAAGCACATTGAAATTAATGCTGGAATCATCTTCATGTTGCTAAAATACACTAATGACAGCAAACAGTTTGAGTCTACAACATTTAGTTAAGGTGTGAGAGCCTAAATGAACTTTGTATTGCTTTAAACGCGTTTTCAGCCCCTGATTGTATCCTTCAGGTGAAACTGTCAAAATCTTCAAAATGAGCAAAAGCACAATGAAATTAATGCTGGAATCATCTTCAAGTTGCTAAAATACACTAATGACAGCAAAAAGTTTGAGTCTACAACATTTAGTTAAGGTGTGAGAGCCAAAACAAACTTTGTATTGCTTTTAATGCATTTTCAGCCCGATTATACACTTAAGGTGAAACTGTCAAAATCTTCATAATGAGCAAAAGCACAATGAAATTAATGCTGGAATCATCTTCAAGTTGCTAAAATACACTAATGACAGCAAAAAGGTTGAGTCTACAACATTTAGTTAAGGTGTGAGAGCCAAAATGAACTTTGTATTGCTTTAAATGCATTTCCAGCCCAATTGTACACTTCAGGTGAAACTGTCAAAATCTTCAAAATGAGCAAAAGCACAATGCAAGTAATGCTGGAATCATCTTCAAGTTTCTAAAATACACTAATGACAGCAAACAGTTTGAGTCTAACACATTTAGTTAAGGTGTGAGAGCCTAAATTAACTTTTTATTGCTTTAAACGCGTTTTCAGCCCCTGATTGTATACTTCAGGTGAAATTGTCAAAATCTTCAAAATGAGCAAAAGCACAATGAAATTAATGCTGGAATCATCTTCAAGTTGCTAAAATACACTAATGACAGCAAAAAGTTTGAGTCTACAACATTTAGTTAAGGTGTGAGAGCCAAAATGAACTTTGTATTGCTTTAAATGCATTTTCAGCCCGATTGTACACTTCAGGTGAAACTGTCAAAATCTTAAAAATGAGCAAAAGCACAATGAAATTAATGCTGGAATCATCTTCAAGTATCTAAAATACACTAATGACAGCAAAAAGTTTGAGTCTACAACATTTAGTTAAGGTGTGAGAGCCAAAATGAACTTTGTATTGCTTTAAATGCATTTTCAGCCCGATTGTACACTTCAGGTGAAACTGTCAAAATCTTAAAAATGAGCAAAAGCACAATGAAATTAATGCTGGAATCATCTTCAAGTTTCTAAAATACACTAATGACAGCAAAAAGTTTGAGTCTACAACATTTAGTTAAGGTGTGAGAGCCAAAATGAACTTTTTATTGCTGTAAACGCGTTTTCAGCACCTGATTGTACACTTCAGGTGAAACTGTCAAAATCTTCAAAATGAGCAAAAGCACAATGCAAGTAATGCTGGAATCATCTTCAAGTTTCTAAAATACACTAATGACAGCAAACAGTTTGAGTCTAACACATTTAGGTAAGGTGTGAGAGCCTAAATTAACTTTTTATTGCTTTAAACGCGTTTTTCAGCCCCTGATTGTATACTTCAGGTGAAATTGTCAAAATCTTCAAAATGAGCAAAAGCACAATGAAATTAATGCTGGAATCATCTTCAAGTTGCTAAAATACACTAATGACAGCAAAAAGTTTGAGTCTACAACATTTAGTTAAGGTGTGAGAGCCAAAATGAACTTTGTATTGCTTTAAATGCATTTTCAGCCCGATTGTACACTTCAGGTGAAACTGTCAAAATCTTAAAAATGAGCAAAAGCACAATGAAATTAATGCTGGAATCATCTTCAAGTATCTAAAATACACTAATGACAGCAAAAAGTTTGAGTCTACAACATTTAGTTAAGGTGTGAGAGCCAAAATGAACTTTGTATTGCTTTAAATGCATTTTCAGCCCGATTGTACACTTCAGGTGAAACTGTCAAAATCTTAAAAATGAGCAAAAGCACAATGAAATTAATGCTGGAATCATCTTCAAGTATCTAAAATACACTAATGACAGCAAAAAGTTTGAGTCTACAACATTTAGTTAAGGTGTGAGAGCCAAAATGAACTTTTTATTGCTGTAAACACGTTTTCAGCACCTGATTGTACACTTCAGGTGAAACTGTCAAAATCTTCAAAATGAGCAAAAGCACAATGAAATTAATGCTGGAATCATCTTCAAGTATCTAAAATACACTAATGACAGCAAAAAGTTTGAGTCTACAACATTTAGTTAAGGTGTGAGAGCCAAAATGAACTTTGTATTGCTTTAAATGCATTTTCAGCCCGATTGTACACTTCAGGTGAAACTGTCAAAATCTTAAAAATGAGCAAAAGCACAATGAAATTAATGCTGGAATCATCTTCAAGTTTCTAAAATACACTAATGACAGCAAAAAGTTTGAGTCTACAACATTTAGTTAAGGTGTGAGAGCCAAAATGAACTTTTTATTGCTGTAAACGCGTTTTCAGCACCTGATTGTACACTTCAGGTGAAACTGTCAAAATCTTCAAAATGAGCAAAAGCACAATGAAATTAATGCTGGAATCATCTTCAAGTTGCTAAAATACACTAATGACAGCAAAAAGGTTGAGTCTACAACATTTAGTTAAGGTGTGAGAGCCAAAATGAACTTTGTATTGCTTTAAATGCATTTTCAGCCCGATTGTACACTTCAGGTGAAACTGTCAAAATCTTCAAAATGAGCAAAAGCACAATGAAATTAATGCTGGAATCATCTTCAAGTTGCTAAAATACACTAATGACAGCAAAAAGTTTGAGTCTACAACATTTAGTTAAGGTGTGAGAGCCAAAACAAACTTTGTATTGCTTTTAATGCATTTTCAGCCCGATTATACACTTAAGGTGAAACTGTCAAAATCTTCATAATGAGCAAAAGCACAATGAAATTAATGCTGGAATCATCTTCAAGTTGCTAAAATACACTAATGACAGCAAAAAGGTTGAGTCTACAACATTTAGTTAAGGTGTGAGAGCCAAAATGAAGTTTGTATTGCTTTAAATGCATTTTCAGCCCGATTGTACACTTCAGGTGAAACTGTCAAAATCTTCAAAATGAGCAAAAGCACAATGAAATTAATGCTGGAATCATCTTCAAGTTGCTAAAATACACTAATGACAGCAAAAAGTTTGAGTCTACAACATTTAGTTAAGGTGTGAGAGCCAAAATGAACTTTTTATTGCTGTAAACGCATTTTCAGCACCTGATTGTACACTTCAGGTGAAACTGTCAAAATCTTCAAAATGAGCAAAAGCACAATGAAATTAATGCTGGAATCATCTTCAAGTATCTAAAATACACTAATGACAGCAAAAAGTTTGAGTCTACAACATTTAGTTAAGGTGTGAGAGCCAAAATGAACTTTGTATTGCTTTAAATGCATTTTCAGCCCGATTGTACACTTCAGGTGAAACTGTCAAAATCTTAAAAATGAGCAAAAGCACAATGAAATTAATGCTGGAATCATCTTCAAGTTTCTAAAATACACTAATGACAGCAAAAAGTTTGAGTCTACAACATTTAGTTAAGGTGTGAGAGCCAAAATGAACTTTTTATTGCTGTAAACGCGTTTTCAGCACCTGATTGTACACTTCAGGTGAAACTGTCAAAATCTTCAAAATGAGCAAAAGCACAATGCAAGTAATGCTGGAATCATCTTCAAGTTTCTAAAATACACTAATGACAGCGAAAAGTTTGAATCTACAACATTTAGTTAAGGTGTGAGAGCCAAAATGAACTTTGTATTGCTTTAAATGCATTTTCAGCCCGATTGTACACTTCAGGTGAAACTGTCAAAATCTTCAAAATGAGCAAAAGCACAATGAAATTAATGCTGGAATCATCTTCAAGTTGCTAAAATACACTAATGACAGCAAAAAGTTTGAGTCTACAACATTTAGTTAAGGTGTGAGAGCCAAAATGAACTTTTTATTGCTGTAAACACGTTTTCAGCACCTGATTGTACACTTCAGGTGAAACTGTCAAAATCTTCAAAATGAGCAAAAGCACAATGAAATTAATGCTGGAATCATCTTCAAGTATCTAAAATACACTAATGACAGCAAAAAGTTTGAGTCTACAACATTTAGTTAAGGTGTGAGAGCCAAAATGAACTTTGTATTGCTTTAAATGCATTTTCAGCCCGATTGTACACTTCAGGTGAAACTGTCAAAATCTTAAAAATGAGCAAAAGCACAATGAAATTAATGCTGGAATCATCTTCAAGTATCTAAAATACACTAATGACAGCAAAAAGTTTGAGTCTACAACATTTAGTTAAGGTGTGAGAGCCAAAATGAACTTTGTATTGCTTTAAATGCATTTTCAGCCCGATTGTACACTTCAGGTGAAACTGTCAAAATCTTAAAAATGAGCAAAAGCACAATGAAATTAATGCTGGAATCATCTTCAAGTTTCTAAAATACACTAATGACAGCAAACAGTTTGAGTCTAACACATTTAGTTAAGGTGTGAGAGCCTAAATTAACTTTTTATTGCTTTAAACGCGTTTTCAGCCCCTGATTGTATACTTCAGGTGAAATTGTCAAAATCTTCAAAATGAGCAAAAGCACAATGAAATTAATGCTGGAATCATCTTCAAGTTGCTAAAATACACTAATGACAGCAAAAAGTTTGAGTCTACAACATTTAGTTAAGGTGTGAGAGCCAAAATGAACTTTGTATTGCTTTAAATGCATTTTCAGCCCGATTGTACACTTCAGGTGAAACTGTCAAAATCTTAAAAATGAGCAAAAGCACAATGAAATTAATGCTGGAATCATCTTCAAGTATCTAAAATACACTAATGACAGCAAAAAGTTTGAGTCTACAACATTTAGTTAAGGTGTGAGAGCCAAAATGAACTTTGTATTGCTTTAAATGCATTTTCAGCCCGATTGTACACTTCAGGTGAAACTGTCAAAATCTTAAAAATGAGCAAAAGCACAATGAAATTAATGCTGGAATCATCTTCAAGTTTCTAAAATACACTAATGACAGCAAAAAGTTTGAGTCTACAACATTTAGTTAAGGTGTGAGAGCCAAAATGAACTTTTTATTGCTGTAAACGCGTTTTCAGCACCTGATTGTACACTTCAGGTGAAACTGTCAAAATCTTCAAAATGAGCAAAAGCACAATGAAATTAATGCTGGAATCATCTTCAAGTTGCTAAAATACACTAATGACAGCAAAAAGGTTGAGTCTACAACATTTAGTTAAGGTGTGAGAGCCAAAATGAACTTTGTATTGCTTTAAATGCATTTTCAGCCCGATTGTACACTTCAGGTGAAACTGTCAAAATCTTCAAAATGAGCAAAAGCACAATGAAATTAATGCTGGAATCATCTTCAAGTTGCTAAAATACACTAATGACAGCAAAAAGTTTGAGTCTACAACATTTAGTTAAGGTGTGAGAGCCAAAATGAACTTTGTATTGCTTTAAATGCATTTTCAGCCCGATTATACACTTCAGGTGAAACTGTCAAAATCTTCAAAATGAGCAAAAGCACAATGAAATTAATGCTGGAATCATCTTCAAGTTGCTAAAATACACTAATGACAGCAAACAGTTTGAGTCTACGACATTTAGTTAAGGTGTGAGAGCCTAAATAAACTTTGTATTGCTTTAAACGCGTTTTCAGCCCCTGATTGTATACTTCAGGTGAAACTGTCAAAATCTTCAAAATGAGCAAAAGCACAATGAAATTAATAATGGAATCATATTCAAGTTGCTAAAATACACTAATGATAGCAAAAAGTTTGAGTCTACAACATTTAGTTAAGGTGTGAGAGCCAAAATGAACTTTGTATTGCTTTAAATGCATTTTCAGCCCGATTATACACTTCAGGTGAAACTGTCAAAATCTTCAAAATGAGCAAAAGCACAATGAAATTAATGCTGGGATCATCTTCAAGTTGCTAAAATACACTAATGACAGCAAAAAGTTTGAGTCTAACACATTTAGTTAAGGTGTGAGAGCCTAAATTAACTTTTTATTGCTTTAAACGCGTTTTCAGCCCCTGATTGTATACTTCAGGTGAAATTGTCAAAATCTTCAAAATGAGCAAAAGCACAATGAAATTAATGCTGGAATCATCTTCAAGTTGCTAAAATACACTAATGACAGCAAACAGTTTGAGTCTACAACATTTAGTTAAGGTGTGAGAGCCAAAATGAACTTTGTATTGCTTTAAATGCATTTTCAGCCCGATTGTACACTTCAGGTGAAACTGTCAAAATCTTAAAAATGAGCAAAAGCACAATGAAATTAATGCTGGAATCATCTTCAAGTATCTAAAATACACTAATGACAGCAAAAAGTTTGAGTCTACAACATTTAGTTAAGGTGTGAGAGCCAAAATGAACTTTTTATTGCTGTAAATGCATTTTCAGCCCGATTGTACACTTCAGGTGAAACTGTCAAAATCTTCAAAATGAGCAAAAGCACAATGAAATTAATGCTGGAATCATCTTCAAGTTGCTAAAATACACTAATGACAGCGAAAAGTTTGAGTCTACAACATTTAGTTAAGGTGTGAGAGCCAAAATGAACTTTGTATTGCTTTAAATGCATTTTCAGCCCGATTGTACACTTCAGGTGAAACTGTCAAAATCTTCAAAATGAGCAAAAGCACAATGAAATTAATGCTGGAATCATCTTCAAGTTGCTAAAATACACTAGTGACAGCAAAAAGTTTGAGTCTACAACATTTAGTTAAGGTGTGAGAGCCAAAATGAACTTTTTATTGCTGTAAACGCATTTTAAGCACCTGATTGTACACTTCAGGTGAAACTGTCAAAATCTTCAAAATGAGCAAAAGCACAATGAAATTAATGCTGGAATCATCTTCAAGTTTCTAAAATACACTAATGACAGCAAAAAGTTTGAGTCTACGACATTTAGTTAAGGTGTGAGAGCCTAAATAAACTTTGTATTGCTTTAAACGCGTTTTCAGCCCCTGATTGTATACTTCAGGTGAAACTGTCAAAATCTTCAAAATGAGCAAAAGCACAATGAAATTAATAATGGAATCATATTCAAGTTGCTAAAATACACTAATGATAGCAAAAAGTTTGAGTCTACAACATTTAGTTAAGGTGTGAGAGCCAAAATGAACTTTGTATTGCTTTAAATGCATTTTCAGCCCGATTATACACTTCAGGTGAAACTGTCAAAATCTTCAAAATGAGCAAAAGCACAATGAAATTAATGCTGGGATCATCTTCAAGTTGTTAAAATACACTAATGACAGCAAACAGTTTGAGTCTAACACATTTAGTTAAGGTGTGAGAGCCTAAATTAACTTTTTATTGCTTTAAACGCGTTTTCAGCCCCTGATTGTATACTTCAGGTGAAATTGTCAAAATCTTCAAAATGAGCAAAAGCACAATGAAATTAATGCTGGAATCATCTTCAAGTTGCTAAAATACACTAATGACAGCAAACAGTTTGAGTCTACAACATTTAGTTAAGGTGTGAGAGCCAAAATGAACTTTGTATTGCTTTAAATGCATTTTCAGCCCGATTGTACACTTCAGGTGAAACTGTCAAAATCTTCAAAATGAGCAAAAGCACAATGAAATTAATGCTGGAATCATCTTCAAGTTGCTAAAATACACTAATGACAGCAAACAGTTTGAGTCTACGACATTTAGTTAAGGTGTGAGAGCCTAAATAAACTTTGTATTGCTTTAAACGCGTTTTCAGCCTCTGATTGTATACTTCAGGTGAAACTGTCAAAATCTTCAAAATGAGCAAAAGCACAATGAAATTAATAATGGAATCATATTCAAGTTGCTAAAATACACTAATGATAGCAAAAAGTTTGAGTCTACAACATTTAGTTAAGGTGTGAGAGCCAAAATGAACTTTGTATTGCTTTAAATGCATTTCCAGCCCAATTGTACACTTCAGGTGAAACTGTCAAAATCTTCAAAATGAGCAAAAGCACAATGCAATTAATGCTGGAATCATCTTCAAGTTGCTAAAATACACTAATGACAGCGAAAAGTTTGAGTCTACAACATTTAGTTAAGGTGTGAGAGCCAAAATGAACTTTGTATTGCTTTAAATGCATTTTCAGCCCGATTGTACACTTCAGGTGAAACTGTCAAAATCTTCAAAATGAGCAAAAGCACAATGAAATTAATGCTGGAATCATCTTCAAGTTGCTAAAATACACTAATGACAGCAAAAAGTTTGAGTCTACAACATTTAGTTAAGGTGTGAGAGCCAAAATGAACTTTTTATTGCTGTAAACGCATTTTCAGCACATGATTGTACACTTCAGGTGAAACTGTCAAAATCTTCAAAATGAGCAAAAGCACAATGAAATTAATGCTGGAATCATCTTCAAGTTTCTAAAATACACTAATGACAGCAAAAAGTTTGAGTCTACAACATTTAGTTAAGGTGTGAGAGCCAAAATGAACTTTGTATTGCTTTAAATGCATTTTTAGCCCCTGATTGTATACTTCAGGTGAAACTGTCAAAATCTTCAAAATGAGCAAAAGCACATTGAAATTAATGTTGGACTCATCTTCAAGTTGCTAAAATACACTAATGACAGCAAAAAGTTTGAGTCTACAACATTTAGTTAAGGTGTGAGAGCCAAAATGAACTTTGTATTGCTTTAAATGCATTTTCAGCCCGATTATACACTTAAGGTGAAACTGTCAAAATCTTCAAAATGAGCAAAAGCACAATGAAATTAATGCTGGAATCATCTTCATGTTGCTAAAATACACTAATGACAGCAAACAGTTTGAGTCTACAACATTTAGTTAAGGTGTGAGAGCCTAAATGAACTTTGTATTGCTTTAAACGCGTTTTCAGCCCCTGATTGTATCCTTCAGGTGAAACTGTCAAAATCTTCAAAATGAGCAAAAGCACTATGAAATTAATGCTGGAATCATCTTCAAGTTGCTAAAATACACTAATGACAGCAAAAAGTTTGAGTCTACAACATTTAGTTAAGGTGTGAGAGCCAAAACAAACTTTGTATTGCTTTTAATGCATTTTCAGCCCGATTATACACTTAAGGTGAAACTGTCAAAATCTTCATAATGAGCAAAAGCACAATGAAATTAATGCTGGAATTATCTTCAAGTTGCTAAAATACACTAATGACAGCAAAAAGTTTGAGTCTACAACATTTAGTTAAGGTGTGAGAGCCAAAATGAACTTTGTATTGCTTTAAATGCATTTTCAGCCCGATTGTACACTTCAGGTGAAACTGTCAAAATCTTAAAAATGAGCAAAAGCACAATGAAATTAATGCTGGAATTATCTTCAAGTTGCTAAAATACACTAATGACAGCAAAAAGTTTGAGTCTACAACATTTAGTTAAGGTGTGAGAGCCAAAATGAACTTTTTATTGCTGTAAACGCGTTTTCAGCACCTGATTGTACACTTCAGGTGAAACTGTCAAAATCTTCAAAATGAGCAAAAGCACAATGAAATTAATGCTGGAATCATCTTCAAGTTGCTAAAATACACTAATGACAGCAAAAAGGTTGAGTCTACAACATTTAGTTAAGGTGTGAGAGCCAAAATGAACTTTTTATTGCTGTAAACGCGTTTTCAGCACCTGATTGTACACTTCAGGTGAAACTGTCAAAATCTTCAAAATGAGCAAAAGCACAATGAAATTAATGCTGGAATCATCTTCAAGTTGCTAAAATACACTAATGACAGCAAAAAGTTTGAGTCTACAACATTTAGTTAAGGTGTGAGAGCCAAAATGAACTTTGTATTGCTTTAAATGCATTTTCAGCACGATTGTACACTTCAGGTGAAACTGTCAAAATCTTCAAAATGAGCAAAAGCACAATGAAATTAATGCTGGAATCATCTTCAAGTTGTTAAAATACACTAATGACAGCAAAAAGTTTGAGTCTACAACATTTAGTTAAGGTGTGAGAGCCAAAATGAACTTTGTATTGCTTTAAATGCATTTTCAGCCCGATTGTACACTTCAGGTGAAACTGTCAAAATCTTCAAAATGAGCAAAAGCACAATGAAATTAATGCTGGAATCATCTTCAAGTTGCTAAAATACACTAATGACAGCAAAAAGTTTGAGTCTACAACATTTAGTTAAGGTGTGAGAGCCAAAATGAACTTTTTAATGCTGTAAACGCATTTTCAGCACCTGATTGTACACTTCAGGTGAAACTGTCAAAATCTTCAAAATGAGCAAAAGCACAATGAAATTAATGCTGGAATCATCTTCAAGTTTCTAAAATACACTAATGACAGCAAAAAGTTTGAGTCTACAACATTTAGTTAAGGTGTGAGAGCCAAAATGAACTTTGTATTGCTTTAAATGCATTTTCAGCCCGATTGTACACTTCAGGTGAAACTGTCAAAATCTTCAAAATGAGCAAAAGCACAATGAAATTAATGCTGGAATCATCTTCAAGTTGCTAAAATACACTAATGACAGCAAAAAGTTTGAGTCTACAACATTTAGTTAAGGTGTGAGAGCCAAAATGAACTTTTTATTGCTGTAAACGCATTTTCAGCACCTGATTGTACACTTCAGGTGAAACTGTCAAAATCTTCAAAATGAGCAAAAGCACAATGAAATTAATGCTGGAATCATCTTCAAGTTTCTAAAATACACTAATGACAGCAAAAAGTTTGAGTCTACAACATTTAGTTAAGGTGTGAGAGCCAAAATGAACTTTGTATTGCTTTAAATGCATTTTTAGCCCCTGATTGTATACTTCAGGTGAAACTGTCAAAATCTTCAAAATGAGCAAAAGCACAATGAAATTAATGTTGGACTCATCTTCAAGTTGCTAAAATACACTAATGACAGCAAAAAGTTTGAGTCTACAACATTTAGTTAAGGTGTGAGAGCCAAAATGAACTTTGTATTGCTTTAAATGCATTTTCAGCCCGATTATACACTTAAGGTGAAACTGTCAAAATCTTCAAAATGAGCAAAAGCACATTGAAATTAATGCTGGAATCATCTTCATGTTGCTAAAATACACTAATGACAGCAAACAGTTTGAGTCTACAACATTTAGTTAAGGTGTGAGAGCCTAAATGAACTTTGTATTGCTTTAAACGCGTTTTCAGCCCCTGATTGTATCCTTCAGGTGAAACTGTCAAAATCTTCAAAATGAGCAAAAGCACAATGAAATTAATGCTGGAATCATCTTCAAGTTGCTAAAATACACTAATGACAGCAAACCGTTTGAGTCTAACACATTTAGTTAAGGTGTGAGAGCCTAAATTAACTTTTTATTGCTTTAAACGCGTTTTCAGCCCCTGATTGTATACTTCAGGTGAAATTGTCAAAATCTTCAAAATGAGCAAAAGCACAATGAAATTAATGCTGGAATCATCTTCAAGTTGCTAAAATACACTAATGACAGCAAAAAGTTTGAGTCTACAACATTTAGTTAAGGTGTGAGAGCCAAAATGAACTTTGTATTGCTTTAAATGCATTTTCAGCCCGATTGTACACTTCAGGTGAAACTGTCAAAATCTTAAAAATGAGCAAAAGCACAATGAAATTAATGCTGGAATCATCTTCAAGTTTCTAAAATACACTAATGACAGCAAAAAGCTTGAGTCTACAACATTTAGTTAAGGTGTGAGAGCCAAAATGAACTTTGTATTGCTTTAATTGCATTTCCAGCCCAATTGTACACTTCAGGTGAAACTGTCAAAATCTTCAAAATGAGCAAAAGCACAATGCAATTAATGCTGGAATCATCTTCAAGTTGCTAAAATACACTAATGACAGCAAAAAGTTTGAGTCTACAACATTTAGTTAAGGTGTGAGAGCCAAAATGAACTTTGTATTGCTTTAAATGCATTTCCAGCCCAATTGTACACTTCAGGTGAAACTGTCAAAATCTTCAAAATGAGCAAAAGCACAATGCAATTAATGCTGGAATCATCTTCAAGTTGCTAAAATACACTAATGACAGCGAAAAGTTTGAGTCTACAACATTTAGTTAAGGTGTGAGAGCCAAAATGAACTTTGTATTGCTTTAAATGCATTTTCAGCCCGATTGTACACTTCAGGTGAAACTGTCAAAATCTTCAAAATGAGCAAAAGCACAATGAAATTAATGCTGGAATCATCTTCAAGTTTCTAAAATACACTAATGACAGCAAAAAGTTTGAGTCTACAACATTTAGTTAAGGTGTGAGAGCCAAAATGATTTTTGTATTGCTTTAAATGCATTTTCAGCCCGATTATACACTTCAGGTGAAACTGTCAAAATCTTCAAAATGAGCAAAAGCACAATGAAATTAATGCTGGAATCATCTTCAAGTTGCTAAAATACACTAATGACAGCAAACAGTTTGAGTCTACGACATTTAGTTAAGGTGTGAGAGCCTAAATAAACTTTGTATTGCTTTAAACGCGTTTTCAGCCCCTGATTGTATACTTCAGGTGAAACTGTCAAAATCTTCAAAATGAGCAAAAGCACAATGAAATTAATAATGGAATCATATTCAAGTTGCTAAAATACACTAATGATAGCAAAAAGTTTGAGTCTACAACATTTAGTTAAGGTGTGAGAGCCAAAATGAACTTTGTATTGCTTTAAATGCATTTTCAGCCCGATTATACACTTCAGGTGAAACTGTCAAAATCTTCAAAATGAGCAAAAGCACAATGAAATTAATGCTGGAATCATCTTCAAGTTGCTAAAATACACTAATGACAGCAAACAGTTTGAGTCTAACACATTTAGTTAAGGTGTGAGAGCCTAAATTAACTTTTTATTGCTTTAAACGCGTTTTCAGCCCCTGATTGTATACTTCAGGTGAAATTGTCAAAATCTTCAAAATGAGCAAAAGCACAATGAAATTAATGCTGGAATCATCTTCAAGTTGCTAAAATACACTAATGACAGCAAAAAGTTTGAGTCTACAACATTTAGTTAAGGTGTGAGAGCCAAAATGAACTTTGTATTGCTTTAAATGCATTTTCAGCCCGATTGTACACTTCAGGTGAAACTGTCAAAATCTTAAAAATGAGCAAAAGCACAATGAAATTAATGCTGGAATCATCTTCAAGTATCTAAAATACACTAATGACAGCAAAAAGTTTGAGTCTACAACATTTAGTTAAGGTGTGAGAGCCAAAATGAACTTTGTATTGCTTTAAATGCATTTTCAGCCAAATTGTACACTTCAGGTGAAACGGTCAAAATCTTAAAAATGAGCAAAAGCACAATGAAATTAATGCTGGAATCATCTTCAAGTTTCTAAAATACACTAATGACAGCAAAAAGTTTGAGTCTACAACATTTAGTTAAGGTGTGAGAGCCAAAATGAACTTTTTATTGCTGTAAACGCGTTTTCAGCACCTGATTGTACACTTCAGGTGAAACTGTCAAAATCTTCAAAATGAGCAAAAGCACAATGAAATTAATGCTGGAATCATCTTCAAGTTGCTAAAATACACTAATGACAGCAAAAAGGTTGAGTCTACAACATTTAGTTAAGGTGTGAGAGCCAAAATGAACTTTGTATTGCTTTAAATGCATTTTCAGCCCGATTGTACACTTCAGGTGAAACTGTCAAAATCTTCAAAATGAGCAAAAGCACAATGAAATTAATGCTGGAATCATCTTCAAGTTGCTAAAATACACTAATGACAGCAAAAAGTTTGAGTCTACAACATTTAGTTAAGGTGTGAGAGCCAAAATGAACTTTGTATTGCTTTAAATGCATTTTCAGCCCGATTATACACTTCAGGTGAAACTGTCAAAATCTTCAAAATGAGCAAAAGCACAATGAAATTAATGCTGGAATCATCTTCAAGTTGCTAAAATACACTAATGACAGCAAACAGTTTGAGTCTACGACATTTAGTTAAGGTGTGAGAGCCTAAATAAACTTTGTATTGCTTTAAACGCGTTTTCAGCCCCTGATTGTATACTTCAGGTGAAACTGTCAAAATCTTCAAAATGAGCAAAAGCACAATGAAATTAATAATGGAATCATCTTCAAGTTGCTAAAATACACTAATGATAGCAAAAAGTTTGAGTCTACAACATTTAGTTAAGGTGTGAGAGCCAAAATGAACTTTGTATTGCTTTAAATGCATTTCCAGCCCGATTATACACTTCAGGTGAAACTGTCAAAATCTTCAAAATGAGCAAAAGCACAATGAAATTAATGCTGGAATCATCTTCAAGTTGCTAAAATACACTAATGACAGCAAACAGTTTGAGTCTAACACATTTAGTTAAGGTGTGAGAGCCTAAATTAACTTTTTATTGCTTTAAACGCGTTTTCAGCCCCTGATTGTATACTTCAGGTGAAATTGTCAAAATCTTCAAAATGAGCAAAAGCACAATGAAATTAATGCTGGAATCATCTTCAAGTATCTAAAATACACTAATGACAGCAAAAAGTTTGAGTCTACAACATTTAGTTAAGGTGTGAGAGCCAAAATGAACTTTGTATTGCTTTAAATGCATTTTCAGCCAAATTGTACACTTCAGGTGAAACGGTCAAAATCTTAAAAATGAGCAAAAGCACAATGAAATTAATGCTGGAATCATCTTCAAGTTTCTAAAATACACTAATGACAGCAAAAAGTTTGAGTCTACAACATTTAGTTAAGGTGTGAGAGCCAAAATGAACTTTTTATTGCTGTAAACGCGTTTTCAGCACCTGATTGTACACTTCAGGTGAAACTGTCAAAATCTTCAAAATGAGCAAAAGCACAATGAAATTAATGCTGGAATCATCTTCAAGTTGCTAAAATACACTAATGACAGCAAAAAGGTTGAGTCTACAACATTTAGTTAAGGTGTGAGAGCCAAAATGAACTTTGTATTGCTTTAAATGCATTTTCAGCCCGATTGTACACTTCAGGTGAAACTGTCAAAATCTTCAAAATGAGCAAAAGCACAATGAAATTAATGCTGGAATCATCTTCAAGTTGCTAAAATACACTAATGACAGCAAAAAGTTTGAGTCTACAACATTTAGTTAAGGTGTGAGAGCCAAAATGAACTTTGTATTGCTTTAAATGCATTTTCAGCCCGATTGTACACTTCAGGTGAAACTGTCAAAATCTTCAAAATGAGCAAAAGCACAATGAAATTAATGCTGGAATCATCTTCAAGTTGCTAAAATACACTAATGACAGCAAAAAGTTTGAGTCTACAACATTTAGTTAAGGTGTGAGAGCCAAAATGAACTTTGTATTGCTTTAAATGCATTTTCAGCCCGATTGCACACTTCAGGTGAAACTGTCAAAATCTTCAAAATGAGCAAAAGCACAATGAAATTAAGGCTGGAATCATCTTCAAGTTGATAAAATACACTAATGACAGCAAAAAGTTTGAGTCTACAACATATAGTTAAGGTGTGAGAGCCTAAAATAACTTTTAATTGCTTTAAACGCGTTTTCAGCCCTTGATTGTACACTTCAGGTGAAACTGTCAAAATTTTCAAAATGAGCAAAAGCACAATGCAATTAATGCTGGAATCATCTTCAAGTTGCTAAAATACACTAATGACAGCAAAAAGTTTGAGTCTACAACATTTAGTTAAGGTGTGAGAGCCAAAATGAACTTTGTATTGCTTTAAATGCATTTTCAGCCCGATTGTACACTTCAGGTGAAACTGTCAAAATCTTCAAAATGAGCAAAAGCACAATGAAATTAATGCTGGAATCATCTTCAAGTTGCTAAAATACACTAATGACAGCAAAAAGTTTGAGTCTACAACATTTAGTTAAGGTGTGAGAGCCAAAATGATTTTTGTATTGCTTTAAATGCATTTTCAGCCCGATTATACACTTCAGGTGAAACTGTCAAAATCTTCAAAATGAGCAAAAGCACAATGAAATTAATGCTGGAATCATCTTCAAGTTGCTAAAATACACTAATGACAGCAAACAGTTTGAGTCTACGACATTTAGTTAAGGTGTGAGAGCCTAAATAAACTTTGTATTGCTTTAAACGCGTTTTCAGCCCCTGATTGTATACTTCAGGTGAAACTGTCAAAATCTTCAAAATGAGCAAAAGCACAATGAAATTAATGCTGGAATCATCTTCAAGTTGCTAAAATACACTAATGACAGCAAAAAGTTTGAGTCTACAACATTTAGTTAAGGTGTGAGAGCCAAAATGAACTTTGTATTGCTTTAAATGCATTTTCAGCCCGATTGCACACTTCAGGTGAAACTGTCAAAATCTTCAAAATGAGCAAAAGCACAATGAAATTAAGGCTGGAATCATCTTCAAGTTGATAAAATACACTAATGACAGCAAAAAGTTTGAGTCTACAACATTTAGTTAAGGTGTGAGAGCCTAAAATAACTTTTAATTGCTTTAAACGCGTTTTCAGCCCTTGATTGTACACTTCAGGTGAAACTGTCAAAATTTTCAAAATGAGCAAAAGCACAATGCAATTAATGCTGGAATCATCTTCAAGTTGCTAAAATACACTAATGACAGCAAAAAGTTTGAGTCTACAACATTTAGTTAAGGTGTGAGAGCCAAAATGAACTTTGTATTGCTTTAAATGCATTTTCAGCCCGATTGTACACTTCAGGTGAAACTGTCAAAATCTTCAAAATGAGCAAAAGCACAATGAAATTAATGCTGGAATCATCTTCAAGTTGCTAAAATACACTAATGACAGCAAAAAGTTTGAGTCTACAACATTTAGTTAAGGTGTGAGAGCCAAAATGATTTTTGTATTGCTTTAAATGCATTTTCAGCCCGATTATACACTTCAGGTGAAACTGTCAAAATCTTCAAAATGAGCAAAAGCACAATGAAATTAATGCTGGAATCATCTTCAAGTTGCTAAAATACACTAATGACAGCAAACAGTTTGAGTCTACGACATTTAGTTAAGGTGTGAGAGCCTAAATAAACTTTGTATTGCTTTAAACGCGTTTTCAGCCCCTGATTGTATACTTCAGGTGAAACTGTCAAAATCTTCAAAATGAGCAAAAGCACAATGAAATTAATGCTGGAATCATCTTCAAGTTGCTAAAATACACTAATGACAGCAAAAAGTTTGAGTCTACAACATTTAGTTAAGGTGTGAGAGCCAAAATGAACTTTGTATTGCTTTAAATGCATTTTCAGCCCGATTGCACACTTCAGGTGAAACTGTCAAAATCTTCAAAATGAGCAAAAGCACAATGAAATTAAGGCTGGAATCATCTTCAAGTTGATAAAATACACTAATGACAGCAAAAAGTTTGAGTCTACAACATTTAGTTAAGGTGTGAGAGCCTAAAATAACTTTTAATTGCTTTAAACGCGTTTTCAGCCCTTGATTGTACACTTCAGGTGAAACTGTCAAAATTTTCAAAATGAGCAAAAGCACAATGAAATTAATGCTTGAATCATCTTCAAGTTGCTAAAATACACTAATTACAGCAAAAAGTTTGAGTCTACAACATTTAGTTAAGGTGTGAGAGCCAAAATGAACTTTGTATTGCTTTAAATGCATTTTTAGCCCCTGATTGTATACTTCAGGTGAAACTGTCAAAATCGTCAAAATGAGCTAAAGCACAATGAAATTAATGCTGGACTCATCTTCAAGTTGCTAAAATACACTAATGACAGCGAAAAGTTTGAGTCTACAACATTTAGTTAAGGTGTGAGAGCCAAAATGAACTTTGTATTGCTTTAAATGCATTTTCAGCCCGATTGTACACTTCAGGTGAAACTGTCAAAATCTTCAAAATGAGCAAAAGCACAATGAAATTAATGCTGGAATCATCTTCAAGTTGCTAAAATACACTAATGACAGCAAAAAGTTTGAGTCTACAACATTTAGTTAAGGTGTGAGAGCCAAAATGATTTTTGTATTGCTTTAAATGCATTTTCAGCCCGATTATACACTTCAGGTGAAACTGTCAAAATCTTCAAAATGAGCAAAAGCACAATGAAATTAATGCTGGAATCATCTTCAAGTTGCTAAAATACACTAATGACAGCAAACAGTTTGAGTCTACGACATTTAGTTAAGGTGTGAGAGCCTAAATGAACTTTGTATTGCTTTAAATGCATTTTCAGCCCGATTATACACTTCAGGTGAAACTGTCAAAATCCTCAAAATGAGCAAAAGCACAATGAAATTAATGCTGGAATCATCTTCAAGTTGCTAAAATACACTAATGACAGCAAACAGTTTGAGTCTAACACATTTAGTTAAGGTGTGAGAGCCTAAATTAACTTTTTATTGCTTTAAACGCGTTTTCAGCCCCTGATTGTATACTTCAGGTGAAATTGTCAAAATCTTCAAAATGAGCAAAAGCACAATGAAATTAATGCTGGAATCATCTTCAAGTTGCTAAAATACACTAATGACAGCAAAAAGTTTGAGTCTACAACATTTAGTTAAGGTGTGAGAGCCAAAATGAACTTTGTATTGCTTTAAATGCATTTTCAGCCCGATTGTACACTTCAGGTGAAACTGTCAAAATCTTAAAAATGAGCAAAAGCACAATGAAATTAATGCTGGAATCATCTTCAAGTATCTAAAATACACTAATGACAGCAAAAAGTTTGAGTCTACAACATTTAGTTAAGGTGTGAGAGCCAAAATGAACTTTGTATTGCTTTAAATGCATTTTCAGCCAAATTGTACACTTCAGGTGAAACTGTCAAAATCTTAAAAATGAGCAAAAGCACAATGAAATTAATGCTGGAATCATCTTCAAGTTTCTAAAATACACTAATGACAGCAAAAAGTTTGAGTCTACAACATTTAGTTAAGGTGTGAGAGCCAAAATGAACTTTTTATTGCTGTAAACGCGTTTTCAGCACCTGATTGTACACTTCAGGTGAAACTGTCAAAATCTTCAAAATGAGCAAAAGCACAATGAAATTAATGCTGGAATCATCTTCAAGTTGCTAAAATACACTAATGACAGCAAAAAGGTTGAGTCTACAACATTTAGTTAAGGTGTGAGAGCCAAAATGAACTTTGTATTGCTTTAAATGCATTTCCAGCCCAATTGTACACTTCAGGTGAAACTGTCAAAATCTTCAAAATGAGCAAAAGCACAATGCAATTAATGCTGGAATCATCTTCAAGTTGCTAAAATACACTAATGACAGCGAAAAGTTTGAGTCTACAACATTTAGTTAAGGTGTGAGAGCCAAAATGAACTCTGTATTGCTTTAAATGCATTTTCAGCCCGATTGTACACTTCAGGTGAAACTGTCAAAATCTTCAAAATGAGCAAAAGCACAATGAAATTAATGCTGGAATCATCTTCAAGTTGCTAAAATACACTAATGACAGCAAAAAGTTTGAGTCTACAACATTTAGTTAAGGTGTGAGAGCCAAAATGAACTTTGTATTGCTTTAAATGCATTTTCAGCCCGATTATACACTTCAGGTGAAACTGTCAAAATCTTCAAAATGAGCAAAAGCACAATGAAATTAATGCTGGACTCATCTTCAAGTTGCTAAAATACACTAATGACAGCAAAACGTTTGAGTCTACAACATTTAGTTAAGGTATGAGAGCCAAAATGAACTTTGTATTGCTTTAAATGCATTTTCAGCCCGATTGTACACTTCAGGTGAAACTGTCAAAATCTTCAAAATGAGCAAAAGCACAATGAAATTAATGCTGGAATCATCTTCAAGTTGCTAAAATACACTAATGACAGCAAAAAGTTTGAGTCTACAACATTTAGTTAAGGTGTGAGAGCCAAAATGAACTTTGTATTGCTTTAAATGCATTTTCAGCCCGATTATACACTTCAGGTGAAACTGTCAAAATCTTCAAAATGAGCAAAAGCACAATGAAATTAATGCTGGAATCATCTTCAAGTTGCTAAAATACACTAATGACAGCAAACAGTTTGAGTCTACGACATTTAGTTAAGGTGTGAGAGCCTAAATAAACTTTGTATTGCTTTAAACGCGTTTTCAGCCCCTGATTGTATACTTCAGGTGAAACTGTCAAAATCTTCAAAATGAGCAAAAGCACAATGAAATTAATAATGGAATCATATTCAAGTTGCTAAAATACACTAATGATAGCAAAAAGTTTGAGTCTACAACATTTAGTTAAGGTGTGAGAGCCAAAATGAACTTTGTATTGCTTTAAATGCATTTTCAGCCCGATTATACACTTCAGGTGAAACTGTCAAAATCTTCAAAATGAGCAAAAGCACAATGAAATTAATGCTGGAATCATCTTCAAGTTGCTAAAATACACTAATGACAGCAAAAAGTTTGAGTCTACAACATTTAGTTAAGGTGTGAGAGCCAAAATGAACTTTGTATTGCTTTAAATGCATTTTCAGCCCGATTGCACACTTCAGGTGAAACTGTCAAAATCTTCAAAATGAGCAAAAGCACAATGAAATTAATGCTGGAATCATCTTCAAGTTGATAAAATACACTAATGACAGCAAAAAGTTTGAGTCTACAACATTTAGTTAAGGTGTGAGAGCCTAAAATAACTTTTAATTGCTTTAAACGCGTTTTCAGCCCTTGATTGTACACTTCAGGTGAAACTGTCAAAATCTTCAAAATGAGCAAAAGCACAATGAAATTAATGCTGGAATCATCTTCAAGTTGCTAAAATACACTAATGACAGCAAAAAGTTTGAGTCTACAACATTTAGTTAAGGTGTGAGAGCCAAAATGATTTTTGTATTGCTTTAAATGCATTTTCAGCCCGATTATACACTTCAGGTGAAACTGTCAAAATCTTCAAAATGAGCAAAAGCACAATGAAATTAATGCTGGAATCATCTTCAAGTTGCTAAAATACACTAATGACAGCAAACAGTTTGAGTCTACGACATTTAGTTAAGGTGTGAGAGCCTAAATAAACTTTGTATTGCTTTAAACGCGTTTTCAGCCCCTGATTGTATACTTCAGGTGAAACTGTCAAAATCTTCAAAATGAGCAAAAGCACAATGAAATTAATAATGGAATCATATTCAAGTTGCTAAAATACACTAATGATAGCAAAAAGTTTGAGTCTACAACATTTAGTTAAGGTGTGAGAGCCAAAATGAACTTTGTATTGCTTTAAATGCATTTTCAGCCCGATTATACACTTCAGGTGAAACTGTCAAAATCTTCAAAATGAGCAAAAGCACAATGAAATTAATGCTGGAATCATCTTCAAGTTGCTAAAATACACTAATGACAGCAAACAGTTTGAGTCTAACACATTTAGTTAAGGTGTGAGAGCCTAAATTAACTTTTTATTGCTTTAAACGCGTTTTCAGCCCCTGATTGTATACTTCAGGTGAAATTGTCAAAATCTTCAAAATGAGCAAAAGCACAATGAAATTAATGCTGGAATCATCTTCAAGTTGCTAAAATACACTAATGACAGCAAAAAGTTTGAGTCTACAACATTTAGTTAAGGTGTGAGAGCCAAAATGAACTTTGTATTGCTTTAAATGCATTTTCAGCCCGATTGTACACTTCAGGTGAAACTGTCAAAATCTTAAAAATGAGCAAAAGCACAATGAAATTAATGCTGGAATCATCTTCAAGTATCTAAAATACACTAATGACAGCAAAAAGTTTGAGTCTACAACATTTAGTTAAGGTGTGAGAGCCAAAATGAACTTTGTATTGCTTTAAATGCATTTTCAGCCAAATTGTACACTTCAGGTGAAACGGTCAAAATCTTAAAAATGAGCAAAAGCACAATGAAATTAATGCTGGAATCATCTTCAAGTTTCTAAAATACACTAATGACAGCAAAAAGTTTGAGTCTACAACATTTAGTTAAGGTGTGAGAGCCAAAATGAACTTTTTATTGCTGTAAACGCGTTTTCAGCACCTGATTGTACACTTCAGGTGAAACTGTCAAAATCTTCAAAATGAGCAAAAGCACAATGAAATTAATGCTGGAATCATCTTCAAGTTGCTAAAATACACTAATGACAGCAAAAAGGTTGAGTCTACAACATTTAGTTAAGGTGTGAGAGCCAAAATGAACTTTGTATTGCTTTAAATGCATTTTCAGCCCGATTGTACACTTCAGGTGAAACTGTCAAAATCTTCAAAATGAGCAAAAGCACAATGAAATTAATGCTGGAATCATCTTCAAGTTGCTAAAATACACTAATGACAGCAAAAAGTTTGAGTCTACAACATTTAGTTAAGGTGTGAGAGCCAAAATGAACTTTGTATTGCTTTAAATGCATTTTCAGCCCGATTATACACTTCAGGTGAAACTGTCAAAATCTTCAAAATGAGCAAAAGCACAATGAAATTAATGCTGGAATCATCTTCAAGTTGCTAAAATACACTAATGACAGCAAACAGTTTGAGTCTACGACATTTAGTTAAGGTGTGAGAGCCTAAATAAACTTTGTATTGCTTTAAACGCGTTTTCAGCCCCTGATTGTATACTTCAGGTGAAACTGTCAAAATCTTCAAAATGAGCAAAAGCACAATGAAATTAATAATGGAATCATCTTCAAGTTGCTAAAATACACTAATGATAGCAAAAAGTTTGAGTCTACAACATTTAGTTAAGGTGTGAGAGCCAAAATGAACTTTGTATTGCTTTAAATGCATTTCCAGCCCGATTATACACTTCAGGTGAAACTGTCAAAATCTTCAAAATGAGCAAAAGCACAATGAAATTAATGCTGGAATCATCTTCAAGTTGCTAAAATACACTAATGACAGCAAACAGTTTGAGTCTAACACATTTAGTTAAGGTGTGAGAGCCTAAATTAACTTTTTATTGCTTTAAACGCGTTTTCAGCCCCTGATTGTATACTTCAGGTGAAATTGTCAAAATCTTCAAAATGAGCAAAAGCACAATGAAATTAATGCTGGAATCATCTTCAAGTATCTAAAATACACTAATGACAGCAAAAAGTTTGAGTCTACAACATTTAGTTAAGGTGTGAGAGCCAAAATGAACTTTGTATTGCTTTAAATGCATTTTCAGCCAAATTGTACACTTCAGGTGAAACGGTCAAAATCTTAAAAATGAGCAAAAGCACAATGAAATTAATGCTGGAATCATCTTCAAGTTTCTAAAATACACTAATGACAGCAAAAAGTTTGAGTCTACAACATTTAGTTAAGGTGTGAGAGCCAAAATGAACTTTTTATTGCTGTAAACGCGTTTTCAGCACCTGATTGTACACTTCAGGTGAAACTGTCAAAATCTTCAAAATGAGCAAAAGCACAATGAAATTAATGCTGGAATCATCTTCAAGTTGCTAAAATACACTAATGACAGCAAAAAGGTTGAGTCTACAACATTTAGTTAAGGTGTGAGAGCCAAAATGAACTTTGTATTGCTTTAAATGCATTTTCAGCCCGATTGTACACTTCAGGTGAAACTGTCAAAATCTTCAAAATGAGCAAAAGCACAATGAAATTAATGCTGGAATCATCTTCAAGTTGCTAAAATACACTAATGACAGCAAAAAGTTTGAGTCTACAACATTTAGTTAAGGTGTGAGAGCCAAAATGAACTTTGTATTGCTTTAAATGCATTTTCAGCCCGATTGTACACTTCAGGTGAAACTGTCAAAATCTTCAAAATGAGCAAAAGCACAATGAAATTAATGCTGGAATCATCTTCAAGTTGCTAAAATACACTAATGACAGCAAAAAGTTTGAGTCTACAACATTTAGTTAAGGTGTGAGAGCCAAAATGAACTTTGTATTGCTTTAAATGCATTTTCAGCCCGATTGCACACTTCAGGTGAAACTGTCAAAATCTTCAAAATGAGCAAAAGCACAATGAAATTAAGGCTGGAATCATCTTCAAGTTGATAAAATACACTAATGACAGCAAAAAGTTTGAGTCTACAACATATAGTTAAGGTGTGAGAGCCTAAAATAACTTTTAATTGCTTTAAACGCGTTTTCAGCCCTTGATTGTACACTTCAGGTGAAACTGTCAAAATTTTCAAAATGAGCAAAAGCACAATGCAATTAATGCTGGAATCATCTTCAAGTTGCTAAAATACACTAATGACAGCAAAAAGTTTGAGTCTACAACATTTAGTTAAGGTGTGAGAGCCAAAATGAACTTTGTATTGCTTTAAATGCATTTTCAGCCCGATTGTACACTTCAGGTGAAACTGTCAAAATCTTCAAAATGAGCAAAAGCACAATGAAATTAATGCTGGAATCATCTTCAAGTTGCTAAAATACACTAATGACAGCAAAAAGTTTGAGTCTACAACATTTAGTTAAGGTGTGAGAGCCAAAATGATTTTTGTATTGCTTTAAATGCATTTTCAGCCCGATTATACACTTCAGGTGAAACTGTCAAAATCTTCAAAATGAGCAAAAGCACAATGAAATTAATGCTGGAATCATCTTCAAGTTGCTAAAATACACTAATGACAGCAAACAGTTTGAGTCTACGACATTTAGTTAAGGTGTGAGAGCCTAAATAAACTTTGTATTGCTTTAAACGCGTTTTCAGCCCCTGATTGTATACTTCAGGTGAAACTGTCAAAATCTTCAAAATGAGCAAAAGCACAATGAAATTAATGCTGGAATCATCTTCAAGTTGCTAAAATACACTAATGACAGCAAAAAGTTTGAGTCTACAACATTTAGTTAAGGTGTGAGAGCCAAAATGAACTTTGTATTGCTTTAAATGCATTTTCAGCCCGATTGCACACTTCAGGTGAAACTGTCAAAATCTTCAAAATGAGCAAAAGCACAATGAAATTAAGGCTGGAATCATCTTCAAGTTGATAAAATACACTAATGACAGCAAAAAGTTTGAGTCTACAACATTTAGTTAAGGTGTGAGAGCCTAAAATAACTTTTAATTGCTTTAAACGCGTTTTCAGCCCTTGATTGTACACTTCAGGTGAAACTGTCAAAATTTTCAAAATGAGCAAAAGCACAATGCAATTAATGCTGGAATCATCTTCAAGTTGCTAAAATACACTAATGACAGCAAAAAGTTTGAGTCTACAACATTTAGTTAAGGTGTGAGAGCCAAAATGAACTTTGTATTGCTTTAAATGCATTTTCAGCCCGATTGTACACTTCAGGTGAAACTGTCAAAATCTTCAAAATGAGCAAAAGCACAATGAAATTAATGCTGGAATCATCTTCAAGTTGCTAAAATACACTAATGACAGCAAAAAGTTTGAGTCTACAACATTTAGTTAAGGTGTGAGAGCCAAAATGATTTTTGTATTGCTTTAAATGCATTTTCAGCCCGATTATACACTTCAGGTGAAACTGTCAAAATCTTCAAAATGAGCAAAAGCACAATGAAATTAATGCTGGAATCATCTTCAAGTTGCTAAAATACACTAATGACAGCAAACAGTTTGAGTCTACGACATTTAGTTAAGGTGTGAGAGCCTAAATAAACTTTGTATTGCTTTAAACGCGTTTTCAGCCCCTGATTGTATACTTCAGGTGAAACTGTCAAAATCTTCAAAATGAGCAAAAGCACAATGAAATTAATGCTGGAATCATCTTCAAGTTGCTAAAATACACTAATGACAGCAAAAAGTTTGAGTCTACAACATTTAGTTAAGGTGTGAGAGCCAAAATGAACTTTGTATTGCTTTAAATGCATTTTCAGCCCGATTGCACACTTCAGGTGAAACTGTCAAAATCTTCAAAATGAGCAAAAGCACAATGAAATTAAGGCTGGAATCATCTTCAAGTTGATAAAATACACTAATGACAGCAAAAAGTTTGAGTCTACAACATTTAGTTAAGGTGTGAGAGCCTAAAATAACTTTTAATTGCTTTAAACGCGTTTTCAGCCCTTGATTGTACACTTCAGGTGAAACTGTCAAAATTTTCAAAATGAGCAAAAGCACAATGAAATTAATGCTTGAATCATCTTCAAGTTGCTAAAATACACTAATTACAGCAAAAAGTTTGAGTCTACAACATTTAGTTAAGGTGTGAGAGCCAAAATGAACTTTGTATTGCTTTAAATGCATTTTTAGCCCCTGATTGTATACTTCAGGTGAAACTGTCAAAATCTTCAAAATGAGCTAAAGCACAATGAAATTAATGCTGGACTCATCTTCAAGTTGCTAAAATACACTAATGACAGCGAAAAGTTTGAGTCTACAACATTTAGTTAAGGTGTGAGAGCCAAAATGAACTTTGTATTGCTTTAAATGCATTTTCAGCCCGATTGTACACTTCAGGTGAAACTGTCAAAATCTTCAAAATGAGCAAAAGCACAATGAAATTAATGCTGGAATCATCTTCAAGTTGCTAAAATACACTAATGACAGCAAAAAGTTTGAGTCTACAACATTTAGTTAAGGTGTGAGAGCCAAAATGATTTTTGTATTGCTTTAAATGCATTTTCAGCCCGATTATACACTTCAGGTGAAACTGTCAAAATCTTCAAAATGAGCAAAAGCACAATGAAATTAATGCTGGAATCATCTTCAAGTTGCTAAAATACACTAATGACAGCAAAAAGGTTGAGTCTACAACATTTAGTTAAGGTGTGAGAGCCAAAATGAACTTTGTATTGCTTTAAATGCATTTCCAGCCCAATTGTACACTTCAGGTGAAACTGTCAAAATCTTCAAAATGAGCAAAAGCACAATGCAATTAATGCTGGAATCATCTTCAAGTTGCTAAAATACACTAATGACAGCGAAAAGTTTGAGTCTACAACATTTAGTTAAGGTGTGAGAGCCAAAATGAACTTTGTATTGCTTTAAATGCATTTTCAGCCCGATTGTACACTTCAGGTGAAACTGTCAAAATCTTCAAAATGAGCAAAAGCACAATGAAATTAATGCTGGAATCATCTTCAAGTTGCTAAAATACACTAATGACAGCAAAAAGTTTGAGTCTACAACATTTAGTTAAGGTGTGAGAGCCAAAATGAACTTTGTATTGCTTTAAATGCATTTTCAGCCCGATTATACACTTCAGGTGAAACTGTCAAAATCTTCAAAATGAGCAAAAGCACAATGAAATTAATGCTGGAATCATCTTCAAGTTGCTAAAATACACTAATGACAGCAAACAGTTTGAGTCTACGACATTTAGTTAAGGTGTGAGAGCCTAAATAAACTTTGTATTGCTTTAAACGCGTTTTCAGCCCCTGATTGTATACTTCAGGTGAAACTGTCAAAATCTTCAAAATGAGCAAAAGCACAATGAAATTAATAATGGAATCATATTCAAGTTGCTAAAATACACTAATGATAGCAAAAAGTTTGAGTCTACAACATTTAGTTAAGGTGTGAGAGCCAAAATGAACTTTGTATTGCTTTAAATGCATTTTCAGCCCGATTATACACTTCAGGTGAAACTGTCAAAATCTTCAAAATGAGCAAAAGCACAATGAAATTAATGCTGGAATCATCTTCAAGTTGCTAAAATACACTAATGACAGCAAACAGTTTGAGTCTACGACATTTAGTTAAGGTGTGAGAGCCTAAATAAACTTTGTATTGCTTTAAACGCGTTTTCAGCCCCTGATTGTATACTTCAGGTGAAACTGTCAAAATCTTCAAAATGAGCAAAAGCACAATGAAATTAATAATGTAATCATCTTCAAGTTGCTAAAATACACTAATGATAGCAAAAAGTTTGAGTCTACAACATTTAGTTAAGGTGTGAGAGCCAAAATGAACTTTGTATTGCTTTAAATGCATTTCCAGCCCGATTATACACTTCAGGTGAAACTGTCAAAATCTTCAAAATGAGCAAAAGCACAATGAAATTAATGCTGGAATCATCTTCAAGTTGCTAAAATACACTAATGACAGCAAACAGTTTGAGTCTAACACATTTAGTTAAGGTGTGAGAGCCTAAATTAACTTTTTATTGCTTTAAACGCGTTTTCAGCCCCTGATTGTATACTTCAGGTGAAATTGTCAAAATCTTCAAAATGAGCAAAAGCACAATGAAATTAATGCTGGAATCATCTTCAAGTTGCTAAAATACACTAATGACAGCAAAAAGTTTGAGTCTACAACATTTAGTTAAGGTGTGAGAGCCAAAATGAACTTTGTATTGCTTTAAATGCATTTTCAGCCCGATTGTACACTTCAGGTGAAACTGTCAAAATCTTAAAAATGAGCAAAAGCACAATGAAATTAATGCTGGAATCATCTTCAAGTATCTAAAATACACTAATGACAGCAAAAAGTTTGAGTCTACAACATTTAGATAAGGTGTGAGAGCCAAAATGAACTTTGTATTGCTTTAAATGCATTTCCAGCCCAATTGTACACTTCAGGTGAAACTGTCAAAATCTTCAAAATGAGCAAAAGCACAATGAAATTAATGCTGGAATCATCTTCAAGTTGCTAAAATACACTAATGACAGCAAAAAGTTTGAGTCTACAACATTTAGTTAAGGTGTGAGAGCAGAAATGAACTTTATATTGCTTTAAATGCATTTTCAGCCCGATTGTACACTTCAGGTGAAACTGTCAAAATCTTCAAAATGAGCAAAAGCACAATGAAATTAATGCTGGACTCATCTTCAAGTTGCTAAAATACACTAATGACAGCAAAACGTTTGAGTCTACAACATTTAGTTAAGGTATGAGAGCCAAAATGAACTTTGTATTGCTTTAAATGCATTTTCAGCCCGATTGTACACTTCAGGTGAAACTGTCAAAATCTTCAAAATGAGCAAAAGCACAATGAAATTAATGCTGGAATCATCTTCAAGTTGCTAAAATACACTAATGACAGCAAAAAGTTTGAGTCTACAACATTTAGTTAAGGTGTGAGAGCCAAAATGAACTTTGTATTGCTTTAAATGCATTTTCAGCCCGATTATACACTTCAGGTGAAACTGTCAAAATCTTCAAAATGAGCAAAAGCACAATGAAATTAATGCTGGAATCATCTTCAAGTTGCTAAAATACACTAATGACAGCAAACAGTTTGAGTCTACGACATTTAGTTAAGGTGTGAGAGCCTAAATAAACTTTGTATTGCTTTAAACGCGTTTTCAGCCCCTGATTGTATACTTCAGGTGAAACTGTCAAAATCTTCAAAATGAGCAAAAGCACAATGAAATTAATAATGGAATCATATTCAAGTTGCTAAAATACACTAATGATAGCAAAAAGTTTGAGTCTACAACATTTAGTTAAGGTGTGAGAGCCAAAATGAACTTTGTATTGCTTTAAATGCATTTTCAGCCCGATTATACACTTCAGGTGAAACTGTCAAAATCTTCAAAATGAGCAAAAGCACAATGAAATTAATGCTGGAATCATCTTCAAGTTGCTAAAATACACTAATGACAGCAAAAAGTTTGAGTCTACAACATTTAGTTAAGGTGTGAGAGCCAAAATGAACTTTGTATTGCTTTAAATGCATTTTCAGCCCGATTGCACACTTCAGGTGAAACTGTCAAAATCTTCAAAATGAGCAAAAGCACAATGAAATTAATGCTGGAATCATCTTCAAGTTGCTAAAATACACTAATGACAGCAAAAAGTTTGAGTCTACAACATTTAGTTAAGGTGTGAGAGCCAAAATGAACTTTGTATTGCTTTAAATGCATTTTCAGCCAAATTGTACACTTCAGGTGAAACGGTCAAAATCTTAAAAATGAGCAAAAGCACAATGAAATTAATGCTGGAATCATCTTCAAGTTTCTAAAATACACTAATGACAGCAAAAAGTTTGAGTCTACAACATTTAGTTAAGGTGTGAGAGCCAAAATGAACTTTTTATTGCTGTAAACGCGTTTTCAGCACCTGATTGTACACTTCAGGTGAAACTGTCAAAATCTTCAAAATGAGCAAAAGCACAATGAAATTAATGCTGGAATCATCTTCAAGTTGCTAAAATACACTAATGACAGCAAAAAGGTTGAGTCTACAACATTTAGTTAAGGTGTGAGAGCCAAAATGAACTTTGTATTGCTTTAAATGCATTTTCAGCCCGATTGTACACTTCAGGTGAAACTGTCAAAATCTTCAAAATGAGCAAAAGCACAATGAAATTAATGCTGGAATCATCTTCAAGTTGCTAAAATACACTAATGACAGCAAAAAGTTTGAGTCTACAACATTTAGTTAAGGTGTGAGAGCCAAAATGAACTTTGTATTGCTTTAAATGCATTTTCAGCCCGATTATACACTTCAGGTGAAACTGTCAAAATCTTCAAAATGAGCAAAAGCACAATGAAATTAATGCTGGAATCATCTTCAAGTTGCTAAAATACACTAATGACAGCAAACAGTTTGAGTCTACGACATTTAGTTAAGGTGTGAGAGCCTAAATAAACTTTGTATTGCTTTAAACGCGTTTTCAGCCCCTGATTGTATACTTCAGGTGAAACTGTCAAAATCTTCAAAATGAGCAAAAGCACAATGAAATTAATAATGGAATCATCTTCAAGTTGCTAAAATACACTAATGATAGCAAAAAGTTTGAGTCTACAACATTTAGTTAAGGTGTGAGAGCCAAAATGAACTTTGTATTGCTTTAAATGCATTTCCAGCCCGATTATACACTTCAGGTGAAACTGTCAAAATCTTCAAAATGAGCAAAAGCACAATGAAATTAATGCTGGAATCATCTTCAAGTTGCTAAAATACACTAATGACAGCAAACAGTTTGAGTCTAACACATTTAGTTAAGGTGTGAGAGCCTAAATTAACTTTTTATTGCTTTAAACGCGTTTTCAGCCCCTGATTGTATACTTCAGGTGAAATTGTCAAAATCTTCAAAATGAGCAAAAGCACAATGAAATTAATGCTGGAATCATCTTCAAGTATCTAAAATACACTAATGACAGCAAAAAGTTTGAGTCTACAACATTTAGTTAAGGTGTGAGAGCCAAAATGAACTTTGTATTGCTTTAAATGCATTTTCAGCCAAATTGTACACTTCAGGTGAAACGGTCAAAATCTTAAAAATGAGCAAAAGCACAATGAAATTAATGCTGGAATCATCTTCAAGTTTCTAAAATACACTAATGACAGCAAAAAGTTTGAGTCTACAACATTTAGTTAAGGTGTGAGAGCCAAAATGAACTTTTTATTGCTGTAAACGCGTTTTCAGCACCTGATTGTACACTTCAGGTGAAACTGTCAAAATCTTCAAAATGAGCAAAAGCACAATGAAATTAATGCTGGAATCATCTTCAAGTTGCTAAAATACACTAATGACAGCAAAAAGGTTGAGTCTACAACATTTAGTTAAGGTGTGAGAGCCAAAATGAACTTTGTATTGCTTTAAATGCATTTTCAGCCCGATTGTACACTTCAGGTGAAACTGTCAAAATCTTCAAAATGAGCAAAAGCACAATGAAATTAATGCTGGAATCATCTTCAAGTTGCTAAAATACACTAATGACAGCAAAAAGTTTGAGTCTACAACATTTAGTTAAGGTGTGAGAGCCAAAATGAACTTTGTATTGCTTTAAATGCATTTTCAGCCCGATTGTACACTTCAGGTGAAACTGTCAAAATCTTCAAAATGAGCAAAAGCACAATGAAATTAATGCTGGAATCATCTTCAAGTTGCTAAAATACACTAATGACAGCAAAAAGTTTGAGTCTACAACATTTAGTTAAGGTGTGAGAGCCAAAATGAACTTTGTATTGCTTTAAATGCATTTTCAGCCCGATTGCACACTTCAGGTGAAACTGTCAAAATCTTCAAAATGAGCAAAAGCACAATGAAATTAAGGCTGGAATCATCTTCAAGTTGATAAAATACACTAATGACAGCAAAAAGTTTGAGTCTACAACATATAGTTAAGGTGTGAGAGCCTAAAATAACTTTTAATTGCTTTAAACGCGTTTTCAGCCCTTGATTGTACACTTCAGGTGAAACTGTCAAAATTTTCAAAATGAGCAAAAGCACAATGCAATTAATGCTGGAATCATCTTCAAGTTGCTAAAATACACTAATGACAGCAAAAAGTTTGAGTCTACAACATTTAGTTAAGGTGTGAGAGCCAAAATGAACTTTGTATTGCTTTAAATGCATTTTCAGCCCGATTGTACACTTCAGGTGAAACTGTCAAAATCTTCAAAATGAGCAAAAGCACAATGAAATTAATGCTGGAATCATCTTCAAGTTGCTAAAATACACTAATGACAGCAAAAAGTTTGAGTCTACAACATTTAGTTAAGGTGTGAGAGCCAAAATGATTTTTGTATTGCTTTAAATGCATTTTCAGCCCGATTATACACTTCAGGTGAAACTGTCAAAATCTTCAAAATGAGCAAAAGCACAATGAAATTAATGCTGGAATCATCTTCAAGTTGCTAAAATACACTAATGACAGCAAACAGTTTGAGTCTACGACATTTAGTTAAGGTGTGAGAGCCTAAATAAACTTTGTATTGCTTTAAACGCGTTTTCAGCCCCTGATTGTATACTTCAGGTGAAACTGTCAAAATCTTCAAAATGAGCAAAAGCACAATGAAATTAATGCTGGAATCATCTTCAAGTTGCTAAAATACACTAATGACAGCAAAAAGTTTGAGTCTACAACATTTAGTTAAGGTGTGAGAGCCAAAATGAACTTTGTATTGCTTTAAATGCATTTTCAGCCCGATTGCACACTTCAGGTGAAACTGTCAAAATCTTCAAAATGAGCAAAAGCACAATGAAATTAAGGCTGGAATCATCTTCAAGTTGATAAAATACACTAATGACAGCAAAAAGTTTGAGTCTACAACATTTAGTTAAGGTGTGAGAGCCTAAAATAACTTTTAATTGCTTTAAACGCGTTTTCAGCCCTTGATTGTACACTTCAGGTGAAACTGTCAAAATTTTCAAAATGAGCAAAAGCACAATGCAATTAATGCTGGAATCATCTTCAAGTTGCTAAAATACACTAATGACAGCAAAAAGTTTGAGTCTACAACATTTAGTTAAGGTGTGAGAGCCAAAATGAACTTTGTATTGCTTTAAATGCATTTTCAGCCCGATTGTACACTTCAGGTGAAACTGTCAAAATCTTCAAAATGAGCAAAAGCACAATGAAATTAATGCTGGAATCATCTTCAAGTTGCTAAAATACACTAATGACAGCAAAAAGTTTGAGTCTACAACATTTAGTTAAGGTGTGAGAGCCAAAATGATTTTTGTATTGCTTTAAATGCATTTTCAGCCCGATTATACACTTCAGGTGAAACTGTCAAAATCTTCAAAATGAGCAAAAGCACAATGAAATTAATGCTGGAATCATCTTCAAGTTGCTAAAATACACTAATGACAGCAAACAGTTTGAGTCTACGACATTTAGTTAAGGTGTGAGAGCCTAAATAAACTTTGTATTGCTTTAAACGCGTTTTCAGCCCCTGATTGTATACTTCAGGTGAAACTGTCAAAATCTTCAAAATGAGCAAAAGCACAATGAAATTAATGCTGGAATCATCTTCAAGTTGCTAAAATACACTAATGACAGCAAAAAGTTTGAGTCTACAACATTTAGTTAAGGTGTGAGAGCCAAAATGAACTTTGTATTGCTTTAAATGCATTTTCAGCCCGATTGCACACTTCAGGTGAAACTGTCAAAATCTTCAAAATGAGCAAAAGCACAATGAAATTAAGGCTGGAATCATCTTCAAGTTGATAAAATACACTAATGACAGCAAAAAGTTTGAGTCTACAACATTTAGTTAAGGTGTGAGAGCCTAAAATAACTTTTAATTGCTTTAAACGCGTTTTCAGCCCTTGATTGTACACTTCAGGTGAAACTGTCAAAATTTTCAAAATGAGCAAAAGCACAATGAAATTAATGCTTGAATCATCTTCAAGTTGCTAAAATACACTAATTACAGCAAAAAGTTTGAGTCTACAACATTTAGTTAAGGTGTGAGAGCCAAAATGAACTTTGTATTGCTTTAAATGCATTTTTAGCCCCTGATTGTATACTTCAGGTGAAACTGTCAAAATCTTCAAAATGAGCTAAAGCACAATGAAATTAATGCTGGACTCATCTTCAAGTTGCTAAAATACACTAATGACAGCGAAAAGTTTGAGTCTACAACATTTAGTTAAGGTGTGAGAGCCAAAATGAACTTTGTATTGCTTTAAATGCATTTTCAGCCCGATTGTACACTTCAGGTGAAACTGTCAAAATCTTCAAAATGAGCAAAAGCACAATGAAATTAATGCTGGAATCATCTTCAAGTTGCTAAAATACACTAATGACAGCAAAAAGTTTGAGTCTACAACATTTAGTTAAGGTGTGAGAGCCAAAATGATTTTTGTATTGCTTTAAATGCATTTTCAGCCCGATTATACACTTCAGGTGAAACTGTCAAAATCTTCAAAATGAGCAAAAGCACAATGAAATTAATGCTGGAATCATCTTCAAGTTGCTAAAATACACTAATGACAGCAAAAAGGTTGAGTCTACAACATTTAGTTAAGGTGTGAGAGCCAAAATGAACTTTGTATTGCTTTAAATGCATTTCCAGCCCAATTGTACACTTCAGGTGAAACTGTCAAAATCTTCAAAATGAGCAAAAGCACAATGCAATTAATGCTGGAATCATCTTCAAGTTGCTAAAATACACTAATGACAGCGAAAAGTTTGAGTCTACAACATTTAGTTAAGGTGTGAGAGCCAAAATGAACTTTGTATTGCTTTAAATGCATTTTCAGCCCGATTGTACACTTCAGGTGAAACTGTCAAAATCTTCAAAATGAGCAAAAGCACAATGAAATTAATGCTGGAATCATCTTCAAGTTGCTAAAATACACTAATGACAGCAAAAAGTTTGAGTCTACAACATTTAGTTAAGGTGTGAGAGCCAAAATGAACTTTGTATTGCTTTAAATGCATTTTCAGCCCGATTATACACTTCAGGTGAAACTGTCAAAATCTTCAAAATGAGCAAAAGCACAATGAAATTAATGCTGGAATCATCTTCAAGTTGCTAAAATACACTAATGACAGCAAACAGTTTGAGTCTACGACATTTAGTTAAGGTGTGAGAGCCTAAATAAACTTTGTATTGCTTTAAACGCGTTTTCAGCCCCTGATTGTATACTTCAGGTGAAACTGTCAAAATCTTCAAAATGAGCAAAAGCACAATGAAATTAATAATGGAATCATATTCAAGTTGCTAAAATACACTAATGATAGCAAAAAGTTTGAGTCTACAACATTTAGTTAAGGTGTGAGAGCCAAAATGAACTTTGTATTGCTTTAAATGCATTTTCAGCCCGATTATACACTTCAGGTGAAACTGTCAAAATCTTCAAAATGAGCAAAAGCACAATGAAATTAATGCTGGAATCATCTTCAAGTTGCTAAAATACACTAATGACAGCAAACAGTTTGAGTCTACGACATTTAGTTAAGGTGTGAGAGCCTAAATAAACTTTGTATTGCTTTAAACGCGTTTTCAGCCCCTGATTGTATACTTCAGGTGAAACTGTCAAAATCTTCAAAATGAGCAAAAGCACAATGAAATTAATAATGTAATCATCTTCAAGTTGCTAAAATACACTAATGATAGCAAAAAGTTTGAGTCTACAACATTTAGTTAAGGTGTGAGAGCCAAAATGAACTTTGTATTGCTTTAAATGCATTTCCAGCCCGATTATACACTTCAGGTGAAACTGTCAAAATCTTCAAAATGAGCAAAAGCACAATGAAATTAATGCTGGAATCATCTTCAAGTTGCTAAAATACACTAATGACAGCAAACAGTTTGAGTCTAACACATTTAGTTAAGGTGTGAGAGCCTAAATTAACTTTTTATTGCTTTAAACGCGTTTTCAGCCCCTGATTGTATACTTCAGGTGAAATTGTCAAAATCTTCAAAATGAGCAAAAGCACAATGAAATTAATGCTGGAATCATCTTCAAGTTGCTAAAATACACTAATGACAGCAAAAAGTTTGAGTCTACAACATTTAGTTAAGGTGTGAGAGCCAAAATGAACTTTGTATTGCTTTAAATGCATTTTCAGCCCGATTGTACACTTCAGGTGAAACTGTCAAAATCTTAAAAATGAGCAAAAGCACAATGAAATTAATGCTGGAATCATCTTCAAGTATCTAAAATACACTAATGACAGCAAAAAGTTTGAGTCTACAACATTTAGATAAGGTGTGAGAGCCAAAATGAACTTTGTATTGCTTTAAATGCATTTCCAGCCCAATTGTACACTTCAGGTGAAACTGTCAAAATCTTCAAAATGAGCAAAAGCACAATGAAATTAATGCTGGAATCATCTTCAAGTTGCTAAAATACACTAATGACAGCAAAAAGTTTGAGTCTACAACATTTAGTTAAGGTGTGAGAGCAGAAATGAACTTTATATTGCTTTAAATGCATTTTCAGCCCGATTGTACACTTCAGGTGAAACTGTCAAAATCTTCAAAATGAGCAAAAGCACAATGAAATTAATGCTGGACTCATCTTCAAGTTGCTAAAATACACTAATGACAGCAAAACGTTTGAGTCTACAACATTTAGTTAAGGTATGAGAGCCAAAATGAACTTTGTATTGCTTTAAATGCATTTTCAGCCCGATTGTACACTTCAGGTGAAACTGTCAAAATCTTCAAAATGAGCAAAAGCACAATGAAATTAATGCTGGAATCATCTTCAAGTTGCTAAAATACACTAATGACAGCAAAAAGTTTGAGTCTACAACATTTAGTTAAGGTGTGAGAGCCAAAATGAACTTTGTATTGCTTTAAATGCATTTTCAGCCCGATTATACACTTCAGGTGAAACTGTCAAAATCTTCAAAATGAGCAAAAGCACAATGAAATTAATGCTGGAATCATCTTCAAGTTGCTAAAATACACTAATGACAGCAAACAGTTTGAGTCTACGACATTTAGTTAAGGTGTGAGAGCCTAAATAAACTTTGTATTGCTTTAAACGCGTTTTCAGCCCCTGATTGTATACTTCAGGTGAAACTGTCAAAATCTTCAAAATGAGCAAAAGCACAATGAAATTAATAATGGAATCATATTCAAGTTGCTAAAATACACTAATGATAGCAAAAAGTTTGAGTCTACAACATTTAGTTAAGGTGTGAGAGCCAAAATGAACTTTGTATTGCTTTAAATGCATTTTCAGCCCGATTATACACTTCAGGTGAAACTGTCAAAATCTTCAAAATGAGCAAAAGCACAATGAAATTAATGCTGGAATCATCTTCAAGTTGCTAAAATACACTAATGACAGCAAAAAGTTTGAGTCTACAACATTTAGTTAAGGTGTGAGAGCCAAAATGAACTTTGTATTGCTTTAAATGCATTTTCAGCCCGATTGCACACTTCAGGTGAAACTGTCAAAATCTTCAAAATGAGCAAAAGCACAATGAAATTAATGCTGGAATCATCTTCAAGTTGATAAAATACACTAATGACAGCAAAAAGTTTGAGTCTACAACATTTAGTTAAGGTGTGAGAGCCTAAAATAACTTTTAATTGCTTTAAACGCGTTTTCAGCCCTTGATTGTACACTTCAGGTGAAACTGTCAAAATCTTCAAAATGAGCAAAAGCACAATGAAATTAATGCTGGAATCATCTTCAAGTTGCTAAAATACACTAATGACAGCAAAAAGTTTGAGTCTACAACATTTAGTTAAGGTGTGAGAGCCAAAATGAACTTTTTATTGCTGTAAACGCGTTTTCAGCACCTGATTGTACACTTCAGGTGAAACTGTCAAAATTTTCCAAATGAGCAAAAGCACAATGAAATTAATGCTGGAATCATCTTCAAGTTGCTAAAATACACTAATTACAGCAAAAAGTTTGAGTCTACAACATTTAGTTAAGGTGTGAGAGCCAAAATGAACTTTGTATTGCTTTGAATGCATTTTCAGCCCGATTATACACTTCAGGTGAAACTGTCAAAATCTTCAAAATGAGCAAAAGCACAATGAAATTAATGCTGGAATCATCTTCAAGTTGCTAAAATACACTAATGACAGCAAAAAGTTTGAGTCTACAACATTTAGTTAAGGTGTGAGAGCCAAAATGAACTTTGTATTGCTTTAAATGCATTTTTAGCCCCTGATTGTACACTTCAGGTGAAACTGTCAAAATCTTCAAAATGAGCAAAAGCACCATGAAATTAATGCTGGAATCATCTTCAAGTTGCTAAAATACACTAATGACAGCAAACAGTTTGAGTCTACAACATTTAGTTAAGGTGTGAGAGCCTAAATGAACTTTGTATTGCTTTAAACGCGTTTTCAGCCCCTGATTGTATCCTTCAGGTGAAACTGTCAAAATCTTCAAAATGAGCAAAAGCACAATGAAATTAATGCTGGAATCATCTTCAAGTTGCTAAAATACACTAATTACAGCAAAAAGTTTGAGTCTACAACATTTAGTTAAGGTGTGAGAGCCAAAATGAACTTTGTATTGCTTTAAATGCATTTTTAGCCCCTGATTGTATACTTCAGGTGAAACTGTCAAAATCTTCAAAATGAGCGAAAGCACAATGAAATTAATGCTGGACTCATCTTCAAGTTGCTAAAATACACTAATGACAGCAAAAAGTTTGAGTCTACAACATTTTGTTAAGGTGTGAGAGCCAAAATGAACTTTGTATTGCTTTAAATGCATTTTCAGCCCGATTGTACACTTCAGGTGAAACTGTCAAAATCTTCAAAATGAGCAAAAGCACAATGAAATTAATGCTGGAATCATCTTCAAGTTGCTAAAATACACTAATTACAGCAAAAAGTTTGAGTCTACAACATTTAGTTAAGGTGTGAGAGCCAAAATGAACTTTTTATTGCTGTAAACGCGTTTTCAGCACCTGATTGTACACTTCAGGTGAAACTGTCAAAATCTTCAAAATGAGCAAAAGCACAATGAAACTAATGCTGGAATCATCTTCAATTTGCTAAAATACACCAATGACAGCAACAAGTTTGAGTCTACAACATTTAGTTAAGGTGTGAGAGCCAAAATGAACTTTGTATTGCTTTAAATGCATTTTTAGCCCCTGATTGTATACTTCAGGTGAAACTGTCAAAATCTTCAAAATGAGCAAAAGCACAATGAAATTAATGCTGGAATCATCTTCAAGTTGCTAAAATACACTAATGACAGCAAAAAGTTTGAGTCTACAACATTTAGTTAAGGTGTGAGAGCCTAAATGAACTTTGTATTGCTTTAAACGCGTTTTCAGCCCCTGATTGTATCCTTCAGGTGAAACTGTCAAAATCTTCAAAATGAGCAAAAGCACAATGAAATTAATGCTGGAATCATCTTCAAGTTGCTAAAATACACTAATTACAGCAAAAAGTTTGAGTCTACAACATTTAGTTAAGGTGTGAGAGCCAAAATGAACTTTGTATTGCTTTAAATGCATTTTTAGCCCCTGATTGTATACTTCAGGTGAAACTGTCAAAATCTTCAAAATGAGCGAAAGCACAATGAAATTAATGCTGGACTCATCTTCAAGTTGCTAAAATACACTAATGACAGCAAAAAGTTTGAGTCTACAACATTTAGTTAAGGTGTGAGAGCCAAAACGAACTTTGTATTGCTTTAAATGCATTTTCAGCACGATTGTACACTTCAGGTGAAACTGTCAAAATCTTCAAAATGAGCAAAAGCACAATGAAATTAATGCTGGAATCATCTTCAAGTTGTTAAAATACACTAATGACAGCAAAAAGTTTGAGTCTACAACATTTAGTTAAGGTGTGAGAGCCAAAATGAACTTTGTATTGCTTTAAATGCATTTTCAGCCCGATTGTACACTTCAGATGAAACTGTCAAAATCTTCAAAATGAGCAAAAGCACAATGAAATTAATGCTGGAATCATCTTCAAGTTGCTAAAATACACTAATTACAGCAAAAAGTTTGAGTCTACAACATTTAGTTAAGGTGTGAGAGCCAAAATGAACTTTTTATTGCTGTAAACGCGTTTTCTTCACCTGATTGTACACTTCAGGTGAAACTGTCAAAATCTTCAAAATGAGCAAAAGCACAATGAAACTAATGCTGGAATCATCTTCAAGTTGCTAAAATACACTAATGACAGCAAAAAGTTTGAGTCTACAACATTTAGTTAAGGTGTGAGAGCCAAAATGAACTTTGTATTGCTTTAAATGCATTTTCAGCCCGATTGCACACTTCAGGTGAAACTGTCAAAATCTTCAAAATGAGCAAAAGCACAATGAAATTAAGGCTGGAATCATCTTCAAGTTGATAAAATACACTAATGACAGCAAAAAGTTTGAGTCTACAACATTTAGTTAAGGTGTGAGAGCCTAAAATAACTTTTAATTGCTTTAAACGCGTTTTCAGCCCTTGATTGTACACTTCAGGTGAAACTGTCAAAATTTTCAAAATGAGCAAAAGCACAATGAAATTAATGCTTGAATCATCTTCAAGTTGCTAAAATACACTAATTACAGCAAAAAGTTTGAGTCTACAACATTTAGTTAAGGTGTGAGAGCCAAAATGAACTTTGTATTGCTTTAAATGCATTTTTAGCCCCTGATTGTATACTTCAGGTGAAACTGTCAAAATCTTCAAAATGAGCTAAAGCACAATGAAATTAATGCTGGACTCATCTTCAAGTTGCTAAAATACACTAATGACAGCGAAAAGTTTGAGTCTACAACATTTAGTTAAGGTGTGAGAGCCAAAATGAACTTTGTATTGCTTTAAATGCATTTTCAGCCCGATTGTACACTTCAGGTGAAACTGTCAAAATCTTCAAAATGAGCAAAAGCACAATGAAATTAATGCTGGAATCATCTTCAAGTTGCTAAAATACACTAATGACAGCAAAAAGTTTGAGTCTACAACATTTAGTTAAGGTGTGAGAGCCAAAATTAACTTTGTATTGCTTTAAATGCATTTTCAGCCCGATTGTACACTTCAGGTGAAACTGTCAAAATCTTCAAAATGAGCAAAAGCACAATGAAATTAATGCTGGAATCATCTTCAAGTATCTAAAATACACTAATGACAGCAAAAAGTTTGAGTCTACAACATTTAGTTAAGGTGTGAGAGCCAAAATGAACTTTGTATTGCTTTAAATGCATTTTCAGCCAAATTGTACACTTCAGGTGAAACGGTCAAAATCTTAAAAATGAGCAAAAGCACAATGAAATTAATGCTGGAATCATCTTCAAGTTTCTAAAATACACTAATGACAGCAAAAAGTTTGAGTCTACAACATTTAGTTAAGGTGTGAGAGCCAAAATGAACTTTTTATTGCTGTAAACGCGTTTTCAGCACCTGATTGTACACTTCAGGTGAAACTGTCAAAATCTTCAAAATGAGCAAAAGCACAATGAAATTAATGCTGGAATCATCTTCAAGTTGCTAAAATACACTAATGACAGCAAAAAGGTTGAGTCTACAACATTTAGTTAAGGTGTGAGAGCCAAAATGAACTTTGTATTGCTTTAAATGCATTTTCAGCCCGATTGTACACTTCAGGTGAAACTGTCAAAATCTTCAAAATGAGCAAAAGCACAATGAAATTAATGCTGGAATCATCTTCAAGTTTCTAAAATACACTAATGACAGCAAAAAGTTTGAGTCTACAACATTTAGTTAAGGTGTGAGAGCCAAAATGAACTTTGTATTGCTTTAAATGCATTTTCAGCCCGATTATACACTTCAGGTGAAACTGTCAAAATCTTCAAAATGAGCAAAAGCACAATGAAATTAATGCTGGAATCATCTTCAAGTTGCTAAAATACACTAATGACAGCAAACAGTTTGAGTCTACGACATTTAGTTAAGGTGTGAGAGCCTAAATAAACTTTGTATTGCTTTAAACGCGTTTTCAGCCCCTGATTGTATACTTCAGGTGAAACTGTCAAAATCTTCAAAATGAGCAAAAGCACAATGAAATTAATAATGTAATCATCTTCAAGTTGCTAAAATACACTAATGATAGCAAAAAGTTTGAGTCTACAACATTTAGTTAAGGTGTGAGAGCCAAAATGAACTTTGTATTGCTTTAAATGCATTTCCAGCCCGATTATACACTTCAGGTGAAACTGTCAAAATCTTCAAAATGAGCAAAAGCACAATGAAATTAATGCTGGAATCATCTTCAAGTTGCTAAAATACACTAATGACAGCAAACAGTTTGAGTCTAACACATTTAGTTAAGGTGTGAGAGCCTAAATTAACTTTTTATTGCTTTAAACGCGTTTTCAGCCCCTGATTGTATACTTCAGGTGAAATTGTCAAAATCTTCAAAATGAGCAAAAGCACAATGAAATTAATGCTGGAATCATCTTCAAGTATCTAAAATACACTAATGACAGCAAAAAGTTTGAGTCTACAACATTTAGTTAAGGTGTGAGAGCCAAAATGAACTTTGTATTGCTTTAAATGCATTTTCAGCCAATTTGTACACTTCAGGTGAAACGGTCAAAATCTTAAAAATGAGCAAAAGCACAATGAAATTAATGCTGGAATCATCTTCAAGTTTCTAAAATACACTAATGACAGCAAAAAGTTTGAGTCTACAACATTTAGTTAAGGTGTGAGAGCCAAAATGAACTTTTTATTGCTGTAAACGCGTTTTCAGCACCTGATTGTACACTTCAGGTGAAACTGTCAAAATCTTCAAAATGAGCAAAAGCACAATGAAATTAATGCTGGAATCATCTTCAAGTTGCTAAAATACACTAATGACAGCAAAAAGGTTGAGTCTACAACATTTAGTTAAGGTGTGAGAGCCAAAATGAACTTTGTATTGCTTTAAATGCATTTCCAGCCCAATTGTACACTTCAGGTGAAACTGTCAAAATCTTCAAAATGAGCAAAAACACAATGCAATTAATGCTGGAATCATCTTCAAGTTGCTAAAATACACTAATGACAGCAAAAAGTTTGAGTCTACAACATTTAGTTAAGGTGTGAGAGCCAAAATGAACTTTGTATTGCTTTAAATGCATTTTCAGCCCGATTGTACACTTCAGGTGAAACTGTCAAAATCTTCAAAATGAGCAAAAGCACAATGAAATTAATGCTGGAATCATCTTCAAGTTGCTAAAATACACTAATGACAGCAAAAAGTTTGAGTCTACAACATTTAGTTAAGGTGTGAGAGCCAAAATGATTTTTGTATTGCTTTAAATGCATTTTCAGCCCGATTATACACTTCAGGTGAAACTGTCAAAATCTTCAAAATGAGCAAAAGCACAATGAAATTAATGCTGGAATCATCTTCAAGTTGCTAAAATACACTAATGACAGCAAACAGTTTGAGTCCACGACATTTAGTTAAGGTGTGAGAGCCTAAATAAACTTTGTATTGCTTTAAACGCGTTTTCAGCCCCTGATTGTATACTTCAGGTGAAACTGTCAAAATCTTCAAAATGAGCAAAAGCACAATGAAATTAATAATGGAATCATATTCAAGTTGCTAAAATACACTAATGATAGCAAAAAGTTTGAGTCTACAACATTTAGTTAAGGTGTGAGAGCCAAAATGAACTTTGTATTGCTTTAAATGCATTTTCAGCCCGATTATACACTTCAGGTGAAACTGTCAAAATCCTCAAAATGAGCAAAAGCACAATGAAATTAATGCTGGAATCATCTTCAAGTTGCTAAAATACACTAATGACAGCAAACAGTTTGAGTCTAACACATTTAGTTAAGGTGTGAGAGCCTAAATTAACTTTTTATTGCTTTAAACGCGTTTTCAGCCCCTGATTGTATACTTCAGGTGAAATTGTCAAAATCTTCAAAATGAGCAAAAGCACAATGAAATTAATGCTGGAATCATCTTCAAGTTGCTAAAATACACTAATGACAGCAAAAAGTTTGAGTCTACAACATTTAGTTAAGGTGTGAGAGCCAAAATGAACTTTGTATTGCTTTAAATGCATTTTCAGCCCGATTGTACACTTCAGGTGAAACTGTCAAAATCTTAAAAATGAGCAAAAGCACAATGAAATTAATGCTGGAATCATCTTCAAGTATCTAAAATACACTAATGACAGCAAAAAGTTTGAGTCTACGACATTTAGTTAAGGTGTGAGAGCCTAAATAAACTTTGTATTGCTTTAAACGCGTTTTCAGCCCCTGATTGTATACTTCAGGTGAAACTGTCAAAATCTTCAAAATGAGCAAAAGCACAATGAAATTAATAATGGAATCATATTCAAGTTGCTAAAATACACTAATGATAGCAAAAAGTTTGAGTCTACAACATTTAGTTAAGGTGTGAGAGCCAAAATGAACTTTGTATTGCTTTAAATGCATTTTCAGCCCGATTATACACTTCAGGTGAAACTGTCAAAATCCTCAAAATGAGCAAAAGCACAATGAAATTAATGCTGGAATCATCTTCAAGTTGCTAAAATACACTAATGACAGCAAAAAGTTTGAGTCTACAACATTTAGTTAAGGTGTGAGAGCCAAAATGAACTTTGTATTGCTTTAAATGCATTTTCAGCCAAATTGTACACTTCAGGTGAAACTGTCAAAATCTTAAAAATGAGCAAAAGCACAATGAAATTAATGCTGGAATCATCTTCAAGTTTCTAAAATACACTAATGATAGCAAAAAGTTTGAGTCTACAACATTTAGTTAAGGTGTGAGAGCCAAAATGAACTTTTTATTGCTGTAAACGCGTTTTCAGCACCTGATTGTACACTTCAGGTGAAACTGTCAAAATCTTCAAAATGTGCAAAAGCACAATGAAATTAATGCTGGAATCATCTTCAAGTTGCTAAAATACACTAATGACAGCAAAAAGTTTGAGTCTACAACATTTAGTTAAGGTGTGAGAGCCAAAATGAACTTTGTATTGTTTTAAATGCATTTTTAGCCCCTGATTGTATACTTCAGGTGAAACTGTCAAAATCTTCAAAATGAGCAAAAGCACAATGAAATTAATAATGGAATCATATTCAAGTTGCTAAAATACACTAATGATAGCAAAAAGGTTGAGTCTACAACATTTAGTTAAGGTGTGAGAGCCAAAATGAACTTTGTATTGCTTTAAATGCATTTTTAGCCCCTGATTGTATACTTCAGGTGAAACTGTTAAAATCTTCAAAATGAGCAAAAGCACAATGCAATTAATGCTGGAATCATCTTCAAGTTGCTAAAATACACTAATGACAGCAAAAAGTTTGAGTCTACAACATTTAGTTAAGGTGTGAGAGCCAAAATGAACTTTGTATTGCTTTAAATGCATTTTCAGCCCGATTGTACACTTCAGGTGAAACTGTCAAAATCTTCAAAATGAGCAAAAGCACAATGAAATTAATGCTGGAATCATCTTCAAGTTGCTAAAATACACTAATGACAGCAAAAAGTTTGAGTCTACAACATTTAGTTAAGGTGTGAGAGCCAAAATGATTTTTGTATTGCTTTAAATGCATTTTCAGCCCGATTATACACTTCAGGTGAAACTGTCAAAATCTTCAAAATGAGCAAAAGCACAATGAAATTAATGCTGGAATCATCTTCAAGTTGCTAAAATACACTAATGACAGCAAACAGTTTGAGTCTACGACATTTAGTTAAGGTGTGAGAGCCTAAATAAACTTTGTATTGCTTTAAACGCGTTTTCAGCCCCTGATTGTATACTTCAGGTGAAACTGTCAAAATCTTCAAAATGAGCAAAAGCACAATGAAATTAATAATGGAATCATATTCAAGTTGCTAAAATACACTAATGATAGCAAAAAGTTTGAGTCTACAACATTTAGTTAAGGTGTGAGAGCCAAAATGAACTTTGTATTGCTTTAAATGCATTTTCAGCCCGATTATACACTTCAGGTGAAACTGTCAAAATCCTCAAAATGAGCAAAAGCACAATGAAATTAATGCTGGAATCATCTTCAAGTTGCTAAAATACACTAATGACAGCAAAAAGTTTGAGTCTACAACATTTAGTTAAGGTGTGAGAGCCAAAATGAACTTTTTATTGCTGTAAACGCGTTTTCAGCACCTGATTGTACACTTCAGGTGAAACTGTCAAAATCTTCAAAATGAGCAAAAGCACAATGAAATTAATGCTGGAATCATCTTCAAGTTGCTAAAATACACTAATGACAGCAAAAAGTTTGAGTCTACAACATTTAGTTAAGGTGTGAGAGCCAAAATGAACTTTGTATTGCTTTAAATGCATTTTCAGCCCGATTGCACACTTCAGGTGAAACTGTCAAAATCTTCAAAATGAGCAAAAGCACAATGAAATTAAGGCTGGAATCATCTTCAAGTTGATAAAATACACTAATGACAGCAAAAAGTTTGAGTCTACAACATTTAGTTAAGGTGTGAGAGCCTAAAATAACTTTTAATTGCTTTAAACGCGTTTTCAGCCCTTGATTGTACACTTCAGGTGAAACTGTCAAAATTTTCAAAATGAGCAAAAGCACAATGAAATTAATGCTTGAATCATCTTCAAGTTGCTAAAATACACTAATTACAGCAAAAAGTTTGAGTCTACAACATTTAGTTAAGGTGTGAGAGCCAAAATGAACTTTGTATTGCTTTAAATGCATTTTTAGCCCCTGATTGTATACTTCAGGTGAAACTGTCAAAATCTTCAAAATGAGCTAAAGCACAATGAAATTAATGCTGGACTCATCTTCAAGTTGCTAAAATACACTAATGACAGCGAAAAGTTTGAGTCTACAACATTTAGTTAAGGTGTGAGAGCCAAAATGAACTTTGTATTGCTTTAAATGCATTTTCAGCCCGATTGTACACTTCAGGTGAAACTGTCAAAATCTTCAAAATGAGCAAAAGCACAATGAAATTAATGCTGGAATCATCTTCAAGTTGCTAAAATACACTAATGACAGCAAAAAGTTTGAGTCTACAACATTTAGTTAAGGTGTGAGAGCCAAAATGATTTTTGTATTGCTTTAAATGCATTTTCAGCCCGATTATACACTTCAGGTGAAACTGTCAAAATCTTCAAAATGAGCAAAAGCACAATGAAATTAATGCTGGAATCATCTTCAAGTTGCTAAAATACACTAATGACAGCAAACAGTTTGAGTCTACGACATTTAGTTAAGGTGTGAGAGCCTAAATAAACTTTGTATTGCTTTAAACGCGTTTTCAGCCCCTGATTGTATACTTCAGGTGAAACTGTCAAAATCTTCAAAATGAGCAAAAGCACAATGAAATTAATAATGGAATCATATTCAAGTTGCTAAAATACACTAATGATAGCAAAAAGTTTGAGTCTACAACATTTAGTTAAGGTGTGAGAGCCAAAATGAACTTTGTATTGCTTTAAATGCATTTTCAGCCCGATTATACACTTCAGGTGAAACTGTCAAAATCCTCAAAATGAGCAAAAGCACAATGAAATTAATGCTGGAATCATCTTCAAGTTGCTAAAATACACTAATGACAGCAAAAAGTTTGAGTCTACAACATTTAGTTAAGGTGTGAGAGCCAAAATGAACTTTTTATTGCTGTAAACGCGTTTTCAGCACCTGATTGTACACTTCAGGTGAAACTGTCAAAATCTTCAAAATGAGCAAAAGCACAATGAAATTAATGCTGGAATCATCTTCAAGTTGCTAAAATACACTAATGACAGCAAAAAGTTTGAGTCTACAACATTTAGTTAAGGTGTGAGAGCCAAAATGAACTTTGTATTGCTTTAAATGCATTTTCAGCCCGATTGCACACTTCAGGTGAAACTGTCAAAATCTTCAAAATGAGCAAAAGCACAATGAAATTAAGGCTGGAATCATCTTCAAGTTGATAAAATACACTAATGACAGCAAAAAGTTTGAGTCTACAACATTTAGTTAAGGTGTGAGAGCCTAAAATAACTTTTAATTGCTTTAAACGCGTTTTCAGCCCTTGATTGTACACTTCAGGTGAAACTGTCAAAATTTTCAAAATGAGCAAAAGCACAATGAAATTAATGCTTGAATCATCTTCAAGTTGCTAAAATACACTAATTACAGCAAAAAGTTTGAGTCTACAACATTTAGTTAAGGTGTGAGAGCCAAAATGAACTTTGTATTGCTTTAAATGCATTTTTAGCCCCTGATTGTATACTTCAGGTGAAATTGTCAAAATCTTCAAAATGAGCAAAAGCACAATGAAATTAATGCTGGAATCATCTTCAAGTATCTAAAATACACTAATGACAGCAAAAAGTTTGAGTCTACAACATTTAGTTAAGGTGTGAGAGCCAAAATGAACTTTGTATTGCTTTAAATGCATTTTCAGCCAAATTGTACACTTCAGGTGAAACGGTCAAAATCTTAAAAATGAGCAAAAGCACAATGAAATTAATGCTGGAATCATCTTCAAGTTTCTAAAATACACTAATGACAGCAAAAAGTTTGAGTCTACAACATTTAGTTAAGGTGTGAGAGCCAAAATGAACTTTTTATTGCTGTAAACGCGTTTTCAGCACCTGATTGTACACTTCAGGTGAAACTGTCAAAATCTTCAAAATGAGCAAAAGCACAATGAAATTAATGCTGGAATCATCTTCAAGTTGCTAAAATACACTAATGACAGCAAAAAGGTTGAGTCTACAACATTTAGTTAAGGTGTGAGAGCCAAAATGAACTTTGTATTGCTTTAAATGCATTTCCAGCCCAATTGTACACTTCAGGTGAAACTGTCAAAATCTTCAAAATGAGCAAAAGCACAATGCAATTAATGCTGGAATCATCTTCAAGTTGCTAAAATACACTAATGACAGCAAAAAGTTTGAGTCTACAACATTTAGTTAAGGTGTGAGAGCCAAAATGAACTTTGTATTGCTTTAAATGCATTTTCAGCCCGATTGTACACTTCAGGTGAAACTGTCAAAATCTTCAAAATGAGCAAAAGCACAATGAAATTAATGCTGGAATCATCTTCAAGTTGCTAAAATACACTAATGACAGCAAAAAGTTTGAGTCTACAACATTTAGTTAAGGTGTGAGAGCCAAAATGATTTTTGTATTGCTTTAAATGCATTTTCAGCCCGATTATACACTTCAGGTGAAACTGTCAAAATCTTCAAAATGAGCAAAAGCACAATGAAATTAATGCTGGAATCATCTTCAAGTTGCTAAAATACACTAATGACAGCAAACAGTTTGAGTCCACGACATTTAGTTAAGGTGTGAGAGCCTAAATAAACTTTGTATTGCTTTAAACGCGTTTTCAGCCCCTGATTGTATACTTCAGGTGAAACTGTCAAAATCTTCAAAATGAGCAAAAGCACAATGAAATTAATAATGGAATCATATTCAAGTTGCTAAAATACACTAATGATAGCAAAAAGTTTGAGTCTACAACATTTAGTTAAGGTGTGAGAGCCAAAATGAACTTTGTATTGCTTTAAATGCATTTTCAGCCCGATTATACACTTCAGGTGAAACTGTCAAAATCCTCAAAATGAGCAAAAGCACAATGAAATTAATGCTGGAATCATCTTCAAGTTGCTAAAATACACTAATGACAGCAAACAGTTTGAGTCTAACACATTTAGTTAAGGTGTGAGAGCCTAAATTAACTTTTTATTGCTTTAAACGCGTTTTCAGCCCCTGATTGTATACTTCAGGTGAAATTGTCAAAATCTTCAAAATGAGCAAAAGCACAATGAAATTAATGCTGGAATCATCTTCAAGTTGCTAAAATACACTAATGACAGCAAAAAGTTTGAGTCTACAACATTTAGTTAAGGTGTGAGAGCCAAAATGAACTTTGTATTGCTTTAAATGCATTTTCAGCCCGATTGTACACTTCAGGTGAAACTGTCAAAATCTTAAAAATGAGCAAAAGCACAATGAAATTAATGCTGGAATCATCTTCAAGTATCTAAAATACACTAATGACAGCAAAAAGTTTGAGTCTACGACATTTAGTTAAGGTGTGAGAGCCTAAATAAACTTTGTATTGCTTTAAACGCGTTTTCAGCCCCTGATTGTATACTTCAGGTGAAACTGTCAAAATCTTCAAAATGAGCAAAAGCACAATGAAATTAATAATGGAATCATATTCAAGTTGCTAAAATACACTAATGATAGCAAAAAGTTTGAGTCTACAACATTTAGTTAAGGTGTGAGAGCCAAAATGAACTTTGTATTGCTTTAAATGCATTTTCAGCCCGATTGTACACTTCAGGTGAAACTGTCAAAATCTTCAAAATGAGCAAAAGCACAATGAAATTAATGCTGGAATCATCTTCAAGTTGCTAAAATACACTAATGACAGCAAAAAGTTTGAGTCTACAACATTTAGTTAAGGTGTGAGAGCCAAAACAAACTTTGTATTGCTTTTAATGCATTTTCAGCCCGATTATACACTTAAGGTGAAACTGTCAAAATCTTCATAATGAGCAAAAGCACAATGAAATTAATGCTGGAATTATCTTCAAGTTGCTAAAATACACTAATGACAGCGAAAAGTTTGAGTCTACAACATTTAGTTAAGGTGTGAGAGCCAAAATGATTTTTGTATTGCTTTAAATGCATTTTCAGCCCGATTATACACTTCAGGTGAAACTGTCAAAATCTTCAAAATGAGAAAAAGCACAATGAAATTAATGCTGGAATCATCTTCAAGTTGCTAAAATACACTAATGACAGCAAACAGTTTGAGTCTACGACATTTAGTTAAGGTGTGAGAGCCTAAATAAACTTTGTATTGCTTTAAACGCGTTTTCAGCCCCTGATTGTATACTTCAGGTGAAACTGTCAAAATCTTCAAAATGAGCAAAAGCACAATGAAATTAATAATGGAATCATATTCAAGTTGCTAAAATACACTAATGATAGCAAAAAGTTTGAGTCTACAACATTTAGTTAAGGTGTGAGAGCCAAAATGAACTTTGTATTGCTTTAAATGCATTTTCAGCCCGATTATACACTTCAGGTGAAACTGTCAAAATCCTCAAAATGAGCAAAAGCACAATGAAATTAATGCTGGAATCATCTTCAAGTTGCTAAAATACACTAATGACAGCAAAAAGTTTGAGTCTACAACATTTAGTTAAGGTGTGAGAGCCAAAATGAACTTTGTATTGCTTTAAATGCATTTTCAGCCCGATTGCACACTTCAGGTGAAACTGTCAAAATCTTCAAAATGAGCAAAAGCACAATGAAATTAAGGCTGGAATCATCTTCAAGTTGATAAAATACACTAATGACAGCAAAAAGTTTGAGTCTACAACATTTAGTTAAGGTGTGAGAGCCTAAAATAACTTTTAATTGCTTTAAACGCGTTTTCAGCCCTTGATTGTACACTTCAGGTGAAACTGTCAAAATTTTCAAAATGAGCAAAAGCACAATGAAATTAATGCTTGAATCATCTTCAAGTTGCTAAAATACACTAATTACAGCAAAAAGTTTGAGTCTACAACATTTAGTTAAGGTGTGAGAGCCAAAATGAACTTTGTATTGCTTTAAATGCATTTTTAGCCCCTGATTGTATACTTCAGGTGAAACTGTCAAAATCTTCAAAATGAGCTAAAGCACAATGAAATTAATGCTGGACTCATCTTCAAGTTGCTAAAATACACTAATGACAGCGAAAAGTTTGAGTCTACAACATTTAGTTAAGGTGTGAGAGCCAAAATGAACTTTGTATTGCTTTAAATGCATTTTCAGCCCGATTGTACACTTCAGGTGAAACTGTCAAAATCTTCAAAATGAGCAAAAGCACAATGAAATTAATGCTGGAATCATCTTCAAGTTGCTAAAATACACTAATGACAGCAAAAAGTTTGAGTCTACAACATTTAGTTAAGGTGTGAGAGCCAAAATGATTTTTGTATTGCTTTAAATGCATTTTCAGCCCGATTATACACTTCAGGTGAAACTGTCAAAATCTTCAAAATGAGCAAAAGCACAATGAAATTAATGCTGGAATCATCTTCAAGTTGCTAAAATACACTAATGACAGCAAACAGTTTGAGTCTACGACATTTAGTTAAGGTGTGAGAGCCTAAATAAACTTTGTATTGCTTTAAACGCGTTTTCAGCCCCTGATTGTATACTTCAGGTGAAACTGTCAAAATCTTCAAAATGAGCAAAAGCACAATGAAATTAATAATGGAATCATATTCAAGTTGCTAAAATACACTAATGATAGCAAAAAGTTTGAGTCTACAACATTTAGTTAAGGTGTGAGAGCCAAAATGAACTTTGTATTGCTTTAAATGCATTTTCAGCCCGATTATACACTTCAGGTGAAACTGTCAAAATCCTCAAAATGAGCAAAAGCACAATGAAATTAATGCTGGAATCATCTTCAAGTTGCTAAAATACACTAATGACAGCAAAAAGTTTGAGTCTACAACATTTAGTTAAGGTGTGAGAGCCAAAATGAACTTTTTATTGCTGTAAACGCGTTTTCAGCACCTGATTGTACACTTCAGGTGAAACTGTCAAAATCTTCAAAATGAGCAAAAGCACAATGAAATTAATGCTGGAATCATCTTCAAGTTGCTAAAATACACTAATGACAGCAAAAAGTTTGAGTCTACAACATTTAGTTAAGGTGTGAGAGCCAAAATGAACTTTGTATTGCTTTAAATGCATTTTCAGCCCGATTGCACACTTCAGGTGAAACTGTCAAAATCTTCAAAATGAGCAAAAGCACAATGAAATTAAGGCTGGAATCATCTTCAAGTTGATAAAATACACTAATGACAGCAAAAAGTTTGAGTCTACAACATTTAGTTAAGGTGTGAGAGCCTAAAATAACTTTTAATTGCTTTAAACGCGTTTTCAGCCCTTGATTGTACACTTCAGGTGAAACTGTCAAAATTTTCAAAATGAGCAAAAGCACAATGAAATTAATGCTTGAATCATCTTCAAGTTGCTAAAATACACTAATTACAGCAAAAAGTTTGAGTCTACAACATTTAGTTAAGGTGTGAGAGCCAAAATGAACTTTGTATTGCTTTAAATGCATTTTTAGCCCCTGATTGTATACTTCAGGTGAAACTGTCAAAATCTTCAAAATGAGCTAAAGCACAATGAAATTAATGCTGGACTCATCTTCAAGTTGCTAAAATACACTAATGACAGCGAAAAGTTTGAGTCTACAACATTTAGTTAAGGTGTGAGAGCCAAAATGAACTTTGTATTGCTTTAAATGCATTTTCAGCCCGATTGTACACTTCAGGTGAAACTGTCAAAATCTTCAAAATGAGCAAAAGCACAATGAAATTAATGCTGGAATCATCTTCAAGTTGCTAAAATACACTAATGACAGCAAAAAGTTTGAGTCTACAACATTTAGTTAAGGTGTGAGAGCCAAAATGAACTTTGTATTGCTTTAAATGCATTTTCAGCCCGATTGTACACTTCAAGTGAAACTGTCAAAATCTTCAAAATGAGCAAAAGCACAATGAAATTAATGCTGGAATCATCTTCAAGTATCTAAAATACACTAATGACAGCAAAAAGTTTGAGTCTACAACATTTAGTTAAGGTGTGAGAGCCAAAATGAACTTTGTATTGCTTTAAATGCATTTTCAGCCAAATTGTACACTTCAGGTGAAACTGTCAAAATCTTCAAAATGAGCAAAAGCACAATGAAATTAATGCTGGAATCATCTTCAAGTTGCTAAAATACACTAATTACAGCAAAAAGTTTGAGTCTACAACATTTAGTTAAGGTGTGAGAGCCAAAATGAACTTTTTATTGCTGTAAACGCGTTTTCAGCACCTGATTGTACACTTCAGGTGAAACTGTCAAAATCTTCAAAATGAGCAAAAGCACAATGAAACTAATGCTGGAATCATCTTCAATTTGCTAAAATACACCAATGACAGCAAAAAGTTTGAGTCTACAACATTTAGTTAAGGTGTGAGAGCCTAAATTAACTTTTTATTGCTTTAAACGCGTTTTCAGCCCCTGATTGTATACTTCAGGTGAAATTGTCAAAATCTTCAAAATGAGCAAAAGCACAATGAAATTAATGCTGGAATCATCTTCAAGTATCTAAAATACACTAATGACAGCAAAAAGTTTGAGTCTACAACATTTAGTTAAGGTGTGAGAGCCAAAATGAACTTTGTATTGCTTTAAATGCATTTTCAGCCAAATTGTACACTTCAGGTGAAACGGTCAAAATCTTAAAAATGAGCAAAAGCACAATGAAATTAATGCTGGAATCATCTTCAAGTTTCTAAAATACACTAATGACAGCAAAAAGTTTGAGTCTACAACATTTAGTTAAGGTGTGAGAGCCAAAATGAACTTTTTATTGCTGTAAACGCGTTTTCAGCACCTGATTGTACACTTCAGGTGAAACTGTCAAAATCTTCAAAATGAGCAAAAGCACAATGAAATTAATGCTGGAATCATCTTCAAGTTGCTAAAATACACTAATGACAGCAAAAAGGTTGAGTCTACAACATTTAGTTAAGGTGTGAGAGCCAAAATGAACTTTGTATTGCTTTAAATGCATTTCCAGCCCAATTGTACACTTCAGGTGAAACTGTCAAAATCTTCAAAATGAGCAAAAGCACAATGCAATTAATGCTGGAATCATCTTCAAGTTGCTAAAATACACTAATGACAGCAAAAAGTTTGAGTCTACAACATTTAGTTAAGGTGTGAGAGCCAAAATGAACTTTGTATTGCTTTAAATGCATTTTCAGCCCGATTGTACACTTCAGGTGAAACTGTCAAAATCTTCAAAATGAGCAAAAGCACAATGAAATTAATGCTGGAATCATCTTCAAGTTGCTAAAATACACTAATGACAGCAAAAAGTTTGAGTCTACAACATTTAGTTAAGGTGTGAGAGCCAAAATGATTTTTGTATTGCTTTAAATGCATTTTCAGCCCGATTATACACTTCAGGTGAAACTGTCAAAATCTTCAAAATGAGCAAAAGCACAATGAAATTAATGCTGGAATCATCTTCAAGTTGCTAAAATACACTAATGACAGCAAACAGTTTGAGTCCACGACATTTAGTTAAGGTGTGAGAGCCTAAATAAACTTTGTATTGCTTTAAACGCGTTTTCAGCCCCTGATTGTATACTTCAGGTGAAACTGTCAAAATCTTCAAAATGAGCAAAAGCACAATGAAATTAATAATGGAATCATATTCAAGTTGCTAAAATACACTAATGATAGCAAAAAGTTTGAGTCTACAACATTTAGTTAAGGTGTGAGAGCCAAAATGAACTTTGTATTGCTTTAAATGCATTTTCAGCCCGATTATACACTTCAGGTGAAACTGTCAAAATCCTCAAAATGAGCAAAAGCACAATGAAATTAATGCTGGAATCATCTTCAAGTTGCTAAAATACACTAATGACAGCAAACAGTTTGAGTCTAACACATTTAGTTAAGGTGTGAGAGCCTAAATTAACTTTTTATTGCTTTAAACGCGTTTTCAGCCCCTGATTGTATACTTCAGGTGAAATTGTCAAAATCTTCAAAATGAGCAAAAGCACAATGAAATTAATGCTGGAATCATCTTCAAGTTGCTAAAATACACTAATGACAGCAAAAAGTTTGAGTCTACAACATTTAGTTAAGGTGTGAGAGCCAAAATGAACTTTGTATTGCTTTAAATGCATTTTCAGCCAAATTGTACACTTCAGGTGAAACGGTCAAAATCTTAAAAATGAGCAAAAGCACAATGAAATTAATGCTGGAATCATCTTCAAGTTTCTAAAATACACTAATGACAGCAAAAAGTTTGAGTCTACAACATTTAGTTAAGGTGTGAGAGCCAAAATGAACTTTTTATTGCTGTAAACGCGTTTTTAGCACCTAATTGTACACTTCAGGTGAAACTGTCAAAATCTTCAAAATGAGCAAAAGCACAATGAAATTAATGCTGGAATCATCTTCAAGTTGCTAAAATACACTAATGACAGCAAAAAGGTTGAGTCTACAACATTTAGTTAAGGTGTGAGAGCCAAAATGAACTTTGTATTGCTTTAAATGCATTTCCAGCCCAATTGTACACTTCAGGTGAAACTGTCAAAATCTTCAAAATGAGCAAAAGCACAATGCAATTAATGCTGGAATCATCTTCAAGTTGCTAAAATACACTAATGACAGCAAAAAGTTTGAGTCTACAACATTTAGTTAAGGTGTGAGAGCCAAAATGAACTTTGTATTGCTTTAAATGCATTTTCAGCCCGATTGTACACTTCAGGTGAAACTGTCAAAATCTTCAAAATGAGCAAAAGCACAATGAAATTAATGCTGGAATCATCTTCAAGTTGCTAAAATACACTAATGACAGCAAAAAGTTTGAGTCTACAACATTTAGTTAAGGTGTGAGAGCCAAAATGATTTTTGTATTGCTTTAAATGCATTTTCAGCCCGATTATACACTTCAGGTGAAACTGTCAAAATCTTCAAAATGAGCAAAAGCACAATGAAATTAATGCTGGAATCATCTTTAAGTTGCTAAAATACACTAATGACAGCAAACAGTTTGAGTCTACGACATTTAGTTAAGGTGTGAGAGCCTAAATAAACTTTGTATTGCTTTAAACGCGTTTTCAGCCCCTGATTGTATACTTCAGGTGAAACTGTCAAAATCTTCAAAATGAGCAAAAGCACAATGAAATTAATAATGGAATCATATTCAAGTTGCTAAAATACACTAATGATAGCAAAAAGTTTGAGTCTACAACATTTAGTTAAGGTGTGAGAGCCAAAATGAACTTTGTATTGCTTTAAATGCATTTTCAGCCCGATTATACACTTCAGGTGAAACTGTCAAAATCCTCAAAATGAGCAAAAGCACAATGAAATTAATGCTGGAATCATCTTCAAGTTGCTAAAATACACTAATGACAGCAAACAGTTTGAGTCTAACACATTTAGTTAAGGTGTGAGAGCCTAAATTAACTTTTTATTGCTTTAAACGCGTTTTCAGCCCCTGATTGTATACTTCAGGTGAAATTGTCAAAATCTTCAAAATGAGCAAAAGCACAATGAAATTAATGCTGGAATCATCTTCAAGTATCTAAAATACACTAATGACAGCAAAAAGTTTGAGTCTACAACATTTAGTTAAGGTGTGAGAGCCAAAATGAACTTTGTATTGCTTTAAATGCATTTTCAGCCAAATTGTACACTTCAGGTGAAACTGTCAAAATCTTCAAAATGAGCAAAAGCACAATGAAATTAATGCTGGAATCATCTTCAAGTTGCTAAAATACACTAATGACATCAAAAAGTTTGAGTCTACAACATTTTGTTAAGGTGTGAGAGCCAAAATGAACTTTGTATTGCTTTAAATGCATTTTCAGCACCTGATTGTACACTTCAGGTGAAACTGTCAAAATTTTCAAAATGAGCAAAAGCACAATGAAATTAATGCTGGAATCATCTTCAAGTTGCTAAAATACACTAATGACAGCAAACAGTTTGAGTCTACAACATTTAGTTAAGGTGTGAGAGCCTAAATGAACTTTGTATTGCTTTAAACGCGTTTTCAGCCCCTGATTGTATCCTTCAGGTGAAACTGTCAAAATCTTCAAAATGAGCAAAAGCACAATGAAATTAATGCTGGAATCATCTTCAAGTTGCTAAAATACACTAATTACAGCAAAACGTTTGAGTCTACAACATTTAGTTAAGGTGTGAGAGCCAAAATGAACTTTGTATTGCTTTAAATGCATTTTTAGCCCCTGATTGTATACTTCAGGTGAAACTGTCAAAATCTTCAAAATGAGCGAAAGCACAATGAAATTAATGCTGGACTCATCTTCAAGTTGCTAAAATACACTAATGACAGCAAAAAGTTTGAGTCTACAACATTTTGTTAAGGTGTGAGAGCCAAAATGAACTTTGTATTGCTTTAAATGCATTTTCAGCCCGATTGTACACTTCAGGTGAAACTGTCAAAATCTTCAAAATGAGCAAAAGCACAATGAAATTAATGCTGGAATCATCTTCAAGTTGCTAAAATACACTAATTACAGCAAAAAGTTTGAGTCTACAACATTTAGTTAAGGTGTGAGAGCCAAAATGAACTTTTTATTGCTGTAAACGCGTTTTCAGCACCTGATTGTACACTTCAGGTGAAACTGTCAAAATCTTCAAAATGAGCAAAAGCACAATGAAACTAATGCTGGAATCATCTTCAATTTGCTAAAATACACCAATGACAGCAACAAGTTTGAGTCTACAACATTTAGTTAAGGTGTGAGAGCCAAAATGAACTTTGTATTGCTTTAAATGCATTTTTAGCCCCTGATTGTATACTTCAGGTGAAACTGTCAAAATCTTCAAAATGAGCAAAAGCACAATGAAATTAATGCTGGAATCATCTTCAAGTTGCTAAAATACACTAATGACAGCAAAAAGTTTGAGTCTACAACATTTAGTTAAGGTGTGAGAGCCTAAATGAACTTTGTATTGCTTTAAACGCGTTTTCAGCCCCTGATTGTATCCTTCAGGTGAAACTGTCAAAATCTTCAAAATGAGCAAAAGCACAATGAAATTAATGCTGGAATCATCTTCAAGTTGCTAAAATACACTAATTACAGCAAAAAGTTTGAGTCTACAACATTTAGTTAAGGTGTGAGAGCCAAAATGAACTTTGTATTGCTTTAAATGCATTTTTAGCCCCTGATTGTATACTTCAGGTGAAACTGTCAAAATCTTCAAAATGAGCGAAAGCACAATGAAATTAATGCTGGACTCATCTTCAAGTTGCTAAAATACACTAATGACAGCAAAAAGTTTGAGTCTACAACATTTTGTTAAGGTGTGAGAGCCAAAATGAACTTTGTATTGCTTTAAATGCATTTTCAGCCCGATTGTACACTTCAGGTGAAACTGTCAAAATCTTCAAAATGAGCAAAAGCACAATGAAATTAATGCTGGAATCATCTTCAAGTTGCTAAAATACACTAATTACAGCAAAAAGTTTGAGTCTACAACATTTAGTTAAGGTGTGAGAGCCAAAATGAACTTTTTATTGCTGTAAACGCGTTTTCAGCACCTGATTGTACACTTCAGGTGAAACTGTCAAAATCTTCAAAATGAGCAAAAGCACAATGAAACTAATGCTGGAATCATCTTCAATTTGCTAAAATACACCAATGACAGCAAAAAGTTTGAGTCTACAACATTTAGTTAAGGTGTGAGAGCCAAAATGAACTTTGTATTGCTTTAAATGCATTTTTAGCCCCTGATTGTATACTTCAGGTGAAACTGTCAAAATCTTCAAAATGAGCTAAAGCACAATGAAATTAATGCTGGACTCATCTTCAAGTTGCTAAAATACACTAATGACAGCGAAAAGTTTGAGTCTACAACATTTAGTTAAGGTGTGAGAGCCAAAATGAACTTTGTATTGCTTTAAATGCATTTTCAGCCCGATTGTACACTTCAGGTGAAACTGTCAAAATCTTCAAAATGAGCAAAAGCACAATGAAATTAATGCTGGAATCATCTTCAAGTATCTAAAATACACTAATGACAGCAAAAAGTTTGAGTCTACAACATTTAGTTAAGGTGTGAGAGCCAAAATGAACTTTGTATTGCTTTAAATGCATTTTCAGCCAAATTGTACACTTCAGGTGAAACGGTCAAAATCTTAAAAATGAGCAAAAGCACAATGAAATTAATGCTGGAATCATCTTCAAGTTTCTAAAATACACTAATGACAGCAAAAAGTTTGAGTCTACAACATTTAGTTAAGGTGTGAGAGCCAAAATGAACTTTTTATTGCTGTAAACGCGTTTTCAGCACCTGATTGTACACTTCAGGTGAAACTGTCAAAATCTTCAAAATGAGCAAAAGCACAATGAAATTAATGCTGGAATCATCTTCAAGTTGCTAAAATACACTAATGACAGCAAAAAGGTTGAGTCTACAACATTTAGTTAAGGTGTGAGAGCCAAAATGAACTTTGTATTGCTTTAAATGCATTTTCAGCCCGATTGTACACTTCAGGTGAAACTGTCAAAATCTTCAAAATGAGCAAAAGCACAATGAAATTAATGCTGGAATCATCTTCAAGTTGCTAAAATACACTAATGACAGCAAAAAGTTTGAGTCTACAACATTTAGTTAAGGTGTGAGAGCCAAAATGAACTTTGTATTGCTTTAAATGCATTTTCAGCCCGATTATACACTTCAGGTGAAACTGTCAAAATCTTCAAAATGAGCAAAAGCACAATGAAATTAATGCTGGAATCATCTTCAAGTTGCTAAAATACACTAATGACAGCAAACAGTTTGAGTCTACGACATTTAGTTAAGGTGTGAGAGCCTAAATAAACTTTGTATTGCTTTAAACGCGTTTTCAGCCCCTGATTGTATACTTCAGGTGAAACTGTCAAAATCTTCAAAATGAGCAAAAGCACAATGAAATTAATAATGGAATCATCTTCAAGTTGCTAAAATACACTAATGATAGCAAAAAGTTTGAGTCTACAACATTTAGTTAAGGTGTGAGAGCCAAAATGAACTTTGTATTGCTTTAAATGCATTTCCAGCCCGATTATACACTTCAGGTGAAACTGTCAAAATCTTCAAAATGAGCAAAAGCACAATGAAATTAATGCTGGAATCATCTTCAAGTTGCTAAAATACACTAATGACAGCAAACAGTTTGAGTCTAACACATTTAGTTAAGGTGTGAGAGCCTAAATTAACTTTTTATTGCTTTAAACGCGTTTTCAGCCCCTGATTGTATACTTCAGGTGAAATTGTCAAAATCTTCAAAATGAGCAAAAGCACAATGAAATTAATGCTGGAATCATCTTCAAGTATCTAAAATACACTAATGACAGCAAAAAGTTTGAGTCTACAACATTTAGTTAAGGTGTGAGAGCCAAAATGAACTTTGTATTGCTTTAAATGCATTTTCAGCCAAATTGTACACTTCAGGTGAAACTGTCAAAATCTTCAAAATGAGCAAAAGCACAATGAAATTAATGCTGGAATCATCTTCAAGTTGCTAAAATACACTAATGACATCAAAAAGTTTGAGTCTACAACATTTTGTTAAGGTGTGAGAGCCAAAATGAACTTTGTATTGCTTTAAATGCATTTTCAGCACCTGATTGTACACTTCAGGTGAAACTGTCAAAATTTTCAAAATGAGCAAAAGCACAATGAAATTAATGCTGGAATCATCTTCAAGTTGCTAAAATACACTAATGACAGCAAACAGTTTGAGTCTACAACATTTAGTTAAGGTGTGAGAGCCTAAATGAACTTTGTATTGCTTTAAACGCGTTTTCAGCCCCTGATTGTATCCTTCAGGTGAAACTGTCAAAATCTTCAAAATGAGCAAAAGCACAATGAAATTAATGCTGGAATCATCTTCAAGTTGCTAAAATACACTAATTACAGCAAAACGTTTGAGTCTACAACATTTAGTTAAGGTGTGAGAGCCAAAATGAACTTTGTATTGCTTTAAATGCATTTTTAGCCCCTGATTGTATACTTCAGGTGAAACTGTCAAAATCTTCAAAATGAGCGAAAGCACAATGAAATTAATGCTGGACTCATCTTCAAGTTGCTAAAATACACTAATGACAGCAAAAAGTTTGAGTCTACAACATTTTGTTAAGGTGTGAGAGCCAAAATGAACTTTGTATTGCTTTAAATGCATTTTCAGCCCGATTGTACACTTCAGGTGAAACTGTCAAAATCTTCAAAATGAGCAAAAGCACAATGAAATTAATGCTGGAATCATCTTCAAGTTGCTAAAATACACTAATTACAGCAAAAAGTTTGAGTCTACAACATTTAGTTAAGGTGTGAGAGCCAAAATGAACTTTTTATTGCTGTAAACGCGTTTTCAGCACCTGATTGTACACTTCAGGTGAAACTGTCAAAATCTTCAAAATGAGCAAAAGCACAATGAAACTAATGCTGGAATCATCTTCAATTTGCTAAAATACACCAATGACAGCAACAAGTTTGAGTCTACAACATTTAGTTAAGGTGTGAGAGCCAAAATGAACTTTGTATTGCTTTAAATGCATTTTTAGCCCCTGATTGTATACTTCAGGTGAAACTGTCAAAATCTTCAAAATGAGCAAAAGCACAATGAAATTAATGCTGGAATCATCTTCAAGTTGCTAAAATACACTAATGACAGCAAAACGTTTGAGTCTACAACATTTAGTTAAGGTGTGAGAGCCAAAATGAACTTTGTATTGCTTTAAACGCGTTTTCAGCCCCTGATTGTATCCTTCAGGTGAAACTGTCAAAATCTTCAAAATGAGCAAAAGCACAATGAAACTAATGCTGGAATCATCTTCAATTTGCTAAAATACACCAATGACAGCAAAAAGTTTGAGTCTACAACATTTAGTTAAGGTGTGAGAGCCAAAATGAACTTTGTATTGCTTTAAATGCATTTTTAGCCCCTGATTGTATACTTCAGGTGAAACTGTCAAAATCTTCAAAATGAGCTAAAGCACAATGAAATTAATGCTGGACTCATCTTCAAGTTGCTAAAATACACTAATGACAGCGAAAAGTTTGAGTCTACAACATTTAGTTAAGGTGTGAGAGCCAAAATGAACTTTGTATTGCTTTAAATGCATTTTCAGCCCGATTGTACACTTCAGGTGAAACTGTCAAAATCTTCAAAATGAGCAAAAGCACAATGAAATTAATGCTGGAATCATCTTCAAGTATCTAAAATACACTAATGACAGCAAAAAGTTTGAGTCTACAACATTTAGTTAAGGTGTGAGAGCCAAAATGAACTTTTTATTGCTGTAAACGCGTTTTCAGCACCTGATTGTACACTTCAGGTGAAACTGTCAAAATCTTCAAAATGAGCAAAAGCACAATGAAATTAATGCTGGAATCATCTTCAAGTTGCTAAAATACACTAATGACAGCAAAAAGGTTGAGTCTACAACATTTAGTTAAGGTGTGAGAGCCAAAATGAACTTTGTATTGCTTTAAATGCATTTTCAGCCCGATTGTACACTTCAGGTGAAACTGTCAAAATCTTCAAAATGAGCAAAAGCACAATGAAATTAATGCTGGAATCATCTTCAAGTTGCTAAAATACACTAATGACAGCAAAAAGTTTGAGTCTACAACATTTAGTTAAGGTGTGAGAGCCAAAATGAACTTTGTATTGCTTTAAATGCATTTTCAGCCCGATTATACACTTCAGGTGAAACTGTCAAAATCTTCAAAATGAGCAAAAGCACAATGAAATTAATGCTGGAATCATCTTCAAGTTGCTAAAATACACTAATGACAGCAAACAGTTTGAGTCTACGACATTTAGTTAAGGTGTGAGAGCCTAAATAAACTTTGTATTGCTTTAAACGCGTTTTCAGCCCCTGATTGTATACTTCAGGTGAAACTGTCAAAATCTTCAAAATGAGCAAAAGCACAATGAAATTAATAATGGAATCATCTTCAAGTTGCTAAAATACACTAATGATAGCAAAAAGTTTGAGTCTACAACATTTAGTTAAGGTGTGAGAGCCAAAATGAACTTTGTATTGCTTTAAATGCATTTCCAGCCCGATTATACACTTCAGGTGAAACTGTCAAAATCTTCAAAATGAGCAAAAGCACAATGAAATTAATGCTGGAATCATCTTCAAGTTGCTAAAATACACTAATGACAGCAAACAGTTTGAGTCTAACACATTTAGTTAAGGTGTGAGAGCCTAAATTAACTTTTTATTGCTTTAAACGCGTTTTCAGCCCCTGATTGTATACTTCAGGTGAAATTGTCAAAATCTTCAAAATGAGCAAAAGCACAATGAAATTAATGCTGGAATCATCTTCAAGTATCTAAAATACACTAATGACAGCAAAAAGTTTGAGTCTACAACATTTAGTTAAGGTGTGAGAGCCAAAATGAACTTTGTATTGCTTTAAATGCATTTTCAGCCAAATTGTACACTTCAGGTGAAACTGTCAAAATCTTCAAAATGAGCAAAAGCACAATGAAATTAATGCTGGAATCATCTTCAAGTTGCTAAAATACACTAATTACAGCAAAAAGTTTGAGTCTACAACATTTAGTTAAGGTGTGAGAGCCAAAATGAACTTTTTATTGCTGTAAACGCGTTTTCAGCACCTGATTGTACACTTCAGGTGAAACTGTCAAAATCTTCAAAATGAGCAAAAGCACAATGAAACTAATGCTGGAATCATCTTCAATTTGCTAAAATACACCAATGACAGCAAAAAGTTTGAGTCTACAACATTTAGTTAAGGTGTGAGAGCCAAAATGAACTTTGTATTGCTTTAAATGCATTTTTAGCCCCTGATTGTATACTTCAGGTGAAACTGTCAAAATCTTCAAAATGAGCAAAAGCACAATGAAATTAATGCTGGAATCATCTTCAAGTTGCTAAAATACACTAATGACAGCAAAAAGTTTGAGTCTACAACATTTAGTTAAGGTGTGAGAGCCAAAATGAACTTTGTATTGCTTTAAATGCATTTTCAGCCCGATTGCACACTTCAGGTGAAACTGTCAAAATCTTCAAAATGAGCAAAAGCACAATGAAATTAAGGCTGGAATCATCTTCAAGTTGATAAAATACACTAATGACAGCAAAAAGTTTGAGTCTACAACATTTAGTTAAGGTGTGAGAGCCTAAAATAACTTTTAATTGCTTTAAACGCGTTTTCAGCCCTTGATTGTACACTTCAGGTGAAACTGTCAAAATTTTCAAAATGAGCAAAAGCACAATGAAATTAATGCTTGAATCATCTTCAAGTTGCTAAAATACACTAATTACAGCAAAAAGTTTGAGTCTACAACATTTAGTTAAGGTGTGAGAGCCAAAATGAACTTTGTATTGCTTTAAATGCATTTTTAGCCCCTGATTGTATACTTCAGGTGAAACTGTCAAAATCTTCAAAATGAGCTAAAGCACAATGAAATTAATGCTGGACTCATCTTCAAGTTGCTAAAATACACTAATGACAGCGAAAAGTTTGAGTCTACAACATTTAGTTAAGGTGTGAGAGCCAAAATGAACTTTGTATTGCTTTAAATGCATTTTCAGCCCGATTGTACACTTCAGGTGAAACTGTCAAAATCTTCAAAATGAGCAAAAGCACAATGAAATTAATGCTGGAATCATCTTCAAGTTGCTAAAATACACTAATGACAGCAAAAAGTTTGAGTCTACAACATTTAGTTAAGGTGTGAGAGCCAAAATGAACTTTGTATTGCTTTAAATGCATTTTCAGCCAAATTGTACACTTCAGGTGAAACGGTCAAAATCTTAAAAATGAGCAAAAGCACAATGAAATTAATGCTGGAATCATCTTCAAGTTTCTAAAATACACTAATGACAGCAAAAAGTTTGAGTCTACAACATTTAGTTAAGGTGTGAGAGCCAAAATGAACTTTTTATTGCTGTAAACGCGTTTTCAGCACCTGATTGTACACTTCAGGTGAAACTGTCAAAATCTTCAAAATGAGCAAAAGCACAATGAAATTAATGCTGGAATCATCTTCAAGTTGCTAAAATACACTAATGACAGCAAAAAGGTTGAGTCTACAACATTTAGTTAAGGTGTGAGAGCCAAAATGAACTTTGTATTGCTTTAAATGCATTTTCAGCCCGATTGTACACTTCAGGTGAAACTGTCAAAATCTTCAAAATGAGCAAAAGCACAATGAAATTAATGCTGGAATCATCTTCAAGTTGCTAAAATACACTAATGACAGTAAAAAGTTTGAGTCTACAACATTTAGTTAAGGTGTGAGAGCCAAAATGAACTTTGTATTGCTTTAAATGCATTTTCAGCCCGATTATACACTTCAGGTGAAACTGTCAAAATCTTCAAAATGAGCAAAAGCACAATGAAATTAATGCTGGAATCATCTTCAAGTTGCTAAAATACACTAATGACAGCAAACAGTTTGAGTCTACGACATTTAGTTAAGGTGTGAGAGCCTAAATAAACTTTGTATTGCTTTAAACGCGTTTTCAGCCCCTGATTGTATACTTCAGGTGAAACTGTCAAAATCTTCAAAATGAGCAAAAGCACAATGAAATTAATAATGGAATCATCTTCAAGTTGCTAAAATACACTAATGATAGCAAAAAGTTTGAGTCTACAACATTTAGTTAAGGTGTGAGAGCCAAAATGAACTTTGTATTGCTTTAAATGCATTTCCAGCCCGATTATACACTTCAGGTGAAACTGTCAAAATCTTCAAAATGAGCAAAAGCACAATGAAATTAATGCTGGAATCATCTTCAAGTTGCTAAAATACACTAATGACAGCAAACAGTTTGAGTCTAACACATTTAGTTAAGGTTTGAGAGCCTAAATTAACTTTTTATTGCTTTAAACGCGTTTTCAGCCCCTGATTGTATACTTCAGGTGAAATTGTCAAAATCTTCAAAATGAGCAAAAGCACAATGAAATTAATGCTGGAATCATCTTCAAGTATCTAAAATACACTAATGACAGCAAAAAGTTTGAGTCTACAACATTTAGTTAAGGTGTGAGAGCCAAAATGAACTTTGTATTGCTTTAAATGCATTTTCAGCCAAATTGTACACTTCAGGTGAAACGGTCAAAATCTTAAAAATGAGCAAAAGCACAATGAAATTAATGCTGGAATCATCTTCAAGTTTCTAAAATACACTAATGACAGCAAAAAGTTTGAGTCTACAACATTTAGTTAAGGTGTGAGAGCCAAAATGAACTTTTTATTGCTGTAAACGCGTTTTCAGCACCTGATTGTACACTTCAGGTGAAACTGTCAAAATCTTCAAAATGAGCAAAAGCACAATGAAATTAATGCTGGAATCATCTTCAAGTTGCTAAAATACACTAATGACAGCAAAAAGGTTGAGTCTACAACATTTAGTTAAGGTGTGAGAGCCAAAATGAACTTTGTATTGCTTTAAATGCATTTCCAGCCCAATTGTACACTTCAGGTGAAACTGTCAAAATCTTCAAAATGAGCAAAAGCACAATGCAATTAATGCTGGAATCATCTTCAAGTTGCTAAAATACACTAATGACAGCAAAAAGTTTGAGTCTACAACATTTAGTTAAGGTGTGAGAGCCAAAATGAACTTTGTATTGCTTTAAATGCATTTTCAGCCCGATTGTACACTTCAGGTGAAACTGTCAAAATCTTCAAAATGAGCAAAAGCACAATGAAATTAATGCTGGAATCATCTTCAAGTTTCTAAAATACACTAATGACAGCAAAAAGTTTGAGTCTACAACATTTAGTTAAGGTGTGAGAGCCAAAATGATTTTTGTATTGCTTTAAATGCATTTTCAGCCCGATTATACACTTCAGGTGAAACTGTCAAAATCTTCAAAATGAGCAAAAGCACAATGAAATTAATACTGGAATCATCTTCAAGTTGCTAAAATACACTAATGACAGCAAACAGTTTGAGTCTACGACATTTAGTTAAGGTGTGAGAGCCTAAATAAACTTTGTATTGCTTTAAACGCGTTTTCAGCCCCTGATTGTATACTTCAGGTGAAACTGTCAAAATCTTCAAAATGAGCAAAAGCACAATGAAATTAATAATGGAATCATATTCAAGTTGCTAAAATACACTAATGATAGCAAAAAGTTTGAGTCTACAACATTTAGTTAAGGTGTGAGAGCCAAAATGAACTTTGTATTGCTTTAAATGCATTTTCAGCCCGATTATACACTTCAGGTGAAACTGTCAAAATCCTCAAAATGAGCAAAAGCACAATGAAATTAATGCTGGAATCATCTTCAAGTTGCTAAAATACACTAATGACAGCAAACAGTTTGAGTCTAACACATTTAGTTAAGGTGTGAGAGCCTAAATTAACTTTTTATTGCTTTAAACGCGTTTTCAGCCCCTGATTGTATACTTCAGGTGAAATTGTCAAAATCTTCAAAATGAGCAAAAGCACAATGAAATTAATGCTGGAATCATCTTCAAGTTGCTAAAATACACTAATGACAGCAAAAAGTTTGAGTCTACAACATTTAGTTAAGGTGTGAGAGCCAAAATGAACTTTGTATTGCTTTAAATGCATTTTCAGCCCGATTGTACACTTCAGGTGAAACTGTCAAAATCTTAAAAATGAGCAAAAGCACAATGAAATTAATGCTGGAATCATCTTCAAGTATCTAAAATACACTAATGACAGCAAAAAGTTTGAGTCTACAACATTTAGTTAAGGTGTGAGAGCCAAAATGAACTTTGTATTGCTTTAAATGCATTTTCAGCCAAATTGTACACTTCAGGTGAAACTGTCAAAATCTTAAAAATGAGCAAAAGCACAATGAAATTAATGCTGGAATCATCTTCAAGTTTCTAAAATACACTAATGACAGCAAAAAGTTTGAGTCTACAACATTTAGTTAAGGTGTGAGAGCCAAAATGAACTTTTTATTGCTGTAAACGCGTTTTCAGCACCTGATTGTACACTTCAGGTGAAACTGTCAAAATCTTCAAAATGAGCAAAAGCACAATGAAATTAATGCTGGAATCATCTTCAAGTTGCTAAAATACACTAATGACAGCGAAAAGTTTGAGTCTACAACATTTAGTTAAGGTGTGAGAGCCAAAATGAACTTTGTATTGCTTTAAATGCATTTTCAGCCCGATTGTACACTTCAGGTGAAACTGTCAAAATCTTCAAAATGAGCAAAAGCACAATGAAATTAATGCTGGAATCATCTTCAAGTTGCTAAAATACACTAATGACAGCAAAAAGTTTGAGTCTACAACATTTAGTTAAGGTGTGAGAGCCAAAATGAACTTTGTATTGCTTTAAATGCATTTTCAGCCCGATTATACACTTCAGGTGAAACTGTCAAAATCTTCAAAATGAGCAAAAGCACAATGAAATTAATGCTGGAATCATCTTCAAGTTGCTAAAATACACTAATGACAGCAAACAGTTTGAGTCTACGACATTTAGTTAAGGTGTGAGAGCCTAAATAAACTTTGTATTGCTTTAAACGCGTTTTCAGCCCCTGATTGTATACTTCAGGTGAAACTGTCAAAATCTTCAAAATGAGCAAAAGCACAATGAAATTAATAATGGAATCATATTCAAGTTGCTAAAATACACTAATGATAGCAAAAAGTTTGAGTCTACAACATTTAGTTAAGGTGTGAGAGCCAAAATGAACTTTGTATTGCTTTAAATGCATTTTCAGCCCGATTATACACTTCAGGTGAAACTGTCAAAATCTTCAAAATGAGCAAAAGCACAATGAAATTAATGCTGGAATCATCTTCAAGTTGCTAAAATACACTAATGACAGCAAACAGTTTGAGTCTAACACATTTAGTTAAGGTGTGAGAGCCTAAATTAACTTTTTATTGCTTTAAACGCGTTTTCAGCCCCTGATTGTATACTTCAGGTGAAATTGTCAAAATCTTCAAAATGAGCAAAAGCACAATGAAATTAATGCTGGAATCATCTTCAAGTTGCTAAAATACACTAATGACAGCAAAAAGTTTGAGTCTACAACATTTAGTTAAGGTGTGAGAGCCAAAATGAACTTTGTATTGCTTTAAATGCATTTTCAGCCCGATTGTACACTTCAGGTGAAACTGTCAAAATCTTAAAAATGAGCAAAAGCACAATGAAATTAATGCTGGAATCATCTTCAAGTATCTAAAATACACTAATGACAGCAAAAAGTTTGAGTCTACAACATTTAGATAAGGTGTGAGAGCCAAAATGAACTTTGTATTGCTTTAAATGCATTTCCAGCCCAATTGTACACTTCAGGTGAAACTGTCAAAATCTTCAAAATGAGCAAAAGCACAATGAAATTAATGCTGGAATCATCTTCAAGTTGCTAAAATACACTAATGACAGCAAAAAGTTTGAGTCTACAACATTTAGTTAAGGTGTGAGAGCAGAAATGAACTTTGTATTGCTTTAAATGCATTTTCAGCCCGATTGTACACTTCAGGTGAAACTGTCAAAATCTTCAAAATGAGCAAAAGCACAATGAAATTAATGCTGGACTCATCTTCAAGTTGCTAAAATACACTAATGACAGCAAAACGTTTGAGTCTACAACATTTAGTTAAGGTGTGAGAGCCAAAATGAACTTTGTATTGCTTTAAATGCATTTTCAGCCCGATTGTACACTTCAGGTGAAACTGTCAAAATCTTCAAAATGAGCAAAAGCACAATGAAATTAATGCTGGAATCATCTTCAAGTTGCTAAAATACACTGATGACAGCAAAAAGTTTGAGTCTACAACATTTAGTTAAGGTGTGAGAGCCAAAATGAACTTTGTATTGCTTTAAATGCATTTTCAGCCCGATTATACACTTCAGGTGAAACTGTCAAAATCTTCAAAATGAGCAAAAGCACAATGAAATTAATGCTGGAATCATCTTCAAGTTGCTAAAATACACTAATGACAGCAAACAGTTTGAGTCTACGACATTTAGTTAAGGTGTGAGAGCCTAAATAAACTTTGTATTGCTTTAAACGCGTTTTCAGCCCCTGATTGTATACTTCAGGTGAAACTGTCAAAATCTTCAAAATGAGCAAAAGCACAATGAAATTAATAATGGAATCATATTCAAGTTGCTAAAATACACTAATGATAGCAAAAAGTTTGAGTCTACAACATTTAGTTAAGGTGTGAGAGCCAAAATGAACTTTGTATTGCTTTAAATGCATTTTCAGCCCGATTATACACTTCAGGTGAAACTGTCAAAATCTTCAAAATGAGCAAAAGCACAATGAAATTAATGCTGGAATCATCTTCAAGTTGCTAAAATACACTAATGACAGCAAAAAGTTTGAGTCTACAACATTTAGTTAAGGTGTGAGAGCCAAAATGAACTTTGTATTGCTTTAAATGCATTTTCAGCCCGATTGCACACTTCAGGTGAAACTGTCAAAATCTTCAAAATGAGCAAAAGCACAATGAAATTAATGCTGGACTCATCTTCAAGTTGCTAAAATACACTAATGACAGCAAAACGTTTGAGTCTACAACATTTAGTTAAGGTGTGAGAGCCAAAATGAACTTTGTATTGCTTTAAATGCATTTTCAGCCCGATTGTACACTTCAGGTGAAACTGTCAAAATCTTCAAAATGAGCAAAAGCACAATGAAATTAATGCTGGAATCATCTTCAAGTTGCTAAAATACACTAATGACAGCAAACAGTTTGAGTCTACGACATTTAGTTAAGGTGTGAGAGCCTAAATAAACTTTGTATTGCTTTAAACGCGTTTTCAGCCCCTGATTGTATACTTCAGGTGAAACTGTCAAAATCTTCAAAATGAGCAAAAGCACAATGAAATTAATAATAGAATCATCTTCAAGTTGCTAAAATACACTAATGATAGCAAAAAGTTTGAGTCTACAACATTTAGTTAAGGTGTGAGAGCCAAAATGAACTTTGTATTGCTTTAAATGCATTTCCAGCCCGATTATACACTTCAGGTGAAACTGTCAAAATCTTCAAAATGAGCAAAAGCACAATGAAATTAATGCTGGAATCATCTTCAAGTTGCTAAAATACACTAATGACAGCAAACAGTTTGAGTCTAACACATTTAGTTAAGGTGTGAGAGCCTAAATTAACTTTTTATTGCTTTAAACGCGTTTTCAGCCCCTGATTGTATACTTCAGGTGAAATTGTCAAAATCTTCAAAATGAGCAAAAGCACAATGAAATTAATGCTGGAATCATCTTCAAGTATCTAAAATACACTAATGACAGCAAAAAGTTTGAGTCTACAACATTTAGTTAAGGTGTGAGAGCCAAAATGAACTTTGTATTGCTTTAAATGCATTTTCAGCCAAATTGTACACTTCAGGTGAAACTGTCAAAATCTTCAAAATGAGCAAAAGCACAATGAAATTAATGCTGGAATCATCTTCAAGTTGCTAAAATACACTAATGACATCAAAAAGTTTGAGTCTACAACATTTTGTTAAGGTGTGAGAGCCAAAATGAACTTTGTATTGCTTTAAATGCATTTTCAGCACCTGATTGTACACTTCAGGTGAAACTGTCAAAATTTTCAAAATGAGCAAAAGCACAATGAAATTAATGCTGGAATCATCTTCAAGTTGCTAAAATACACTAATGACAGCAAACAGTTTGAGTCTACAACATTTAGTTAAGGTGTGAGAGCCTAAATGAACTTTGTATTGCTTTAAACGCGTTTTCAGCCCCTGATTGTATCCTTCAGGTGAAACTGTCAAAATCTTCAAAATGAGCAAAAGCACAATGAAATTAATGCTGGAATCATCTTCAAGTTGCTAAAATACACTAATTACAGCAAAACGTTTGAGTCTACAACATTTAGTTAAGGTGTGAGAGCCAAAATGAACTTTGTATTGCTTTAAATGCATTTTTAGCCCCTGATTGTATACTTCAGGTGAAACTGTCAAAATCTTCAAAATGAGCGAAAGCACAATGAAATTAATGCTGGACTCATCTTCAAGTTGCTAAAATACACTAATGACAGCAAAAAGTTTGAGTCTACAACATTTTGTTAAGGTGTGAGAGCCAAAATGAACTTTGTATTGCTTTAAATGCATTTTCAGCCCGATTGTACACTTCAGGTGAAACTGTCAAAATCTTCAAAATGAGCAAAAGCACAATGAAATTAATGCTGGAATCATCTTCAAGTTGCTAAAATACACTAATTACAGCAAAAAGTTTGAGTCTACAACATTTAGTTAAGGTGTGAGAGCCAAAATGAACTTTTTATTGCTGTAAACGCGTTTTCAGCACCTGATTGTACACTTCAGGTGAAACTGTCAAAATCTTCAAAATGAGCAAAAGCACAATGAAACTAATGCTGGAATCATCTTCAATTTGCTAAAATACACCAATGACAGCAACAAGTTTGAGTCTACAACATTTAGTTAAGGTGTGAGAGCCAAAATGAACTTTGTATTGCTTTAAATGCATTTTTAGCCCCTGATTGTATACTTCAGGTGAAACTGTCAAAATCTTCAAAATGAGCAAAAGCACAATGAAATTAATGCTGGAATCATCTTCAAGTTGCTAAAATACACTAATGACAGCAAAAAGTTTGAGTCTACAACATTTAGTTAAGGTGTGAGAGCCTAAATGAACTTTGTATTGCTTTAAACGCGTTTTCAGCCCCTGATTGTATCCTTCAGGTGAAACTGTCAAAATCTTCAAAATGAGCAAAAGCACAATGAAATTAATGCTGGAATCATCTTCAAGTTGCTAAAATACACTAATTACAGCAAAAAGTTTGAGTCTACAACATTTAGTTAAGGTGTGAGAGCCAAAATGAACTTTGTATTGCTTTAAATGCATTTTTAGCCCCTGATTGTATACTTCAGGTGAAACTGTCAAAATCTTCAAAATGAGCGAAAGCACAATGAAATTAATGCTGGACTCATCTTCAAGTTGCTAAAATACACTAATGACAGCAAAAAGTTTGAGTCTACAACATTTTGTTAAGGTGTGAGAGCCAAAATGAACTTTGTATTGCTTTAAATGCATTTTCAGCCCGATTGTACACTTCAGGTGAAACTGTCAAAATCTTCAAAATGAGCAAAAGCACAATGAAATTAATGCTGGAATCATCTTCAAGTTGCTAAAATACACTAATTACAGCAAAAAGTTTGAGTCTACAACATTTAGTTAAGGTGTGAGAGCCAAAATGAACTTTTTATTGCTGTAAACGCGTTTTCAGCACCTGATTGTACACTTCAGGTGAAACTGTCAAAATCTTCAAAATGAGCAAAAGCACAATGAAACTAATGCTGGAATCATCTTCAATTTGCTAAAATACACCAATGACAGCAAAAAGTTTGAGTCTACAACATTTAGTTAAGGTGTGAGAGCCAAAATGAACTTTGTATTGCTTTAAATGCATTTTTAGCCCCTGATTGTATACTTCAGGTGAAACTGTCAAAATCTTCAAAATGAGCTAAAGCACAATGAAATTAATGCTGGACTCATCTTCAAGTTGCTAAAATACACTAATGACAGCGAAAAGTTTGAGTCTACAACATTTAGTTAAGGTGTGAGAGCCAAAATGAACTTTGTATTGCTTTAAATGCATTTTCAGCCCGATTGTACACTTCAGGTGAAACTGTCAAAATCTTCAAAATGAGCAAAAGCACAATGAAATTAATGCTGGAATCATCTTCAAGTATCTAAAATACACTAATGACAGCAAAAAGTTTGAGTCTACAACATTTAGTTAAGGTGTGAGAGCCAAAATGAACTTTGTATTGCTTTAAATGCATTTTCAGCCAAATTGTACACTTCAGGTGAAACGGTCAAAATCTTAAAAATGAGCAAAAGCACAATGAAATTAATGCTGGAATCATCTTCAAGTTTCTAAAATACACTAATGACAGCAAAAAGTTTGAGTCTACAACATTTAGTTAAGGTGTGAGAGCCAAAATGAACTTTTTATTGCTGTAAACGCGTTTTCAGCACCTGATTGTACACTTCAGGTGAAACTGTCAAAATCTTCAAAATGAGCAAAAGCACAATGAAATTAATGCTGGAATCATCTTCAAGTTGCTAAAATACACTAATGACAGCAAAAAGGTTGAGTCTACAACATTTAGTTAAGGTGTGAGAGCCAAAATGAACTTTGTATTGCTTTAAATGCATTTTCAGCCCGATTGTACACTTCAGGTGAAACTGTCAAAATCTTCAAAATGAGCAAAAGCACAATGAAATTAATGCTGGAATCATCTTCAAGTTGCTAAAATACACTAATGACAGCAAAAAGTTTGAGTCTACAACATTTAGTTAAGGTGTGAGAGCCAAAATGAACTTTGTATTGCTTTAAATGCATTTTCAGCCCGATTATACACTTCAGGTGAAACTGTCAAAATCTTCAAAATGAGCAAAAGCACAATGAAATTAATGCTGGAATCATCTTCAAGTTGCTAAAATACACTAATGACAGCAAACAGTTTGAGTCTACGACATTTAGTTAAGGTGTGAGAGCCTAAATAAACTTTGTATTGCTTTAAACGCGTTTTCAGCCCCTGATTGTATACTTCAGGTGAAACTGTCAAAATCTTCAAAATGAGCAAAAGCACAATGAAATTAATAATGGAATCATCTTCAAGTTGCTAAAATACACTAATGATAGCAAAAAGTTTGAGTCTACAACATTTAGTTAAGGTGTGAGAGCCAAAATGAACTTTGTATTGCTTTAAATGCATTTCCAGCCCGATTATACACTTCAGGTGAAACTGTCAAAATCTTCAAAATGAGCAAAAGCACAATGAAATTAATGCTGGAATCATCTTCAAGTTGCTAAAATACACTAATGACAGCAAACAGTTTGAGTCTAACACATTTAGTTAAGGTGTGAGAGCCTAAATTAACTTTTTATTGCTTTAAACGCGTTTTCAGCCCCTGATTGTATACTTCAGGTGAAATTGTCAAAATCTTCAAAATGAGCAAAAGCACAATGAAATTAATGCTGGAATCATCTTCAAGTATCTAAAATACACTAATGACAGCAAAAAGTTTGAGTCTACAACATTTAGTTAAGGTGTGAGAGCCAAAATGAACTTTGTATTGCTTTAAATGCATTTTCAGCCAAATTGTACACTTCAGGTGAAACTGTCAAAATCTTCAAAATGAGCAAAAGCACAATGAAATTAATGCTGGAATCATCTTCAAGTTGCTAAAATACACTAATGACATCAAAAAGTTTGAGTCTACAACATTTTGTTAAGGTGTGAGAGCCAAAATAAACTTTGTATTGCTTTAAATGCATTTTCAGCACCTGATTGTACACTTCAGGTGAAACTGTCAAAATTTTCAAAATGAGCAAAAGCACAATGAAATTAATGCTGGAATCATCTTCAAGTTGCTAAAATACACTAATGACAGCAAACAGTTTGAGTCTACAACATTTAGTTAAGGTGTGAGAGCCTAAATGAACTTTGTATTGCTTTAAACGCGTTTTCAGCCCCTGATTGTATCCTTCAGGTGAAACTGTCAAAATCTTCAAAATGAGCAAAAGCACAATGAAATTAATGCTGGAATCATCTTCAAGTTGCTAAAATACACTAATTACAGCAAAACGTTTGAGTCTACAACATTTAGTTAAGGTGTGAGAGCCAAAATGAACTTTGTATTGCTTTAAATGCATTTTTAGCCCCTGATTGTATACTTCAGGTGAAACTGTCAAAATCTTCAAAATGAGCGAAAGCACAATGAAATTAATGCTGGACTCATCTTCAAGTTGCTAAAATACACTAATGACAGCAAAAAGTTTGAGTCTACAACATTTTGTTAAGGTGTGAGAGCCAAAATGAACTTTGTATTGCTTTAAATGCATTTTCAGCCCGATTGTACACTTCAGGTGAAACTGTCAAAATCTTCAAAATGAGCAAAAGCACAATGAAATTAATGCTGGAATCATCTTCAAGTTGCTAAAATACACTAATTACAGCAAAAAGTTTGAGTCTACAACATTTAGTTAAGGTGTGAGAGCCAAAATGAACTTTTTATTGCTGTAAACGCGTTTTCAGCACCTGATTGTACACTTCAGGTGAAACTGTCAAAATCTTCAAAATGAGCAAAAGCACAATGAAACTAATGCTGGAATCATCTTCAATTTGCTAAAATACACCAATGACAGCAACAAGTTTGAGTCTACAACATTTAGTTAAGGTGTGAGAGCCAAAATGAACTTTGTATTGCTTTAAATGCATTTTTAGCCCCTGATTGTATACTTCAGGTGAAACTGTCAAAATCTTCAAAATGAGCAAAAGCACAATGAAATTAATGCTGGAATCATCTTCAAGTTGCTAAAATACACTAATGACAGCAAAAAGTTTGAGTCTACAACATTTAGTTAAGGTGTGAGAGCCAAAATGAACTTTGTATTGCTTTAAACGCGTTTTCAGCCCCTGATTGTATCCTTCAGGTGAAACTGTCAAAATCTTCAAAATGAGCAAAAGCACAATGAAACTAATGCTGGAATCATCTTCAATTTGCTAAAATACACCAATGACAGCAAAAAGTTTGAGTCTACAACATTTAGTTAAGGTGTGAGAGCCAAAATGAACTTTGTATTGCTTTAAATGCATTTTTAGCCCCTGATTGTATACTTCAGGTGAAACTGTCAAAATCTTCAAAATGAGCTAAAGCACAATGAAATTAATGCTGGACTCATCTTCAAGTTGCTAAAATACACTAATGACAGCGAAAAGTTTGAGTCTACAACATTTAGTTAAGGTGTGAGAGCCAAAATGAACTTTGTATTGCTTTAAATGCATTTTCAGCCCGATTGTACACTTCAGGTGAAACTGTCAAAATCTTCAAAATGAGCAAAAGCACAATGAAATTAATGCTGGAATCATCTTCAAGTATCTAAAATACACTAATGACAGCAAAAAGTTTGAGTCTACAACATTTAGTTAAGGTGTGAGAGCCAAAATGAACTTTTTATTGCTGTAAACGCGTTTTCAGCACCTGATTGTACACTTCAGGTGAAACTGTCAAAATCTTCAAAATGAGCAAAAGCACAATGAAATTAATGCTGGAATCATCTTCAAGTTGCTAAAATACACTAATGACAGCAAAAAGGTTGAGTCTACAACATTTAGTTAAGGTGTGAGAGCCAAAATGAACTTTGTATTGCTTTAAATGCATTTTCAGCCCGATTGTACACTTCAGGTGAAACTGTCAAAATCTTCAAAATGAGCAAAAGCACAATGAAATTAATGCTGGAATCATCTTCAAGTTGCTAAAATACACTAATGACAGCAAAAAGTTTGAGTCTACAACATTTAGTTAAGGTGTGAGAGCCAAAATGAACTTTGTATTGCTTTAAATGCATTTTCAGCCCGATTATACACTTCAGGTGAAACTGTCAAAATCTTCAAAATGAGCAAAAGCACAATGAAATTAATGCTGGAATCATCTTCAAGTTGCTAAAATACACTAATGACAGCAAACAGTTTGAGTCTACGACATTTAGTTAAGGTGTGAGAGCCTAAATAAACTTTGTATTGCTTTAAACGCGTTTTCAGCCCCTGATTGTATACTTCAGGTGAAACTGTCAAAATCTTCAAAATGAGCAAAAGCACAATGAAATTAATAATGGAATCATCTTCAAGTTGCTAAAATACACTAATGATAGCAAAAAGTTTGAGTCTACAACATTTAGTTAAGGTGTGAGAGCCAAAATGAACTTTGTATTGCTTTAAATGCATTTCCAGCCCGATTATACACTTCAGGTGAAACTGTCAAAATCTTCAAAATGAGCAAAAGCACAATGAAATTAATGCTGGAATCATCTTCAAGTTGCTAAAATACACTAATGACAGCAAACAGTTTGAGTCTAACACATTTAGTTAAGGTGTGAGAGCCTAAATTAACTTTTTATTGCTTTAAACGCGTTTTCAGCCCCTGATTGTATACTTCAGGTGAAATTGTCAAAATCTTCAAAATGAGCAAAAGCACAATGAAATTAATGCTGGAATCATCTTCAAGTATCTAAAATACACTAATGACAGCAAAAAGTTTGAGTCTACAACATTTAGTTAAGGTGTGAGAGCCAAAATGAACTTTGTATTGCTTTAAATGCATTTTCAGCCAAATTGTACACTTCAGGTGAAACTGTCAAAATCTTCAAAATGAGCAAAAGCACAATGAAATTAATGCTGGAATCATCTTCAAGTTGCTAAAATACACTAATTACAGCAAAAAGTTTGAGTCTACAACATTTAGTTAAGGTGTGAGAGCCAAAATGAACTTTTTATTGCTGTAAACGCGTTTTCAGCACCTGATTGTACACTTCAGGTGAAACTGTCAAAATCTTCAAAATGAGCAAAAGCACAATGAAACTAATGCTGGAATCATCTTCAATTTGCTAAAATACACCAATGACAGCAAAAAGTTTGAGTCTACAACATTTAGTTAAGGTGTGAGAGCCAAAATGAACTTTGTATTGCTTTAAATGCATTTTTAGCCCCTGATTGTATACTTCAGGTGAAACTGTCAAAATCTTCAAAATGAGCAAAAGCACAATGAAATTAATGCTGGAATCATCTTCAAGTTGCTAAAATACACTAATGACAGCAAAAAGTTTGAGTCTACAACATTTAGTTAAGGTGTGAGAGCCAAAATGAACTTTGTATTGCTTTAAATGCATTTTCAGCCCGATTGCACACTTCAGGTGAAACTGTCAAAATCTTCAAAATGAGCAAAAGCACAATGAAATTAAGGCTGGAATCATCTTCAAGTTGATAAAATACACTAATGACAGCAAAAAGTTTGAGTCTACAACATTTAGTTAAGGTGTGAGAGCCTAAAATAACTTTTAATTGCTTTAAACGCGTTTTCAGCCCTTGATTGTACACTTCAGGTGAAACTGTCAAAATTTTCAAAATGAGCAAAAGCACAATGAAATTAATGCTTGAATCATCTTCAAGTTGCTAAAATACACTAATTACAGCAAAAAGTTTGAGTCTACAACATTTAGTTAAGGTGTGAGAGCCAAAATGAACTTTGTATTGCTTTAAATGCATTTTTAGCCCCTGATTGTATACTTCAGGTGAAACTGTCAAAATCTTCAAAATGAGCTAAAGCACAATGAAATTAATGCTGGACTCATCTTCAAGTTGCTAAAATACACTAATGACAGCGAAAAGTTTGAGTCTACAACATTTAGTTAAGGTGTGAGAGCCAAAATGAACTTTGTATTGCTTTAAATGCATTTTCAGCCCGATTGTACACTTCAGGTGAAACTGTCAAAATCTTCAAAATGAGCAAAAGCACAATGAAATTAATGCTGGAATCATCTTCAAGTTGCTAAAATACACTAATGACAGCAAAAAGTTTGAGTCTACAACATTTAGTTAAGGTGTGAGAGCCAAAATGAACTTTGTATTGCTTTAAATGCATTTTCAGCCAAATTGTACACTTCAGGTGAAACGGTCAAAATCTTAAAAATGAGCAAAAGCACAATGAAATTAATGCTGGAATCATCTTCAAGTTTCTAAAATACACTAATGACAGCAAAAAGTTTGAGTCTACAACATTTAGTTAAGGTGTGAGAGCCAAAATGAACTTTTTATTGCTGTAAACGCGTTTTCAGCACCTGATTGTACACTTCAGGTGAAACTGTCAAAATCTTCAAAATGAGCAAAAGCACAATGAAATTAATGCTGGAATCATCTTCAAGTTGCTAAAATACACTAATGACAGCAAAAAGGTTGAGTCTACAACATTTAGTTAAGGTGTGAGAGCCAAAATGAACTTTGTATTGCTTTAAATGCATTTTCAGCCCGATTGTACACTTCAGGTGAAACTGTCAAAATCTTCAAAATGAGCAAAAGCACAATGAAATTAATGCTGGAATCATCTTCAAGTTGCTAAAATACACTAATGACAGTAAAAAGTTTGAGTCTACAACATTTAGTTAAGGTGTGAGAGCCAAAATGAACTTTGTATTGCTTTAAATGCATTTTCAGCCCGATTATACACTTCAGGTGAAACTGTCAAAATCTTCAAAATGAGCAAAAGCACAATGAAATTAATGCTGGAATCATCTTCAAGTTGCTAAAATACACTAATGACAGCAAACAGTTTGAGTCTACGACATTTAGTTAAGGTGTGAGAGCCTAAATAAACTTTGTATTGCTTTAAACGCGTTTTCAGCCCCTGATTGTATACTTCAGGTGAAACTGTCAAAATCTTCAAAATGAGCAAAAGCACAATGAAATTAATAATGGAATCATCTTCAAGTTGCTAAAATACACTAATGATAGCAAAAAGTTTGAGTCTACAACATTTAGTTAAGGTGTGAGAGCCAAAATGAACTTTGTATTGCTTTAAATGCATTTCCAGCCCGATTATACACTTCAGGTGAAACTGTCAAAATCTTCAAAATGAGCAAAAGCACAATGAAATTAATGCTGGAATCATCTTCAAGTTGCTAAAATACACTAATGACAGCAAACAGTTTGAGTCTAACACATTTAGTTAAGGTTTGAGAGCCTAAATTAACTTTTTATTGCTTTAAACGCGTTTTCAGCCCCTGATTGTATACTTCAGGTGAAATTGTCAAAATCTTCAAAATGAGCAAAAGCACAATGAAATTAATGCTGGAATCATCTTCAAGTATCTAAAATACACTAATGACAGCAAAAAGTTTGAGTCTACAACATTTAGTTAAGGTGTGAGAGCCAAAATGAACTTTGTATTGCTTTAAATGCATTTTCAGCCAAATTGTACACTTCAGGTGAAACGGTCAAAATCTTAAAAATGAGCAAAAGCACAATGAAATTAATGCTGGAATCATCTTCAAGTTTCTAAAATACACTAATGACAGCAAAAAGTTTGAGTCTACAACATTTAGTTAAGGTGTGAGAGCCAAAATGAACTTTTTATTGCTGTAAACGCGTTTTCAGCACCTGATTGTACACTTCAGGTGAAACTGTCAAAATCTTCAAAATGAGCAAAAGCACAATGAAATTAATGCTGGAATCATCTTCAAGTTGCTAAAATACACTAATGACAGCAAAAAGGTTGAGTCTACAACATTTAGTTAAGGTGTGAGAGCCAAAATGAACTTTGTATTGCTTTAAATGCATTTCCAGCCCAATTGTACACTTCAGGTGAAACTGTCAAAATCTTCAAAATGAGCAAAAGCACAATGCAATTAATGCTGGAATCATCTTCAAGTTGCTAAAATACACTAATGACAGCAAAAAGTTTGAGTCTACAACATTTAGTTAAGGTGTGAGAGCCAAAATGAACTTTGTATTGCTTTAAATGCATTTTCAGCCCGATTGTACACTTCAGGTGAAACTGTCAAAATCTTCAAAATGAGCAAAAGCACAATGAAATTAATGCTGGAATCATCTTCAAGTTTCTAAAATACACTAATGACAGCAAAAAGTTTGAGTCTACAACATTTAGTTAAGGTGTGAGAGCCAAAATGATTTTTGTATTGCTTTAAATGCATTTTCAGCCCGATTATACACTTCAGGTGAAACTGTCAAAATCTTCAAAATGAGCAAAAGCACAATGAAATTAATACTGGAATCATCTTCAAGTTGCTAAAATACACTAATGACAGCAAACAGTTTGAGTCTACGACATTTAGTTAAGGTGTGAGAGCCTAAATAAACTTTGTATTGCTTTAAACGCGTTTTCAGCCCCTGATTGTATACTTCAGGTGAAACTGTCAAAATCTTCAAAATGAGCAAAAGCACAATGAAATTAATAATGGAATCATATTCAAGTTGCTAAAATACACTAATGATAGCAAAAAGTTTGAGTCTACAACATTTAGTTAAGGTGTGAGAGCCAAAATGAACTTTGTATTGCTTTAAATGCATTTTCAGCCCGATTATACACTTCAGGTGAAACTGTCAAAATCCTCAAAATGAGCAAAAGCACAATGAAATTAATGCTGGAATCATCTTCAAGTTGCTAAAATACACTAATGACAGCAAACAGTTTGAGTCTAACACATTTAGTTAAGGTGTGAGAGCCTAAATAAACTTTGTATTGCTTTAAACGCGTTTTCAGCCCCTGATTGTATACTTCAGGTGAAACTGTCAAAATCTTCAAAATGAGCAAAAGCACAATGAAATTAATAATGGAATCATCTTCAAGTTGCTAAAATACACTAATGATAGCAAAAAGTTTGAGTCTACAACATTTAGTTAAGGTGTGAGAGCCAAAATGAACTTTGTATTGCTTTAAATGCATTTCCAGCCCGATTATACACTTCAGGTGAAACTGTCAAAATCTTCAAAATGAGCAAAAGCACAATGAAATTAATGCTGGAATCATCTTCAAGTTGCTAAAATACACTAATGACAGCAAACAGTTTGAGTCTAACACATTTAGTTAAGGTTTGAGAGCCTAAATTAACTTTTTATTGCTTTAAACGCGTTTTCAGCCCCTGATTGTATACTTCAGGTGAAATTGTCAAAATCTTCAAAATGAGCAAAAGCACAATGAAATTAATGCTGGAATCATCTTCAAGTATCTAAAATACACTAATGACAGCAAAAAGTTTGAGTCTACAACATTTAGTTAAGGTGTGAGAGCCAAAATGAACTTTGTATTGCTTTAAATGCATTTTCAGCCAAATTGTACACTTCAGGTGAAACGGTCAAAATCTTAAAAATGAGCAAAAGCACAATGAAATTAATGCTGGAATCATCTTCAAGTTTCTAAAATACACTAATGACAGCAAAAAGTTTGAGTCTACAACATTTAGTTAAGGTGTGAGAGCCAAAATGAACTTTTTATTGCTGTAAACGCGTTTTCAGCACCTGATTGTACACTTCAGGTGAAACTGTCAAAATCTTCAAAATGAGCAAAAGCACAATGAAATTAATGCTGGAATCATCTTCAAGTTGCTAAAATACACTAATGACAGCAAAAAGGTTGAGTCTACAACATTTAGTTAAGGTGTGAGAGCCAAAATGAACTTTGTATTGCTTTAAATGCATTTCCAGCCCAATTGTACACTTCAGGTGAAACTGTCAAAATCTTCAAAATGAGCAAAAGCACAATGCAATTAATGCTGGAATCATCTTCAAGTTGCTAAAATACACTAATGACAGCAAAAAGTTTGAGTCTACAACATTTAGTTAAGGTGTGAGAGCCAAAATGAACTTTGTATTGCTTTAAATGCATTTTCAGCCCGATTGTACACTTCAGGTGAAACTGTCAAAATCTTCAAAATGAGCAAAAGCACAATGAAATTAATGCTGGAATCATCTTCAAGTTTCTAAAATACACTAATGACAGCAAAAAGTTTGAGTCTACAACATTTAGTTAAGGTGTGAGAGCCAAAATGATTTTTGTATTGCTTTAAATGCATTTTCAGCCCGATTATACACTTCAGGTGAAACTGTCAAAATCTTCAAAATGAGCAAAAGCACAATGAAATTAATACTGGAATCATCTTCAAGTTGCTAAAATACACTAATGACAGCAAACAGTTTGAGTCTACGACATTTAGTTAAGGTGTGAGAGCCTAAATAAACTTTGTATTGCTTTAAACGCGTTTTCAGCCCCTGATTGTATACTTCAGGTGAAACTGTCAAAATCTTCAAAATGAGCAAAAGCACAATGAAATTAATAATGGAATCATATTCAAGTTGCTAAAATACACTAATGATAGCAAAAAGTTTGAGTCTACAACATTTAGTTAAGGTGTGAGAGCCAAAATGAACTTTGTATTGCTTTAAATGCATTTTCAGCCCGATTATACACTTCAGGTGAAACTGTCAAAATCCTCAAAATGAGCAAAAGCACAATGAAATTAATGCTGGAATCATCTTCAAGTTGCTAAAATACACTAATGACAGCAAACAGTTTGAGTCTAACACATTTAGTTAAGGTGTGAGAGCCTAAATTAACTTTTTATTGCTTTAAACGCGTTTTCAGCCCCTGATTGTATACTTCAGGTGAAATTGTCAAAATCTTCAAAATGAGCAAAAGCACAATGAAATTAATGCTGGAATCATCTTCAAGTTGCTAAAATACACTAATGACAGCAAAAAGTTTGAGTCTACAACATTTAGTTAAGGTGTGAGAGCCAAAATGAACTTTGTATTGCTTTAAATGCATTTTCAGCCCGATTGTACACTTCAGGTGAAACTGTCAAAATCTTAAAAATGAGCAAAAGCACAATGAAATTAATGCTGGAATCATCTTCAAGTATCTAAAATACACTAATGACAGCAAAAAGTTTGAGTCTACAACATTTAGTTAAGGTGTGAGAGCCAAAATGAACTTTGTATTGCTTTAAATGCATTTTCAGCCAAATTGTACACTTCAGGTGAAACTGTCAAAATCTTAAAAATGAGCAAAAGCACAATGAAATTAATGCTGGAATCATCTTCAAGTTTCTAAAATACACTAATGACAGCAAAAAGTTTGAGTCTACAACATTTAGTTAAGGTGTGAGAGCCAAAATGAACTTTTTATTGCTGTAAACGCGTTTTCAGCACCTGATTGTACACTTCAGGTGAAACTGTCAAAATCTTCAAAATGAGCAAAAGCACAATGAAATTAATGCTGGAATCATCTTCAAGTTGCTAAAATACACTAATGACAGCGAAAAGTTTGAGTCTACAACATTTAGTTAAGGTGTGAGAGCCAAAATGAACTTTGTATTGCTTTAAATGCATTTTCAGCCCGATTGTACACTTCAGGTGAAACTGTCAAAATCTTCAAAATGAGCAAAAGCACAATGAAATTAATGCTGGAATCATCTTCAAGTTGCTAAAATACACTAATGACAGCAAAAAGTTTGAGTCTACAACATTTAGTTAAGGTGTGAGAGCCAAAATGAACTTTGTATTGCTTTAAATGCATTTTCAGCCCGATTATACACTTCAGGTGAAACTGTCAAAATCTTCAAAATGAGCAAAAGCACAATGAAATTAATGCTGGAATCATCTTCAAGTTGCTAAAATACACTAATGACAGCAAACAGTTTGAGTCTACGACATTTAGTTAAGGTGTGAGAGCCTAAATAAACTTTGTATTGCTTTAAACGCGTTTTCAGCCCCTGATTGTATACTTCAGGTGAAACTGTCAAAATCTTCAAAATGAGCAAAAGCACAATGAAATTAATAATGGAATCATATTCAAGTTGCTAAAATACACTAATGATAGCAAAAAGTTTGAGTCTACAACATTTAGTTAAGGTGTGAGAGCCAAAATGAACTTTGTATTGCTTTAAATGCATTTTCAGCCCGATTATACACTTCAGGTGAAACTGTCAAAATCTTCAAAATGAGCAAAAGCACAATGAAATTAATGCTGGAATCATCTTCAAGTTGCTAAAATACACTAATGACAGCAAACAGTTTGAGTCTAACACATTTAGTTAAGGTGTGAGAGCCTAAATTAACTTTTTATTGCTTTAAACGCGTTTTCAGCCCCTGATTGTATACTTCAGGTGAAATTGTCAAAATCTTCAAAATGAGCAAAAGCACAATGAAATTAATGCTGGAATCATCTTCAAGTTGCTAAAATACACTAATGACAGCAAAAAGTTTGAGTCTACAACATTTAGTTAAGGTGTGAGAGCCAAAATGAACTTTGTATTGCTTTAAATGCATTTTCAGCCCGATTGTACACTTCAGGTGAAACTGTCAAAATCTTAAAAATGAGCAAAAGCACAATGAAATTAATGCTGGAATCATCTTCAAGTATCTAAAATACACTAATGACAGCAAAAAGTTTGAGTCTACAACATTTAGATAAGGTGTGAGAGCCAAAATGAACTTTGTATTGCTTTAAATGCATTTCCAGCCCAATTGTACACTTCAGGTGAAACTGTCAAAATCTTCAAAATGAGCAAAAGCACAATGAAATTAATGCTGGAATCATCTTCAAGTTGCTAAAATACACTAATGACAGCAAAAAGTTTGAGTCTACAACATTTAGTTAAGGTGTGAGAGCAGAAATGAACTTTGTATTGCTTTAAATGCATTTTCAGCCCGATTGTACACTTCAGGTGAAACTGTCAAAATCTTCAAAATGAGCAAAAGCACAATGAAATTAATGCTGGACTCATCTTCAAGTTGCTAAAATACACTAATGACAGCAAAACGTTTGAGTCTACAACATTTAGTTAAGGTGTGAGAGCCAAAATGAACTTTGTATTGCTTTAAATGCATTTTCAGCCCGATTGTACACTTCAGGTGAAACTGTCAAAATCTTCAAAATGAGCAAAAGCACAATGAAATTAATGCTGGAATCATCTTCAAGTTGCTAAAATACACTGATGACAGCAAAAAGTTTGAGTCTACAACATTTAGTTAAGGTGTGAGAGCCAAAATGAACTTTGTATTGCTTTAAATGCATTTTCAGCCCGATTATACACTTCAGGTGAAACTGTCAAAATCTTCAAAATGAGCAAAAGCACAATGAAATTAATGCTGGAATCATCTTCAAGTTGCTAAAATACACTAATGACAGCAAACAGTTTGAGTCTACGACATTTAGTTAAGGTGTGAGAGCCTAAATAAACTTTGTATTGCTTTAAACGCGTTTTCAGCCCCTGATTGTATACTTCAGGTGAAACTGTCAAAATCTTCAAAATGAGCAAAAGCACAATGAAATTAATAATGGAATCATATTCAAGTTGCTAAAATACACTAATGATAGCAAAAAGTTTGAGTCTACAACATTTAGTTAAGGTGTGAGAGCCAAAATGAACTTTGTATTGCTTTAAATGCATTTTCAGCCCGATTATACACTTCAGGTGAAACTGTCAAAATCTTCAAAATGAGCAAAAGCACAATGAAATTAATGCTGGAATCATCTTCAAGTTGCTAAAATACACTAATGACAGCAAAAAGTTTGAGTCTACAACATTTAGTTAAGGTGTGAGAGCCAAAATGAACTTTGTATTGCTTTAAATGCATTTCCAGCCCAATTGTACACTTCAGGTGAAACTGTCAAAATCTTCAAAATGAGCAAAAGCACAATGCAATTAATGCTGGAATCATCTTCAAGTTGCTAAAATACACTAATGACAGCAAACAGTTTGAGTCTACGACATTTAGTTAAGGTGTGAGAGCCTAAATAAACTTTGTATTGCTTTAAATGCATTTTCAGCCCGATTGCACACTTCAGGTGAAACTGTCAAAATCTTCAAAATGAGCAAAAGCACAATGAAATTAATGCTGGACTCATCTTCAAGTTGCTAAAATACACTAATGACAGCAAAACGTTTGAGTCTACAACATTTAGTTAAGGTGTGAGAGCCAAAATGAACTTTGTATTGCTTTAAATGCATTTTCAGCCCGATTGTACACTTCAGGTGAAACTGTCAAAATCTTCAAAATGAGCAAAAGCACAATGAAATTAATGCTGGAATCATCTTCAAGTTGCTAAAATACACTAATGACAGCAAAAAGTTTGAGTCTACAACATTTAGTTAAGGTGTGAGAGCCAAAATGAACTTTGTATTGCTTTAAATGCATTTTCAGCCCGATTATACACTTCAGGTGAAACTGTCAAAATCTTCAAAATGAGCAAAAGCACAATGAAATTAATGCTGGAATCATCTTCAAGTTGCTAAAATACACTAATGACAGCAAACAGTTTGAGTCTACGACATTTAGTTAAGGTGTGAGAGCCTAAATAAACTTTGTATTGCTTTAAACGCGTTTTCAGCCCCTGATTGTATACTTCAGGTGAAACTGTCAAAATCTTCAAAATGAGCAAAAGCACAATGAAATTAATAATGGAATCATATTCAAGTTGCTAAAATACACTAATGATAGCAAAAAGTTTGAGTCTACAACATTTAGTTAAGGTGTGAGAGCCAAAATGAACTTTGTATTGCTTTAAATGCATTTTCAGCCCGATTATACACTTCAGGTGAAACTGTCAAAATCTTCAAAATGAGCAAAAGCACAATGAAATTAATGCTGGAATCATCTTCAAGTTGCTAAAATACACTAATGACAGCAAACAGTTTGAGTCTAACACATTTAGTTAAGGTGTGAGAGCCTAAATTAACTTTTTATTGCTTTAAACGCGTTTTCAGCCCCTGATTGTATACTTCAGGTGAAATTGTCAAAATCTTCAAAATGAGCAAAAGCACAATGAAATTAATGCTGGAATCATCTTCAAGTTGCTAAAATACACTAATGACAGCAAAAAGTTTGAGTCTACAACATTTAGTTAAGGTGTGAGAGCCAAAATGAACTTTGTATTGCTTTAAATGCATTTTCAGCCCGATTGTACACTTCAGGTGAAACTGTCAAAATCTTAAAAATGAGCAAAAGCACAATGAAATTAATGCTGGAATCATCTTCAAGTATCTAAAATACACTAATGACAGCAAAAAGTTTGAGTCTACAACATTTAGATAAGGTGTGAGAGCCAAAATGAACTTTGTATTGCTTTAAATGCATTTCCAGCCCAATTGTACACTTCAGGTGAAACTGTCAAAATCTTCAAAATGAGCAAAAGCACAATGAAATTAATGCTGGAATCATCTTCAAGTTGCTAAAATACACTAATGACAGCATAAAGTTTGAGTCTACAACATTTAGTTAAGGTGTGAGAGCAGAAATGAACTTTGTATTGCTTTAAATGCATTTTCAGCCCGATTGTACACTTCAGGTGAAACTGTCAAAATCTTCAAAATGAGCAAAAGCACAATGAAATTAATGCTGGACTCATCTTCAAGTTGCTAAAATACACTAATGACAGCAAAACGTTTGAGTCTACAACATTTAGTTAAGGTGTGAGAGCCAAAATGAACTTTGTATTGCTTTAAATGCATTTTCAGCCCGATTGTACACTTCAGGTGAAACTGTCAAAATCTTCAAAATGAGCAAAAGCACAATGAAATTAATGCTGGAATCATCTTCAAGTTGCTAAAATACACTGATGACAGCAAAAAGTTTGAGTCTACAACATTTAGTTAAGGTGTGAGAGCCAAAATGAACTTTGTATTGCTTTAAATGCATTTTCAGCCCGATTATACACTTCAGGTGAAACTGTCAAAATCTTCAAAATGAGCAAAAGCACAATGAAATTAATGCTGGAATCATCTTCAAGTTGCTAAAATACACTAATGACAGCAAACAGTTTGAGTCTACGACATTTAGTTAAGGTGTGAGAGCCTAAATAAACTTTGTATTGCTTTAAACGCGTTTTCAGCCCCTGATTGTATACTTCAGGTGAAACTGTCAAAATCTTCAAAATGAGCAAAAGCACAATGAAATTAATAATGGAATCATATTCAAGTTGCTAAAATACACTAATGATAGCAAAAAGTTTGAGTCTACAACATTTAGTTAAGGTGTGAGAGCCAAAATGAACTTTGTATTGCTTTAAATGCATTTTCAGCCCGATTATACACTTCAGGTGAAACTGTCAAAATCTTCAAAATGAGCAAAAGCACAATGAAATTAATGCTGGAATCATCTTCAAGTTGCTAAAATACACTAATGACAGCAAAAAGTTTGAGTCTACAACATTTAGTTAAGGTGTGAGAGCCAAAATGAACTTTGTATTGCTTTAAATGCATTTTCAGCCCGATTGGACACTTCAGGTGAAACTGTCAAAATCTTCAAAATAAGCAAAAGCACAATGAAATTAATGCTGGAATCATCTTCAAGTTGATAAAATACACTAATGACAGCAAAAAGTTTGAGTCTACAACATTTAGTTAAGGTGTGAGAGCCTAAAATAACTTTTAATTGCTTTAAACGCGTTTTCAGCCCTTGATTGTACACTTCAGGTGAAACTGTCAAAATCTTCAAAATGAGCAAAAGCACAATGAAATTAATGCTGGAATCATCTTCAAGTTGCTAAAATACACTAATGACAGCAAAAAGTTTGAGTCTACAACATTTAGTTAAGGTGTGAGAGCCAAAATGAACTTTTTATTGCTGTAAACGCGTTTTCAGCACCTGATTGTACACTTCAGTTGAAACTGTCAAAATTTTCCAAATGAGCAAAAGCACAATGAAATTAATGCTGGAATCATCTTCAAGTTGCTAAAATACACTAATTACAGCAAAAAGTTTGAGTCTACAACATTTAGTTAAGGTGTGAGAGCCAAAATGAACTTTGTATTGCTTTGAATGCATTTTCAGCCCGATTATACACTTCAGGTGAAACTGTCAAAATCTTCAAAATGAGCAAAAGCACAATGAAATTAATGCTGGAATCATCTTCAAGTTGCTAAAATACACTAATGACAGCAAAAAGTTTGAGTCTACAACATTTAGTTAAGGTGTGAGAGCCAAAATGAACTTTGTATTGCTTTAAATGCATTTTTAGCCCCTGATTGTACACTTCAGGTGAAACTGTCAAAATCTTCAAAATGAGCAAAAGCACAATGAAATTAATGCTGGAATCATCTTCAAGTTGCTAAAATACACTAATGACAGCAAAAAGTTTGAGTCTACAACATTTAGTTAAGGTGTGAGAGCCAAAATGAACTTTGTATTGCTTTAAATGCATTTTCAGCCCGATTACACACTTCAGGTGAAACTGTCAAAATCTTCAAAATGAGCAAAAGCACAATGAAATTAATGCTGGAATCATCTTCAAGTTGATAAAATACACTAATGACAGCAAAAAGTTTGAGTCTACAACATTTAGTTAAGGTGTGAGAGCCTAAAATAACTTTTAATTGCTTTAAACGCGTTTTCAGCCCTTGATTGTACACTTCAGGTGAAACTGTCAAAATTTTCAAAATGAGCAAAAGCACAATGAAATTAATGCTTGAATCATCTTCAAGTTGCTAAAATACACTAATTACAGCAAAAAGTTTGAGTCTACAACATTTAGTTAAGGTGTGAGAGCCAAAATGAACTTTGTATTGCTTTAAATTTATTTTTAGCCCCTGATTGTATACTTCAGGTGAAACTGTCAAAATCTTCAAAATGAGCTAAAGCACAATGAAATTAATGCTGGACTCATCTTCAAGTTGCTAAAATACACTAATGACATCAAAAAGTTTGAGTCTACAACATTTTGTTAAGGTGTGAGAGCCAAAATGAACTTTGTATTGCTTTAAATGCATTTTCAGCCCGATTGTACACTTCAGGTGAAACTGTCAAAATCTTCAAAATGAGCAAAAGCACAATGAAATTAATGCTGGAATCATCTTCAAGTTGCTAAAATACACTAATTACAGCAAAAAGTTTGAGTCTACAACATTTAGTTAAGGTGTGAGAGCCAAAATGAACTTTGTATTGCTTTAAATGCATTTTCAGCACCTGATTGTACACTTCAGGTGAAACTGTCAAAATTTTCAAAATGAGCAAAAGCACAATGAAATTAATGCTGGAATCATCTTCAAGTTGCTAAAATACACTAATGACAGCAAACAGTTTGAGTCTACAACATTTAGTTAAGGTGTGAGAGCCTAAATGAACTTTGTATTGCTTTAAATGCATTTTCAGCCCGATTGTACACTTCAGGTGAAACTGTCAAAATCTTCAAAATGAGCAAAAGCACAATGAAATTAATGCTGGAATCATCTTCAAGTTGCTAAAATACACTAATGACAGCAAAAAGTTTGAGTCTACAACATTTAGTTAAGGTGTGAGAGCCAAAATGAACTTTGTATTGCTTTAAATGCATTTTCAGCCCGATTGTACACTTCAGGTGAAACTGTCAAAATCTTCAAAATGAGCAAAAGCACAATGAAATTAATGCTGGAATCATCTTCAAGTATCTAAAATACACTAATGACAGCAAAAAGTTTGAGTCTACAACATTTAGTTAAGGTGTGAGAGCCAAAATGAACTTTGTATTGCTTTAAATGCATTTTCAGCCAAATTGTACACTTCAGGTGAAACGGTCAAAATCTTAAAAATGAGCAAAAGCACAATGAAATTAATGCTGGAATCATCTTCAAGTTTCTAAAATACACTAATGACAGCAAAAAGTTTGAGTCTACAACATTTAGTTAAGGTGTGAGAGCCAAAATGAACTTTTTATTGCTGTAAACGCGTTTTCAGCACCTGATTGTACACTTCAGGTGAAACTGTCAAAATCTTCAAAATGAGCAAAAGCACAATGAAATTAATGCTGGAATCATCTTCAAGTTGCTAAAATACACTAATGACAGCAAAAAGGTTGAGTCTACAACATTTAGTTAAGGTGTGAGAGCCAAAATGAACTTTGTATTGCTTTAAATGCATTTTCAGCCCGATTGTACACTTCAGGTGAAACTGTCAAAATCTTCAAAATGAGCAAAAGCACAATGAAATTAATGCTGGAATCATCTTCAAGTTGCTAAAATACACTAATGACAGCAAAAAGTTTGAGTCTACAACATTTAGTTAAGGTGTGAGAGCCAAAATGAACTTTGTATTGCTTTAAATGCATTTTCAGCCCGATTATACACTTCAGGTGAAACTGTCAAAATCTTCAAAATGAGCAAAAGCACAATGAAATTAATAATGGAATCATCTTCAAGTTGCTAAAATACACTAATGACAGCAAACAGTTTGAGTCTACGACATTTAGTTAAGGTGTGAGAGCCTAAATAAACTTTGTATTGCTTTAAACGCGTTTTCAGCCCCTGATTGTATACTTCAGGTGAAACTGTCAAAATCTTCAAAATGAGCAAAAGCACAATGAAATTAATAATGGAATCATCTTCAAGTTGCTAAAATACACTAATGATAGCAAAAAGTTTGAGTCTACAACATTTAGTTAAGGTGTGAGAGCCAAAATGAACTTTGTATTGCTTTAAATGCATTTCCAGCCCGATTATACACTTCAGGTGAAACTGTCAAAATCTTCAAAATGAGCAAAAGCACAATGAAATTAATGCTGGAATCATCTTCAAGTTGCTAAATTACACTAATGACAGCAAACAGTTTGAGTCTAACACATTTAGTTAAGGTGTGAGAGCCTAAATTAACTTTTTATTGCTTTAAACGCGTTTTCAGCCCCTGATTGTATACTTCAGGTGAAATTGTCAAAATCTTCAAAATGAGCAAAAGCACAATGAAATTAATGCTGGAATCATCTTCAAGTATCTAAAATACACTAATGACAGCAAAAAGTTTGAGTCTACAACATTTAGTTAAGGTGTGAGAGCCAAAATGAACTTTGTATTGCTTTAAATGCATTTTCAGCCAAATTGTACACTTCAGGTGAAACGGTCAAAATCTTAAAAATGAGCAAAAGCACAATGAAATTAATGCTGGAATCATCTTCAAGTTTCTAAAATACACTAATGACAGCAAAAAGTTTGAGTCTACAACATTTAGTTAAGGTGTGAGAGCCAAAATGAACTTTTTATTGCTGTAAACGCGTTTTCAGCACCTGATTGTACACTTCAGGTGAAACTGTCAAAATCTTCAAAATGAGCAAAAGCACAATGAAATTAATGCTGGAATCATCTTCAAGTTGCTAAAATACACTAATGACAGCAAAAAGGTTGAGTCTACAACATTTAGTTAAGGTGTGAGAGCCAAAATGAACTTTGTATTGCTTTAAATGCATTTCCAGCCCAATTGTACACTTCAGGTGAAACTGTCAAAATCTTCAAAATGAGCAAAAGCACAATGCAATTAATGCTGGAATCATCTTCAAGTTGCTAAAATACACTAATGACAGCAAAAAGTTTGAGTCTACAACATTTAGTTAAGGTGTGAGAGCCAAAATGAACTTTGTATTGCTTTAAATGCATTTTCAGCCCGATTGTACACTTCAGGTGAAACTGTCAAAATCTTCAAAATGAGCAAAAGCACAATGAAATTAATGCTGGAATCATCTTCAAGTTGCTAAAATACACTAATGACAGCAAAAAGTTTGAGTCTACAACATTTAGTTAAGGTGTGAGAGCCAAAATGATTTTTGTATTGCTTTAAATGCATTTTCAGCCCGATTATACACTTCAGGTGAAACTGTCAAAATCTTCAAAATGAGCAAAAGCACAATGAAATTAATGCTGGAATCATCTTCAAGTTGCTAAAATACACTAATGACAGCAAACAGTTTGAGTCTACGACATTTAGTTAAGGTGTGAGAGCCTAAATAAACTTTGTATTGCTTTAAACGCGTTTTCAGCCCCTGATTGTATACTTCAGGTGAAACTGTCAAAATCTTCAAAATGAGCAAAAGCACAATGAAATTAATAATGGAATCATCTTCAAGTTGCTAAAATACACTAATGATAGCAAAAAGTTTGAGTCTACAACATTTAGTTAAGGTGTGAGAGCCAAAATGAACTTTGTATTGCTTTAAATGCATTTCCAGCCCGATTATACACTTCAGGTGAAACTGTCAAAATCTTCAAAATGAGCAAAAGCACAATGAAATTAATGCTGGAATCATCTTCAAGTTGCTAAAATACACTAATGACAGCAAACAGTTTGAGTCTAACACATTTAGTTAAGGTGTGAGAGCCTAAATTAACTTTTTATTGCTTTAAACGCGTTTTCAGCCCCTGATTGTATACTTCAGGTGAAATTGTCAAAATCTTCAAAATGAGCAAAAGCACAATGAAATTAATGCTGGAATCATCTTCAAGTATCTAAAATACACTAATGACAGCAAAAAGTTTGAGTCTACAACATTTAGTTAAGGTGTGAGAGCCAAAATGAACTTTGTATTGCTTTAAATGCATTTTCAGCCAAATTGTACACTTCAGGTGAAACGGTCAAAATCTTAAAAATGAGCAAAAGCACAATGAAATTAATGCTGGAATCATCTTCAAGTTTCTAAAATACACTAATGACAGCAAAAATTTTGAGTCTACAACATTTAGTTAAGGTGTGAGAGCCAAAATGAACTTTTTATTGCTGTAAACGCGTTTTCAGCACCTGATTGTACACTTCAGGTGAAACTGTCAAAATCTTCAAAATGAGCAAAAGCACAATGAAATTAATGCTGGAATCATCTTCAAGTTGCTAAAATACACTAATGACAGCAAAAAGGTTGAGTCTACAACATTTAGTTAAGGTGTGAGAGCCAAAATGAACTTTGTATTGCTTTAAATGCATTTCCAGCCCAATTGTACACTTCAGGTGAAACTGTCAAAATCTTCAAAATGAGCAAAAGCACAATGCAATTAATGCTGGAATCATCTTCAAGTTGCTAAAATACACTAATGACAGCAAAAAGTTTGAGTCTACAACATTTAGTTAAGGTGTGAGAGCCAAAATGAACTTTGTATTGCTTTAAATGCATTTTCAGCCCGATTGTACACTTCAGGTGAAACTGTCAAAATCTTCAAAATGAGCAAAAGCACAATGAAATTAATGCTGGAATCATCTTCAAGTTGCTAAAATACACTAATGACAGCAAAAAGTTTGAGTCTACAACATTTAGTTAAGGTGTGAGAGCCAAAATGATTTTTGTATTGCTTTAAATGCATTTTCAGCCCGATTATACACTTCAGGTGAAACTGTCAAAATCTTCAAAATGAGCAAAAGCACAATGAAATTAATGCTGGAATCATCTTCAAGTTGCTAAAATACACTAATGACAGCAAACAGTTTGAGTCTACGACATTTAGTTAAGGTGTGAGAGCCTAAATAAACTTTGTATTGCTTTAAACGCGTTTTCAGCCCCTGATTGTATACTTCAGGTGAAATTGTCAAAATCTTCAAAATGAGCAAAAGCACAATGAAATTAATGCTGGAATCATCTTCAAGTTGCTAAAATACACTAATGACAGCAAAAAGTTTGAGTCTACAACATTTAGTTAAGGTGTGAGAGCCAAAATGAACTTTGTATTGCTTTAAATGCATTTTCAGCCCGATTGTACACTTCAGGTGAAACTGTCAAAATCTTAAAAATGAGCAAAAGCACAATGAAATTAATGCTGGAATCATCTTCAAGTATCTAAAATACACTAATGACAGCAAAAAGTTTGAGTCTACAACATTTAGTTAAGGTGTGAGAGCCAAAATGAACTTTGTATTGCTTTAAATGCATTTTCAGCCAAATTGTACACTTCAGGTGAAACTGTCAAAATCTTAAAAATGAGCAAAAGCACAATGAAATTAATGCTGGAATCATCTTCAAGTTTCTAAAATACACTAATGACAGCAAAAAGTTTGAGTCTACAACATTTAGTTAAGGTGTGAGAGCCAAAATGAACTTTTTATTGCTGTAAACGCGTTTTCAGCACCTGATTGTACACTTCAGGTGAAACTGTCAAAATCTTCAAAATGAGCAAAAGCACAATGAAATTAATGCTGGAATCATCTTCAAGTTGCTAAAATACACTAATGACAGCAAAAAGGTTGAGTCTACAACATTTAGTTAAGGTGTGAGAGCCAAAATGAACTTTGTATTGCTTTAAATGCATTTCCAGCCCAATTGTACACTTCAGGTGAAACTGTCAAAATCTTCAAAATGAGCAAAAGCACAATGCAATTAATGCTGGAATCATCTTCAAGTTGCTAAAATACACTAATGACAGCGAAAAGTTTGAGTCTACAACATTTAGTTAAGGTGTGAGAGCCAAAATGAACTTTGTATTGCTTTAAATGCATTTTCAGCCCGATTGTACACTTCAGGTGAAACTGTCAAAATCTTCAAAATGAGCAAAAGCACAATGAAATTAATGCTGGAATCATCTTCAAGTTGCTAAAATACACTAATGACAGCAAAAAGTTTGAGTCTACAACATTTAGTTAAGGTGTGAGAGCCAAAATGAACTTTGTATTGCTTTAAATGCGTTTTCAGCCCCTGATTGTATACTTCAGGTGAAACTGTCAAAATCTTCAAAATGAGCAAAAGCACAATGAAATTAATAATGGAATCATATTCAAGTTGCTAAAATACACTAATGATAGCAAAAAGTTTGAGTCTACAACATTTAGTTAAGGTGTGAGAGCCAAAATGAACTTTGTATTGCTTTAAATGCATTTTCAGCCCGATTATACACTTCAGGTGAAACTGTCAAAATCTTCAAAATGAGCAAAAGCACAATGAAATTAATGCTGGAATCATCTTCAAGTTGCTAAAATACACTAATGACAGCAAAAAGGTTGAGTCTACAACATTTAGTTAAGGTGTGAGAGCCAAAATGAACTTTGTATTGCTTTAAATGCATTTCCAGCCCAATTGTACACTTCAGGTGAAACTGTCAAAATCTTCAAAATGAGCAAAAGCACAATGCAATTAATGCTGGAATCATCTTCAAGTTGCTAAAATACACTAATGACAGCGAAAAGTTTGAGTCTACAACATTTAGTTAAGGTGTGAGAGCCAAAATGAACTTTGTATTGCTTTAAATGCATTTTCAGCCCGATTGTACACTTCAGGTGAAACTGTCAAAATCTTCAAAATGAGCAAAAGCACAATGAAATTAATGCTGGAATCATCTTCAAGTTGCTAAAATACACTAATGACAGCAAAAAGTTTGAGTCTACAACATTTAGTTAAGGTGTGAGAGCCAAAATGAACTTTGTATTGCTTTAAATGCGTTTTCAGCCCCTGATTGTATACTTCAGGTGAAACTGTCAAAATCTTCAAAATGAGCAAAAGCACAATGAAATTAATAATGGAATCATATTCAAGTTGCTAAAATACACTAATGATAGCAAAAAGTTTGAGTCTACAACATTTAGTTAAGGTGTGAGAGCCAAAATGAACTTTGTATTGCTTTAAATGCATTTTCAGCCCGATTATACACTTCAGGTGAAACTGTCAAAATCTTCAAAATGAGCAAAAGCACAATGAAATTAATGCTGGAATCATCTTCAAGTTGCTAAAATACACTAATGACAGCAAACAGTTTGAGTCTAACACATTTAGTTAAGGTGTGAGAGCCTAAATTAACTTTTTATTGCTTTAAACGCGTTTTCAGCCCCTGATTGTATACTTCAGGTGAAATTGTCAAAATCTTCAAAATGAGCAAAAGCACAATGAAATTAATGCTGGAATCATCTTCAAGTTGCTAAAATACACTAATGACAGCAAAAAGTTTGAGTCTACAACATTTAGTTAAGGTGTGAGAGCCAAAATGAACTTTGTATTGCTTTAAATGCATTTTCAGCCCGATTGTACACTTCAGGTGAAACTGTCAAAATCTTAAAAATGAGCAAAAGCACAATGAAATTAATGCTGGAATCATCTTCAAGTATCTAAAATACACTAATGACAGCAAAAAGTTTGAGTCTACAACATTTAGATAAGGTGTGAGAGCCAAAATGAACTTTGTATTGCTTTAAATGCATTTCCAGCCCAATTGTACACTTCAGGTGAAACTGTCAAAATCTTCAAAATGAGCAAAAGCACAATGAAATTAATGCTGGAATCATCTTCAAGTTGCTAAAATACACTAATGACAGCAAAAAGTTTGAGTCTACAACATTTAGTTAAGGTGTGAGAGCAGAAATGAACTTTGTATTGCTTTAAATGCATTTTCAGCCCGATTGTACACTTCAGGTGAAACTGTCAAAATCTTCAAAATGAGCAAAAGCACAATGAAATTAATGCTGGACTCATCTTCAAGTTGCTAAAATACACTAATGACAGCAAAACGTTTGAGTCTACAACATTTAGTTAAGGTGTGAGAGCCAAAATGAACTTTGTATTGCTTTAAATGCATTTTCAGCCCGATTGTACACTTCAGGTGAAACAGTCAAAATCTTCAAAATGAGCAAAAGCACAATGAAATTAATGCTGGAATCATCTTCAAGTTGCTAAAATACACTGATGACAGCAAAAAGTTTGAGTCTACAACATTTAGTTAAGGTGTGAGAGCCAAAATGAACTTTGTATTGCTTTAAATGCATTTTCAGCCCGATTATACACTTCAGGTGAAACTGTCAAAATCTTCAAAATGAGCAAAAGCACAATGAAATTAATGCTGGAATCATCTTCAAGTTGCTAAAATACACTAATGACAGCAAACAGTTTGAGTCTACGACATTTAGTTAAGGTGTGAGAGCCTAAATAAACTTTGTATTGCTTTAAACGCGTTTTCAGCCCCTGATTGTATACTTCAGGTGAAACTGTCAAAATCTTCAAAATGAGCAAAAGCACAATGAAATTAATAATGGAATCATATTCAAGTTGCTAAAATACACTAATGATAGCAAAAAGTTTGAGTCTACAACATTTAGTTAAGGTGTGAGAGCCAAAATGAACTTTGTATTGCTTTAAATGCATTTTCAGCCCGATTATACACTTCAGGTGAAACTGTCAAAATCTTCAAAATGAGCAAAAGCACAATGAAATTAATGCTGGAATCATCTTCAAGTTGCTAAAATACACTAATGACAGCAAAAAGTTTGAGTCTACAACATTTAGTTAAGGTGTGAGAGCCAAAATGAACTTTGTATTGCTTTAAATTCATTTTCAGCCCGATTGCACACTTCAGGTGAAACTGTCAAAATCTTCAAAATGAGCAAAAGCACAATGAAATTAATGCTGGACTCATCTTCAAGTTGCTAAAATACACTAATGACAGCAAAACGTTTGAGTCTACAACATTTAGTTAAGGTGTGAGAGCCAAAATGAACTTTGTATTGCTTTAAATGCATTTTCAGCCCGATTGTACACTTCAGGTGAAACTGTCAAAATCTTCAAAATGAGCAAAAGCACAATGAAATTAATGCTGGAATCATCTTCAAGTTGCTAAAATACACTAATGACAGCAAAAAGTTTGAGTCTACAACATTTAGTTAAGGTGTGAGAGCCAAAATGAACTTTGTATTGCTTTAAATGCATTTTCAGCCCGATTATACACTTCAGGTGAAACTGTCAAAATCTTCAAAATGAGCAAAAGCACAATGAAATTAATGCTGGAATCATCTTCAAGTTGCTAAAATACACTAATGACAGCAAACAGTTTGAGTCTACGACATTTAGTTAAGGTGTGAGAGCCTAAATAAACTTTGTATTGCTTTAAACGCGTTTTCAGCCCCTGATTGTATACTTCAGGTGAAACTGTCAAAATCTTCAAAATGAGCAAAAGCACAATGAAATTAATAATGGAATCATATTCAAGTTGCTAAAATACACTAATGATAGCAAAAAGTTTGAGTCTACAACATTTAGTTAAGGTGTGAGAGCCAAAATGAACTTTGTATTGCTTTAAATGCATTTTCAGCCCGATTATACACTTCAGGTGAAACTGTCAAAATCTTCAAAATGAGCAAAAGCACAATGAAATTAATGCTGGAATCATCTTCAAGTTGCTAAAATACACTAATTACAGCAAAAAGTTTGAGTCTACAACATTTAGTTAAGGTGTGAGAGCCTAAAATAACTTTTAATTGCTTTAAACGCGTTTTCAGCCCTTGATTGTACACTTCAGGTGAAACTGTCAAAATCTTCAAAATGAGCAAAAGCACAATGAAATTAATGCTGGAATCATCTTCAAGTTGCTAAAATACACTAATGACAGCAAAAAGTTTGAGTCTACAACATTTAGTTAAGGTGTGAGAGCCAAAATGAACTTTTTATTGCTGTAAACGCGTTTTCAGCACCTGATTGTACACTTCAGTTGAAACTGTCAAAATTTTCCAAATGAGCAAAAGCACAATGAAATTAATGCTGGAATCATCTTCAAGTTGCTAAAATACACTAATTACAGCAAAAAGTTTGAGTCTACAACATTTAGTTAAGGTGTGAGAGCCAAAATGAACTTTGTATTGCTTTGAATGCATTTTCAGCCCGATTATACACTTCAGGTGAAACTGTCAAAATCTTCAAAATGAGCAAAAGCACAATGAAATTAATGCTGGAATCATCTTCAAGTTGCTAAAATACACTAATGACAGCAAAAAGTTTGAGTCTACAACATTTAGTTAAGGTGTGAGAGCCAAAATGAACTTTGTATTGCTTTAAATGCATTTTTAGCCCCTGATTGTACACTTCAGGTGAAACTGTCAAAATCTTCAAAATGAGCAAAAGCACAATGAAATTAATGCTGGAATCATCTTCAAGTTGCTAAAATACACTAATGACAGCAAAAAGTTTGAGTCTACAACATTTAGTTAAGGTGTGAGAGCCAAAATGAACTTTGTATTGCTTTAAATGCATTTTCAGCCCGATTATACACTTCAGGTGAAACTGTCAAAATCTTCAAAATGAGCAAAAGCACAATGAAATTAATGCTGGAATCATCTTCAAGTTGATAAAATACACTAATGACAGCAAAAAGTTTGAGTCTACAACATTTAGTTAAGGTGTGAGAGCCTAAAATAACTTTTAATTGCTTTAAACGCGTTTTCAGCCCTTGATTGTACACTTCAGGTGAAACTGTCAAAATTTTCAAAATGAGCAAAAGCACAATGAAATTAATGCTTGAATCATCTTCAAGTTGCTAAAATACACTAATTACAGCAAAAAGTTTGAGTCTACAACATTTAGTTAAGGTGTGAGAGCCAAAATGAACTTTGTATTGCTTTAAATTTATTTTTAGCCCCTGATTGTATACTTCAGGTGAAACTGTCAAAATCTTCAAAATGAGCTAAAGCACAATGAAATTAATGCTGGACTCATCTTCAAGTTGCTAAAATACACTAATGACATCAAAAAGTTTGAGTCTACAACATTTTGTTAAGGTGTGAGAGCCAAAATGAACTTTGTATTGCTTTAAATGCATTTTCAGCCCGATTGTACACTTCAGGTGAAACTGTCAAAATCTTCAAAATGAGCAAAAGCACAATGAAATTAATGCTGGAATCATCTTCAAGTTGCTAAAATACACTAATTACAGCAAAAAGTTTGAGTCTACAACATTTAGTTAAGGTGTGAGAGCCAAAATGAACTTTGTATTGCTTTAAATGCATTTTCAGCACCTGATTGTACACTTCAGGTGAAACTGTCAAAATTTTCAAAATGAGCAAAAGCACAATGAAATTAATGCTGGAATCATCTTCAAGTTGCTAAAATACACTAATGACAGCAAACAGTTTGAGTCTACAACATTTAGTTAAGGTGTGAGAGCCTAAATGAACTTTGTATTGCTTTAAATGCATTTTCAGCCCGATTGTACACTTCAGGTGAAACTGTCAAAATCTTCAAAATGAGCAAAAGCACAATGAAATTAATGCTGGAATCATCTTCAAGTTGCTAAAATACACTAATTACAGCAAAAAGTTTGAGTCTACAACATTTAGTTAAGGTGTGAGAGCCAAAATGAACTTTTTATTGCTGTAAACGCGTTTTCAGCACCTGATTGTACACTTCAGGTGAAACTGTCAAAATCTTCAAAATGAGCAAAAGCACAATGAAACTAATGCTGGAATCATCTTCAATTTGCTAAAATACACCAATGACAGCAACAAGTTTGAGTCTACAACATTTAGTTAAGGTGTGAGAGCCAAAATGAACTTTGTATTGCTTTAAATGCATTTTTAGCCCCTGATTGTATACTTCAGGTGAAACTGTCAAAATCTTCAAAATGAGCAAAAGCACAATGAAATTAATGCTGGAATCATCTTCAAGTTGCTAAAATACACTAATGACAGCAAAAAGTTTGAGTCTACAACATTTAGTTAAGGTGTGAGATCCTAAATGAACTTTGTAATGCTTTAAACGCGTTTTCAGCCCCTGATTGTATCCTTCAGGTGAAACTGTCAAAATCTTCAAAATGAGCAAAAGCACAATGAAATTAATGCTGGAATCATCTTCAAGTTGCTAAAATACACTAATTACAGCAAAAAGTTTGAGTCTACAACATTTAGTTAAGGTGTGAGAGCCAAAATGAACTTTGTATTGCTTTAAATGCATTTTTAGCCCCTGATTGCATACTTCAGGTGAAACTGTCAAAATCTTCAAAATGAGCGAAAGCACAATGAAATTAATGCTGGACTCATCTTCAAGTTGCTAGAATACACTAATGACAGCAAAAAGTTTGAGTCTACAACATTTTGTTAAGGTGTGAGAGCCAAAATGAACTTTGTATTGCTTTAAATGCATTTTCAGCCCGATTGTACACTTCAGGTGAAACTGTCAAAATCTTCAAAATGAGCAAAAGCACAATGAAATTAATGCTGGAATCATCTTCAAGTTGCTAAAATACACTAATTACAGCAAAAAGTTTGAGTCTACAACATTTAGTTAAGGTGTGAGAGCCAAAATGAACTTTTTATTGCTGTAAACGCGTTTTCAGCACCTGATTGTACACTTCAGGTGAAACTGTCAAAATCTTCAAAATGAGCAAAAGCACAATGAAACTAATGCTGGAATCATCTTCAATTTGCTAAAATACACCAATGACAGCAAAAAGTTTGAGTCTACAACATTTAGTTAAGGTGTGAGAGCCAAAATGAACTTTGTATTGCTTTAAATGCATTTTTAGCCCCTGATTGTATACTTCAGGTGAAACTGTCAAAATCTTCAAAATGAGCAAAAGCACAATGAAATTAATGCTGGAATCATCTTCAAGTTGCTAAAATACACTAATGACAGCAAAAAGTTTGAGTCTACAACATTTAGTTAAGGTGTGAGAGCCAAAATGAACTTTGTATTGCTTTAAATGCATTTTCAGCCCGATTGCACACTTCAGGTGAAACTGTCAAAATCTTCAAAATGAGCAAAAGCACAATGAAATTAAGGCTGGAATCATCTTCAAGTTGATAAAATACACTAATGACAGCAAAAAGTTTGAGTCTACAACATTTAGTTAAGGTGTGAGAGCCTAAAATAACTTTTAATTGCTTTAAACGCGTTTTCAGCCCTTGATTGTACACTTCAGGTGAAACTGTCAAAATTTTCAAAATGAGCAAAAGCACAATGAAATTAATGCTTGAATCATCTTCAAGTTGCTAAAATACACTAATTACAGCAAAAAGTTTGAGTCTACAACATTTAGTTAAGGTGTGAGAGCCAAAATGAACTTTGTATTGCTTTAAATGCATTTTTAGCCCCTGATTGTATACTTCAGGTGAAACTGTCAAAATCTTCAAAATGAGCTAAAGCACAATGAAATTAATGCTGGACTCATCTTCAAGTTGCTAAAATACACTAATGACAGCGAAAAGTTTGAGTCTACAACATTTAGTTAAGGTGTGAGAGCCAAAATGAACTTTGTATTGCTTTAAATGCATTTTCAGCCCGATTGTACACTTCAGGTGAAACTGTCAAAATCTTCAAAATGAGCAAAAGCACAATGAAATTAATGCTGGAATCATCTTCAAGTTGCTAAAATACACTAATGACAGCAAAAAGTTTGAGTCTACAACATTTAGTTAAGGTGTGAGAGCCAAAATGAACTTTGTATTGCTTTAAATGCATTTTCAGCCCGATTATACACTTCAGGTGAAACTGTCAAAATCTTCAAAATGAGCAAAAGCACAATGACATTAATGCTGGAATCATCTTCAAGTTGCTAAAATACACTAATGACAGCAAACAGTTTGAGTCTACGACATTTAGTTAAGGTGTGAGAGCCAAAATAAACTTTGTATTGCTTTAAATGCATTTTCAGCCCGATTGTACACTTCAGGTGAAACTGTCAAAATCTTAAAAATGAGCAAAAGCACAATGAAATTAATGCTGGAATCATCTTCAAGTATCTAAAATACACTAATGACAGCAAAAAGTTTGAGTCTACAACATTTAGTTAAGGTGTGAGAGCCAAAATGAACTTTTTATTGCTGTAAATGCATTTTCAGCCCGATTGTACACTTCAGGTGAAACTGTCAAAATCTTCAAAATGAGCAAAAGCACAATGCAATTAATGCTGGAATCATCTTCAAGTTGCTAAAATACACTAATGACAGCGAAAAGTTTGAGTCTACAACATTTAGTTAAGGTGTGAGAGCCAAAATGAACTTTGTATTGCTTTAAATGCATTTTCAGCCCGATTGTACACTTCAGGTGAAACTGTCAAAATCTTCAAAATGAGCAAAAGCACAATGAAATTAATGCTGGAATCATCTTCAAGTTGCTAAAATACACTAATGACAGCAAAAAGTTTGAGTCTACAACATTTAGTTAAGGTGCGAGAGCCAAAATGAACTTTGTATTGCTTTAAATGCATTTTCAGCCCGATTATACACTTCAGGTGAAACTGTCAAAATCTTCAAAATGAGCAAAAGCACAATGAAATTAATGCTGGAATCATCTTCAAGTTGCTAAAATACACTAATGACAGCAAACAGTTTGAGTCTACGACATTTAGTTAAGGTGTGAGAGCCTAAATGAACTTTGTATTGCTTTAAATGCATTTTCAGCCCGATTATACACTTCAGGTGAAACTGTCAAAATCTTCAAAATGAGCAAAAGCACAATGAAATTAATGCTGGGATCATCTTCAAGTTGCTAAAATACACTAATGACAGCAAACAGTTTGAGTCTAACACATTTAGTTAAGGTGTGAGAGCCTAAATTAACTTTTTATTGCTTTAAACGCGTTTTCAGCCCCTGATTGTATACTTCAGGTGAAATTGTCAAAATCTTCAAAATGACCAAAAGCACAATGAAATTAATGCTGGAATCATCTTCAAGTTGCTAAAATACACTAATGACAGCAAACAGTTTGAGTCTACAACATTTAGTTAAGGTGTGAGAGCCAAAATAAACTTTGTATTGCTTTAAATGCATTTTCAGCCCGATTGTACACTTCAGGTGAAACTGTCAAAATCTTAAAAATGAGCAAAAGCACAATGAAATTAATGCTGGAATCATCTTCAAGTATCTAAAATACACTAATGACAGCAAAAAGTTTGAGTCTACAACATTTAGTTAAGGTGTGAGAGCCAAAATGAACTTTTTATTGCTGTAAATGCATTTTCAGCCCGATTGTACACTTCAGGTGAAACTGTCAAAATCTTCAAAATGAGCAAAAGCACAATGAAATTAATGCTGGAATCATCTTCAAGTTGCTAAAATACACTAATGAGAGCAAAAAGTTTGAGTCTACAACATTTAGTTAAGGTGTGAGAGCCAAAATGAACTTTGTATTGCTTTAAATGCATTTTCAGCACGATTGTACACTTCAGTTGAAACTGTCAAAATCTTCAAAATGAGCAAAAGCACAATGAAATTAATGCTGGAATCATCTTCAAGTTGTTAAAATACACTAATGACAGCAAAAAGTTTGAGTCTACAACATTTAGTTAAGGTGTGAGAGCCAAAATGAACTTTGTATTGCTTTAAATGCATTTTCAGCCCGATTGTACACTTCAGGTGAAACTGTCAAAATCTTCAAAATGAGCAAAAGCACAATGAAATTAATGCTGGAATCATCTTCAAGTTGCTAAAATACACTAATGACAGCAAAAAGTTCGAGTCTACAACATTTAGTTAAGGTGTGAGAGCCAAAATGAACTTTTTATTGCTGTAAACGCATTTTCAGCACCTGATTGTACACTTCAGGTGAAACTGTCAAAATCTTCAAAATGAGCAAAAGCACAATGAAATTAATGCTGGAATCATCTTCAAGTTTCTAAAATACACTAATGACAGCAAAAAGTTTGAGTCTACAACATTTAGTTAAGGTGTGAGAGCCAAAATGAACTTTGTATTGCTTTAAATGCATTTTTAGCCCCTGATTGTATACTTCAGGTGAAACTGTCAAAATCTTCAAAATGAGCAAAAGCACAATGAAATTAATAATGGAATCATATTCAAGTTGCTAAAATACACTAATGATAGCAAAAAGGTTGAGTCTACAACATTTAGTTAAGGTGTGAGAGCCAAAATGAACTTTGTATTGCTTTAAATGCATTTTCAGCCCGATTATACACTTCAGGTGAAACTGTCAAAATCTTCAAAATGAGCAAAAGCACAATGGAATTAATGCTGGAATCATCTTCAAGTTGCTAAAATACACTAATGACAGCAAAAAGTTTGAGTCTACAACATTTAGTTAAGGTGTGAGAGCCAAAATGAACTTTGTATTGCTTTAAATGCATTTTCAGCCCGATTGTACACTTCAGGTGAAACTGTCAAAATCTTAAAAATGAGCAAAAGCACAATGAAATTAATGCTGGAATCATCTTCAAGTATCTAAAATACACTAATGACAGCAAAAAGTTTGAGTCTACAACATTTAGTTAAGGTGTGAGAGCCAAAATGAACTTTGTATTGCTTTAAATGCTTATTCAGCCCGATTGTACACTTCAGGTGAAACTGTCAAAATCTTAAAAATGAGCAAAAGCACAATGAAATTAATGCTGGAATCATCTTCAAGTTTCTAAAATACACTAATGACAGCAAAAAGTTTGAGTCTACAACATTTAGTTAAGGTGTGAGAGCCAAAATGAACTTTTTATTGCTGTAAACGCGTTTTCAGCACCTGATTGTACACTTCAGGTGAAACTGTCAAAATCTTCAAAATGAGCAAAAGCACAATGAAATTAATGCTGGAATCATCTTCAAGTTGCTAAAATACACTAATGACAGCAAAAAGGTTGAGTCTACAACATTTAGTTAAGGTGTGAGAGCCAAAATGAACTTTGTATTGCTTTAAATGCATTTCCAGCCCAATTGTACACTTCAGGTGAAACTGTCAAAATCTTCAAAATGAGCAAAAGCACAATGCAATTAATGCTGGAATCATCTTCAAGTTGCTAAAATACACTAATGACAGCAAACAGTTTGAGTCTACGACATTTAGTTAAGGTGTGAGAGCCTAAATAAACTTTGTATTGCTTTAAACGCGTTTTCAGCCCCTGATTGTATACTTCAGGTGAAACTGTCAAAATCTTCAAAATGAGCAAAAGCACAATGAAATTAATAATGGAATCATATTCAAGTTGCTAAAATACACTAATGATAGCAAAAAGTTTGAGTCTACAACATTTAGTTAAGGTGTGAGAGCCAAAATGAACTTTGTATTGCTTTAAATGCATTTTCAGCCCGATTATACACTTCAGGTGAAACTGTCAAAATCTTCAAAATGAGCAAAAGCACAATGAAATTAATGCTGGGATAATCTTCAAGTTGCTAAAATACACTAATGACAGCAAACAGTTTGAGTCTAACACATTTAGTTAAGGTGTGAGAGCCTAAATTAACTTTTTATTGCTTTAAACGCGTTTTCAGCCCCTGATTGTATACTTCAGGTGAAACTGTCAAAATCTTCAAAATGAGCAAAAGCACAATGAAATTAATGCTGGAATCATCTTCAAGTTGCTAAAATACACTAATGACAGCAAAAAGTTTGAGTCTACAACATTTAGTTAAGGTGTGAGAGCCAAAATGAACTTTTTATTGCTGTAAACGCATTTTCAGCACCTGATTGTACACTTCAGGTGAAACTGTCAAAATCTTCAAAATGAGCAAAAGCACAATGAAATTAATGCTGGAATCATCTTCAAGTTTCTAAAATACACCAATGACAGCAAAACGTTTGAGTCTACAACATTTAGTTAAGGTGTGAGAGCCAAAATGAACTTTGTATTGCTTTAAATGCATTTTTAGCCCCTGATTGTATACTTCAGGTGAAACTGTCAAAATCTTCAAAATGAGCTAAAGCACAATGAAATTAATGCTGGACTCATCTTCAAGTTGCTAAAATACACTAATGACATCAAAAAGTTTGAGTCTACAACATTTTGTTAAGGTGTGAGAGCCAAAATGAACTTTGTATTGCTTTAAATGCATTTTCAGCCCGATTGTACACTTCAGGTGAAACTGTCAAAATCTTCAAAATGAGCAAAAGCACAATGAAATTAATGCTGGAATCATCTTCAAGTTGCTAAAATACACTAATTACAGCAAAAAGTTTGAGACTACAACATTTAGTTAAGGTGTGAGAGCCAAAATGAACTTTTTATTGCTGTAAACGCGTTTTCAGCACCTGATTGTACACTTCAGGTGAAACTGTCAAAATTTTCAAAATGAGCAAAAGCACAATGAAATGAATGCTGGAATCATCTTCAAGTTGCTAAAATACACTAATTACAGCAAAAAGTTTGAGTCTACAACATTTAGTTAAGGTGTGAGAGCCAAAATGAACTTTGTATTGCTTTAAATGCATTTCCAGCCCAATTGTACACTTCAGGTGAAACTGTCAAAATCTTCAAAATGAGCAAAAGCACAATGCAATTAATGCTGGAATCATCTTCAAGTTGCTAAAATACACTAATGACAGTGAAAAGTTTGAGTCTACAACATTTAGTTAAGGTGTGAGAGCCAAAATGAACTTTGTATTGCTTTAAATGCATTTTCAGCCCGATTGTACACTTCAGGTGAAACTGTCAAAATCTTCAAAATGAGCAAAAGCACAATGAAATTAATGCTGGAATCATCTTCAAGTTGCTAAAATACACTAATGACAGCAAAAAGTTTGAGTCTACAACATTTAGTTAAGGTGTGAGAGCCAAAATGAACTTTGTATTGCTTTAAATGCATTTTCAGCCCGATTATACACTTCAGGTGAAACTGTCAAAATCTTCAAAATGAGCAAAAGCACAATGAAATTAATGCTGGAATCATCTTCAAGTTGCTAAAATACACTAATGACAGCAAACAGTTTGAGTCTACAACATTTAGTTAAGGTGTGAGAGCCTAAATGAACTTTGTATTGCTTTAAATGCATTTTCAGCCCGATTATACACTTCAGGTGAAACTGTCAAAATCTTCAAAATGAGCAAAAGCACAATGAAATTAATGCTGGGATCATCTTCAAGTTGCTAAAATACACTAATGACAGCAAACAGTTTGAGTCTAACACATTTAGTTAAGGTGTGAGAGCCTAAATTAACTTTTTATTGCTTTAAACGCATTTTCAGCCCCTGATTGTATACTTCAGGTGAAATTGTCAAAATCTTCAAAATGAGCAAAAGCACAATGAAATTAATGCTGGAATCATCTTCAAGTTGCTAAAATACACTAATGACAGCAAACAGTTTGAGTCTACAACATTTAGTTAAGGTGTGAGAGCCAAAATAAACTTTGTATTGCTTTAAATGCATTTTCAGCCCGATTGTACACTTCAGGTGAAACTGTCAAAATCTTAAAAATGAGCAAAAGCACAATGAAATTAATGCTGGAATCATCTTCAAGTATCTAAAATACACTAATGACAGCAAAAAGTTTGAGTCTACAACATTTAGTTAAGGTGTGAGAGCCAAAATGAACTTTTTATTGCTGTAAATGCATTTTCAGCCCGATTGTACACTTCAGGTGAAACTGTCAAAATCTTCAAAATGAGCAAAAGCACAATGCAATTAATGCTGGAATCATCTTCAAGTTGCTAAAATACACTAATGACAGCGAAAAGTTTGAGTCTACAACATTTAGTTAAGGTGTGAGAGCCAAAATGAACTTTGTATTGCTTTAAATGCATTTTCAGCCCGATTATACACTTCAGGTGAAACTGTCAAAATCTTCAAAATGAGCAAAAGCACAATGAAATTAATGCTGGAATCATCTTCAAGTTGCTAAAATACACTAATGACAGCAAACAGTTTGAGTCTACGACATTTAGTTAAGGTGTGAGAGCCTAAATGAACTTTGTATTGCTTTAAATGCATTTTCAGCCCGATTATACACTTCAGGTGAAACTGTCAAAATCTTCAAAATGAGCAAAAGCACAATGAAATTAATGCTGGGATCATCTTCAAGTTGCTAAAATACACTAATGACAGCAAACAGTTTGAATCTAACACATTTAGTTAAGGTGTGAGAGCCTAAATTAACTTTTTATTGCTTTAAACGCGTTTTCAGCCCCTGATTGTATACTTCAGGTGAAATTGTCAAAATCTTCAAAATGAGCAAAAGCACAATGAAATTAATGCTGGAATCATCTTCAATTTGCTAAAATACACTAATGACAGCAAACAGTTTGAGTCTACAACATTTAGTTAAGGTGTGAGAGCCAAAATAAACTTTGTATTGCTTTAAATGCATTTTCAGCCCGATTGTACACTTCAGGTGAAACTGTCAAAATCTTCAAAATGAGCAAAAGCACAATGAAATTAATGCTGGAATCATCTTCAAGTATCTAAAATACACTAATGACAGCAAAAAGTTTGAGTCTACAACATTTAGTTAAGGTGTGAGAGCCAAAATGAACTTTTTATTGCTGTAAATGCATTTTCAGCCCGATTGTACACTTCAGGTGAAACTGTCAAAATCTTCAAAATGAGCAAAAGCACGATGAAATTAATGCTGGAATCATCTTCAAGTTGCTAAAATACACTAATGACAGCAAAAAGTTTGAGTCTACAACATTTAGTTAAGGTGTGAGAGCCAAAATGAACTTTGTATTGCTTTAAATGCATTTTCAGCCCGATTGTACACTTCAGGTGAAACTGTCAAAATCTTCAAAATGAGCAAAAGCACAATGAAATTAATGCTGGAATCATCTTCAAGTTGCTAAAATACACTAATGACAGCAAAAAGTTCGAGTCTACAACATTTAGTTAAGGTGTGAGAGCCAAAATGAACTTTTTATTGCTGTAAACGCATTTTCAGCACCTGATTGTACACTTCAGGTGAAACTGTCAAAATCTTCAAAATGAGCAAAAGCACAATGAAATTAATGCTGGAATCATCTTCAAGTTTCTAAAATACACTAATGACAGCAAAAAGTTTGAGTCTACAACATTTAGTTAAGGTGTGAGAGCCAAAATGAACTTTGTATTGCTTTAAATGCATTTTTAGCCCCTGATTGTATACTTCAGGTGAAACTGTCAAAATCTTCAAAATGAGCAAAAGCACAATGAAATTAATAATGGAATCATATTCAAGTTGCTAAAATACACTAATGATAGCAAAAAGTTTGAGTCTACAACATTTAGTTAAGGTGTGAGAGCCAAAATGAACTTTTTATTGCTGTAAATGCATTTTCAGCCCGATTGTACACTTCAGGTGAAACTGTCAAAATCTTCAAAATGAGCAAAAGCACGATGAAATTAATGCTGGAATCATCTTCAAGTTGCTAAAATACACTAATGACAGCAAAAAGTTTGAGTCTACAACATTTAGTTAAGGTGTGAGAGCCAAAATGAACTTTGTATTGCTTTAAATGCATTTTCAGCCCGATTGTACACTTCAGGTGAAACTGTCAAAATCTTCAAAATGAGCAAAAGCACAATGAAATTAATGCTGGAATCATCTTCAAGTTGCTAAAATACACTAATGACAGCAAAAAGTTCGAGTCTACAACATTTAGTTAAGGTGTGAGAGCCAAAATGAACTTTTTATTGCTGTAAACGCATTTTCAGCACCTGATTGTACACTTCAGGTGAAACTGTCAAAATCTTCAAAATGAGCAAAAGCACAATGAAATTAATGCTGGAATCATCTTCAAGTTGCTAAAATACACTAATGACAGCAAAAAGTTTGAGTCTACAACATTTAGTTAAGGTGTGAGAGCCAAAATGAACTTTGTATTGCTTTAAATGCGTTTTCAGCCCGATTGTACACTTCAGGTGAAACTGTCAAAATCTTAAAAATGAGCAAAAGCACAATGAAATTAATGCTGGAATCATCTTCAAGTATCTAAAATACACTAATGACAGCAAAAAGTTTGAGTCTACAACATTTAGTTAAGGTGTGAGAGCCAAAATGAACTTTGTATTGCTTTAAATGCATTTTCAGCCCGATTATACACTTCAGGTCAAACTGTCAAAATCTTCAAAATGAGCAAAAGCACAATGAAATTAATGCTGGAATCATCTTCAAGTTGCTAAAATACACTAATGACAGCAAACAGTTTGAGTCTACGACATTTAGTTAAGGTGTGAGAGCCTAAATGAACTTTGTATTGCTTTAAATGCATTTTCAGCCCGATTATACACTTCAGGTGAAACTGTCAAAATCTTCAAAATGAGCAAAAGCACAATGAAATTAATGCTGGGATCATCTTCAAGTTGCTAAAATACACTAATGACAGCAAACAGTTTGAGTCTAACACATTTAGTTAAGGTGTGAGAGCCTAAATTAACTTTTTATTGCTTTAAACGCGTTTTCAGCCCCTGATTGTATACTTCAGGTGAAATTGTCAAAATCTTCAAAATGAGCAAAAGCACAATGAAATTAATGCTGGAATCATCTTCAAGTTGCTAAAATACACTAATGACAGCAAACAGTTTGAGTCTACAACATTTAGTTAAGGTGTGAGAGCCAAAATAAACTTTGTATTGCTTTAAATGCATTTTCAGCCCGATTGTACACTTCAGGTGAAACTGTCAAAATCTTCAAAATGAGCAAAAGCACAATGAAATTAATGCTGGAATCATCTTCAAGTTGCTAAAATACACTAATGACAGCAAAAAGTTCGAGTCTACAACATTTATTTAAGGTGTGAGAGCCAAAATGAACTTTTTATTGCTGTAAACGCATTTTCAGCACCTGATTGTACACTTCAGGTGAAACTGTCAAAATCTTCAAAATGAGCAAAAGCACAATGAAATTAATGCTGGAATCATCTTCAAGTTTCTAAAATACACTAATGACAGCAAAAAGTTTGAGTCTACAACATTTAGTTAAGGTGTGAGAGCCAAAATGAACTTTGTATTGCTTTAAATGCATTTTTAGCCCCTGATTGTATACTTCAGGTGAAACTGTCAAAATCTTCAAAATGAGCAAAAGCACAATGAAATTAATAATGGAATCATATTCAAGTTGCTAAAATACACTAATGATAGCAAAAAGTTTGAGTCTACAACATTTAGTTAAGGTGTGAGAGCCAAAATGAACTTTGTATTGCTTTAAATGCATTTTCAGCCCGATTATACACTTCAGGTGAAACTGTCAAAATCTTCAAAATGAGCAAAAGCACAATGAAATTAATGCTGGAATCATCTTCAAGTTGCTAAAATACACTAATGACAGCAAACAGTTTGAGTCTAACACATTTAGTTAAGGTGTGAGAGCCTAAATTAACTTTTTATTGCTTTAAACGCGTTTTCAGCCCCTGATTGTATAATTCAGGTGAAACTGTCAAAATCTTCAAAATGAGCTAAAGCACAATGAAATTAATGCTGGACTCATCTTCAAGTTGCTAAAATACACTAATGACATCAAAAAGTTTGAGTCTACAACATTTTGTTAAGGTGTGAGAGCCAAAATGAACTTTGTATTGCTTTAAATGCATTTTCAGCCCGATTGTACACTTCAGGTGAAACTGTCAAAATCTTCAAAATGAGCAAAAGCACAATGAAATTAATGCTGGAATCATCTTCAAGTTGCTAAAATACACTAATTACAGCAAAAAGTTTGAGACTACAACATTTAGTTAAGGTGTGAGAGCCAAAATGAACTTTTTATTGCTGTAAACGCGTTTTCAGCACCTGATTGTACACTTCAGGTGAAACTGTCAAAATTTTCAAAATGAGCAAAAGCACAATGAAATGAATGCTGGAATCATCTTCAAGTTGCTAAAATACACTAATTACAGCAAAAAGTTTGAGTCTACAACATTTAGTTAAGGTGTGAGAGCCAAAATGAACTTTGTATTGCTTTAAATGCATTTCCAGCCCAATTGTACACTTCAGGTGAAACTGTCAAAATCTTCAAAATGAGCAAAAGCACAATGCAATTAATGCTGGAATCATCTTCAAGTTGCTAAAATACACTAATGACAGCGAAAAGTTTGAGTCTACAACATTTAGTTAAGGTGTGAGAGCCAAAATGAACTTTGTATTGCTTTAAATGCATTTTCAGCCCGATTGTACACTTCAGGTGAAACTGTCAAAATCTTAAAAATGAGCAAAAGCACAATGAAATTAATGCTGGAATCATCTTCAAGTATCTAAAATACACTAATGACAGCAAAAAGTTTGAGTCTACAACATTTAGTTAAGGTGTGAGAGCCAAAATGAACTTTTTATTGCTGTAAATGCATTTTCAGCCCGATTGTACACTTCAGGTGAAACTGTCAAAATCTTCAAAATGAGCAAAAGCACAATGCAATTAATGCTGGAATCATCTTCAAGTTGCTAAAATACAATAATGACAGCGAAAAGTTTGAGTCTACAACATTTAGTTAAGGTGTGAGAGCCAAAATGAACTTTGTATTGCTTTAAATGCATTTTCAGCCCGATTGTACACTTCAGGTGAAACTGTCAAAATCTTCAAAATGAGCAAAAGCACAATGAAATTAATGCTGGAATCATCTTCAAGTTGCTAAAATACACTAATGACAGCAAAAAGTTTGAGTCTACAACATTTAGTTAAGGTGTGAGAGCCAAAATGAACTTTGTATTGCTTTAAATGCATTTTCAGCCCGATTATACACTTCAGGTGAAACTGTCAAAATCTTCAAAATGAGCAAAAGCACAATGAAATTAATGCTGGAATCATCTTCAAGTTGCTAAAATACACTAATGACAGCAAACAGTTTGAGTCTACGACATTTAGTTAAGGTGTGAGAGCCTAAATGAACTTTGTATTGCTTTAAATGCATTTTCAGCCCGATTATACACTTCAGGTGAAACTGTCAAAATCTTCAAAATGAGCAAAAGCACAATGAAATTAATGCTGGGATCATCTTCAAGTTGCTAAAATACACTAATGACAGCAAACAGTTTGAGTCTAACACATTTAGTTAAGGTGTGAGAGCCTAAATTAACTTTTTATTGCTTTAAACGCGTTTTCAGCCCCTGATTGTATACTTCAGGTGAAATTGTCAAAATCTTCAAAATGAGCAAAAGCACAATGAAATTAATGCTGGAATCATCTTCAATTTGCTAAAATACACTAATGACAGCAAACAGTTTGAGTCTACAACATTTAGTTAAGGTGTGAGAGCCAAAATAAACTTTGTATTGCTTTAAATGCATTTTCAGCCCGATTGTACACTTCAGGTGAAACTGTCAAAATCTTCAAAATGAGCAAAAGCACAATGAAATTAATGCTGGAATCATCTTCAAGTATCTAAAATACACTAATGACAGCAAAAAGTTTGAGTCTACAACATTTAGTTAAGGTGTGAGAGCCAAAATGAACTTTTTATTGCTGTAAATGCATTTTCAGCCCGATTGTACACTTCAGGTGAAACTGTCAAAATCTTCAAAATGAGCAAAAGCACGATGAAATTAATGCTGGAATCATCTTCAAGTTGCTAAAATACACTAATGACAGCAAAAAGTTTGAGTCTACAACATTTAGTTAAGGTGTGAGAGCCAAAATGAACTTTGTATTGCTTTAAATGCATTTTCAGCCCGATTATACACTTCAGGTGAAACAGTCAAAATCCTCAAAATGAGCAAAAGCACAATGAAATTAATGCTGGAATCATCTTCAAGTTGCTAAAATACACTAATGACAGCAAACAGTTTGAGTCTAACACATTTAGTTAAGGTGTGAGAGCCAAAATGAACTTTTTATTGCTGTAAATGCATTTTCAGCCCGATTGTACACTTCAGGTGAAACTGTCAAAATCTTCAAAATGAGCAAAAGCACGATGAAATTAATGCTGGAATCATCTTCAAGTTGCTAAAATACACTAATGACAGCAAAAAGTTTGAGTCTACAACATTTAGTTAAGGTGTGAGAGCCAAAATGAACTTTGTATTGCTTTAAATGCATTTTCAGCCCGATTATACACTTCAGGTGAAACTGTCAAAATCCTCAAAATGAGCAAAAGCACAATGAAATTAATGCTGGAATCATCTTCAAGTTGCTAAAATACACTAATGACAGCAAACAGTTTGAGTCTAACACATTTAGTTAAGGTGTGAGAGCCTAAATTAACTTTTTATTGCTTTAAACGCGTTTTCAGCCCCTGATTGTACACTTCAGGTGAAACTGTCAAAATTTTCAAAATGAGCAAAAGCACAATGAAATTAATGCTGGAATCATCTTCAAGTTGCTAAAATACACTAATGACAGCAAACAGTTTGAGTCTACAACATTTAGTTAAGGTGTGAGAGCCTAAATGAACTTTGTATTGCTTTAAATGCATTTTCAGCCCGATTGTACACTTCAGGTGAAACTGTCAAAATCTTCAAAATGAGCAAAAGCACAATGAAATTAATGCTGGAATCATCTTCAAGTTGCTAAAATACACTAATTACAGCAAAAAGTTTGAGTCTACAACATTTAGTTAAGGTGTGAGAGCCAAAATGAACTTTTTATTGCTGTAAACGCGTTTTCAGCACCTGATTGTACACTTCAGGTGAAACTGTCAAAATCTTCAAAATGAGCAAAAGCACAATGAAACTAATGCTGGAATCATCTTCAATTTGCTAAAATACACCAATGACAGCAACAAGTTTGAGTCTACAACATTTAGTTAAGGTGTGAGAGCCAAAATGAACTTTGTATTGCTTTAAATGCATTTTTAGCCCCTGATTGTATACTTCAGGTGAAACTGTCAAAATCTTCAAAATGAGCAAAAGCACAATGAAATTAATGCTGGAATCATCTTCAAGTTGCTAAAATACACTAATGACAGCAAAAAGTTTGAGTCTACAACATTTAGTTAAGGTGTGAGATCCTAAATGAACTTTGTATTGCTTTAAACGCGTTTTCAGCCCCTGATTGTATCCTTCAGGTGAAACTGTCAAAATCTTCAAAATGAGCAAAAGCACAATGAAATTAATGCTGGAATCATCTTCAAGTTGCTAAAATACACTAATTACAGCAAAAAGTTTGAGTCTACAACATTTAGTTAAGGTGTGAGAGCCAAAATGAACTTTGTATTGCTTTAAATGCATTTTTAGCCCCTGATTGCATACTTCAGGTGAAACTGTCAAAATCTTCAAAATGAGCGAAAGCACAATGAAATTAATGCTGGACTCATCTTCAAGTTGCTAAAATACACTAATGACAGCAAAAAGTTTGAGTCTACAACATTTTGTTAAGGTGTGAGAGCCAAAATGAACTTTGTATTGCTTTAAATGCATTTTCAGCCCGATTGTACACTTCAGGTGAAACTGTCAAAATCTTCAAAATGAGCAAAAGCACAATGAAATTAATGCTGGAATCATCTTCAAGTTGCTAAAATACACTAATTACAGCAAAAAGTTTGAGTCTACAACATTTAGTTAAGGTGTGAGAGCCAAAATGAACTTTTTATTGCTGTAAACGCGTTTTCAGCACCTGATTGTACACTTCAGGTGAAACTGTCAAAATCTTCAAAATGAGCAAAAGCACAATGAAACTAATGCTGGAATCATCTTCAATTTGCTAAAATACACCAATGACAGCAAAAAGTTTGAGTCTACAACATTTAGTTAAGGTGTGAGAGCCAAAATGAACTTTGTATTGCTTTAAATGCATTTTTAGCCCCTGATTGTATACTTCAGGTGAAACTGTCAAAATCTTCAAAATGAGCAAAAGCACAATGAAATTAATGCTGGAATCATCTTCAAGTTGCTAAAATACACTAATGACAGCAAAAAGTTTGAGTCTACAACATTTAGTTAAGGTGTGAGAGCCAAAATGAACTTTGTATTGCTTTAAATGCATTTTCAGCCCGATTGCACACTTCAGGTGAAACTGTCAAAATCTTCAAAATGAGCAAAAGCACAATGAAATTAAGGCTGGAATCATCTTCAAGTTGATAAAATACACTAATGACAGCAAAAAGTTTGAGTCTACAACATTTAGTTAAGGTGTGAGAGCCTAAAATAACTTTTAATTGCTTTAAACGCGTTTTCAGCCCTTGATTGTACACTTCAGGTGAAACTGTCAAAATTTTCAAAATGAGCAAAAGCACAATGAAATTAATGCTTGAATCATCTTCAAGTTGCTAAAATACACTAATTACAGCAAAAAGTTTGAGTCTACAACATTTAGTTAAGGTGTGAGAGCCAAAATGAACTTTGTATTGCTTTAAATGCATTTTTAGCCCCTGATTGTATACTTCAGGTGAAACTGTCAAAATCTTCAAAATGAGCTAAAGCACAATGAAATTAATGCTGGACTCATCTTCAAGTTGCTAAAATACACTAATGACAGCGAAAAGTTTGAGTCTACAACATTTAGTTAAGGTGTGAGAGCCAAAATGAACTTTGTATTGCTTTAAATGCATTTTCAGCCCGATTGTACACTTCAGGTGAAACTGTCAAAATCTTCAAAATGAGCAAAAGCACAATGAAATTAATGCTGGAATCATCTTCAAGTTGCTAAAATACACTAATGACAGCAAAAAGTTTGAGTCTACAACATTTAGTTAAGGTGTGAGAGCCAAAATGAACTTTGTATTGCTTTAAATGCATTTTCAGCCCGATTATACACTTCAGGTGAAACTGTCAAAATCTTCAAAATGAGCAAAAGCACAATGACATTAATGCTGGAATCATCTTCAAGTTGCTAAAATACACTAATGACAGCAAACAGTTTGAGTCTACGACATTTAGTTAAGGTGTGAGAGCCAAAATAAACTTTGTATTGCTTTAAATGCATTTTCAGCCCGATTGTACACTTCAGGTGAAACTGTCAAAATCTTAAAAATGAGCAAAAGCACAATGAAATTAATGCTGGAATCATCTTCAAGTATCTAAAATACACTAATGACAGCAAAAAGTTTGAGTCTACAACATTTAGTTAAGGTGTGAGAGCCAAAATGAACTTTTTATTGCTGTAAATGCATTTTCAGCCCGATTGTACACTTCAGGTGAAACTGTCAAAATCTTCAAAATGAGCAAAAGCACAATGCAATTAATGCTGGAATCATCTTCAAGTTGCTAAAATACACTAATGACAGCGAAAAGTTTGAGTCTACAACATTTAGTTAAGGTGTGAGAGCCAAAATGAACTTTGTATTGCTTTAAATGCATTTTCAGCCCGATTGTACACTTCAGGTGAAACTGTCAAAATCTTCAAAATGAGCAAAAGCACAATGAAATTAATGCTGGAATCATCTTCAAGTTGCTAAAATACACTAATGACAGCAAAAAGTTTGAGTCTACAACATTTAGTTAAGGTGTGAGAGCCAAAATGAACTTTGTATTGCTTTAAATGCATTTTCAGCCCGATTATACACTTCAGGTGAAACTGTCAAAATCTTCAAAATGAGCAAAAGCACAATGAAATTAATGCTGGAATCATCTTCAAGTTGCTAAAATACACTAATGACAGCAAACAGTTTGAGTCTACGACATTTAGTTGAGGTGTGAGAGCCTAAATGAACTTTGTATTGCTTTAAATGCATTTTCAGCCCGATTATACACTTCAGGTGAAACTGTCAAAATCTTCAAAATGAGCAAAAGCACAATGAAATTAATGCTGGGATCATCTTCAAGTTGCTAAAATACACTAATGACAGCAAACAGTTTGAGTCTAACACATTTAGTTAAGGTGTGAGAGCCTAAATTAACTTTTTATTGCTTTAAACGCGTTTTCAGCCCCTGATTGTATACTTCAGGTGAAATTGTCAAAATCTTCAAAATGACCAAAAGCACAATGAAATTAATGCTGGAATCATCTTCAAGTTGCTAAAATACACTAATGACAGCAAACAGTTTGAGTCTACAACATTTAGTTAAGGTGTGAGAGCCAAAATAAACTTTGTATTGCTTTAAATGCATTTTCAGCCCGATTGTACACTTCAGGTGAAACTGTCAAAATCTTAAAAATGAGCAAAAGCACAATGAAATTAATGCTGGAATCATCTTCAAGTATCTAAAATACACTAATGACAGCAAAAAGTTTGAGTCTACAACATTTAGTTAAGGTGTGAGAGCCAAAATGAACTTTTTATTGCTGTAAATGCATTTTCAGCCCGATTGTACACTTCAGGTGAAACTGTCAAAATCTTCAAAATGAGCAAAAGCACAATGAAATTAATGCTGGAATCATCTTCAAGTTGCTAAAATACACTAATGAGAGCAAAAAGTTTGAGTCTACAACATTTAGTTAAGGTGTGAGAGCCAAAATGAACTTTGTATTGCTTTAAATGCATTTTCAGCACGATTGTACACTTCAGGTGAAACTGTCAAAATCTTCAAAATGAGCAAAAGCACAATGAAATTAATGCTGGAATCATCTTCAAGTTGTTAAAATACACTAATGACAGCAAAAAGTTTGAGTCTACAACATTTAGTTAAGGTGTGAGAGCCAAAATGAACTTTGTATTGCTTTAAATGCATTTTCAGCCCGATTGTACACTTCAGGTGAAACTGTCAAAATCTTCAAAATGAGCAAAAGCACAATGAAATTAATGCTGGAATCATCTTCAAGTTGCTAAAATACACTAATGACAGCAAAAAGTTCGAGTCTACAACATTTAGTTAAGGTGTGAGAGCCAAAATGAACTTTTTATTGCTGTAAACGCATTTTCAGCACCTGATTGTACACTTCAGGTGAAACTGTCAAAATCTTCAAAATGAGCAAAAGCACAATGAAATTAATGCTGGAATCATCTTCAAGTTTCTAAAATACACTAATGACAGCAAAAAGTTTGAGTCTACAACATTTAGTTAAGGTGTGAGAGCCAAAATGAACTTTGTATTGCTTTAAATGCATTTTTAGCCCCTGATTGTATACTTCAGGTGAAACTGTCAAAATCTTCAAAATGAGCAAAAGCACAATGAAATTAATAATGGAATCATATTCAAGTTGCTAAAATACACTAATGATAGCAAAAAGGTTGAGTCTACAACATTTAGTTAAGGTGTGAGAGCCAAAATTAACTTTGTATTGCTTTAAATGCATTTTCAGCCCGATTATACACTTCAGGTGAAACTGTCAAAATCTTCAAAATGAGCAAAAGCACAATGGAATTAATGCTGGAATCATCTTCAAGTTGCTAAAATACACTAATGACAGCAAAAAGTTTGAGTCTACAACATTTAGTTAAGGTGTGAGAGCCAAAATGAACTTTGTATTGCTTTAAATGCATTTTCAGCCCGATTGTACACTTCAGGTGAAACTGTCAAAATCTTCAAAATGAGCAAAAGCACAATGAAATTAATGCTGGAATCATCTTCAAGTTGCTAAAATACACTAATGACAGCAAAAAGTTTGAGTCTACAACATTTAGTTAAGGTGTGAGAGCCAAAATGAACTTTGTATTGCTTTAAATGCATTTTCAGCCCGATTATACACTTCAGGTGAAACTGTCAAAATCTTCAAAATGAGCAAAAGCACAATGAAATTAATGCTGGAATCATCTTCAAGTTGCTAAAATACACTAATGACAGCAAACAGTTTGAGTCTACGACATTTAGTTAAGGTGTGAGAGCCTAAATAAACTTTGTATTGCTTTAAACGCGTTTTCAGCCCCTGATTGTATACTTCAGGTGAAACTGTCAAAATCTTCAAAATGAGCAAAAGCACAATGAAATTAATAATGGAATCATATTCAAGTTGCTAAAATACACTAATGATAGCAAAAAGTTTGAGTCTACAACATTTAGTTAAGGTGTGAGAGCCTAAATTAACTTTTTATTGCTTTAAATGCATTTTCAGCCCGATTATACACTTCAGGTGAAACTGTCAAAATCTTCAAAATGAGCAAAAGCACAATGAAATTAATGCTGGAATCATCTTCAAGTTGCTAAAATACACTAATGACAGCAAACAGTTTGAGTCTACGACATTTAGTTAAGGTGTGAGAGCCTAAATGAACTTTGTATTGCTTTAAATGCATTTTCAGCCCGATTATACACTTCAGGTGAAACTGTCAAAATCTTCAAAATGAGCAAAAGCACAATGAAATTAATGCTGGAATCATCTTCAAGTTGCTAAAATACACCAATGACAGCAAACAGTTTGAGTCTACGACATTTAGTTAAGGTGTGAGAGCCTAAATGAACTTTGTATTGCTTTAAATGCATTTTCAGCCCGATTATACACTTCAGGTGAAACTGTCAAAATCTTCAAAATGAGCAAAAGCACAATGAAATTAATGCTGGGATCATCTTCAAGTTGCTAAAATACACTAATGACTGCAAACAGTTTGAGTCTAACACATTTAGTTAAGGTGTGAGAGCCTAAATTAACTTTTTATTGCTTTAAACGCGTTTTCAGCCCCTGATTGTATACTTCAGGTGAAATTGTCAAAATCTTCAAAATGAGCAAAAGCACAATGAAATTAATGCTGGAATCATCTTCAAGTTGCTAAAATACACTAATGACAGCAAACAGTTTGAGTCTACAACATTTAGTTAAGGTGTGAGAGCCAAAATAAACTTTGTATTGCTTTAAATGCATTTTCAGCCCGATTGTACACTTCAGGTGAAACTGTCAAAATCTTCAAAATGAGCAAAAGCACAATGAAATTAATGCTGGAATCATCTTCAAGTTGCTAAAATACACTAATGACAGCAAAAAGTTCGAGTCTACAACATTTATTTAAGGTGTGAGAGCCAAAATGAACTTTTTATTGCTGTAAACGCATTTTCAGCACCTGATTGTACACTTCAGGTGAAACTGTCAAAATCTTCAAAATGAGCAAAAGCACAATGAAATTAATGCTGGAATCATCTTCAAGTTTCTAAAATACACTAATGACAGCAAAAAGTTTGAGTCTACAACATTTAGTTAAGGTGTGAGAGCCAAAATGAACTTTGTATTGCTTTAAATGCATTTTTAGCCCCTGATTGTATACTTCAGGTGAAACTGTCAAAATCTTCAAAATGAGCAAAAGCACAATGAAATTAATAATGGAATCATATTCAAGTTGCTAAAATACACTAATGATAGCAAAAAGTTTGAGTCTACAACATTTAGTTAAGGTGTGAGAGCCAAAATGAACTTTGTATTGCTTTAAATGCATTTTCAGCCCGATTATACACTTCAGGTGAAACTGTCAAAATCTTCAAAATGAGCAAAAGCACAATGAAATTAATGCTGGAATCATCTTCAAGTTGCTAAAATACACTAATGACAGCAAACAGTTTGAGTCTAACACATTTAGTTAAGGTGTGAGAGCCTAAATTAACTTTTTATTGCTTTAAACGCGTTTTCAGCCCCTGATTGTATACTTCAGGTGAAACTGTCAAAATCTTCAAAATGAGCTAAAGCACAATGAAATTAATGCTGGACTCATCTTCAAGTTGCTAAAATACACTAATGACATCAAAAAGTTTGAGTCTACAACATTTTGTTAAGGTGTGAGAGCCAAAATGAACTTTGTATTGCTTTAAATGCATTTTCAGCCCGATTGTACACTTCAGGTGAAACTGTCAAAATCTTCAAAATGAGCAAAAGCACAATGAAATTAATGCTGGAATCATCTTCAAGTTGCTAAAATACACTAATTACAGCAAAAAGTTTGAGACTACAACATTTAGTTAAGGTGTGAGAGCCAAAATGAACTTTTTATTGCTGTAAACGCGTTTTCAGCACCTGATTGTACACTTCAGGTGAAACTGTCAAAATTTTCAAAATGAGCAAAAGCACAATGAAATGAATGCTGGAATCATCTTCAAGTTGCTAAAATACACTAATTACAGCAAAAAGTTTGAGTCTACAACATTTAGTTAAGGTGTGAGAGCCAAAATGAACTTTGTATTGCTTTAAATGCATTTCCAGCCCAATTGTACACTTCAGGTGAAACTGTCAAAATCTTCAAAATGAGCAAAAGCACAATGCAATTAATGCTGGAATCATCTTCAAGTTGCTAAAATACACTAATGACAGTGAAAAGTTTGAGTCTACAACATTTAGTTAAGGTGTGAGAGCCAAAATGAACTTTGTATTGCTTTAAATGCATTTTCAGCCCGATTGTACACTTCAGGTGAAACTGTCAAAATCTTCAAAATGAGCAAAAGCACAATGAAATTAATGCTGGAATCATCTTCAAGTTGCTAAAATACACTAATGACAGCAAAAAGTTTGAGTCTACAACATTTAGTTAAGGTGTGAGAGCCAAAATGAACTTTGTATTGCTTTAAATGCATTTTCAGCCCGATTATACACTTCAGGTGAAACTGTCAAAATCTTCAAAATGAGCAAAAGCACAATGAAATTAATGCTGGAATCATCTTCAAGTTGCTAAAATACACTAATGACAGCAAACAGTTTGAGTCTACAACATTTAGTTAAGGTGTGAGAGCCAAAATAAACTTTGTATTGCTTTAAATGCATTTTCAGCCCGATTGTACACTTCAGGTGAAACTGTCAAAATCTTAAAAATGAGCAAAAGCACAATGAAATTAATGCTGGAATCATCTTCAAGTATCTAAAATACACTAATGACAGCAAAAAGTTTGAGTCTACAACATTTAGTTAAGGTGTGAGAGCCAAAATGAACTTTTTATTGCTGTAAATGCATTTTCAGCCCGATTGTACACTTCAGGTGAAACTGTCAAAATCTTCAAAATGAGCAAAAGCACAATGCAATTAATGCTGGAATCATCTTCAAGTTGCTAAAATACAATAATGACAGCGAAAAGTTTGAGTCTACAACATTTAGTTAAGGTGTGAGAGCCAAAATGAACTTTGTATTGCTTTAAATGCATTTTCAGCCCGATTGTACACTTCAGGTGAAACTGTCAAAATCTTCAAAATGAGCAAAAGCACAATGAAATTAATGCTGGAATCATCTTCAAGTTGCTAAAATACACTAATGACAGCAAAAAGTTTGAGTCTACAACATTTAGTTAAGGTGTGAGAGCCAAAATGAACTTTGTATTGCTTTAAATGCATTTTCAGCCCGATTATACACTTCAGGTGAAACTGTCAAAATCTTCAAAATGAGCAAAAGCACAATGAAATTAATGCTGGAATCATCTTCAAGTTGCTAAAATACACTAATGACAGCAAACAGTTTGAGTCTACGACATTTAGTTAAGGTGTGAGAGCCTAAATGAACTTTGTATTGCTTTAAATGCATTTTCAGCCCGATTATACACTTCAGGTGAAACTGTCAAAATCTTCAAAATGAGCAAAAGCACAATGAAATTAATGCTGGGATCATCTTCAAGTTGCTAAAATACACTAATGACAGCAAACAGTTTGAGTCTAACACATTTAGTTAAGGTGTGAGAGCCTAAATTAACTTTTTATTGCTTTAAACGCGTTTTCAGCCCCTGATTGTATACTTCAGGTGAAATTGTCAAAATCTTCAAAATGAGCAAAAGCACAATGAAATTAATGCTGGAATCATCTTCAATTTGCTAAAATACACTAATGACAGCAAACAGTTTGAGTCTACAACATTTAGTTAAGGTGTGAGAGCCAAAATAAACTTTGTATTGCTTTAAATGCATTTTCAGCCCGATTGTACACTTCAGGTGAAACTGTCAAAATCTTCAAAATGAGCAAAAGCACAATGAAATTAATGCTGGAATCATCTTCAAGTATCTAAAATACACTAATGACAGCAAAAAGTTTGAGTCTACAACATTTAGTTAAGGTGTGAGAGCCAAAATGAACTTTTTATTGCTGTAAATGCATTTTCAGCCCGATTGTACACTTCAGGTGAAACTGTCAAAATCTTCAAAATGAGCAAAAGCACAATGCAATTAATGCTGGAATCATCTTCAAGTTGCTAAAATACACTAATGACAGCGAAAAGTTTGAGTCTACAACATTTAGTTAAGGTGTGAGAGCCAAAATGAACTTTGTATTGCTTTAAATGCATTTTCAGCCCGATTATACACTTCAGGTGAAACTGTCAAAATCTTCAAAATGAGCAAAAGCACAATGAAATTAATGCTGGAATCATCTTCAAGTTGCTAAAATACACTAATGACAGCAAACAGTTTGAGTCTAACACATTTAGTTAAGGTGTGAGAGCCTAAATTAACTTTTTATTGCTTTAAACGCGTTTTCAGCCCCTGATTGTATACTTCAGGTGAAATTGTCAAAATCTTCAAAATGAGCAAAAGCACAATGAAATTAATGCTGGAATCATCTTCAAGTTGCTAAAATACACTAATGACAACAAAAAGTTTGAGTCTACAACATTTAGTTAAGGTGTGAGAGCCAAAATGAACTTTGTATTGCTTTAAATGCGTTTTCAGCCCGATTGTACACTTCAGGTGAAACTGTCAAAATCTTAAAAATGAGCAAAAGCACAATGAAATTAATGCTGGAATCATCTTCAAGTATCTAAAATACACTAATGACAGCAAAAAGTTTGAGTCTACAACATTTAGTTAAGGTGTGAGAGCCAAAATGAACTTTGTATTGCTTTAAATGCATTTTCAGCCCGATTATACACTTCAGGTGAAACTGTCAAAATCTTCAAAATGAGCAAAAGCACAATGAAATTAATGCTGGAATCATCTTCAAGTTGCTAAAATACACTAATGACAGCAAACAGTTTGAGTCTACGACATTTAGTTAAGGTGTGAGAGCCTAAATGAACTTTGTATTGCTTTAAATGCATTTTCAGCCCGATTATACACTTCAGGTGAAACTGTCAAAATCTTCAAAATGAGCAAAAGCACAATGAAATTAATGCTGGGATCATCTTCAAGTTGCTAAAATACACTAATGACAGCAAACAGTTTGAGTCTAACACATTTAGTTAAGGTGTGAGAGCCTAAATTAACTTTTTATTGCTTTAAACGCGTTTTCAGCCCCTGATTGTATACTTCAGGTGAAATTGTCAAAATCTTCAAAATGAGCAAAAGCACAATGAAATTAATGCTGGAATCATCTTCAAGTTGCTAAAATACACTAATGACAGCAAACAGTTTGAGTCTACAACATTTAGTTAAGGTGTGAGAGCCAAAATAAACTTTGTATTGCTTTAAATGCATTTTCAGCCCGATTGTACACTTCAGGTGAAACTGTCAAAATCTTCAAAATGAGCAAAAGCACAATGAAATTAATGCTGGAATCATCTTCAAGTTGCTAAAATACACTAATGACAGCAAAAAGTTCGAGTCTACAACATTTATTTAAGGTGTGAGAGCCAAAATGAACTTTTTATTGCTGTAAACGCATTTTCAGCACCTGATTGTACACTTCAGGTGAAACTGTCAAAATCTTCAAAATGAGCAAAAGCACAATGAAATTAATGCTGGAATCATCTTCAAGTTTCTAAAATACACTAATGACAGCAAAAAGTTTGAGTCTACAACATTTAGTTAAGGTGTGAGAGCCAAAATGAACTTTGTATTGCTTTAAATGCATTTTTAGCCCCTGATTGTATACTTCAGGTGAAACTGTCAAAATCTTCAAAATGAGCAAAAGCACAATGAAATTAATAATGGAATCATATTCAAGTTGCTAAAATACACTAATGATAGCAAAAAGTTTGAGTCTACAACATTTAGTTAAGGTGTGAGAGCCAAAATGAACTTTGTATTGCTTTAAATGCATTTTCAGCCCGATTATACACTTCAGGTGAAACTGTCAAAATCTTCAAAATGAGCAAAAGCACAATGAAATTAATGCTGGAATCATCTTCAAGTTGCTAAAATACACTAATGACAGCAAACAGTTTGAGTCTAACACATTTAGTTAAGGTGTGAGAGCCTAAATTAACTTTTTATTGCTTTAAACGCGTTTTCAGCCCCTGATTGTATACTTCAGGTGAAATTGTCAAAATCTTCAAAATGAGCAAAAGCACAATGAAATTAATGCTGGAATCATCTTCAAGTTGCTAAAATACACTAATGACAGCAAAAAGTTTGAGTCTACAACATTTAGTTAAGGTGTGAGAGCCAAAATGAACTTTGTATTGCTTTAAATGCATTTTCAGCCCGATTGTACACTTCAGGTGAAACTGTCAAAATCTTAAAAATGAGCAAAAGCACAATGAAATTAATGCTGGAATCATCTTCAAGTATCTAAAATACACTAATGACAGCAAAAAGTTTGAGTCTACAACATTTAGTTAAGGTGTGAGAGCCAAAATGAACTTTGTATTGCTTTAAATGCTTATTCAGCCCGATTGTACACTTCAGGTGAAACTGTCAAAATCTTAAAAATGAGCAAAAGCACAATGAAATTAATGCTGGAATCATCTTCAAGTTTCTAAAATACACTAATGACAGCAAAAAGTTTGAGTCTACAACATTTAGTTAAGGTGTGAGAGCCAAAATGAACTTTTTATTGCTGTAAACGCGTTTTCAGCACCTGATTGTACACTTCAGGTGAAACTGTCAAAATCTTCAAAATGAGCAAAAGCACAATGAAATTAATGCTGGAATCATCTTCAAGTTGCTAAAATACACTAATGACAGCAAAAAGGTTGAGTCTACAACATTTAGTTAAGGTGTGAGAGCCAAAATGAACTTTGTATTGCTTTAAATGCATTTCCAGCCCAATTGTACACTTCAGGTGAAACTGTCAAAATCTTCAAAATGAGCAAAAGCACAATGCAATTAATGCTGGAATCATCTTCAAGTTGCTAAAATACACTAATGACAGCAAACAGTTTGAGTCTACGACATTTAGTTAAGGTGTGAGAGCCTAAATAAACTTTGTATTGCTTTAAACGCGTTTTCAGCCCCTGATTGTATACTTCAGGTGAAACTGTCAAAATCTTCAAAATGAGCAAAAGCACAATGAAATTAATAATGGAATCATATTCAAGTTGCTAAAATACACTAATGATAGCAAAAAGTTTGAGTCTACAACATTTAGTTAAGGTGTGAGAGCCAAAATGAACTTTGTATTGCTTTAAATGCATTTTCAGCCCGATTATACACTTCAGGTGAAACTGTCAAAATCTTCAAAATGAGCAAAAGCACAATGAAATTAATGCTGGGATAATCTTCAAGTTGCTAAAATACACTAATGACAGCAAACAGTTTGAGTCTAACACATTTAGTTAAGGTGTGAGAGCCTAAATTAACTTTTTATTGCTTTAAACGCGTTTTCAGCCCCTGATTGTATACTTCAGGTGAAATTGTCAAAATCTTCAAAATGAGCAAAAGCACAATGAAATTAATGCTGGAATCATCTTCAAGTTGCTAAAATACACTAATGACAGCAAACAGTTTGAGTCTACAACATTTAGTTAAGGTGTGAGAGCCAAAATGAACTTTGTATTGCTTTAAATGCATTTTCAGCCCGATTGTACACTTCAGGTGAAACTGTCAAAATCTTAAAAATGAGCAAAAGCACAATGAAATTAATGCTGGAATCATCTTCAAGTTGCTAAAATACACTAATGACAGCAAAAAGTTTGAGTCTACAACATTTAGTTAAGGTGTGAGAGCCAAAATGAACTTTTTATTGCTGTAAACGCATTTTCAGCACCTGATTGTACACTTCAGGTGAAACTGTCAAAATCTTCAAAATGAGCAAAAGCACAATGAAATTAATGCTGGAATCATCTTCAAGTTTCTAAAATACACCAATGACAGCAAAACGTTTGAGTCTACAACATTTAGTTAAGGTGTGAGAGCCAAAATGAACTTTGTATTGCTTTAAATGCATTTTTAGCCCCTGATTGTATACTTCAGGTGAAACTGTCAAAATCTTCAAAATGAGCTAAAGCACAATGAAATTAATGCTGGACTCATCTTCAAGTTGCTAAAATACACTAATGACATCAAAAAGTTTGAGTCTACAACATTTTGTTAAGGTGTGAGAGCCAAAATGAACTTTGTATTGCTTTAAATGCATTTTCAGCCCGATTGTACACTTCAGGTGAAACTGTCAAAATCTTCAAAATGAGCAAAAGCACAATGAAATTAATGCTGGAATCATCTTCAAGTTGCTAAAATACACTAATTACAGCAAAAAGTTTGAGTCTACAACATTTAGTTAAGGTGTGAGAGCCAAAATGAACTTTTTATTGCTGTAAAAGCGTTTTCAGCACCTGATTGTACACTTCAGGTGAAACTGTCAAAATTTTCAAAATGAGCAAAAGCACAATGCAATTAATGCTGGAATCATCTTCAAGTTGCTAAAATACACTAATGACAGCGAAAAGTTTGAGTCTACAACATTTAGTTAAGGTGTGAGAGCCAAAATGAACTTTTTATTGCTGTAAATGCATTTTCAGCCCGATTGTACACTTCAGGTGAAACTGTCAAAATCTTCAAAATGAGCAAAAGCACAATGCAATTAATGCTGGAATCATCTTCAAGTTGCTAAAATACAATAATGACAGCGAAAAGTTTGAGTCTACAACATTTAGTTAAGGTGTGAGAGCCAAAATGAACTTTGTATTGCTTTAAATGCATTTTCAGCCCGATTGTACACTTCAGGTGAAACTGTCAAAATCTTCAAAATGAGCAAAAGCACAATGAAATTAATGCTGGAATCATCTTCAAGTTGCTAAAATACACTAATGACAGCAAAAAGTTTGAGTCTACAACATTTAGTTAAGGTGTGAGAGCCAAAATGAACTTTGTATTGCTTTAAATGCATTTTCAGCCCGATTATACACTTCAGGTGAAACTGTCAAAATCTTCAAAATGAGCAAAAGCACAATGAAATTAATGCTGGAATCATCTTCAAGTTGCTAAAATACACTAATGACAGCAAACAGTTTGAGTCTACGACATTTAGTTAAGGTGTGAGAGCCTAAATGAACTTTTTATTGCTTTAAATGCATTTTCAGCCCGATTATACACTTCAGGTGAAACTGTCAAAATCTTCAAAATGAGCAAAAGCACAATGAAATTAATGCTGGGATCATCTTCAAGTTGCTAAAATACACTAATGACAGCAAACAGTTTGAGTCTAACACATTTAGTTAAGGTGTGAGAGCCTAAATTAACTTTTTATTGCTTTAAACGCGTTTTCAGCCCCTGATTGTATACTTCAGGTGAAATTGTCAAAATCTTCAAAATGAGCAAAAGCACAATGAAATTAATGCTGGAATCATCTTCAAGTATCTAAAATACACTAATGACAGCAAAAAGTTTGAGTCTACAACATTTAGTTAAGGTGTGAGAGCCAAAATGAACTTTTTATTGCTGTAAATGCATTTTCAGCCCGATTGTACACTTCAGGTGAAACTGTCAAAATCTTCAAAATGAGCAAAAGCACGATGAAATTAATGCTGGAATCATCTTCAAGTTGCTAAAATACACTAATGACAGCAAAAAGTTTGAGTCTACAACATTTAGTTAAGGTGTGAGAGCCAAAATGAACTTTGTATTGCTTTAAATGCATTTTCAGCACGATTGTACACTTCAGGTGAAACTGTCAAAATCTTCAAAATGAGCAAAAGCACAATGAAATTAATGCTGGAATCATCTTCAAGTTGTTAAAATACACTAATGACAGCAAAAAGTTTGAGTCTACAACATTTAGTTAAGGTGTGAGAGCCAAAATGAACTTTGTATTGCTTTAAATGCATTTTCAGCCCGATTGTACACTTCAGGTGAAACTGTCAAAATCTTCAAAATGAGCAAAAGCACAATGAAATTATTGCTGGAATCATCTTCAAGTTGCTAAAATACACTAATGACAGCAAAAAGTTCGAGTCTACAACATTTAGTTAAGGTGTGAGAGCCAAAATGAACTTTTTATTGCTGTAAACGCATTTTCAGCACCTGATTGTACACTTCAGGTGAAACTGTCAAAATCTTCAAAATGAGCAAAAGCACAATGAAATTAATGCTGGAATCATCTTCAAGTTTCTAAAATACACTAATGACAGCAAAAAGTTTGAGTCTACAACATTTAGTTAAGGTGTGAGAGCCAAAATGAACTTTGTATTGCTTTAAATGCATTTTTAGCCCCTGATTGTATACTTCAGGTGAAACTGTCAAAATCTTCAAAATGAGCAAAAGCACAATGAAATTAATAATGGAATCATATTCAAAGTTGCTAAAATACACTAATGATAGCAAAAAGTTTGAGTCTACAACATTTAGTTAAGGTGTGAGAGCCAAAATGAACTTTGTATTGCTTTAAATGCATTTTCAGCCCGATTATACACTTCAGGTGAAACTGTCAAAATCTTCAAAATGAGCAAAAGCACAATGAAATTAATGCTGGAATCATCTTCAAGTTGCTAAAATACACTAATGACAGCAAACAGTTTGAGTCTAACACATTTAGTTAAGGTGTGAGAGCCTAAATTAACTTTTTATTGCTTTAAACGCGTTTTCAGCCCCTGATTGTATACTTCAGGTGAAATTGTCAAAATCTTCAAAATGAGCAAAAGCACAATGAAATTAATGCTGGAATCATCTTCAAGTTGCTAAAATACACTAATGACAGCAAAAAGTTTGAGTCTACAACATTTAGTTAAGGTGTGAGAGCCAAAATGAACTTTGTATTGCTTTAAATGCGTTTTCAGCCCGATTGTACACTTCAGGTGAAACTGTCAAAATCTTAAAAATGAGCAAAAGCACAATGAAATTAATGCTGGAATCATCTTCAAGTATCTAAAATACACTAATGACAGCAAAAAGTTTGAGTCTACAACATTTAGTTAAGGTGTGAGAGCCAAAATGAACTTTGTATTGCTTTAAATGCATTTTCAGCCCGATTATACACTTCAGGTGAAACTGTCAAAATCTTCAAAATGAGCAAAAGCACAATGAAATTAATGCTGGAATCATCTTCAAGTTGCTAAAATACACTAATGACAGCAAACAGTTTGAGTCTACGACATTTAGTTAAGGTGTGAGAGCCTAAATGAACTTTGTATTGCTTTAAATGCATTTTCAGCCCGATTATACACTTCAGGTGAAACTGTCAAAATCTTCAAAATGAGCAAAAGCACAATGAAATTAATGCTGGGATCATCTTCAAGTTGCTAAAATACACTAATGACAGCAAACAGTTTGAGTCTAACACATTTAGTTAAGGTGTGAGAGCCTAAATTAACTTTTTATTGCTTTAAACGCGTTTTCAGCCCCTGATTGTATACTTCAGGTGAAATTGTCAAAATCTTCAAAATGAGCAAAAGCACAATGAAATTAATGCTGGAATCATCTTCAAGTTGCTAAAATACACTAATGACAGCAAACAGTTTGAGTCTACAACATTTAGTTAAGGTGTGAGAGCCAAAATAAACTTTGTATTGCTTTAAATGCATTTTCAGCCCGATTGTACACTTCAGGTGAAACTGTCAAAATCTTCAAAATGAGCAAAAGCACAATGAAATTAATGCTGGAATCATCTTCAAGTTGCTAAAATACACTAATGACAGCAAAAAGTTCGAGTCTACAACATTTATTTAAGGTGTGAGAGCCAAAATGAACTTTTTATTGCTGTAAACGCATTTTCAGCACCTGATTGTACACTTCAGGTGAAACTGTCAAAATCTTCAAAATGAGCAAAAGCACAATGAAATTAATGCTGGAATCATCTTCAAGTTTCTAAAATACACTAATGACAGCAAAAAGTTTGAGTCTACAACATTTAGTTAAGGTGTGAGAGCCAAAATGAACTTTGTATTGCTTTAAATGCATTTTTAGCCCCTGATTGTATACTTCAGGTGAAACTGTCAAAATCTTCAAAATGAGCAAAAGCACAATGAAATTAATAATGGAATCATATTCAAGTTGCTAAAATACACTAATGATAGCAAAAAGTTTGAGTCTACAACATTTAGTTAAGGTGTGAGAGCCAAAATGAACTTTGTATTGCTTTAAATGCATTTTCAGCCCGATTATACACTTCAGGTGAAACTGTCAAAATCTTCAAAATGAGCAAAAGCACAATGAAATTAATGCTGGAATCATCTTCAAGTTGCTAAAATACACTAATGACAGCAAACAGTTTGAGTCTAACACATTTAGTTAAGGTGTGAGAGCCTAAATTAACTTTTTATTGCTTTAAACGCGTTTTCAGCCCCTGATTGTATACTTCAGGTGAAATTGTCAAAATCTTCAAAATGAGCAAAAGCACAATGAAATTAATGCTGGAATCATCTTCAAGTTGCTAAAATACACTAATGACAGCAAAAAGTTTGAGTCTACAACATTTAGTTAAGGTGTGAGAGCCAAAATGAACTTTGTATTGCTTTAATTGCATTTTCAGCCCGATTGTACACTTCAGGTGAAACTGTCAAAATCTTAAAAATGAGCAAAAGCACAATGAAATTAATGCTGGAATCATCTTCAAGTATCTAAAATACACTAATGACAGCAAAAAGTTTGAGTCTACAACATTTAGTTAAGGTGTGAGAGCCAAAATGAACTTTTTATTGCTGTAAACGCGTTTTCAGCACCTGATTGTACACTTCAGGTGAAACTGTCAAAATCTTCAAAATGAGCAAAAGCACAATGAAATTAATGCTGGAATCATCTTCAAGTTGCTAAAATACACTAATGACAGCAAAAAGGTTGAGTCTACAACATTTAGTTAAGGTGTGAGAGCCAAAATGAACTTTGTATTGCTTTAAATGCATTTCCAGCCCAATTGTACACTTCAGGTGAAACTGTCAAAATCTTCAAAATGAGCAAAAGCACAATGCAATTAATGCTGAAATCATCTTCAAGTTGCTAAAATACACTAATGACAGCAAACAGTTTGAGTCTACGACATTTAGTTAAGGTGTGAGAGCCTAAATAAACTTTGTATTGCTTTAAACGCGTTTTCAGCCCCTGATTGTATACTTCAGGTGAAACTGTCAAAATCTTCAAAATGAGCAAAAGCACAATGAAATTAATAATGGAATCATATTCAAGTTGCTAAAATACACTAATGATAGCAAAAAGTTTGAGTCTACAACATTTAGTTAAGGTGTGAGAGCCAAAATGAACTTTGTATTGCTTTAAATGCATTTTCAGCCCGATTATACACTTCAGGTGAAACTGTCAAAATCTTCAAAATGAGCAAAAGCACAATGAAATTAATGCTGGGATAATCTTCAAGTTGCTAAAATACACTAATGACAGCAAACAGTTTGAGTCTAACACATTTAGTTAAGGTGTGAGAGCCTAAATTAACTTTTTATTGCTTTAAACGCGTTTTCAGCCCCTGATTGTATACTTCAGGTGAAATTGTCAAAATCTTCAAAATGAGCAAAAGCACAATGAAATTAATGCTGGAATCATCTTCAAGTTGCTAAAATACACTAATGACAGCAAACAGTTTGAGTCTACAACATTTAGTTAAGGTGTGAGAGCCAAAATGAACTTTGTATTGCTTTAAATGCATTTTCAGCCCGATTGTACACTTCAGGTGAAACTGTCAAAATCTTAAAAATGAGCAAAAGCACAATGAAATTAATGCTGGAATCATCTTCAAGTTGCTAAAATACACTAATGACAGCAAAAAGTTTGAGTCTACAACATTTAGTTAAGGTGTGAGAGCCAAAATGAACTTTTTATTGCTGTAAACGCATTTTCAGCACCTGATTGTACACTTCAGGTGAAACTGTCAAAATCTTCAAAATGAGCAAAAGCACAATGAAATTAATGCTGGAATCATCTTCAAGTTTCTAAAATACACCAATGACAGCAAAACGTTTGAGTCTACAACATTTAGTTAAGGTGTGAGAGCCAAAATGAACTTTGTATTGCTTTAAATGCATTTTTAGCCCGATTATACACTTCAGGTGAAACTGTCAAAATCTTCAAAATGAGCAAAAGCACAATGAAATTAATGCTGGAATCATCTTCAAGTTGCTAAAATACACTAATGACAGCAAACAGTTTGAGTCTAACACATTTAGTTAAGGTGTGAGAGCCTAAATTAACTTTTTATTGCTTTAAACGCGTTTTCAGCCCCTGATTGTATACTTCAGGTGAAACTGTCAAAATCTTCAAAATGAGCTAAAGCACAATGAAATTAATGCTGGACTCATCTTCAAGTTGCTAAAATACACTAATGACATCAAAAAGTTTGAGTCTACAACATTTTGTTAAGGTGTGAGAGCCAAAATGAACTTTGTATTGCTTTAAATGCATTTTCAGCCCGATTGTACACTTCAGGTGAAACTGTCAAAATCTTCAAAATGAGCAAAAGCACAATGAAATTAATGCTGGAATCATCTTCAAGTTGCTAAAATACACTAATTACAGCAAAAAGTTTGAGACTACAACATTTAGTTAAGGTGTGAGAGCCAAAATGAACTTTTTATTGCTGTAAAAGCGTTTTCAGCACCTGATTGTACACTTCAGGTGAAACTGTCAAAATTTTCAAAATGAGCAAAAGCACAATGAAATTAATGCTGGAATCATCTTCAAGTTGCTAAAATACACTAATTACAGCAAAAAGTTTGAGTCTACAACATTTAGTTAAGGTGTGAGAGCCAAAATGAACTTTGTATTGCTTTAAATGCATTTCCAGCCCAATTGTACACTTCAGGTGAAACTGTCAAAATCTTCAAAATGAGCAAAAGCACAATGCAATTAATGCTGGAATCATCTTCAAGTTGCTAAAATACACTAATGACAGCGAAAAGTTTGAGTCTACAACATTTAGTTAAGGTGTGAGAGCCAAAATGAACTTTGTATTGCTTTAAATGCATTTTCAGCCCGATTGTACACTTCAGGTGAAACTGTCAAAATCTTCAAAATGAGCAAAAACACAATGAAATTAATGCTGGAATCATCTTCAAGTTGCTAAAATACACTAATGACAGCAAAAAGTTTGAGTCTACAACATTTAGTTAAGGTGTGAGAGCCAAAATGAACTTTGTATTGCTTTAAATGCATTTTCAGCCCGATTATACACTTCAGGTGAAACTGTCAAAATCTTCAAAATGAGCAAAAGCACAAAAAATTAATGCTGGGATCATCTTCAAGTTGCTAAAATACACTAATGACAGCAAACAGTTTGAGTCTAACACATTTAGTTAAGGTGTGAGAGCCTAAATTAACTTTTTATTGCTTTAAACGCGTTTTCAGCCCCTGATTGTATACTTCAGGTGAAATTGTCAAAATCTTCAAAATGAGCAACAGCACAATGAAATTAATGCTGGAATCATCTTCAAGTTGCTAAAATACACTAATGACAGCAAACAGTTTGAGTCTACAACATTTAGTTAAGGTGTGAGAGCCAAAATAAACTTTGTATTGCTTTAAATGCATTTTCAGCCCGATTGTACACTTCAGGTGAAACTGTCAAAATCTTCAAAATGAGCAAAAGCACAATGAAATTAATGCTGGAATCATCTTCAAGTTTCTAAAATACACCAATGACAGCAAAACGTTTGAGTCTACAACATTTAGTTAAGGTGTGAGAGCCAAAATGAACTTTGTATTGCTTTAAATGCATTTTTAGCCCCTGATTGTATACTTCAGGTGAAACTGTCAAAATCTTCAAAATGAGCTAAAGCACAATGAAATTAATGCTGGACTCATCTTCAAGTTGCTAAAATACACTAATGACATCAAAAAGTTTGAGTCTACAACATTTTGTTAAGGTGTGAGAGCCAAAATGAACTTTGTATTGCTTTAAATGCATTTTCAGCCCGATTGTACACTTCAGGTGAAACTGTCAAAATCTTCAAAATGAGCAAAAGCACAATGAAATTAATGCTGGAATCATCTTCAAGTTGCTAAAATACACTAATTACAGCAAAAAGTTTGAGACTACAACATTTAGTTAAGGTGTGAGAGCCAAAATGAACTTTTTATTGCTGTAAAAGCGTTTTCAGCACCTGATTGTACACTTCAGGTGAAACTGTCAAAATTTTCAAAATGAGCAAAAGCACAATGAAATTAATGCTGGAATCATCTTCAAGTTGCTAAAATACACTAATTACAGCAAAAAGTTTGAGTCTACAACATTTAGTTAAGGTGTGAGAGCCAAAATGAACTTTGTATTGCTTTAAATGCATTTCCAGCCCAATTGTACACTTCAGGTGAAACTGTCAAAATCTTCAAAATGAGCAAAAGCACAATGCAATTAATGCTGGAATCATCTTCAAGTTGCTAAAATACACTAATGACAGCGAAAAGTTTGAGTCTACAACATTTAGTTAAGGTGTGAGAGCCAAAATGAACTTTGTATTGCTTTAAATGCATTTTCAGCCCGATTGTACACTTCAGGTGAAACTGTCAAAATCTTCAAAATGAGCAAAAGCACAATGAAATTAATGCTGGAATCATCTTCAAGTTGCTAAAATACACTAATGACAGCAAACAGTTTGAGTCTACAACATTTAGTTAAGGTGTGAGAGCCAAAATAAACTTTGTATTGCTTTAAATGCATTTTCAGCCCGATTGTACACTTCAGGTGAAACTGTCAAAATCTTAAAAATGAGCAAAAGCACAATGAAATTAATGCTGGAATCATCTTCAAGTATCTAAAATACACTAATGACAGCAAAAAGTTTGAGTCTACAACATTTAGTTAAGGTGTGAGAGCCAAAATGAACTTTTTATTGCTGTAAATGCATTTTCAGCCCGATTGTACACTTCAGGTGAAACTGTCAAAATCTTCAAAATGAGCAAAAGCACAATGCAATTAATGCTGGAATCATCTTTAAGTTGCTAAAATACAATAATGACAGCGAAAAGTTTGAGTCTACAACATTTAGTTAAGGTGTGAGAGCCAAAATGAACTTTGTATTGCTTTAAATGCATTTTCAGCCCGATTGTACACTTCAGGTGAAACTGTCAAAATCTTCAAAATGAGCAAAAGCACAATGAAATTAATGCTGGAATCATCTTCAAGTTGCTAAAATACACTAATGACAGCAAAAAGTTTGAGTCTACAACATTTAGTTAAGGTGTGAGAGCCAAAATGAACTTTGTATTGCTTTAAATGCATTTTCAGCCCGATTATACACTTCAGGTGAAACTGTCAAAATCTTCAAAATGAGCAAAAGCACAATGAAATTAATGCTGGAATCATCTTCAAGTTGCTAAAATACACTAATGACAGCAAACAGTTTGAGTCTACGACATTTAGTTAAGGTGTGAGAGCCTAAATGAACTTTTTATTGCTTTAAATGCATTTTCAGCCCGATTATACACTTCAGGTGAAACTGTCAAAATCTTCAAAATGAGCAAAAGCACAATGAAATTAATGCTGGGATCATCTTCAAGTTGCTAAAATACACTAATGACAGCAAACAGTTTGAGTCTAACACATTTAGTTAAGGTGTGAGAGCCTAAATTAACTTTTTATTGCTTTAAACGCGTTTTCAGCCCCTGATTGTATACTTCAGGTGAAATTGTCAAAATCTTCAAAATGAGCAAAAGCACAATGAAATTAATGCTGGAATCATCTTCAATTTGCTAAAATACACTAATGACAGCAAACAGTTTGAGTCTACAACATTTAGTTAAGGTGTGAGAGCCAAAATAAACTTTGTATTGCTTTAAATGCATTTTCAGCCCGATTGTACACTTCAGGTGAAACTGTCAAAATCTTCAAAATGAGCAAAAGCACAATGAAATTAATGCTGGAATCATCTTCAAGTATCTAAAATACACTAATGACAGCAAAAAGTTTGAGTCTACAACATTTAGTTAAGGTGTGAGAGCCAAAATGAACTTTTTATTGCTGTAAATGCATTTTCAGCCCGATTGTACACTTCAGGTGAAACTGTCAAAATCTTCAAAATGAGCAAAAGCACGATGAAATTAATGCTGGAATCATCTTCAAGTTGCTAAAATACACTAATGACAGCAAAAAGTTTGAGTCTACAACATTTAGTTAAGGTGTGAGAGCCAAAATGAACTTTGTATTGCTTTAAATGCATTTTCAGCACGATTGTACACTTCAGGTGAAACTGTCAAAATCTTCAAAATGAGCAAAAGCACAATGAAATTAATGCTGGAATCATCTTCAAGTTGTTAAAATACACTAATGACAGCAAAAAGTTTGAGTCTACAACATTTAGTTAAGGTGTGAGAGCCAAAATGAACTTTGTATTGCTTTAAATGCATTTTCAGCCCGATTGTACACTTCAGGTGAAACTGTCAAAATCTTCAAAATGAGCAAAAGCACAATGAAATTATTGCTGGAATCATCTTCAAGTTGCTAAAATACACTAATGACAGCAAAAAGTTCGAGTCTACAACATTTAGTTAAGGTGTGAGAGCCAAAATGAACTTTTTATTGCTGTAAACGCATTTTCAGCACCTGATTGTACACTTCAGGTGAAACTGTCAAAATCTTCAAAATGAGCAAAAGCACAATGAAATTAATGCTGGAATCATCTTCAAGTTTCTAAAATACACTAATGACAGCAAAAAGTTTGAGTCTACAACATTTAGTTAAGGTGTGAGAGCCAAAATGAACTTTGTATTGCTTTAAATGCATTTTTAGCCCCTGATTGTATACTTCAGGTGAAACTGTCAAAATCTTCAAAATGAGCAAAAGCACAATGAAATTAATAATGGAATCATATTCAAAGTTGCTAAAATACACTAATGATAGCAAAAAGTTTGAGTCTACAACATTTAGTTAAGGTGTGAGAGCCAAAATGAACTTTGTATTGCTTTAAATGCATTTTCAGCCCGATTATACACTTCAGGTGAAACTGTCAAAATCTTCAAAATGAGCAAAAGCACAATGAAATTAATGCTGGAATCATCTTCAAGTTGCTAAAATACACTAATGACAGCAAACAGTTTGAGTCTAACACATTTAGTTAAGGTGTGAGAGCCTAAATTAACTTTTTATTGCTTTAAACGCGTTTTCAGCCCCTGATTGTATACTTCAGGTGAAATTGTCAAAATCTTCAAAATGAGCAAAAGCACAATGAAATTAATGCTGGAATCATCTTCAAGTTGCTAAAATACACTAATGACAGCAAAAAGTTTGAGTCTACAACATTTAGTTAAGGTGTGAGAGCCAAAATGAACTTTGTATTGCTTTAAATGCGTTTTCAGCCCGATTGTACACTTCAGGTGAAACTGTCAAAATCTTAAAAATGAGCAAAAGCACAATGAAATTAATGCTGGAATCATCTTCAAGTATCTAAAATACACTAATGACAGCAAAAAGTTTGAGTCTACAACATTTAGTTAAGGTGTGAGAGCCAAAATGAACTTTGTATTGCTTTAAATGCATTTTCAGCCCGATTATACACTTCAGGTGAAACTGTCAAAATCTTCAAAATGAGCAAAAGCACAATGAAATTAATGCTGGAATCATCTTCAAGTTGCTAAAATACACTAATGACAGCAAACAGTTTGAGTCTACGACATTTAGTTAAGGTGTGAGAGCCTAAATGAACTTTGTATTGCTTTAAATGCATTTTCAGCCCGATTATACACTTCAGGTGAAACTGTCAAAATCTTCAAAATGAGCAAAAGCACAATGAAATTAATGCTGGGATCATCTTCAAGTTGCTAAAATACACTAATGACAGCAAACAGTTTGAGTCTAACACATTTAGTTAAGGTGTGAGAGCCTAAATTAACTTTTTATTGCTTTAAACGCGTTTTCAGCCCTTGATTGTATACTTCAGGTGAAATTGTCAAAATCTTCAAAATGAGCAAAAGCACAATGAAATTAATGCTGGAATCATCTTCAAGTTGCTAAAATACACTAATGACAGCAAACAGTTTGAGTCTACAACATTTAGTTAAGGTGTGAGAGCCAAAATAAACTTTGTATTGCTTTAAATGCATTTTCAGCCCGATTGTACACTTCAGGTGAAACTGTCAAAATCTTCAAAATGAGCAAAAGCACAATGAAATTAATGCTGGAATCATCTTCAAGTTGCTAAAATACACTAATGACAGCAAAAAGTTCGAGTCTACAACATTTATTTAAGGTGTAAGAGCCAAAATGAACTTTTTATTGCTGTAAACGCATTTTCAGCACCTGATTGTACACTTCAGGTGAAACTGTCAAAATCTTCAAAATGAGCAAAAGCACAATGAAATTAATGCTGGAATCATCTTCAAGTTTCTAAAATACACTAATGACAGCAAAAAGTTTGAGTCTACAACATTTAGTTAAGGTGTGAGAGCCAAAATGAACTTTGTATTGCTTTAAATGCATTTTTAGCCCCTGATTGTATACTTCAGGTGAAACTGTCAAAATCTTCAAAATGAGCAAAAGCACAATGAAATTAATAATGGAATCATATTCAAGTTGCTAAAATACACTAATGATAGCAAAAAGTTTGAGTCTACAACATTTAGTTAAGGTGTGAGAGCCAAAATGAACTTTGTATTGCTTTAAATGCATTTTCAGCCCGATTATACACTTCAGGTGAAACTGTCAAAATCTTCAAAATGAGCAAAAGCACAATGAAATTAATGCTGGAATCATCTTCAAGTTGCTAAAATACACTAATGACAGCAAACAGTTTGAGTCTAACACATTTAGTTAAGGTGTGAGAGCCTAAATTAACTTTTTATTGCTTTAAACGCGTTTTCAGCCCCTGATTGTATACTTCAGGTGAAATTGTCAAAATCTTCAAAATGAGCAAAAGCACAATGAAATTAATGCTGGAATCATCTTCAAGTTGCTAAAATACACTAATGACAGCAAAAAGTTTGAGTCTACAACATTTAGTTAAGGTGTGAGAGCCAAAATGAACTTTGTATTGCTTTAATTGCATTTTCAGCCCGATTGTACACTTCAGGTGAAACTGTCAAAATCTTAAAAATGAGCAAAAGCACAATGAAATTAATGCTGGAATCATCTTCAAGTATCTAAAATACACTAATGACAGCAAAAAGTTTGAGTCTACAACATTTAGTTAAGGTGTGAGAGCCAAAATGAACTTTTTATTGCTGTAAACGCGTTTTCAGCACCTGATTGTACACTTCAGGTGAAACTGTCAAAATCTTCAAAATGAGCAAAAGCACAATGAAATTAATGCTGGAATCATCTTCAAGTTGCTAAAATACACTAATGACAGCAAAAAGGTTGAGTCTACAACATTTAGTTAAGGTGTGAGAGCCAAAATGAACTTTGTATTGCTTTAAATGCATTTCCAGCCCAATTGTACACTTCAGGTGAAACTGTCAAAATCTTCAAAATGAGCAAAAGCACAATGCAATTAATGCTGAAATCATCTTCAAGTTGCTAAAATACACTAATGACAGCAAACAGTTTGAGTCTACGACATTTAGTTAAGGTGTGAGAGCCTAAATAAACTTTGTATTGCTTTAAACGCGTTTTCAGCCCCTGATTGTATACTTCAGGTGAAACTGTCAAAATCTTCAAAATGAGCAAAAGCACAATGAAATTAATAATGGAATCATATTCAAGTTGCTAAAATACACTAATGATAGCAAAAAGTTTGAGTCTACAACATTTAGTTAAGGTGTGAGAGCCAAAATGAACTTTGTATTGCTTTAAATGCATTTTCAGCCCGATTATACACTTCAGGTGAAACTGTCAAAATCTTCAAAATGAGCAAAAGCACAATGAAATTAATGCTGGGATAATCTTCAAGTTGCTAAAATACACTAATGACAGCAAACAGTTTGAGTCTAACACATTTAGTTAAGGTGTGAGAGCCTAAATTAACTTTTTATTGCTTTAAACGCGTTTTCAGCCCCTGATTGTATACTTCAGGTGAAATTGTCAAAATCTTCAAAATGAGCAAAAGCACAATGAAATTAATGCTGGAATCATCTTCAAGTTGCTAAAATACACTAATGACAGCAAACAGTTTGAGTCTACAACATTTAGTTAAGGTGTGAGAGCCAAAATGAACTTTGTATTGCTTTAAATGCATTTTCAGCCCGATTGTACACTTCAGGTGAAACTGTCAAAATCTTAAAAATGAGCAAAAGCACAATGAAATTAATGCTGGAATCATCTTCAAGTTGCTAAAATACACTAATGACAGCAAAAAGTTTGAGTCTACAACATTTAGTTAAGGTGTGAGAGCCAAAATGAACTTTTTATTGCTGTAAACGCATTTTCAGCACCTGATTGTACACTTCAGGTGAAACTGTCAAAATCTTCAAAATGAGCAAAAGCACAATGAAATTAATGCTGGAATCATCTTCAAGTTTCTAAAATACACCAATGACAGCAAAACGTTTGAGTCTACAACATTTAGTTAAGGTGTGAGAGCCAAAATGAACTTTGTATTGCTTTAAATGCATTTTTAGCCCGATTATACACTTCAGGTGAAACTGTCAAAATCTTCAAAATGAGCAAAAGCACAATGAAATTAATGCTGGAATCATCTTCAAGTTGCTAAAATACACTAATGACAGCAAACAGTTTGAGTCTAACACATTTAGTTAAGGTGTGAGAGCCTAAATTAACTTTTTATTGCTTTAAACGCGTTTTCAGCCCCTGATTGTATACTTCAGGTGAAACTGTCAAAATCTTCAAAATGAGCTAAAGCACAATGAAATTAATGCTGGACTCATCTTCAAGTTGCTAAAATACACTAATGACATCAAAAAGTTTGAGTCTACAACATTTTGTTAAGGTGTGAGAGCCAAAATGAACTTTGTATTGCTTTAAATGCATTTTCAGCCCGATTGTACACTTCAGGTGAAACTGTCAAAATCTTCAAAATGAGCAAAAGCACAATGAAATTAATGCTGGAATCATCTTCAAGTTGCTAAAATACACTAATTACAGCAAAAAGTTTGAGACTACAACATTTAGTTAAGGTGTGAGAGCCAAAATGAACTTTTTATTGCTGTAAAAGCGTTTTCAGCACCTGATTGTACACTTCAGGTGAAACTGTCAAAATTTTCAAAATGAGCAAAAGCACAATGAAATTAATGCTGGAATCATCTTCAAGTTGCTAAAATACACTAATTACAGCAAAAAGTTTGAGTCTACAACATTTAGTTAAGGTGTGAGAGCCAAAATGAACTTTGTATTGCTTTAAATGCATTTCCAGCCCAATTGTACACTTCAGGTGAAACTGTCAAAATCTTCAAAATGAGCAAAAGCACAATGCAATTAATGCTGGAATCATCTTCAAGTTGCTAAAATACACTAATGACAGCGAAAAGTTTGAGTCTACAACATTTAGTTAAGGTGTGAGAGCCAAAATGAACTTTGTATTGCTTTAAATGCATTTTCAGCCCGATTGTACACTTCAGGTGAAACTGTCAAAATCTTCAAAATGAGCAAAAACACAATGAAATTAATGCTGGAATCATCTTCAAGTTGCTAAAATACACTAATGACAGCAAAAAGTTTGAGTCTACAACATTTAGTTAAGGTGTGAGAGCCAAAATGAACTTTGTATTGCTTTAAATGCATTTTCAGCCCGATTATACACTTCAGGTGAAACTGTCAAAATCTTCAAAATGAGCAAAAGCACAAAAAATTAATGCTGGGATCATCTTCAAGTTGCTAAAATACACTAATGACAGCAAACAGTTTGAGTCTAACACATTTAGTTAAGGTGTGAGAGCCTAAATTAACTTTTTATTGCTTTAAACGCGTTTTCAGCCCCTGATTGTATACTTCAGGTGAAATTGTCAAAATCTTCAAAATGAGCAACAGCACAATGAAATTAATGCTGGAATCATCTTCAAGTTGCTAAAATACACTAATGACAGCAAACAGTTTGAGTCTACAACATTTAGTTAAGGTGTGAGAGCCAAAATAAACTTTGTATTGCTTTAAATGCATTTTCAGCCCGATTGTACACTTCAGGTGAAACTGTCAAAATCTTCAAAATGAGCAAAAGCACAATGAAATTAATGCTGGAATCATCTTCAAGTTTCTAAAATACACCAATGACAGCAAAACGTTTGAGTCTACAACATTTAGTTAAGGTGTGAGAGCCAAAATGAACTTTGTATTGCTTTAAATGCATTTTTAGCCCCTGATTGTATACTTCAGGTGAAACTGTCAAAATCTTCAAAATGAGCTAAAGCACAATGAAATTAATGCTGGACTCATCTTCAAGTTGCTAAAATACACTAATGACATCAAAAAGTTTGAGTCTACAACATTTTGTTAAGGTGTGAGAGCCAAAATGAACTTTGTATTGCTTTAAATGCATTTTCAGCCCGATTGTACACTTCAGGTGAAACTGTCAAAATCTTCAAAATGAGCAAAAGCACAATGAAATTAATGCTGGAATCATCTTCAAGTTGCTAAAATACACTAATTACAGCAAAAAGTTTGAGACTACAACATTTAGTTAAGGTGTGAGAGCCAAAATGAACTTTTTATTGCTGTAAAAGCGTTTTCAGCACCTGATTGTACACTTCAGGTGAAACTGTCAAAATTTTCAAAATGAGCAAAAGCACAATGAAATTAATGCTGGAATCATCTTCAAGTTGCTAAAATACACTAATTACAGCAAAAAGTTTGAGTCTACAACATTTAGTTAAGGTGTGAGAGCCAAAATGAACTTTGTATTGCTTTAAATGCATTTCCAGCCCAATTGTACACTTCAGGTGAAACTGTCAAAATCTTCAAAATGAGCAAAAGCACAATGCAATTAATGCTGGAATCATCTTCAAGTTGCTAAAATACACTAATGACAGCGAAAAGTTTGAGTCTACAACATTTAGTTAAGGTGTGAGAGCCAAAATGAACTTTGTATTGCTTTAAATGCATTTTCAGCCCGATTGTACACTTCAGGTGAAACTGTCAAAATCTTCAAAATGAGCAAAAACACAATGAAATTAATGCTGGAATCATCTTCAAGTTGCTAAAATACACTAATGACAGCAAAAAGTTTGAGTCTACAACATTTAGTTAAGGTGTGAGAGCCAAAATGAACTTTGTATTGCTTTAAACGCATTTTCAGCCCGATTATACACTTCAGGTGAAACTGTCAAAATCTTCAAAATGAGCAAAAGCACAATGAAATTAATGCTGGAATCATCTTCAAGTTGCTAAAATACACTAATGACAGCAAACAGTTTGAGTCTACGACATTTAGTTAAGGTGTGAGAGCCTAAATGAACTTTGTATTGCTTTAAATGCATTTTCAGCCCGATTATACACTTCAGGTGAAACTGTCAAAATCTTCAAAATGAGCAAAAGCACAAAAAATTAATGCTGGGATCATCTTCAAGTTGCTAAAATACACTAATGACAGCAAACAGTTTGAGTCTAACACATTTAGTTAAGGTGTGAGAGCCTAAATTAACTTTTTATTGCTTTAAACGCGTTTTCAGCCCCTGATTGTATACTTCAGGTGAAATTGTCAAAATCTTCAAAATGAGCAACAGCACAATGAAATTAATGCTGGAATCATCTTCAAGTTGCTAAAATACACTAATGACAGCAAACAGTTTGAGTCTACAACATTTAGTTAAGGTGTGAGAGCCAAAATAAACTTTGTATTGCTTTAAATGCATTTTCAGCCCGATTGTACACTTCAGGTGAAACTGTCAAAATCTTAAAAATGAGCAAAAGCACAATGAAATTAATGCTGGAATCATCTTCAAGTATCTAAAATTCACTAATGACAGCAAAAAGTTTGAGTCTACAACATTTAGTTAAGGTGTGAGAGCCAAAATGAACTTTTTATTGCTGTAAATGCATTTTCAGCCCGATTGTACACTTCAGGTGAAACTGTCAAAATCTTCAAAATGAGCAAAATTACAATGCAATTAATGCTGGAATCATCTTCAAGTTGCTAAAATACACTAATGACAGCGAAAAGTTTGAGTCTACAACATTTAGTTAAGGTGTGAGAGCCAAAATGAACTTTGTATTGCTTTAAATGCATTTTCAGCCCGATTGTACACTTCAGGTGAAACTGTCAAAATCTTCAAAATGAGCAAAAGCACAATGAAATTAATGCTGGAATCATCTTCAAGTTGCTAAAATACACTAATGACAGCAAAAAGTTTGAGTCTACAACATTTAGTTAAGGTGTGAGAGCCAAAATGAACTTTGTATTGCTTTAAATGCATTTTCAGCCCGATTATACACTTCAGGTGAAACTGTCAAAATCTTCAAAATGAGCAAAAGCACAATGAAATTAATGCTGGGATCATCTTCAAGTTGCTAAAATACACTAATGACAGCAAACAGTTTGAGTCTAACACATTTAGTTAAGGTGTGAGAGCCTAAATTAACTTTTTATTGCTTTAAACGCGTTTTCAGCCCCTGATTGTATACTTCAGGTGAAATTGTCAAAATCTTCAAAATGAGCAAAAGCACAATGAAATTAATGCTGGAATCATCTTCAAGTTGCTAAAATACACTAATGACAGCAAACAGTTTGAGTCTACAACATTTAGTTAAGGTGTGAGAGCCAAAATAAACTTTGTATTGCTTTAAATGCATTTTCAGCCCGATTGTACACTTCAGGTGAAACTGTCAAAATCTTAAAAATGAGCAAAAGCACAATGAAATTAATGCTGGAATCATCTTCAAGTATCTAAAATACACTAATGACAGCAAAAAGTTTGAGTCTACAACATTTAGTTAAGGTGTGAGAGCCAAAATGAACTTTTTATTGCTGTAAATGCATTTTCAGCCCGATTGTACACTTCAGGTGAAACTGTCAAAATCTTCAAAATGAGCAAAAGCACAATGAAATTAATGCTGGAATCATCTTCAAGTTGCTAAAATACACTAATGACAGCAAAAAGTTTGAGTCTACAACATTTAGTTAAGGTGTGAGAGCCAAAATGAACTTTGTATTGCTTTAAATGCATTTTCAGCACGATTGTACACTTCAGGTGAAACTGTCAAAATCTTCAAAATGAGCAAAAGCACAATGAAATTAATGCTGGAATCATCTTCAAGTTGTTAAAATACACTAATGACAGCAAAAAGTTTGAGTCTACAACATTTAGTTAAGGTGTGAGAGCCAAAATGAACTTTGTATTGCTTTAAATGCATTTTCAGCCCGATTGTACACTACAGGTGAAACTGTCAAAATCTTCAAAATGAGCAAAAGCACAATGAAATTAATGCTGGAATCATCTTCAAGTTGCTAAAATACACTAATGACAGCAAACAGTTTGAGTCTACGACATTTAGTTAAGGTGTGAGAGCCTAAATTAACTTTGTATTGCTTTAAATGCATTTTCAGCCCGATTATACACTTCAGGTGAAACTGTCAAAATCTTCAAAATGAGCAAAAGCACAATGAAATTAATGCTGGGATCATCTTCAAGTTGCTAAAATACACTAATGACAGCAAACAGTTTGAGTCTAACACATTTAGTTAAGGTGTGAGAGCCTAAATTAACTTTTTATTGCTTTAAACGCGTTTTCAGCCCCTGATTGTATACTTCAGGTGAAATTGTCAAAATCTTCAAAATGAGCAAAAGCACAATGAAATTAATGCTGGAATCATCTTCAAGTTGCTAAAATACACTAATGACAGCAAACAGTTTGAGTCTACAACATTTAGTTAAGGTGTGAGAGCCAAAATAAACTTTGTATTGCTTTAAATGCATTTTCAGCCCGATTGTACACTTCAGGTGAAACTGTCAAAATCTTCAAAATGAGCAAAAGCACAATGAAATTAATGCTGGAATCATCTTCAAGTTGCTAAAATACACTAATGACAGCAAAAAGTTTGAGTCTACAACATTTAGTTAAGGTGTGAGAGCCAAAATGAACTTTTTATTGCTGTAAATGCATTTTCAGCCCGATTGTACACTTCAGGTGAAACTGTCAAAATCTTCAAAATGAGCAAAAGCACAATGAAATTAATGCTGGAATCATCTTCAAGTTGCTAAAATACACTAATGACAGCAAAAAGTTTGAGTCTACAACATTTAGTTAAGGTGTGAGAGCCAAAATGAACTTTGTATTGCTTTAAATGCATTTTCAGCCCGATTATACACTTCAGGTGAAACTGTCAAAATCTTCAAAATGAGCAAAAGCACAATGAAATTAATGCTGGAATCATCTTGAAGTTGATAAAATACACTAATGACAGCAAAAAGTTTGAGTCTACAACATTTAGTTAAGGTGTGAGAGCCTAAAATAACTTTTAATTGCTTTAAACGCGTTTTCAGCACTTGATTGTACACTTCAGGTGAAACTGTCAAAATTTTCAAAATGAGCAAAAGCACAATGAAATTAATGCTTGAATCATCTTCAAGTTGCTAAAATACACTAATTACAGCAAAAAGTTTGAGTCTACAACATTTAGTTAAGGTGTGAGAGCCAAAATGAACTTTGTATTGCTTTAAATGCATTTTTAGCCCCTGATTGTATACTTCAGGTGAAACTGTCAAAATCTTCAAAATGAGCTAAAGCACAATGAAATTAATGCTGGACTCATCTTCAAGTTGCTAAAATACACTAATGACATCAAAAAGTTTGAGTCTACAACATTTTGTTAAGGTGTGAGAGCCAAAATGAACTTTGTATTGCTTTAAATGCATTTTCAGCCCGATTGTACACTTCAGGTGAAACTGTCAAAATCTTCAAAATGAGCAAAAGCACAATGAAATTAATGCTGGAATCATCTTCAAGTTGCTAAAATACACTAATTACAGCAAAAAGTTTGAGTCTACAACAATTAGTTAAGGTGTGAGAGCCAAAATGAACTTTGTATTGCTTTAAATGCATTTTCAGCACCTGATTGTACACTTCAGGTGAAACTGTCAAAATTTTCAAAATGAGCAAAAGCACAATGAAATTAATGCTGGAATCATCTTCAAGTTGCTAAAATACACTAATGACAGCAAACAGTTTGAGTCTACAACATTTAGTTAAGGTGTGAGAGCCTAAATGAACTTTGTATTGCTTTAAACGCGTTTTCAGCCCCTGATTGTATCCTTCAGGTGAAACTGTCAAAATCTTCAAAATGAGCAAAAGCACAATGAAATTAATGCTGGAATCATCTTCAAGTTGCTAAAATACACTAATTACAGCAAAAAGTTTGAGTCTACAACATTTAGTTAAGGTGTGAGAGCCAAAATGAACTTTGTATTGCTTTAAATGCATTTTTAGCCCCTGATTGTATACTTCAGGTGAAACTGTCAAAATCTTCAAAATGAGCGAAAGCACAATGAAATTAATGCTGGACTCATCTTCAAGTTGCTAAAATACACTAATGACAACAAAAAGTTTGAGTCTACAACATTTTGTTAAGGTGTGAGAGCCAAAATGAACTTTGTATTGCTTTAAATGCATTTTCAGCCCGATTGTACACTTCAGGTGAAACTGTCAAAATCTTCAAAATGAGCAAAAGCACAATGAAATTAATGCTGGAATCATCTTCAAGTTGCTAAAATACACTAATTACAGCAAAAAGTTTGAGTCTACAACATTTAGTTAAGGTGTGAGAGCCAAAATGAACTTTTTATTGCTGTAAACGCGTTTTCAGCACCTGATTGTACACTTCAGGTGAAACTGTCAAAATCTTCAAAATGAGCAAAAGCACAATGAAATTAATGCTGGAATCATCTTCAAGTTGCTAAAATACGCTAATGACAGCAAAAAGGTTGAGTCTACAACATTTAGTTAAGATGTGAGAGCCAAAATGAACTTTGTATTGCTTTAAATGCATTTCCAGCCCAATTGTACACTTCAGGTGAAACTGTCAAAATCTTCAAAATGAGCAAAAGCACAATGAAATTAATGCTGGAATCATCTTCAAGTTGCTAAAATACACTAATGACAGCAAAACGTTTGAATCTACAACATTTAGTTAAGGTAGGAGAGCCAAAATGAACTTTGTATTGCTTTAAATGCATTTTCAGCCCGATTGTACACTTCAGGTGAAACTGTCAAAATCTTCAAAATGAGCAAAAGCACAATGAAATTAATGCTGGAATCATCTTCAAGTTTCTAAAATACTCTAATGACAGCAAAAAGTTTGAGTCTACAACATTTAGTTAAGGTGTGAGAGCCAAAATGAACTTTGTATTGCTTTAAATGCATTTTCAGCCTGAATGTACACTTCAGGTGAAACTGTCAAAATCTTCAAAATGAGCAAAAGCACAATGAAATTAATGCTGGAATCATCTTCAAGTTGCTAAAATACACTAATGACAGCAAAAAGTTTGAGTCTACAACATTTAGTTAAGGTGTGACAGCCAAAATTAACTTTGTATTGCTTTAAAAGTCATTTTCAGCCCGATTGTACACTTCAGGTGAAACTGTCAAAATCTTCAAAATGAGCAAAAGCACAATGAAATTAATGCTGGAATCATCTTCAAGTTTTTAAAATACTCTAATGACAGCAAAAAGTTTGAGTCTACAACATTTAGTTAAGGTGATAGAGCCAAAATGAACTTTGTATTGCTGTAAACGCGTTTTCAGCACCTGATTGTACACTTCAGGTGAAAGTGTCAAAATCTTCAAAATGAGCAAAAGCACAATGAAATTAATGCTGGAATCATCTTCAAGTTGCTAAAATACACTAAAGACAGCAAAAAGTTTGAGTCTACAACATTTAGTTAAGGTGTGAGAGCCTAAATGAACTTTGTATTGCTTTAAATGCGTTTTCAGCCCCTGATTGTACACTTCAGGTGAAACTGTCAAAATCTCCAAAATGAGCAAAAGCAAAATGAAATTAATGCTGGAATCATCTTCAAGTTGCTAAAATACACTAATGACAGCAACAAGTTTGAGTCTACAACATTTAGTTAAGGTGTGAGAGCCTAAATGAACTTTGTATTGCTTTAAATGCATTTTCAGCCCGATTGTACACTTCAGGTAAAACTGTCAAAATCTTCAAAATGAGCAAAAGCACAATGGAATTAATGCTGGAATAATCTTCAAGTTGCTAAAATACACTAATGACAGCAAAAAGTTTGAGTCTACAACATTTAGTTAAGGTGTGAGAGCCAAAATGAACTTTGTATTGCTTTAAATGCATTTTCAGCCTGAATGTACACTTCAGGTGAAACTGTCAAATTCTTCAAAATGAGCAAAAGCACAATGAAATTAATGCTGGAAACATCTTCAAGTTTCTAAAATACTCTAATGACAGCAAAAAGTTTGAGTCTACAACATTTAGTTAAGGTGTGAGAGCCAAAATGAACTTTGTATTGCTGTAAACGCGTTTTCAGCACCTGATTGTACACTTCAGGTGAAACTGTCAAAATCTTCAAAATAAGCAAAAGCACAATGAAATTAATGCTGGAATCATCTTCAAGTTGCTAAAATACACTAATGACAGCAAAAAGTTTGAGTCTACAACATTTAGTTAAGGTGTGAGAGCCAAAATTAACTTTGTATTGCTTTAAAATTCATTTTCAGCCCGATTGTACACTTCAGGTGAAACTGTCAAAATCTTCAAAATGAGCAAAAGCACAATGAAATTAATGTTGGAATCATCTTCAAGTTGCTAAAATACACTAATGACAGCAAATAGTTTGAGATTACAACATTTAGTTAAGTTGTGAGAGCCTAAATTAACTTTTTATTGCTTTAAACGCGTTTTCAGCCCTTGATTGTACACTTCAGGTGAAACTGTCAAAATCTTCAAAATAAGCAAAAGCACAATGAAATTAATGCTGGAATCATCTTCAAGTTGCTAAAATACACTAATGACAGCAAAAAGTTTGAGTCTACAACATTTAGTTAAGGTGTGAGAGCCAAAATGAACTTTGTATTGCTGTAAACGCGTTTTCAGCACCTGATTGTACACTTCAGGTGAAACTGTCAAAATCTTCAAAATGAGCAAAAGCACAATGAAATTAATGCTGGAATCATCTTCAAGTTGCTAAAATACACTAATGACAGCAAAAAGTTTGAGTCTACAACATTTAGTTAAGGTGTGAGAGCCAAAATGAACTTTTTATTGCTTTAAATGCATTTTCAGCCCGATTGTACACTTCAGGTGAAAGTGTCAAAATCTTCAAAATGAGCAAAAGCACAATGAAATTAATGCTGGAATCATCTTCAAGTTGCTAAAATACACTAATGACAGCAAAAAGTTTGAGTCTACAACATTTAGTTAAGGTGTGAGAGCCTAAATGAACTTTGTATTGCTTTAAATGCGTTTTCAGCCCGATTGTACACTTCAGGTAAAACTGTCAAAATCTCCAAAATGAGCAAAAGCACAATGGAATTAATGCTGGAATCATCTTCAAGTTGCTAAAATACACTAATGACAGCAAAAAGTTTGAGTGTACAACATTTAGTTAAGGTGTGAGAGCCAAAATGAACTTTGTATTGCTTTAAATGCATTTTCAGCCCGATTGGACACTTCAGGTGAAACTGTCAAAATCTTCAAAATGAGCAAAAGCACAATGAAATTAATGCTGGAATCATCTTCAAGTTGCTACAATACACTAATGACAGTAAAAAGTTTGAGTCTACAACATTTAGTTAAGGTGTGAGAGCCAAAATGAACTTTGTATTGCTTTAAATGCATTTTCAGCCTGAATGTACACTTCAGGTGAAACTGTCAAATTCTTCAAAATGAGCAAAAGCACAATGAAATTAATGCTGGAAACATCTTCAAGTTTCTAAAATACTCTAATGACAGCAAAAAGTTTGAGTCTACAACATTTAGTTAAGGTGTGAGAGCCAAAATGAACTTTGTATTGCTGTAAACGCGTTTTCAGCACCTGATTGTACACTTCAGGTGAAACTGTCAAAATCTTCAAAATGAGCAAAAGCACAATTAAATTAATGCTGGAATCATCTTCAAGTTGCTAAAATACACTAATGACAGCAAAAAGTTTGAGTCTACAACATTTAGTTAAGGTGTGAGAGCCAAAATGAACTTTGTATTGCTTTAAATGCATTTTCAGCCCGATTGGACACTTCAGGTGAAACTGTCAAAATCTTCAAAATAAGCAAAAGCACAATGAAATTAATGCTGGAATCATCTTAAAGTTGCTAAAATACACTAATGACAGCAAAAAGTTTGAGTCTACAACATTTAGTTAAGGTGTGAGAGCCTAAATGAACTTTGTATTGCTTTAAATGCGTTTTCAGCCCGATTGTACACTTCAGGTAAAACTGTCAAAATCTCCAAAATGAGCAAAAGCACAATGGAATTAATGCTGGAATCATCTTCAAGTTGCTAAAATACACTAATGACAGCAAAAAGTTTGAGTCTACAACATTTAGTTAAGGTGTGAGAGCCAAAATGAACTTTGTATTGCTTTAAATGCATTTTCAGCCCGATTGGACACTTCAGGTGAAACTGTCAAAATCTTCAAAATGAGCAAAAGCACAATGAAATTAATGCTGGAATCATCTTCAAGTTGCTAATATACTCATAATGACAGTAAAAAGTTTGAGTCTACAACATTTAGTTAAGGTGTGAGAGCCAAAATGAACTTTGTATTGCTGTAAACGCGTTTTCAGCACCTGATTGTACACTTCAGGTGAAACTGTCAAAATCTTCAAAATTAGCAAAAGCACAATGAAATTAATGCTGGAATCATCTTCAAGTTGCTAAAATACACTAATGACAGCAAAAAGTTTGAGTCTACAACATTTAGTTAAGGTGTGAGAGCCAAAATTAACTTTGTATTGCTTTAAAAGTCATTTTCAGCCCGATTGTACACTTCAGGTGAAACTGTCAAAATCTTCAAAATGAGGAAAAAAACAATGAAATTAATGTTGGAATCATCTTCAAGTTGCTAAAATACACTAATGACAGCAAATAGTTTGAGTTTACAACATTTAGTTAAGTTGTGAGAGCCTAAATTAACTTTTTATTGCTTTAAACGCTTTCTCAGCCCTTGATTGTACACTTCAGGTGAAAATGTCAAAATCTTCAAAATAAGCAAAAGCACAATGAAATTAATGCTGGAATCATCTTCAAGTTGCTAAAATACACTAATGACAGCAAAAAGTTTGAGTCTACAACATTTAGTTAAGGTGTGAGAGCCAAAATGAACTTTGTATTGCTGTAAACGCGTTTTCAGCACCTGATTGTACACTTCAGGTGAAACTGTCAAAATCTTCAAAATGAGCAAAAGCACAATGAAATTAATGCTGGAATCATCTTCAAGTTTCTAAAATACTCTAATGACAGCAAAAAGTTTGAGTCTACAACATTTAGTTAAGGTGTGAGAGCCAAAGTGAACTTTGTATTGCTGTAAACGCGTTTTCAGCACCTGATTGTACACTTCAGGTGAAAGTGTCAAAATCTTCAAAATGAGCAAAAGCACAATGAAATTAATGCTGGAATCATCTTCAAGTTGCTAAAATACACTAATGACAGCAAACAGTTTGAGTCTACGACATTTAGTTAAGGTGTGAGAGCCTAAATGAACTTTGTATTGCTTTAAATGCATTTTCAGCCCGATTATACACTTCAGGTGAAACTGTCAAAATCTTCAAAATGAGCAAAAGCACAAAAAATTAATGCTGGGATCATCTTCAAGTTGCTAAAATACACTAATGACAGCAAACAGTTTGAGTCTAACACATTTAGTTAAGGTGTGAGAGCCTAAATTAACTTTTTATTGCTTTAAACGCGTTTTCAGCCCCTGATTGTATACTTCAGGTGAAATTGTCAAAATCTTCAAAATGAGCAACAGCACAATGAAATTAATGCTGGAATCATCTTCAAGTTGCTAAAATACACTAATGACAGCAAACAGTTTGAGTCTACAACATTTAGTTAAGGTGTGAGAGCCAAAATAAACTTTGTATTGCTTTAAATGCATTTTCAGCCCGATTGTACACTTCAGGTGAAACTGTCAAAATCTTCAAAATGAGCAAAAGCACAATGAAATTAATGCTGGAATCATCTTCAAGTTTCTAAAATACACCAATGACAGCAAAACGTTTGAGTCTACAACATTTAGTTAAGGTGTGAGAGCCAAAATGAACTTTGTATTGCTTTAAATGCATTTTTAGCCCCTGATTGTATACTTCAGGTGAAACTGTCAAAATCTTCAAAATGAGCAAAAGCACAATGAAATTAATGCTGGAATCATCTTCAAGTTGCTAAAATACACTAATTACAGCAAAAAGTTTGAGTCTACAACATTTAGTTAAGGTGTGAGAGCCAAAATGAACTTTGTATTGCTTTAAATGCATTTTTAGCCCCTGATTGTATACTTCAGGTGAAACTGTCAAAATCTTCAAAATGAGCGAAAGCACAATGAAATTAATGCTGGACTCATCTTCAAGTTGCTAAAATACACTAATGACAACAAAAAGTTTGAGTCTACAACATTTTGTTAAGGTGTGAGAGCCAAAATGAACTTTGTATTGCTTTAAATGCATTTTCAGCCCGATTGTACACTTCAGGTGAAACTGTCAAAATCTTCAAAATGAGCAAAAGCACAATGAAATTAATGCTGGAATCATCTTCAAGTTGCTAAAATACACTAATTACAGCAAAAAGTTTGAGTCTACAACATTTAGTTAAGGTGTGAGAGCCAAAATGAACTTTTTATTGCTGTAAACGCGTTTTCAGCACCTGATTGTACACTTCAGGTGAAACTGTCAAAATCTTCAAAATGAGCAAAAGCACAATGAAATTAATGCTGGAATCATCTTCAAGTTGCTAAAATACGCTAATGACAGCAAAAAGGTTGAGTCTACAACATTTAGTTAAGATGTGAGAGCCAAAATGAACTTTGTATTGCTTTAAATGCATTTCCAGCCCAATTGTACACTTCAGGTGAAACTGTCAAAATCTTCAAAATGAGCAAAAGCACAATGAAATTAATGCTGGAATCATCTTCAAGTTGCTAAAATACACTAATGACAGCAAAACGTTTGAATCTACAACATTTAGTTAAGGTAGGAGAGCCAAAATGAACTTTGTATTGCTTTAAATGCATTTTCAGCCCGATTGTACACTTCAGGTGAAACTGTCAAAATCTTCAAAATGAGCAAAAGCACAATGAAATTAATGCTGGAATCATCTTCAAGTTTCTAAAATACTCTAATGACAGCAAAAAGTTTGAGTCTACAACATTTAGTTAAGGTGTGAGAGCCAAAATGAACTTTGTATTGCTTTAAATGCATTTTCAGCCTGAATGTACACTTCAGGTGAAACTGTCAAAATCTTCAAAATGAGCAAAAGCACAATGAAATTAATGCTGGAATCATCTTCAAGTTGCTAAAATACACTAATGACAGCAAAAAGTTTGAGTCTACAACATTTAGTTAAGGTGTGACAGCCAAAATTAACTTTGTATTGCTTTAAAAGTCATTTTCAGCCCGATTGTACACTTCAGGTGAAACTGTCAAAATCTTCAAAATGAGCAAAAGCACAATGAAATTAATGCTGGAATCATCTTCAAGTTTTTAAAATACTCTAATGACAGCAAAAAGTTTGAGTCTACAACATTTAGTTAAGGTGATAGAGCCAAAATGAACTTTGTATTGCTGTAAACGCGTTTTCAGCACCTGATTGTACACTTCAGGTGAAAGTGTCAAAATCTTCAAAATGAGCAAAAGCACAATGAAATTAATGCTGGAATCATCTTCAAGTTGCTAAAATACACTAAAGACAGCAAAAAGTTTGAGTCTACAACATTTAGTTAAGGTGTGAGAGCCTAAATGAACTTTGTATTGCTTTAAATGCGTTTTCAGCCCCTGATTGTACACTTCAGGTGAAACTGTCAAAATCTCCAAAATGAGCAAAAGCAAAATGAAATTAATGCTGGAATCATCTTCAAGTTGCTAAAATACACTAATGACAGCAACAAGTTTGAGTCTACAACATTTAGTTAAGGTGTGAGAGCCTAAATGAACTTTGTATTGCTTTAAATGCATTTTCAGCCCGATTGTACACTTCAGGTAAAACTGTCAAAATCTTCAAAATGAGCAAAAGCACAATGGAATTAATGCTGGAATAATCTTCAAGTTGCTAAAATACACTAATGACAGCAAAAAGTTTGAGTCTACAACATTTAGTTAAGGTGTGAGAGCCAAAATGAACTTTGTATTGCTTTAAATGCATTTTCAGCCTGAATGTACACTTCAGGTGAAACTGTCAAATTCTTCAAAATGAGCAAAAGCACAATGAAATTAATGCTGGAAACATCTTCAAGTTTCTAAAATACTCTAATGACAGCAAAAAGTTTGAGTCTACAACATTTAGTTAAGGTGTGAGAGCCAAAATGAACTTTGTATTGCTGTAAACGCGTTTTCAGCACCTGATTGTACACTTCAGGTGAAACTGTCAAAATCTTCAAAATAAGCAAAAGCACAATGAAATTAATGCTGGAATCATCTTCAAGTTGCTAAAATACACTAATGACAGCAAAAAGTTTGAGTCTACAACATTTAGTTAAGGTGTGAGAGCCAAAATTAACTTTGTATTGCTTTAAAATTCATTTTCAGCCCGATTGTACACTTCAGGTGAAACTGTCAAAATCTTCAAAATGAGCAAAAGCACAATGAAATTAATGTTGGAATCATCTTCAAGTTGCTAAAATACACTAATGACAGCAAATAGTTTGAGATTACAACATTTAGTTAAGTTGTGAGAGCCTAAATTAACTTTTTATTGCTTTAAACGCGTTTTCAGCCCTTGATTGTACACTTCAGGTGAAACTGTCAAAATCTTCAAAATAAGCAAAAGCACAATGAAATTAATGCTGGAATCATCTTCAAGTTGCTAAAATACACTAATGACAGCAAAAAGTTTGAGTCTACAACATTTAGTTAAGGTGTGAGAGCCAAAATGAACTTTGTATTGCTGTAAACGCGTTTTCAGCACCTGATTGTACACTTCAGGTGAAACTGTCAAAATCTTCAAAATGAGCAAAAGCACAATGAAATTAATGCTGGAATCATCTTCAAGTTGCTAAAATACACTAATGACAGCAAAAAGTTTGAGTCTACAACATTTAGTTAAGGTGTGAGAGCCAAAATGAACTTTTTATTGCTTTAAATGCATTTTCAGCCCGATTGTACACTTCAGGTGAAAGTGTCAAAATCTTCAAAATGAGCAAAAGCACAATGAAATTAATGCTGGAATCATCTTCAAGTTGCTAAAATACACTAATGACAGCAAAAAGTTTGAGTCTACAACATTTAGTTAAGGTGTGAGAGCCTAAATGAACTTTGTATTGCTTTAAATGCGTTTTCAGCCCGATTGTACACTTCAGGTAAAACTGTCAAAATCTCCAAAATGAGCAAAAGCACAATGGAATTAATGCTGGAATCATCTTCAAGTTGCTAAAATACACTAATGACAGCAAAAAGTTTGAGTGTACAACATTTAGTTAAGGTGTGAGAGCCAAAATGAACTTTGTATTGCTTTAAATGCATTTTCAGCCCGATTGGACACTTCAGGTGAAACTGTCAAAATCTTCAAAATGAGCAAAAGCACAATGAAATTAATGCTGGAATCATCTTCAAGTTGCTACAATACACTAATGACAGTAAAAAGTTTGAGTCTACAACATTTAGTTAAGGTGTGAGAGCCAAAATGAACTTTGTATTGCTTTAAATGCATTTTCAGCCTGAATGTACACTTCAGGTGAAACTGTCAAATTCTTCAAAATGAGCAAAAGCACAATGAAATTAATGCTGGAAACATCTTCAAGTTTCTAAAATACTCTAATGACAGCAAAAAGTTTGAGTCTACAACATTTAGTTAAGGTGTGAGAGCCAAAATGAACTTTGTATTGCTGTAAACGCGTTTTCAGCACCTGATTGTACACTTCAGGTGAAACTGTCAAAATCTTCAAAATGAGCAAAAGCACAATTAAATTAATGCTGGAATCATCTTCAAGTTGCTAAAATACACTAATGACAGCAAAAAGTTTGAGTCTACAACATTTAGTTAAGGTGTGAGAGCCAAAATGAACTTTGTATTGCTTTAAATGCATTTTCAGCCCGATTGGACACTTCAGGTGAAACTGTCAAAATCTTCAAAATAAGCAAAAGCACAATGAAATTAATGCTGGAATCATCTTAAAGTTGCTAAAATACACTAATGACAGCAAAAAGTTTGAGTCTACAACATTTAGTTAAGGTGTGAGAGCCTAAATGAACTTTGTATTGCTTTAAATGCGTTTTCAGCCCGATTGTACACTTCAGGTAAAACTGTCAAAATCTCCAAAATGAGCAAAAGCACAATGGAATTAATGCTGGAATCATCTTCAAGTTGCTAAAATACACTAATGACAGCAAAAAGTTTGAGTCTACAACATTTAGTTAAGGTGTGAGAGCCAAAATGAACTTTGTATTGCTTTAAATGCATTTTCAGCCCGATTGGACACTTCAGGTGAAACTGTCAAAATCTTCAAAATGAGCAAAAGCACAATGAAATTAATGCTGGAATCATCTTCAAGTTGCTAATATACTCATAATGACAGTAAAAAGTTTGAGTCTACAACATTTAGTTAAGGTGTGAGAGCCAAAATGAACTTTGTATTGCTGTAAACGCGTTTTCAGCACCTGATTGTACACTTCAGGTGAAACTGTCAAAATCTTCAAAATGAGCAAAAGCACAATGAAATTAATGCTGGAATCATCTTCAAGTTGCTAAAATACACTAATGACAGCAAAAAGTTTGAGTCTACAACATTTAGTTAAGGTGTGAGAGCCAAAGTGAACTTTGTATTGCTGTAAACGCGTTTTCAGCACCTGATTGTACACTTCAGGTGAAAGTGTCAAAATCTTCAAAATGAGCAAAAGCACAATGAAATTAATGCTGGAATCATCTTCAAGTTGCTAAAATACACTAATGACAGCAAACAGTTTGAGTCTACGACATTTAGTTAAGGTGTGAGAGCCTAAATGAACTTTGTATTGCTTTAAATGCATTTTCAGCCCGATTATACACTTCAGGTGAAACTGTCAAAATCTTCAAAATGAGCAAAAGCACAAAAAATTAATGCTGGGATCATCTTCAAGTTGCTAAAATACACTAATGACAGCAAACAGTTTGAGTCTAACACATTTAGTTAAGGTGTGAGAGCCTAAATTAACTTTTTATTGCTTTAAACGCGTTTTCAGCCCCTGATTGTATACTTCAGGTGAAATTGTCAAAATCTTCAAAATGAGCAACAGCACAATGAAATTAATGCTGGAATCATCTTCAAGTTGCTAAAATACACTAATGACAGCAAACAGTTTGAGTCTACAACATTTAGTTAAGGTGTGAGAGCCAAAATAAACTTTGTATTGCTTTAAATGCATTTTCAGCCCGATTGTACACTTCAGGTGAAACTGTCAAAATCTTCAAAATGAGCAAAAGCACAATGAAATTAATGCTGGAATCATCTTCAAGTTTCTAAAATACACCAATGACAGCAAAACGTTTGAGTCTACAACATTTAGTTAAGGTGTGAGAGCCAAAATGAACTTTGTATTGCTTTAAATGCATTTTTAGCCCCTGATTGTATACTTCAGGTGAAACTGTCAAAATCTTCAAAATGAGCTAAAGCACAATGAAATTAATGCTGGACTCATCTTCAAGTTGCTAAAATACACTAATGACATCAAAAAGTTTGAGTCTACAACATTTTGTTAAGGTGTGAGAGCCAAAATGAACTTTGTATTGCTTTAAATGCATTTTCAGCCCGATTGTACACTTCAGGTGAAACTGTCAAAATCTTCAAAATGAGCAAAAGCACAATGAAATTAATGCTGGAATCATCTTCAAGTTGCTAAAATACACTAATTACAGCAAAAAGTTTGAGACTACAACATTTAGTTAAGGTGTGAGAGCCAAAATGAACTTTTTATTGCTGTAAAAGCGTTTTCAGCACCTGATTGTACACTTCAGGTGAAACTGTCAAAATTTTCAAAATGAGCAAAAGCACAATGAAATTAATGCTGGAATCATCTTCAAGTTGCTAAAATACACTAATTACAGCAAAAAGTTTGAGTCTACAACATTTAGTTAAGGTGTGAGAGCCAAAATGAACTTTGTATTGCTTTAAATGCATTTCCAGCCCAATTGTACACTTCAGGTGAAACTGTCAAAATCTTCAAAATGAGCAAAAGCACAATGCAATTAATGCTGGAATCATCTTCAAGTTGCTAAAATACACTAATGACAGCGAAAAGTTTGAGTCTACAACATTTAGTTAAGGTGTGAGAGCCAAAATTAACTTTGTATTGCTTTAAATGCATTTTCAGCCCGATTGTACACTTCAGGTGAAACTGTCAAAATCTTCAAAATGAGCAAAAACACAATGAAATTAATGCTGGAATCATCTTCAAGTTGCTAAAATACACTAATGACAGCAAAAAGTTTGAGTCTACAACATTTAGTTAAGGTGTGAGAGCCAAAATGAACTTTGTATTGCTTTAAACGCATTTTCAGCCCGATTATACACTTCAGGTGAAACTGTCAAAATCTTCAAAATGAGCAAAAGCACAATGAAATTAATGCTGGAATCATCTTCAAGTTGCTAAAATACACTAATGACAGCAAACAGTTTGAGTCTACGACATTTAGTTAAGGTGTGAGAGCCTAAATGAACTTTGTATTGCTTTAAATGCATTTTCAGCCCGATTATACACTTCAGGTGAAACTGTCAAAATCTTCAAAATGAGCAAAAGCACAAAAAATTAATGCTGGGATCATCTTCAAGTTGCTAAAATACACTAATGACAGCAAACAGTTTGAGTCTAACACATTTAGTTAAGGTGTGAGAGCCTAAATTAACTTTTTATTGCTTTAAACGCGTTTTCAGCCCCTGATTGTATACTTCAGGTGAAATTGTCAAAATCTTCAAAATGAGCAACAGCACAATGAAATTAATGCTGGAATCATCTTCAAGTTGCTAAAATACACTAATGACAGCAAACAGTTTGAGTCTACAACATTTAGTTAAGGTGTGAGAGCCAAAATAAACTTTGTATTGCTTTAAATGCATTTTCAGCCCGATTGTACACTTCAGGTGAAACTGTCAAAATCTTCAAAATGAGCAAAATTACAATGCAATTAATGCTGGAATCATCTTCAAGTTGCTAAAATACACTAATGACAGCGAAAAGTTTGAGTCTACAACATTTAGTTAAGGTGTGAGAGCCAAAATGAACTTTGTATTGCTTTAAATGCATTTTCAGCCCGATTATACACTTCAGGTGAAACTGTCAAAATCTTCAAAATGAGCAAAAGCACAATGAAATTAATGCTGGAATCATCTTCAAGTTGCTAAAATACACTAATGACAGCAAACAGTTTGAGTCTACGACATTTAGTTAAGGTGTGAGAGCCTAAATGAACTTTGTATTGCTTTAAATGCATTTTCAGCCCGATTATACACTTCAGGTGAAACTGTCAAAATCTTCAAAATGAGCAAAAGCACAATGAAATTAATGCTGGGATCATCTTCAAGTTGCTAAAATACACTAATGACAGCAAACAGTTTGAGTCTAACACATTTAGTTAAGGTGTGAGAGCCTAAATTAACTTTTTATTGCTTTAAACGCGTTTTCAGCCCCTGATTGTATACTTCAGGTGAAATTGTCAAAATCTTCAAAATGAGCAAAAGCACAATGAAATTAATGCTGGAATCATCTTCAAGTTGCTAAAATACACTAATGACAGCAAACAGTTTGAGTCTACAACATTTAGTTAAGGTGTGAGAGCCAAAATAAACTTTGTATTGCTTTAAATGCATTTTCAGCCCGATTGTACACTTCAGGTGAAACTGTCAAAATCTTAAAAATGAGCAAAAGCACAATGAAATTAATGCTGGAATCATCTTCAAGTATCTAAAATACACTAATGACAGCAAAAAGTTTGAGTCTACAACATTTAGTTAAGGTGTGAGAGCCAAAATGAACTTTTTATTGCTGTAAATGCATTTTCAGCCCGATTGTACACTTCAGGTGAAACTGTCAAAATCTTCAAAATGAGCAAAAGCACAATGAAATTAATGCTGGAATCATCTTCAAGTTGCTAAAATACACTAATGACAGCAAAAAGTTTGAGTCTACAACATTTAGTTAAGGTGTGAGAGCCAAAATGAACTTTGTATTGCTTTAAATGCATTTTCAGCACGATTGTACACTTCAGGTGAAACTGTCAAAATCTTCAAAATGAGCAAAAGCACAATGAAATTAATGCTGGAATCATCTTCAAGTTGTTAAAATACACTAATGACAGCAAAAAGTTTGAGTCTACAACATTTAGTTAAGGTGTGAGAGCCAAAATGAACTTTGTATTGCTTTAAATGCATTTTCAGCCCGATTGTACACTACAGGTGAAACTGTCAAAATCTTCAAAATGAGCAAAAGCACAATGAAATTAATGCTGGAATCATCTTCAAGTTGCTAAAATACACTAATGACAGCAAACAGTTTGAGTCTACGACATTTAGTTAAGGTGTGAGAGCCTAAATTAACTTTGTATTGCTTTAAATGCATTTTCAGCCCGATTATACACTTCAGGTGAAACTGTCAAAATCTTCAAAATGAGCAAAAGCACAATGAAATTAATGCTGGGATCATCTTCAAGTTGCTAAAATACACTAATGACAGCAAACAGTTTGAGTCTAACACATTTAGTTAAGGTGTGAGAGCCTAAATTAACTTTTTATTGCTTTAAACGCGTTTTCAGCCCCTGATTGTATACTTCAGGTGAAATTGTCAAAATCTTCAAAATGAGCAAAAGCACAATGAAATTAATGCTGGAATCATCTTCAAGTTGCTAAAATACACTAATGACAGCAAACAGTTTGAGTCTACAACATTTAGTTAAGGTGTGAGAGCCAAAATAAACTTTGTATTGCTTTAAATGCATTTTCAGCCCGATTGTACACTTCAGGTGAAACTGTCAAAATCTTAAAAATGAGCAAAAGCACAATGAAATTAATGCTGGAATCATCTTCAAGTATCTAAAATACACTAATGACAGCAAAAAGTTTGAGTCTACAACATTTAGTTAAGGTGTGAGAGCCAAAATGAACTTTTTATTGCTGTAAATGCATTTTCAGCCCGATTGTACACTTCAGGTGAAACTGTCAAAATCTTCAAAATGAGCAAAAGCACAATGAAATTAATGCTGGAATCATCTTCAAGTTGCTAAAATACACTAATGACAGCAAAAAGTTTGAGTCTACAACATTTAGTTAAGGTGTGAGAGCCAAAATGAACTTTGTATTGCTTTAAATGCATTTTCAGCCCGATTATACACTTCAGGTGAAACTGTCAAAATCTTCAAAATGAGCAAAAGCACAATGAAATTAATGCTGGAATCATCTTGAAGTTGATAAAATACACTAATGACAGCAAAAAGTTTGAGTCTACAACATTTAGTTAAGGTGTGAGAGCCTAAAATAACTTTTAATTGCTTTAAACGCGTTTTCAGCACTTGATTGTACACTTCAGGTGAAACTGTCAAAATTTTCAAAATGAGCAAAAGCACAATGAAATTAATGCTTGAATCATCTTCAAGTTGCTAAAATACACTAATTACAGCAAAAAGTTTGAGTCTACAACATTTAGTTAAGGTGTGAGAGCCAAAATGAACTTTGTATTGCTTTAAATGCATTTTTAGCCCCTGATTGTATACTTCAGGTGAAACTGTCAAAATCTTCAAAATGAGCTAAAGCACAATGAAATTAATGCTGGACTCATCTTCAAGTTGCTAAAATACACTAATGACATCAAAAAGTTTGAGTCTACAACATTTTGTTAAGGTGTGAGAGCCAAAATGAACTTTGTATTGCTTTAAATGCATTTTCAGCCCGATTGTACACTTCAGGTGAAACTGTCAAAATCTTCAAAATGAGCAAAAGCACAATGAAATTAATGCTGGAATCATCTTCAAGTTGCTAAAATACACTAATTACAGCAAAAAGTTTGAGTCTACAACAATTAGTTAAGGTGTGAGAGCCAAAATGAACTTTGTATTGCTTTAAATGCATTTTCAGCACCTGATTGTACACTTCAGGTGAAACTGTCAAAATTTTCAAAATGAGCAAAAGCACAATGAAATTAATGCTGGAATCATCTTCAAGTTGCTAAAATACACTAATGACAGCAAACAGTTTGAGTCTACAACATTTAGTTAAGGTGTGAGAGCCTAAATGAACTTTGTATTGCTTTAAACGCGTTTTCAGCCCCTGATTGTATCCTTCAGGTGAAACTGTCAAAATCTTCAAAATGAGCAAAAGCACAATGAAATTAATGCTGGAATCATCTTCAAGTTGCTAAAATACACTAATTACAGCAAAAAGTTTGAGTCTACAACATTTAGTTAAGGTGTGAGAGCCAAAATGAACTTTGTATTGCTTTAAATGCATTTTTAGCCCCTGATTGTATACTTCAGGTGAAACTGTCAAAATCTTCAAAATGAGCGAAAGCACAATGAAATTAATGCTGGACTCATCTTCAAGTTGCTAAAATACACTAATGACAACAAAAAGTTTGAGTCTACAACATTTTGTTAAGGTGTGAGAGCCAAAATGAACTTTGTATTGCTTTAAATGCATTTTCAGCCCGATTGTACACTTCAGGTGAAACTGTCAAAATCTTCAAAATGAGCAAAAGCACAATGAAATTAATGCTGGAATCATCTTCAAGTTGCTAAAATACACTAATTACAGCAAAAAGTTTGAGTCTACAACATTTAGTTAAGGTGTGAGAGCCAAAATGAACTTTTTATTGCTGTAAACGCGTTTTCAGCACCTGATTGTACACTTCAGGTGAAACTGTCAAAATCTTCAAAATGAGCAAAAGCACAATGAAATTAATGCTGGAATCATCTTCAAGTTGCTAAAATACGCTAATGACAGCAAAAAGGTTGAGTCTACAACATTTAGTTAAGATGTGAGAGCCAAAATGAACTTTGTATTGCTTTAAATGCATTTCCAGCCCAATTGTACACTTCAGGTGAAACTGTCAAAATCTTCAAAATGAGCAAAAGCACAATGAAATTAATGCTGGAATCATCTTCAAGTTGCTAAAATACACTAATGACAGCAAAACGTTTGAATCTACAACATTTAGTTAAGGTAGGAGAGCCAAAATGAACTTTGTATTGCTTTAAATGCATTTTCAGCCCGATTGTACACTTCAGGTGAAACTGTCAAAATCTTCAAAATGAGCAAAAGCACAATGAAATTAATGCTGGAATCATCTTCAAGTTTCTAAAATACTCTAATGACAGCAAAAAGTTTGAGTCTACAACATTTAGTTAAGGTGTGAGAGCCAAAATGAACTTTGTATTGCTTTAAATGCATTTTCAGCCTGAATGTACACTTCAGGTGAAACTGTCAAAATCTTCAAAATGAGCAAAAGCACAATGAAATTAATGCTGGAATCATCTTCAAGTTGCTAAAATACACTAATGACAGCAAAAAGTTTGAGTCTACAACATTTAGTTAAGGTGTGACAGCCAAAATTAACTTTGTATTGCTTTAAAAGTCATTTTCAGCCCGATTGTACACTTCAGGTGAAACTGTCAAAATCTTCAAAATGAGGAAAAAAACAATGAAATTAATGTTGGAATCATCTTCAAGTTGCTAAAATACACTAATGACAGCAACGAGTTTGAGTCTACAACATTTAGTTAAGGTGTGAGAGCCAAAATGAACTTTTTATTGCTTTAAATGCATTTTCAGCCCGATTGTACACTTCAGGTGAAACTGTCAAAATCTTCAAAATGAGCAAAAGCACAATGAAATTAATGCTGGAATCATCTTCAAGTTTTTAAAATACTCTAATGACAGCAAAAAGTTTGAGTCTACAACATTTAGTTAAGGTGATAGAGCCAAAATGAACTTTGTATTGCTGTAAACGCGTTTTCAGCACCTGATTGTACACTTCAGGTGAAAGTGTCAAAATCTTCAAAATGAGCAAAAGCACAATGAAATTAATGCTGGAATCATCTTCAAGTTGCTAAAATACACTAAAGACAGCAAAAAGTTTGAGTCTACAACATTTAGTTAAGGTGTGAGAGCCTAAATGAACTTTGTATTGCTTTAAATGCGTTTTCAGCCCCTGATTGTACACTTCAGGTGAAACTGTCAAAATCTCCAAAATGAGCAAAAGCAAAATGAAATTAATGCTGGAATCATCTTCAAGTTGCTAAAATACACTAATGACAGCAACAAGTTTGAGTCTACAACATTTAGTTAAGGTGTGAGAGCCTAAATGAACTTTGTATTGCTTTAAATGCATTTTCAGCCCGATTGTACACTTCAGGTAAAACTGTCAAAATCTTCAAAATGAGCAAAAGCACAATGGAATTAATGCTGGAATAATCTTCAAGTTGCTAAAATACACTAATGACAGCAAAAAGTTTGAGTCTACAACATTTAGTTAAGGTGTGAGAGCCAAAATGAACTTTGTATTGCTTTAAATGCATTTTCAGCCTGAATGTACACTTCAGGTGAAACTGTCAAATTCTTCAAAATGAGCAAAAGCACAATGAAATTAATGCTGGAAACATCTTCAAGTTTCTAAAATACTCTAATGACAGCAAAAAGTTTGAGTCTACAACATTTAGTTAAGGTGTGAGAGCCAAAATGAACTTTGTATTGCTGTAAACGCGTTTTCAGCACCTGATTGTACACTTCAGGTGAAACTGTCAAAATCTTCAAAATAAGCAAAAGCACAATGAAATTAATGCTGGAATCATCTTCAAGTTGCTAAAATACACTAATGACAGCAAAAAGTTTGAGTCTACAACATTTAGTTAAGGTGTGAGAGCCAAAATTAACTTTGTATTGCTTTAAAATTCATTTTCAGCCCGATTGTACACTTCAGGTGAAACTGTCAAAATCTTCAAAATGAGCAAAAGCACAATGAAATTAATGTTGGAATCATCTTCAAGTTGCTAAAATACACTAATGACAGCAAATAGTTTGAGATTACAACATTTAGTTAAGTTGTGAGAGCCTAAATTAACTTTTTATTGCTTTAAACGCGTTTTCAGCCCTTGATTGTACACTTCAGGTGAAACTGTCAAAATCTTCAAAATAAGCAAAAGCACAATGAAATTAATGCTGGAATCATCTTCAAGTTGCTAAAATACACTAATGACAGCAAAAAGTTTGAGTCTACAACATTTAGTTAAGGTGTGAGAGCCAAAATGAACTTTGTATTGCTGTAAACGCGTTTTCAGCACCTGATTGTACACTTCAGGTGAAACTGTCAAAATCTTCAAAATGAGCAAAAGCACAATGAAATTAATGCTGGAATCATCTTCAAGTTGCTAAAATACACTAATGACAGCAAAAAGTTTGAGTCTACAACATTTAGTTAAGGTGTGAGAGCCAAAATGAACTTTTTATTGCTTTAAATGCATTTTCAGCCCGATTGTACACTTCAGGTGAAAGTGTCAAAATCTTCAAAATGAGCAAAAGCACAATGAAATTAATGCTGGAATCATCTTCAAGTTGCTAAAATACACTAATGACAGCAAAAAGTTTGAGTCTACAACATTTAGTTAAGGTGTGAGAGCCTAAATGAACTTTGTATTGCTTTAAATGCGTTTTCAGCCCGATTGTACACTTCAGGTAAAACTGTCAAAATCTCCAAAATGAGCAAAAGCACAATGGAATTAATGCTGGAATCATCTTCAAGTTGCTAAAATACACTAATGACAGCAAAAAGTTTGAGTGTACAACATTTAGTTAAGGTGTGAGAGCCAAAATGAACTTTGTATTGCTTTAAATGCATTTTCAGCCCGATTGGACACTTCAGGTGAAACTGTCAAAATCTTCAAAATGAGCAAAAGCACAATGAAATTAATGCTGGAATCATCTTCAAGTTGCTACAATACACTAATGACAGTAAAAAGTTTGAGTCTACAACATTTAGTTAAGGTGTGAGAGCCAAAATGAACTTTGTATTGCTTTAAATGCATTTTCAGCCTGAATGTACACTTCAGGTGAAACTGTCAAATTCTTCAAAATGAGCAAAAGCACAATGAAATTAATGCTGGAAACATCTTCAAGTTTCTAAAATACTCTAATGACAGCAAAAAGTTTGAGTCTACAACATTTAGTTAAGGTGTGAGAGCCAAAATGAACTTTGTATTGCTGTAAACGCGTTTTCAGCACCTGATTGTACACTTCAGGTGAAACTGTCAAAATCTTCAAAATGAGCAAAAGCACAATTAAATTAATGCTGGAATCATCTTCAAGTTGCTAAAATACACTAATGACAGCAAAAAGTTTGAGTCTACAACATTTAGTTAAGGTGTGAGAGCCAAAATGAACTTTGTATTGCTTTAAATGCATTTTCAGCCCGATTGGACACTTCAGGTGAAACTGTCAAAATCTTCAAAATAAGCAAAAGCACAATGAAATTAATGCTGGAATCATCTTAAAGTTGCTAAAATACACTAATGACAGCAAAAAGTTTGAGTCTACAACATTTAGTTAAGGTGTGAGAGCCTAAATGAACTTTGTATTGCTTTAAATGCGTTTTCAGCCCGATTGTACACTTCAGGTAAAACTGTCAAAATCTCCAAAATGAGCAAAAGCACAATGGAATTAATGCTGGAATCATCTTCAAGTTGCTAAAATACACTAATGACAGCAAAAAGTTTGAGTCTACAACATTTAGTTAAGGTGTGAGAGCCAAAATGAACTTTGTATTGCTTTAAATGCATTTTCAGCCCGATTGGACACTTCAGGTGAAACTGTCAAAATCTTCAAAATGAGCAAAAGCACAATGAAATTAATGCTGGAATCATCTTCAAGTTGCTAATATACTCATAATGACAGTAAAAAGTTTGAGTCTACAACATTTAGTTAAGGTGTGAGAGCCAAAATGAACTTTGTATTGCTGTAAACGCGTTTTCAGCACCTGATTGTACACTTCAGGTGAAACTGTCAAAATCTTCAAAATTAGCAAAAGCACAATGAAATTAATGCTGGAATCATCTTCAAGTTGCTAAAATACACTAATGACAGCAAAAAGTTTGAGTCTACAACATTTAGTTAAGGTGTGAGAGCCAAAATTAACTTTGTATTGCTTTAAAAGTCATTTTCAGCCCGATTGTACACTTCAGGTGAAACTGTCAAAATCTTCAAAATGAGGAAAAAAACAATGAAATTAATGTTGGAATCATCTTCAAGTTGCTAAAATACACTAATGACAGCAAATAGTTTGAGTTTACAACATTTAGTTAAGTTGTGAGAGCCTAAATTAACTTTTTATTGCTTTAAACGCTTTCTCAGCCCTTGATTGTACACTTCAGGTGAAAATGTCAAAATCTTCAAAATAAGCAAAAGCACAATGAAATTAATGCTGGAATCATCTTCAAGTTGCTAAAATACACTAATGACAGCAAAAAGTTTGAGTCTACAACATTTAGTTAAGGTGTGAGAGCCAAAATGAACTTTGTATTGCTGTAAACGCGTTTTCAGCACCTGATTGTACACTTCAGGTGAAACTGTCAAAATCTTCAAAATGAGCAAAAGCACAATGAAATTAATGCTGGAATCATCTTCAAGTTTCTAAAATACTCTAATGACAGCAAAAAGTTTGAGTCTACAACATTTAGTTAAGGTGTGAGAGCCAAAGTGAACTTTGTATTGCTGTAAACGCGTTTTCAGCACCTGATTGTACACTTCAGGTGAAAGTGTCAAAATCTTCAAAATGAGCAAAAGCACAATGAAATTAATGCTGGAATCATCTTCAAGTTGCTAAAATACACTAATGACAGCAAACAGTTTGAGTCTACGACATTTAGTTAAGGTGTGAGAGCCTAAATGAACTTTGTATTGCTTTAAATGCATTTTCAGCCCGATTATACACTTCAGGTGAAACTGTCAAAATCTTCAAAATGAGCAAAAGCACAAAAAATTAATGCTGGGATCATCTTCAAGTTGCTAAAATACACTAATGACAGCAAACAGTTTGAGTCTAACACATTTAGTTAAGGTGTGAGAGCCTAAATTAACTTTTTATTGCTTTAAACGCGTTTTCAGCCCCTGATTGTATACTTCAGGTGAAATTGTCAAAATCTTCAAAATGAGCAACAGCACAATGAAATTAATGCTGGAATCATCTTCAAGTTGCTAAAATACACTAATGACAGCAAACAGTTTGAGTCTACAACATTTAGTTAAGGTGTGAGAGCCAAAATAAACTTTGTATTGCTTTAAATGCATTTTCAGCCCGATTGTACACTTCAGGTGAAACTGTCAAAATCTTCAAAATGAGCAAAAGCACAATGAAATTAATGCTGGAATCATCTTCAAGTTTCTAAAATACACCAATGACAGCAAAACGTTTGAGTCTACAACATTTAGTTAAGGTGTGAGAGCCAAAAAAAACTTTGTATTGCTTTAAATGCATTTTTAGCCCCTGATTGTATACTTCAGGTGAAACTGTCAAAATCTTCAAAATGAGCTAAAGCACAATGAAATTAATGCTGGACTCATCTTCAAGTTGCTAAAATACACTAATGACATCAAAAAGTTTGAGTCTACAACATTTTGTTAAGGTGTGAGAGCCAAAATGAACTTTGTATTGCTTTAAATGCATTTTCAGCCCGATTGTACACTTCAGGTGAAACTGTCAAAATCTTCAAAATGAGCAAAAGCACAATGAAATTAATGCTGGAATCATCTTCAAGTTGCTAAAATACACTAATTACAGCAAAAAGTTTGAGACTACAACATTTAGTTAAGGTGTGAGAGCCAAAATGAACTTTTTATTGCTGTAAAAGCGTTTTCAGCACCTGATTGTACACTTCAGGTGAAACTGTCAAAATTTTCAAAATGAGCAAAAGCACAATGAAATTAATGCTGGAATCATCTTCAAGTTGCTAAAATACACTAATTACAGCAAAAAGTTTGAGTCTACAACATTTAGTTAAGGTGTGAGAGCCAAAATGAACTTTGTATTGCTTTAAATGCATTTCCAGCCCAATTGTACACTTCAGGTGAAACTGTCAAAATCTTCAAAATGAGCAAAAGCACAATGCAATTAATGCTGGAATCATCTTCAAGTTGCTAAAATACACTAATGACAGCGAAAAGTTTGAGTCTACAACATTTAGTTAAGGTGTGAGAGCCAAAATGAACTTTGTATTGCTTTAAATGCATTTTCAGCCCGATTGTACACTTCAGGTGAAACTGTCAAAATCTTCAAAATGAGCAAAAACACAATGAAATTAATGCTGGAATCATCTTCAAGTTGCTAAAATACACTAATGACAGCAAAAAGTTTGAGTCTACAACATTTAGTTAAGGTGTGAGAGCCAAAATGAACTTTGTATTGCTTTAAACGCATTTTCAGCCCGATTATACACTTCAGGTGAAACTGTCAAAATCTTCAAAATGAGCAAAAGCACAATGAAATTAATGCTGGAATCATCTTCAAGTTGCTAAAATACACTAATGACAGCAAACAGTTTGAGTCTACGACATTTAGTTAAGGTGTGAGAGCCTAAATGAACTTTGTATTGCTTTAAATGCATTTTCAGCCCGATTATACACTTCAGGTGAAACTGTCAAAATCTTCAAAATGAGCAAAAGCACAAAAAATTAATGCTGGGATCATCTTCAAGTTGCTAAAATACACTAATGACAGCAAACAGTTTGAGTCTAACACATTTAGTTAAGGTGTGAGAGCCTAAATTAACTTTTTATTGCTTTAAACGCGTTTTCAGCCCCTGATTGTATACTTCAGGTGAAATTGTCAAAATCTTCAAAATGAGCAACAGCACAATGAAATTAATGCTGGAATCATCTTCAAGTTGCTAAAATACACTAATGACAGCAAACAGTTTGAGTCTACAACATTTAGTTAAGGTGTGAGAGCCAAAATAAACTTTGTATTGCTTTAAATGCATTTTCAGCCCGATTGTACACTTCAGGTGAAACTGTCAAAATCTTCAAAATGAGCAAAATTACAATGCAATTAATGCTGGAATCATCTTCAAGTTGCTAAAATACACTAATGACAGCGAAAAGTTTGAGTCTACAACATTTAGTTAAGGTGTGAGAGCCAAAATGAACTTTGTATTGCTTTAAATGCATTTTCAGCCCGATTGTACACTTCAGGTGAAACTGTCAAAATCTTCAAAATGAGCAAAAGCACAATGAAATTAATGCTGGAATCATCTTCAAGTTGCTAAAATACACTAATGACAGCAAAAAGTTTGAGTCTACAACATTTAGTTAAGGTGTGAGAGCCAAAATGAACTTTGTATTGCTTTAAATGCATTTTCAGCCCGATTATACACTTCAGGTGAAACTGTCAAAATCTTCAAAATGAGCAAAAGCACAATGAAATTAATGCTGGAATCATCTTCAAGTTGCTAAAATACACTAATGACAGCAAACAGTTTGAGTCTACGACATTTAGTTAAGGTGTGAGAGCCTAAATGAACTTTGTATTGCTTTAAATGCATTTTCAGCCCGATTATACACTTCAGGTGAAACTGTCAAAATCTTCAAAATGAGCAAAAGCACAATGAAATTAATGCTGGGATCATCTTCAAGTTGCTAAAATACACTAATGACAGCAAACAGTTTGAGTCTAACACATTTAGTTAAGGTGTGAGAGCCTAAATTAACTTTTTATTGCTTTAAACGCGTTTTCAGCCCCTGATTGTATACTTCAGGTGAAATTGTCAAAATCTTCAAAATGAGCAAAAGCACAATGAAATTAATGCTGGAATCATCTTCAAGTTGCTAAAATACACTAATGACAGCAAACAGTTTGAGTCTACAACATTTAGTTAAGGTGTGAGAGCCAAAATAAACTTTGTATTGCTTTAAATGCATTTTCAGCCCGATTGTACACTTCAGGTGAAACTGTCAAAATCTTAAAAATGAGCAAAAGCACAATGAAATTAATGCTGGAATCATCTTCAAGTATCTAAAATACACTAATGACAGCAAAAAGTTTGAGTCTACAACATTTAGTTAAGGTGTGAGAGCCAAAATGAACTTTTTATTGCTGTAAATGCATTTTCAGCCCGATTGTACACTTCAGGTGAAACTGTCAAAATCTTCAAAATGAGCAAAAGCACAATGAAATTAATGCTGGAATCATCTTCAAGTTGCTAAAATACACTAATGACAGCAAAAAGTTTGAGTCTACAACATTTAGTTAAGGTGTGAGAGCCAAAATGAACTTTGTATTGCTTTAAATGCATTTTCAGCACGATTGTACACTTCAGGTGAAACTGTCAAAATCTTCAAAATGAGCAAAAGCACAATGAAATTAATGCTGGAATCATCTTCAAGTTGTTAAAATACACTAATGACAGCAAAAAGTTTGAGTCTACAACATTTAGTTAAGGTGTGAGAGCCAAAATGAACTTTGTATTGCTTTAAATGCATTTTCAGCCCGATTGTACACTACAGGTGAAACTGTCAAAATCTTCAAAATGAGCAAAAGCACAATGAAATTAATGCTGGAATCATCTTCAAGTTGCTAAAATACACTAATGACAGCAAACAGTTTGAGTCTACGACATTTAGTTAAGGTGTGAGAGCCTAAATTAACTTTGTATTGCTTTAAATGCATTTTCAGCCCGATTATACACTTCAGGTGAAACTGTCAAAATCTTCAAAATGAGCAAAAGCACAATGAAATTAATGCTGGGATCATCTTCAAGTTGCTAAAATACACTAATGACAGCAAACAGTTTGAGTCTAACACATTTAGTTAAGGTGTGAGAGCCTAAATTAACTTTTTATTGCTTTAAACGCGTTTTCAGCCCCTGATTGTATACTTCAGGTGAAATTGTCAAAATCTTCAAAATGAGCAAAAGCACAATGAAATTAATGCTGGAATCATCTTCAAGTTGCTAAAATACACTAATGACAGCAAACAGTTTGAGTCTACAACATTTAGTTAAGGTGTGAGAGCCAAAATAAACTTTGTATTGCTTTAAATGCATTTTCAGCCCGATTGTACACTTCAGGTGAAACTGTCAAAATCTTAAAAATGAGCAAAAGCACAATGAAATTAATGCTGGAATCATCTTCAAGTATCTAAAATACACTAATGACAGCAAAAAGTTTGAGTCTACAACATTTAGTTAAGGTGTGAGAGCCAAAATGAACTTTTTATTGCTGTAAATGCATTTTCAGCCCGATTGTACACTTCAGGTGAAACTGTCAAAATCTTCAAAATGAGCAAAAGCACAATGAAATTAATGCTGGAATCATCTTCAAGTTGCTAAAATACACTAATGACAGCAAAAAGTTTGAGTCTACAACATTTAGTTAAGGTGTGAGAGCCAAAATGAACTTTGTATTGCTTTAAATGCATTTTCAGCCCGATTATACACTTCAGGTGAAACTGTCAAAATCTTCAAAATGAGCAAAAGCACAATGAAATTAATGCTGGACTCATCTTCAAGTTGCTAAAATACACTAATGACATCAAAAAGTTTGAGTCTACAACATTTTGTTAAGGTGTGAGAGCCAAAATGAACTTTGTATTGCTTTAAATGCATTTTCAGCCCGATTGTACACTTCAGGTGAAACTGTCAAAATCTTCAAAATGAGCAAAAGCACAATGAAATTAATGCTGGAATCATCTTCAAGTTGCTAAAATACACTAATTACAGCAAAAAGTTTGAGTCTACAACAATTAGTTAAGGTGTGAGAGCCAAAATGAACTTTGTATTGCTTTAAATGCATTTTCAGCACCTGATTGTACACTTCAGGTGAAACTGTCAAAATTTTCAAAATGAGCAAAAGCACAATGAAATTAATGCTGGAATCATCTTCAAGTTGCTAAAATACACTAATGACAGCAAACAGTTTGAGTCTACAACATTTAGTTAAGGTGTGAGAGCCTAAATGAACTTTGTATTGCTTTAAACGCGTTTTCAGCCCCTGATTGTATCCTTCAGGTGAAACTGTCAAAATCTTCAAAATGAGCAAAAGCACAATGAAATTAATGCTGGAATCATCTTCAAGTTGCTAAAATACACTAATTACAGCAAAAAGTTTGAGTCTACAACATTTAGTTAAGGTGTGAGAGCCAAAATGAACTTTGTATTGCTTTAAATGCATTTTTAGCCCCTGATTGTATACTTCAGGTGAAACTGTCAAAATCTTCAAAATGAGCGAAAGCACAATGAAATTAATGCTGGACTCATCTTCAAGTTGCTAAAATACACTAATGACAACAAAAAGTTTGAGTCTACAACATTTTGTTAAGGTGTGAGAGCCAAAATGAACTTTGTATTGCTTTAAATGCATTTTCAGCCCGATTGTACACTTCAGGTGAAACTGTCAAAATCTTCAAAATGAGCAAAAGCACAATGAAATTAATGCTGGAATCATCTTCAAGTTGCTAAAATACACTAATTACAGCAAAAAGTTTGAGTCTACAACATTTAGTTAAGGTGTGAGAGCCAAAATGAACTTTTTATTGCTGTAAACGCGTTTTCAGCACCTGATTGTACACTTCAGGTGAAACTGTCAAAATCTTCAAAATGAGCAAAAGCACAATGAAATTAATGCTGGAATCATCTTCAAGTTGCTAAAATACGCTAATGACAGCAAAAAGGTTGAGTCTACAACATTTAGTTAAGATGTGAGAGCCAAAATGAACTTTGTATTGCTTTAAATGCATTTCCAGCCCAATTGTACACTTCAGGTGAAACTGTCAAAATCTTCAAAATGAGCAAAAGCACAATGAAATTAATGCTGGAATCATCTTCAAGTTGCTAAAATACACTAATGACAGCAAAAAGTTTGAATCTACAACATTTAGTTAAGGTAGGAGAGCCAAAATGAACTTTGTATTGCTTTAAATGCATTTTCAGCCCGATTGTACACTTCAGGTGAAACTGTCAAAATCTTCAAAATGAGCAAAAGCACAATGAAATTAATGCTGGAATCATCTTCAAGTTTCTAAAATACTCTAATGACAGCAAAAAGTTTGAGTCTACAACATTTAGTTAAGGTGTGAGAGCCAAAATGAACTTTGTATTGCTTTAAATGCATTTTCAGCCTGAATGTACACTTCAGGTGAAACTGTCAAAATCTTCAAAATGAGCAAAAGCACAATGAAATTAATGCTGGAATCATCTTCAAGTTGCTAAAATACACTAATGACAGCAAAAAGTTTGAGTCTACAACATTTAGTTAAGGTGTGACAGCCAAAATTAACTTTGTATTGCTTTAAAAGTCATTTTCAGCCCGATTGTACACTTCAGGTGAAACTGTCAAAATCTTCAAAATGAGGAAAAAAACAATGAAATTAATGTTGGAATCATCTTCAAGTTGCTAAAATACACTAATGACAGCAACGAGTTTGAGTCTACAACATTTAGTTAAGGTGTGAGAGCCAAAATGAACTTTTTATTGCTTTAAATGCATTTTCAGCCCGATTGTACACTTCAGGTGAAACTGTCAAAATCTTCAAAATGAGCAAAAGCACAATGAAATTAATGCTGGAATCATCTTCAAGTTTTTAAAATACTCTAATGACAGCAAAAAGTTTGAGTCTACAACATTTAGTTAAGGTGATAGAGCCAAAATGAACTTTGTATTGCTGTAAACGCGTTTTCAGCACCTGATTGTACACTTCAGGTGAAAGTGTCAAAATCTTCAAAATGAGCAAAAGCACAATGAAATTAATGCTGGAATCATCTTCAAGTTGCTAAAATACACTAAAGACAGCAAAAAGTTTGAGTCTACAACATTTAGTTAAGGTGTGAGAGCCTAAATGAACTTTGTATTGCTTTAAATGCGTTTTCAGCCCCTGATTGTACACTTCAGGTGAAACTGTCAAAATCTCCAAAATGAGCAAAAGCAAAATGAAATTAATGCTGGAATCATCTTCAAGTTGCTAAAATACACTAATGACAGCAACAAGTTTGAGTCTACAACATTTAGTTAAGGTGTGAGAGCCTAAATGAACTTTGTATTGCTTTAAATGCATTTTCAGCCCGATTGTACACTTCAGGTAAAACTGTCAAAATCTTCAAAATGAGCAAAAGCACAATGGAATTAATGCTGGAATAATCTTCAAGTTGCTAAAATACACTAATGACAGCAAAAAGTTTGAGTCTACAACATTTAGTTAAGGTGTGAGAGCCAAAATGAACTTTGTATTGCTTTAAATGCATTTTCAGCCTGAATGTACACTTCAGGTGAAACTGTCAAATTCTTCAAAATGAGCAAAAGCACAATGAAATTAATGCTGGAAACATCTTCAAGTTTCTAAAATACTCTAATGACAGCAAAAAGTTTGAGTCTACAACATTTAGTTAAGGTGTGAGAGCCAAAATGAACTTTGTATTGCTGTAAACGCGTTTTCAGCACCTGATTGTACACTTCAGGTGAAACTGTCAAAATCTTCAAAATAAGCAAAAGCACAATGAAATTAATGCTGGAATCATCTTCAAGTTGCTAAAATACACTAATGACAGCAAAAAGTTTGAGTCTACAACATTTAGTTAAGGTGTGAGAGCCAAAATTAACTTTGTATTGCTTTAAAATTCATTTTCAGCCCGATTGTACACTTCAGGTGAAACTGTCAAAATCTTCAAAATGAGCAAAAGCACAATGAAATTAATGTTGGAATCATCTTCAAGTTGCTAAAATACACTAATGACAGCAAATAGTTTGAGATTACAACATTTAGTTAAGTTGTGAGAGCCTAAATTAACTTTTTATTGCTTTAAACGCGTTTTCAGCCCTTGATTGTACACTTCAGGTGAAACTGTCAAAATCTTCAAAATAAGCAAAAGCACAATGAAATTAATGCTGGAATCATCTTCAAGTTGCTAAAATACACTAATGACAGCAAAAAGTTTGAGTCTACAACATTTAGTTAAGGTGTGAGAGCCAAAATGAACTTTGTATTGCTGTAAACGCGTTTTCAGCACCTGATTGTACACTTCAGGTGAAACTGTCAAAATCTTCAAAATGAGCAAAAGCACAATGAAATTAATGCTGGAATCATCTTCAAGTTGCTAAAATACACTAATGACAGCAAGAAGTTTGAGTCTACAACATTTAGTTAAGGTGTGAGAGCCAAAATGAACTTTTTATTGCTTTAAATGCATTTTCAGCCCGATTGTACACTTCAGGTGAAAGTGTCAAAATCTTCAAAATGAGCAAAAGCACAATGAAATTAATGCTGGAATCATCTTCAAGTTGCTAAAATACACTAATGACAGCAAAAAGTTTGAGTCTACAACATTTAGTTAAGGTGTGAGAGCCTAAATGAACTTTGTATTGCTTTAAATGCGTTTTCAGCCCGATTGTACACTTCAGGTAAAACTGTCAAAATCTCCAAAATGAGCAAAAGCACAATGGAATTAATGCTGGAATCATCTTCAAGTTGCTAAAATACACTAATGACAGCAAAAAGTTTGAGTGTACAACATTTAGTTAAGGTGTGAGAGCCAAAATGAACTTTGTATTGCTTTAAATGCATTTTCAGCCCGATTGTACACTTCAGGTGAAACTGTCAAAATCTTAAAAATGAGCAAAAGCACAATGAAATTAATGCTGGAATCATCTTCAAGTATCTAAAATACACTAATGACAGCAAAAAGTTTGAGTCTACAACATTTAGTTAAGGTGTGAGAGCCAAAATAAACTTTGTATTGCTTTAAATGCATTTTCAGCCCGATTGTACACTTCAGGTGAAACTGTCAAAATCTTAAAAATGAGCAAAAGCACAATGAAATTAATGCTGGAATCATCTTCAAGTATCTAAAATACACTAATGACAGCAAAAAGTTTGAGTCTACAACATTTAGTTAAGGTGTGAGAGCCAAAATGAACTTTTTATTGCTGTAAATGCATTTTCAGCCCGATTGTACACTTCAGGTGAAACTGTCAAAATCTTCAAAATGAGCAAAAGCACAATGAAATTAATGCTGGAATCATCTTCAAGTTGCTAAAATACACTAATGACAGCAAAAAGTTTGAGTCTACAACATTTAGTTAAGGTGTGAGAGCCAAAATGAACTTTGTATTGCTTTAAATGCATTTTCAGCCCGATTATACACTTCAGGTGAAACTGTCAAAATCTTCAAAATGAGCAAAAGCACAATGAAATTAATGCTGGAATCATCTTGAAGTTGATAAAATACACTAATGACAGCAAAAAGTTTGAGTCTACAACATTTAGTTAAGGTGTGAGAGCCTAAAATAACTTTTAATTGCTTTAAACGCGTTTTCAGCACTTGATTGTACACTTCAGGTGAAACTGTCAAAATTTTCAAAATGAGCAAAAGCACAATGAAATTAATGCTTGAATCATCTTCAAGTTGCTAAAATACACTAATTACAGCAAAAAGTTTGAGTCTACAACATTTAGTTAAGGTGTGAGAGCCAAAATGAACTTTGTATTGCTTTAAATGCATTTTTAGCCCCTGATTGTATACTTCAGGTGAAACTGTCAAAATCTTCAAAATGAGCTAAAGCACAATGAAATTAATGCTGGACTCATCTTCAAGTTGCTAAAATACACTAATGACATCAAAAAGTTTGAGTCTACAACATTTTGTTAAGGTGTGAGAGCCAAAATGAACTTTGTATTGCTTTAAATGCATTTTCAGCCCGATTGTACACTTCAGGTGAAACTGTCAAAATCTTCAAAATGAGCAAAAGCACAATGAAATTAATGCTGGAATCATCTTCAAGTTGCTAAAATACACTAATTACAGCAAAAAGTTTGAGTCTACAACAATTAGTTAAGGTGTGAGAGCCAAAATGAACTTTGTATTGCTTTAAATGCATTTTCAGCACCTGATTGTACACTTCAGGTGAAACTGTCAAAATTTTCAAAATGAGCAAAAGCACAATGAAATTAATGCTGGAATCATCTTCAAGTTGCTAAAATACACTAATGACAGCAAACAGTTTGAGTCTACAACATTTAGTTAAGGTGTGAGAGCCTAAATGAACTTTGTATTGCTTTAAACGCGTTTTCAGCCCCTGATTGTATCCTTCAGGTGAAACTGTCAAAATCTTCAAAATGAGCAAAAGCACAATGAAATTAATGCTGGAATCATCTTCAAGTTGCTAAAATACACTAATTACAGCAAAAAGTTTGAGTCTACAACATTTAGTTAAGGTGTGAGAGCCAAAATGAACTTTGTATTGCTTTAAATGCATTTTTAGCCCCTGATTGTATACTTCAGGTGAAACTGTCAAAATCTTCAAAATGAGCGAAAGCACAATGAAATTAATGCTGGACTCATCTTCAAGTTGCTAAAATACACTAATGACAACAAAAAGTTTGAGTCTACAACATTTTGTTAAGGTGTGAGAGCCAAAATGAACTTTGTATTGCTTTAAATGCATTTTCAGCCCGATTGTACACTTCAGGTGAAACTGTCAAAATCTTCAAAATGAGCAAAAGCACAATGAAATTAATGCTGGAATCATCTTCAAGTTGCTAAAATACACTAATTACAGCAAAAAGTTTGAGTCTACAACATTTAGTTAAGGTGTGAGAGCCAAAATGAACTTTTTATTGCTGTAAACGCGTTTTCAGCACCTGATTGTACACTTCAGGTGAAACTGTCAAAATCTTCAAAATGAGCAAAAGCACAATGAAATTAATGCTGGAATCATCTTCAAGTTGCTAAAATACGCTAATGACAGCAAAAAGGTTGAGTCTACAACATTTAGTTAAGATGTGAGAGCCAAAATGAACTTTGTATTGCTTTAAATGCATTTCCAGCCCAATTGTACACTTCAGGTGAAACTGTCAAAATCTTCAAAATGAGCAAAAGCACAATGAAATTAATGCTGGAATCATCTTCAAGTTGCTAAAATACACTAATGACAGCAAAAAGTTTGAATCTACAACATTTAGTTAAGGTAGGAGAGCCAAAATGAACTTTGTATTGCTTTAAATGCATTTTCAGCCCGATTGTACACTTCAGGTGAAACTGTCAAAATCTTCAAAATGAGCAAAAGCACAATGAAATTAATGCTGGAATCATCTTCAAGTTTCTAAAATACTCTAATGACAGCAAAAAGTTTGAGTCTACAACATTTAGTTAAGGTGTGACAGCCAAAATTAACTTTGTATTGCTTTAAAAGTCATTTTCAGCCCGATTGTACACTTCAGGTGAAACTGTCAAAATCTTCAAAATGAGGAAAAAAACAATGAAATTAATGTTGGAATCATCTTCAAGTTGCTAAAATACACTAATGACAGCAACGAGTTTGAGTCTACAACATTTAGTTAAGGTGTGAGAGCCAAAATGAACTTTTTATTGCTTTAAATGCATTTTCAGCCCGATTGTACACTTCAGGTGAAACTGTCAAAATCTTCAAAATGAGCAAAAGCACAATGAAATTAATGCTGGAATCATCTTCAAGTTTTTAAAATACTCTAATGACAGCAAAAAGTTTGAGTCTACAACATTTAGTTAAGGTGATAGAGCCAAAATGAACTTTGTATTGCTGTAAACGCGTTTTCAGCACCTGATTGTACACTTCAGGTGAAAGTGTCAAAATCTTCAAAATGAGCAAAAGCACAATGAAATTAATGCTGGAATCATCTTCAAGTTGCTAAAATACACTAAAGACAGCAAAAAGTTTGAGTCTACAACATTTAGTTAAGGTGTGAGAGCCTAAATGAACTTTGTATTGCTTTAAATGCGTTTTCAGCCCCTGATTGTACACTTCAGGTGAAACTGTCAAAATCTCCAAAATGAGCAAAAGCAAAATGAAATTAATGCTGGAATCATCTTCAAGTTGCTAAAATACACTAATGACAGCAACAAGTTTGAGTCTACAACATTTAGTTAAGGTGTGAGAGCCTAAATGAACTTTGTATTGCTTTAAATGCATTTTCAGCCCGATTGTACACTTCAGGTAAAACTGTCAAAATCTTCAAAATGAGCAAAAGCACAATGGAATTAATGCTGGAATAATCTTCAAGTTGCTAAAATACACTAATGACAGCAAAAAGTTTGAGTCTACAACATTTAGTTAAGGTGTGAGAGCCAAAATGAACTTTGTATTGCTTTAAATGCATTTTCAGCCTGAATGTACACTTCAGGTGAAACTGTCAAATTCTTCAAAATGAGCAAAAGCACAATGAAATTAATGCTGGAAACATCTTCAAGTTTCTAAAATACTCTAATGACAGCAAAAAGTTTGAGTCTACAACATTTAGTTAAGGTGTGAGAGCCAAAATGAACTTTGTATTGCTGTAAACGCGTTTTCAGCACCTGATTGTACACTTCAGGTGAAACTGTCAAAATCTTCAAAATAAGCAAAAGCACAATGAAATTAATGCTGGAATCATCTTCAAGTTGCTAAAATACACTAATGACAGCAAAAAGTTTGAGTCTACAACATTTAGTTAAGGTGTGAGAGCCAAAATTAACTTTGTATTGCTTTAAAATTCATTTTCAGCCCGATTGTACACTTCAGGTGAAACTGTCAAAATCTTCAAAATGAGCAAAAGCACAATGAAATTAATGTTGGAATCATCTTCAAGTTGCTAAAATACACTAATGACAGCAAATAGTTTGAGATTACAACATTTAGTTAAGTTGTGAGAGCCTAAATTAACTTTTTATTGCTTTAAACGCGTTTTCAGCCCTTGATTGTACACTTCAGGTGAAACTGTCAAAATCTTCAAAATAAGCAAAAGCACAATGAAATTAATGCTGGAATCATCTTCAAGTTGCTAAAATACACTAATGACAGCAAAAAGTTTGAGTCTACAACATTTAGTTAAGGTGTGAGAGCCAAAATGAACTTTGTATTGCTGTAAACGCGTTTTCAGCACCTGATTGTACACTTCAGGTGAAACTGTCAAAATCTTCAAAATGAGCAAAAGCACAATGAAATTAATGCTGGAATCATCTTCAAGTTGCTAAAATACACTAATGACAGCAAAAAGTTTGAGTCTACAACATTTAGTTAAGGTGTGAGAGCCAAAATGAACTTTTTATTGCTTTAAATGCATTTTCAGCCCGATTGTACACTTCAGGTGAAAGTGTCAAAATCTTCAAAATGAGCAAAAGCACAATGAAATTAATGCTGGAATCATCTTCAAGTTGCTAAAATACACTAATGACAGCAAAAAGTTTGAGTCTACAACATTTAGTTAAGGTGTGAGAGCCTAAATGAACTTTGTATTGCTTTAAATGCGTTTTCAGCCCGATTGTACACTTCAGGTAAAACTGTCAAAATCTCCAAAATGAGCAAAAGCACAATGGAATTAATGCTGGAATCATCTTCAAGTTGCTAAAATACACTAATGACAGCAAAAAGTTTGAGTGTACAACATTTAGTTAAGGTGTGAGAGCCAAAATGAACTTTGTATTGCTTTAAATGCATTTTCAGCCCGATTGGACACTTCAGGTGAAACTGTCAAAATCTTCAAAATGAGCAAAAGCACAATGAAATTAATGCTGGAATCATCTTCAAGTTGCTACAATACACTAATGACAGTAAAAAGTTTGAGTCTACAACATTTAGTTAAGGTGTGAGAGCCAAAATGAACTTTGTATTGCTTTAAATGCATTTTCAGCCTGAATGTACACTTCAGGTGAAACTGTCAAATTCTTCAAAATGAGCAAAAGCACAATGAAATTAATGCTGGAAACATCTTCAAGTTTCTAAAATACTCTAATGACAGCAAAAAGTTTGAGTCTACAACATTTAGTTAAGGTGTGAGAGCCAAAATGAACTTTGTATTGCTGTAAACGCGTTTTCAGCACCTGATTGTACACTTCAGGTGAAACTGTCAAAATCTTCAAAATGAGCAAAAGCACAATTAAATTAATGCTGGAATCATCTTCAAGTTGCTAAAATACACTAATGACAGCAAAAAGTTTGAGTCTACAACATTTAGTTAAGGTGTGAGAGCCAAAATGAACTTTGTATTGCTTTAAATGCATTTTCAGCCATATTGGACACTTCAGGTGAAACTGTCAAAATCTTCAAAATAAGCAAAAGCACAATGAAATTAATGCTGGAATCATCTTAAAGTTGCTAAAATACACTAATGACAGCAAAAAGTTTGAGTCTACAACATTTAGTTAAGGTGTGAGAGCCTAAATGAACTTTGTATTGCTTTAAATGCGTTTTCAGCCCGATTGTACACTTCAGGTAAAACTGTCAAAATCTCCAAAATGAGCAAAAGCACAATGGAATTAATGCTGGAATCATCTTCAAGTTGCTAAAATACACTAATGACAGCAAAAAGTTTGAGTCTACAACATTTAGTTAAGGTGTGAGAGCCAAAATGAACTTTGTATTGCTTTAAATGCATTTTCAGCCCGATTGGACACTTCAGGTGAAACTGTCAAAATCTTCAAAATGAGCAAAAGCACAATGAAATTAATGCTGGAATCATCTTCAAGTTGCTAATATACTCATAATGACAGTAAAAAGTTTGAGTCTACAACATTTAGTTAAGGTGTGAGAGCCAAAATGAACTTTGTATTGCTGTAAACGCGTTTTCAGCACCTGATTGTACACTTCAGGTGAAACTGTCAAAATCTTCAAAATTAGCAAAAGCACAATGAAATTAATGCTGGAATCATCTTCAAGTTGCTAAAATACACTAATGACAGCAAAAAGTTTGAGTCTACAACATTTAGTTAAGGTGTGAGAGCCAAAATTAACTTTGTATTGCTTTAAAAGTCATTTTCAGCCCGATTGTACACTTCAGGTGAAACTGTCAAAATCTTCAAAATGAGGAAAAAAACAATGAAATTAATGTTGGAATCATCTTCAAGTTGCTAAAATACACTAATGACAGCAAATAGTTTGAGTTTACAACATTTAGTTAAGTTGTGAGAGCCTAAATTAACTTTTTATTGCTTTAAACGCTTTCTCAGCCCTTGATTGTACACTTCAGGTGAAAATGTCAAAATCTTCAAAATAAGCAAAAGCACAATGAAATTAATGCTGGAATCATCTTCAAGTTGCTAAAATACACTAATGACAGCAAAAAGTTTGAGTCTACAACATTTAGTTAAGGTGTGAGAGCCAAAATGAACTTTGTATTGCTGTAAACGCGTTTTCAGCACCTGATTGTACACTTCAGGTGAAACTGTCAAAATCTTCAAAATGAGCAAAAGCACAATGAAATTAATGCTGGAATCATCTTCAAGTTTCTAAAATACTCTAATGACAGCAAAAAGTTTGAGTCTACAACATTTAGTTAAGGTGTGAGAGCCAAAGTGAACTTTGTATTGCTGTAAACGCGTTTTCAGCACCTGATTGTACACTTCAGGTGAAAGTGTCAAAATCTTCAAAATGAGCAAAAGCACAATGAAATTAATGCTGGAATCATCTTCAAGTTGCTAAAATACACTAATGACAGCAAAAAGTTTGAGTCTACAACATTTAGTTAAGGTGTGAGAGCCTAAATGAACTTTGTATTGCTTTAAATGCGTTTTCAGCCCGATTGTACACTTCAGGTAAAACTGTCAAAATCTCCAAAATGAGGAAAAAAACAATGAAATTAATGTTGGAATCATCTTCAAGTTGCTAAAATACACTAATGACAGCAACGAGTTTGAGTCTACAACATTTAGTTAAGGTGTGAGAGCCAAAATGAACTTTTTATTGCTTTAAATGCATTTTCAGCCCGATTGTACACTTCAGGTGAAACTGTCAAAATCTTCAAAATGAGCAAAAGCACAATGAAATTAATGCTGGAATCATCTTCAAGTTTTTAAAATACTCTAATGACAGCAAAAAGTTTGAGTCTACAACATTTAGTTAAGGTGATAGAGCCAAAATGAACTTTGTATTGCTGTAAACGCGTTTTCAGCACCTGATTGTACACTTCAGGTGAAAGTGTCAAAATCTTCAAAATGAGCAAAAGCACAATGAAATTAATGCTGGAATCATCTTCAAGTTGCTAAAATACACTAAAGACAGCAAAAAGTTTGAGTCTACAACATTTAGTTAAGGTGTGAGAGCCTAAATGAACTTTGTATTGCTTTAAATGCGTTTTCAGCCCCTGATTGTACACTTCAGGTGAAACTGTCAAAATCTCCAAAATGAGCAAAAGCAAAATGAAATTAATGCTGGAATCATCTTCAAGTTGCTAAAATACACTAATGACAGCAACAAGTTTGAGTCTACAACATTTAGTTAAGGTGTGAGAGCCTAAATGAACTTTGTATTGCTTTAAATGCATTTTCAGCCCGATTGTACACTTCAGGTAAAACTGTCAAAATCTTCAAAATGAGCAAAAGCACAATGGAATTAATGCTGGAATCATCTTCAAGTTGCTAAAATACACTAATGACAGCAAAAAGTTTGAGTCTACAACATTTAGTTAAGGTGTGAGAGCCAAAATGAACTTTGTATTGCTTTAAATGCCTTTTCAGCCCGATTGGACACTTCAGGTGAAACTGTCAAAATCTTCAAAATGAGCAAAAGCACAATGAAATTAATGCTGGAATCATCTTCAAGTTGCTAAAATACACTAATGACAGTAAAAAGTTTGAGTCTACAACATTTAGTTAAGGTGTGAGAGCCAAAATGAACTTTGTATTGCTTTAAATGCATTTTCAGCCTGAATGTACACTTCAGGTGAAACTGTCAAATTCTTCAAAATGAGCAAAAGCACAATGAAATTAATGCTGGAAACATCTTCAAGTTTCTAAAATACTCTAATGACAGCAAAAAGTTTGAGTCTACAACATTTAGTTAAGGTGTGAGAGCCAAAATGAACTTTGTATTGCTGTAAACGCGTTTTCAGCACCTGATTGTACACTTCAGGTGAAACTGTCAAAATCTTCAAAATAAGCAAAAGCACAATGAAATTAATGCTGGAATCATCTTCAAGTTGCTAAAATACACTAATGACAGCAAAAAGTTTGAGTCTACAACATTTAGTTAAGGTGTGAGAGCCAAAATTAACTTTGTATTGCTTTAAAATTCATTTTCAGCCCGATTGTACACTTCAGGTGAAACTGTCAAAATCTTCAAAATGAGCAAAAGCACAATGAAATTAATGTTGGAATCATCTTCAAGTTGCTAAAATACACTAATGACAGCAAATAGTTTGAGATTACAACATTTAGTTAAGTTGTGAGAGCCTAAATTAACTTTTTATTGCTTTAAACGCGTTTTCAGCCCTTGATTGTACACTTCAGGTGAAACTGTCAAAATCTTCAAAATAAGCAAAAGCACAATGAAATTAATGCTGGAATCATCTTCAAGTTGCTAAAATACACTAATGACAGCAAAAAGTTTGAGTCTACAACATTTAGTTAAGGTGTGAGAGCCTAAATGAACTTTGTATTGCTTTAAATGCGTTTTCAGCCCGATTGTACACTTCAGGTAAAACTGTCAAAATCTCCAAAATGAGCAAAAGCACAATGGAATTAATGCTGGAATCATCTTCAAGTTGCTAAAATACACTAATGACAGCAAAAAGTTTGAGTGTACAACATTTAGTTAAGGTGTGAGAGCCAAAATGAACTTTGTATTGCTTTAAATGCATTTTCAGCCTGAATGTACACTTCAGGTGAAACTGTCAAATTCTTCAAAATGAGCAAAAGCACAATGAAATTAATGCTGGAAACATCTTCAAGTTTCTAAAATACTCTAATGACAGCAAAAAGTTTGAGTCTACAACATTTAGTTAAGGTGTGAGAGCCAAAATGAACTTTGTATTGCTGTAAACGCGTTTTCAGCACCTGATTGTACACTTCAGGTGAAACTGTCAAAATCTTCAAAATTAGCAAAAGCACAATGAAATTAATGCTGGAATCATCTTCAAGTTGCTAAAATACACTAATGACAGCAAAAAGTTTGAGTCTACAACATTTAGTTAAGGTGTGTGAGCCAAAATTAACTTTGTATTGCTTTAAAAGTCATTTTCAGCCCGATTGTACACTTCAGGTGAAACTGTCAAAATCTTCAAAATGAGGAAAAAAACAATGAAATTAATGTTGGAATCATCTTCAAGTTGCTAAAATACACTAATGACAGCAAATAGTTTGAGTTTACAACATTTAGTTAAGTTGTGAGAGCCTAAATTAACTTTTTATTGCTTTAAACGCGTTTTCAGCCCTTGATTGTACACTTCAGGTGAAACTGTCAAAATCTTCAAAATAAGCAAAAGCACAATGAAATTAATGCTGGAATCATCTTCAAGTTGCTAAAATACACTAATGACAGCAAGAAGTTTGAGTCTACAACATTTAGTTAAGGTGTGAGAGCCAAAATGAACTTTGTATTGCTGTAAACGCGTTTTCAGCACCTGATTGTACACTTCAGGTGAAACTGTCAAAATCTTCAAAATGAGCAAAAGCACAATGAAATTAATGCTGGAATCATCTTCAAGTTTCTAAAATACTCTAATGACAGCAAAAAGTTTGAGTCTACAACATTTAGTTAAGGTGTGAGAGCCAAAGTGAACTTTGTATTGCTGTAAACGCGTTTTCAGCACCTGATTGTACACTTCAGGTGAAAGTGTCAAAATCTTCAAAATGAGCAAAAGCACAATGAAATTAATGCTGGTATCATCTTCAAGTTGCTAAAATACACTAATGACAGCAAAAAGTTTGAGTCTACAACATTTAGTTAAGGTGTGAGAGCCTAAATGAACTTTGTATTGCTTTAAATGCGTTTTCAGCCCGATTGTACACTTCAGGTAAAACTGTCAAAATCTCCAAAATGAGCAAAAGCACAATGGAATTAATGCTGGAATCATCTTCAAGTTGCTAAAATACACTAATGACAGCAACGAGTTTGAGTCTACAACATTTAGTTAAGGTGTGAGAGCCAAAATGAACTTTGTATTGCTTTAAATGCATTTTCAGCCTGAATGTACTCTTCAGGTGAAACTGTCAAATTCTTCAAAATGAGCAAAAGCACAATGAAATTAATGCTGGAAACATCTTCAAGTTTCTAAAATACTCTAATGACAGCAAAAAGTTTGAGTCTACAACATTTAGTTAAGGTGTGAGAGCCAAAATGAACTTTGTATTGCTGTAAACGCGTTTTCAGCACCTGATTGTACACTTCAGGTGAAACTGTCAAAATCTTCAAAATTAGCAAAAGCACAATGAAATTAATGCTGGAATCATCTTCAAGTTGCTAAAATACACTAATTACAGCAAAAAGTTTGAGTCTACAACATTTAGTTAAGGTGTGAGAGCCAAAATTAACTTTGTATTGCTTTAAAAGTCATTTTCAGCCCGATTGTACACTTCAGGTGAAACTGTCAAAATCTTCAAAATGAGGAAAAAAACAATGAAATTAATGTTGGAATCATCTTCAAGTTGCTAAAATACACTAATGACAGCAACGAGTTTGAGTCTACAACATTTAGTTAAGGTGTGAGAGCCAAAATGAACTTTTTATTGCTTTAAATGCATTTTCAGCCCGATTGTACACTTCAGGTGAAACTGTCAAAATCTTCAAAATGAGCAAAAGCACAATGAAATTAATGCTGGAATCATCTTCAAGTTTTTAAAATACTCTAATGACAGCAAAAAGTTTGAGTCTACAACATTTAGTTAAGGTGATAGAGCCAAAATGAACTTTGTATTGCTGTAAACGCGTTTTCAGCACCTGATTGTACACTTCAGGTGAAAGTGTCAAAATCTTCAAAATGAGCAAAAGCACTATGAAATTAATGCTGGAATCATCTTCAAGTTGCTAAAATACACTAATGACAGCAAAAAGTTTGAGTCTACAACATTTAGTTAAGGTGTGAGAGCCTAAATGAACTTTGTATTGCTTTAAATGCGTTTTCAGCCCCTGATTGTACACTTCAGGTGAAACTGTCAAAATCTCCAAAATGAGCAAAAGCAAAATGAAATTAATGCTGGAATCATCTTCAAGTTGCTAAAATACACTAATGACAGCAACAAGTTTGAGTCTACAACATTTAGTTAAGGTGTGAGAGCCTAAATGAACTTTGTATTGCTTTAAATGCATTTTCAGCCCGATTGTACACTTCAGGTAAAACTGTCAAAATCTTCAAAATGAGCAAAAGCACAATGGAATTAATGCTGGAATCATCTTCAAGTTGCTAAAATACACTAATGACAGCAAAAAGTTTGAGTCTACAACATTTAGTTAAGGTGTGAGAGCCAAAATGAACTTTGTATTGCTTTAAATGCATTTTCAGCCCGATTGGACACTTCAGGTGAAATGCTGGAATCATCTTCAAGTTGCTAAAATACACTAATGACAGCAAAAAGTTTGAGTCTACAACATTTAGTTAAGGTGTGAGAGCCAAAATGAACTTTGTATTGCTTTAAATGCATTTTCAGCCTGAATGTACACTTCAGGTGAAACTGTCAAATTCTTCAAAATGAGCAAAAGCACAATGAAATTAATGCTGGAAACATCTTCAAGTTTCTAAAATACTCTAATGACAGCAAAAAGTTTGAGTCTACAACATTTAGTTAAGGTGTGAGAGCCAAAATGAACTTTGTATTGCTGTAAACGCGTTTTCAGCACCTGATTGTACACTTCAGGTGAAACTGTCAAAATCTTCAAAATTAGCAAAAGCACAATGAAATTAATGCTGGAATCATCTTCAAGTTGCTAAAATACACTAATTACAGCAAAAAGTTTGAGTCTACAACATTTAGTTAAGGTGTGAGAGCCTAAATGAACTTTGTATTGCTTTAAATGCGTTTTCAGCCCCTGATTGTACACTTCAGGTGAAACTGTCAAAATCTCCAAAATGAGCAAAAGCAAAATGAAATTAATGCTGGAATCATCTTCAAGTTGCTAAAATACACTAATGACAGCAACAAGTTTGAGTCTACAACATTTAGTTAAGGTGTGAGAGCCTAAATGAACTTTGTATTGCTTTAAATGCATTTTCAGCCCGATTGTACACTTCAGGTAAAACTGTCAAAATCTTCAAAATGAGCAAAAGCACAATGGAATTAATGCTGGAATCATCTTCAAGTTGCTAAAATACACTAATGACAGCAAAAAGTTTGAGTCTACAACATTTAGTTAAGGTGTGAGAGCCAAAATGAACTTTGTATTGCTTTAAATGCATTTTCAGCCCGATTGGACACTTCAGGTGAAACTGTCAAAATCTTCAAAATGAGCAAAAGCACAATGAAATTAATGCTGGAATCATCTTCAAGTTGCTAAAATACACTAATGACAGTAAAAAGTTTGAGTCTACAACATTTAGTTAAGGTGTGAGAGCCAAAATGAACTTTGTATTGCTTTAAATGCATTTTCAGCCTGAATGTACACTTCAGGTGAAACTGTCAAATTCTTCAAAATGAGCAAAAGCACAATGAAATTAATGCTGGAAACATCTTCAAGTTTCTAAAATACTCTAATGACAGCAAAAAGTTTGAGTCTACAACATTTAGTTAAGGTGTGAGAGCCAAAATGAACTTTGTATTGCTGTAAACGCGTTTTCAGCACCTGATTGTACACTTCAGGTGAAACTGTTAAAATCTTCAAAATAAGCAAAAGCACAATGAAATTAATGCTGGAATCATCTTCAAGTTGCTAAAATACACTAATGACAGCAAAAAGTTTGAGTCTACAACATTTAGTTAAGGTGTGAGAGCCAAAATTAACTTTGTATTGCTTTAAAATTCATTTTCAGCCCGATTGTACACTTCAGGTGAAACTGTCAAAATCTTCAAAATGAGCAAAAGCACAATGAAATTAATGTTGGAATCATCTTCAAGTTGCTAAAATACACTAATGACAGCAAATAGTTTGAGTTTACAACATTTAGTTAAGTTGTGAGAGCCTAAATTAACTTTTTATTGCTTTAAACGCGTTTTCAGCCCTTGATTGTACACTTCAGGTGAAACTGTCAAAATCTTCAAAATAATCAAAAGCACAATGAAATTAATGCTGGAATCATCTTCAAGTTGCTAAAATACACTAATGACAGCAAAAAGTTTGAGTCTACAACATTTAGTTAAGGTGTGAGAGCCAAAATGAACTTTGTATTGCTGTAAACGCGTTTTCAGCACCTGATTGTACACTTCAGGTGAAACTGTCAAAATCTTCAAAATTAGCAAAAGCACAATGAAATTAATGCTGGAATCATCTTCAAGTTGCTAAAATACACTAATTACAGCAAAAAGTTTGAGTCTACAACATTTAGTTAAGGTGTGAGAGCCAAAATTAACTTTGTATTGCTTTAAAAGTCATTTTCAGCCCGATTGTACACTTCAGGTGAAACTGTCAAAATCTTCAAAATGAGGAAAAAAACAATGAAATTAATGTTGGAATCATCTTCAAGTTGCTAAAATACACTAATGACAGCAACGAGTTTGAGTCTACAACATTTAGTTAAGGTGTGAGAGCCAAAATGAACTTTTTATTGCTTTAAATGCATTTTCAGCCCGATTGTACACTTCAGGTGAAACTGTCAAAATCTTCAAAATGAGCAAAAGCACAATGAAATTAATGCTGGAATCATCTTCAAGTTTTTAAAATACTCTAATGACAGCAAAAAGTTTGAGTCTACAACATTTAGTTAAGGTGATAGAGCCAAAATGAACTTTGTATTGCTGTAAACGCGTTTTCAGCACCTGATTGTACACTTCAGGTGAAAGTGTCAAAATCTTCAAAATGAGCAAAAGCACTATGAAATTAATGCTGGAATCATCTTCAAGTTGCTAAAATACACTAATGACAGCAAAAAGTTTGAGTCTACAACATTTAGTTAAGGTGTGAGAGCCTAAATGAACTTTGTATTGCTTTAAATGCGTTTTCAGCCCCTGATTGTACACTTCAGGTGAAACTGTCAAAATCTCCAAAATGAGCAAAAGCAAAATGAAATTAATGCTGGAATCATCTTCAAGTTGCTAAAATACACTAATGACAGCAACAAGTTTGAGTCTACAACATTTAGTTAAGGTGTGAGAGCCTAAATGAACTTTGTATTGCTTTAAATGCATTTTCAGCCCGATTGTACACTTCAGGTAAAACTGTCAAAATCTTCAAAATGAGCAAAAGCACAATGGAATTAATGCTGGAATCATCTTCAAGTTGCTAAAATACACTAATGACAGCAAAAAGTTTGAGTCTACAACATTTAGTTAAGGTGTGAGAGCCAAAATGAACTTTGTATTGCTTTAAATGCATTTTCAGCCCGATTCGACACTTCAGGTGAAATGCTGGAATCATCTTCAAGTTGCTAAAATACACTAATGACAGCAAAAAGTTTGAGTCTACAACATTTAGTTAAGGTGTGAGAGCCAAAATGAACTTTGTATTGCTTTAAATGCATTTTCAGCCTGAATGTACACTTCAGGTGAAACTGTCAAATTCTTCAAAATGAGCAAAAGCACAATGAAATTAATGCTGGAAACATCTTCAAGTTTCTAAAATACTCTAATGACAGCAAAAAGTTTGAGTCTACAACATTTAGTTAAGGTGTGAGAGCCAAAATGAACTTTGTATTGCTGTAAACGCGTTTTCAGCACCTGATTGTACACTTCAGGTGAAACTGTCAAAATCTTCAAAATTAGCAAAAGCACAATGAAATTAATGCTGGAATCATCTTCAAGTTGCTAAAATACACTAATTACAGCAAAAAGTTTGAGTCTACAACATTTAGTTAAGGTGTGAGAGCCTAAATGAACTTTGTATTGCTTTAAATGCGTTTTCAGCCCCTGATTGTACACTTCAGGTGAAACTGTCAAAATCTCCAAAATGAGCAAAAGCAAAATGAAATTAATGCTGGAATCATCTTCAAGTTGCTAAAATACACTAATGACAGCAACAAGTTTGAGTCTACAACATTTAGTTAAGGTGTGAGAGCCTAAATGAACTTTGTATTGCTTTAAATGCATTTTCAGCCCGATTGTACACTTCAGGTAAAACTGTCAAAATCTTCAAAATGAGCAAAAGCACAATGAAATTAATGCTGGAATCATCTTCAAGTTGCTAAAATACACTAATGACAGTAAAAAGTTTGAGTCTACAACATTTAGTTAAGGTGTGAGAGCCAAAATGAACTTTGTATTGCTTTAAATGCATTTTCAGCCTGAATGTACACTTCAGGTGAAACTGTCAAATTCTTCAAAATGAGCAAAAGCACAATGAAATTAATGCTGGAAACATCTTCAAGTTTCTAAAATACTCTAATGACAGCAAAAAGTTTGAGTCTACAACATTTAGTTAAGGTGTGAGAGCCAAAATGAACTTTGTATTGCTGTAAACGCGTTTTCAGCACCTGATTGTACACTTCAGGTGAAACTGTTAAAATCTTCAAAATAAGCAAAAGCACAATGAAATTAATGCTGGAATCATCTTCAAGTTGCTAAAATACACTAATGACAGCAAAAAGTTTGAGTCTACAACATTTAGTTAAGGTGTGAGAGCCAAAATTAACTTTGTATTGCTTTAAAATTCATTTTCAGCCCGATTGTACACTTCAGGTGAAACTGTCAAAATCTTCAAAATGAGCAAAAGCACAATGAAATTAATGTTGGAATCATCTTCAAGTTGCTAAAATACACTAATGACAGCAAATAGTTTGAGTTTACAACATTTAGTTAAGTTGTGAGAGCCTAAATTAACTTTTTATTGCTTTAAACGCGTTTTCAGCCCTTGATTGTACACTTCAGGTGAAACTGTCAAAATCTTCAAAATAATCAAAAGCACAATGAAATTAATGCTGGAATCATCTTCAAGTTGCTAAAATACACTAATGACAGCAAAAAGTTTGAGTCTACAACATTTAGTTAAGGTGTGAGAGCCAAAATGAACTTTGTATTGCTGTAAACGCGTTTTCAGCACCTGATTGTACACTTCAGGTGAAACTGTCAAAATCTTCAAAATGAGCAAAAGCACAATGAAATTAATGCTGGAATCATCTTCAAGTTGCTAAAATACACTAATGACAGCAAAAAGTTTGAGTCTACAACATTTAGTTAAGGTGTGAGAGCCAAAATGAACTTTTTATTGCTTTAAATGCATTTTCAGCCCGATTGTACACTTCAGGTGAAAGTGTCAAAATCTTCAAAATGAGCAAAAGCACAATGAAATTAATGCTGGAATCATCTTCAAGTTGCTAAAATACACTAATGACAGCAAAAAGTTTGAGTCTACAACATTTAGTTAAGGTGTGAGAGTCTAAATGAACTTTGTATTGCTTTAAATGCGTTTTCAGCCCGATTGTACACTTCAGGTAAAACTGTCAAAATCTCCAAAATGAGCAAAAGCACAATGGAATTAATGCTGGAATCATCTTCAAGTTGCTAAAATACACTAATGACAGCAAAAAGTTTGAGTCTACAACATTTAGTTAAGGTGTGAGAGCCAAAATGAACTTTGTATTGCTTTAAATGCATTTTCAGCCCGATTGGACACTTCAGGTGAAACTGTCAAAATCTTCAAAATGAGCAAAAGCACAATGAAATTAATGCTGGAATCATCTTCAAGTTGCTAAAATACACTAATGACAGCAAACAGTTTGAGTCTACGACATTTAGTTAAGGTGTGAGAGCCTAAATAAACTTTGTATTGCTTTAAACGCGTTTTCAGCCCCTGATTGTATACTTCAGGTGAAACTGTCAAAATCTTCAAAATGAGCAAAAGCACAATGAAATTAATAATGGAATCATATTCAAGTTGCTAAAATACACTAATGATAGCAAAAAGTTTGAGTCTACAACATTTAGTTAAGGTGTGAGAGCCAAAGTGAACTTTGTATTGCTTTAAATGCATTTTCAGCCCGATTGTACACTTCAGGTAAAACTGTCAAAATCTTCAAAATGAGCAAAAGCACAATGGAATTAATGCTGGAATCATCTTCAAGTTGCTAAAATACACTAATGACAGCAAAAAGTTTGAGTCTACAACATTTAGTTAAGGTGTGAGAGCCTAAATGAACTTTGTATTGCTTTAAATGCATTTTCAGCCTGAATGTACACTTCAGGTGAAACTGTCAAATTCTTCAAAATGAGCAAAAGCACAATGAAATTAATGCTGGAAACATCTTCAAGTTTCTAAAATACTCTAATGACAGCAAAAAGTTTGAGTCTACAACATTTAGTTAAGGTGTGAGAGCCAAAGTGAACTTTGTATTGCTTTAAATGCATTTTCAGCCCGATTGTACACTTCAGGTAAAACTGTCAAAATCTTCAAAATGAGCAAAAGCACAATGGAATTAATGCTGGAATCATCTTCAAGTTGCTAAAATACACTAATGACAGCAACAAGTTTGAGTCTACAACATTTAGTTAAGGTGTGAGAGCCTAAATGAACTTTGTATTGCTTTAAATGCATTTTCAGCCCGATTGTACACTTCAGGTAAAACTGTCAAAATCTTCAAAATGAGCAAAAGCACAATGGAATTAATGCTGGAATCATCTTCAAGTTGCTAAAATACACTAATGACAGCAAAAAGTTTGAGTCTACAACATTTAGTTAAGGTGTGAGAGCCAAAATGAACTTTGTATTGCTTTAAATGCATTTTCAGCCCGATTCGACACTTCAGGTGAAATGCTGGAATCATCTTCAAGTTGCTAAAATACACTAATGACAGCAAAAAGTTTGAGTCTACAACATTTAGTTAAGGTGTGAGAGCCAAAATGAACTTTGTATTGCTTTAAATGCATTTTCAGCCTGAATGTACACTTCAGGTGAAACTGTCAAATTCTTCAAAATGAGCAAAAGCACAATGAAATTAATGCTGGAAACATCTTCAAGTTTCTAAAATACTCTAATGACAGCAAAAAGTTTGAGTCTACAACATTTAGTTAAGGTGTGAGAGCCAAAATGAACTTTGTATTGCTGTAAACGCGTTTTCAGCACCTGATTGTACACTTCAGGTGAAACTGTCAAAATCTTCAAAATTAGCAAAAGCACAATGAAATTAATGCTGGAATCATCTTCAAGTTGCTAAAATACACTAATTACAGCAAAAAGTTTGAGTCTACAACATTTAGTTAAGGTGTGAGAGCCTAAATGAACTTTGTATTGCTTTAAATGCGTTTTCAGCCCCTGATTGTACACTTCAGGTGAAACTGTCAAAATCTCCAAAATGAGCAAAAGCAAAATGAAATTAATGCTGGAATCATCTTCAAGTTGCTAAAATACACTAATGACAGCAACAAGTTTGAGTCTACAACATTTAGTTAAGGTGTGAGAGCCTAAATGAACTTTGTATTGCTTTAAATGCATTTTCAGCCCGATTGTACACTTCAGGTAAAACTGTCAAAATCTTCAAAATGAGCAAAAGCACAATGGAATTAATGCTGGAATCATCTTCAAGTTGCTAAAATACACTAATGACAGCAAAAAGTTTGAGTCTACAACATTTAGTTAAGGTGTGAGAGCCAAAATGAACTTTGTATTGCTTTAAATGCATTTTCAGCCCGATTGGACACTTCAGGTGAAACTGTCAAAATCTTCAAAATGAGCAAAAGCACAATGAAATTAATGCTGGAATCATCTTCAAGTTGCTAAAATACACTAATGACAGTAAAAAGTTTGAGTCTACAACATTTAGTTAAGGTGTGAGAGCCAAAATGAACTTTGTATTGCTTTAAATGCATTTTCAGCCTGAATGTACACTTCAGGTGAAACTGTCAAATTCTTCAAAATGAGCAAAAGCACAATGAAATTAATGCTGGAAACATCTTCAAGTTTCTAAAATACTCTAATGACAGCAAAAAGTTTGAGTCTACAACATTTAGTTAAGGTGTGAGAGCCAAAATGAACTTTGTATTGCTGTAAACGCGTTTTCAGCACCTGATTGTACACTTCAGGTGAAACTGTTAAAATCTTCAAAATAAGCAAAAGCACAATGAAATTAATGCTGGAATCATCTTCAAGTTGCTAAAATACACTAATGACAGCAAAAAGTTTGAGTCTACAACATTTAGTTAAGGTGTGAGAGCCAAAATTAACTTTGTATTGCTTTAAAATTCATTTTCAGCCCGATTGTACACTTCAGGTGAAACTGTCAAAATCTTCAAAATGAGCAAAAGCACAATGAAATTAATGTTGGAATCATCTTCAAGTTGCTAAAATACACTAATGACAGCAAATAGTTTGAGTTTACAACATTTAGTTAAGTTGTGAGAGCCTAAATTAACTTTTTATTGCTTTAAACGCGTTTTCAGCCCTTGATTGTACACTTCAGGTGAAACTGTCAAAATCTTCAAAATAATCAAAAGCACAATGAAATTAATGCTGGAATCATCTTCAAGTTGCTAAAATACACTAATGACAGCAAAAAGTTTGAGTCTACAACATTTAGTTAAGGTGTGAGAGCCAAAATGAACTTTGTATTGCTGTAAACGCGTTTTCAGCACCTGATTGTACACTTCAGGTGAAACTGTCAAAATCTTCAAAATGAGCAAAAGCACAATGAAATTAATGCTGGAATCATCTTCAAGTTGCTAAAATACACTAATGACAGCAAAAAGTTTGAGTCTACAACATTTAGTTAAGGTGTGAGAGCCAAAATGAACTTTTTATTGCTTTAAATGCATTTTCAGCCCGATTGTACACTTCAGGTGAAAGTGTCAAAATCTTCAAAATGAGCAAAAGCACAATGAAATTAATGCTGGAATCATCTTCAAGTTGCTAAAATACACTAATGACAGCAAAAAGTTTGAGTCTACAACATTTAGTTAAGGTGTGAGAGCCTAAATGAACTTTGTATTGCTTTAAATGCGTTTTCAGCCCGATTGTACACTTCAGGTAAAACTGTCAAAATCTCCAAAATGAGCAAAAGCACAATGGAATTAATGCTGGAATCATCTTCAAGTTGCTAAAATACACTAATGACAGCAAAAAGTTTGAGTCTACAACATTTAGTTAAGGTGTGAGAGCCAAAATGAACTTTGTATTGCTTTAAATGCATTTTCAGCCCGATTGGACACTTCAGGTGAAACTGTCAAAATCTTCAAAATGAGCAAAAGCACAATGAAATTAATGCTGGAATCATCTTCAAGTTGCTACAATACACTAATGACAGTAAAAAGTTTGAGTCTACAACATTTAGTTAAGGTGTGAGAGCCAAAATGAACTTTGTATTGCTTTAAATGCATTTTCAGCCTGAATGTACACTTCAGGTGAAACTGTCAAATTCTTCAAAATGAGCAAAAGCACAATGAAATTAATGCTGGAAACATCTTCAAGTTTCTAAAATACTCTAATGACAGCAAAAAGTTTGAGTCTACAACATTTAGTTAAGGTGTGAGAGCCAAAGTGAACTTTGTATTGCTTTAAATGCATTTTCAGCCCGATTGTACACTTCAGGTAAAACTGTCAAAATCTTCAAAATGAGCAAAAGCACAATGGAATTAATGCTGGAATCATCTTCAAGTTGCTAAAATACACTAATGACAGCAAAAAGTTTGAGTCTACAACATTTAGTTAAGGTGTGAGAGCCTAAATGAACTTTGTATTGCTTTAAATGCATTTTCAGCCTGAATGTACACTTCAGGTGAAACTGTCAAATTCTTCAAAATGAGCAAAAGCACAATGAAATTAATGCTGGAAACATCTTCAAGTTTCTAAAATACTCTAATGACAGCAAAAAGTTTGAGTCTACAACATTTAGTTAAGGTGTGAGAGCCAAAGTGAACTTTGTATTGCTTTAAATGCATTTTCAGCCCGATTGTACACTTCAGGTAAAACTGTCAAAATCTTCAAAATGAGCAAAAGCACAATGGAATTAATGCTGGAATCATCTTCAAGTTGCTAAAATACACTAATGACAGCAAAAAGTTTGAGTCTACAACATTTAGTTAAGGTGTGAGAGCCAAAATGAACTTTGTATTGCTTTAAATGCATTTTCAGCCCGATTGGACACTTCAGGTGAAACTGTCAAAATCTTCAAAATGAGCAAAAGCACAATGAAATTAATGCTGGAATCATCTTCAAGTTGCTAAAATACACTAATGACAGTAAAAAGTTTGAGTCTACAACATTTAGTTAAGGTGTGAGAGCCAAAATGAACTTTGTATTGCTTTAAATGCATTTTCAGCCTGAATGTACACTTCAGGTGAAACTGTCAAATTCTTCAAAATGAGCAAAAGCACAATGAAATTAATGCTGGAAACATCTTCAAGTTTCTAAAATACTCTAATGACAGCAAAAAGTTTGAGTCTACAACATTTAGTTAAGGTGTGAGAGCCAAAATGAACTTTGTATTGCTGTAAACGCGTTTTCAGCACCTGATTGTACACTTCAGGTGAAACTGTTAAAATCTTCAAAATAAGCAAAAGCACAATGAAATTAATGCTGGAATCATCTTCAAGTTGCTAAAATACACTAATGACAGCAAAAAGTTTGAGTCTACAACATTTAGTTAAGGTGTGAGAGCCAAAATTAACTTTGTATTGCTTTAAAATTCATTTTCAGCCCGATTGTACACTTCAGGTGAAACTGTCAAAATCTTCAAAATGAGCAAAAGCACAATGAAATTAATGTTGGAATCATCTTCAAGTTGCTAAAATACACTAATGACAGCAAATAGTTTGAGTTTACAACATTTAGTTAAGTTGTGAGAGCCTAAATTAACTTTTTATTGCTTTAAACGCGTTTTCAGCCCTTGATTGTACACTTCAGGTGAAACTGTCAAAATCTTCAAAATAATCAAAAGCACAATGAAATTAATGCTGGAATCATCTTCAAGTTGCTAAAATACACTAATGACAGCAAAAAGTTTGAGTCTACAACATTTAGTTAAGGTGTGAGAGCCAAAATGAACTTTGTATTGCTGTAAACGCGTTTTCAGCACCTGATTGTACACTTCAGGTGAAACTGTCAAAATCTTCAAAATTAGCAAAAGCACAATGAAATTAATGCTGGAATCATCTTCAAGTTGCTAAAATACACTAATTACAGCAAAAAGTTTGAGTCTACAACATTTAGTTAAGGTGTGAGAGCCAAAATTAACTTTGTATTGCTTTAAAAGTCATTTTCAGCCCGATTGTACACTTCAGGTGAAACTGTCAAAATCTTCAAAATGAGGAAAAAAACAATGAAATTAATGTTGGAATCATCTTCAAGTTGCTAAAATACACTAATGACAGCAACGAGTTTGAGTCTACAACATTTAGTTAAGGTGTGAGAGCCAAAATGAACTTTTTATTGCTTTAAATGCATTTTCAGCCCGATTGTACACTTCAGGTGAAACTGTCAAAATCTTCAAAATGAGCAAAAGCACAATGAAATTAATGCTGGAATCATCTTCAAGTTTTTAAAATACTCTAATGACAGAAAAAAGTTTGAGTCTACAACATTTAGTTAAGGTGATAGAGCCAAAATGAACTTTGTATTGCTGTAAACGCGTTTTCAGCACCTGATTGTACACTTCAGGTGAAAGTGTCAAAATCTTCAAAATGAGCAAAAGCACTATGAAATTAATGCTGGAATCATCTTCAAGTTGCTAAAATACACTAATGACAGCAAAAAGTTTGAGTCTACAACATTTAGTTAAGGTGTGAGAGCCTAAATGAACTTTGTATTGCTTTAAATGCGTTTTCAGCCCCTGATTGTACACTTCAGGTGAAACTGTCAAAATCTCCAAAATGAGCAAAAGCAAAATGAAATTAATGCTGGAATCATCTTCAAGTTGCTAAAATACACTAATGACAGCAACAAGTTTGAGTCTACAACATTTAGTTAAGGTGTGAGAGCCTAAATGAACTTTGTATTGCTTTAAATGCATTTTCAGCCCGATTGTACACTTCAGGTAAAACTGTCAAAATCTTCAAAATGAGCAAAAGCACAATGGAATTAATGCTGGAATCATCTTCAAGTTGCTAAAATACACTAATGACAGCAAAAAGTTTGAGTCTACAACATTTAGTTAAGGTGTGAGAGCCAAAATGAACTTTGTATTGCTTTAAATGCATTTTCAGCCCGATTGGACACTTCAGGTGAAATGCTGGAATCATCTTCAAGTTGCTAAAATACACTAATGACAGCAAAAAGTTTGAGTCTACAACATTTAGTTAAGGTGTGAGAGCCAAAATGAACTTTGTATTGCTTTAAATGCATTTTCAGCCTGAATGTACACTTCAGGTGAAACTGTCAAATTCTTCAAAATGAGCAAAAGCACAATGAAATTAATGCTGGAAACATCTTCAAGTTTCTAAAATACTCTAATGACAGCAAAAAGTTTGAGTCTACAACATTTAGTTAAGGTGTGAGAGCCAAAATGAACTTTGTATTGCTGTAAACGCGTTTTCAGCACCTGATTGTACACTTCAGGTGAAACTGTCAAAATCTTCAAAATTAGCAAAAGCACAATGAAATTAATGCTGGAATCATCTTCAAGTTGCTAAAATACACTAATTACAGCAAAAAGTTTGAGTCTACAACATTTAGTTAAGGTGTGAGAGCCTAAATGAACTTTGTATTGCTTTAAATGCGTTTTCAGCCCCTGATTGTACACTTCAGGTGAAACTGTCAAAATCTCCAAAATGAGCAAAAGCAAAATGAAATTAATGCTGGAATCATCTTCAAGTTGCTAAAATACTTTAATGACAGCAACAAGTTTGAGTCTACAACATTTAGTTAAGGTGTGAGAGCCTAAATGAACTTTGTATTGCTTTAAATGCATTTTCAGCCCGATTGTACACTTCAGGTAAAACTGTCAAAATCTTCAAAATGAGCAAAAGCACAATGGAATTAATGCTGGAATCATCTTCAAGTTGCTAAAATACACTAATGACAGCAAAAAGTTTGAGTCTACAACATTTAGTTAAGGTGTGAGAGCCAAAATGAACTTTGTATTGCTTTAAATGCATTTTCAGCCCGATTGGACACTTCAGGTGAAACTGTCAAAATCTTCAAAATGAGCAAAAGCACAATGAAATTAATGCTGGAATCATCTTCAAGTTGCTAAAATACACTAATGACAGTAAAAAGTTTGAGTCTACAACATTTAGTTAAGGTGTGAGAGCCAAAATGAACTTTGTATTGCTTTAAATGCATTTTCAGCCTGAATGTACACTTCAGGTGAAACTGTCAAATTCTTCAAAATGAGCAAAAGCACAATGAAATTAATGCTGGAAACATCTTCAAGTTTCTAAAATACTCTAATGACAGCAAAAAGTTTGAGTCTACAACATTTAGTTAAGGTGTGAGAGCCAAAATGAACTTTGTATTGCTGTAAACGCGTTTTCAGCACCTGATTGTACACTTCAGGTGAAACTGTTAAAATCTTCAAAATAAGCAAAAGCACAATGAAATTAATGCTGGAATCATCTTCAAGTTGCTAAAATACACTAATGACAGCAAAAAGTTTGAGTCTACAACATTTAGTTAAGGTGTGAGAGCCAAAATTAACTTTGTATTGCTTTAAAATTCATTTTCAGCCCGATTGTACACTTCAGGTGAAACTGTCAAAATCTTCAAAATGAGCAAAAGCACAATGAAATTAATGTTGGAATCATCTTCAAGTTGCTAAAATACACTAATGACAGCAAATAGTTTGAGTTTACAACATTTAGTTAAGTTGTGAGAGCCTAAATTAACTTTTTATTGCTTTAAACGCGTTTTCAGCCCTTGATTGTACACTTCAGGTGAAACTGTCAAAATCTTCAAAATAATCAAAAGCACAATGAAATTAATGCTGGAATCATCTTCAAGTTGCTAAAATACACTAATGACAGCAAAAAGTTTGAGTCTACAACATTTAGTTAAGGTGTGAGAGCCAAAATGAACTTTGTATTGCTGTAAACGCGTTTTCAGCACCTGATTGTACACTTCAGGTGAAACTGTCAAAATCTTCAAAATGAGCAAAAGCACAATGAAATTAATGCTGGAATCATCTTCAAGTTGCTAAAATACACTAATGACAGCAAAAAGTTTGAGTCTACAACATTTAGTTAAGGTGTGAGAGCCAAAATGAACTTTTTATTGCTTTAAATGCATTTTCAGCCCGATTGTACACTTCAGGTGAAAGTGTCAAAATCTTCAAAATGAGCAAAAGCACAATGAAATTAATGCTGGAATCATCTTCAAGTTGCTAAAATACACTAATGACAGCAAAAAGTTTGAGTCTACAACATTTAGTTAAGGTGTGAGAGCCTAAATTAACTTTGTATTGCTTTAAATGCGTTTTCAGCCCGATTGTACACTTCAGGTAAAACTGTCAAAATCTCCAAAATGAGCAAAAGCACAATGGAATTAATGCTGGAATCATCTTCAAGTTGCTAAAATACACTAATGACAGCAAAAAGTTTGAGTCTACAACATTTAGTTAAGGTGTGAGAGCCAAAATGAACTTTGTATTGCTTTAAATGCATTTTCAGCCCGATTGGACACTTCAGGTGAAACTGTCAAAATCTTCAAAATGAGCAAAAGCACAATGAAATTAATGCTGGAATCATCTTCAAGTTGCTACAATACACTAATGACAGTAAAAAGTTTGAGTCTACAACATTTAGTTAAGGTGTGAGAGCCAAAATGAACTTTGTATTGCTTTAAATGCATTTTCAGCCTGAATGTACACTTCAGGTGAAACTGTCAAATTCTTCAAAATGAGCAAAAGCACAATGAAATTAATGCTGGAAACATCTTCAAGTTTCTAAAATACTCTAATGACAGCAAAAAGTTTGAGTCTACAACATTTAGTTAAGGTGTGAGAGCCAAAGTGAACTTTGTATTGCTTTAAATGCATTTTCAGCCCGATTGTACACTTCAGGTAAAACTGTCAAAATCTTCAAAATGAGCAAAAGCACAATGGAATTAATGCTGGAATCATCTTCAAGTTGCTAAAATACACTAATGACAGCAAAAAGTTTGAGTCTACAACATTTAGTTAAGGTGTGAGAGCCTAAATGAACTTTGTATTGCTTTAAATGCATTTTCAGCCTGAATGTACACTTCAGGTGAAACTGTCAAATTCTTCAAAATGAGCAAAAGCACAATGAAATTAATGCTGGAAACATCTTCAAGTTTCTAAAATACTCTAATGACAGCAAAAAGTTTGAGTCTACAACATTTAGTTAAGGTGTGAGAGCCAAAGTGAACTTTGTATTGCTTTAAATGCATTTTCAGCCCGATTGTACACTTCAGGTAAAACTGTCAAAATCTTCAAAATGAGCAAAAGCACAATGGAATTAATGCTGGAATCATCTTCAAGTTGCTAAAATACACTAATGGCAGCAAAAAGTTTGAGTCTACAACATTTAGTTAAGGTGTGAGAGCCAAAATGAACTTTGTATTGCTTTAAATGCATTTTCAGCCCGATTGGACACTTCAGGTGAAACTGTCAAAATCTTCAAAATGAGCAAAAGCACAATGAAATTAATGCTGGAATCATCTTCAAGTTGCTAAAATACACTAATGACAGTAAAAAGTTTGAGTCTACAACATTTAGTTAAGGTGTGAGAGCCAAAATGAACTTTGTATTGCTTTAAATGCATTTTCAGCCTGAATGTACACTTCAGGTGAAACTGTCAAATTCTTCAAAATGAGCAAAAGCACAATGAAATTAATGCTGGAAACATCTTCAAGTTTCTAAAATACTCTAATGACAGCAAAAAGTTTGAGTCTACAACATTTAGTTAAGGTGTGAGAGCCAAAATGAACTTTGTATTGCTGTAAACGCGTTTTCAGCACCTGATTGTACACTTCAGGTGAAACTGTTAAAATCTTCAAAATAAGCAAAAGCACAATGAAATTAATGCTGGAATCATCTTCAAGTTGCTAAAATACACTAATGACAGCAAAAAGTTTGAGTCTACAACATTTAGTTAAGGTGTGAGAGCCAAAATTAACTTTGTATTGCTTTAAAATTCATTTTCAGCCCGATTGTACACTTCAGGTGAAACTGTCAAAATCTTCAAAATGAGCAAAAGCACAATGAAATTAATGTTGGAATCATCTTCAAGTTGCTAAAATACACTAATGACAGCAAATAGTTTGAGTTTACAACATTTAGTTAAGTTGTGAGAGCCTAAATTAACTTTTTATTGCTTTAAACGCGTTTTCAGCCCTTGATTGTACACTTCAGGTGAAACTGTCAAAATCTTCAAAATAATCAAAAGCACAATGAAATTAATGCTGGAATCATCTTCAAGTTGCTAAAATACACTAATGACAGCAAAAAGTTTGAGTCTACAACATTTAGTTAAGGTGTGAGAGCCAAAATGAACTTTGTATTGCTGTAAACGCGTTTTCAGCACCTGATTGTACACTTCAGGTGAAACTGTCAAAATCTTCAAAATGAGCAAAAGCACAATGAAATTAATGCTGGAATCATCTTCAAGTTGCTAAAATACACTAATGACAGCAAAAAGTTTGAGTCTACAACATTTAGTTAAGGTGTGAGAGCCAAAATGAACTTTTTATTGCTTTAAATGCATTTTCAGCCCGATTGTACACTTCAGGTGAAAGTGTCAAAATCTTCAAAATGAGCAAAAGCACAATGAAATTAATGCTGGAATCATCTTCAAGTTGCTAAAATACACTAATGACAGCAAAAAGTTTGAGTCTACAACATTTAGTTAAGGTGTGAGAGCCTAAATTAACTTTGTATTGCTTTAAATGCGTTTTCAGCCCGATTGTACACTTCAGGTAAAACTGTCAAAATCTCCAAAATGAGCAAAAGCACAATGGAATTAATGCTGGAATCATCTTCAAGTTGCTAAAATACACTAATGACAGCAAAAAGTTTGAGTCTACAACATTTAGTTAAGGTGTGAGAGCCAAAATGAACTTTGTATTGCTTTAAATGCATTTTCAGCCCGATTGGACACTTCAGGTGAAACTGTCAAAATCTTCAAAATGAGCAAAAGCACAATGAAATTAATGCTGGAATCATCTTCAAGTTGCTACAATACACTAATGACAGTAAAAAGTTTGAGTCTACAACATTTAGTTAAGGTGTGAGAGCCAAAATGAACTTTGTATTGCTTTAAATGCATTTTCAGCCTGAATGTACACTTCAGGTGAAACTGTCAAATTCTTCAAAATGAGCAAAAGCACAATGAAATTAATGCTGGAAACATCTTCAAGTTTCTAAAATACTCTAATGACAGCAAAAAGTTTGAGTCTACAACATTTAGTTAAGGTGTGAGAGCCAAAGTGAACTTTGTATTGCTTTAAATGCATTTTCAGCCCGATTGTACACTTCAGGTAAAACTGTCAAAATCTTCAAAATGAGCAAAAGCACAATGGAATTAATGCTGGAATCATCTTCAAGTTGCTAAAATACACTAATGACAGCAAAAAGTTTGAGTCTACAACATTTAGTTAAGGTGTGAGAGCCTAAATGAACTTTGTATTGCTTTAAATGCATTTTCAGCCTGAATGTACACTTCAGGTGAAACTGTCAAATTCTTCAAAATGAGCAAAAGCACAATGAAATTAATGCTGGAAACATCTTCAAGTTTCTAAAATACTCTAATGACAGCAAAAAGTTTGAGTCTACAACATTTAGTTAAGGTGTGAGAGCCAAAGTGAACTTTGTATTGCTTTAAATGCATTTTCAGCCCGATTGTACACTTCAGGTAAAACTGTCAAAATCTTCAAAATGAGCAAAAGCACAATGGAATTAATGCTGGAATCATCTTCAAGTTGCTAAAATACACTAATGGCAGCAAAAAGTTTGAGTCTACAACATTTAGTTAAGGTGTGAGAGCCAAAATGAACTTTGTATTGCTTTAAATGCATTTTCAGCCCGATTGGACACTTCAGGTGAAACTGTCAAAATCTTCAAAATGAGCAAAAGCACAATGAAATTAATGCTGGAATCATCTTCAAGTTGCTAAAATACACTAATGACAGTAAAAAGTTTGAGTCTACAACATTTAGTTAAGGTGTGAGAGCCAAAATGAACTTTGTATTGCTTTAAATGCATTTTCAGCCTGAATGTACACTTCAGGTGAAACTGTCAAATTCTTCAAAATGAGCAAAAGCACAATGAAATTAATGCTGGAAACATCTTCAAGTTTCTAAAATACTCTAATGACAGCAAAAAGTTTGAGTCTACAACATTTAGTTAAGGTGTGAGAGCCAAAATGAACTTTGTATTGCTGTAAACGCGTTTTCAGCACCTGATTGTACACTTCAGGTGAAACTGTTAAAATCTTCAAAATAAGCAAAAGCACAATGAAATTAATGCTGGAATCATCTTCAAGTTGCTAAAATACACTAATGACAGCAAAAAGTTTGAGTCTACAACATTTAGTTAAGGTGTGAGAGCCAAAATTAACTTTGTATTGCTTTAAAATTCATTTTCAGCCCGATTGTACACTTCAGGTGAAACTGTCAAAATCTTCAAAATGAGCAAAAGCACAATGAAATTAATGTTGGAATCATCTTCAAGTTGCTAAAATACACTAATGACAGCAAATAGTTTGAGTTTACAACATTTAGTTAAGTTGTGAGAGCCTAAATTAACTTTTTATTGCTTTAAACGCGTTTTCAGCCCTTGATTGTACACTTCAGGTGAAACTGTCAAAATCTTCAAAATAATCAAAAGCACAATGAAATTAATGCTGGAATCATCTTCAAGTTGCTAAAATACACTAATGACAGCAAAAAGTTTGAGTCTACAACATTTAGTTAAGGTGTGAGAGCCAAAATGAACTTTGTATTGCTGTAAACGCGTTTTCAGCACCTGATTGTACACTTCAGGTGAAACTGTCAAAATCTTCAAAATTAGCAAAAGCACAATGAAATTAATGCTGGAATCATCTTCAAGTTGCTAAAATACACTAATTACAGCAAAAAGTTTGAGTCTACAACATTTAGTTAAGGTGTGAGAGCCAAAATTAACTTTGTATTGCTTTAAAAGTCATTTTCAGCCCGATTGTACACTTCAGGTGAAACTGTCAAAATCTTCAAAATGAGGAAAAAAACAATGAAATTAATGTTGGAATCATCTTCAAGTTGCTAAAATACACTAATGACAGCAACGAGTTTGAGTCTACAACATTTAGTTAAGGTGTGAGAGCCAAAATGAACTTTTTATTGCTTTAAATGCATTTTCAGCCCGATTGTACACTTCAGGTGAAACTGTCAAAATCTTCAAAATGAGCAAAAGCACAATGAAATTAATGCTGGAATCATCTTCAAGTTTTTAAAATACTCTAATGACAGAAAAAAGTTTGAGTCTACAACATTTAGTTAAGGTGATAGAGCCAAAATGAACTTTGTATTGCTGTAAACGCGTTTTCAGCACCTGATTGTACACTTCAGGTGAAAGTGTCAAAATCTTCAAAATGAGCAAAAGCACTATGAAATTAATGCTGGAATCATCTTCAAGTTGCTAAAATACACTAATGACAGCAAAAAGTTTGAGTCTACAACATTTAGTTAAGGTGTGAGAGCCTAAATGAACTTTGTATTGCTTTAAATGCGTTTTCAGCCCCTGATTGTACACTTCAGGTGAAACTGTCAAAATCTCCAAAATGAGCAAAAGCAAAATGAAATTAATGCTGGAATCATCTTCAAGTTGCTAAAATACACTAATGACAGCAACAAGTTTGAGTCTACAACATTTAGTTAAGGTGTGAGAGCCTAAATGAACTTTGTATTGCTTTAAATGCATTTTCAGCCCGATTGTACACTTCAGGTAAAACTGTCAAAATCTTCAAAATGAGCAAAAGCACAATGGAATTAATGCTGGAATCATCTTCAAGTTGCTAAAATACACTAATGACAGCAAAAAGTTTGAGTCTACAACATTTAGTTAAGGTGTGAGAGCCAAAATGAACTTTGTATTGCTTTAAATGCATTTTCAGCCCGATTGGACACTTCAGGTGAAATGCTGGAATCATCTTCAAGTTGCTAAAATACACTAATGACAGCAAAAAGTTTGAGTCTACAACATTTAGTTAAGGTGTGAGAGCCAAAATGAACTTTGTATTGCTTTAAATGCATTTTCAGCCTGAATGTACACTTCAGGTGAAACTGTCAAATTCTTCAAAATGAGCAAAAGCACAATGAAATTAATGCTGGAAACATCTTCAAGTTTCTAAAATACTCTAATGACAGCAAAAAGTTTGAGTCTACAACATTTAGTTAAGGTGTGAGAGCCAAAATGAACTTTGTATTGCTGTAAACGCGTTTTCAGCACCTGATTGTACACTTCAGGTGAAACTGTCAAAATCTTCAAAATTAGCAAAAGCACAATGAAATTAATGCTGGAATCATCTTCAAGTTGCTAAAATACACTAATTACAGCAAAAAGTTTGAGTCTACAACATTTAGTTAAGGTGTGAGAGCCTAAATGAACTTTGTATTGCTTTAAATGCGTTTTCAGCCCCTGATTGTACACTTCAGGTGAAACTGTCAAAATCTCCAAAATGAGCAAAAGCAAAATGAAATTAATGCTGGAATCATCTTCAAGTTGCTAAAATACACTAATGACAGCAACAAGTTTGAGTCTACAACATTTAGTTAAGGTGTGAGAGCCTAAATGAACTTTGTATTGCTTTAAATGCATTTTCAGCCCGATTGTACACTTCAGGTAAAACTGTCAAAATCTTCAAAATGAGCAAAAGCACAATGGAATTAATGCTGGAATCATCTTCAAGTTGCTAAAATACACTAATGACAGCAAAAAGTTTGAGTCTACAACATTTAGTTAAGGTGTGAGAGCCAAAATGAACTTTGTATTGCTTTAAATGCATTTTCAGCCCGATTGGACACTTCAGGTGAAACTGTCAAAATCTTCAAAATGAGCAAAAGCACAATGAAATTAATGCTGGAATCATCTTCAAGTTGCTAAAATACACTAATGACAGTAAAAAGTTTGAGTCTACAACATTTAGTTAAGGTGTGAGAGCCAAAATGAACTTTGTATTGCTTTAAATGCATTTTCAGCCTGAATGTACACTTCAGGTGAAACTGTCAAATTCTTCAAAATGAGCAAAAGCACAATGAAATTAATGCTGGAAACATCTTCAAGTTTCTAAAATACTCTAATGACAGCAAAAAGTTTGAGTCTACAACATTTAGTTAAGGTGTGAGAGCCAAAATGAACTTTGTATTGCTGTAAACGCGTTTTCAGCACCTGATTGTACACTTCAGGTGAAACTGTTAAAATCTTCAAAATAAGCAAAAGCACAATGAAATTAATGCTGGAATCATCTTCAAGTTGCTAAAATACACTAATGACAGCAAAAAGTTTGAGTCTACAACATTTAGTTAAGGTGTGAGAGCCAAAATTAACTTTGTATTGCTTTAAAATTCATTTTCAGCCCGATTGTACACTTCAGGTGAAACTGTCAAAATCTTCAAAATGAGCAAAAGCACAATGAAATTAATGTTGGAATCATCTTCAAGTTGCTAAAATACACTAATGACAGCAAATAGTTTGAGTTTACAACATTTAGTTAAGTTGTGAGAGCCTAAATTAACTTTTTATTGCTTTAAACGCGTTTTCAGCCCTTGATTGTACACTTCAGGTGAAACTGTCAAAATCTTCAAAATAATCAAAAGCACAATGAAATTAATGCTGGAATCATCTTCAAGTTGCTAAAATACACTAATGACAGCAAAAAGTTTGAGTCTACAACATTTAGTTAAGGTGTGAGAGCCAAAATGAACTTTGTATTGCTGTAAACGCGTTTTCAGCACCTGATTGTACACTTCAGGTGAAACTGTCAAAATCTTCAAAATGAGCAAAAGCACAATGAAATTAATGCTGGAATCATCTTCAAGTTGCTAAAATACACTAATGACAGCAAAAAGTTTGAGTCTACAACATTTAGTTAAGGTGTGAGAGCCAAAATGAACTTTTTATTGCTTTAAATGCATTTTCAGCCCGATTGTACACTTCAGGTGAAAGTGTCAAAATCTTCAAAATGAGCAAAAGCACAATGAAATTAATGCTGGAATCATCTTCAAGTTGCTAAAATACACTAATGACAGCAAAAAGTTTGAGTCTACAACATTTAGTTAAGGTGTGAGAGCCTAAATTAACTTTGTATTGCTTTAAATGCGTTTTCAGCCCGATTGTACACTTCAGGTAAAACTGTCAAAATCTCCAAAATGAGCAAAAGCACAATGGAATTAATGCTGGAATCATCTTCAAGTTGCTAAAATACACTAATGACAGCAAAAAGTTTGAGTCTACAACATTTAGTTAAGGTGTGAGAGCCAAAATGAACTTTGTATTGCTTTAAATGCATTTTCAGCCCGATTGGACACTTCAGGTGAAACTGTCAAAATCTTCAAAATGAGCAAAAGCACAATGAAATTAATGCTGGAATCATCTTCAAGTTGCTACAATACACTAATGACAGTAAAAAGTTTGAGTCTACAACATTTAGTTAAGGTGTGAGAGCCAAAATGAACTTTGTATTGCTTTAAATGCATTTTCAGCCTGAATGTACACTTCAGGTGAAACTGTCAAATTCTTCAAAATGAGCAAAAGCACAATGAAATTAATGCTGGAAACATCTTCAAGTTTCTAAAATACTCTAATGACAGCAAAAAGTTTGAGTCTACAACATTTAGTTAAGGTGTGAGAGCCAAAGTGAACTTTGTATTGCTGTAAACGCGTTTTCAGCACCTGATTGTACACTTCAGGTGAAAGTGTCAAAATCTTCAAAATGAGCAAAAGCACAATGAAATTAATGCTGGAATCATCTTCAAGTTGCTAAAATACACTAATGACAGCAAAAAGTTTGAGTCTACAACATTTAGTTAAGGTGTGAGAGCCTAAATGAACTTTGTATTGCTTTAAATGCGTTTTCAGCCCGATTGTACACTTCAGGTAAAACTGTCAAAATCTCCAAAATGAGCAAAAGCACAATGGAATTAATGCTGGAATCATCTTCAAGTTGCTAAAATACACTAATGACAGCAAAAAGTTTGAGTCTACAACATTTAGTTAAGGTGTGAGAGCCAAAATGAACTTTGTATTGCTTTAAAAGTCATTTTCAGCCCGATTGTACACTTCAGGTGAAACTGTCAAAATCTTCAAAATGAGGAAAAAAACAATGAAATTAATGTTGGAATCATCTTCAAGTTGCTAAAATACACTAATGACAGCAAATAGTTTGAGTTTACAACATTTAGTTAAGTTGTGAGAGCCTAAATTAACTTTTTATTGCTTTAAACGCGTTTTCAGCCCTTGATTGTACACTTCAGGTGAAACTGTCAAAATCTTCAAAATAATCAAAAGCACAATGAAATTAATGCTGGAATCATCTTCAAGTTGCTAAAATACACTAATGACAGCAAAAAGTTTGAGTCTACAACATTTAGTTAAGGTGTGAGAGCCAAAATGAACTTTGTATTGCTGTAAACGCGTTTTCAGCACCTGATTGTACACTTCAGGTGAAACTGTCAAAATCTTCAAAATGAGCAAAAGCACAATGAAATTAATGCTGGAATCATCTTCAAGTTGCTAAAATACACTAATGACAGCAAAAAGTTTGAGTCTACAACATTTAGTTAAGGTGTGAGAGCCAAAATGAACTTTTTATTGCTTTAAATGCATTTTCAGCCCGATTGTACACTTCAGGTGAAAGTGTCAAAATCTTCAAAATGAGCAAAAGCACAATGAAATTAATGCTGGAATCATCTTCAAGTTGCTAAAATACACTAATGACAGCAAAAAGTTTGAGTCTACAACATTTAGTTAAGGTGTGAGAGCCTAAATGAACTTTGTATTGCTTTAAATGCGTTTTCAGCCCGATTGTACACTTCAGGTAAAACTGTCAAAATCTCCAAAATGAGCAAAAGCACAATGGAATTAATGCTGGAATCATCTTCAAGTTGCTAAAATACACTAATGACAGCAAAAAGTTTGAGTCTACAACATTTAGTTAAGGTGTGAGAGCCAAAATGAACTTTGTATTGCTTTAAATGCATTTTCAGCCCGATTGGACACTTCAGGTGAAACTGTCAAAATCTTCAAAATGAGCAAAAGCACAATGAAATTAATGCTGGAATCATCTTCAAGTTGCTACAATACACTAATGACAGTAAAAAGTTTGAGTCTACAACATTTAGTTAAGGTGTGAGAGCCAAAATGAACTTTGTATTGCTTTAAATGCATTTTCAGCCTGAATGTACACTTCAGGTGAAACTGTCAAATTCTTCAAAATGAGCAAAAGCACAATGAAATTAATGCTGGAAACATCTTCAAGTTTCTAAAATACTCTAATGACAGCAAAAAGTTTGAGTCTACAACATTTAGTTAAGGTGTGAGAGCCAAAGTGAACTTTGTATTGCTGTAAACGCGTTTTCAGCACCTGATTGTACACTTCAGGTGAAAGTGTCAAAATCTTCAAAATGAGCAAAAGCACAATGAAATTAATGCTGGAATCATCTTCAAGTTGCTAAAATACACTAATGACAGCAAAAAGTTTGAGTCTACAACATTTAGTTAAGGTGTGAGAGCCTAAATGAACTTTGTATTGCTTTAAATGCGTTTTCAGCCCGATTGTACACTTCAGGTAAAACTGTCAAAATCTCCAAAATGAGCAAAAGCACAATGGAATTAATGCTGGAATCATCTTCAAGTTGCTAAAATACACTAATGACAGCAAAAAGTTTGAGTCTACAACATTTAGTTAAGGTGTGAGAGCCAAAATGAACTTTGTATTGCTTTAAAAGTCATTTTCAGCCCGATTGTACACTTCAGGTGAAACTGTCAAAATCTTCAAAATGAGGAAAAAAACAATGAAATTAATGTTGGAATCATCTTCAAGTTGCTAAAATACACTAATGACAGCAAATAGTTTGAGTTTACAACATTTAGTTAAGTTGTGAGAGCCTAAATTAACTTTTTATTGCTTTAAACGCGTTTTCAGCCCTTGATTGTACACTTCAGGTGAAACTGTCAAAATCTTCAAAATAAGCAAAAGCACAATGAAATTAATGCTGGAATCATCTTCAAGTTGCTAAAATACACTAATGACAGCAAAAAGTTTGAGTCTACAACATTTAGTTAAGGTGTGAGAGCCTAAATGAACTTTGTATTGCTTTAAATGCGTTTTCAGCCCGATTGTACACTTCAGGTAAAACTGTCAAAATCTCCAAAATGAGCAAAAGCACAATGGAATTAATGCTGGAATCATCTTCAAGTTGCTAAAATACACTAATGACAGCAAAAAGTTTGAGTCTACAACATTTAGTTAAGGTGTGAGAGCCAAAATGAACTTTGTATTGCTTTAAATGCATTTTCAGCCTGAATGTACACTTCAGGTGAAACTGTCAAATTCTTCAAAATGAGCAAAAGCACAATGAAATTAATGCTGGAAACATCTTCAAGTTTCTAAAATACTCTAATGACAGCAAAAAGTTTGAGTCTACAACATTTAGTTAAGGTGTGAGAGCCAAAATGAACTTTGTATTGCTGTAAACGCGTTTTCAGCACCTGATTGTACACTTCAGGTGAAACTGTCAAAATCTTCAAAATTAGCAAAAGCACAATGAAATTAATGCTGGAATCATCTTCAAGTTGCTAAAATACACTAATTACAGCAAAAAGTTTGAGTCTACAACATTTAGTTAAGGTGTGAGAGCCTAAATGAACTTTGTATTGCTTTAAATGCGTTTTCAGCCCCTGATTGTACACTTCAGGTGAAACTGTCAAAATCTCCAAAATGAGCAAAAGCAAAATGAAATTAATGCTGGAATCATCTTCAAGTTGCTAAAATACACTAATGACAGCAACAAGTTTGAGTCTACAACATTTAGTTAAGGTGTGAGAGCCTAAATGAACTTTGTATTGCTTTAAATGCATTTTCAGCCCGATTGTACACTTCAGGTAAAACTGTCAAAATCTTCAAAATGAGCAAAAGCACAATGGAATTAATGCTGGAATCATCTTCAAGTTGCTAAAATACACTAATGACAGTAAAAAGTTTGAGTCTACAACATTTAGTTAAGGTGTGAGAGCCAAAATGAACTTTGTATTGCTTTAAATGCATTTTCAGCCTGAATGTACACTTCAGGTGAAACTGTCAAATTCTTCAAAATGAGCAAAAGCACAATGAAATTAATGCTGGAAACATCTTCAAGTTTCTAAAATACTCTAATGACAGCAAAAAGTTTGAGTCTACAACATTTAGTTAAGGTGTGAGAGCCAAAATGAACTTTGTATTGCTGTAAACGCGTTTTCAGCACCTGATTGTACACTTCAGGTGAAACTGTCAAAATCTTCAAAATAAGCAAAAGCACAATGAAATTAATGCTGGAATCATCTTCAAGTTGCTAAAATACACTAATGACAGCAAAAAGTTTGAGTCTACAACATTTAGTTAAGGTGTGAGAGCCAAAATTAACTTTGTATTGCATTAAAATTCATTTTCAGCCCGATTGTACACTTCAGGTGAAACTGTCAAAATCTTCAAAATGAGCAAAAGCACAATGAAATTAATGTTGGAATCATCTTCAAGTTGCTAAAATACACTAATGACAGCAAATAGTTTGAGTTTACAACATTTAGTTAAGTTGTGAGAGCCTAAATTAACTTTTTATTGCTTTAAACGCGTTTTCAGCCCTTGATTGTACACTTCAGGTGAAACTGTCAAAATCTTCAAAATAAGCAAAAGCACAATGAAATTAATGCTGGAATCATCTTCAAGTTGCTAAAATACACTAATGACAGCAAAACGTTTGAGTCTACAACATTTAGTTAAGGTGTGAGAGCCAAAATGAACTTTGTATTGCTGTAAACGCGTTTTCAGCACCTGATTGTACACTTCAGGTTAAACTGTCAAAATCTTCAAAATGAGCAAAAGCACAATGAAATTAATGCTGGAATCATCTTCAAGTTGCTAAAATACACTAATGACAGCAAAAAGTTTGAGTCTACAACATTTAGTTAAGGTGTGAGAGCCAAAATGAACTTTTTATTGCTTTAAATGCATTTTCAGCCCGATTGTACACTTCAGGTGAAAGTGTCAAAATCTTCAAAATGAGCAAAAGCACAATGAAATTAATGCTGGAATCATCTTCAAGTTGCTAAAATACACTAATGACAGCAAAAAGTTTGAGTCTACAACATTTAGTTAAGGTGTGAGAGCCTAAATGAACTTTGTATTGCTTTAAATGCGTTTTCAGCCCGATTGTACACTTCAGGTAAAACTGTCAAAATCTCCAAAATGAGCAAAAGCACAATGGAATTAATGCTGGAATCATCTTCAAGTTGCTAAAATACACTAATGACAGCAAAAAGTTTGAGTGTACAACATTTAGTTAAGGTGTGAGAGCCAAAATGAACTTTGTATTGCTTTAAATGCATTTTCAGCCCGATTGGACACTTCAGGTGAAACTGTCAAAATCTTCAAAATGAGCAAAAGCACAATGAAATTAATGCTGGAATCATCTTCAAGTTGCTAAAATACACTAATGACAGCAAAAAGTTTGAGTCTACAACATTTAGTTAAGGTGTGAGAGCCTAAATGAACTTTGTATTGCTTTAAACGCGTTTTCAGCCCCTGATTGTATACTTCAGGTGAAACTGTCAAAATCTCCAAAATGAGCAAAAGCACAATGAAATTAATGCTGGAATCATCTTCAAGTTGCTAAAATACACTAATGACAGCAACAAGTTTGAGTCTACAACATTTAGTTAAGGTGTGAGAGCCAAAATTAACTTTGTATTGCTTTAAAATTCATTTTCAGCCCGATTGTACACTTCAGGTGAAACTGTCAAAATCTTCAAAATGAGCAAAAGCACAATGAAATTAATGTTGGAATCATCTTCAAGTTGCTAAAATACACTAATGACAGCAAATAGTTTGAGTTTACAACATTTAGTTAAGTTGTGAGAGCCTAAATAAACTTTTTATTGCTTTAAACGCTTTTTCAGCCCTTGATTGTACACTTCAGGTGAAACTGTCAAAATCTTCAAAATAAGCAAAAGCACAATGAAATTAATGCTGGAATCATCTTCAAGTTGCTAAAATACACTAATGACAGCAAAAAGTTTGAGTCTACAACATTTAGTTAAGGTGTGAGAGCCAAAATGAACTTTGTATTGCTGTAAACGCGTTTTCAGCACCTGATTGTACACTTCAGGTGAAACTGTCAAAATCTTCAAAATGAGCAAAAGCACAATGAAATTAATGCTGGAATCATCTTCAAGTTGCTAAAATACACTAATGACAGCAAAAAGTTTGAGTCTACAACATTTAGTTAAGGTGTGAGAGCCAAAATGAACTTTTTATTGCTTTAAATGCATTTTCAGCCCGATTGTACACTTCAGGTGAAACTGTCAAATTCTTCAAAATGAGCAAAAGCACAATGAAATTAATGCTGGAAACATCTTCAAGTTTCTAAAATACTCTAATGACAGCAAAAAGTTTGAGTCTACAACATTTAGTTAAGGTGTGAGAGCCAAAATGAACTTTGTATTGCTGTAAACGCGTTTTCAGCACCTGATTGTACACTTCAGGTGAAACTGTCAAAATCTTCAAAATTAGCAAAAGCACAATGAAATTAATGCTGGAATCATCTTCAAGTTGCTAAAATACACTAATGACAGCAAAAAGTTTGAGTCTACAACATTTAGTTAAGGTGTGAGAGCCAAAATTAACTTTGTATTGCTTTAAAAGTCATTTTCAGCCCGATTGTACACTTCAGGTGAAACTGTCAAAATCTTCAAAATGAGGAAAAAAACAATGAAATTAATGTTGGAATCATCTTCAAGTTGCTAAAATACACTAATGACAGTAAAAAGTTTGAGTCTACAACATTTAGTTAAGGTGTGAGAGCCAAAATGAACTTTGTATTGCTTTAAATGCATTTTCAGCCTGAATGTACATTTCAGGTGAAACTGTCAAATTCTTCAAAATGAGCAAAAGCACAATGAAATTAATGCTGGAAACATCTTCAAGTTTCTAAAATACTCTAATGACAGCAAAAAGTTTGAGTCTACAACATTTAGTTAAGGTGTGAGAGCCAAAATGAACTTTGTATTGCTGTAAACGCGTTTTCAGCACCTGATTGTACACTTCAGGTGAAACTGTCAAAATCTTCAAAATGAGCAAAAGCACAATGAAATTAATGCTGGAATCATCTTCAAGTTGCTAAAATACACTAATGACAGCAAAAAGTTTGAGTCTACAACATTTAGTTAAGGTGTGAGAGCCAAAATTAACTTTGTATTGCTTTAAAATTCATTTTCAGCCCGATTGTACACTTCAGGTGAAACTGTCAAAATCTTCAAAATGAGCAAAAGCACAATGAAATTAATGTTGGAATCATCTTCAAGTTGCTAAAATACACTAATGACAGCAAATAGTTTGAGTTTACAACATTTAGTTAAGTTGTGAGAGCCTAAATTAACTTTTTATTGCTTTAAACGCGTTTTCAGCCCTTGATTGTACACTTCAGGTGAAACTGTCAAAATCTTCAAAATAAGCAAAAGCACAATGAAATTAATGCTGGAATCATCTTCAAGTTGCTAAAATACACTAATGACAGCAAAAAGTTTGAGTCTACAACATTTAGTTAAGGTGTGAGAGCCAAAATGAACTTTGTATTGCTGTAAACGCGTTTTCAGCACCTGATTGTACACTTCAGGTTAAACTGTCAAAATCTTCAAAATGAGCAAAAGCACAATGAAATTAATGCTGGAATCATCTTCAAGTTGCTAAAATACACTAATGACAGCAAAAAGTTTGAGTCTACAACATTTAGTTAAGGTGTGAGAGCCAAAATGAACTTTTTATTGCTTTAAATGCATTTTCAGCCCGATTGTACACTTCAGGTGAAAGTGTCAAAATCTTCAAAATGAGCAAAAGCACAATGAAATTAATGCTGGAATCATCTTCAAGTTGCTAAAATACACTAATGACAGCAAAAAGTTTGAGTCTACAACATTTAGTTAAGGTGTGAGAGCCTAAATGAACTTTGTATTGCTTTAAATGCGTTTTCAGCCCGATTGTACACTTCAGGTAAAACTGTCAAAATCTCCAAAATGAGCAAAAGCACAATGGAATTAATGCTGGAATCATCTTCAAGTTGCTAAAATACACTAATGACAGCAAAAAGTTTGAGTGTACAACATTTAGTTAAGGTGTGAGAGCCAAAATGAACTTTGTATTGCTTTAAATGCATTTTCAGCCCGATTGGACACTTCAGGTGAAACTGTCAAAATCTTCAAAATGAGCAAAAGCACAATGAAATTAATGCTGGAATCATCTTCAAGTTGCTAAAATACACTAATGACAGCAAAAAGTTTGAGTCTACAACATTTAGTTAAGGTGTGAGAGCCTAAATGAACTTTGTATTGCTTTAAACGCGTTTTCAGCCCCTGATTGTATACTTCAGGTGAAACTGTCAAAATCTCCAAAATGAGCAAAAGCACAATGAAATTAATGCTGGAATCATCTTCAAGTTGCTAAAATACACTAATGACAGCAACAAGTTTGAGTCTACAACATTTAGTTAAGGTGTGAGAGCCAAAATTAACTTTGTATTGCTTTAAAATTCATTTTCAGCCCGATTGTACACTTCAGGTGAAACTGTCAAAATCTTCAAAATGAGCAAAAGCACAATGAAATTAATGTTGGAATCATCTTCAAGTTGCTAAAATACACTAATGACAGCAAATAGTTTGAGTTTACAACATTTAGTTAAGTTGTGAGAGCCTAAATAAACTTTTTATTGCTTTAAACGCTTTTTCAGCCCTTGATTGTACACTTCAGGTGAAACTGTCAAAATCTTCAAAATAAGCAAAAGCACAATGAAATTAATGCTGGAATCATCTTCAAGTTGCTAAAATACACTAATGACAGCAAAAAGTTTGAGTCTACAACATTTAGTTAAGGTGTGAGAGCCAAAATGAACTTTGTATTGCTGTAAACGCGTTTTCAGCACCTGATTGTACACTATAGGTGAAACTGTCAAAATCTTCAAAATGAGCAAAAGCACAATGAAATTAATGCTGGAATCATCTTCAAGTTGCTAAAATACACTAATGACAGCAAAAAGTTTGAGTCTACAACATTTAGTTAAGGTGTGAGAGCCAAAATGAACTTTTTATTGCTTTAAATGCATTTTCAGCCCGATTGTACACTTCAGGTGAAACTGTCAAATTCTTCAAAATGAGCAAAAGCACAATGAAATTAATGCTGGAAACATCTTCAAGTTTCTAAAATACTCTAATGACAGCAAAAAGTTTGAGTCTACAACATTTAGTTAAGGTGTGAGAGCCAAAATGAACTTTGTATTGCTGTAAACGCGTTTTCAGCACCTGATTGTACACTTCAGGTGAAACTGTCAAAATCTTCAAAATTAGCAAAAGCACAATGAAATTAATGCTGGAATCATCTTCAAGTTGCTAAAATACACTAATGACAGCAAAAAGTTTGAGTCTACAACATTTAGTTAAGGTGTGAGAGCCAAAATTAACTTTGTATTGCTTTAAAAGTCATTTTCAGCCCGATTGTACACTTCAGGTGAAACTGTCAAAATCTTCAAAATGAGGAAAAAAACAATGAAATTAATGTTGGAATCATCTTCAAGTTGCTAAAATACACTAATGACAGCAAATAGTTTGAGTTTACAACATTTAGTTAAGTTGTGAGAGCCTAAATTAACTTTTTATTGCTTTAAACGCGTTTTCAGCCCTTGATTGTACACTTCAGGTGAAACTGTCAAAATCTTCAAAATAAGCAAAAGCACAATGAAATTAATGCTGGAATCATCTTCAAGTTGCTAAAATACACTAATGACAGCAAAAAGTTTGAGTCTACAACATTTAGTTAAGGTGTGAGAGCCAAAATGAACTTTGTATTGCTGTAAACGCGTTTTCAGCACCTGATTGTACACTTCAGGTGAAAGTGTCAAAATCTTCAAAATGAGCAAAAGCACAATGAAATTAATGCTGGAATCATCTTCAAGTTTCTAAAATACTCTAATGACAGCAAAAAGTTTGAGTCTACAACATTTAGTTAAGGTGTGAGAGCCAAAGTGAACTTTGTATTGCTGTAAACGCGTTTTCAGCACCTGATTGTACACTTCAGGTGAAAGTGTCAAAATCTTCAAAATGAGCAAAAGCACAATGAAATTAATGCTGGAATCATCTTCAAGTTGCTAAAATACACTAATGCTAGCAAAAAGTTTGAGTCTACAACATTTAGTTAAGGTGTGAGAGCCTAAATGAACTTTGTATTGCTTTAAATGCGTTTTCAGCCCGATTGTACACTTCAGGTAAAACTGTCAAAATCTCCAAAATGAGCAAAAGCACAATGGAATTAATGCTGGAATCATCTTCAAGTTGCTAAAATACACTAATGACAGCAAAAAGTTTGAGTCTACAACATTTAGTTAAGGTGTGAGAGCCAAAATGAACTTTGTATTGCTTTAAATGCATTTTCAGCCCGATTGGACACTTCAGGTGAAACTGTCAAAATCTTCAAAATGAGCAAAAGCACAATGAAATTAATGCTGGAATTATCTTCAAGTTGCTAAAATACACTAATGACAGTAAAAAGTTTGAGTCTACAACATTTAGTTAAGGTGTGAGAGCCAAAATGAACTTTGTATTGCTTTAAATGCATTTTCAGCCTGAATGTACACTTCAGGTGAAACTGTCAAATTCTTCAAAATGAGCAAAAGCACATTGAAATTAATGCTGGAAACATCTTCAAGTTTCTAAAATACTCTAATGACAGCAAAAAGTTTGAGTCTACAACATTTAGTTAAGGTGTGAGAGCCAAAATGAACTTTGTATTGCTGTAAACGCGTTTTCAGCACCTGATTGTACACTTCAGGTGAAACTGTCAAAATCTTCAAAATTAGCAAAAGCACAATGAAATTAATGCTGGAATCATCTTCAAGTTGCTAAAATACACTAATGACAGCAAAAAGTTTGAGTCTACAACATTTAGTTAAGGTGTGAGAGCCAAAATTAACTTTGTATTGCTTTAAAAGTCATTTTCAGCCCGATTGTACACTTCAGGTGAAACTGTCAAAATCTTCAAAATGAGAAAAAAAACAATGAAATTAATGTTGGAATCATCTTCAAGTTGCTAAAATACACTAATGACAGCAAATAGTTTGAGTTTACAACATTTAGTTAAGTTGTGAGAGCCTAAATTAACTTTTTATTGCTTTAAACGCGTTTTCAGCCCTTGATTGTACACTTCAGGTGAAACTGTCAAAATCTTCAAAATAAGCAAAAGCACAATGAAATTAATGCTGGAATCATCTTCAAGTTGCTAAAATACACTAATGACAGCAAAAAGTTTGAGTCTACAACATTTAGTTAAGGTGTGAGAGCCAAAATGAACTTTGTATTGCTGTAAACGCGTTTTCAGCACCTGATTGTACACTTCAGGTGAAATTGTCAAAATCTTCAAAATGAGCAAAAGCACAATGAAATTAATGCTGGAATCATCTTCAAGTTTCTAAAATACTCTAATGACAGCAAAAAGTTTGAGTCTACAACATTTAGTTAAGGTGTGAGAGCCAAAATGAACTTTGTATTGCTGTAAACGCGTTTTCAGCACCTGATTGTACACTTCAGGTGAAAGTGTCAAAATCTTCAAAATGAGCAAAAGCACAATGAAATTAATGCTGGAATCATCTTCAAGTTGCTAAAATACACTAATGACAGCAAAAAGTTTGAGTCTACAACATTTAGTTAAGGTGTGAGAGCCTAAATGAACTTGGTATTGCTTTAAATGCGTTTTCAGCCCGATTGTACACTTCAGGTAAAACTGTCAAAATCTCCAAAATGAGCAAAAGCACAATGGAATTAATGCTGGAATCATCTTCAAGTTGCTAAAATACACTAATGACAGCAAAAAGTTTGAGTCTACAACATTTAGTTAAGGTGTGAGAGCCAAAATGAACTTTGTATTGCTTTAAATGCATTTTCAGCCCGATTGGACACTTCAGGTGAAACTGTCAAAATCTTCAAAATGAGCAAAAGCACAATGAAATTAATGCTGGAATCATCTTCAAGTTGCCAAAATACACTAATGACAGTAACAAGTTTGAGTCTACAACATTTAGTTAAGGTGTGAGAGCCAAAATGAACTTTGTATTGCTTTAAATGCATTTTCAGCCTGAATGTACACTTCAGGTGAAACTGTCAAATTCTTCAAAATGAGCAAAAGCACATTGAAATTAATGCTGGAAACATCTTCAAGTTTCTAAAATACTCTAATGACAGCAAAAAGTTTGAGTCTACAACATTTAGTTAAGGTGTGAGAGCCAAAATGAACTTTGTATTGCTGTAAACGCGTTTTCAGCACCTGATTGTACACTTCAGGTGAAACTGTCAAAATCTTCAAAATTAGCAAAAGCACAATGAAATTAATGCTGGAATCATCTTCAAGTTGCTAAAATACACTAATGACAGCAAAACGTTTGAGTCTACAACATTTAGTTAAGGTGTGAGAGCCAAAATTAACTTTGTATTGCTTTAAAAGTCATTTTCAGCCCGATTGTACACTTCAGGTGAAACTGTCAAAATCTTCAAAATGAGGAAAAAAACAATGAAATTAATGTTGGAATCATCTTCAAGTTGCTAAAATACACTAATGAGAGCAAATAGTTTGAGTTTACAACATTTAGTTAAGTTGTGAGAGCCTAAATTAACTTTTTATTGCTTTAAACGCGTTTTCAGCCCTTGATTGTACACTTCAGGTGAAACTGTCAAAATCTTCAAAATAAGCAAAAGCACAATGAAATTAATGCTGGAATCATCTTCAAGTTGCTAAAATACACTAATGACAGCAAAAAGTTTGAGTCTACAACATTTAGTTAAGGTGTGAGAGCCAAAATGAACTTTGTATTGCTGTAAACGCGTTTTCAGCACCTGATTGTACACTTCAGGTGAAACTGTCAAAATCTTCAAAATGAGCAAAAGCACAATGAAATTAATGTTGGAATCATCTTCAAGTTGCTAAAATACACTAATGACAGCAAATAGTTTGAGTTTACAACATTTAGTTAAGTTGTGAGAGCCTAAATTAACTTTTTATTGCTTTAAACGCTTTTTCAGCCCTTGATTGTACACTTCAGGTGAAACTGTCAAAATCTTCAAAATAAGCAAAAGCACAATGAAATTAATGCTGGAATCATCTTCAAGTTGCTAAAATACACTAATGACAGCAAAAAGTTTGAGTCTACAACATTTAGTTAAGGTGTGAGAGCCAAAATGAACTTTGTATTGCTGTAAACGCGTTTTCAGCACCTGATTGTACACTTCAGGTGAAACTGTCAAAATCTTCAAAATGAGCAAAAGCACAATGAAATTAATGCTGGAATCATCTTCAAGTTGCTAAAATACACTAATGACAGCAAAAAGTTTGAGTCTACAACATTTAGTTAAGGTGTGAGAGCCAAAATGAACTTTTTATTGCTTTAAATGCATTTTCAGCCCGATTGTACACTTCAGGTGAAACTGTCAAATTCTTCAAAATGAGCAAAAGCACAATGAAATTAATGCTGGAAACATCTTCAAGTTTCTAAAATACTCTAATGACAGCAAAAAGTTTGAGTCTACAACATTTAGTTAAGGTGTGAGAGCCAAAATTAACTTTGTATTGCTTTAAAAGTCATTTTCAGCCCGATTGTACACTTCAGGTGAAACTGTCAAAATCTTCAAAATGAGGAAAAAAACAATGAAATTAATGTTGGAATCATCTTCAAGTTGCTAAAATACACTAATGACAGCAAATAGTTTGAGTTTACAACATTTAGTTAAGTTGTGAGAGCCTAAATTAACTTTTTATTGCTTTAAACGCGTTTTCAGCACCTGATTGTACACTTCAGGTGAAATTGTCAAAATCTTCAAAATGAGCAAAAGCACAATGAAATTAATGCTGGAATCATCTTCAAGTTTCTAAAATACTCTAATGACAGCAAAAAGTTTGAGTCTACAACATTTAGTTAAGGTGTGAGAGCCAAAGTGAACTTTGTATTGCTGTAAACGCGTTTTCAGCACCTGATTGTACACTTCAGGTGAAAGTGTCAAAATCTTCAAAATGAGCAAAAGCACAATGAAATTAATGCTGGAATCATCTTCAAGTTGCTAAAATACACTAATGACAGTAAAAAGTTTGAGTCTACAACATTTAGTTAAGGTGTGAGAGCCTAAATGAACTTTGTATTGCTTTAAATGCGTTTTCAGCCCGATTGTACACTTCAGGTAAAACTGTCAAAATCTCCAAAATGAGCAAAAGCACAATGGAATTAATGCTGGAATCATCTTCAAGTTGCTAAAATACACTAATGACAGCAAAAAGTTTGAGTCTACAACATTTAGTTAAGGTGTGAGAGCCAAAATGAACTTTGTATTGCTTTAAATGCATTTTCAGTCCGATTGGACACTTCAGGTGAAACTGTCAAAATCTTCAAAATGAGCAAAAGCACAATGAAATTAATGCTGGAATCATCTTCAAGTTGCCAAAATACACTAATGACAGTAAAAAGTTTGAGTCTACAACATTTAGTTAAGGTGTGAGAGCCAAAATGAACTTTGTATTGCTTTAAATGCATTTTCAGCCTGAATGTACACTTCAGGTGAAACTGTCAAATTCTTCAAAATGAGCAAAAGCACATTGAAATTAATGCTGGAAACATCTTCAAGTTTCTAAAATACTCTAATGACAGCAAAAAGTTTGAGTCTACAACATTTAGTTAAGGTGTGAGAGCCAAAATGAACTTTGTATTGCTGTAAACGCGTTTTCAGCACCTGATTGTACACTTCAGGTGAAACTGTCAAAATCTTCAAAATTAGCAAAAGCACAATGAAATTAATGCTGGAATCATCTTCAAGTTGCTAAAATACACTAATGACAGCAAAACGTTTGAGTCTACAACATTTAGTTAAGGTGTGAGAGCCAAAATTAACTTTGTATTGCTTTAAAAGTCATTTTCAGCCCGATTGTACACTTCAGGTGAAACTGTCAAAATCTTCAAAATGAGGAAAAAAACAATGAAATTAATGTTGGAATCATCTTCAAGTTGCTAAAATACACTAATGAGAGCAAATAGTTTGAGTTTACAACATTTAGTTAAGTTGTGAGAGCCTAAATTAACTTTTTATTGCTTTAAACGCGTTTTCAGCCCTTGATTGTACACTTCAGGTGAAACTGTCAAAATCTTCAAAATAAGCAAAAGCACAATGAAATTAATGCTGGAATCATCTTCAAGTTGCTAAAATACACTAATGACAGCAAAAAGTTTGAGTCTACAACATTTAGTTAAGGTGTGAGAGCCAAAATGAACTTTGTATTGCTGTAAACGCGTTTTCAGCACCTGATTGTACACTTCAGGTGAAACTGTCAAAATCTTCAAAATGAGCAAAAGCACAATGAAATTAATGCTGGAATCATCTTCAAGTTTCTAAAATACTCTAATGACAGCAAAAAGTTTGAGTCTACAACATTTAGTTAAGGTGTGAGAGCCAAAATGAACTTTGTATTGCTTTAAATGCATTTTCAGCCCGATTGGACACTTCAGGTGAAACTGTCAAAATCTTCAAAATGAGCAAAAGCACAATGAAATTAATGCTGGAATCATCTTCAAGTTGCTAAAATACACTAATGACAGTAAAAAGTTTGAGTCTACAACATTTAGTTAAGGTGTGAGAGCCAAAATGAACTTTGTATTGCTTTAAATGCATTTTCAGCCTGAATGTACACTTCAGGTGAAACTGTCAAATTCTTCAAAATGAGCAAAAGCACAATGAAATTAATGCTGGAAACATCTTCAAGTTTCTAAAATACTCTAATGACAGCAAAAAGTTTGAGTCTACAACATTTAGTTAAGGTGTGAGAGCCAAAATGAACTTTGTATTGCTGTAAACGCGTTTTCAGCACCTGATTGTACACTTCAGGTGAAACTGTCTAAATCTTCAAAATTAGCAAAAGCATAATGAAATTAATGCTGGAATCATCTTCAAGTTGCTAAAATACACTAATGACAGCAAAAAGTTTGAGTCTACAACATTTAGTTAAGGTGTGAGAGCCAAAATTAACTTTGTATTGCTTTAAAAGTCATTTTCAGCCCGATTGTACACTTCAGGTGAAACTGTCAAAATCTTCAAAATGAGGAAAAAAACAATGAAATTAATGTTGGAATCATCTTCAAGTTGCTAAAATACACTAATGACAGCAAATAGTTTGAGTTTACAACATTTAGTTAAGTTGTGAGAGCCTAAATTAACTTTTTATTGCTTTAAACGCGTTTTCAGCCCTTGATTGTACACTTCAGGTGAAACTGTCAAAATCTTCAAAATAAGCAAAAGCACAATGAAATTAATGCTGGAATCATCTTCAAGTTGCTAAAATACACTAATGACAGCAAAAAGTTTGAGTCTACAAAATTTAGTTAAGGTGTGAGAGCCTAAATGAACTTTGTATTGCTGTAAACGCGTTTTCAGCATCTGATTGTACACTTCAGGTGAAACTGTCAAAATCTTAAAAATGAGCAAAAGCACAATGAAATTAATGCTGGAATCATCTTCAAGTTTCTAAAATACTCTAATGACAGCAAAAAGTTTGAGTCTACAACATTTAGTTAAGGTGTGAGAGCCAAAGTGAACTTTGTATTGCTGTAAACGCGTTTTCAGCACCTGATTGTACACTTCAGGTGAAAGTGTCAAAATCTTCAAAATGAGCAAAAGCACAATGAAATTAATGCTGGAATCATCTTCAAGTTGCTAAAATACACTAATGACAGCAAAAAGTTTGAGTCTACAACATTTAGTTAAGGTGTGAGAGCCAAAATGAACTTCTTATTGCTGTAAACGCGTTTTCAGCACCTGATTGTACACTTCAGGTGAAACTGTCAAAATCTTCAAAATTAGCATAAGCACAATGAAATTAATGCTGGAATCATCTTCAAGTTGCTAAAATACACTAATGACAGCAAAAAGTTTGAGTCTACAACATTTAGTTAAGGTGTGAGAGCCAAAATTAACTTTGTATTGCTTTAAAAGTCATTTTCAGCCCGATTGTACACTTCAGGTGAAACTGTCAAAATCTTCAAAATGAGGAAAAAAACAATGAAATTAATGTTGGAATCATCTTCAAGTTGCTAAAATACACTAATGACAGCAAATAGTTTGAGTTTACAACATTTAGTTAAGTTGTGAGAGCCTAAATGAACTTTGTATTGCTTTAAATGCGTTTTCAGCCCGATTGTACACTTCAGGTAAAACTGTCAAAATCTCCAAAATGAGCAAAAGCACAATGGAATTAATGCTGGAATCATCTTCAAGTTGCTAAAATACACTAATGACAGCAAAAAGTTTGAGTCTACAACATTTAGTTAAGGTGTGAGAGCCAAAATGAACTTTGTATTGCTTTAAATGCATTTTCAGCCTGAATGTACACTTCAGGTGAAACTGTCAAATTCTTCAAAATGAGCAAAAGCACAATGAAATTAATGCTGGAAACATCTTCAAGTTTCTAAAATACTCTAATGACAGCAAAAAGTTTGAGTCTACAACATTTAGTTAAGGTGTGAGAGCCAAAATGAACTTTGTATTGCTGTAAACGCGTTTTCAGCACCTGATTGTACACTTCAGGTGAAACTGTCTAAATCTTCAAAATTAGCAAAAGCATAATGAAATTAATGCTGGAATCATCTTCAAGTTGCTAAAATACACTAATGACAGCAAAAAGTTTGAGTCTACAACATTTAGTTAAGGTGTGAGAGCCAAAATGAACTTTGTATTGCTTTAAAAGTCATTTTCAACCCGATTGTACACTTCAGGTGAAACTGTCAAAATCTTCAAAATGAGGAAAAAAACAATGAAATTAATGTTGGAATCATCTTCAAGTTGCTAAAATACACTAATGACAGCAAATAGTTTGAGTTTACAACATTTAGTTAAGTTGTGAGAGCCTAAATTAACTTTTTATTGCTTTAAACGCGTTTTCAGCCCTTGATTGTACACTTCAGGTGAAACTGTCAAAATCTTCAAAATAAGCAAAAGCACAATGAAATTAATGCTGGAATCATCTTCAAGTTGCTAAAATACACTAATGACAGCAAAAAGTTTGAGTCTACAACATTTAGTTAAGGTGTGAGAGCCAAAATGAACTTTGTATTGCTGTAAACGCGTTTTCAGCACCTGATTGTACACTTCAGGTGAAACTGTCAAAATCTTCAAAATGAGCAAAAGCACAATGAAATTAATGTTGGAATCATCTTCAAGTTGCTAAAATACACTAATGACAGCAAATAGTTTGAGTTTACAACATTTAGTTAAGTTGTGAGAGCCTAAATTAACTTTTTATTGCTTTAAACGCTTTTTCAGCCCTTGATTGTACACTTCAGGTGAAACTGTCAAAATCTTCAAAATAAGCAAAAGCACAATGAAATTAATGCTGGAATCATCTTCAAGTTGCTAAAATACACTAATGACAGCAAAAAGTTTGAGTCTACAACATTTAGTTAAGGTGTGAGAGCCAAAATGAACTTTGTATTGCTGTAAACGCGTTTTCAGCACCTGATTGTACACTTCAGGTGAAACTGTCAAAATCTTCAAAATGAGCAAAAGCACAATGAAATTAATGCTGGAATCATCTTCAAGTTGCTAAAATACACTAATGACAGCAAAAAGTTTGAGTCTACAACATTTAGTTAAGGTGTGAGAGCCAAAATGAACTTTTTATTGCTTTAAATGCATTTTCAGCCCGATTGTACACTTCAGGTGAAACTGTCAAATTCTTCAAAATGAGCAAAAGCACAATGAAATTAATGCTGGAAACATCTTCAAGTTTCTAAAATACTCTAATGACAGCAAAAAGTTTGAGTCTACAACATTTAGTTAAGGTGTGAGAGCCAAAATTAACTTTGTATTGCTTTAAAAGTCATTTTCAGCCCGATTGTACACTTCAGGTGAAACTGTCAAAATCTTCAAAATGAGGAAAAAAACAATGAAATTAATGTTGGAATCATCTTCAAGTTGCTAAAATACACTAATGACAGCAAATAGTTTGAGTTTACAACATTTAGTTAAGTTGTGAGAGCCTAAATTAACTTTTTATTGCTTTAAACGCGTTTTCAGCACCTGATTGTACACTTCAGGTGAAATTGTCAAAATCTTCAAAATGAGCAAAAGCACAATGAAATTAATGCTGGAATCATCTTCAAGTTTCTAAAATACTCTAATGACAGCAAAAAGTTTGAGTCTACAACATTTAGTTAAGGTGTGAGAGCCAAAGTGAACTTTGTATTGCTGTAAACGCGTTTTCAGCACCTGATTGTACACTTCAGGTGAAAGTGTCAAAATCTTCAAAATGAGCAAAAGCACAATGAAATTAATGCTGGAATCATCTTCAAGTTGCTAAAATACACTAATGACAGCAAAAAGTTTGAGTCTACAACATTTAGTTAAGGTGTGAGAGCCTAAATGAACTTTGTATTGCTTTAAATGCGTTTTCAGCCCGATTGTACACTTCAGGTAAAACTGTCAAAATCTCCAAAATGAGCAAAAGCACAATGGAATTAATGCTGGAATCATCTTCAAGTTGCTAAAATACACTAATGACAGCAAAAAGTTTGAGTCTACAACATTTAGTTAAGGTGTGAGAGCCAAAATGAACTTTGTATTGCTTTAAATGCATTTTCAGCCCGATTGGACACTTCAGGTGAAACTGTCAAAATCTTCAAAATGAGCAAAAGCACAATGAAATTAATGCTGGAATCATCTTCAAGTTGCCAAAATACACTAATGACAGTAAAAAGTTTGAGTCTACAACATTTAGTTAAGGTGTGAGAGCCAAAATGAACTTTGTATTGCTTTAAATGCATTTTCAGCCTGAATGTACACTTCAGGTGAAACTGTCAAATTCTTCAAAATGAGCAAAAGCACATTGAAATTAATGCTGGAAACATCTTCAAGTTTCTAAAATACTCTAATGACAGCAAAAAGTTTGAGTCTACAACATTTAGTTAAGGTGTGAGAGCCAAAATGAACTTTGTATTGCTGTAAACGCGTTTTCAGCACCTGATTGTACACTTCAGGTGAAACTGTCAAAATCTTCAAAATTAGCAAAAGCACAATGAAATTAATGCTGGAATCATCTTCAAGTTGCTAAAATACACTAATGACAGCAAAACGTTTGAGTCTACAACATTTAGTTAAGGTGTGAGAGCCAAAATTAACTTTGTATTGCTTTAAAAGTCATTTTCAGCCCGATTGTACACTTCAGGTGAAACTGTCAAAATCTTCAAAATGAGGAAAAAAACAATGAAATTAATGTTGGAATCATCTTCAAGTTGCTAAAATACACTAATGAGAGCAAATAGTTTGAGTTTACAACATTTAGTTAAGTTGTGAGAGCCTAAATTAACTTTTTATTGCTTTAAACGCGTTTTCAGCCCTTGATTGTACACTTCAGGTGAAACTGTCAAAATCTTCAAAATAAGCAAAAGCACAATGAAATTAATGCTGGAATCATCTTCAAGTTGCTAAAATACACTAATGACAGCAAAAAGTTTGAGTCTACAACATTTAGTTAAGGTGTGAGAGCCAAAATGAACTTTGTATTGCTGTAAACGCGTTTTCAGCACCTGATTGTACACTTCAGGTGAAACTGTCAAAATCTTCAAAATGAGCAAAAGCACAATGAAATTAATGCTGGAATCATCTTCAAGTTTCTAAAATACTCTAATGACAGCAAAAAGTTTGAGTCTACAACATTTAGTTAAGGTGTGAGAGCCAAAATGAACTTTGTATTGCTTTAAATGCATTTTCAGCCCGATTGGACACTTCAGGTGAAACTGTCAAAATCTTCAAAATGAGCAAAAGCACAATGAAATTAATGCTGGAATCATCTTCAAGTTGCTAAAATACACTAATGACAGTAAAAAGTTTGAGTCTACAACATTTAGTTAAGGTGTGAGAGCCAAAATGAACTTTGTATTGCTTTAAATGCATTTTCAGCCTGAATGTACACTTCAGGTGAAACTGTCAAATTCTTCAAAATGAGCAAAAGCACAATGAAATTAATGCTGGAAACATCTTCAAGTTTCTAAAATACTCTAATGACAGCAAAAAGTTTGAGTCTACAACATTTAGTTAAGGTGTGAGAGCCAAAATGAACTTTGTATTGCTGTAAACGCGTTTTCAGCACCTGATTGTACACTTCAGGTGAAACTGTCTAAATCTTCAAAATTAGCAAAAGCATAATGAAATTAATGCTGGAATCATCTTCAAGTTGCTAAAATACACTAATGACAGCAAAAAGTTTGAGTCTACAACATTTAGTTAAGGTGTGAGAGCCAAAATTAACTTTGTATTGCTTTAAAAGTCATTTTCAGCCCGATTGTACACTTCAGGTGAAACTGTCAAAATCTTCAAAATGAGGAAAAAAACAATGAAATTAATGTTGGAATCATCTTCAAGTTGCTAAAATACACTAATGACAGCAAATAGTTTGAGTTTACAACATTTAGTTAAGTTGTGAGAGCCTAAATTAACTTTTTATTGCTTTAAACGCGTTTTCAGCCCTTGATTGTACACTTCAGGTGAAACTGTCAAAATCTTCAAAATAAGCAAAAGCACAATGAAATTAATGCTGGAATCATCTTCAAGTTGCTAAAATACACTAATGACAGCAAAAAGTTTGAGTCTACAAAATTTAGTTAAGGTGTGAGAGCCTAAATGAACTTTGTATTGCTGTAAACGCGTTTTCAGCATCTGATTGTACACTTCAGGTGAAACTGTCAAAATCTTAAAAATGAGCAAAAGCACAATGAAATTAATGCTGGAATCATCTTCAAGTTTCTAAAATACTCTAATGACAGCAAAAAGTTTGAGTCTACAACATTTAGTTAAGGTGTGAGAGCCAAAGTGAACTTTGTATTGCTGTAAACGCGTTTTCAGCACCTGATTGTACACTTCAGGTGAAAGTGTCAAAATCTTCAAAATGAGCAAAAGCACAATGAAATTAATGCTGGAATCATCTTCAAGTTGCTAAAATACACTAATGACAGCAAAAAGTTTGAGTCTACAACATTTAGTTAAGGTGTGAGAGCCAAAATGAACTTCTTATTGCTGTAAACGCGTTTTCAGCACCTGATTGTACACTTCAGGTGAAACTGTCAAAATCTTCAAAATTAGCATAAGCACAATGAAATTAATGCTGGAATCATCTTCAAGTTGCTAAAATACACTAATGACAGCAAAAAGTTTGAGTCTACAACATTTAGTTAAGGTGTGAGAGCCAAAATTAACTTTGTATTGCTTTAAAAGTCATTTTCAGCCCGATTGTACACTTCAGGTGAAACTGTCAAAATCTTCAAAATGAGGAAAAAAACAATGAAATTAATGTTGGAATCATCTTCAAGTTGCTAAAATACACTAATGACAGCAAATAGTTTGAGTTTACAACATTTAGTTAAGTTGTGAGAGCCTAAATTAACTTTTTATTGCTTTAAACGCGTTTTCAGCCCGATTGTACACTTCAGGTGAAACTGTCAAAATCTTCAAAATGAGCAAAAGCACAATGAAATTAATGCTGGAATCATCTTCAAGTTTCTAAAATACTCTAATGACAGCAAAAAGTTTGAGTCTACAACATTTAGTTAAGGTGTGAGAGCCAAAGTGAACTTTGTATTGCTGTAAACGCGTTTTCAGCACCTGATTGTACACTTCAGGTGAAAGTGTCAAAATCTTCAAAATGAGCAAAAGCACAATGAAATTAATGCTGGAATCATCTTCAAGTTGCTAAAATACACTAATGACAGCAAAAAGTTTGAGTCTACAACATTTAGTTAAGGTGTGTGAGCCTAAATGAACTTTGTATTGCTTTAAATGCGTTTTCAGCCCGATTGTACACTTCAGGTAAAACTGTCAAAATCTCCAAAATGAGCAAAAGCACAATGGAATTAATGCTGGAATCATCTTCAAGTTGCTAAAATACACTAATGACAGCAAAAAGTTTGAGTCTACAACATTTAGTTAAGGTGTGAGAGCCAAAATGAACTTTGTATTGCTTTAAATGCATTTTCAGCCTGAATGTACACTTCAGGTGAAACTGTCAAATTCTTCAAAATGAGCAAAAGCACAATGAAATTAATGCTGGAAACATCTTCAAGTTTCTAAAATACTCTAATGACAGCAAAAAGTTTGAGTCTACAACATTTAGTTAAGGTGTGAGAGCCAAAATGAACTTTGTATTGCTGTAAACGCGTTTTCAGCACCTGATTGTACACTTCAGGTGAAACTGTCTAAATCTTCAAAATTAGCAAAAGCATAATGAAATTAATGCTGGAATCATCTTCAAGTTGCTAAAATACACTAATGACAGCAAAAAGTTTGAGTCTACAACATTTAGTTAAGGTGTGAGAGCCAAAATGAACTTTGTATTGCTTTAAAAGTCATTTTCAACCCGATTGTACACTTCAGGTGAAACTGTCAAAATCTTCAAAATGAGGAAAAAAACAATGAAATTAATGTTGGAATCATCTTCAAGTTGCTAAAATACACTAATGACAGCAAATAGTTTGAGTTTACAACATTTAGTTAAGTTGTGAGAGCCTAAATTAACTTTTTATTGCTTTAAACGCGTTTTCAGCCCTTGATTGTACACTTCAGGTGAAACTGTCAAAATCTTCAAAATAAGCAAAAGCACAATGAAATTAATGCTGGAATCATCTTCAAGTTGCTAAAATACACTAATGACAGCAAAAAGTTTGAGTCTACAACATTTAGTTAAGGTGTGAGAGCCTAAATGAACTTTGTATTGCTTTAAATGCGTTTTCAGCCCGATTGTACACTTCAGGTAAAACTGTCAAAATCTCCAAAATGAGCAAAAGCACAATGGAATTAATGCTGGAATCATCTTCAAGTTGCTAAAATACACTAATGACAGCAAAAAGTTTGAGTCTACAACATTTAGTTAAGGTGTGAGATCCAAAATTAACTTTGTATTGCTTTAAATGCATTTTCAGCCCGATTGGACACTTCAGGTGAAACTGTCAAAATCTTCAAAATGAGCAAAAGCACAATGAAATTAATGCTGGAATCATCTTCAAGTTGTTAAAATACACTAATGACAGTAAAAAGTTTGAGTCTACAACATTTAGTTAAGGTGTGAGAGCCAAAATGAACTTTGTATTGCTTTAAATGCATTTTCAGCCTGAATATACACTTCAGGTGAAACTGTCAAATTCTTCAAAATGAGCAAAAGCACAATGAAATTAATAATGGAAACATCTTCAAGTTTCTAAAATACTCTAATGACAGCAAAAAGTTTGAGTCTACAACATTTAGTTAAGGTGTGAGAGCCAAAATGAACTTTGTATTGCTGTAAACGCGTTTTCAGCACCTGATTGTACACTTCAGGTGAAACTGTCAAAATCTTCAAAATTAGCAAAAGCACAATGAAATTAATGCTGGAATCATCTTCAAGTTGCTAAAATACACTAATGACAGCAAAAAGTTTGAGTCTACAACATTTAGTTAAGGTGATAGAGCCAAAATGAACTTTGTATTGCTGTAAACGCGTTTTCAGCACCTGATTGTACACTTCAGGTGAAAGTGTCAAAATCTTCAAAATGAGCAAAAGCACAATGAAATTAATGCTGGAATCATCTTCAAGTTGCTAAAATACACTAATGACAGCAAAAATTTTGAGTCTACAACATTTAGTTAAGGTGTGAGAGCCTAAATGAACTTTGTATTGCTTTAAATGCGTTTTCAGCCCCTGATTGTACACTTCAGGTGAAACTGTCAAAATCTCCAAAATGAGCAAAAGCAAAATGAAATTAATGCTGGAATCATTTTCAAGTTGCTAAAATACACTAATGACAGCAACAAGTTTGAGTCTACAACATTTAGTTAAGGTGTGAGAGCCTAAATGAACTTTGTATTGCTTTAAATGCATTTTCAGCCCGATTGTACACTTCAGGTAAAACTGTCAAAATCTTCAAAATGAGCAAAAGCACAATGGAATTAATGCTGGAATCATCTTCAAGTTGCTAAAATACACTAATGACAGCAAAAAGTTTGAGTCTACAACATTTAGTTAAGGTGTGAGAGCGAAAATGAACTTTGTATTGCTTTAAATGCATTTTCAGCCCGATTGGACACTTCAGGTGAAACTGTCAAAATCTTCAAAATGAGCAAAAGCACAATGAAATTAATGCTGGAATCATCTTCAAGTTGCTAAAATACACTAATGACAGTAAAAAGTTTGAGTCTACAACATTTAGTTAAGGTGTGAGAGCCAAAATGAACTTTGTATTGCTTTAAATGCATTTTCAGCCTGAATGTACACTTCAGGTGAAACTGTCAAATTCTTCAAAATGAGCAAAAGCACAATGAAATTAATGCTGGAAACATCTTCAAGTTTCTAAAATACTCTAATGACAGCAAAAAGTTTGAGTCTACAACATTTAGTTAAGGTGTGAGAGCCAAAATGAACTTTGTATTGCTGTAAACGCGTTTTCAGCACCTGATTGTACACTTCTGGTGAAACTGTCAAAATCTTCAAAATGAGCAAAAGCACAATGAAATTAATGCTGGAATCATCTTCAAGTTGCTAAAATACACTAATGACAGCAAAAAGTTTGAGTCTACAACATTTAGTTAAGGTGTGAGAGCCTAAATGAACTTTGTATTGCTTTAAACGCGTTTTCAGCCCCTGATTGTATACTTCAGGTGAAACTGTCAAAATCTCCAAAATGAGCAAAAGCACAATGAAATTAATGCTGGAATCATCTTCAAGTTGCTAAAATACACTAATGACAGCAACAAGTTTGAGTCTACAACATTTAGTTAAGGTGTGAGAGCCTAAATGAACTTTGTATTGCTGTAAACGCGTTTTCAGCACCTGATTGTACACTTCAGGTGAAACTGTCAAAATCTTCAAAATGAGCAAAAGCACAATGAAATTAATGCTGGAATCATCTTCAAGTTGCTAAAATACACTAATGACAGCAAAAAGTTTGAGTCTACAACATTTAGTTAAGGTGTGAGAGCCAAAATGAACTTTTTATTGCTTTAAAAGTCATTTTCAGCCCGATTGTACACTTCAGGTGAAACTGTCAAAATCTCCAAAATGAGCAAAAGCACAATGAAATTAATGCTGGAATCATCTTCAAGTTGCTAAAATACACTAATGACAGCAACAAGTTTGAGTCTACAACATTTAGTTAAGGTGTGAGAGCCTAAATGAACTTTGTATTGCTTTAAATTCATTTTCAGCCCGATTGTACACTTCAGGTGAAACTGTCAAAATCTTCAAAATGAGCAAAAGCACAATGAAATTAATGTTGGAATCATCTTCAAGTTGCTAAAATACACTAATGACAGCAAATAGTTTGAGTTTACAACATTTAGTTAAGTTGTGAGAGCCTAAATTAACTTTTTATTGCTTTAAACGCGTTTTCAGCCCTTGATTGTACACTTCAGGTGAAACTGTCAAAATCTTCAAAATAAGCAAAAGCACAATGAAATTAATGCTGGAATCATCTTCAAGTTGCTAAAATACACTAATGACAGCAAAAAGTTTGAGTCTACAACATTTAGTTAAGGTGTGAGAGCCTAAATGAACTTTGTATTGCTTTAAATGCGTTTTCAGCCCGATTGTACACTTCAGGTAAAACTGTCAAAATCTCCAAAATGAGCAAAAGCACAATGGAATTAATGCTGGAATCATCTTCAAGTTGCTAAAATACACTAATGACAGCAAAAAGTTTGAGTCTACAACATTTAGTTAAGGTGTGAGAGCCAAAATTAACTTTGTATTGCTTTAAATGCATTTTCAGCCCGATTGGACACTTCAGGTGAAACTGTCAAAATCTTCAAAATGAGCAAAAGCACAATGAAATTAATGCTGGAATCATCTTCAAGTTGTTAAAATACACTAATGACAGTAAAAAGTTTGAGTCTACAACATTTAGTTAAGGTGTGAGAGCCAAAATGAACTTTGTATTGCTTTAAATGCATTTTCAGCCTGAATATACACTTCAGGTGAAACTGTCAAATTCTTCAAAATGAGCAAAAGCACAATGAAATTAATAATGGAAACATCTTCAAGTTTCTAAAATACTCTAATGACAGCAAAAAGTTTGAGTCTACAACATTTAGTTAAGGTGTGAGAGCCAAAATGAACTTTGTATTGCTGTAAACGCGTTTTCAGCACCTGATTGTACACTTCAGGTGAAACTGTCAAAATCTTCAAAATTAGCAAAAGCACAATGAAATTAATGCTGGAATCATCTTCAAGTTGCTAAAATACACTAATGACAGCAAAAAGTTTGAGTCTACAACATTTAGTTAAGGTGATAGAGCCAAAATGAACTTTGTATTGCTGTAAACGCGTTTTCAGCACCTGATTGTACACTTCAGGTGAAAGTGTCAAAATCTTCAAAATGAGCAAAAGCACAATGAAATTAATGCTGGAATCATCTTCAAGTTGCTAAAATACACTAATGACAGCAAAAATTTTGAGTCTACAACATTTAGTTAAGGTGTGAGAGCCTAAATGAACTTTGTATTGCTTTAAATGCGTTTTCAGCCCCTGATTGTACACTTCAGGTGAAACTGTCAAAATCTCCAAAATGAGCAAAAGCAAAATGAAATTAATGCTGGAATCATTTTCAAGTTGCTAAAATACACTAATGACAGCAACAAGTTTGAGTCTACAACATTTAGTTAAGGTGTGAGAGCCTAAATGAACTTTGTATTGCTTTAAATGCATTTTCAGCCCGATTGTACACTTCAGGTAAAACTGTCAAAATCTTCAAAATGAGCAAAAGCACAATGGAATTAATGCTGGAATCATCTTCAAGTTGCTAAAATACACTAATGACAGCAAAAAGTTTGAGTCTACAACATTTAGTTAAGGTGTGAGAGCGAAAATGAACTTTGTATTGCTTTAAATGCATTTTCAGCCCGATTGGACACTTCAGGTGAAACTGTCAAAATCTTCAAAATGAGCAAAAGCACAATGAAATTAATGCTGGAATCATCTTCAAGTTGCTAAAATACACTAATGACAGTAAAAAGTTTGAGTCTACAACATTTAGTTAAGGTGTGAGAGCCAAAATGAACTTTGTATTGCTTTAAATGCATTTTCAGCCTGAATGTACACTTCAGGTGAAACTGTCAAATTCTTCAAAATGAGCAAAAGCACAATGAAATTAATGCTGGAAACATCTTCAAGTTTCTAAAATACTCTAATGACAGCAAAAAGTTTGAGTCTACAACATTTAGTTAAGGTGTGAGAGCCAAAATGAACTTTGTATTGCTGTAAACGCGTTTTCAGCACCTGATTGTACACTTCTGGTGAAACTGTCAAAATCTTCAAAATGAGCAAAAGCACAATGAAATTAATGCTGGAATCATCTTCAAGTTGCTAAAATACACTAATGACAGCAAAAAGTTTGAGTCTACAACATTTAGTTAAGGTGTGAGAGCCTAAATGAACTTTGTATTGCTTTAAACGCGTTTTCAGCCCCTGATTGTATACTTCAGGTGAAACTGTCAAAATCTCCAAAATGAGCAAAAGCACAATGAAATTAATGCTGGAATCATCTTCAAGTTGCTAAAATACACTAATGACAGCAACAAGTTTGAGTCTACAACATTTAGTTAAGGTGTGAGAGCCTAAATGAACTTTGTATTGCTGTAAACGCGTTTTCAGCACCTGATTGTACACTTCAGGTGAAACTGTCAAAATCTTCAAAATGAGCAAAAGCACAATGAAATTAATGCTGGAATCATCTTCAAGTTGCTAAAATACACTAATGACAGCAAAAAGTTTGAGTCTACAACATTTAGTTAAGGTGTGAGAGCCAAAATGAACTTTTTATTGCTTTAAAAGTCATTTTCAGCCCGATTGTACACTTCAGGTGAAACTGTCAAAATCTCCAAAATGAGCAAAAGCACAATGAAATTAATGCTGGAATCATCTTCAAGTTGCTAAAATACACTAATGACAGCAACAAGTTTGAGTCTACAACATTTAGTTAAGGTGTGAGAGCCTAAATGAACTTTGTATTGCTTTAAATTCATTTTCAGCCCGATTGTACACTTCAGGTGAAACTGTCAAAATCTTCAAAATGAGCAAAAGCACAATGAAATTAATGTTGGAATCATCTTCAAGTTGCTAAAATACACTAATGACAGCAAATAGTTTGAGTTTACAACATTTAGTTAAGTTGTGAGAGCCTAAATTAACTTTTTATTGCTTTAAACGCGTTTTCAGCCCTTGATTGTACACTTCAGGTGAAACTGTCAAAATCTTCAAAATAAGCAAAAGCACAATGAAATTAATGCTGGAATCATCTTCAAGTTGCTAAAATACACTAATGACAGCAAAAAGTTTGAGTCTACAACATTTAGTTAAGGTGTGAGAGCCTAAATGAACTTTGTATTGCTTTAAATGCGTTTTCAGCCCGATTGTACACTTCAGGTAAAACTGTCAAAATCTCCAAAATGAGCAAAAGCACAATGGAATTAATGCTGGAATCATCTTCAAGTTGCTAAAATACACTAATGACAGCAAAAAGTTTGAGTCTACAACATTTAGTTAAGGTGTGAGAGCCAAAATTAACTTTGTATTGCTTTAAATGCATTTTCAGCCCGATTGGACACTTCAGGTGAAACTGTCAAAATCTTCAAAATGAGCAAAAGCACAATGAAATTAATGCTGGAATCATCTTCAAGTTGTTAAAATACACTAATGACAGTAAAAAGTTTGAGTCTACAACATTTAGTTAAGGTGTGAGAGCCAAAATGAACTTTGTATTGCTTTAAATGCATTTTCAGCCTGAATGTACACTTCAGGTGAAACTGTCAAATTCTTCAAAATGAGCAAAAGCACAATGAAATTAATGCTGGAAACATCTTCAAGTTTCTAAAATACTCTAATGACAGCAAAAAGTTTGAGTCTACAACATTTAGTTAAGGTGTGAGAGCCAAAATGAACTTTGTATTGCTGTAAACGCGTTTTCAGCACCTGATTGTACACTTCAGGTGAAACTGTCAAAATCTTCAAAATTAGCAAAAGCACAATGAAATTAATGCTGGAATCATCTTCAAGTTGCTAAAATACACTAATGACAGCAAAAAGTTTGAGTCTACAACATTTAGTTAAGGTGATAGAGCCAAAATGAACTTTGTATTGCTGTAAACGCGTTTTCAGCACCTGATTGTACACTTCAGGTGAAAGTGTCAAAATCTTCAAAATGAGCAAAAGCACAATGAAATTAATGCTGGAATCATCTTCAAGTTGCTAAAATACACTAATGACAGCAAAAAGTTTGAGTCTACAACATTTAGTTAAGGTGTGAGAGCCTAAATGAACTTTGTATTGCTTTAAATGCGTTTTCAGCCCCTGATTGTACACTTCAGGTGAAACTGTCAAAATCTCCAAAATGAGCAAAAGCAAAATGAAATTAATGCTGGAATCATTTTCAAGTTGCTAAAATACACTAATGACAGCAACAAGTTTGAGTCTACAACATTTAGTTAAGGTGTGAGAGCCAAAATGAACTTTGTATTGCTTTAAATGCATTTTCAGCCCGATTGGACACTTCAGGTGAAACTGTCAAAATCTTCAAAATGAGCAAAAGCACAATGAAATTAATGCTGGAATCATCTTCAAGTTGCTAAAATACACTAATGACAGTAAAAAGTTTGAGTCTACAACATTTAGTTAAGGTGTGAGAGCCAAAATGAACTTTGTATTGCTTTAAATGCATTTTCAGCCTGAATGTACACTTCAGGTGAAACTGTCAAATTCTTCAAAATGAGCAAAAGCACAATGAAATTAATGCTGGAAACATCTTCAAGTTTCTAAAATACTCTAATGACAGCAAAAAGTTTGAGTCTACAACATTTAGTTAAGGTGTGAGAGCCAAAATGAACTTTGTATTGCTGTAAACGCGTTTTCAGCACCTGATTGTACACTTCAGGTGAAACTGTCAAAATCTTCAAAATGAGCAAAAGCACAATGAAATTAATGCTGGAATCATCTTCAAGTTGCTAAAATACACTAATGACAGCAAAAAGTTTGAGTCTGCAACATTTAGTTAAGGTGTGAGAGCCTAAATGAACTTTGTATTGCTTTAAATGCGTTTTCAGCCCGATTGTACACTTCAGGTAAAACTGTCAAAATCTCCAAAATGAGCAAAAGCACAATGGAATTAATGCTGGAATCATCTTCAAGTTGCTAAAATACACTAATGACAGCAAAAAGTTTGAGTGTACAACATTTAGTTAAGGTGTGAGAGCCAAAATGAACTTTGTATTGCTTTAAATGCATTTTCAGCCCGATTGGACACTTCAGGTGAAACTGTCAAAATCTTCAAAATGAGCAAAAGCACAATGAAATTAATGCTGGAATCATCTTCAAGTTGCTACAATACACTAATGACAGTAAAAAGTTTGAGTCTACAACATTTAGTTAAGGTGTGAGAGCCAAAATGAACTTTGTATTGCTGTAAACGCGTTTTCAGCACCTGATTGTACACTTCAGGTGAAACTGTCAAAATCTTCAAAATGAGCAAAAGCACAATGAAATTAATGCTGGAATCATCTTCAAGTTGCTAAAATACACTAATGACAGCAAAAAGTTTGAGTCTACAACATTTAGTTAAGGTGTGAGAGCCTAAATGAACTTTGTATTGCTTTAAACGCGTTTTCAGCCCCTGATTGTATACTTCAGGTGAAACTGTCAAAATCTCCAAAATGAGCAAAAGCACAATGAAATTAATGCTGGAATCATCTTCAAGTTGCTAAAATACACTAATGACAGCAACAAGTTTGAGTCTACAACATTTAGTTAAGGTGTGAGAGCCTAAATGAACTTTGTATTGCTGTAAACGCGTTTTCAGCACCTGATTGTACACTTCAGGTGAAACTGTCAAAATCTTCAAAATGAGCAAAAGCACAATGAAATTAATGCTGGAATCATCTTCAAGTTGCTAAAATACACTAATGACAGCAAAAAGTTTGAGTCTACAACATTTAGTTAAGGTGTGAGAGCCAAAATGAACTTTTTATTGCTTTAAAAGTCATTTTCAGCCCGATTGTACACTTCAGGTGAAACTGTCAAAATCTCCAAAATGAGCAAAAGCACAATGAAATTAATGCTGGAATCATCTTCAAGTTGCTAAAATACACTAATGACAGCAACAAGTTTGAGTCTACAACATTTAGTTAAGGTGTGAGAGCCTAAATGAACTTTGTATTGCTTTAAATTCATTTTCAGCCCGATTGTACACTTCAGGTGAAACTGTCAAAATCTTCAAAATAAGCAAAAGCACAATGAAATTAATGCTGGAATCATCTTCAAGTTGCTAAAATACACTAATGACAGCAAAAAGTTTGAGTCTACAACATTTAGTTAAGGTGTGAGAGCCAAAATTAACTTTGTATTGCTTTAAAAGTCATTTTCAGCCCGATTGTACACTTCAGGTGAAACTGTCAAAATCTTCAAAATGAGAAAAAAAACAATGAAATTAATGTTGGAATCATCTTCAAGTTGCTAAAATACACTAATGACAGCAAATAGTTTGAGTTTACAACATTTAGTTAAGTTGTGAGAGCCTAAATTAACTTTTTATTGCTTTAAACGCGTTTTCAGCCCTTGATTGTACACTTCAGGTGAAACTGTCAAAATCTTCAAAATAAGCAAAAGCACAATGAAATTAATGCTGGAATCATCTTCAAGTTGCTAAAATACACTAATGACAGCAAAAAGTTTGAGTCTACAACATTTAGTTAAGGTGTGAGAGCCAAAATGAACTTTGTATTGCTGTAAACGCGTTTTCAGCACCTGATTGTACACTTCAGGTGAAATTGTCAAAATCTTCAAAATGAGCAAAAGCACAATGAAATTAATGCTGGAATCATCTTCAAGTTTCTAAAATACTCTAATGACAGCAAAAAGTTTGAGTCTACAACATTTAGTTAAGGTGTGAGAGCCAAAGTGAACTTTGTATTGCTGTAAACGCGTTTTCAGCACCTGATTGTACACTTCAGGTGAAAGTGTCAAAATCTTCAAAATGAGCAAAAGCACAATGAAATTAATGCTGGAATCATCTTCAAGTTGCTAAAATACACTAATGACAGCAAAAAGTTTGAGTCTACAACATTTAGTTAAGGTGTGAGAGCCTAAATGAACTTTGTATTGCTTTAAATGCGTTTTCAGCCCGATTGTACACTTCAGGTAAAACTGTCAAAATCTCCAAAATGAGCAAAAGCACAATGGAATTAATGCTGGAATCATCTTCAAGTTGCTAAAATACACTAATGACAGCAAAAAGTTTGAGTCTACAACATTTAGTTAAGGTGTGAGAGCCAAAATGAACTTTGTATTGCTTTAAATGCATTTTCAGCCCGATTGGACACTTCAGGTGAAACTGTCAAAATCTTCAAAATGAGCAAAAGCACAATGAAATTAATGCTGGAATCATCTTCAAGTTGCCAAAATACACTAATGACAGTAAAAAGTTTGAGTCTACAACATTTAGTTAAGGTGTGAGAGCCAAAATGAACTTTGTATTGCTTTAAATGCATTTTCAGCCTGAATGTACACTTCAGGTGAAACTGTCAAATTCTTCAAAATGAGCAAAAGCACATTGAAATTAATGCTGGAAACATCTTCAAGTTTCTAAAATACTCTAATGACAGCAAAAAGTTTGAGTCTACAACATTTAGTTAAGGTGTGAGAGCCAAAATGAACTTTGTATTGCTGTAAACGCGTTTTCAGCACCTGATTGTACACTTCAGGTGAAACTGTCAAAATCTTCAAAATTAGCAAAAGCACAATGAAATTAATGCTGGAATCATCTTCAAGTTGCTAAAATACACTAATGACAGCAAAACGTTTGAGTCTACAACATTTAGTTAAGGTGTGAGAGCCAAAATTAACTTTGTATTGCTTTAAAAGTCATTTTCAGCCCGATTGTACACTTCAGGTGAAACTGTCAAAATCTTCAAAATGAGGAAAAAAACAATGAAATTAATGTTGGAATCATCTTCAAGTTGCTAAAATACACTAATGAGAGCAAATAGTTTGAGTTTACAACATTTAGTTAAGTTGTGAGAGCCTAAATTAACTTTTTATTGCTTTAAACGCGTTTTCAGCCCTTGATTGTACACTTCAGGTGAAACTGTCAAAATCTTCAAAATAAGCAAAAGCACAATGAAATTAATGCTGGAATCATCTTCAAGTTGCTAAAATACACTAATGACAGCAAAAAGTTTGAGTCTACAACATTTAGTTAAGGTGTGAGAGCCAAAATGAACTTTGTATTGCTGTAAACGCGTTTTCAGCACCTGATTGTACACTTCAGGTGAAACTGTCAAAATCTTCAAAATGAGCAAAAGCACAATGAAATTAATGCTGGAATCATCTTCAAGTTGCTAAAATACACTAATGACAGCAAAAAGTTTGAGTCTACAACATTTAGTTAAGGTGTGAGAGCCAAAATGAACTTTTTATTGCTTTAAATGCATTTTCAGCCCGATTGTACACTTCAGGTGAAACTGTCAAATTCTTCAAAATGAGCAAAAGCACAATGAAATTAATGCTGGAAACATCTTCAAGTTTCTAAAATACTCTAATGACAGCAAAAAGTTTGAGTCTACAACATTTAGTTAAGGTGTGAGAGCCAAAATTAACTTTGTATTGCTTTAAATTCATTTTCAGCCCGATTGTACACTTCAGGTGAAACTGTCAAAATCTTCAAAATGAGCAAAAGCACAATGAAATTAATGTTGGAATCATCTTCAAGTTGCTAAAATACACTAATGACAGCAAATAGTTTGAGTTTACAACATTTAGTTAAGTTGTGAGAGCCTAAATTAACTTTTTATTGCTTTAAACGCGTTTTCAGCCCTTGATTGTACACTTCAGGTGAAACTGTCAAAATCTTCAAAATAAGCAAAAGCACAATGAAATTAATGCTGGAATCATCTTCAAGTTGCTAAAATACACTAATGACAGCAAAAAGTTTGAGTCTACAACATTTAGTTAAGGTGTGAGAGCCTAAATGAACTTTGTATTGCTTTAAATGCGTTTTCAGCCCGATTGTACACTTCAGGTAAAACTGTCAAAATCTCCAAAATGAGCAAAAGCACAATGGAATTAATGCTGGAATCATCTTCAAGTTGCTAAAATACACTAATGACAGCAAAAAGTTTGAGTCTACAACATTTAGTTAAGGTGTGAGAGCCAAAATTAACTTTGTATTGCTTTAAATGCATTTTCAGCCCGATTGGACACTTCAGGTGAAACTGTCAAAATCTTCAAAATGAGCAAAAGCACAATGAAATTAATGCTGGAATCATCTTCAAGTTGTTAAAATACACTAATGACAGTAAAAAGTTTGAGTCTACAACATTTAGTTAAGGTGTGAGAGCCAAAATGAACTTTGTATTGCTTTAAATGCATTTTCAGCCTGAATATACACTTCAGGTGAAACTGTCAAATTCTTCAAAATGAGCAAAAGCACAATGAAATTAATAATGGAAACATCTTCAAGTTTCTAAAATACTCTAATGACAGCAAAAAGTTTGAGTCTACAACATTTAGTTAAGGTGTGAGAGCCAAAATGAACTTTGTATTGCTGTAAACGCGTTTTCAGCACCTGATTGTACACTTCAGGTGAAACTGTCAAAATCTTCAAAATTAGCAAAAGCACAATGAAATTAATGCTGGAATCATCTTCAAGTTGCTAAAATACACTAATGACAGCAAAAAGTTTGAGTCTACAACATTTAGTTAAGGTGATAGAGCCAAAATGAACTTTGTATTGCTGTAAACGCGTTTTCAGCACCTGATTGTACACTTCAGGTGAAAGTGTCAAAATCTTCAAAATGAGCAAAAGCACAATGAAATTAATGCTGGAATCATCTTCAAGTTGCTAAAATACACTAATGACAGCAAAAATTTTGAGTCTACAACATTTAGTTAAGGTGTGAGAGCCTAAATGAACTTTGTATTGCTTTAAATGCGTTTTCAGCCCCTGATTGTACACTTCAGGTGAAACTGTCAAAATCTCCAAAATGAGCAAAAGCAAAATGAAATTAATGCTGGAATCATTTTCAAGTTGCTAAAATACACTAATGACAGCAACAAGTTTGAGTCTACAACATTTAGTTAAGGTGTGAGAGCCTAAATGAACTTTGTATTGCTTTAAATGCATTTTCAGCCCGATTGTACACTTCAGGTAAAACTGTCAAAATCTTCAAAATGAGCAAAAGCACAATGGAATTAATGCTGGAATCATCTTCAAGTTGCTAAAATACACTAATGACAGCAAAAAGTTTGAGTCTACAACATTTAGTTAAGGTGTGAGAGCGAAAATGAACTTTGTATTGCTTTAAATGCATTTTCAGCCCGATTGGACACTTCAGGTGAAACTGTCAAAATCTTCAAAATGAGCAAAAGCACAATGAAATTAATGCTGGAATCATCTTCAAGTTGCTAAAATACACTAATGACAGTAAAAAGTTTGAGTCTACAACATTTAGTTAAGGTGTGAGAGCCAAAATGAACTTTGTATTGCTTTAAATGCATTTTCAGCCTGAATGTACACTTCAGGTGAAACTGTCAAATTCTTCAAAATGAGCAAAAGCACAATGAAATTAATGCTGGAAACATCTTCAAGTTTCTAAAATACTCTAATGACAGCAAAAAGTTTGAGTCTACAACATTTAGTTAAGGTGTGAGAGCCAAAATGAACTTTGTATTGCTGTAAACGCGTTTTCAGCACCTGATTGTACACTTCTGGTGAAACTGTCAAAATCTTCAAAATGAGCAAAAGCACAATGAAATTAATGCTGGAATCATCTTCAAGTTGCTAAAATACACTAATGACAGCAAAAAGTTTGAGTCTACAACATTTAGTTAAGGTGTGAGAGCCTAAATGAACTTTGTATTGCTTTAAACGCGTTTTCAGCCCCTGATTGTATACTTCAGGTGAAACTGTCAAAATCTCCAAAATGAGCAAAAGCACAATGAAATTAATGCTGGAATCATCTTCAAGTTGCTAAAATACACTAATGACAGCAACAAGTTTGAGTCTACAACATTTAGTTAAGGTGTGAGAGCCTAAATGAACTTTGTATTGCTGTAAACGCGTTTTCAGCACCTGATTGTACACTTCAGGTGAAACTGTCAAAATCTTCAAAATGAGCAAAAGCACAATGAAATTAATGCTGGAATCATCTTCAAGTTGCTAAAATACACTAATGACAGCAAAAAGTTTGAGTCTACAACATTTAGTTAAGGTGTGAGAGCCAAAATGAACTTTTTATTGCTTTAAAAGTCATTTTCAGCCCGATTGTACACTTCAGGTGAAACTGTCAAAATCTCCAAAATGAGCAAAAGCACAATGAAATTAATGCTGGAATCATCTTCAAGTTGCTAAAATACACTAATGACAGCAACAAGTTTGAGTCTACAACATTTAGTTAAGGTGTGAGAGCCTAAATGAACTTTGTATTGCTTTAAATTCATTTTCAGCCCGATTGTACACTTCAGGTGAAACTGTCAAAATCTTCAAAATGAGCAAAAGCACAATGAAATTAATGTTGGAATCATCTTCAAGTTGCTAAAATACACTAATGACAGCAAATAGTTTGAGTTTACAACATTTAGTTAAGTTGTGAGAGCCTAAATTAACTTTTTATTGCTTTAAACGCGTTTTCAGCCCTTGATTGTACACTTCAGGTGAAACTGTCAAAATCTTCAAAATAAGCAAAAGCACAATGAAATTAATGCTGGAATCATCTTCAAGTTGCTAAAATACACTAATGACAGCAAAAAGTTTGAGTCTACAACATTTAGTTAAGGTGTGAGAGCCTAAATGAACTTTGTATTGCTTTAAATGCGTTTTCAGCCCGATTGTACACTTCAGGTAAAACTGTCAAAATCTCCAAAATGAGCAAAAGCACAATGGAATTAATGCTGGAAACATCTTCAAGTTTCTAAAATACTCTAATGACAGCAAAAAGTTTGAGTCTACAACATTTAGTTAAGGTGTGAGAGCCAAAATGAACTTTGTATTGCTGTAAACGCGTTTTCAGCACCTGATTGTACACTTCAGGTGAAACTGTCAAAATCTTCAAAATTAGCAAAAGCACAATGAAATTAATGCTGGAATCATCTTCAAGTTGCTAAAATACACTAATGACAGCAAAAAGTTTGAGTCTACAACATTTAGTTAAGGTGATAGAGCCAAAATGAACTTTGTATTGCTGTAAACGCGTTTTCAGCACCTGATTGTACACTTCAGGTGAAAGTGTCAAAATCTTCAAAATGAGCAAAAGCACAATGAAATTAATGCTGGAATCATCTTCAAGTTGCTAAAATACACTAATGACAGCAAAAAGTTTGAGTCTACAACATTTAGTTAAGGTGTGAGAGCCTAAATGAACTTTGTATTGCTTTAAATGCGTTTTCAGCCCCTGATTGTACACTTCAGGTGAAACTGTCAAAATCTCCAAAATGAGCAAAAGCAAAATGAAATTAATGCTGGAATCATTTTCAAGTTGCTAAAATACACTAATGACAGCAACAAGTTTGAGTCTACAACATTTAGTTAAGGTGTGAGAGCCAAAATGAACTTTGTATTGCTTTAAATGCATTTTCAGCCCGATTGGACACTTCAGGTGAAACTGTCAAAATCTTCAAAATGAGCAAAAGCACAATGAAATTAATGCTGGAATCATCTTCAAGTTGCTAAAATACACTAATGACAGTAAAAAGTTTGAGTCTACAACATTTAGTTAAGGTGTGAGAGCCAAAATGAACTTTGTATTGCTTTAAATGCATTTTCAGCCTGAATGTACACTTCAGGTGAAACTGTCAAATTCTTCAAAATGAGCAAAAGCACAATGAAATTAATGCTGGAAACATCTTCAAGTTTCTAAAATACTCTAATGACAGCAAAAAGTTTGAGTCTACAACATTTAGTTAAGGTGTGAGAGCCAAAATGAACTTTGTATTGCTGTAAACGCGTTTTCAGCACCTGATTGTACACTTCAGGTGAAACTGTCAAAATCTTCAAAATGAGCAAAAGCACAATGAAATTAATGCTGGAATCATCTTCAAGTTGCTAAAATACACTAATGACAGCAAAAAGTTTGAGTCTGCAACATTTAGTTAAGGTGTGAGAGCCTAAATGAACTTTGTATTGCTTTAAATGCGTTTTCAGCCCGATTGTACACTTCAGGTAAAACTGTCAAAATCTCCAAAATGAGCAAAAGCACAATGGAATTAATGCTGGAATCATCTTCAAGTTGCTAAAATACACTAATGACAGCAAAAAGTTTGAGTGTACAACATTTAGTTAAGGTGTGAGAGCCAAAATGAACTTTGTATTGCTTTAAATGCATTTTCAGCCCGATTGGACACTTCAGGTGAAACTGTCAAAATCTTCAAAATGAGCAAAAGCACAATGAAATTAATGCTGGAATCATCTTCAAGTTGCTACAATACACTAATGACAGTAAAAAGTTTGAGTCTACAACATTTAGTTAAGGTGTGAGAGCCAAAATGAACTTTGTATTGCTGTAAACGCGTTTTCAGCACCTGATTGTACACTTCAGGTGAAACTGTCAAAATCTTCAAAATGAGCAAAAGCACAATGAAATTAATGCTGGAATCATCTTCAAGTTGCTAAAATACACTAATGACAGCAAAAAGTTTGAGTCTACAACATTTAGTTAAGGTGTGAGAGCCTAAATGAACTTTGTATTGCTTTAAACGCGTTTTCAGCCCCTGATTGTATACTTCAGGTGAAACTGTCAAAATCTCCAAAATGAGCAAAAGCACAATGAAATTAATGCTGGAATCATCTTCAAGTTGCTAAAATACACTAATGACAGCAACAAGTTTGAGTCTACAACATTTAGTTAAGGTGTGAGAGCCTAAATGAACTTTGTATTGCTGTAAACGCGTTTTCAGCACCTGATTGTACACTTCAGGTGAAACTGTCAAAATCTTCAAAATGAGCAAAAGCACAATGAAATTAATGCTGGAATCATCTTCAAGTTGCTAAAATACACTAATGACAGCAAAAAGTTTGAGTCTACAACATTTAGTTAAGGTGTGAGAGCCAAAATGAACTTTTTATTGCTTTAAAAGTCATTTTCAGCCCGATTGTACACTTCAGGTGAAACTGTCAAAATCTCCAAAATGAGCAAAAGCACAATGAAATTAATGCTGGAATCATCTTCAAGTTGCTAAAATACACTAATGACAGCAACAAGTTTGAGTCTACAACATTTAGTTAAGGTGTGAGAGCCTAAATGAACTTTGTATTGCTTTAAATTCATTTTCAGCCCGATTGTACACTTCAGGTGAAACTGTCAAAATCTTCAAAATAAGCAAAAGCACAATGAAATTAATGCTGGAATCATCTTCAAGTTGCTAAAATACACTAATGACAGCAAAAAGTTTGAGTCTACAACATTTAGTTAAGGTGTGAGAGCCAAAATTAACTTTGTATTGCTTTAAAAGTCATTTTCAGCCCGATTGTACACTTCAGGTGAAACTGTCAAAATCTTCAAAATGAGAAAAAAAACAATGAAATTAATGTTGGAATCATCTTCAAGTTGCTAAAATACACTAATGACAGCAAATAGTTTGAGTTTACAACATTTAGTTAAGTTGTGAGAGCCTAAATTAACTTTTTATTGCTTTAAACGCGTTTTCAGCCCTTGATTGTACACTTCAGGTGAAACTGTCAAAATCTTCAAAATAAGCAAAAGCACAATGAAATTAATGCTGGAATCATCTTCAAGTTGCTAAAATACACTAATGACAGCAAAAAGTTTGAGTCTACAACATTTAGTTAAGGTGTGAGAGCCAAAGTGAACTTTGTATTGCTGTAAACGCGTTTTCAGCACCTGATTGTACACTTCAGGTGAAAGTGTCAAAATCTTCAAAATGAGCAAAAGCACAATGAAATTAATGCTGGAATCATCTTCAAGTTGCTAAAATACACTAATGACAGCAAAAAGTTTGAGTCTACAACATTTAGTTAAGGTGTGAGAGCCTAAATGAACTTTGTATTGCTTTAAATGCGTTTTCAGCCCGATTGTACACTTCAGGTAAAACTGTCAAAATCTCCAAAATGAGCAAAAGCACAATGGAATTAATGCTGGAATCATCTTCAAGTTGCTAAAATACACTAATGACAGCAAAAAGTTTGAGTCTACAACATTTAGTTAAGGTGTGAGAGCCAAAATGAACTTTGTATTGCTTTAAATGCATTTTCAGCCCGATTGGACACTTCAGGTGAAACTGTCAAAATCTTCAAAATGAGCAAAAGCACAATGAAATTAATGCTGGAATCATCTTCAAGTTGCCAAAATACACTAATGACAGTAAAAAGTTTGAGTCTACAACATTTAGTTAAGGTGTGAGAGCCAAAATGAACTTTGTATTGCTTTAAATGCATTTTCAGCCTGAATGTACACTTCAGGTGAAACTGTCAAATTCTTCAAAATGAGCAAAAGCACATTGAAATTAATGCTGGAAACATCTTCAAGTTTCTAAAATACTCTAATGACAGCAAAAAGTTTGAGTCTACAACATTTAGTTAAGGTGTGAGAGCCAAAATGAACTTTGTATTGCTGTAAACGCGTTTTCAGCACCTGATTGTACACTTCAGGTGAAACTGTCAAAATCTTCAAAATTAGCAAAAGCACAATGAAATTAATGCTGGAATCATCTTCAAGTTGCTAAAATACACTAATGACAGCAAAACGTTTGAGTCTACAACATTTAGTTAAGGTGTGAGAGCCAAAATTAACTTTGTATTGCTTTAAAAGTCATTTTCAGCCCGATTGTACACTTCAGGTGAAACTGTCAAAATCTTCAAAATGAGGAAAAAAACAATGAAATTAATGTTGGAATCATCTTCAAGTTGCTAAAATACACTAATGAGAGCAAATAGTTTGAGTTTACAACATTTAGTTAAGTTGTGAGAGCCTAAATTAACTTTTTATTGCTTTAAACGCGTTTTCAGCCCTTGATTGTACACTTCAGGTGAAACTGTCAAAATCTTCAAAATAAGCAAAAGCACAATGAAATTAATGCTGGAATCATCTTCAAGTTGCTAAAATACACTAATGACAGCAAAAAGTTTGAGTCTACAACATTTAGTTAAGGTGTGAGAGCCAAAATGAACTTTGTATTGCTGTAAACGCGTTTTCAGCACCTGATTGTACACTTCAGGTGAAACTGTCAAAATCTTCAAAATGAGCAAAAGCACAATGAAATTAATGCTGGAATCATCTTCAAGTTGCTAAAATACACTAATGACAGCAAAAAGTTTGAGTCTACAACATTTAGTTAAGGTGTGAGAGCCAAAATGAACTTTTTATTGCTTTAAATGCATTTTCAGCCCGATTGTACACTTCAGGTGAAACTGTCAAATTCTTCAAAATGAGCAAAAGCACAATGAAATTAATGCTGGAAACATCTTCAAGTTTCTAAAATACTCTAATGACAGCAAAAAGTTTGAGTCTACAACATTTAGTTAAGGTGTGAGAGCCAAAATTAACTTTGTATTGCTTTAAAAGTCATTTTCAGCCCGATTGTACACTTCAGGTGAAACTGTCAAAATCTTCAAAATGAGGAAAAAAACAATGAAATTAATGTTGGAATCATCTTCAAGTTGCTAAAATACACTAATGACAGCAAATAGTTTGAGTTTACAACATTTAGTTAAGTTGTGAGAGCCTAAATTAACTTTTTATTGCTTTAAACGCGTTTTCAGCCCTTGATTGTACACTTCAGGTGAAACTGTCAAAATCTTCAAAATAAGCAAAAGCACAATGAAATTAATGCTGGAATCATCTTCAAGTTGCTAAAATACACTAATGACAGCAAAAAGTTTGAGTCTACAAAATTTAGTTAAGGTGTGAGAGCCTAAATGAACTTTGTATTGCTGTAAACGCGTTTTCAGCATCTGATTGTACACTTCAGGTGAAACTGTCAAAATCTTAAAAATGAGCAAAAGCACAATGAAATTAATGCTGGAATCATCTTCAAGTTTCTAAAATACTCTAATGACAGCAAAAAGTTTGAGTCTACAACATTTAGTTAAGGTGTGAGAGCCAAAGTGAACTTTGTATTGCTGTAAACGCGTTTTCAGCACCTGATTGTACACTTCAGGTGAAATTGTCAAAATCTTCAAAATGAGCAAAAGCACAATGAAATTAATGCTGGAATCATCTTCAAGTTTCTAAAATACTCTAATGACAGCAAAAAGTTTGAGTCTACAACATTTAGTTAAGGTGTGAGAGCCAAAGTGAACTTTGTATTGCTGTAAACGCGTTTTCAGCACCTGATTGTACACTTCAGGTGAAACTGTCAAAATCTTCAAAATGAGCAAAAGCACAATGAAATTAATGCTGGAATCATCTTCAAGTTGCTAAAATACACTAATGACAGCAAAAAGTTTGAGTCTACAACATTTAGTTAAGGTGTGAGAGCCTAAATGAACTTTGTATTGCTTTAAATGCGTTTTCAGCCCGATTGTACACTTCAGGTAAAACTGTCAAAATCTCCAAAATGAGCAAAAGCACAATGGAATTAATGCTGGAATCATCTTCAAGTTGCTAAAATACACTAATGACAGCAAAAAGTTTGAGTCTACAACATTTAGTTAAGGTGTGAGAGCCAAAATGAACTTTGTATTGCTTTAAATGCATTTTCAGCCCGATTGGACACTTCAGGTGAAACTGTCAAAATCTTCAAAATGAGCAAAAGCACAATGAAATTAATGCTGGAATCATCTTCAAGTTGCCAAAATACACTAATGACAGTAAAAAGTTTGAGTCTACAACATTTAGTTAAGGTGTGAGAGCCAAAATGAACTTTGTATTGCTTTAAATGCATTTTCAGCCTGAATGTACACTTCAGGTGAAACTGTCAAATTCTTCAAAATGAGCAAAAGCACATTGAAATTAATGCTGGAAACATCTTCAAGTTTCTAAAATACTCTAATGACAGCAAAAAGTTTGAGTCTACAACATTTAGTTAAGGTGTGAGAGCCAAAATGAACTTTGTATTGCTGTAAACGCGTTTTCAGCACCTGATTGTACACTTCAGGTGAAACTGTCAAAATCTTCAAAATTAGCAAAAGCACAATGAAATTAATGCTGGAATCATCTTCAAGTTGCTAAAATACACTAATGACAGCAAAACGTTTGAGTCTACAACATTTAGTTAAGGTGTGAGAGCCAAAATTAACTTTGTATTGCTTTAAAAGTCATTTTCAGCCCGATTGTACACTTCAGGTGAAACTGTCAAAATCTTCAAAATGAGGAAAAAAACAATGAAATTAATGTTGGAATCATCTTCAAGTTGCTAAAATACACTAATGAGAGCAAATAGTTTGAGTTTACAACATTTAGTTAAGTTGTGAGAGCCTAAATTAACTTTTTATTGCTTTAAACGCGTTTTCAGCCCTTGATTGTACACTTCAGGTGAAACTGTCAAAATCTTCAAAATAAGCAAAAGCACAATGAAATTAATGCTGGAATCATCTTCAAGTTGCTAAAATACACTAATGACAGCAAAAAGTTTGAGTCTACAACATTTAGTTAAGGTGTGAGAGCCAAAATGAACTTTGTATTGCTGTAAACGCGTTTTCAGCACCTGATTGTACACTTCAGGTGAAACTGTCAAAATCTTCAAAATGAGCAAAAGCACAATGAAATTAATGCTGGAATCATCTTCAAGTTTCTAAAATACTCTAATGACAGCAAAAAGTTTGAGTCTACAACATTTAGTTAAGGTGTGAGAGCCAAAATGAACTTTGTATTGCTTTAAATGCATTTTCAGCCCGATTGGACACTTCAGGTGAAACTGTCAAAATCTTCAAAATGAGCAAAAGCACAATGAAATTAATGCTGGAATCATCTTCAAGTTGCTAAAATACACTAATGACAGTAAAAAGTTTGAGTCTACAACATTTAGTTAAGGTGTGAGAGCCAAAATGAACTTTGTATTGCTTTAAATGCATTTTCAGCCTGAATGTACACTTCAGGTGAAACTGTCAAATTCTTCAAAATGAGCAAAAGCACAATGAAACTAATGCTGGAAACATCTTCAAGTTTCTAAAATACTCTAATGACAGCAAAAAGTTTGAGTCTACAACATTTAGTTAAGGTGTGAGAGCCAAAATGAACTTTGTATTGCTGTAAACGCGTTTTCAGCACCTGATTGTACACTTCAGGTGAAACTGTCTAAATCTTCAAAATTAGCAAAAGCATAATGAAATTAATGCTGGAATCATCTTCAAGTTGCTAAAATACACTAATGACAGCAAAAAGTTTGAGTCTACAACATTTAGTTAAGGTGTGAGAGCCAAAATTAACTTTGTATTGCTTTAAAAGTCATTTTCAGCCCGATTGTACACTTCAGGTGAAACTGTCAAAATCTTCAAAATGAGGAAAAAAACAATGAAATTAATGTTGGAATCATCTTCAAGTTGCTAAAATACACTAATGACAGCAAATAGTTTGAGTTTACAACATTTAGTTAAGTTGTGAGAGCCTAAATTAACTTTTTATTGCTTTAAACGCGTTTTCAGCCCTTGATTGTACACTTCAGGTGAAACTGTCAAAATCTTCAAAATAAGCAAAAGCACAATGAAATTAATGCTGGAATCATCTTCAAGTTGCTAAAATACACTAATGACAGCAAAAAGTTTGAGTCTACAAAATTTAGTTAAGGTGTGAGAGCCTAAATGAACTTTGTATTGCTGTAAACGCGTTTTCAGCATCTGATTGTACACTTCAGGTGAAACTGTCAAAATCTTAAAAATGAGCAAAAGCACAATGAAATTAATGCTGGAATCATCTTCAAGTTTCTAAAATACTCTAATGACAGCAAAAAGTTTGAGTCTACAACATTTAGTTAAGGTGTGAGAGCCAAAGTGAACTTTGTATTGCTGTAAACGCGTTTTCAGCACCTGATTGTACACTTCAGGTGAAAGTGTCAAAATCTTCAAAATGAGCAAAAGCACAGTGAAATTAATGCTGGAATCATCTTCAAGTTGCTAAAATACACTAATGACAGCAAAAAGTTTGAGTCTACAACATTTAGTTAAGGTGTGAGAGCCAAAATGAACTTTGTATTGCTGTAAACGCGTTTTCAGCACCTGATTGTACACTTCAGGTGAAACTGTCAAAATCTTCAAAATTAGCAAAAGCACAATGAAATTAATGCTGGAATCATCTTCAAGTTGCTAAAATACACTAATGACAGCAAAACGTTTGAGTCTACAACATTTAGTTAAGGTGTGAGAGCCAAAATTAACTTTGTATTGCTTTAAAAGTCATTTTCAGCCCGATTGTACACTTCAGGTGAAACTGTCAAAATCTTCAAAATGAGGAAAAAAACAATGAAATTAATGTTGGAATCATCTTCAAGTTGCTAAAATACACTAATGAGAGCAAATAGTTTGAGTTTACAACATTTAGTTAAGTTGTGAGAGCCTAAATTAACTTTTTATTGCTTTAAACGCGTTTTCAGCCCTTGATTGTACACTTCAGGTGAAACTGTCAAAATCTTCAAAATAAGCAAAAGCACAATGAAATTAATGCTGGAATCATCTTCAAGTTGCTAAAATACACTAATGACAGCAAAAAGTTTGAGTCTACAACATTTAGTTAAGGTGTGAGAGCCAAAATGAACTTTGTATTGCTGTAAACGCGTTTTCAGCACCTGATTGTACACTTCAGGTGAAACTGTCAAAATCTTCAAAATGAGCAAAAGCACAATGAAATTAATGCTGGAATCATCTTCAAGTTTCTAAAATACTCTAATGACAGCAAAAAGTTTGAGTCTACAACATTTAGTTAAGGTGTGAGAGCCAAAATGAACTTTGTATTGCTTTAAATGCATTTTCAGCCCGATTGGACACTTCAGGTGAAACTGTCAAAATCTTCAAAATGAGCAAAAGCACAATGAAATTAATGCTGGAATCATCTTCAAGTTGCTAAAATACACTAATGACAGTAAAAAGTTTGAGTCTACAACATTTAGTTAAGGTGTGAGAGCCAAAATGAACTTTGTATTGCTTTAAATGCATTTTCAGCCTGAATGTACACTTCAGGTGAAACTGTCAAATTCTTCAAAATGAGCAAAAGCACAATGAAATTAATGCTGGAAACATCTTCAAGTTTCTAAAATACTCTAATGACAGCAAAAAGTTTGAGTCTACAACATTTAGTTAAGGTGTGAGAGCCAAAATGAACTTTGTATTGCTGTAAACGCGTTTTCAGCACCTGATTGTACACTTCAGGTGAAACTGTCTAAATCTTCAAAATTAGCAAAAGCATAATGAAATTAATGCTGGAATCATCTTCAAGTTGCTAAAATACACTAATGACAGCAAAAAGTTTGAGTCTACAACATTTAGTTAAGGTGTGAGAGCCAAAATTAACTTTGTATTGCTTTAAAAGTCATTTTCAGCCCGATTGTACACTTCAGGTGAAACTGTCAAAATCTTCAAAATGAGGAAAAAAACAATGAAATTAATGTTGGAATCATCTTCAAGTTGCTAAAATACACTAATGACAGCAAATAGTTTGAGTTTACAACATTTAGTTAAGTTGTGAGAGCCTAAATTAACTTTTTATTGCTTTAAACGCGTTTTCAGCCCTTGATTGTACACTTCAGGTGAAACTGTCAAAATCTTCAAAATAAGCAAAAGCACAATGAAATTAATGCTGGAATCATCTTCAAGTTGCTAAAATACACTAATGACAGCAAAAAGTTTGAGTCTACAAAATTTAGTTAAGGTGTGAGAGCCTAAATGAACTTTGTATTGCTGTAAACGCGTTTTCAGCATCTGATTGTACACTTCAGGTGAAACTGTCAAAATCTTAAAAATGAGCAAAAGCACAATGAAATTAATGCTGGAATCATCTTCAAGTTTCTAAAATACTCTAATGACAGCAAAAAGTTTGAGTCTACAACATTTAGTTAAGGTGTGAGAGCCAAAGTGAACTTTGTATTGCTGTAAACGCGTTTTCAGCACCTGATTGTACACTTCAGGTGAAAGTGTCAAAATCTTCAAAATGAGCAAAAGCACAATGAAATTAATGCTGGAATCATCTTCAAGTTGCTAAAATACACTAATGACAGCAAAAAGTTTGAGTCTACAACATTTAGTTAAGGTGTGAGAGCCAAAATGAACTTTGTATTGCTGTAAACGCGTTTTCAGCACCTGATTGTACACTTCAGGTGAAACTGTCAAAATCTTCAAAATTAGCATAAGCACAATGAAATTAATGCTGGAATCATCTTCAAGTTGCTAAAATACACTAATGACAGCAAAAAGTTTGAGTCTACAACATTTAGTTAAGGTGTGAGAGCCAAAATTAACTTTGTATTGCTTTAAAAGTCATTTTCAGCCCGATTGTACACTTCAGGTGAAACTGTCAAAATCTTCAAAATGAGGAAAAAAACAATGAAATTAATGTTGGAATCATCTTCAAGTTGCTAAAATACACTAATGACAGCAAATAGTTTGAGTTTACAACATTTAGTTAAGTTGTGAGAGCCTAAATTAACTTTTTATTGCTTTAAACGCGTTTTCAGCCCGATTGTACACTTCAGGTGAAACTGTCAAAATCTTCAAAATGAGCAAAAGCACAATGAAATTAATGCTGGAATCATCTTCAAGTTTCTAAAATACTCTAATGACAGCAAAAAGTTTGAGTCTACAACATTTAGTTAAGGTGTGAGAGCCAAAGTGAACTTTGTATTGCTGTAAACGCGTTTTCAGCACCTGATTGTACACTTCAGGTGAAAGTGTCAAAATCTTCAAAATGAGCAAAAGCACAATGAAATTAATGCTGGAATCATCTTCAAGTTGCTAAAATACACTAATGACAGCAAAAAGTTTGAGTCTACAACATTTAGTTAAGGTGTGAGAGCCTAAATGAACTTTGTATTGCTTTAAATGCGTTTTCAGCCCGATTGTACACTTCAGGTAAAACTGTCAAAATCTCCAAAATGAGCAAAAGCACAATGGAATTAATGCTGGAATCATCTTCAAGTTGCTAAAATACACCAATGACAGCAAAAAGTTTGAGTCTACAACATTTAGTTAAGGTGTGAGAGCCAAAATGACCTTTGTATTGCTGTAAACGCGTTTTCAGCACCTGATTGTACACTTCAGGTGAAACTGTCTAAATCTTCAAAATTAGCAAAAGCATAATGAAATTAATGCTGGAATCATCTTCAAGTTGCTAAAATACACTAATGACAGCAAAAAGTTTGAGTCTACAACATTTAGGTAAGGTGTGAGAGCCAAAATGAACTTTGTATTGCTTTAAAAGTCATTTTCAGCCCGATTGTACACTTCAGGTGAAACTGTCAAAATCTTCAAAATGAGGAAAAAAACAATGAAATTAATGTTGGAATCATCTTCAAGTTGCTAAAATACACTAATGACAGCAAATAGTTTGAGTTTACAACATTTAGTTAAGTTGTGAGAGCCTAAATTAACTTTTTATTGCTTTAAACGCGTTTTCAGCCCTTGATTGTACACTTCAGGTGAAACTGTCAAAATCTTCAAAATAAGCAAAAGCACAATGAAATTAATGCTGGAATCATCTTCAAGTTGCTAAAATACACTAATGACAGCAAAAAGTTTGAGTCTACAACATTTAGTTAAGGTGTGAGAGCCTAAATGAACTTTGTATTGCTTTAAATGCGTTTTCAGCCCGATTGTACACTTCAGGTAAAACTGTCAAAATCTCCAAAATGAGCAAAAGCACAATGGAATTAATGCTGGAATCATCTTCAAGTTGCTAAAATACACTAATGACAGCAAAAAGTTTGAGTCTACAACATTTAGTTAAGGTGTGAGATCCAAAATTAACTTTGTATTGCTTTAAATGCATTTTCAGCCCGATTGGACACTTCAGGTGAAACTGTCAAAATCTTCAAAATGAGCAAAAGCACAATGAAATTAATGCTGGAATCATCTTCAAGTTGTTAAAATACACTAATGACAGTAAAAAGTTTGAGTCTACAACATTTAGTTAAGGTGTGAGAGCCAAAATGAACTTTGTATTGCTTTAAATGCATTTTCAGCCTGAATATACACTTCAGGTGAAACTGTCAAATTCTTCAAAATGAGCAAAAGCACAATGAAATTAATAATGGAAACATCTTCAAGTTTCTAAAATACTCTAATGACAGCAAAAAGTTTGAGTCTACAACATTTAGTTAAGGTGTGAGAGCCAAAATGAACTTTGTATTGCTGTAAACGCGTTTTCAGCACCTGATTGTACACTTCAGGTGAAACTGTCAAAATCTTCAAAATTAGAAAAAGCACAATGAAATTAATGCTGGAATCATCTTCAAGTTGCTAAAATACACTAATGACAGCAAAAAGTTTGAGTCTACAACATTTAGTTAAGGTGATAGAGCCAAAATGAACTTTGTATTGCTGTAAACGCGTTTTCAGCACCTGATTGTACACTTCAGGTGAAAGTGTCAAAATCTTCAAAATGAGCAAAAGCACAATGAAATTAATGCTGGAATCATCTTCAAGTTGCTAAAATACACTAATGACAGCAAAAAGTTTGAGTCTACAACATTTAGTTAAGGTGTGAGAGCCTAAATGAACTTTGTATTGCTTTAAATGCGTTTTCAGCCCCTGATTGTACACTTCAGGTGAAACTGTCAAAATCTCCAAAATGAGCAAAAGCAAAATGAAATTAATGCTGGAATCATTTTCAAGTTGCTAAAATACACTAATGACAGCAACAAGTTTGAGTCTACAACATTTAGTTAAGGTGTGAGAGCCTAAATGAACTTTGTATTGCTTTAAATGCATTTTCAGCCCGATTGTACACTTCAGGTAAAACTGTCAAAATCTTCAAAATGAGCAAAAGCACAATGGAATTAATGCTGGAATCATCTTCAAGTTGCTAAAATACACTAATGACAGCAAAAAGTTTGAGTCTACAACATTTAGTTAAGGTGTGAGAGCGAAAATGAACTTTGTATTGCTTTAAATGCATTTTCAGCCCGATTGGACACTTCAGGTGAAACTGTCAAAATCTTCAAAATGAGCAAAAGCACAATGAAATTAATGCTGGAATCATCTTCAAGTTGCTAAAATACACTAATGACAGTAAAAAGTTTGAGTCTACAACATTTAGTTAAGGTGTGAGAGCCAAAATGAACTTTGTATTGCTTTAAATGCATTTTCAGCCTGAATGTACACTTCAGGTGAAACTGTCAAATTCTTCAAAATGAGCAAAAGCACAATGAAATTAATGCTGGAAACATCTTCAAGTTTCTAAAATACTCTAATGACAGCAAAAAGTTTGAGTCTACAACATTTAGTTAAGGTGTGAGAGCCAAAATGAACTTTGTATTGCTGTAAACGCGTTTTCAGCACCTGATTGTACACTTCAGGTGAAACTGTCAAAATCTTCAAAATGAGCAAAAGCACAATGAAATTAATGCTGGAATCATCTTCAAGTTGCTAAAATACACTAATGACAGCAAAAAGTTTGAGTCTGCAACATTTAGTTAAGGTGTGAGAGCCTAAATGAACTTTGTATTGCTTTAAATGCGTTTTCAGCCCGATTGTACACTTCAGGTAAAACTGTCAAAATCTCCAAAATGAGCAAAAGCACAATGGAATTAATGCTGGAATCATCTTCAAGTTGCTAAAATACACTAATGACAGCAAAAAGTTTGAGTGTACAACATTTAGTTAAGGTGTGAGAGCCAAAATGAACTTTGTATTGCTTTAAATGCATTTTCAGCCCGATTGGACACTTCAGGTGAAACTGTCAAAATCTTCAAAATGAGCAAAAGCACAATGAAATTAATGCTGGAATCATCTTCAAGTTGCTACAATACACTAATGACAGTAAAAAGTTTGAGTCTACAACATTTAGTTAAGGTGTGAGAGCCAAAATGAACTTTGTATTGCTGTAAACGCGTTTTCAGCACCTGATTGTACACTTCAGGTGAAACTGTCAAAATCTTCAAAATGAGCAAAAGCACAATGAAATTAATGCTGGAATCATCTTCAAGTTGCTAAAATACACTAATGACAGCAAAAAGTTTGAGTCTACAACATTTAGTTAAGGTGTGAGAGCCTAAATGAACTTTGTATTGCTTTAAACGCGTTTTCAGCCCCTGATTGTATACTTCAGGTGAAACTGTCAAAATCTCCAAAATGAGCAAAAGCACAATGAAATTAATGCTGGAATCATCTTCAAGTTGCTAAAATACACTAATGACAGCAACAAGTTTGAGTCTACAACATTTAGTTAAGGTGTGAGAGCCTAAATGAACTTTGTATTGCTGTAAACGCGTTTTCAGCACCTGATTGTACACTTCAGGTGAAACTGTCAAAATCTTCAAAATGAGCAAAAGCACAATGAAATTAATGCTGGAATCATCTTCAAGTTGCTAAAATACACTAATGACAGCAAAAAGTTTGAGTCTACAACATTTAGTTAAGGTGTGAGAGCCAAAATGAACTTTTTATTGCTTTAAAAGTCATTTTCAGCCCGATTGTACACTTCAGGTGAAACTGTCAAAATCTCCAAAATGAGCAAAAGCACAATGAAATTAATGCTGGAATCATCTTCAAGTTGCTAAAATACACTAATGACAGCAACAAGTTTGAGTCTACAACATTTAGTTAAGGTGTGAGAGCCTAAATGAACTTTGAATTGCTTTAAATTCATTTTCAGCCCGATTGTACACTTCAGGTGAAACTGTCAAAATCTTCAAAATGAGCAAAAGCACAATGAAATTAATGTTGGAATCATCTTCAAGTTGCTAAAATACACTAATGACAGCAAATAGTTTGAGTTTACAACATTTAGTTAAGTTGTGAGAGCCTAAATTAACTTTTTATTGCTTTAAACGCGTTTTCAGCCCTTGATTGTACACTTCAGGTGAAACTGTCAAAATCTTCAAAATAAGCAAAAGCACAATGAAATTAATGCTGGAATCATCTTCAAGTTGCTAAAATACACTAATGACAGCAAAAAGTTTGAGTCTACAACATTTAGTTAAGGTGTGAGAGCCTAAATGAACTTTGTATTGCTTTAAATGCGTTTTCAGCCCGATTGTACACTTCAGGTAAAACTGTCAAAATCTCCAAAATGAGCAAAAGCACAATGGAATTAATGCTGGAATCATCTTCAAGTTGCTAAAATACACTAATGACAGCAAAAAGTTTGAGTCTACAACATTTAGTTAAGGTGTGAGAGCCAAAATGAACTTTGTATTGCTTTAAATGCATTTTCAGCCCGATTGGACACTTCAGGTGAAACTGTCAAAATCTTCAAAATGAGCAAAAGCACAATGAAATTAATGCTGGAATCATCTTCAAGTTGTTAAAATACACTAATGACAGTAAAAAGTTTGAGTCTACAACATTTAGTTAAGGTGTGAGAGCCAAAATGAACTTTGTATTGCTTTAAATGCATTTTCAGCCTGAATGTACACTTCAGGTGAAACTGTCAAATTCTTCAAAATGAGCAAAAGCACAATGAAATTAATGCTGGAAACATCTTCAAGTTTCTAAAATACTCTAATGACAGCAAAAAGTTTGAGTCTACAACATTTAGTTAAGGTGTGAGAGCCAAAATGAACTTTGTATTGCTGTAAACGCGTTTTCAGCACCTGATTGTACACTTCAGGTGAAACTGTCAAAATCTTCAAAATTAGCAAAAGCACAATGAAATTAATGCTGGAATCATCTTCAAGTTGCTAAAATACACTAATGACAGCAAAAAGTTTGAGTCTACAACATTTAGTTAAGGTGTGAGAGCCAAAATTAACTTTGTATTGCTTTAAAAGTCATTTTCAGCCCGATTGTACACTTCAGGTGAAACTGTCAAAATCTTCAAAATGAGAAAAAAAACAATGAAATTAATGTTGGAATCATCTTCAAGTTTCTAAAATACTCTAATGACAGCAAAAAGTTTGAGTCTACAACATTTAGTTAAGGTGTGAGAGCCAAAGTGAACTTTGTATTGCTGTAAACGCGTTTTCAGCACCTGATTGTACACTTCAGGTGAAACTGTCAAAATCTTCAAAATGAGCAAAAGCACAATGAAATTAATGCTGGAATCATCTTCAAGTTGCTAAAATACACTAATGACAGCAAAAAGTTTGAGTCTACAACATTTAGTTAAGGTGTGAGAGCCTAAATGAACTTTGTATTGCTTTAAATGCGTTTTCAGCCCGATTGTACACTTCAGGTAAAACTGTCAAAATCTCCAAAATGAGCAAAAGCACAATGGAATTAATGCTGGAATCATCTTCAAGTTGCTAAAATACACTAATGACAGCAAAAAGTTTGAGTCTACAACATTTAGTTAAGGTGTGAGAGCCAAAATGAACTTTGTATTGCTTTAAATGCATTTTCAGCCCGATTGGACACTTCAGGTGAAACTGTCAAAATCTTCAAAATGAGCAAAAGCACAATGAAATTAATGCTGGAATCATCTTCAAGTTGCCAAAATACACTAATGACAGTAAAAAGTTTGAGTCTACAACATTTAGTTAAGGTGTGAGAGCCAAAATGAACTTTGTATTGCTTTAAATGCATTTTCAGCCTGAATGTACACTTCAGGTGAAACTGTCAAATTCTTCAAAATGAGCAAAAGCACATTGAAATTAATGCTGGAAACATCTTCAAGTTTCTAAAATACTCTAATGACAGCAAAAAGTTTGAGTCTACAACATTTAGTTAAGGTGTGAGAGCCAAAATGAACTTTGTATTGCTGTAAACGCGTTTTCAGCACCTGATTGTACACTTCAGGTGAAACTGTCAAAATCTTCAAAATGAGCAAAAGCACAATGAAATTAATGCTGGAATCATCTTCAAGTTGCTAAAATACACTAATGACAGCAAAAAGTTTGAGTCTGCAACATTTAGTTAAGGTGTGAGAGCCTAAATGAACTTTGTATTGCTTTAAATGCGTTTTCAGCCCGATTGTACACTTCAGGTAAAACTGTCAAAATCTCCAAAATGAGCAAAAGCACAATGGAATTAATGCTGGAATCATCTTCAAGTTGCTAAAATACACTAATGACAGCAAAAAGTTTGAGTGTACAACATTTAGTTAAGGTGTGAGAGCCAAAATGAACTTTGTATTGCTTTAAATGCATTTTCAGCCCGATTGGACACTTCAGGTGAAACTGTCAAAATCTTCAAAATGAGCAAAAGCACAATGAAATTAATGCTGGAATCATCTTCAAGTTGCTACAATACACTAATGACAGTAAAAAGTTTGAGTCTACAACATTTAGTTAAGGTGTGAGAGCCAAAATGAACTTTGTATTGCTGTAAACGCGTTTTCAGCACCTGATTGTACACTTCAGGTGAAACTGTCAAAATCTTCAAAATGAGCAAAAGCACAATGAAATTAATGCTGGAATCATCTTCAAGTTGCTAAAATACACTAATGACAGCAAAAAGTTTGAGTCTACAACATTTAGTTAAGGTGTGAGAGCCTAAATGAACTTTGTATTGCTTTAAACGCGTTTTCAGCCCCTGATTGTATACTTCAGGTGAAACTGTCAAAATCTCCAAAATGAGCAAAAGCACAATGAAATTAATGCTGGAATCATCTTCAAGTTGCTAAAATACACTAATGACAGCAACAAGTTTGAGTCTACAACATTTAGTTAAGGTGTGAGAGCCTAAATGAACTTTGTATTGCTGTAAACGCGTTTTCAGCACCTGATTGTACACTTCAGGTGAAACTGTCAAAATCTTCAAAATGAGCAAAAGCACAATGAAATTAATGCTGGAATCATCTTCAAGTTGCTAAAATACACTAATGACAGCAAAAAGTTTGAGTCTACAACATTTAGTTAAGGTGTGAGAGCCAAAATGAACTTTTTATTGCTTTAAAAGTCATTTTCAGCCCGATTGTACACTTCAGGTGAAACTGTCAAAATCTCCAAAATGAGCAAAAGCACAATGAAATTAATGCTGGAATCATCTTCAAGTTGCTAAAATACACTAATGACAGCAACAAGTTTGAGTCTACAACATTTAGTTAAGGTGTGAGAGCCTAAATAAACTTTGAATTGCTTTAAATTCATTTTCAGCCCGATTGTACACTTCAGGTGAAACTGTCAAAATCTTCAAAATGAGCAAAAGCACAATGAAATTAATGTTGGAATCATCTTCAAGTTGCTAAAATACACTAATGACAGCAAATAGTTTGAGTTTACAACATTTAGTTAAGTTGTGAGAGCCTAAATTAACTTTTTATTGCTTTAAACGCGTTTTCAGCCCTTGATTGTACACTTCAGGTGAAACTGTCAAAATCTTCAAAATAAGCAAAAGCACAATGAAATTAATGCTGGAATCATCTTCAAGTTGCTAAAATACACTAATGACAGCAAAAAGTTTGAGTCTACAACATTTAGTTAAGGTGTGAGAGCCTAAATGAACTTTGTATTGCTTTAAATGCGTTTTCAGCCCGATTGTACACTTCAGGTAAAACTGTCAAAATCTCCAAAATGAGCAAAAGCACAATGGAATTAATGCTGGAATCATCTTCAAGTTGCTAAAATACACTAATGACAGCAAAAAGTTTGAGTCTACAACATTTAGTTAAGGTGTGAGAGCCAAAATGAACTTTGTATTGCTTTAAATGCATTTTCAGCCCGATTGGACACTTCAGGTGAAACTGTCAAAATCTTCAAAATGAGCAAAAGCACAATGAAATTAATGCTGGAATCATCTTCAAGTTGTTAAAATACACTAATGACAGTAAAAAGTTTGAGTCTACAACATTTAGTTAAGGTGTGAGAGCCAAAATGAACTTTGTATTGCTTTAAATGCATTTTCAGCCTGAATGTACACTTCAGGTGAAACTGTCAAATTCTTCAAAATGAGCAAAAGCACAATGAAATTAATGCTGGAAACATCTTCAAGTTTCTAAAATACTCTAATGACAGCAAAAAGTTTGAGTCTACAACATTTAGTTAAGGTGTGAGAGCCAAAATGAACTTTGTATTGCTGTAAACGCGTTTTCAGCACCTGATTGTACACTTCAGGTGAAACTGTCAAAATCTTCAAAATTAGCAAAAGCACAATGAAATTAATGCTGGAATCATCTTCAAGTTGCTAAAATACACTAATGACAGCAAAAAGTTTGAGTCTACAACATTTAGTTAAGGTGTGAGAGCCAAAATTAACTTTGTATTGCTTTAAAAGTCATTTTCAGCCCGATTGTACACTTCAGGTGAAACTGTCAAAATCTTCAAAATGAGAAAAAAAACAATGAAATTAATGTTGGAATCATCTTCAAGTTTCTAAAATACTCTAATGACAGCAAAAAGTTTGAGTCTACAACATTTAGTTAAGGTGTGAGAGCCAAAGTGAACTTTGTATTGCTGTAAACGCGTTTTCAGCACCTGATTGTACACTTCAGGTGAAACTGTCAAAATCTTCAAAATGAGCAAAAGCACAATGAAATTAATGCTGGAATCATCTTCAAGTTGCTAAAATACACTAATGACAGCAAAAAGTTTGAGTCTACAACATTTAGTTAAGGTGTGAGAGCCTAAATGAACTTTGTATTGCTTTAAATGCGTTTTCAGCCCGATTGTACACTTCAGGTAAAACTGTCAAAATCTCCAAAATGAGCAAAAGCACAATGGAATTAATACTGGAATCATCTTCAAGTTGCTAAAATACACTAATGACAGCAAAAAGTTTGAGTCTACAACATTTAGTTAAGGTGTGAGAGCCAAAATGAACTTTGTATTGCTTTAAATGCATTTTCAGCCCGATTGGACACTTCAGGTGAAACTGTCAAAATCTTCAAAATGAGCAAAAGCACAATGAAATTAATGCTGGAATCATCTTCAAGTTGCCAAAATACACTAATGACAGTAAACAGTTTGAGTCTACAACATTTAGTTAAGGTGTGAGAGCCAAAATGAACTTTGTATTGCTTTAAATGCATTTTCAGCCTGAATGTACACTTCAGGTGAAACTGTCAAATTCTTCAAAATGAGCAAAAGCACATTGAAATTAATGCTGGAAACATCTTCAAGTTTCTAAAATACTCTAATGACAGCAAAAAGTTTGAGTCTACAACATTTAGTTAAGGTGTGAGAGCCAAAATGAACTTTGTATTGCTGTAAACGCGTTTTCAGCACCTGATTGTACACTTCAGGTGAAACTGTCAAAATCTTCAAAATTAGCAAAAGCACAATGAAATTAATGCTGGAATCATCTTCAAGTTGCTAAAATACACTAATGACAGCAAAACGTTTGAGTCTACAACATTTAGTTAAGGTGTGAGAGCCAAAATTAACTTTGTATTGCTTTAAAAGTCATTTTCAGCCCGATTGTACACTTCAGGTGAAACTGTCAAAATCTTCAAAATGAGGAAAAAAACAATGAAATTAATGTTGGAATCATCTTCAAGTTGCTAAAATACACTAATGAGAGCAAATAGTTTGAGTTTACAACATTTAGTTAAGTTGTGAGAGCCTAAATTAACTTTTTATTGCTTTAAACGCGTTTTCAGCCCTTGATTGTACACTTCAGGTGAAACTGTCAAAATCTTCAAAATAAGCAAAAGCACAATGAAATTAATGCTGGAATCATCTTCAAGTTGCTAAAATACACTAATGACAGCAAAAAGTTTGAGTCTACAACATTTAGTTAAGGTGTGAGAGCCAAAATGAACTTTGTATTGCTGTAAACGCGTTTTCAGCACCTGATTGTACACTTCAGGTGAAACTGTCAAAATCTTCAAAATGAGCAAAAGCACAATGAAATTAATGCTGGAATCATCTTCAAGTTTCTAAAATACTCTAATGACAGCAAAAAGTTTGAGTCTACAACATTTAGTTAAGGTGTGAGAGCCAAAATGAACTTTGTATTGCTTTAAATGCATTTTCAGCCCGATTGGACACTTCAGGTGAAACTGTCAAAATCTTCAAAATGAGCAAAAGCACAATGAAATTAATGCTGGAATCATCTTCAAGTTGCTAAAATACACTAATGACAGTAAAAAGTTTGAGTCTACAACATTTAGTTAAGGTGTGAGAGCCAAAATGAACTTTGTATTGCTTTAAATGCATTTTCAGCCTGAATGTACACTTCAGGTGAAACTGTCAAATTCTTCAAAATGAGCAAAAGCACAATGAAATTAATGCTGGAAACATCTTCAAGTTTCTAAAATACTCTAATGACAGCAAAAAGTTTGAGTCTACAACATTTAGTTAAGGTGTGAGAGCCAAAATGAACTTTGTATTGCTGTAAACGCGTTTTCAGCACCTGATTGTACACTTCAGGTGAAACTGTCTAAATCTTCAAAATTAGCAAAAGCATAATGAAATTAATGCTGGAATCATCTTCAAGTTGCTAAAATACACTAATGACAGCAAAAAGTTTGAGTCTACAACATTTAGTTAAGGTGTGAGAGCCAAAATTAACTTTGTATTGCTTTAAAAGTCATTTTCAGCCCGATTGTACACTTCAGGTGAAACTGTCAAAATCTTCAAAATGAGGAAAAAAACAATGAAATTAATGTTGGAATCATCTTCAAGTTGCTAAAATACACTAATGACAGCAAATAGTTTGAGTTTACAACATTTAGTTAAGTTGTGAGAGCCTAAATTAACTTTTTATTGCTTTAAACGCGTTTTCAGCCCTTGATTGTACACTTCAGGTGAAACTGTCAAAATCTTCAAAATAAGCAAAAGCACAATGAAATTAATGCTGGAATCATCTTCAAGTTGCTAAAATACACTAATGACAGCAAAAAGTTTGAGTCTACAAAATTTAGTTAAGGTGTGAGAGCCTAAATGAACTTTGTATTGCTGTAAACGCGTTTTCAGCATCTGATTGTACACTTCAGGTGAAACTGTCAAAATCTTAAAAATGAGCAAAAGCACAATGAAATTAATGCTGGAATCATCTTCAAGTTTCTAAAATACTCTAATGACAGCAAAAAGTTTGAGTCTACAACATTTAGTTAAGGTGTGAGAGCCAAAGTGAACTTTGTATTGCTGTAAACGCGTTTTCAGCACCTGATTGTACACTTCAGGTGAAAGTGTCAAAATCTTCAAAATGAGCAAAAGCACAGTGAAATTAATGCTGGAATCATCTTCAAGTTGCTAAAATACACTAATGACAGCAAAAAGTTTGAGTCTACAACATTTAGTTAAGGTGTGAGAGCCAAAATGAACTTTGTATTGCTGTAAACGCGTTTTCAGCACCTGATTGTACACTTCAGGTGAAACTGTCAAAATCTTCAAAATTAGCAAAAGCACAATGAAATTAATGCTGGAATCATCTTCAAGTTGCTAAAATACACTAATGACAGCAAAACGTTTGAGTCTACAACATTTAGTTAAGGTGTGAGAGCCAAAATTAACTTTGTATTGCTTTAAAAGTCATTTTCAGCCCGATTGTACACTTCAGGTGAAACTGTCAAAATCTTCAAAATGAGGAAAAAAACAATGAAATTAATGTTGGAATCATCTTCAAGTTGCTAAAATACACTAATGAGAGCAAATTGTTTGAGTTTACAACATTTAGTTAAGTTGTGAGAGCCTAAATTAACTTTTTATTGCTTTAAACGCGTTTTCAGCCCTTGATTGTACACTTCAGGTGAAACTGTCAAAATCTTCAAAATAAGCAAAAGCACAATGAAATTAATGCTGGAATCATCTTCAAGTTGCTAAAATACACTAATGACAGCAAAAAGTTTGAGTCTACAACATTTAGTTAAGGTGTGAGAGCCAAAATGAACTTTGTATTGCTGTAAACGCGTTTTCAGCACCTGATTGTACACTTCAGGTGAAACTGTCAAAATCTTCAAAATGAGCAAAAGCACAATGAAATTAATGCTGGAATCATCTTCAAGTTTCTAAAATACTCTAATGACAGCAAAAAGTTTGAGTCTACAACATTTAGTTAAGGTGTGAGAGCCAAAATGAACTTTGTATTGCTTTAAATGCATTTTCAGCCCGATTGGACACTTCAGGTGAAACTGTCAAAATCTTCAAAATGAGCAAAAGCACAATGAAATTAATGCTGGAATCATCTTCAAGTTGCTAAAATACACTAATGACAGTAAAAAGTTTGAGTCTACAACATTTAGTTAAGGTGTGAGAGCCAAAATGAACTTTGTATTGCTTTAAATGCATTTTCAGCCTGAATGTACACTTCAGGTGAAACTGTCAAATTCTTCAAAATGAGCAAAAGCACAATGAAATTAATGCTGGAAACATCTTCAAGTTTCTAAAATACTCTAATGACAGCAAAAAGTTTGAGTCTACAACATTTAGTTAAGGTGTGAGAGCCAAAATGAACTTTGTATTGCTGTAAACGCGTTTTCAGCACCTGATTGTACACTTCAGGTGAAACTGTCTAAATCTTCAAAATTAGCAAAAGCATAATGAAATTAATGCTGGAATCATCTTCAAGTTGCTAAAATACACTAATGACAGCAAAAAGTTTGAGTCTACAACATTTAGTTAAGGTGTGAGAGCCAAAATTAACTTTGTATTGCTTTAAAAGTCATTTTCAGCCCGATTGTACACTTCAGGTGAAACTGTCAAAATCTTCAAAATGAGGAAAAAAACAATGAAATTAATGTTGGAATCATCTTCAAGTTGCTAAAATACACTAATGACAGCAAATAGTTTGAGTTTACAACATTTAGTTAAGTTGTGAGAGCCTAAATTAACTTTTTATTGCTTTAAACGCGTTTTCAGCCCTTGATTGTACACTTCAGGTGAAACTGTCAAAATCTTCAAAATAAGCAAAAGCACAATGAAATTAATGCTGGAATCATCTTCAAGTTGCTAAAATACACTAATGACAGCAAAAAGTTTGAGTCTACAAAATTTAGTTAAGGTGTGAGAGCCTAAATGAACTTTGTATTGCTGTAAACGCGTTTTCAGCATCTGATTGTACACTTCAGGTGAAACTGTCAAAATCTTAAAAATGAGCAAAAGCACAATGAAATTAATGCTGGAATCATCTTCAAGTTGCTAAAATACTCTAATGACAGCAAAAAGTTTGAGTCTACAACATTTAGTTAAGGTGTGAGAGCCAAAGTGAACTTTGTATTGCTGTAAACGCGTTTTCAGCACCTGATTGTACACTTCAGGTGAAAGTGTCAAAATCTTCAAAATGAGCAAAAGCACAATGAAATTAATGCTGGAATCATCTTCAAGTTGCTAAAATACACTAATGACAGCAAAAAGTTTGAGTCTACAACATTTAGTTAAGGTGTGAGAGCCAAAATGACATTTGTATTGCTGTAAACGCGTTTTCAGCACCTGATTGTACACTTCAGGTGAAACTGTCAAAATCTTCAAAATTAGCATAAGCACAATGAAATTAATGCTGGAATCATCTTCAAGTTGCTAAAATACACTAATGACAGCAAAAAGTTTGAGTCTACAACATTTAGTTAAGGTGTGAGAGCCAAAATTAACTTTGTATTGCTTTAAAAGTCATTTTCAGCCCGATTGTACACTTCAGGTGAAACTGTCAAAATCTTCAAAATGAGGAAAAAAACAATGAAATTAATGTTGGAATCATCTTCAAGTTGCTAAAATACACTAATGACAGCAAATAGTTTGAGTTTACAACATTTAGTTAAGTTGTGAGAGCCTAAATTAACTTTTTATTGCTTTAAACGCGTTTTCAGCCCGATTGTACACTTCAGGTGAAACTGTCAAAATCTTCAAAATGAGCAAAAGCACAATGAAATTAATGCTGGAATCATCTTCAAGTTTCTAAAATACTCTAATGACAGCAAAAAGTTTGAGTCTACAACATTTAGTTAAGGTGTGAGAGCCAAAGTGAACTTTGTATTGCTGTAAACGCGTTTTCAGCACCTGATTGTACACTTCAGGTGAAAGTGTCAAAATCTTCAAAATGAGCAAAAGCACAATGAAATTAATGCTGGAATCATCTTCAAGTTGCTAAAATACACTAATGACAGCAAAAAGTTTGAGTCTACAACATTTAGTTAAGGTGTGAGAGCCTAAATGAACTTTGTATTGCTTTAAATGCGTTTTCAGCCCGATTGTACACTTCAGGTAAAACTGTCAAAATCTCCAAAATGAGCAAAAGCACAATGGAATTAATGCTGGAATCATCTTCAAGTTGCTAAAATACACCAATGACAGCAAAAAGTTTGAGTCTACAACATTTAGTTAAGGTGTGAGAGCCAAAATGACCTTTGTATTGCTGTAAACGCGTTTTCAGCACCTGATTGTACACTTCAGGTGAAACTGTCTAAATCTTCAAAATTAGCAAAAGCATAATGAAATTAATGCTGGAATCATCTTCAAGTTGCTAAAATACACTAATGACAGCAAAAAGTTTGAGTCTACAACATTTAGGTAAGGTGTGAGAGCCAAAATGAACTTTGTATTGCTTTAAAAGTCATTTTCAGCCCGATTGTACACTTCAGGTGAAACTGTCAAAATCTTCAAAATGAGGAAAAAAACAATGAAATTAATGTTGGAATCATCTTCAAGTTGCTAAAATACACTAATGACAGCAAATAGTTTGAGTTTACAACATTTAGTTAAGTTGTGAGAGCCTAAATTAACTTTTTATTGCTTTAAACGCGTTTTCAGCCCTTGATTGTACACTTCAGGTGAAACTGTCAAAATCTTCAAAATAAGCAAAAGCACAATGAAATTAATGCTGGAATCATCTTCAAGTTGCTAAAATACACTAATGACAGCAAAAAGTTTGAGTCTACAACATTTAGTTAAGGTGTGAGAGCCTAAATGAACTTTGTATTGCTTTAAATGCGTTTTCAGCCCGATTGTACACTTCAGGTAAAACTGTCAAAATCTCCAAAATGAGCAAAAGCACAATGGAATTAATGCTGGAATCATCTTCAAGTTGCTAAAATACACTAATGACAGCAAAAAGTTTGAGTCTACAACATTTAGTTAAGGTGTGAGAGCCAAAATGAACTTTGTATTGCTTTAAATGCATTTTCAGCCTGAATATACACTTCAGGTGAAACTGTCAAATTCTTCAAAATGAGCAAAAGCACAATGAAATTAATAATGGAAACATCTTCAAGTTTCTAAAATACTCTAATGACAGCAAAAAGTTTGAGTCTACAACATTTAGTTAAGGTGTGAGAGCCAAAATGAACTTTGTATTGCTGTAAACGCGTTTTCAGCACCTGATTGTACACTTCAGGTGAAACTGTCAAAATCTTCAAAATTAGAAAAAGCACAATGAAATTAATGCTGGAATCATCTTCAAGTTGCTAAAATACACTAATGACAGCAAAAAGTTTGAGTCTACAACATTTAGTTAAGGTGATAGAGCCAAAATGAACTTTGTATTGCTGTAAACGCGTTTTCAGCACCTGATTGTACACTTCAGGTGAAAGTGTCAAAATCTTCAAAATGAGCAAAAGCACAATGAAATTAATGCTGGAATCATCTTCAAGTTGCTAAAATACACTAATGACAGCAAAAAGTTTGAGTCTACAACATTTAGTTAAGGTGTGAGAGCCTAAATGAACTTTGTATTGCTTTAAACGCGTTTTCAGCCCCTGATTGTACACTTCAGGTGAAACTGTCAAAATCTCCAAAATGAGCAAAAGCAAAATGAAATTAATGCTGGAATCATTTTCAAGTTGCTAAAATACACTAATGACAGCAACAAGTTTGAGTCTACAACATTTAGTTAAGGTGTGAGAGCCTAAATGAACTTTGTATTGCTTTAAATGCATTTTCAGCCCGATTGTACACTTCAGGTAAAACTGTCAAAATCTTCAAAATGAGCAAAAGCACAATGGAATTAATGCTGGAATCATCTTCAAGTTGCTAAAATACACTAATGACAGCAAAAAGTTTGAGTCTACAACATTTAGTTAAGGTGTGAGAGCGAAAATGAACTTTGTATTGCTTTAAATGCATTTTCAGCCCGATTGGACACTTCAGGTGAAACTGTCAAAATCTTCAAAATGAGCAAAAGCACAATGAAATTAATGCTGGAATCATCTTCAAGTTGCTAAAATACACTAATGACAGTAAAAAGTTTGAGTCTACAACATTTAGTTAAGGTGTGAGAGCCAAAATGAACTTTGTATTGCTTTAAATGCATTTTCAGCCTGAATGTACACTTCAGGTGAAACTGTCAAATTCTTCAAAATGAGCAAAAGCACAATGAAATTAATGCTGGAAACATCTTCAAGTTTCTAAAATACTCTAATGACAGCAAAAAGTTTGAGTCTACAACATTTAGTTAAGGTGTGAGAGCCAAAATGAACTTTGTATTGCTGTAAACGCGTTTTCAGCACCTGATTGTACACTTCAGGTGAAACTGTCAAAATCTTCAAAATGAGCAAAAGCACAATGAAATTAATGCTGGAATCATCTTCAAGTTGCTAAAATACACTAATGACAGCAAAAAGTTTGAGTCTGCAACATTTAGTTAAGGTGTGAGAGCCTAAATGAACTTTGTATTGCTTTAAATGCGTTTTCAGCCCGATTGTACACTTCAGGTAAAACTGTCAAAATCTCCAAAATGAGCAAAAGCACAATGGAATTAATGCTGGAATCATCTTCAAGTTGCTAAAATACACTAATGACAGCAAAAAGTTTGAGTGTACAACATTTAGTTAAGGTGTGAGAGCCAAAATGAACTTTGTATTGCTTTAAATGCATTTTCAGCCCGATTGGACACTTCAGGTGAAACTGTCAAAATCTTCAAAATGAGCAAAAGCACAATGAAATTAATGCTGGAATCATCTTCAAGTTGCTACAATACACTAATGACAGTAAAAAGTTTGAGTCTACAACATTTAGTTAAGGTGTGAGAGCCAAAATGAACTTTGTATTGCTGTAAACGCGTTTTCAGCACCTGATTGTACACTTCAGGTGAAACTGTCAAAATCTTCAAAATGAGCAAAAGCACAATGAAATTAATGCTGGAATCATCTTCAAGTTGCTAAAATACACTAATGACAGCAAAAAGTTTGAGTCTACAACATTTAGTTAAGGTGTGAGAGCCTAAATGAACTTTGTATTGCTTTAAACGCGTTTTCAGCCCCTGATTGTATACTTCAGGTGAAACTGTCAAAATCTCCAAAATGAGCAAAAGCACAATGAAATTAATGCTGGAATCATCTTCAAGTTGCTAAAATACACTAATGACAGCAACAAGTTTGAGTCTACAACATTTAGTTAAGGTGTGAGAGCCTAAATGAACTTTGTATTGCTGTAAACGCGTTTTCAGCACCTGATTGTACACTTCAGGTGAAACTGTCAAAATCTTCAAAATGAGCAAAAGCACAATGAAATTAATGCTGGAATCATCTTCAAGTTGCTAAAATACACTAATGACAGCAAAAAGTTTGAGTCTACAACATTTAGTTAAGGTGTGAGAGCCAAAATGAACTTTTTATTGCTTTAAAAGTCATTTTCAGCCCGATTGTACACTTCAGGTGAAACTGTCAAAATCTCCAAAATGAGCAAAAGCACAATGAAATTAATGCTGGAATCATCTTCAAGTTGCTAAAATACACTAATGACAGCAACAAGTTTGAGTCTACAACATTTAGTTAAGGTGTGAGAGCCTAAATGAACTTTGAATTGCTTTAAATTCATTTTCAGCCCGATTGTACACTTCAGGTGAAACTGTCAAAATCTTCAAAATGAGCAAAAGCACAATGAAATTAATGTTGGAATCATCTTCAAGTTGCTAAAATACACTAATGACAGCAAATAGTTTGAGTTTACAACATTTAGTTAAGTTGTGAGAGCCTAAATTAACTTTTTATTGCTTTAAACGCGTTTTCAGCCCTTGATTGTACACTTCAGGTGAAACTGTCAAAATCTTCAAAATAAGCAAAAGCACAATGAAATTAATGCTGGAATCATCTTCAAGTTGCTAAAATACACTAATGACAGCAAAAAGTTTGAGTCTACAACATTTAGTTAAGGTGTGAGAGCCTAAATGAACTTTGTATTGCTTTAAATGCGTTTTCAGCCCGATTGTACACTTCAGGTAAAACTGTCAAAATCTCCAAAATGAGCAAAAGCACAATGGAATTAATGCTGGAATCATCTTCAAGTTGCTAAAATACACTAATGACAGCAAAAAGTTTGAGTCTACAACATTTAGTTAAGGTGTGAGAGCCAAAATGAACTTTGTATTGCTTTAAATGCATTTTCAGCCCGATTGGACACTTCAGGTGAAACTGTCAAAATCTTCAAAATGAGCAAAAGCACAATGAAATTAATGCTGGAATCATCTTCAAGTTGTTAAAATACACTAATGACAGTAAAAAGTTTGAGTCTACAACATTTAGTTAAGGTGTGAGAGCCAAAATGAACTTTGTATTGCTTTAAATGCATTTTCAGCCTGAATGTACACTTCAGGTGAAACTGTCAAATTCTTCAAAATGAGCAAAAGCACAATGAAATTAATGCTGGAAACATCTTCAAGTTTCTAAAATACTCTAATGACAGCAAAAAGTTTGAGTCTACAACATTTAGTTAAGGTGTGAGAGCCAAAATGAACTTTGTATTGCTGTAAACGCGTTTTCAGCACCTGATTGTACACTTCAGGTGAAACTGTCAAAATCTTCAAAATGAGCAAAAGCACAATGAAATTAATGCTGGAATCATCTTCAAGTTGCTAAAATACACTAATGACAGCAAAAAGTTTGAGTCTGCAACATTTAGTTAAGGTGTGAGAGCCTAAATGAACTTTGTATTGCTTTAAATGCGTTTTCAGCCCGATTGTACACTTCAGGTAAAACTGTCAAAATCTCCAAAATGAGCAAAAGCACAATGGAATTAATGCTGGAATCATCTTCAAGTTGCTAAAATACACTAATGACAGCAAAAAGTTTGAGTGTACAACATTTAGTTAAGGTGTGAGAGCCAAAATGAACTTTGTATTGCTTTAAATGCATTTTCAGCCCGATTGGACACTTCAGGTGAAACTGTCAAAATCTTCAAAATGAGCAAAAGCACAATGAAATTAATGCTGGAATCATCTTCAAGTTGCTACAATACACTAATGACAGTAAAAAGTTTGAGTCTACAACATTTAGTTAAGGTGTGAGAGCCAAAATGAACTTTGTATTGCTGTAAACGCGTTTTCAGCACCTGATTGTACACTTCAGGTGAAACTGTCAAAATCTTCAAAATGAGCAAAAGCACAATGAAATTAATGCTGGAATCATCTTCAAGTTGCTAAAATACACTAATGACAGCAAAAAGTTTGAGTCTACAACATTTAGTTAAGGTGTGAGAGCCTAAATTAACTTTGTATTGCTTTAAACGCGTTTTCAGCCCCTGATTGTATACTTCAGGTGAAACTGTCAAAATCTCCAAAATGAGCAAAAGCACAATGAAATTAATGCTGGAATCATCTTCAAGTTGCTAAAATACACTAATGACAGCAACAAGTTTGAGTCTACAACATTTAGTTAAGGTGTGAGAGCCTAAATGAACTTTGTATTGCTGTAAACGCGTTTTCAGCACCTGATTGTACACTTCAGGTGAAACTGTCAAAATCTTCAAAATGAGCAAAAGCACAATGAAATTAATGCTGGAATCATCTTCAAGTTGCTAAAATACACTAATGACAGCAAAAAGTTTGAGTCTACAACATTTAGTTAAGGTGTGAGAGCCAAAATGAACTTTTTATTGCTTTAAAAGTCATTTTCAGCCCGATTGTACACTTCAGGTGAAACTGTCAAAATCTCCAAAATGAGCAAAAGCACAATGAAATTAATGCTGGAATCATCTTCAAGTTGCTAAAATACACTAATGACAGCAACAAGTTTGAATCTACAACATTTAGTTAAGGTGTGAGAGCCTAAATGAACTTTGTATTGCTTTAAATTCATTTTCAGCCCGATTGTACACTTCAGGTGAAACTGTCAAAATCTTCAAAATGAGCAAAAGCACAATGAAATTAATGTTGGAATCATCTTCAAGTTGCTAAAATACACTAATGACAGCAAATAGTTTGAGTTTACAACATTTAGTTAAGTTGTGAGAGCCTAAATTAACTTTTTATTGCTTTAAACGCTTTTTCAGCCCTTGATTGTACACTTCAGGTGAAACTGTCAAAATCTTCAAAATTAGCAAAAGCACAATGAAATTAATGCTGGAATCATCTTCAAGTTGCTAAAATACACTAATGACAGCAAAAAGTTTGAGTCTACAACATTTAGTTAAGGTGTGAGAGCCAAAATGAACTTTGTATTGCTGTAAACGCGTTTTCAGCACCTGATTGTACACTTCAGGTGAAACTGTCAAAATCTTCAAAATGAGCAAAAGCACAATGAAATTAATGCTGGAATCATCTTCAAGTTGCTAAAATACACTAATGACAGCAAAAAGTTTGAGTCTACAACATTTAGTTAAGGTGTGAGAGCCAAAATGAACTTTTTATTGCTTTAAATGCATTTTCAGCCCGATTGTACACTTCAGGTGAAACTGTCAAATTCTTCAAAATGAGCAAAAGCACAATGAAATTAATGCTGGAAACATCTTCAAGTTTCTAAAATACTCTAATGACAGCAAAAAGTTTGAGTCTACAACATTTAGTTAAGGTGTGAGAGCCAAAATGAACTTTGTATTGCTGTAAACGCGTTTTCAGCACCTGATTGTACACTTCAGGTGAAACTGTCAAAATCTTCAAAATTAGCAAAAGCACAATGAAATTAATGCTGGAATCATCTTCAAGTTGCTAAAATACACTAATGACAGCAAAAAGTTTGAGTCTACAACATTTAGTTAAGGTGTGAGAGCCAAAATTAACTTTGTATTGCTTTAAAAGTCATTTTCAGCCCGATTGTACACTTCAGGTGAAACTGTCAAAATCTTCAAAATGAGAAAAAAAACAATGAAATTAATGTTGGAATCATCTTCAAGTTGCTAAAATACACTAATGACAGCAAATAGTTTGAGTTTACAACATTTAGATAAGTTGTGAGAGCCTAAATTAACTTTTTATTGCTTTAAACGCGTTTTCAGCCCTTGATTGTACACTTCAGGTGAAACTGTCAAAATCTTCAAAATAAGCAAAAGCACAATGAAATTAATGCTGGAATCATCTTCAAGTTGCTAAAATACACTAATGACAGCAAAAAGTTTGAGTCTACAACATTTAGTTAAGGTGTGAGAGCCAAAATGAACTTTGTATTGCTGTAAACGCGTTTTCAGCACCTGATTGTACACTTCAGGTGAAATTGTCAAAATCTTCAAAATGAGCAAAAGCACAATGAAATTAATGCTGGAATCATCTTCAAGTTTCTAAAATACTCTAATGACAGCAAAAAGTTTGAGTCTACAACATTTAGTTAAGGTGTGAGAGCCAAAGTGAACTTTGTATTGCTGTAAACGCGTTTTCAGCACCTGATTGTACACTTCAGGTGGAAGTGTCAAAATCTTCAAAATGAGCAAAAGCACAATGAAATTAATGCTGGAATCATCTTCAAGTTGCTAAAATACACTAATGACAGCAAAAAGTTTGAGTCTACAACATTTAGTTAAGGTGTGAGAGCCTAAATGAACATTGTATTGCTTTAAATGCGTTTTCAGCCCGATTGTACACTTCAGGTAAAACTGTCAAAATCTCCAAAATGAGCAAAAGCACAATGGAATTAATGCTGGAATCATCTTCAAGTTGCTAAAATACACTAATGACAGCAAAAAGTTTGAGTCTACAACATTTAGTTAAGGTGTGAGAGCCAAAATGAACTTTGTATTGCTTTAAATGCATTTTCAGCCCGATTGGACACTTCAGGTGAAACTGTCAAAATCTTCAAAATGAGCAAAAGCACAATGAAATTAATGCTGGAATCATCTTCAAGTTGCCAAAATACACTAATGACAGTAAAAAGTTTGAGTCTACAACATTTAGTTAAGGTGTGAGAGCCAAAATGAACTTTGTATTGCTTAAAATGCATTTTCAGCCTGAATGTACACTTCAGGTGAAACTGTCAAATTCTTCAAAATGAGCAAAAGCACATTGAAATTAATGCTGGAAACATCTTCAAGTTTCTAAAATACTCTAATGACAGCAAAAAGTTTGAGTCTACAACATTTAGTTAAGGTGTGAGAGCCAAAATGAACTTTGTATTGCTGTAAACGCGTTTTCAGCACCTGATTGTACACTTCAGGTGAAACTGTCAAAATCTTCAAAATTAGCAAAAGCACAATGAAATTAATGCTGGAATCATCTTCAAGTTGCTAAAATACACTAATGACAGCAAAACGTTTGAGTCTACAACATTTAGTTAAGGTGTGAGAGCCAAAATTAACTTTGTATTGCTTTAAAAGTCATTTTCAGCCCGATTGTACACTTCAGGTGAAACTGTCAAAATCTTCAAAATGAGGAAAAAAACAATGAAATTAATGTTGGAATCATCTTCAAGTTGCTAAAATACACTAATGAGAGCAAATAGTTTGAGTTTACAACATTTAGTTAAGTTGTGAGAGCCTAAATTAACTTTTTATTGCTTTAAACGCGTTTTCAGCCCTTGATTGTACACTTCAGGTGAAACTGTCAAAATCTTCAAAATAAGCAAAAGCACAATGAAATTAATGCTGGAATGATCTTCAAGTTGCTAAAATACACTAATGACAGCAAAAAGTTTGAGTCTACAACATTTAGTTAAGGTGTGAGAGCCAAAATGAACTTTGTATTGCTGTAAACGCGTTTTCAGCACCTGATTGTACACTTCAGGTGAAACTGTCAAAATGTTCAAAATGAGCAAAAGCACAATGAAATTAATGCTGGAATCATCTTCAAGTTTCTAAAATACTCTAATGACAGCAAAAAGTTTGAGTCTACAACATTTAGTTAAGGTGTGAGAGCCAAAATGAACTTTGTATTGCTTTAAATGCATTTTCAGCCCGATTGGACACTTCAGGTGAAACTGTCAAAATCTTCAAAATGAGCAAAAGCACAATGAAATTAATGCTGGAATCATCTTCAAGTTGCTAAAATACACTAATGACAGTAAAAAGTTTGAGTCTACAACATTTAGTTAAGGTGTGAGAGCCAAAATGAACTTTGTATTGCTTTAAATGCATTTTCAGCCTGAATGTACACTTCAGGTGAAACTGTCAAATTCTTCAAAATGAGCAAAAGCACATTGAAATTAATGCTGGAAACATCTTCAAGTTTCTAAAATACTCTAATGACAGCAAAAAGTTTGAGTCTACAACATTTAGTTAAGTTGTGAGAGCCTAAATTAACTTTTTATTGCTTTAAACGCGTTTTCAGCCCTTGATTGTACACTTCAGGTGAAACTGTCAAAATCTTCAAAATAAGCAAAAGCACAATGAAATTAATGCTGGAATCATCTTCAAGTTGCTAAAATACACTAATGACAGCAAAAACTTTGAGTCTACAACATTTAGTTAAGGTGTGAGAGCCAAAATGAACTTTGTATTGCTTTAAATGCATTTTCAGCCTGAATGTACACTTCAGGTGAAACTGTCAAAATCTTCAAAATGAGCAAAAGCACAATGAAATTAATGCTGGAATCATCTTCAAGTTTCTAAAATACTCTAATGACAGCAAAAAGTTTGAGTCTACAACATTTAGTTAAGGTGTGAGAGCCAAAGTGAACTTTGTATTGCTGTAAACGCGTTTTCAGCACCTGATTGTACACTTCAGGTGAAAGTGTCAAAATCTTCAAAATGAGCAAAAGCACAATGAAATTAATGCTGGAATCATCTTCAAGTTGCTAAAATACACTAATGACAGCAAAAAGTTTGAGTCTACAACATTTAGTTAAGGTGTGAGAGCCTAAATGAACTTTGTATTGCTTTAAATGCGTTTTCAGCCCGATTGTACACTTCAGGTAAAACTGTCAAAATCTCCAAAATGAGCAAAAGCACAATGGAATTAATGCTGGAATCATCTTCAAGTTGCTAAAATACACTAATGACAGCAAAAAGTTTGAGTCTACAACATTTAGTTAAGGTGTGAGAGCCAAAATGAACTTTGTATTGCTTTAAAAGTCATTTTCAGCCCGATTGTACACTTCAGGTGAAACTGTCAAAATCTTCAAAATGAGGAAAAAAACAATGAAATTAATGTTGGAATCATCTTCAAGTTGCTAAAATACACTAATGACAGCAAATAGTTTGAGTTTACAACATTTAGTTAAGTTGTGAGAGCCTAAATTAACTTTTTATTGCTTTAAACGCGTTTTCAGCCCTTGATTGTACACTTCAGGTGAAACTGCCAAAATCTTCAAAATAAGCAAAAGCACAATGAAATTAATGCTGGAATCATCTTCAAGTTGCTAAAATACACTAATGACAGCAAAAAGTTTGAGTCTACAACATTTAGTTAAGGTGTGAGAGCCTAAATGAACTTTGTATTGCTTTAAATGCGTTTTCAGCCCGATTGTACACTTCAGGTAAAACTGTCAAAATCTCCAAAATGAGCAAAAGCACAATGGAATTAATGCTGGAATCATCTTCAAGTTGCTAAAATACACTAATGACAGCAAAAAGTTTGAGTCTACAACATTTAGTTAAGGTGTGAGAGCCAAAATGAACTTTGTATTGCTTTAAATGCATTTTCAGCCCGATTGGACACTTCAGGTGAAACTGTCAAAATCTTCAAAATGAGCAAAAGCACAATGAAATTAATGCTGGAATCATCTTCAAGTTGCTAAAATACACTAATGACAGTAAAAAGTTTGAGTCTACAACATTTAGTTAAGGTGTGAGAGCCAAAATGAACTTTGTATTGCTTTAAATGCATTTTCAGCCTGAATGTACACTTCAGGTGAAACTGTCAAATTCTTCAAAATGAGCAAAAGCACAATGAAATTAATGCTGGAAACATCTTCAAGTTTCTAAAATACTCTAATGACAGCAAAAAGTTTGAGTCTACAACATTTAGTTAAGGTGTGAGAGCCAAAATGAACTTTGTATTGCTGTAAACGCGTTTTCAGCACCTGATTGTACACTTCAGGTGAAACTGTCAAAATCTTCAAAATTAGCAAAAGCACAATGAAATTAATGCTGGAATCATCTTCAAGTTGCTAAAATACACTAATTACAGCAAAAAGTTTGAGTCTACAACATTTAGTTAAGGTGTGAGAGCCAAAATTAACTTTGTATTGCTTTAAAAGTCATTTTCAGCCCGATTGTACACTTCAGGTGAAACTGTCAAAATCTCCAAAATGAGGAAAAAAACAATGAAATTAATGTTGGAATCATCTTCAAGTTGCTAAAATACACTAATGACAGCAAATAGTTTGAGTTTACAACATTTAGTTAAGTTGTGAGAGCCTAAATTAACTTTTTATTGCTTTAAACGCGTTTTCAGCCCTTGATTGTACACTTCAGGTGAAACTGCCAAAATCTTCAAAATAAGCAAAAGCACAATGAAATTAATGCTGGAATCATCTTCAAGTTGCTAAAATACACTAATGACAGCAAAAAGTTTGAGTCTACAACATTTAGTTAAGGTGTGAGAGCCTAAATGAACTTTGTATTGCTTTAAATGCGTTTTCAGCCCGATTGTACACTTCAGGTAAAACTGTCAAAATCTCCAAAATGAGCAAAAGCACAATGGAATTAATGCTGGAATCATCTTCAAGTTGCTAAAATACACTAATGACAGCAAAAAGTTTGAGTCTACAACATTTAGTTAAGGTGTGAGAGCCAAAATGAACTTTGTATTGCTTTAAATGCATTTTCAGCCCGATTGGACACTTCAGGTGAAACTGTCAAAATCTTCAAAATGAGCAAAAGCACAATGAAATTAATGCTGGAATCATCTTCAAGTTGCTAAAATACACTAATGACAGTAAAAAGTTTGAGTCTACAACATTTAGTTAAGGTGTGAGAGCCAAAATGAACTTTGTATTGCTTTAAATGCATTTTCAGCCTGAATGTACACTTCAGGTGAAACTGTCAAATTCTTCAAAATGAGCAAAAGCACAATGAAATTAATGCTGGAAACATCTTCAAGTTTCTAAAATACTCTAATGACAGCAAAAAGTTTGAGTCTACAACATTTAGTTAAGGTGTGAGAGCCAAAATGAACTTTGTATTGCTGTAAACGCGTTTTCAGCACCTGATTGTACACTTCAGGTGAAACTGTCAAAATCTTCAAAATTAGCAAAAGCACAATGAAATTAATGCTGGAATCATCTTCAAGTTGCTAAAATACACTAATTACAGCAAAAAGTTTGAGTCTACAACATTTAGTTAAGGTGTGAGAGCCAAAATTAACTTTGTATTGCTTTAAAAGTCATTTTCAGCCCGATTGTACACTTCAGGTGAAACTGTCAAAATCTTCAAAATGAGCAAAAGCACAATGAAATTAATGCTGGAATCATCTTCAAGTTGCTAAAATACACTAATGACAGCAAAAAGTTTGAGTCTGCAACATTTAGTTAAGGTGTGAGAGCCTAAATGAACTTTGTATTGCTTTAAATGCGTTTTCAGCCCGATTGTACACTTCAGGTAAAACTGTCAAAATCTCCAAAATGAGCAAAAGCACAATGGAATTAATGCTGGAATCATCTTCAAGTTGCTAAAATACACTAATGACAGCAAAAAGTTTGAGTGTACAACATTTAGTTAAGGTGTGAGAGCCAAAATGAACTTTGTATTGCTTTAAATGCATTTTCAGCCCGATTGGACACTTCAGGTGAAACTGTCAAAATCTTCAAAATGAGCAAAAGCACAATGAAATTAATGCTGGAATCATCTTCAAGTTGCTACAATACACTAATGACAGTAAAAAGTTTGAGTCTACAACATTTAGTTAAGGTGTGAGAGCCAAAATGAACTTTGTATTGCTGTAAACGCGTTTTCAGCACCTGATTGTACACTTCAGGTGAAACTGTCAAAATCTTCAAAATGAGCAAAAGCACAATGAAATTAATGCTGGAATCATCTTCAAGTTGCTAAAATACACTAATGACAGCAAAAAGTTTGAGTCTACAACATTTAGTTAAGGTGTGAGAGCCTAAATGAACTTTGTATTGCTTTAAACGCGTTTTCAGCCCCTGATTGTATACTTCAGGTGAAACTGTCAAAATCTCCAAAATGAGCAAAAGCACAATGAAATTAATGCTGGAATCATCTTCAAGTTGCTAAAATACACTAATGACAGCAACAAGTTTGAGTCTACAACATTTAGTTAAGGTGTGAGAGCCTAAATGAACTTTGTATTGCTGTAAACGCGTTTTCAGCACCTGATTGTACACTTCAGGTGAAAGTGTCAAAATCTTCAAAATGAGCAAAAGCACAATGAAATTAATGCTGGAATCATCTTCAAGTTGCTAAAATACACTAATGACAGCAAAAAGTTTGAGTCTACAACATTTAGTTAAGGTGTGAGAGCCAAAATGAACTTTTTATTGCTTTAAAAGTCATTTTCAGCCCGATTGTACACTTCAGGTGAAACTGTCAAAATCTCCAAAATGAGCAAAAGCACAATGAAATTAATGCTGGAATCATCTTCAAGTTGCTAAAATACACTAATGACAGCAACAAGTTTGAATCTACAACATTTAGTTAAGGTGTGAGAGCCTAAATGAACTTTGTATTGCTTTAAATTCATTTTCAGCCCGATTGTACACTTCAGGTGAAACTGTTAAAATCTTCAAAATGAGCAAAAGCACAATGAAATTAATGTTGGAATCATCTTCAAGTTGCTAAAATACACTAATGACAGCAAATAGTTTGAGTTTACAACATTTAGTTAAGTTGTGAGAGCCTAAATTAACTTTTTATTGCTTTAAACGCTTTTTCAGCCCTTGATTGTACACTTCAGGTGAAACTGTCAAAATCTTCAAAATTAGCAAAAGCACAATGAAATTAATGCTGGAATCATCTTCAAGTTGCTAAAATACACTAATGACAGCAAAAAGTTTGAGTCTACAACATTTAGTTAAGGTGTGAGAGCCAAAATGAACTTTGTATTGCTGTAAACGCGTTTTCAGCACCTGATTGTACACTTCAGGTGAAACTGTCAAAATCTTCAAAATGAGCAAAAGCACAATGAAATTAATGCTGGAATCATCTTCAAGTTGCTAAAATACACTAATGACAGCAAAAAGTTTGAGTCTACAACATTTAGTTAAGGTGTGAGAGCCAAAATGAACTTTTTATTGCTTTAAATGCATTTTCAGCCCGATTGTACACTTCAGGTGAAACTGTCAAATTCTTCAAAATGAGCAAAAGCACAATGAAATTAATGCTGGAAACATCTTCAAGTTTCTAAAATACTCTAATGACAGCAAAAAGTTTGAGTCTACAACATTTAGTTAAGGTGTGAGAGCCAAAATGAACTTTGTATTGCTGTAAACGCGTTTTCAGCACCTGATTGTACACTTCAGGTGAAACTGTCAAAATCTTCAAAATTAGCAAAAGCACAATGAAATTAATGCTGGAATCATCTTCAAGTTGCTAAAATACACTAATGACAGCAAAAAGTTTGAGTCTACAACATTTAGTTAAGGTGTGAGAGCCAAAATTAACTTTGTATTGCTTTAAAAGTCATTTTCAGCCCGATTGTACACTTCAGGTGAAACTGTCAAAATCTTCAAAATGAGAAAAAAAACAATGAAATTAATGTTGGAATCATCTTCAAGTTGCTAAAATACACTAATGACAGCAAATAGTTTGAGTTTACAACATTTAGTTAAGTTGTGAGAGCCTAAATTAACTTTTTATTGCTTTAAACGCGTTTTCAGCCCTTGATTGTACACTTCAGGTGAAACTGTCAAAATCTTCAAAATAAGCAAAAGCACAATGAAATTAATGCTGGAATCATCTTCAAGTTGCTAAAATACACTAATGACAGCAAAAAGTTTGAGTCTACAACATTTAGTTAAGGTGTGAGAGCCAAAATGAACTTTGTATTGCTGTAAACGCGTTTTCAGCACCTGATTGTACACTTCAGGTGAAATTGTCAAAATCTTCAAAATGAGCAAAAGCACAATGAAATTAATGCTGGAATCATCTTCAAGTTTCTAAAATACTCTAATGACAGCAAAAAGTTTGAGTCTACAACATTTAGTTAAGGTGTGAGAGCCAAAGTGAACTTTGTATTGCTGTAAACGCGTTTTCAGCACCTGATTGTACACTTCAGGTGGAAGTGTCAAAATCTTCAAAATGAGCAAAAGCACAATGAAATTAATGCTGGAATCATCTTCAAGTTGCTAAAATACACTAATGACAGCAAAAAGTTTGAGTCTACAACATTTAGTTAAGGTGTGAGAGCCTAAATGAACATTGTATTGCTTTAAATGCGTTTTCAGCCCGATTGTACACTTCAGGTAAAACTGTCAAAATCTCCAAAATGAGCAAAAGCACAATGGAATTAATGCTGGAATCATCTTCAAGTTGCTAAAATACACTAATGACAGCAAAAAGTTTGAGTCTACAACATTTAGTTAAGGTGTGAGAGCCAAAATGAACTTTGTATTGCTTTAAATGCATTTTCAGCCCGATTGGACACTTCAGGTGAAACTGTCAAAATCTTCAAAATGAGCAAAAGCACAATGAAATTAATGCTGGAATCATCTTCAAGTTGCCAAAATACACTAATGACAGTAAAAAGTTTGAGTCTACAACATTTAGTTAAGGTGTGAGAGCCAAAATGAACTTTGTATTGCTTAAAATGCATTTTCAGCCTGAATGTACACTTCAGGTGAAACTGTCAAATTCTTCAAAATGAGCAAAAGCACATTGAAATTAATGCTGGAAACATCTTCAAGTTTCTAAAATACTCTAATGACAGCAAAAAGTTTGAGTCTACAACATTTAGTTAAGGTGTGAGAGCCAAAATGAACTTTGTATTGCTGTAAACGCGTTTTCAGCACCTGATTGTACACTTCAGGTGAAACTGTCAAAATCTTCAAAATTAGCAAAAGCACAATGAAATTAATGCTGGAATCATCTTCAAGTTGCTAAAATACACTAATGACAGCAAAACGTTTGAGTCTACAACATTTAGTTAAGGTGTGAGAGCCAAAATTAACTTTGTATTGCTTTAAAAGTCATTTTCAGCCCGATTGTACACTTCAGGTGAAACTGTCAAAATCTTCAAAATGAGGAAAAAAACAATGAAATTAATGTTGGAATCATCTTCAAGTTGCTAAAATACACTAATGAGAGCAAATAGTTTGAGTTTACAACATTTAGTTAAGTTGTGAGAGCCTAAATTAACTTTTTATTGCTTTAAACGCGTTTTCAGCCCTTGATTGTACACTTCAGGTGAAACTGTCAAAATCTTCAAAATAAGCAAAAGCACAATGAAATTAATGCTGGAATCATCTTCAAGTTGCTAAAATACACTAATGACAGCAAAAAGTTTGAGTCTACAACATTTAGTTAAGGTGTGAGAGCCAAAATGAACTTTGTATTGCTGTAAACGCGTTTTCAGCACCTGATTGTACACTTCAGGTGAAACTGTCAAAATGTTCAAAATGAGCAAAAGCACAATGAAATTAATGCTGGAATCATCTTCAAGTTTCTAAAATACTCTAATGACAGCAAAAAGTTTGAGTCTACAACATTTAGTTAAGGTGTGAGAGCCAAAATGAACTTTGTATTGCTTTAAATGCATTTTCAGCCCGATTGGACACTTCAGGTGAAACTGTCAAAATCTTCAAAATGAGCAAAAGCACAATGAAATTAATGCTGGAATCATCTTCAAGTTGCTAAAATACACTAATGACAGTAAAACGTTTGAGTCTACAACATTTAGTTAAGGTGTGAGAGCCAAAATGAACTTTGTATTGCTTTAAATGCATTTTCAGCCTGAATGTACACTTCAGGTGAAACTGTCAAATTCTTCAAAATGAGCAAAAGCACATTGAAATTAATGCTGGAAACATCTTCAAGTTTCTAAAATACTCTAATGACAGCAAAAAGTTTGAGTCTACAACATTTAGTTAAGGTGTGAGAGCCAAAATGAACTTTGTATTGCTGTAAACGCGTTTTCAGCACCTGATTGTACACTTCAGGTGAAACTGTCAAAATCTTCAAAATTAGCAAAAGCACAATGAAATTAATGCTGGAATCATCTTCAAGTTGCTAAAATACACTAATGACAGCAAAACGTTTGAGTCTACAACATTTAGTTAAGGTGTGAGAGCCAAAATTAACTTTGTATTGCTTTAAAAGTCATTTTCAGCCCGATTGTACACTTCAGGTGAAACTGTCAAAATCTTCAAAATGAGGAAAAAAACAATGAAATTAATGTTGGAATCATCTTCAAGTTGCTAAAATACACTAATGAGAGCAAATAGTTTGAGTTTACAACATTTAGTTAAGTTGTGAGAGCCTAAATTAACTTTTTATTGCTTTAAACGCGTTTTCAGCCCTTGATTGTACACTTCAGGTGAAACTGTCAAAATCTTCAAAATAAGCAAAAGCACAATGAAATTAATGCTGGAATCATCTTCAAGTTGCTAAAATACACTAATGACAGCAAAAAGTTTGAGTCTACAACATTTAGTTAAGGTGTGAGAGCCAAAATGAACTTTGTATTGCTGTAAACGCGTTTTCAGCACCTGATTGTACACTTCAGGTGAAACTGTCAAAATCTTCAAAATGAGCAAAAGCACAATGAAATTAATGCTGGAATCATCTTCAAGTTTCTAAAATACTCTAATGACAGCAAAAAGTTTGAGTCTACAACATTTAGTTAAGGTGTGAGAGCCAAAATGAACTTTGTATTGCTTTAAATGCATTTTCAGCCCGATTGGACACTTCAGGTGAAACTGTCAAAATCTTCAAAATGAGCAAAAGCACAATGAAATTAATGCTGGAATCATCTTCAAGTTGCTAAAATACACTAATGACAGTAAAAAGTTTGAGTCTACAACATTTAGTTAAGGTGTGAGAGCCAAAATTAACTTTGTATTGCTTTAAAAGTCATTTTCAGCCCGATTGTACACTTCAGGTGAAACTGTCAAAATCTTCAAAATGAGGAAAAAAACAATGAAATTAATGTTGGAATCATCTTCAAGTTGCTAAAATACACTAATGACAGCAAATAGTTTGAGTTTACAACATTTAGTTAAGTTGTGAGAGCCTAAATTAACTTTTTATTGCTTTAAACGCGTTTTCAGCCCTTGATTGTACACTTCAGGTGAAACTGTCAAAATCTTCAAAATAAGCAAAAGCACAATGAAATTAATGCTGGAATCATCTTCAAGTTGCTAAAATACACTAATGACAGCAAAAAGTTTGAGTCTACAAAATTTAGTTAAGGTGTGAGAGCCTAAATGAACTTTGTATTGCTGTAAACGCGTTTTCAGCATCTGATTGTACACTTCAGGTGAAACTGTCAAAATCTTCAAAATGAGCAAAAGCACAATGAAATTAATGCTGGAATCATCTTCAAGTTTCTAAAATACTCTAATGACAGCAAAAAGTTTGAGTCTACAACATTTAGTTAAGGTGTGAGAGCCAAAGTGAACTTTGTATTGCTGTAAACGCGTTTTCAGCACCTGATTGTACACTTCAGGTGAAAGTGTCAAAATCTTCAAAATGAGCAAAAGCACAATGAAATTAATGCTGGAATCATCTTCAAGTTGCTAAAATACACTAATGACAGCAAAAAGTTTGAGTCTACAACATTTAGTTAAGGTGTGAGAGCCTAAATGAACTTTGTATTGCTTTAAATGCGTTTTCAGCCCGATTGTACACTTCAGGTAAAACTGTCAAAATCTCCAAAATGAGCAAAAGCACAATGGAATTAATGCTGGAATCATCTTCAAGTTGCTAAAATACACTAATGACAGCAAAAAGTTTGAGTCTACAACATTTAGTTAAGGTGTGAGAGCCAAAATGAACTTTGTATTGCTTTAAAAGTCATTTTCAGCCCGATTGTACACTTCAGGTGAAACTGTCAAAATCTTCAAAATGAGGAAAAAAACAATGAAATTAATGTTGGAATCATCTTCAAGTTGCTAAAATACACTAATGACAGCAAATAGTTTGAGTTTACAACATTTAGTTAAGTTGTGAGAGCCTAAATTAACTTTTTATTGCTTTAAACGCGTTTTCAGCCCTTGATTGTACACTTCAGGTGAAACTGCCAAAATCTTCAAAATAAGCAAAAGCACAATGAAATTAATGCTGGAATCATCTTCAAGTTGCTAAAATACACTAATGACAGCAAAAAGTTTGAGTCTACAACATTTAGTTAAGGTGTGAGAGCCTAAATGAACTTTGTATTGCTTTAAATGCGTTTTCAGCCCGATTGTACACTTCAGGTAAAACTGTCAAAATCTCCAAAATGAGCAAAAGCACAATGGAATTAATGCTGGAATCATCTTCAAGTTGCTAAAATACACTAATGACAGCAAAAAGTTTGAGTCTACAACATTTAGTTAAGGTGTGAGAGCCAAAATGAACTTTGTATTGCTTTAAATGCATTTTCAGCCCGATTGGACACTTCAGGTGAAACTGTCAAAATCTTCAAAATGAGCAAAAGCACAATGAAATTAATGCTGGAATCATCTTCAAGTTGCTAAAATACACTAATGACAGTAAAAAGTTTGAGTCTACAACATTTAGTTAAGGTGTGAGAGCCAAAATGAACTTTGTATTGCTTTAAATGTATTTTCAGCCTGAATGTACACTTCAGGTGAAACTGTCAAATTCTTCAAAATGAGCAAAAGCACAATGAAATTAATGCTGGAAACATCTTCAAGTTTCTAAAATACTCTAATGACAGCAAAAAGTTTGAGTCTACAACATTTAGTTAAGGTGTGAGAGCCAAAATGAACTTTGTATTGCTGTAAACGCGTTTTCAGCACCTGATTGTACACTTCAGGTGAAACTGTCAAAATCTTCAAAATTAGCAAAAGCACAATGAAATTAATGCTGGAATCATCTTCAAGTTGCTAAAATACACTAATTACAGCAAAAAGTTTGAGTCTACAACATTTAGTTAAGGTGTGAGAGCCAAAATTAACTTTGTATTGCTTTAAAAGTCATTTTCAGCCCGATTGTACACTTCAGGTGAAACTGTCAAAATCTCCAAAATGAGGAAAAAAACAATGAAATTAATGTTGGAATCATCTTCAAGTTGCTAAAATACACTAATGACAGCAACGAGTTTGAGTCTACAACATTTAGTTAAGGTGTGAGAGCCAAAATGAACTTTTTATTGCTTTAAATGCATTTTCAGCCCGATTGTACACTTCAAGTGAAACTGTCAAAATCTTCAAAATGAGCAAAAGCACAATGAAATTAATGCTGGAATCATCTTCAAGTTTTTAAAATACTCTAATGACAGCAAAAAGTTTGAGTCTACAACATTTAGTTAAGGTGATAGAGCCAAAATGAACTTTGTATTGCTGTAAACGCGTTTTCAGCACCTGATTGTACACTTCAGGTGAAAGTGTCAAAATCTTCAAAATGCGCAAAAGCACAATGAAATTAATGCTGGAATCATCTTCAAGTTGCTAAAATACACTAATGACAGCAAAAAGTTTGAGTCTACAACATTTAGTTAAGGTGTGAGAGCCTAAATGAACTTTGTATTGCTTTAAATGCGTTTTCAGCCCCTGATTGTACACTTCAGGTGAAACTGTCAAAATCTCCAAAATGAGCAAAAGCAAAATGAAATTAATGCTGGAATCATCTTCAAGTTGCTAAAATACACTAATGACAGCAACAAGTTTGAGTCTACAACATTTAGTTAAGGTGTGAGAGCCTAAATGAACTTTGTATTGCTTTAAATGCATTTTCAGCCCGATTATACACTTCAGGTAAAACTGTCAAAATCTTCAAAATGAGCAAAAGCACAATGGAATTAATGCTGGAATCATCTTCAAGTTGCTAAAATACACTAATGACAGCAAAAAGTTTGAGTCTACAACATTTAGTTAAGGTGTGAGAGCCAAAATGAACTTTGTATTGCTTTAAATGCATTTTCAGCCCGATTGGACACTTCAGGTGAAAGTGTCAAAATCTTCAAAATGAGGAAAAAAACAATGAAATTAATGTTGGAATCATCTTCAAGTTGCTAAAATACACTAATGACAGCAAATAGTTTGAGTTTACAACATTTAGTTAAGTTGTGAGAGCCTAAATTAACTTTTTATTGCTTTAAACGCGTTTTCAGCCCTTGATTGTACACTTCAGGTGAAACTGTCAAAATCTTCAAAATAAGCAAAAGCACAATGAAATTAATGCTGGAATCATCTTCAAGTTGCTAAAATACACTAATGACAGCAAAAAGTTTGAGTCTACAACATTTAGTTAAGGTGTGAGAGCCAAAATGAACTTTGTATTGCTGTAAACGCGTTTTCAGCACCTGATTGTACACTTCAGGTGAAACTGTCAAAATCTTCAAAATGAGCAAAAGCACAATGAAATTAATGCTGGAATCATCTTCAAGTTTCTAAAATACTCTAATGACAGCAAAAAGTTTGAGTCTACAACATTTAGTTAAGGTGTGAGAGCCAAAGTGAACTTTGTATTGCTGTAAACGCGTTTTCAGCACCTGATTGTACACTTCAGGTGAAAGTGTCAAAATCTTCAAAATGAGCAAAAGCACAATGAAATTAATGCTGGAATCATCTTCAAGTTGCTAAAATACACTAATGACAGCAACAAGTTTGAGTCTACAACATTTAGTTAAGGTGTGAGAGCCTAAATTAACTTTGTATTGCTTTAAATGCATTTTCAGCCCGATTGTACACTTCAGGTAAAACTGTCAAAATCTTCAAAATGAGTAAAAGCACAATGAAATTAATGCTGGAATCATCTTCAAGTTGCTAAAATACACTAATGACAGCAAAAAGTTTGAGTCTACAACATTTAGTTAAGGTGTGAGAGCCTAAATGAACTTTGTATTGCTTTAAATGCGTTTTCAGCCCGATTGTACACTTCAGGTAAAACTGTCAAAATCTCCAAAATGAGCAAAAGCACAATGGAATTAATGCTGGAATCATCTTCAAGTTGCTAAAATACACTAATGACAGCAAAAAGTTTGAGTTTACAACATTTAGTTAAGGTGTGAGAGCCAAAATGAACTTTGTATTGCTTTAAATGCATTTTCAGCCCGATTGGACACTTCAGGTGAAACTGTCAAAATCTTCAAAATGAGCAAAAGCACAATGAAATTAATGCTGGAATCATCTTCAAGTTGCTAAAATACACTAATGACAGTAAAAAGTTTGAGTCTACAACATTTAGTTAAGGTGTGAGAGCCAAAATGAACTTTGTATTGCTTTAAATGCATTTTCAGCCTGAATGTACACTTCAGGTGAAACTGTCAAATTCTTCAAAATGAGCAAAAGCACAATGAAATTAATGCTGGAAACATCTTCAAGTTTCTAAAATACTCTAATGACAGCAAAAAGTTTGAGTCTACAACGTTTAGTTAAGGTGTGAGAGCCAAAATGAACTTTGTATTGCTGTAAACGCGTTTTCAGCACCTGATTGTACACTTCAGGTGAAACTGTCAAAATCTTCAAAATTAGCAAAAGCACAATGAAATTAATGCTGGAATCATCTTCAAGTTGCTAAAATACACTAATGACAGCAAAAAGTTTGAGTCTACAACATTTAGTTAAGGTGTGAGAGCCAAAATTAACTTTGTATTGCTTTAAAAGTCATTTTCAGCCCGATTGTACACTTCAGGTGAAACTGTCAAAATCTTCAAAATGAGGAAAAAAACAATGAAATTAATGTTGGAATCATCTTCAAGTTGCTAAAATACACTAATGACAGCAAATAGTTTGAGTTTACAACATTTAGTTAAGTTGTGAGAGCCTAAATTAACTTTTTATTGCTTTAAACGCGTTTTCAGCCCTTGATTGTACACTTCAGGTGAAACTGTCAAAATCTTCAAAATAAGCAAAAGCACAATGAAATTAATGCTGGAATCATCTTCAAGTTGCTAAAATACACTAATGACAGCAAAAAGTTTGAGTCTACAACATTTAGTTAAGGTGTGAGAGCCTAAATGAACTTTGTATTGCTTCAAATGCGTTTTCAGCCCGATTGTACACTTCAGGTAAAACTGTCAAAATCTCCAAAATGAGCAAAAGCACAATGGAATTAATGCTGGAATCATCTTCAAGTTGCTAAAATACACTAATGACAGCAAAAAGTTTGAGTCTACAACATTTAGTTAAGGTGTGAGAGCCAAAATTAACTTTGTATTGCTTTAAATGCATTTTCAGCCCGATTGGACACTTCAGGTGAAACTGTCAAAATCTTCAAAATGAGCAAAAGCACAATGAAATTAATGCTGGAATCATCTTCAAGTTGCTAAAATACACTAATGACAGTAAAAAGTTTGAGTCTACAACATTTAGTTAAGGTGTGAGAGCCAAAATGAACTTTGTATTGCTTTAAATGCATTTTCAGCCTGAATGTACACTTCAGGTGAAACTGTCAAATTCTTCAAAATGAGCAAAAGCACAATGAAATTAATGCTGGAAACATCTTCAAGTTTCTAAAATACTCTAATGACAGCAAAAAGTTTGAGTCTACAACATTTAGTTAAGGTGTGAGAGCCAAAATGAACTTTGTATTGCTGTAAACGCGTTTTCAGCACCTGATTGTACACTTCAGGTGAAACTGTCAAAATCTTCAAAATTAGCAAAAGCACAATGAAATTAATGCTGGAATCATCTTCAAGTTGCTAAAATACACTAATTACAGCAAAAAGTTTGAGTCTACAACATTTAGTTAAGGTGTGAGAGCCAAAATTAACTTTGTATTGCTTTAAAAGTCATTTTCAGCCCGATTGTACACTTCAGGTGAAACTGTCAAAATCTTCAAAATGAGGAAAAAAACAATGAAATTAATGTTGGAATCATCTTCAAGTTGCTAAAATACACTAATGACAGCAACGAGTTTGAGTCTACAACATTTAGTTAAGGTGTGAGAGCCAAAATGAACTTTTTATTGCTTTAAATGCATTTTCAGCCCGATTGTACACTACAGGTGAAACTGTCAAAATCTTCAAAATGAGCAAAAGCACAATGAAATTAATGCTGGAATCATCTTCAAGTTTTTAAAATACTCTAATGACAGCAAAAAGTTTGAGTCTACAACATTTAGTTAAGGTGATAGAGCCAAAATGAATTTTGTATTGCTGTAAACGCGTTTTCAGCACCTGATTGTACACTTCAGGTGAAAGTGTCAAAATCTTCAAAATGAGCAAAAGCACAATGAAATTAATGCTGGAATCATCTTCAAGTTGCTAAAATACACTAATGACAGCAAAAAGTTTGAGTCTACAACATTTAGTTAAGGTGTGAGAGCCTAAATGAACTTTGTATTGCTTTAAATGCGTTTTCAGCCCCTGATTGTACACTTCAGGTGAAACTGTCAAAATCTCCAAAATGAGCAAAAGCAAAATGAAATTAATGCTGGAATCATCTTCAAGTTGCTAAAATACACTAATGACAGCAACAAGTTTGAGTCTACAACATTTAGTTAAGGTGTGAGAGCCTAAATGAACTTTGTATTGCTTTAAATGCATTTTCAGCCCGATTGTACACTTCAGGTAAAACTGTCAAAATCTTCAAAATGAGCAAAAGCACAATGGAATTAATGCTGGAATCATCTTCAAGTTGCTAAAATACACTAATGACAGCAAAAAGTTTGAGTCTACAACATTTAGTTAAGGTGTGAGAGCCAAAATTAACTTTGTATTGCTTTAAAATTCATTTTCAGCCCGATTGTACACTTCAGGTGAAACTGTCAAAATCTTCAAAATGAGCAAAAGCACAATGAAATTAATGTTGGAATCATCTTCAAGTTGCTAAAATACACTAATGACAGCAAATAGTTTGAGTTTACAACATTTAGTTAAGTTGTGAGAGCCTAAATTAACTTTTTATTGCTTTAAACGCGTTTTCAGCCCTTGAATGTACACTTCAGGTGAAACTGTCAAAATCTTCAAAATAAGCAAAAGCACAATGAAATTAATGCTGGAATCATCTTCAAGTTGCTAAAATACACTAATGACAGCAAAAAGTTTGAGTCTACAACATTTAGTTAAGGTGTGAGAGCCAAAATGAACTTTGTATTGCTGTAAACGCGTTTTCAGCACCTGATTGTACACTTCAGGTGAAACTGTCAAAATCTTCAAAATGAGCAAAAGCACAATGAAATTAATGCTGGAATCATCTTCAAGTTGCTAAAATACACTAATGACAGCAAAAAGTTTGAGTCTACAACATTTAGTTAAGGTGTGAGAGCCAAAATGAACTTTTTATTGCTTTAAATGCATTTTCAGCCCGATTGTACACTTCAGGTGAAAGTGTCAAAATCTTCAAAATGAGCAAAAGCACAATGAAATTAATGCTGGAATCATCTTCAAGTTGCTAAAATACACTAATGACAGCAAAAAGTTTGAGTCTACAACATTTAGTTAAGGTGTGAGAGCCAAAATGAACAATGTATTGCTGTAAACGCGTTTTCAGCACCTGAATGTACACTTCAGGTGAAACTGTCAAAATCTTCAAAATGAGCAAAAGCACAATGAAATTAATGTTGGAATCATCTTCAAGTTGCTAAAATACACTAATGACAGCAAAAAGTTTGAGTCTACAACATTTAGTTAAGGTGTGAGAGCCAAAATGAACTTTGTATTGCTTTAAATGCACTTTCAGCCCGAATGTACACTTCAGATGAAACTGTCAAAATCTTCAAAATGAGCAAAAGCACAATGAAATTAATGCTGGAATCATCTTCAAGTTGCTAAAATACACTAATGACAGCAACAAGTTTGAGTCTACAACATTTAGTTAAGGTGTGAGAGCCTAAATTAACTTTGTATTGCTTTAAATGCATTTTCAGCCCGATTGTACACTTCAGGTAAAACTGTCAAAATCTTCAAAATGAGCAAAAGCACAATGGAATTAATGCTGGAATCATCTTCAAGTTGCTAAAATACACTAATGACAGCAAAAAGTTTGAGTCTACAACATTTAGTTAAGGTGTGAGAGCCAAAATGAACTTTGTATTGCTTTAAATGCATTTTCAGCCCGATTGGACACTTCAGGTGAAACTGTCAAAATCTTCAAAATGAGCAAAAGCACAATGGAATTAATGCTGGAATCATCTTCAAGTTGCTAAAATACACTAATGACAGCAAAAAGTTTGAGTCTACAACATTTAGTTAAGGTGTGAGAGCCAAAATGAACTTTGTATTGCTTTAAATGCATTTTCAGCCCGATTGGACACTTCAGGTGAAACTGTCAAAATCTCCAAAATGAGCAAAAGCAAAATGAAATTAATGCTGGAATCATCTTCAAGTTGCTAAAATACACTAATGACAGCAACAAGTTTGAGTCTACAACATTTAGTTAAGGTGTGAGAGCCAAAATGAACTTTGTATTGCTGTAAACGCGTTTTCAGCACCTGATTGTACACTTCAGGTGAAACTGTCAAAATCTTCAAAATAAGCAAAAGCACAATGAAATTAATGCTGGAATCATCTTCAAGTTGCTAAAATACACTAATGACAGCAAAAAGTTTGAGTCTACAACATTTAGTTAAGGTGTGAGAGCCAAAATTAACTTTGTATTGCTTTAAAATTCATTTTCAGCCCGATTGTACACTTCAGGTGAAACTGTCAAAATCTTCAAAATGAGCAAAAGCACAATGAAATTAATGTTGGAATCATCTTCAAGTTGCTAAAATACACTAATGACAGCAAATAGTTTGAGTTTACAACATTTAGTTAAGTTGTGAGAGCCTAAATTAACTTTTTATTGCTTTAAACGCGTTTTCAGCCCTTGATTGTACACTTCAGGTGAAACTGTCAAAATCTTCAAAATAAGCAAAAGCACAATGAAATTAATGCTGGAATCATCTTCAAGTTGCTAAAATACACTAATGACAGCAAAAAGTTTGAGTCTACAACATTTAGTTAAGGTGTGAGAGCCAAAATGAACTTTGTATTGCTGTAAACGCGTTTTCAGCACCTGATTGTACACTTCAGGTGAAACTGTCAAAATCTTCAAAATGAGCAAAAGCACAATGAAATTAATGCTGGAATCATCTTCAAGTTGCTAAAATACACTAATGACAGCAAAAAGTTTGAGTCTACAACATTTAGTTAAGGTGTGAGAGCCAAAATGAACTTTTTATTGCTTTAAATGCATTTTCAGCCCGATTGTACACTTCAGGTGAAAGTGTCAAAATCTTCAAAATGAGCAAAAGCACAATGAAATTAATGCTGGAATCATCTTCAAGTTGCTAAAATACACTAATGACAGCAAAAAGTTTGAGTCTACAACATTTAGTTAAGGTGTGAGAGCCTAAATGAACTTTGTATTGCTTTAAATGCGTTTTCAGCCCGATTGTACACTTCAGGTAAAACTGTCAAAATCTCCAAAATGAGCAAAAGCACAATGGAATTAATGCTGGAATCATCTTCAAGTTGCTAAAATACACTAATGACAGCAAAAAGTTTGAGTCTACAACATTTAGTTAAGGTGTGAGAGCCAAAATGAACAATGTATTGCTGTAAACGCGTTTTCAGCACCTGAATGTACACTTCAGGTGAAACTTTCAAAATCTTCAAAATGAGCAAAAGCACAATGAAATTAATGTTGGAATCATCTTCAAGTTGCTAAAATACACTAATGACAGCAAAAAGTTTGAGTCTACAACATTTAGTTAAGGTGTGAGAGCCAAAATGAACTTTGTATTGCTTTAAATGCACTTTCAGCCCGAATGTACACTTCAGATGAAACTGTCAAAATCTTCAAAATGAGCAAAAGCACAATGAAATTAATGCTGGAATCATCTTCAAGTTGCTAAAATACACTAATGACAGTAAAAAGTTTGAGTGTACAACATTTAGTTAAGGTGTGAGAGCCAAAATGAACTTTGTATTGCTTTAAATGCACTTTCAGCCCGATTGTACACTTCAGGTAAAACTGTCAAAATCTCCAAAATGAGCAAAAGCACAATGGAATTAATGCTGGAATCATCTTCAAGTTGCTAAAATACACTAATGACAGCAAAAAGTTTGAGTCTACAACATTTAGTTAAGGTGTGAGAGCCAAAATGAACTTTGTATTGCTTTAAATGCATTTTCAGCCCGATTGGACACTTCAGGTGAAACTGTCAAAATCTTCAAAATGAGCAAAAGCACAATGAAATTAATGCTGGAATCATCTTCAAGTTGCTAAAATACACTAATGACAGTAAAAACTTTGAGTCTACAACATTTAGTTAAGGTGTGAGAGCCAAAATGAACTTTGTATTGCTTTAAATGCATTTTCAGCCTGAATGTACACTTCAGGTGAAACTGTCAAATTCTTCAAAATGAGCAAAAGCACAATGAAATTAATGCTGGAAAAATCTTCAAGTTTCTAAAATACTCTAATGACAGCAAAAAGTTTGAGTCTACAACATTTAGTTAAGGTGTGAGAGCCAAAATGAACTTTGTATTGCTGTAAACGCGTTTTCAGCACCTGATTGTACACTTCAGGTGAAACTGTCAAAATCTTCAAAATGAGGAAAAAAACAATGAAATTAATGTTGGAATCATCTTCAAGTTGCTAAAATACACTAATGACAGCAACGAGTTTGAGTCTACAACATTTAGTTAAGGTGTGAGAGCCAAAATGAACTTTTTATTGCTTTAAATGCATTTTCAGCCCGATTGTACACTTCAGGTGAAACTGTCAAAATCTTCAAAATGAGCAAAAGCACAATGAAATTAATGCTGGAATCATCTTCAAGTTTTTAAAATACTCTAATGACAGCAAAAAGTTTGAGTCTACAACATTTAGTTAAGGTGATAGAGCCAAAATGAACTTTGTATTGCTGTAAACGCGTTTTCAGCACCTGATTGTACACTTCAGGTGAAAGTGTCAAAATCTTCAAAATGAGCAAAAGCACAATGAAATTAATGCTGGAATCATCTTCAAGTTGCTAAAATACACTAATGACAGCAAAAAGTTTGAGTCTACAACATTTAGTTAAGGTGTGAGAGCCTAAATGAACTTTGTATTGCTTTAAATGCGTTTTCAGCCCCTGATTGTACACTTCAGGTGAAACTGTCAAAATCTCCAAAATGAGCAAAAGCAAAATGAAATTAATGCTGGAATCATCTTCAAGTTGCTAAAATACACTAATGACAGCAACAAGTTTGAGTCTACAACATTTAGTTAAGGTGTGAGAGCCTAAATGAACTTTGTATTGCATTAAATGCATTTTCAGCCCGATTGTACACTTCAGGTAAAACTGTCAAAATCTTCAAAATGAGCAAAAGCACAATGAAATTAATGCTGGAAACATCTTCAAGTTGCTAAAATACACTAATGACAGCAACAAGTTTGAGTCTACAACATTTAGTTAAGGTGTGAGAGCCAAAATTAACTTTGTATTGCTTTAAATGCATTTTCAGCCAGAATGTACACTTCAGGTGAAACTGTCAAATTCTTCAAAATGAGCAAAAGCACAATGAAATTAATGCTGGAAACATCTTCAAGTTTCTAAAATACTCTAATGACAGCAAAAAGTTTGAGTCTACAACATTTAGTTAAGGTGTGAGAGCCAAAATGAACTTTGTATTGCTGTAAACGCGTTTTCAGCACCTGATTGTACACTTCAGGTGAAACTGTCAAAATCTTCAAAATAAGCAAAAGCACAATGAAATTAATGCTGGAATCATCTTCAAGTTGCTAAAATACACTAATGACAGCAAAAAGTTTGAGTCTACAACATTTAGTTAAGGTGTGAGAGCCAAAATGAACTTTGTATTGCTGTAAACGCGTTTTCAGCACCTGATTGTACACTTCAGGTGAAACTGTCAAAATCTTCAAAATGAGCAAAAGCACAATGAAATTAATGCTGGAATCATCTTCAAGTTGCTAAAATACACTAATGACAGCAAAAAGTTTGAGTCTACAACATTTAGTTAAGGTGTGAGAGCCAAAATGAACTTTTTATTGCTTTAAATGCATTTTCAGCCCGATTGTACACTTCAGGTGAAAGTGTCAAAATCTTCAAAATGAGCAAAAGCACAATGAAATTAATGCTGGAATCATCTTCAAGTTGCTAAAATACACTAATGACAGCAAAAAGTTTGAGTCTACAACATTTAGTTAAGGTGTGAGAGCCTAAATGAACTTTGTATTGCTTTAAATGCGTTTTCAGCCCGATTGTACACTTCAGGTAAAACTGTCAAAATCTCCAAAATGAGCAAAAGCACAATGGAATTAATGCTGGAATCATCTTCAAGTTGCTAAAATACACTAATGACAGCAAAAAGTTTGAGTCTACAACATTTAGTTAAGGTGTGAGAGCCAAAATGAACAATGTATTGCTGTAAACGCGTTTTCAGCACCTGAATGTACACTTCAGGTGAAACTTTCAAAATCTTCAAAATGAGCAAAAGCACAATGAAATTAATGTTGGAATCATCTTCAAGTTGCTAAAATACACTAATGACAGCAAAAAGTTTGAGTCTACAACATTTAGTTAAGGTGTGAGAGCCAAAATGAACTTTGTATTGCTTTAAATGCACTTTCAGCCCGAATGTACACTTCAGATGAAACTGTCAAAATCTTCAAAATGAGCAAAAGCACAATGAAATTAATGCTGGAATCATCTTCAAGTTGCTAAAATACACTAATGACAGTAAAAAGTTTGAGTGTACAACATTTAGTTAAGGTGTGAGAGCCAAAATGAACTTTGTATTGCTTTAAATGCACTTTCAGCCCGATTGTACACTTCAGGTAAAACTGTCAAAATCTCCAAAATGAGCAAAAGCACAATGGAATTAATGCTGGAATCATCTTCAAGTTGCTAAAATACACTAATGACAGCAAAAAGTTTGAGTCTACAACATTTAGTTAAGGTGTGAGAGCCAAAATGAACTTTGTATTGCTTTAAATGCATTTTCAGCCCGATTGGACACTTCAGGTGAAACTGTCAAAATCTTCAAAATGAGCAAAAGCACAATGAAATTAATGCTGGAATCATCTTCAAGTTGCTAAAATACACTAATGACAGTAAAAACTTTGAGTCTACAACATTTAGTTAAGGTGTGAGAGCCAAAATGAACTTTGTATTGCTTTAAATGCATTTTCAGCCTGAATGTACACTTCAGGTGAAACTGTCAAATTCTTCAAAATGAGCAAAAGCACAATGAAATTAATGCTGGAAAAATCTTCAAGTTTCTAAAATACTCTAATGACAGCAAAAAGTTTGAGTCTACAACATTTAGTTAAGGTATGAGAGCCAAAATGAACTTTGTATTGCTGTAAACGCGTTTTCAGCACCTGATTGTACACTTCAGGTGAAACTGTCAAAATCTTCAAAATGAGGAAAAAAACAATGAAATTAATGTTGGAATCATCTTCAAGTTGCTAAAATACACTAATGACAGCAACGAGTTTGAGTCTACAACATTTAGTTAAGGTGTGAGAGCCAAAATGAACTTTTTATTGCTTTAAATGCATTTTCAGCCCGATTGTACACTTCAGGTGAAACTGTCAAAATCTTCAAAATGAGCAAAAGCACAATGAAATTAATGCTGGAATCATCTTCAAGTTTTTAAAATACTCTAATGACAGCAAAAAGTTTGAGTCTACAACATTTAGTTAAGGTGATAGAGCCAAAATGAACTTTGTATTGCTGTAAACGCGTTTTCAGCACCTGATTGTACACTTCAGGTGAAAGTGTCAAAATCTTCAAAATGAGCAAAAGCACAATGAAATTAATGCTGGAATCATCTTCAAGTTGCTAAAATACACTAATGACAGCAAAAAGTTTGAGTCTACAACATTTAGTTAAGGTGTGAGAGCCTAAATGAACTTTGTATTGCTTTAAATGCGTTTTCAGCCCCTGATTGTACACTTCAGGTGAAACTGTCAAAATCTCCAAAATGAGCAAAAGCAAAATGAAATTAATGCTGGAATCATCTTCAAGTTGCTAAAATACACTAATGACAGCAACAAGTTTGAGTCTACAACATTTAGTTAAGGTGTGAGAGCCTAAATGAACTTTGTATTGCTTTAAATGCATTTTCAGCCCGATTGTACACTTCAGGTAAAACTGTCAAAATCTTCAAAATGAGCAAAAGCACAATGAAATTAATGCTGGAAACATCTTCAAGTTGCTAAAATACACTAATGACAGCAACAAGTTTGAGTCTACAACATTTAGTTAAGGTGTGAGAGCCAAAATTAACTTTGTATTGCTTTAAATGCATTTTCAGCCAGAATGTACACTTCAGGTGAAACTGTCAAATTCTTCAAAATGAGCAAAAGCACAATGAAATTAATGCTGGAAACATCTTCAAGTTTCTAAAATACTCTAATGACAGCAAAAAGTTTGAGTCTACAACATTTAGTTAAGGTGTGAGAGCCAAAATGAACTTTGTATTGCTGTAAACGCGTTTTCAGCACCTGATTGTACACTTCAGGTGAAACTGTCAAAATCTTCAAAATGAGCAAAAGCACAATGAAATTAATGCTGGAATCATCTTCAAGTTGCTAAAATACACTAATGACAGCAACAAGTTTGAGTCTACAACATTTAGTTAAGGTGTGAGAGCCAAAATTAACTTTGTATTGCTTTAAAAGTCATTTTCAGCCCGATTGTACACTTCAGGTGAAACTGTCAAAATCTTCAAAATGAGGAAAAAAACAATGAAATTAATGTTGGAATCATCTTCAAGTTGCTAAAATACACTAATGAGAGCAAATAGTTTGAGTTTACAACATTTAGTTAAGTTGTGAGAGCCTAAATTAACTTTTTATTGCTTTAAACGCGTTTTCAGCCCTTGATTGTACACTTCAGGTGAAACTGTCAAAATCTTCAAAATGAGCAAAAGCACAATGAAATTAATGTTGGAATCATCTTCAAGTTGCTAAAATACACTAATGACAGCAAATAGTTTGAGTTTACAACATTTAGTTAAGTTGTGAGAGCCTAAATTAACTTTTTATTGCTTTAAACGCGTTTTCAGCCTTTGATTGTACACTTCAGGTGAAACTGTCAAAATCTTCAAAATAAGCAAAAGCACAATGAAATTAATGCTGGAATCATCTTCAAGTTGCTAAAATACACTAATGACAGCAAAAAGTTTGAGTCTACAACATTTAGTTAAGGTGTGAGAGCCAAAATGAACTTTGTATTGCTGTAAACGCGTTTTCAGCACCTGATTGTACACTTCAGGTGAAACTGTCAAAATCTTCAAAATGAGCAAAAGCACAATGAAATTAATGCTGGAATCATCTTCAAGTTGCTAAAATACACTAATGACAGCAAAAAGTTTGAGTCTACAACATTTAGTTAAGGTGTGAGAGCCTAAATGAACTTTGTATTGCTTTAAATGCGTTTTCAGCCCGATTGTACACTTCAGGTAAAACTGTCAAAATCTCCAAAATGAGCAAAAGCACAATGGAATTAATGCTGGAATCATCTTCAAGTTGCTAAAATACACTAATGACAGCAAAAAGTTTGAGTCTACAACATTTAGTTAAGGTGTGAGAGCCAAAATGAACAATGTATTGCTGTAAACGCGTTTTCAGCACCTGAATGTACACTTCAGGTGAAACTTTCAAAATCTTCAAAATGAGCAAAAGCACAATGAAATTAATGTTGGAATCATCTTCAAGTTGCTAAAATACACTAATGACAGCAAAAAGTTTGAGTCTACAACATTTAGTTAAGGTGTGAGAGCCAAAATGAACTTTGTATTGCTTTAAATGCACTTTCAGCCCGAATGTACACTTCAGATGAAACTGTCAAAATCTTCAAAATGAGCAAAAGCACAATGAAATTAATGCTGGAATCATCTTCAAGTTGCTAAAATACACTAATGACAGTAAAAAGTTTGAGTGTACAACATTTAGTTAAGGTGTGAGAGCCAAAATGAACTTTGTATTGCTTTAAATGCATTTTCAGCCCGATTGGACACTTCAGGTGAAACTGTCAAAATCTTCAAAATTAGCAAAAGCACAATGAAATTAATGCTGGAATCATCTTCAAGTTGCTAAAATACACTAATTACAGCAAAAAGTTTGAGTCTACAACATTTAGTTAAGGTGTGAGAGCCAAAATTAACTTTGTATTGCTTTAAAAGTCATTTTCAGCCCGATTGTACACTTCAGGTGAAACTGTCAAAATCTTCAAAATGAGGAAAAAAACAATGAAATTAATGTTGGAATCATCTTCAAGTTGCTAAAATACACTAATGACAGCAACGAGTTTGAGTCTACAACATTTAGTTAAGGTGTGAGAGCCAAAATGAACTTTTTATTGCTTTAAATGCATTTTCAGCCCGATTGTACACTTCAGGTGAAACTGTCAAAATCTTCAAAATGAGCAAAAGCACAATGAAATTAATGCTGGAATCATCTTCAAGTTGCTAAAATACACTAATGACAGCAAAAAGTTTGAGTCTACAACATTTAGTTAAGGTGTGAGAGCCAAAATTAACTTTGTATTGCTTTAAAAGTCATTTTCAGCCCGATTGTACACTTCAGGTGAAACTGTCAAAATCTTCAAAATGAGAAAAAAAACAATGAAATTAATGTTGGAATCATCTTCAAGTTGCTAAAATACACTAATGACAGCAAATAGTTTGAGTTTACAACATTTAGTTAAGTTGTGAGAGCCTAAATTAACTTTTTATTGCTTTAAACGCGTTTTCAGCCCTTGATTGTACACTTCAGGTGAAACTGTCAAAATCTTCAAAATAAGCAAAAGCACAATGAAATTAATGCTGGAATCATCTTCAAGTTGCTAAAATACACTAATGACAGCAAAAAGTTTGAGTCTACAACATTTAGTTAAGGTGTGAGAGCCAAAATGAACTTTGTATTGCTGTAAACGCGTTTTCAGCACCTGATTGTACACTTCAGGTGAAATTGTCAAAATCTTCAAAATGAGCAAAAGCACAATGAAATTAATGCTGGAATCATCTTCAAGTTTCTAAAATACTCTAATGACAGCAAAAAGTTTGAGTCTACAACATTTAGTTAAGGTGTGAGAGCCAAAGTGAACTTTGTATTGCTGTAAACGCGTTTTCAGCACCTGATTGTACACTTCAGGTGGAAGTGTCAAAATCTTCAAAATGAGCAAAAGCACAATGAAATTAATGCTGGAATCATCTTCAAGTTGCTAAAATACACTAATGACAGCAAAAAGTTTGAGTCTACAACATTTAGTTAAGGTGTGAGAGCCTAAATGAACATTGTATTGCTTTAAATGCGTTTTCAGCCCGATTGTACACTTCAGGTAAAACTGTCAAAATCTCCAAAATGAGCAAAAGCACAATGGAATTAATGCTGGAATCATCTTCAAGTTGCTAAAATACACTAATGACAGCAAAAAGTTTGAGTCTACAACATTTAGTTAAGGTGTGAGAGCCAAAATGAACTTTGTATTGCTTTAAATGCATTTTCAGCCCGATTGGACACTTCAGGTGAAACTGTCAAAATCTTCAAAATGAGCAAAAGCACAATGAAATTAATGCTGGAATCATCTTCAAGTTGCCAAAATACACTAATGACAGTAAAAAGTTTGAGTCTACAACATTTAGTTAAGGTGTGAGAGCCAAAATGAACTTTGTATTGCTTAAAATGCATTTTCAGCCTGAATGTACACTTCAGGTGAAACTGTCAAATTCTTCAAAATGAGCAAAAGCACATTGAAATTAATGCTGGAAACATCTTCAAGTTTCTAAAATACTCTAATGACAGCAAAAAGTTTGAGTCTACAACATTTAGTTAAGGTGTGAGAGCCAAAATGAACTTTGTATTGCTGTAAACGCGTTTTCAGCACCTGATTGTACACTTCAGGTGAAACTGTCAAAATCTTCAAAATTAGCAAAAGCACAATGAAATTAATGCTGGAATCATCTTCAAGTTGCTAAAATACACTAATGACAGCAAAACGTTTGAGTCTACAACATTTAGTTAAGGTGTGAGAGCCAAAATTAACTTTGTATTGCTTTAAAAGTCATTTTCAGCCCGATTGTACACTTCAGGTGAAACTGTCAAAATCTTCAAAATGAGGAAAAAAACAATGAAATTAATGTTGGAATCATCTTCAAGTTGCTAAAATACACTAATGAGAGCAAATAGTTTGAGTTTACAACATTTAGTTAAGTTGTGAGAGCCTAAATTAACTTTTTATTGCTTTAAACGCGTTTTCAGCCCTTGATTGTACACTTCAGGTGAAACTGTCAAAATCTTCAAAATAAGCAAAAGCACAATGAAATTAATGCTGGAATCATCTTCAAGTTGCTAAAATACACTAATGACAGCAAAAAGTTTGAGTCTACAACATTTAGTTAAGGTGTGAGAGCCAAAATGAACTTTGTATTGCTGTAAACGCGTTTTCAGCACCTGATTGTACACTTCAGGTGAAACTGTCAAAATGTTCAAAATGAGCAAAAGCACAATGAAATTAATGCTGGAATCATCTTCAAGTTTCTAAAATACTCTAATGACAGCAAAAAGTTTGAGTCTACAACATTTAGTTAAGGTGTGAGAGCCAAAATGAACTTTGTATTGCTTTAAATGCATTTTCAGCCCGATTGGACACTTCAGGTGAAACTGTCAAAATCTTCAAAATGAGCAAAAGCACAATGAAATTAATGCTGGAATCATCTTCAAGTTGCTAAAATACACTAATGACAGTAAAACGTTTGAGTCTACAACATTTAGTTAAGGTGTGAGAGCCAAAATGAACTTTGTATTGCTTTAAATGCATTTTCAGCCTGAATGTACACTTCAGGTGAAACTGTCAAATTCTTCAAAATGAGCAAAAGCACATTGAAATTAATGCTGGAAACATCTTCAAGTTTCTAAAATACTCTAATGACAGCAAAAAGTTTGAGTCTACAACATTTAGTTAAGGTGTGAGAGCCAAAATGAACTTTGTATTGCTGTAAACGCGTTTTCAGCACCTGATTGTACACTTCAGGTGAAACTGTCAAAATCTTCAAAATTAGCAAAAGCACAATGAAATTAATGCTGGAATCATCTTCAAGTTGCTAAAATACACTAATGACAGCAAAACGTTTGAGTCTACAACATTTAGTTAAGGTGTGAGAGCCAAAATTAACTTTGTATTGCTTTAAAAGTCATTTTCAGCCCGATTGTACACTTCAGGTGAAACTGTCAAAATCTTCAAAATGAGGAAAAAAACAATGAAATTAATGTTGGAATCATCTTCAAGTTGCTAAAATACACTAATGAGAGCAAATAGTTTGAGTTTACAACATTTAGTTAAGTTGTGAGAGCCTAAATTAACTTTTTATTGCTTTAAACGCGTTTTCAGCCCTTGATTGTACACTTCAGGTGAAACTGTCAAAATCTTCAAAATAAGCAAAAGCACAATGAAATTAATGCTGGAATCATCTTCAAGTTGCTAAAATACACTAATGACAGCAAAAAGTTTGAGTCTACAACATTTAGTTAAGGTGTGAGAGCCAAAATGAACTTTGTATTGCTGTAAACGCGTTTTCAGCACCTGATTGTACACTTCAGGTGAAACTGTCAAAATCTTCAAAATGAGCAAAAGCACAATGAAATTAATGCTGGAATCATCTTCAAGTTTCTAAAATACTCTAATGACAGCAAAAAGTTTGAGTCTACAACATTTAGTTAAGGTGTGAGAGCCAAAATGAACTTTGTATTGCTTTAAATGCATTTTCAGCCCGATTGGACACTTCAGGTGAAACTGTCAAAATCTTCAAAATGAGCAAAAGCACAATGAAATTAATGCTGGAATCATCTTCAAGTTGCTAAAATACACTAATGACAGTAAAAAGTTTGAGTCTACAACATTTAGTTAAGGTGTGAGAGCCAAAATTAACTTTGTATTGCTTTAAAAGTCATTTTCAGCCCGATTGTACACTTCAGGTGAAACTGTCAAAATCTTCAAAATGAGGAAAAAAACAATGAAATTAATGTTGGAATCATCTTCAAGTTGCTAAAATACACTAATGACAGCAAATAGTTTGAGTTTACAACATTTAGTTAAGTTGTGAGAGCCTAAATTAACTTTTTATTGCTTTAAACGCGTTTTCAGCCCTTGATTGTACACTTCAGGTGAAACTGTCAAAATCTTCAAAATAAGCAAAAGCACAATGAAATTAATGCTGGAATCATCTTCAAGTTGCTAAAATACACTAATGACAGCAAAAAGTTTGAGTCTACAAAATTTAGTTAAGGTGTGAGAGCCTAAATGAACTTTGTATTGCTGTAAACGCGTTTTCAGCATCTGATTGTACACTTCAGGTGAAACTGTCAAAATCTTCAAAATGAGCAAAAGCACAATGAAATTAATGCTGGAATCATCTTCAAGTTTCTAAAATACTCTAATGACAGCAAAAAGTTTGAGTCTACAACATTTAGTTAAGGTGTGAGAGCCAAAGTGAACTTTGTATTGCTGTAAACGCGTTTTCAGCACCTGATTGTACACTTCAGGTGAAAGTGTCAAAATCTTCAAAATGAGCAAAAGCACAATGAAATTAATGCTGGAATCATCTTCAAGTTGCTAAAATACACTAATGACAGCAAAAAGTTTGAGTCTACAACATTTAGTTAAGGTGTGAGAGCCTAAATGAACTTTGTATTGCTTTAAATGCGTTTTCAGCCCGATTGTACACTTCAGGTAAAACTGTCAAAATCTCCAAAATGAGCAAAAGCACAATGGAATTAATGCTGGAATCATCTTCAAGTTGCTAAAATACACTAATGACAGCAAAAAGTTTGAGTCTACAACATTTAGTTAAGGTGTGAGAGCCAAAATGAACTTTGTATTGCTTTAAAAGTCATTTTCAGCCCGATTGTACACTTCAGGTGAAACTGTCAAAATCTTCAAAATGAGGAAAAAAACAATGAAATTAATGTTGGAATCATCTTCAAGTTGCTAAAATACACTAATGACAGCAAATAGTTTGAGTTTACAACATTTAGTTAAGTTGTGAGAGCCTAAATTAACTTTTTATTGCTTTAAACGCGTTTTCAGCCCTTGATTGTACACTTCAGGTGAAACTGCCAAAATCTTCAAAATAAGCAAAAGCACAATGAAATTAATGCTGGAATCATCTTCAAGTTGCTAAAATACACTAATGACAGCAAAAAGTTTGAGTCTACAACATTTAGTTAAGGTGTGAGAGCCTAAATGAACTTTGTATTGCTTTAAATGCGTTTTCAGCCCGATTGTACACTTCAGGTAAAACTGTCAAAATCTCCAAAATGAGCAAAAGCACAATGGAATTAATGCTGGAATCATCTTCAAGTTGCTAAAATACACTAATGACAGCAAAAAGTTTGAGTCTACAACATTTAGTTAAGGTGTGAGAGCCAAAATGAACTTTGTATTGCTTTAAATGCATTTTCAGCCCGATTGGACACTTCAGGTGAAACTGTCAAAATCTTCAAAATGAGCAAAAGCACAATGAAATTAATGCTGGAATCATCTTCAAGTTGCTAAAATACACTAATGACAGTAAAAAGTTTGAGTCTACAACATTTAGTTAAGGTGTGAGAGCCAAAATGAACTTTGTATTGCTTTAAATGTATTTTCAGCCTGAATGTACACTTCAGGTGAAACTGTCAAATTCTTCAAAATGAGCAAAAGCACAATGAAATTAATGCTGGAAACATCTTCAAGTTTCTAAAATACTCTAATGACAGCAAAAAGTTTGAGTCTACAACATTTAGTTAAGGTGTGAGAGCCAAAATGAACTTTGTATTGCTGTAAACGCGTTTTCAGCACCTGATTGTACACTTCAGGTGAAACTGTCAAAATCTTCAAAATTAGCAAAAGCACAATGAAATTAATGCTGGAATCATCTTCAAGTTGCTAAAATACACTAATTACAGCAAAAAGTTTGAGTCTACAACATTTAGTTAAGGTGTGAGAGCCAAAATTAACTTTGTATTGCTTTAAAAGTCATTTTCAGCCCGATTGTACACTTCAGGTGAAACTGTCAAAATCTCCAAAATGAGGAAAAAAACAATGAAATTAATGTTGGAATCATCTTCAAGTTGCTAAAATACACTAATGACAGCAACGAGTTTGAGTCTACAACATTTAGTTAAGGTGTGAGAGCCAAAATGAACTTTTTATTGCTTTAAATGCATTTTCAGCCCGATTGTACACTTCAAGTGAAACTGTCAAAATCTTCAAAATGAGCAAAAGCACAATGAAATTAATGCTGGAATCATCTTCAAGTTTTTAAAATACTCTAATGACAGCAAAAAGTTTGAGTCTACAACATTTAGTTAAGGTGATAGAGCCAAAATGAACTTTGTATTGCTGTAAACGCGTTTTCAGCACCTGATTGTACACTTCAGGTGAAAGTGTCAAAATCTTCAAAATGCGCAAAAGCACAATGAAATTAATGCTGGAATCATCTTCAAGTTGCTAAAATACACTAATGACAGCAAAAAGTTTGAGTCTACAACATTTAGTTAAGGTGTGAGAGCCTAAATGAACTTTGTATTGCTTTAAATGCGTTTTCAGCCCCTGATTGTACACTTCAGGTGAAACTGTCAAAATCTCCAAAATGAGCAAAAGCAAAATGAAATTAATGCTGGAATCATCTTCAAGTTGCTAAAATACACTAATGACAGCAACAAGTTTGAGTCTACAACATTTAGTTAAGGTGTGAGAGCCTAAATGAACTTTGTATTGCTTTAAATGCATTTTCAGCCCGATTATACACTTCAGGTAAAACTGTCAAAATCTTCAAAATGAGCAAAAGCACAATGGAATTAATGCTGGAATCATCTTCAAGTTGCTAAAATACACTAATGACAGCAAAAAGTTTGAGTCTACAACATTTAGTTAAGGTGTGAGAGCCTAAATGAACTTTGTATTGCTTTAAATGCGTTTTCAGCCCGATTGTACACTTCAGGTAAAACTGTCAAAATCTCCAAAATGAGCAAAAGCACAATGGAATTAATGCTGGAATCATCTTCAAGTTGCTAAAATACACTAATGACAGCAAAAAGTTTGAGTTTACAACATTTAGTTAAGGTGTGAGAGCCAAAATGAACTTTGTATTGCTTTAAATGCATTTTCAGCCCGATTGGACACTTCAGGTGAAACTGTCAAAATCTTCAAAATGAGCAAAAGCACAATGAAATTAATGCTGGAATCATCTTCAAGTTGCTAAAATACACTAATGACAGTAAAAAGTTTGAGTCTACAACATTTAGTTAAGGTGTGAGAGCCAAAATTAACTTTGTATTGCTTTAAAAGTCATTTTCAGCCCGATTGTACACTTCAGGTGAAACTGTCAAAATCTTCAAAATGAGGAAAAAAACAATGAAATTAATGTTGGAATCATCTTCAAGTTGCTAAAATACACTAATGACAGCAAATAGTTTGAGTTTACAACATTTAGTTAAGTTGTGAGAGCCTAAATTAACTTTTTATTGCTTTAAACGCGTTTTCAGCCCTTGATTGTACACTTCAGGTGAAACTGTCAAAATCTTCAAAATAAGCAAAAGCACAATGAAATTAATGCTGGAATCATCTTCAAGTTGCTAAAATACACTAATGACAGCAAAAAGTTTGAGTCTACAAAATTTAGTTAAGGTGTGAGAGCCTAAATGAACTTTGTATTGCTGTAAACGCGTTTTCAGCATCTGATTGTACACTTCAGGTGAAACTGTCAAAATCTTCAAAATGAGCAAAAGCACAATGAAATTAATGCTGGAATCATCTTCAAGTTTCTAAAATACTCTAATGACAGCAAAAAGTTTGAGTCTACAACATTTAGTTAAGGTGTGAGAGCCAAAGTGAACTTTGTATTGCTGTAAACGCGTTTTCAGCACCTGATTGTACACTTCAGGTGAAAGTGTCAAAATCTTCAAAATGAGCAAAAGCACAATGAAATTAATGCTGGAATCATCTTCAAGTTGCTAAAATACACTAATGACAGCAAAAAGTTTGAGTCTACAACATTTAGTTAAGGTGTGAGAGCCTAAATGAACTTTGTATTGCTTTAAATGCGTTTTCAGCCCGATTGTACACTTCAGGTAAAACTGTCAAAATCTCCAAAATGAGCAAAAGCACAATGGAATTAATGCTGGAATCATCTTCAAGTTGCTAAAATACACTAATGACAGCAAAAAGTTTGAGTCTACAACATTTAGTTAAGGTGTGAGAGCCAAAATGAACTTTGTATTGCTTTAAAAGTCATTTTCAGCCCGATTGTACACTTCAGGTGAAACTGTCAAAATCTTCAAAATGAGGAAAAAAACAATGAAATTAATGTTGGAATCATCTTCAAGTTGCTAAAATACACTAATGACAGCAAATAGTTTGAGTTTACAACATTTAGTTAAGTTGTGAGAGCCTAAATTAACTTTTTATTGCTTTAAACGCGTTTTCAGCCCTTGATTGTACACTTCAGGTGAAACTGCCAAAATCTTCAAAATAAGCAAAAGCACAATGAAATTAATGCTGGAATCATCTTCAAGTTGCTAAAATACACTAATGACAGCAAAAAGTTTGAGTCTACAACATTTAGTTAAGGTGTGAGAGCCTAAATGAACTTTGTATTGCTTTAAATGCGTTTTCAGCCCGATTGTACACTTCAGGTAAAACTGTCAAAATCTCCAAAATGAGCAAAAGCACAATGGAATTAATGCTGGAATCATCTTCAAGTTGCTAAAATACACTAATGACAGCAAAAAGTTTGAGTCTACAACATTTAGTTAAGGTGTGAGAGCCAAAATGAACTTTGTATTGCTTTAAATGCATTTTCAGCCCGATTGGACACTTCAGGTGAAACTGTCAAAATCTTCAAAATGAGCAAAAGCACAATGAAATTAATGCTGGAATCATCTTCAAGTTGCTAAAATACACTAATGACAGTAAAAAGTTTGAGTCTACAACATTTAGTTAAGGTGTGAGAGCCAAAATGAACTTTGTATTGCTTTAAATGTATTTTCAGCCTGAATGTACACTTCAGGTGAAACTGTCAAATTCTTCAAAATGAGCAAAAGCACAATGAAATTAATGCTGGAAACATCTTCAAGTTTCTAAAATACTCTAATGACAGCAAAAAGTTTGAGTCTACAACATTTAGTTAAGGTGTGAGAGCCAAAATGAACTTTGTATTGCTGTAAACGCGTTTTCAGCACCTGATTGTACACTTCAGGTGAAACTGTCAAAATCTTCAAAATTAGCAAAAGCACAATGAAATTAATGCTGGAATCATCTTCAAGTTGCTAAAATACACTAATTACAGCAAAAAGTTTGAGTCTACAACATTTAGTTAAGGTGTGAGAGCCAAAATTAACTTTGTATTGCTTTAAAAGTCATTTTCAGCCCGATTGTACACTTCAGGTGAAACTGTCAAAATCTCCAAAATGAGGAAAAAAACAATGAAATTAATGTTGGAATCATCTTCAAGTTGCTAAAATACACTAATGACAGCAACGAGTTTGAGTCTACAACATTTAGTTAAGGTGTGAGAGCCAAAATGAACTTTTTATTGCTTTAAATGCATTTTCAGCCCGATTGTACACTTCAAGTGAAACTGTCAAAATCTTCAAAATGAGCAAAAGCACAATGAAATTAATGCTGGAATCATCTTCAAGTTTTTAAAATACTCTAATGACAGCAAAAAGTTTGAGTCTACAACATTTAGTTAAGGTGATAGAGCCAAAATGAACTTTGTATTGCTGTAAACGCGTTTTCAGCACCTGATTGTACACTTCAGGTGAAAGTGTCAAAATCTTCAAAATGCGCAAAAGCACAATGAAATTAATGCTGGAATCATCTTCAAGTTGCTAAAATACACTAATGACAGCAAAAAGTTTGAGTCTACAACATTTAGTTAAGGTGTGAGAGCCTAAATGAACTTTGTATTGCTTTAAATGCGTTTTCAGCCCCTGATTGTACACTTCAGGTGAAACTGTCAAAATCTCCAAAATGAGCAAAAGCAAAATGAAATTAATGCTGGAATCATCTTCAAGTTGCTAAAATACACTAATGACAGCAACAAGTTTGAGTCTACAACATTTAGTTAAGGTGTGAGAGCCTAAATGAACTTTGTATTGCTTTAAATGCATTTTCAGCCCGATTATACACTTCAGGTAAAACTGTCAAAATCTTCAAAATGAGCAAAAGCACAATGGAATTAATGCTGGAATCATCTTCAAGTTGCTAAAATACACTAATGACAGCAAAAAGTTTGAGTCTACAACATTTAGTTAAGGTGTGAGAGCCTAAATGAACTTTGTATTGCTTTAAATGCGTTTTCAGCCCGATTGTACACTTCAGGTAAAACTGTCAAAATCTCCAAAATGAGCAAAAGCACAATGGAATTAATGCTGGAATCATCTTCAAGTTGCTAAAATACACTAATGACAGCAAAAAGTTTGAGTTTACAACATTTAGTTAAGGTGTGAGAGCCAAAATGAACTTTGTATTGCTTTAAATGCATTTTCAGCCCGATTGGACACTTCAGGTGAAACTGTCAAAATCTTCAAAATGAGCAAAAGCACAATGAAATTAATGCTGGAATCATCTTCAAGTTGCTAAAATACACTAATGACAGTAAAAAGTTTGAGTCTACAACATTTAGTTAAGGTGTGAGAGCCAAAATGAACTTTGTATTGCTTTAAATGCATTTTCAGCCTGAATGTACACTTCAGGTGAAACTGTCAAATTCTTCAAAATGAGCAAAAGCACAATGAAATTAATGCTGGAAACATCTTCAAGTTTCTAAAATACTCTAATGACAGCAAAAAGTTTGAGTCTACAACGTTTAGTTAAGGTGTGAGAGCCAAAATGAACTTTGTATTGCTGTAAACGCGTTTTCAGCACCTGATTGTACACTTCAGGTGAAACTGTCAAAATCTTCAAAATTAGCAAAAGCACAATGAAATTAATGCTGGAATCATCTTCAAGTTGCTAAAATACACTAATGACAGCAAAAAGTTTGAGTCTACAACATTTAGTTAAGGTGTGAGAGCCAAAATTAACTTTGTATTGCTTTAAAAGTCATTTTCAGCCCGATTGTACACTTCAGGTGAAACTGTCAAAATCTTCAAAATGAGGAAAAAAACAATGAAATTAATGTTGGAATCATCTTCAAGTTGCTAAAATACACTAATGACAGCAAATAGTTTGAGTTTACAACATTTAGTTAAGTTGTGAGAGCCTAAATTAACTTTTTATTGCTTTAAACGCGTTTTCAGCCCTTGATTGTACACTTCAGGTGAAACTGTCAAAATCTTCAAAATAAGCAAAAGCACAATGAAATTAATGCTGGAATCATCTTCAAGTTGCTAAAATACACTAATGACAGCAAAAAGTTTGAGTCTACAACATTTAGTTAAGGTGTGAGAGCCTAAATGAACTTTGTATTGCTTCAAATGCGTTTTCAGCCCGATTGTACACTTCAGGTAAAACTGTCAAAATCTCCAAAATGAGCAAAAGCACAATGGAATTAATGCTGGAATCATCTTCAAGTTGCTAAAATACACTAATGACAGCAAAAAGTTTGAGTCTACAACATTTAGTTAAGGTGTGAGAGCCAAAATTAACTTTGTATTGCTTTAAATGCATTTTCAGCCCGATTGGACACTTCAGGTGAAACTGTCAAAATCTTCAAAATGAGCAAAAGCACAATGAAATTAATGCTGGAATCATCTTCAAGTTGCTAAAATACACTAATGACAGTAAAAAGTTTGAGTCTACAACATTTAGTTAAGGTGTGAGAGCCAAAATGAACTTTGTATTGCTTTAAATGCATTTTCAGCCTGAATGTACACTTCAGGTGAAACTGTCAAATTCTTCAAAATGAGCAAAAGCACAATGAAATTAATGCTGGAAACATCTTCAAGTTTCTAAAATACTCTAATGACAGCAAAAAGTTTGAGTCTACAACATTTAGTTAAGGTGTGAGAGCCAAAATGAACTTTGTATTGCTGTAAACGCGTTTTCAGCACCTGATTGTACACTTCAGGTGAAACTGTCAAAATCTTCAAAATTAGCAAAAGCACAATGAAATTAATGCTGGAATCATCTTCAAGTTGCTAAAATACACTAATTACAGCAAAAAGTTTGAGTCTACAACATTTAGTTAAGGTGTGAGAGCCAAAATTAACTTTGTATTGCTTTAAAAGTCATTTTCAGCCCGATTGTACACTTCAGGTGAAACTGTCAAAATCTTCAAAATGAGGAAAAAAACAATGAAATTAATGTTGGAATCATCTTCAAGTTGCTAAAATACACTAATGACAGCAACGAGTTTGAGTCTACAACATTTAGTTAAGGTGTGAGAGCCAAAATGAACTTTTTATTGCTTTAAATGCATTTTCAGCCCGATTGTACACTACAGGTGAAACTGTCAAAATCTTCAAAATGAGCAAAAGCACAATGAAATTAATGCTGGAATCATCTTCAAGTTTTTAAAATACTCTAATGACAGCAAAAAGTTTGAGTCTACAACATTTAGTTAAGGTGATAGAGCCAAAATGAACTTTGTATTGCTGTAAACGCGTTTTCAGCACCTGATTGTACACTTCAGGTGAAAGTGTCAAAATCTTCAAAATGAGCAAAAGCACAATGAAATTAATGCTGGAATCATCTTCAAGTTGCTAAAATACACTAATGACAGCAAAAAGTTTGAGTCTACAACATTTAGTTAAGGTGTGAGAGCCTAAATGAACTTTGTATTGCTTTAAATGCGTTTTCAGCCCCTGATTGTACACTTCAGGTGAAACTGTCAAAATCTCCAAAATGAGCAAAAGCAAAATGAAATTAATGCTGGAATCATCTTCAAGTTGCTAAAATACACTAATGACAGCAACAAGTTTGAGTCTACAACATTTAGTTAAGGTGTGAGAGCCTAAATGAACTTTGTATTGCTTTAAATGCATTTTCAGCCCGATTGTACACTTCAGGTAAAACTGTCAAAATCTTCAAAATGAGCAAAAGCACAATGGAATTAATGCTGGAATCATCTTCAAGTTGCTAAAATACACTAATGACAGCAAAAAGTTTGAGTCTACAACATTTAGTTAAGGTGTGAGAGCCAAAATTAACTTTGTATTGCTTTAAAATTCATTTTCAGCCCGATTGTACACTTCAGGTGAAACTGTCAAAATCTTCAAAATGAGCAAAAGCACAATGAAATTAATGTTGGAATCATCTTCAAGTTGCTAAAATACACTAATGACAGCAAATAGTTTGAGTTTACAACATTTAGTTAAGTTGTGAGAGCCTAAATTAACTTTTTATTGCTTTAAACGCGTTTTCAGCCCTTGAATGTACACTTCAGGTGAAACTGTCAAAATCTTCAAAATAAGCAAAAGCACAATGAAATTAATGCTGGAATCATCTTCAAGTTGCTAAAATACACTAATGACAGCAAAAAGTTTGAGTCTACAACATTTAGTTAAGGTGTGAGAGCCAAAATGAACTTTGTATTGCTGTAAACGCGTTTTCAGCACCTGATTGTACACTTCAGGTGAAACTGTCAAAATCTTCAAAATGAGCAAAAGCACAATGAAATTAATGCTGGAATCATCTTCAAGTTGCTAAAATACACTAATGACAGCAAAAAGTTTGAGTCTACAACATTTAGTTAAGGTGTGAGAGCCAAAATGAACTTTTTATTGCTTTAAATGCATTTTCAGCCCGATTGTACACTTCAGGTGAAAGTGTCAAAATCTTCAAAATGAGCAAAAGCACAATGAAATTAATGCTGGAATCATCTTCAAGTTGCTAAAATACACTAATGACAGCAAAAAGTTTGAGTCTACAACATTTAGTTAAGGTGTGAGAGCCAAAATGAACAATGTATTGCTGTAAACGCGTTTTCAGCACCTGAATGTACACTTCAGGTGAAACTGTCAAAATCTTCAAAATGAGCAAAAGCACAATGAAATTAATGTTGGAATCATCTTCAAGTTGCTAAAATACACTAATGACAGCAAAAAGTTTGAGTCTACAACATTTAGTTAAGGTGTGAGAGCCAAAATGAACTTTGTATTGCTTTAAATGCACTTTCAGCCCGAATGTACACTTCAGATGAAACTGTCAAAATCTTCAAAATGAGCAAAAGCACAATGAAATTAATGCTGGAATCATCTTCAAGTTGCTAAAATACACTAATGACAGCAACAAGTTTGAGTCTACAACATTTAGTTAAGGTGTGAGAGCCTAAATTAACTTTGTATTGCTTTAAATGCATTTTCAGCCCGATTGTACACTTCAGGTAAAACTGTCAAAATCTTCAAAATGAGCAAAAGCACAATGGAATTAATGCTGGAATCATCTTCAAGTTGCTAAAATACACTAATGACAGCAAAAAGTTTGAGTCTACAACATTTAGTTAAGGTGTGAGAGCCAAAATGAACTTTGTATTGCTTTAAATGCATTTTCAGCCCGATTGGACACTTCAGGTGAAACTGTCAAAATCTTCAAAATGAGCAAAAGCACAATGGAATTAATGCTGGAATCATCTTCAAGTTGCTAAAATACACTAATGACAGCAAAAAGTTTGAGTCTACAACATTTAGTTAAGGTGTGAGAGCCAAAATGAACTTTGTATTGCTTTAAATGCATTTTCAGCCCGATTGGACACTTCAGGTGAAACTGTCAAAATCTCCAAAATGAGCAAAAGCAAAATGAAATTAATGCTGGAATCATCTTCAAGTTGCTAAAATACACTAATGACAGCAACAAGTTTGAGTCTACAACATTTAGTTAAGGTGTGAGAGCCAAAATGAACTTTGTATTGCTGTAAACGCGTTTTCAGCACCTGATTGTACACTTCAGGTGAAACTGTCAAAATCTTCAAAATAAGCAAAAGCACAATGAAATTAATGCTGGAATCATCTTCAAGTTGCTAAAATACACTAATGACAGCAAAAAGTTTGAGTCTACAACATTTAGTTAAGGTGTGAGAGCCAAAATTAACTTTGTATTGCTTTAAAATTCATTTTCAGCCCGATTGTACACTTCAGGTGAAACTGTCAAAATCTTCAAAATGAGCAAAAGCACAATGAAATTAATGTTGGAATCATCTTCAAGTTGCTAAAATACACTAATGACAGCAAATAGTTTGAGTTTACAACATTTAGTTAAGTTGTGAGAGCCTAAATTAACTTTTTATTGCTTTAAACGCGTTTTCAGCCCTTGATTGTACACTTCAGGTGAAACTGTCAAAATCTTCAAAATAAGCAAAAGCACAATGAAATTAATGCTGGAATCATCTTCAAGTTGCTAAAATACACTAATGACAGCAAAAAGTTTGAGTCTACAACATTTAGTTAAGGTGTGAGAGCCAAAATGAACTTTGTATTGCTGTAAACGCGTTTTCAGCACCTGATTGTACACTTCAGGTGAAACTGTCAAAATCTTCAAAATGAGCAAAAGCACAATGAAATTAATGCTGGAATCATCTTCAAGTTGCTAAAATACACTAATGACAGCAAAAAGTTTGAGTCTACAACATTTAGTTAAGGTGTGAGAGCCAAAATGAACTTTTTATTGCTTTAAATGCATTTTCAGCCCGATTGTACACTTCAGGTGAAAGTGTCAAAATCTTCAAAATGAGCAAAAGCACAATGAAATTAATGCTGGAATCATCTTCAAGTTGCTAAAATACACTAATGACAGCAAAAAGTTTGAGTCTACAACATTTAGTTAAGGTGTGAGAGCCTAAATGAACTTTGTATTGCTTTAAATGCGTTTTCAGCCCGATTGTACACTTCAGGTAAAACTGTCAAAATCTCCAAAATGAGCAAAAGCACAATGGAATTAATGCTGGAATCATCTTCAAGTTGCTAAAATACACTAATGACAGCAAAAAGTTTGAGTCTACAACATTTAGTTAAGGTGTGAGAGCCAAAATGAACAATGTATTGCTGTAAACGCGTTTTCAGCACCTGAATGTACACTTCAGGTGAAACTTTCAAAATCTTCAAAATGAGCAAAAGCACAATGAAATTAATGTTGGAATCATCTTCAAGTTGCTAAAATACACTAATGACAGCAAAAAGTTTGAGTCTACAACATTTAGTTAAGGTGTGAGAGCCAAAATGAACTTTGTATTGCTTTAAATGCACTTTCAGCCCGAATGTACACTTCAGATGAAACTGTCAAAATCTTCAAAATGAGCAAAAGCACAATGAAATTAATGCTGGAATCATCTTCAAGTTGCTAAAATACACTAATGACAGTAAAAAGTTTGAGTGTACAACATTTAGTTAAGGTGTGAGAGCCAAAATGAACTTTGTATTGCTTTAAATGCACTTTCAGCCCGATTGTACACTTCAGGTAAAACTGTCAAAATCTCCAAAATGAGCAAAAGCACAATGGAATTAATGCTGGAATCATCTTCAAGTTGCTAAAATACACTAATGACAGCAAAAAGTTTGAGTCTACAACATTTAGTTAAGGTGTGAGAGCCAAAATGAACTTTGTATTGCTTTAAATGCATTTTCAGCCCGATTGGACACTTCAGGTGAAACTGTCAAAATCTTCAAAATGAGCAAAAGCACAATGAAATTAATGCTGGAATCATCTTCAAGTTGCTAAAATACACTAATGACAGTAAAAACTTTGAGTCTACAACATTTAGTTAAGGTGTGAGAGCCAAAATGAACTTTGTATTGCTTTAAATGCATTTTCAGCCTGAATGTACACTTCAGGTGAAACTGTCAAATTCTTCAAAATGAGCAAAAGCACAATGAAATTAATGCTGGAAAAATCTTCAAGTTTCTAAAATACTCTAATGACAGCAAAAAGTTTGAGTCTACAACATTTAGTTAAGGTGTGAGAGCCAAAATGAACTTTGTATTGCTGTAAACGCGTTTTCAGCACCTGATTGTACACTTCAGGTGAAACTGTCAAAATCTTCAAAATGAGGAAAAAAACAATGAAATTAATGTTGGAATCATCTTCAAGTTGCTAAAATACACTAATGACAGCAACGAGTTTGAGTCTACAACATTTAGTTAAGGTGTGAGAGCCAAAATGAACTTTTTATTGCTTTAAATGCATTTTCAGCCCGATTGTACACTTCAGGTGAAACTGTCAAAATCTTCAAAATGAGCAAAAGCACAATGAAATTAATGCTGGAATCATCTTCAAGTTTTTAAAATACTCTAATGACAGCAAAAAGTTTGAGTCTACAACATTTAGTTAAGGTGATAGAGCCAAAATGAACTTTGTATTGCTGTAAACGCGTTTTCAGCACCTGATTGTACACTTCAGGTGAAAGTGTCAAAATCTTCAAAATGAGCAAAAGCACAATGAAATTAATGCTGGAATCATCTTCAAGTTGCTAAAATACACTAATGACAGCAAAAAGTTTGAGTCTACAACATTTAGTTAAGGTGTGAGAGCCTAAATGAACTTTGTATTGCTTTAAATGCGTTTTCAGCCCCTGATTGTACACTTCAGGTGAAACTGTCAAAATCTCCAAAATGAGCAAAAGCAAAATGAAATTAATGCTGGAATCATCTTCAAGTTGCTAAAATACACTAATGACAGCAACAAGTTTGAGTCTACAACATTTAGTTAAGGTGTGAGAGCCTAAATGAACTTTGTATTGCTTTAAATGCATTTTCAGCCCGATTGTACACTTCAGGTAAAACTGTCAAAATCTTCAAAATGAGCAAAAGCACAATGAAATTAATGCTGGAAACATCTTCAAGTTGCTAAAATACACTAATGACAGCAACAAGTTTGAGTCTACAACATTTAGTTAAGGTGTGAGAGCCAAAATTAACTTTGTATTGCTTTAAATGCATTTTCAGCCAGAATGTACACTTCAGGTGAAACTGTCAAATTCTTCAAAATGAGCAAAAGCACAATGAAATTAATGCTGGAAACATCTTCAAGTTTCTAAAATACTCTAATGACAGCAAAAAGTTTGAGTCTACAACATTTAGTTAAGGTGTGAGAGCCAAAATGAACTTTGTATTGCTGTAAACGCGTTTTCAGCACCTGATTGTACACTTCAGGTGAAACTGTCAAAATCTTCAAAATAAGCAAAAGCACAATGAAATTAATGCTGGAATCATCTTCAAGTTGCTAAAATACACTAATGACAGCAAAAAGTTTGAGTCTACAACATTTAGTTAAGGTGTGAGAGCCAAAATGAACTTTGTATTGCTGTAAACGCGTTTTCAGCACCTGATTGTACACTTCAGGTGAAACTGTCAAAATCTTCAAAATGAGCAAAAGCACAATGAAATTAATGCTGGAATCATCTTCAAGTTGCTAAAATACACTAATGACAGCAAAAAGTTTGAGTCTACAACATTTAGTTAAGGTGTGAGAGCCAAAATGAACTTTTTATTGCTTTAAATGCATTTTCAGCCCGATTGTACACTTCAGGTGAAAGTGTCAAAATCTTCAAAATGAGCAAAAGCACAATGAAATTAATGCTGGAATCATCTTCAAGTTGCTAAAATACACTAATGACAGCAAAAAGTTTGAGTCTACAACATTTAGTTAAGGTGTGAGAGCCTAAATGAACTTTGTATTGCTTTAAATGCGTTTTCAGCCCGATTGTACACTTCAGGTAAAACTGTCAAAATCTCCAAAATGAGCAAAAGCACAATGGAATTAATGCTGGAATCATCTTCAAGTTGCTAAAATACACTAATGACAGCAAAAAGTTTGAGTCTACAACATTTAGTTAAGGTGTGAGAGCCAAAATGAACAATGTATTGCTGTAAACGCGTTTTCAGCACCTGAATGTACACTTCAGGTGAAACTTTCAAAATCTTCAAAATGAGCAAAAGCACAATGAAATTAATGTTGGAATCATCTTCAAGTTGCTAAAATACACTAATGACAGCAAAAAGTTTGAGTCTACAACATTTAGTTAAGGTGTGAGAGCCAAAATGAACTTTGTATTGCTTTAAATGCACTTTCAGCCCGAATGTACACTTCAGATGAAACTGTCAAAATCTTCAAAATGAGCAAAAGCACAATGAAATTAATGCTGGAATCATCTTCAAGTTGCTAAAATACACTAATGACAGTAAAAAGTTTGAGTGTACAACATTTAGTTAAGGTGTGAGAGCCAAAATGAACTTTGTATTGCTTTAAATGCACTTTCAGCCCGATTGTACACTTCAGGTAAAACTGTCAAAATCTCCAAAATGAGCAAAAGCACAATGGAATTAATGCTGGAATCATCTTCAAGTTGCTAAAATACACTAATGACAGCAAAAAGTTTGAGTCTACAACATTTAGTTAAGGTGTGAGAGCCAAAATGAACTTTGTATTGCTTTAAATGCATTTTCAGCCCGATTGGACACTTCAGGTGAAACTGTCAAAATCTTCAAAATGAGCAAAAGCACAATGAAATTAATGCTGGAATCATCTTCAAGTTGCTAAAATACACTAATGACAGTAAAAACTTTGAGTCTACAACATTTAGTTAAGGTGTGAGAGCCAAAATGAACTTTGTATTGCTTTAAATGCATTTTCAGCCTGAATGTACACTTCAGGTGAAACTGTCAAATTCTTCAAAATGAGCAAAAGCACAATGAAATTAATGCTGGAAAAATCTTCAAGTTTCTAAAATACTCTAATGACAGCAAAAAGTTTGAGTCTACAACATTTAGTTAAGGTGTGAGAGCCAAAATGAACTTTGTATTGCTGTAAACGCGTTTTCAGCACCTGATTGTACACTTCAGGTGAAACTGTCAAAATCTTCAAAATGAGGAAAAAAACAATGAAATTAATGTTGGAATCATCTTCAAGTTGCTAAAATACACTAATGACAGCAACGAGTTTGAGTCTACAACATTTAGTTAAGGTGTGAGAGCCAAAATGAACTTTTTATTGCTTTAAATGCATTTTCAGCCCGATTGTACACTTCAGGTGAAACTGTCAAAATCTTCAAAATGAGCAAAAGCACAATGAAATTAATGCTGGAATCATCTTCAAGTTTTTAAAATACTCTAATGACAGCAAAAAGTTTGAGTCTACAACATTTAGTTAAGGTGATAGAGCCAAAATGAACTTTGTATTGCTGTAAACGCGTTTTCAGCACCTGATTGTACACTTCAGGTGAAAGTGTCAAAATCTTCAAAATGAGCAAAAGCACAATGAAATTAATGCTGGAATCATCTTCAAGTTGCTAAAATACACTAATGACAGCAAAAAGTTTGAGTCTACAACATTTAGTTAAGGTGTGAGAGCCTAAATGAACTTTGTATTGCTTTAAATGCGTTTTCAGCCCCTGATTGTACACTTCAGGTGAAACTGTCAAAATCTCCAAAATGAGCAAAAGCAAAATGAAATTAATGCTGGAATCATCTTCAAGTTGCTAAAATACACTAATGACAGCAACAAGTTTGAGTCTACAACATTTAGTTAAGGTGTGAGAGCCTAAATGAACTTTGTATTGCTTTAAATGCATTTTCAGCCCGATTGTACACTTCAGGTAAAACTGTCAAAATCTTCAAAATGAGCAAAAGCACAATGAAATTAATGCTGGAAACATCTTCAAGTTGCTAAAATACACTAATGACAGCAACAAGTTTGAGTCTACAACATTTAGTTAAGGTGTGAGAGCCAAAATTAACTTTGTATTGCTTTAAATGCATTTTCAGCCAGAATGTACACTTCAGGTGAAACTGTCAAATTCTTCAAAATGAGCAAAAGCACAATGAAATTAATGCTGGAAACATCTTCAAGTTTCTAAAATACTCTAATGACAGCAAAAAGTTTGAGTCTACAACATTTAGTTAAGGTGTGAGAGCCAAAATGAACTTTGTATTGCTGTAAACGCGTTTTCAGCACCTGATTGTACACTTCAGGTGAAACTGTCAAAATCTTCAAAATGAGCAAAAGCACAATGAAATTAATGCTGGAATCATCTTCAAGTTGCTAAAATACACTAATGACAGCAACAAGTTTGAGTCTACAACATTTAGTTAAGGTGTGAGAGCCAAAATTAACTTTGTATTGCTTTAAAAGTCATTTTCAGCCCGATTGTACACTTCAGGTGAAACTGTCAAAATCTTCAAAATGAGGAAAAAAACAATGAAATTAATGTTGGAATCATCTTCAAGTTGCTAAAATACACTAATGAGAGCAAATAGTTTGAGTTTACAACATTTAGTTAAGTTGTGAGAGCCTAAATTAACTTTTTATTGCTTTAAACGCGTTTTCAGCCCTTGATTGTACACTTCAGGTGAAACTGTCAAAATCTTCAAAATGAGCAAAAGCACAATGAAATTAATGTTGGAATCATCTTCAAGTTGCTAAAATACACTAATGACAGCAAATAGTTTGAGTTTACAACATTTAGTTAAGTTGTGAGAGCCTAAATTAACTTTTTATTGCTTTAAACGCGTTTTCAGCCTTTGATTGTACACTTCAGGTGAAACTGTCAAAATCTTCAAAATAAGCAAAAGCACAATGAAATTAATGCTGGAATCATCTTCAAGTTGCTAAAATACACTAATGACAGCAAAAAGTTTGAGTCTACAACATTTAGTTAAGGTGTGAGAGCCAAAATGAACTTTGTATTGCTGTAAACGCGTTTTCAGCACCTGATTGTACACTTCAGGTGAAACTGTCAAAATCTTCAAAATGAGCAAAAGCACAATGAAATTAATGCTGGAATCATCTTCAAGTTGCTAAAATACACTAATGACAGCAAAAAGTTTGAGTCTACAACATTTAGTTAAGGTGTGAGAGCCTAAATGAACTTTGTATTGCTTTAAATGCGTTTTCAGCCCGATTGTACACTTCAGGTAAAACTGTCAAAATCTCCAAAATGAGCAAAAGCACAATGGAATTAATGCTGGAATCATCTTCAAGTTGCTAAAATACACTAATGACAGCAAAAAGTTTGAGTCTACAACATTTAGTTAAGGTGTGAGAGCCAAAATGAACAATGTATTGCTGTAAACGCGTTTTCAGCACCTGAATGTACACTTCAGATGAAACTGTCAAAATCTTCAAAATGAGCAAAAGCACAATGAAATTAATGCTGGAATCATCTTCAAGTTGCTAAAATACACTAATGACAGTAAAAAGTTTGAGTGTACAACATTTAGTTAAGGTGTGAGAGCCAAAATGAACTTTGTATTGCTTTAAATGCATTTTCAGCCCGATTGGACACTTCAGGTGAAACTGTCAAAATCTTCAAAATTAGCAAAAGCACAATGAAATTAATGCTGGAATCATCTTCAAGTTGCTAAAATACACTAATTACAGCAAAAAGTTTGAGTCTACAACATTTAGTTAAGGTGTGAGAGCCAAAATTAACTTTGTATTGCTTTAAAAGTCATTTTCAGCCCGATTGTACACTTCAGGTGAAACTGTCAAAATCTTCAAAATGAGGAAAAAAACAATGAAATTAATGTTGGAATCATCTTCAAGTTGCTAAAATACACTAATGACAGCAACGAGTTTGAGTCTACAACATTTAGTTAAGGTGTGAGAGCCAAAATGAACTTTTTATTGCTTTAAATGCATTTTCAGCCCGATTGTACACTTCAGGTGAAACTGTCAAAATCTTCAAAATGAGCAAAAGCACAATGAAATTAATGCTGGAATCATCTTCAAGTTGCTAAAATACACTAATGACAGCAAATAGTTTGAGTTTACAACATTTAGTTAAGTTGTGAGAGCCTAAATTAACTTTGTATTGCTTTAAATGCATTTTCAGCCGGAATGTACACTTCAGGTGAAACTGTCAAATTCTTCAAAATGAGCAAAAGCACAATGAAATTAATGCTGGAAACATCTTCAAGTTGCTAAAATACACTAATGACAGCAACAAGTTTGAGTCTACAACATTTAGTTAAGGTGTGAGAGCCAAAATGAACTTTGTATTGCTGTAAACGCGTTTTCAGCACCTGATTGTACACTTCAGGTGAAACTGTCAAAATCTTCAAAATTAGCAAAAGCACAATGAAATTAATGCTGGAATCATCTTCAAGTTGCTAAAATACACTAATGACAGCAAAAAGTTTGAGTCTACAACATTTAGTTAAGGTGTGAGAGCCAAAATTAACTTTGTATTGCTTTAAAATTCATTTTCAGCCCGATTGTACACTTCAGGTGAAACTGTCAAAATCTTCAAAATGAGCAAAAGCACAATGAAATTAATGTTGGAATCATCTTCAAGTTGCTAAAATACACTAATGACAGCAAATAGTTTGAGTTTACAACATTTAGTTAAGTTGTGAGAGCCTAAATTAACTTTGTATTGCTTTAAATGCATTTTTAGCCGGAATGTACACTTCAGGTGAAACTGTCAAATTCTTCAAAATGAGCAAAAGCACAATGAAATTAATGCTGGAAACATCTTCAAGTTGCTAAAATACACTAATGACAGCAACAAGTTTGAGTCTACAACATTTAGTTAAGGTGTGAGAGCCAAAATGAACTTTTTATTGCTTTAAATGCATTTTCAGCCCGATTGTACACTTCAGGTGAAACTGTCAAAATCTTCAAAATGAGCAAAAGCACAATGAAATTAATGCTGGAATCATCTTCAAGTTTCTAAAATACTCTAATGACAGCAAAAAGTTTGAGTCTACAACATTTAGTTAAGGTGTGAGAGCCAAAATGAACTTTGTATTGCTGTAAACGCGTTTTCAGCACCTGATTGTACACTTCAGGTGAAACTGTCAAAATCTTCAAAATTAGCAAAAGCACAATGAAATTAATGCTGGAATCATCTTCAAGTTGCTAAAATACACTAATGACAGCAAAAAGTTTGAGTCTACAACATTTAGTTAAGGTGTGAGAGCCAAAATTAACTTTGTATTGCTTTAAAATTCATTTTCAGCCCGATTGTACACTTCAGGTGAAACTGTCAAAATCTTCAAAATGAGCAAAAGCACAATGAAATTAATGTTGGAATCATCTTCAAGTTGCTAAAATACACTAATGACAGAAAATAGTTTGAGTTTACAACATTTAGTTAAGTTGTGAGAGCCTAAATTAACTTTTTATTGCTTTAAACGCGTTTTCAGCCCTTGATTGTACACTTCAGGTGAAACTGTCAAAATCTTCAAAATAAGCAAAAGCACAATGAAATTAATGCTGGAATCATGTTCAAGTTGCTAAAATACACTAATGACAGCAAAAAGTTTGAGTCTACAACATTTAGTTAAGGTGTGAGAGCCAAAATGAACTTTGTATTGCTGTAAACGCGTTTTCAGCACCTGATTGTACACTTCAGGTGAAACTGTCAAAATCTTCAAAATGAGCAAAAGCACAATGAAATTAATGCTGGAATCATCTTCAAGTTGCTAAAATACACTAATGACAGCAAAAAGTTTGAGTCTACAACATTTAGTTAAGGTGTGAGAGCCAAAATGAACTTTGTATTGCTTTAAATGCATTTTCAGCCCTTGATTGTACACTTCAGGTGAAACTGTCAAAATCTTCAAAATAAGCAAAAGCACAATGAAATTAATGCTGGAATCATCTTCAAGTTGCTAAAATACACTAATGACAGCAAAAAGTTTGAGTCTACAACATTTAGTTAAGGTGTGAGAGCCAAAATGAACTTTGTATTGCTGTAAACGCGTTTTCAGCACCTGATTGTACACTTCAGGTGAAACTGTCAAAATCTTCAAAATGAGCAAAAGCACAAAGAAATTAATGCTGGAATCATCTTCAAGTTGCTAAAATACACTAATGACAGCAAAAAGTTTGAGTCTACAACATTTAGTTAAGGTGTGAGAGCCAAAATGAACTTTTTATTGCTTTAAATGCATTTTCAGCCCGATTGTACACTTCAGGTGAAAGTGTCAAAATCTTCAAAATGAGCAAAAGCACAATGAAATTAATGCTGGAATCATCTTCAAGTTGCTAAAATACACTAATGACAGCAAAAAGTTTGAGTCTACAACATTTAGTTAAGGTGTGAGAGCCTAAATGAACTTTGTATTGCTGTAAACGCGTTTTCAGCACCTGATTGTACACTTCAGGTGAAAGTGTCAAAATCTTCAAAATGAGCAAAAGCACAATGAAATTAATGCTGGAATCATCTTCAAGTTGCTAAAATACACTAATGACAGCAAAAACTTTGAGTCTACAACATTTAGTTAAGGTGTGAGAGCCTAAATGAACTTTGTATTGCTTTAAATGCGTTTTCAGCCCGATTGTACACTTCAGGTAAAACTGTCAAAATCTCCAAAATGAGCAAAAGCACAATGGAATTAATGCTGGAATCATCTTCAAGTTGCTAAAATACACTAATGACAGCAACAAGTTTGAGTCTACAACATTTAGTTAAGGTGTGAGAGCCAAAATGAACTTTGTATTGCTTTAAATGCATTTTCAGCCCGATTGGACACTTCAGGTGAAACTGTCAAAATCTTCAAAATGAGCAAAAGCACAATGAAATTAATGCTGGAATCATCTTCAAGTTGCTAAAATACACTAATGACAGTAAAAAGTTTGAGTCTACAACATTTAGTTAAGGTGTGAGAGCCAAAATGAACTTTGTATTGCTTTAAATGCATTTTCAGCCTGAATGTACACTTCAGGTGAAACTGTCAAATTCTTCAAAATGAGCAAAAGCACAATGAAATTAATGCTGGAAACATCTTCAAGTTTCTAAAATACTCTAATGACAGCAAAAAGTTTGAGTCTACAACATTTAGTTAAGGTGTGAGAGCCTAAATGAACTTTGTATTGCTTTAAATGCGTTTTCAGCCCGATTGTACACTTCAGGTAAAACTGTCAAAATCTCCAAAATGAGCAAAAGCACAATGGAATTAATGCTGGAATCATCTTCAAGTTGCTAAAATACACTAATGACAGCAAAAAGTTTGAGTCTACAACATTTAGTTAAGGTGTGAGAGCCAAAATGAACTTTGTATTGCTTTAAATGCATTTTCAGCCCGATTGGACACTTCAGGTGAAACTGTCAAAATCTTCAAAATGAGCAAAAGCACAATGAAATTAATGCTGGAATCATCTTCAAGTTGCTAAAATACACTAATGACAGTAAAAAGTTTGAGTCTACAACATTTAGTTAAGGTGTGAGAGCCAAAATGAACTTTGTATTGCTTTAAATGCATTTTCAGCACCTGATTGTACACTTCAGGTGAAACTGTCAAAATCTTCAAAATTAGCAAAAGCACAATGAAATTAATGCTGGAATCATCTTCAAGTTGCTAAAATACACTAATGACAGCAAAAAGTTTGAGTCTACAACATTTAGTTAAGGTGTGAGAGCCAAAATTAACTTTGTATTGCTTTAAAATTCATTTTCAGCCCGATTGTACACTTCAGGTGAAACTGTCAAAATCTTCAAAATGAGCAAAAGCACAATGAAATTAATGTTGGAATCATCTTCAAGTTGCTAAAATACACTAATGACAGAAAATAGTTTGAGTTTACAACATTTAGTTAAGTTGTGAGAGCCAAAATTAACTTTTTATTGCTTTAAACGCGTTTTCAGCCCTTGATTGTACACTTCAGGTGAAACTGTCAAAATCTTCAAAATGAGCAAAAGCACAATGAAATTAATGTTGGAATCATCTTCAAGTTGCTAAAATACACTAATGACAGCAAATAGTTTGAGTTTTCAACATTTAGTTAAGTTGTGAGAGCCTAAATTAACTTTGTATTGCTTTAAATGCATTTTCAGCCGGAATGTACACTTCAGGTGAAACTGTCAAATTCTTCAAAATGAGCAAAAGCACAATGAAATTAATGCTGGAAACATCTTCAAGTTGCTAAAATACACTAATGACAGCAACAAGTTTGAGTCTACAACATTTAGTTAAGGTGTGAGAGCCAAAATGAACTTTTTATTGCTTTAAATGCATTTTCAGCCCGATTGTACACTTCAGGTGAAACTGTCAAAATCTTCAAAATGAGCAAAAGCACAATGAAATTAATGCTGGAATCATCTTCAAGTTTCTAAAATACTCTAATGACAGCAAAAAGTTTGAGTCTACAACATTTAGTTAAGGTGTGAGAGCCAAAATGAACTTTGTATTGCTGTAAACGCGTTTTCAGCACCTGATTGTACACTTCAGGTGAAACTGTAAAAATCTTCAAAATTAGCAAAAGCACAATGAAATTAATGCTGGAATCATCTTCAAGTTGCTAAAATACACTAATGACAGCAAAAAGTTTGAGTCTACAACATTTAGTTAAGGTGTGAGAGCCAAAATTAACTTTGTATTGCTTTAAAATTCATTTTCAGCCCGATTGTACACTTCAGGTGAAACTGTCAAAATCTTCAAAATGAGCAAAAGCACAATGAAATTAATGTTGGAATCATCTTCAAGTTGCTAAAATACACTAATGACAGAAAATAGTTTGAGTTTACAACATTTAGTTAAGTTGTGAGAGCCTAAATTAACTTTTTATTGCTTTAAACGCGTTTTCAGCCCTTGATTGTACACTTCAGGTGAAACTGTCAAAATCTTCAAAATAAGCAAAAGCACAATGAAATTAATGCTGGAATCATCTTCAAGTTGCTAAAATACACTAATGACAGCAAAAAGTTTGAGTCTACAACATTTAGTTAAGGTGTGAGAGCCAAAATGAACTTTGTATTGCTTTAAAATTCATTTTCAGCCCGATTGTACACTTCAGGTGAAACTGTCAAAATCTTCAAAATGAGCAAAAGCACAATGAAATTAATGTTGGAATCATCTTCAAGTTGCTAAAATACACTAATGACAGAAAATAGTTTGAGTTTACAACATTTAGTTAAGTTGTGAGAGCCTAAATTAACTTTTTATTGCTTTAAACGCGTTTTCAGCCCTTGATTGTACACTTCAGGTGAAACTGTCAAAATCTTCAAAATAAGCAAAAGCACAATGAAATTAATGCTGGAATCATGTTCAAGTTGCTAAAATACACTAATGACAGCAAAAAGTTTGAGTCTACAACATTTAGTTAAGGTGTGAGAGCCAAAATGAACTTTGTATTGCTGTAAACGCGTTTTCAGCACCTGATTGTACACTTCAGGTGAAACTGTCAAAATCTTCAAAATGAGCAAAAGCACAATGAAATTAATGCTGGAATCATCTTCAAGTTGCTAAAATACACTAATGACAGCAAAAAGTTTGAGTCTACAACATTTAGTTAAGGTGTGAGAGCCAAAATGAACTTTGTATTGCTTTAAATGCATTTTCAGCCCTTGATTGTACACTTCAGGTGAAACTGTCAAAATCTTCAAAATGAGCAAAAGCACAATGAAATTAATGCTGGAATCATCTTCAAGTTGCTAAAATACACTAATGACAGCAAAAAGTTTGAGTCTACAACATTTAGTTAAGGTGTGAGAGCCTAAATGAACTTTGTATTGCTGTAAACGCGTTTTCAGCACCTGATTGTACACTTCAGGTGAAAGTGTCAAAATCTTCAAAATGAGCAAAAGCACAATGAAATTAATGCTGGAATCATCTTCAAGTTGCTAAAATACACTAATGACAGCAAAAACTTTGAGTCTACAACATTTAGTTAAGGTGTGAGAGCCTAAATGAACTTTGTATTGCTTTAAATGCGTTTTCAGCCCGATTGTACACTTCAGGTAAAACTGTCAAAATCTCCAAAATGAGCAAAAGCACAGTGGAATTAATGCTGGAATCATCTTCAAGTTGCTAAAATACACTAATGACAGCAACAAGTTTGAGTCTACAACATTTAGTTAAGGTGTGAGAGCCAAAATGAACTTTGTATTGCTTTAAATGCATTTTCAGCCCGATTGGACACTTCAGGTGAAACTGTCAAAATCTTCAAAATGAGCAAAAGCACAATGAAATTAATGCTGGAATCATCTTCAAGTTGCTAAAATACACTAATGACAGTAAAAAGTTTGAGTCTACAACATTTAGTTAAGGTGTGAGAGCCAAAATGAACTTTGTATTGCTTTAAATGCATTTTCAGCCTGAATGTACACTTCAGGTGAAACTGTCAAATTCTTCAAAATGAGCAAAAGCACAATGAAATTAATGCTGGAAACATCTTCAAGTTTCTAAAATACTCTAATGACAGCAAAAAGTTTGAGTCTACAACATTTAGTTAAGGTGTGAGAGCCTAAATGAACTTTGTATTGCTTTAAATGCGTTTTCAGCCCGATTGTACACTTCAGGTAAAACTGTCAAAATCTCCAAAATGAGCAAAAGCACAATGGAATTAATGCTGGAATCATCTTCAAGTTGCTAAAATACACTAATGACAGCAAAAAGTTTGAGTCTACAACATTTAGTTAAGGTGTGAGAGCCAAAATGAACTTTGTATTGCTTTAAATGCATTTTCAGCCCGATTGGACACTTCAGGTGAAACTGTCAAAATCTTCAAAATTAGCAAAAGCACAATGAAATTAATGTTGGAATCATCTTCAAGTTGCTAAAATACACTAATGACAGAAAATAGTTTGAGTTTACAACATTTAGTTAAGTTGTGAGAGCCTAAATTAACTTTTTATTGCTTTAAACGCGTTTTCAGCCCTTGATTGTACACTTCAGGTGAAACTGTCAAAATCTTCAAAATAAGCAAAAGCACAATGAAATTAATGCTGGAATCATCTTCAAGTTGCTAAAATACACTAATGACAGCAAAAAGTTTGAGTCTACAACATTTAGTTAAGGTGTGAGAGCCAAAATGAACTTTGTATTGCTGTAAACGCGTTTTCAGCACCTGATTGTACACTTCAGCTGAAACTGTCAAAATCTTCAAAATGAGCAAAAGCACAATGAAATTAATGCTGGAATCATCTTCAAGTTAATAAAATACACTAATGACAGCAAAAAGTTTGAGTCTACAACATTTAGTTAAGGTGTGAGAGCCAAAATGAACTTTTTATTGCTTTAAATGCATTTTCAGCCCGATTGTACACTTCAGGTGAAACTGTCAAAATCTTCAAAATGAGCAAAAGCACAATGAAATTAATGCTGGAATCATCTTAAAGTTTCTAAAATACTCTAATGACAGCAAAAAGTTTGAGTCTACAACATTTAGTTAAGGTGTGAGAGCCAAAGTGAACTTTGTATTGCTGTAAACGCGTTTTCAGCACCTGATTGTACACTTCAGGTGAAACTGTCAAAATCTTCAAAATGAGCAAAAGCACAATGAAATTAATGCTGGAATCATCTTCAAGTTGCTAAAATACACTAATGACAGCAAAAAGTTTGAGTCTACAACATTTAGTTAAGGTGTGAGAGCCTAAATCAACTTTGTATTGCTTTAAATGCGTTTTCAGCCCGATTGTACACTTCAGGTAAAACTGTCAAAATCTCCAAAATGAGCAAAAGCACAATGGAATTAATGCTGGAATCATCTTCAAGTTGCTAAAATACACTAATGACAGCAAAAAGTTTGAGTCTACAACATTTAGTTAAGGTGTGAGAGCCAAAATGAACTTTGTATTGCTTTAAATGCATTTTCAGCCCGATTGGACACTTCAGGTGAAACTGTCAAAATCTTCAAAATGAGCAAAAGCACAATGAAATTAATGCTGGAATCATCTTCAAGTTGCTAAAATACACTAATGACAGTAAAAAGTTTGAGTCTACAACATTTAGTTAAGGTGTGAGAGCCAAAATGAACTTTGTATTGCTTTAAATGCATTTTCAGCCTGAATGTACACTTCAGGTGAAACTGTCAAATTCTTCAAAATGAGCAAAAGCACAATGAAATTAATGCTGGAAACATCTTCAAGTTTCTAAAATACTCTAATGACAGCAAAAAGTTTGAGTCTACAACATTTAGTTAAGGTGTGAGAGCCAAAATGAACTTTGTATTGCTGTAAACGCGTTTTCAGCACCTGATTGTACACTTCAGGTGAAAGTGTCAAAATCTTTAAAATGAGCAAAAGCACAGTGAAATTAATGCTGGAATCATCTTCAAGTTGCTAAAATACACTAATGACAGCAAATAGTTTGAGTTTACAACATTTAGTTAAGTTGTGAGAGCCTAAATTAACTTTGTATTGCTTTAAATGCATTTTCAGCCGGAATGTACACTTCAGGTGAAACTGTCAAATTCTTCAAAATGAGCAAAAGCACAATGAAATTAATGCTGGAAACATCTTCAAGTTGCTAAAATACACTAATGACAGCAACAAGTTTGAGTCTACAACATTTAGTTAAGGTGTGAGAGCCAAAATTAACTTTGTATTGCTTTAAATGCATTTTCAGCCCGATTGTACACTTCAAGTGAAACTGTCAAAATCTTCAAAATGAGCAAAAGCACAATGAAATTAATGCTGGAATCATCTTAAAGTTTCTAAAATACTCTAATGACAGCAAAAAGTTTGAGTCTACAACATTTAGTTAAGGTGTGAGAGCCAAAGTGAACTTTGTATTGCTGTAAACGCGTTTTCAGCACCTGATTGTACACTTCAGGTGAAACTGTCAAAATCTTCAAAATGAGCAAAAGCACAATGAAATTAATGCTGGAATCATCTTCAAGTTGCTAAAATACACTAATGACAGCAAAAAGTTTGAGTCTACAACATTTAGTTAAGGTGTGAGAGCCTAAATGAACTTTGTATTGCTTTAAATGCGTTTTCAGCCCGATTGTACACTTCAGGTAAAACTGTCAAAATCTCCAAAATGAGCAAAAGCACAATGGAATTAATGCTGGAATCATCTTCAAGTTGCTAAAATACACTAATGACAGCAAAAAGTTTGAGTCTACAACATTTAGTTAAGGTGTGAGAGCCAAAATGAACTTTGTATTGCTTTAAATGCATTTTCAGCCCGATTGGACACTTCAGGTGAAACTGTCAAAATCTTCAAAATGAGCAAAAGCACAATGAAATTAATGCTGGAATCATCTTCAAGTTGCTAAAATACACTAATGACAGTAAAAAGTTTGAGTCTACAACATTTAGTTAAGGTGTGAGAGCCAAAATGAACTTTGTATTGCTTTAAATGCATTTTCAGCCTGAATGTACACTTCAGGTGAAACTGTCAAATTCTTCAAAATGAGCAAAAGCACAATGAAATTAATGCTGGAAACATCTTCAAGTTTCTAAAATACTCTAATGACAGCAAAAAGTTTGAGTCTACAACATTTAGTTAAGGTGTGAGAGCCAAAATGAACTTTGTATTGCTGTAAACGCGTTTTCAGCACCTGATTGTACACTTCAGGTGAAAGTGTCAAAATCTTTAAAATGAGCAAAAGCACAATGAAATTAATGCTGGAATCATCTTCAAGTTGCTAAAATACACTAATGACAGCAAATAGTTTGAGTTTACAACATTTAGTTAAGTTGTGAGAGCCTAAATTAACTTTGTATTGCTTTAAATGCATTTTCAGCCGGAATGTACACTTCAGGTGAAACTGTCAAATTCTTCAAAATGAGCAAAAGCACAATGAAATTAATGCTGGAAACATCTTCAAGTTGCTAAAATACACTAATGACAGCAACAAGTTTGAGTCTACAACATTTAGTTAAGGTGTGAGAGCCAAAATGAACTTTTTATTGCTTTAAATGCATTTTCAGCCCGATTGTACACTTCAGGTGAAACTGTCAAAATCTTCAAAATGAGCAAAAGCACAATGAAATTAATGCTGGAATCATCTTCAAGTTTCTAAAATACTTTAATGACAGCAAAAAGTTTGAGTCTACAACATTTAGTTAAGGTGTGAGAGCCAAAATGAACTTTGTATTGCTGTAAACGCGTTTTCAGCACCTGATTGTACACTTCAGGTGAAACTGTCAAAATCTTCAAAATTAGCAAAAGCACAATGAAATTAATGCTGGAATCATCTTCAAGTTGCTAAAATACACTAATGACAGCAAAAAGTTTGAGTCTACAACATTTAGTTAAGGTGTGAGAGCCAAAATTAACTTTGTATTGCTTTAAAATTCATTTTCAGCCCGATTGCACACTTCAGGTGAAACTGTCAAAATCTTCAAAATGAGCAAAAGCACAATGAAATTAATGTTGGAATCATCTTCAAGTTGCTAAAATACACTAATGACAGAAAATAGTTTGAGTTTACAACATTTAGTTAAGTTGTGAGAGCCTAAATTAACTTTTTATTGCTTTAAACGCGTTTTCAGCCCTTGATTGTACACTTCAGGTGAAACTGTCAAAATCTTCAAAATAAGCAAAAGCACAATGAAATTAATGCTGGAATCATCTTCAAGTTGCTAAAATACACTAATGACAGCAAAAAGTTTGAGTCTACAACATTTAGTTAAGGTGTGAGAGCCAAAATGAACTTTGTATTGCTGTAAACGCGTTTTCAGCACCTGATTGTACACTTCAGGTGAAACTGTCAAAATCTTCAAAATGAGCAAAAGCACAATGAAATTAATGCTGGAATCATCTTCAAGTTGCTAAAATACACTAATGACAGCAAAAAGTTTGAGTCTACAACATTTAGTTAAGGTGTGAGAGCCAAAATGAACTTTGTATTGCTGTAAACGCGTTTTCAGCACCTGATTGTACACTTCAGGTGAAACTGTCAAAATCTTCAAAATGAGCAAAAGCACAATGAAATTAATGCTGGAATCATCTTCAAGTTGCTAAAATACACTAATGACAGCAAAAAGTTTGAGTCTACAACATTTAGTTAAGGTGTGAGAGCCTAAATGAACTTTGTATTGCTTTAAATGCATTTTCAGCCGGAATGTACACTTCAGGTGAAACTGTCAAATTCTTCAAAATGAGCAAAAGCACAATGAAATTAATGCTGGAAACATCTTCAAGTTGCTAAAATACACTAATGACAGCAACAAGTTTGAGTCTACAACATTTAGTTAAGGTGTGAGAGCCAAAATGAACTTTTTATTGCTTTAAATGCATTTTCAGCCCGATTGTACACTTCAGGTGAAACTGTCAAAATCTTCAAAATGAGCAAAAGCACAATGAAATTAATGCTGGAATCATCTTCAAGTTTCTAAAATACTCTAATGACAGCAAAAAGTTTGAGTCTACAACATTTAGTTAAGGTGTGAGAGCCAAAATGAACTTTGTATTGCTGTAAACGCGTTTTCAGCACCTGATTGTACACTTCAGGTGAAACTGTCAAAATCTTCAAAATTAGCAAAAGCACAATGAAATTAATGCTGGAATCATCTTCAAGTTGCTAAAATACACTAATGACAGCAAAAAGTTTGAGTCTACAACATTTAGTTAAGGTGTGAGAGCCAAAATGAACTTTTTATTGCTTTAAATGCATTTTCAGCCCGATTGTACACTTCAGGTGAAACTGTCAAAATCTTCAAAATGAGCAAAAGCACAATGAAATTAATGTTGGAATCATCTTCAAGTTGCTAAAATACACTAATGACAGAAAATAGTTTGAGTTTACAACATTTAGTTAAGTTGTGAGAGCCTAAATTAACTTTTTATTGCTTTAAACGCGTTTTCAGCCCTTGATTGTACACTTCAGGTGAAACTGTCAAAATCTTCAAAATAAGCAAAAGCACAATGAAATTAATGCTGGAATCATCTTCAAGTTGCTAAAATACACTAATGACAGCAAAAAGTTTGAGTCTACAACATTTAGTTAAGGTGTGAGAGCCAAAATGAACTTTGTATTGCTGTAAACGCGTTTTCAGCACCTGATTGTACACTTCAGGTGAAACTGTCAAAATCTTCAAAATGAGCAAAAGCACAATGAAATTAATGCTGGAATCATCTTCAAGTTGCTAAAATACACTAATGACAGCAAAAAGTTTGAGTCTACAACATTTAGTTAAGGTGTGAGAGCCAAAATGAACTTTGTATTGCTGTAAACGCGTTTTCAGCACCTGATTGTACACTTCAGGTGAAACTGTCAAAATCTTCAAAATGAGCAAAAGCACAATGAAATTAATGCTGGAATCATCTTCAAGTTGCTAAAATACACTAATGACAGCAAAAAGTTTGAGTCTACAACATTTAGTTAAGGTGTGAGAGCCTAAATGAACTTTGTATTGCTTTAAATGCATTTTCAGCCGGAATGTACACTTCAGGTGAAACTGTCAAATTCTTCAAAATGAGCAAAAGCACAATGAAATTAATGCTGGAAACATCTTCAAGTTGCTAAAATACACTAATGACAGCAACAAGTTTGAGTCTACAACATTTAGTTAAGGTGTGAGAGCCAAAATGAACTTTTTATTGCTTTAAATGCATTTTCAGCCCGATTGTACACTTCAGGTGAAACTGTCAAAATCTTCAAAATGAGCAAAAGCACAATGAAATTAATGCTGGAATCATCTTCAAGTTTCTAAAATACTCTAATGACAGCAAAAAGTTTGAGTCTACAACATTTAGTTAAGGTGTGAGAGCCAAAATGAACTTTGTATTGCTGTAAACGCGTTTTCAGCACCTGATTGTACACTTCAGGTGAAACTGTCAAAATCTTCAAAATTAGCAAAAGCACAATGAAATTAATGCTGGAATCATCTTCAAGTTGCTAAAATACACTAATGACAGCAAAAAGTTTGAGTCTACAACATTTAGTTAAGGTGTGAGAGCCAAAATGAACTTTTTATTGCTTTAAATGCATTTTCAGCCCGATTGTACACTTCAGGTGAAACTGTCAAAATCTTCAAAATGAGCAAAAGCACAATGAAATTAATGTTGGAATCATCTTCAAGTTGCTAAAATACACTAATGACAGAAAATAGTTTGAGTTTACAACATTTAGTTAAGTTGTGAGAGCCTAAATTAACTTTTTATTGCTTTAAACGCGTTTTCAGCCCTTGATTGTACACTTCAGGTGAAACTGTCAAAATCTTCAAAATAAGCAAAAGCACAATGAAATTAATGCTGGAATCATCTTCAAGTTGCTAAAATACACTAATGACAGCAAAAAGTTTGAGTCTACAACATTTAGTTAAGGTGTGAGAGCCAAAATGAACTTTGTATTGCTGTAAACGCGTTTTCAGCACCTGATTGTACACTTCAGGTGAAACTGTCAAAATCTTCAAAATGAGCAAAAGCACAATGAAATTAATGCTGGAATCATCTTCAAGTTGCTAAAATACACTAATGACAGCAAAAAGTTTGAGTCTACAACATTTAGTTAAGGTGTGAGAGCCAAAATGAACTTTGTATTGCTGTAAACGCGTTTTCAGCACCTGATTGTACACTTCAGGTGAAACTGTCAAAATCTTCAAAATGAGCAAAAGCACAATGAAATTAATGCTGGAATCATCTTCAAGTTGCTAAAATACACTAATGACAGCAAAAAGTTTGAGTCTACAACATTTAGTTAAGGTGTGAGAGCCAAAATGAACTTTTTATTGCTTTAAATGCATTTTCAGCCCGATTGTACACTTCAGGTGAAAGTGTCAAAATCTTCAAAATGAGCAAAAGCACAATGAAATTAATGCTGGAATCATCTTCAAGTTGCTAAAATACACTAATGACAGCAAAAAGTTTGAGTCTACAACATTTAGTTAAGGTGTGAGAGCCTAAATGAACTTTGTATTGCTTTAAATGCGTTTTCAGCCCGATTGTACACTTCAGGTAAAACTGTCAAAATCTCCAAAATGAGCAAAAGCACAATGGAATTAATGCTGGAATCATCTTCAAGTTGCTAAAATACACTAATGACAGCAAAAAGTTTGAGTCTACAACATTTAGTTAAGGTGTGAGAGCCAAAATGAACTTTGTATTGCTTTAAATGCATTTTCAGCCCGATTGGACACTTCAGGTGAAACTGTCAAAATCTTCAAAATGAGCAAAAGCACAATGAAATTAATGCTGGAATCATCTTCAAGTTGCTACAATACACTAATGACAGTAAAAAGTTTGAGTCTACAACATTTAGTTAAGGTGTGAGAGCCAAAATGAACTTTGTATTGCTTTAAATGCATTTTCAGCCTGAATGTACACTTCAGGTGAAACTGTCAAATTCTTCAAAATGAGCAAAAGCACAATGAAATTAATGCTGGAAACATCTTCAAGTTTCTAAAATACTCTAATGACAGCAAAAAGTTTGAGTCTACAACATTTAGTTAAGGTGTGAGAGCCAAAATGAACTTTGTATTGCTGTAAACGCGTTTTCAGCACCTGATTGTACACTTCAGGTGAAACTGTCAAAATCTTCAAAATTAGCAAAAGCACAATGAAATTAATGCTGGAATCATCTTCAAGTTGCTAAAATACACTAATGACAGCAAAAAGTTTGAGTCTACAACATTTAGTTAAGGTGTGAGAGCCAAAATTAACTTTGTATTGCTTTAAAAGTCATTTTCAGCCCGATTGTACACTTCAGGTGAAACTGTCAAAATCTTCAAAATGAGGAAAAAAACAATGAAATTAATGTTGGAATCATCTTCAAGTTGCTAAAATACACTAATGACAGCAAATAGTTTGAGTTTACAACATTTAGTTAAGTTGTGAGAGCCTAAATTAACTTTTTATTGCTTTAAACGCGTTTTCAGCCCTTGATTGTACACTTCAGGTGAAACTGTCAAAATCTTCAAAATAAGCAAAAGCACAATGAAATTAATGCTGGAATCATCTTAAAGTTGCTAAAATACACTAATGACAGCAAAAAGTTTGAGTCTACAACATTTAGTTAAGGTGTGAGAGCCAAAATGAACTTTGTATTGCTGTAAACGCGTTTTCAGCACCTGATTGTACACTTCAGGTGAAAGTGTCAAAATCTTCAAAATGAGCAAAAGCACAATGAAATTAATGCTGGAATCATCTTCAAGTTGCTAAAATACACTAATGACAGCAACAAGTTTGAGTCTACAACATTTAGTTAAGGTGTGAGAGCCTAAATGAACTTTGTATTGCTTTAAATGCGTTTTCAGCCCGATTGTACACTTCAGGTAAAACTGTCAAAATCTCCAAAATGAGCAAAAGCACAATGGAATTAATGCTGGAATCATCTTCAAGTTGCTAAAATACACTAATGACAGCAAAAAGTTTGAGTCTACAACATTTAGTTAAGGTGTGAGAGCCAAAATGAACTTTGTATTGCTTTAAATGCATTTTCAGCCCGATTGGACACTTCAGGTGAAACTGTCAAAATCTTCAAAATGAGCAAAAGCACAATGAAATTAATGCTGGAATCATCTTCAAGTTGCTAAAATACACTAATGACAGTAAAAAGTTTGAGTCTACAACATTTAGTTAAGGTGTGAGAGCCAAAATGAACTTTGTATTGCTTTAAATGCATTTTCAGCCTGAATGTACACTTCAGGTGAAACTATCAAATTCTTCAAAATGAGCAAAAGCACAATGAAATTAATGTTGGAATCATCTTCAAGTTGCTAAAATACACTAATGACAGAAAATAGTTTGAGTTTACAACATTTAGTTAAGTTGTGAGAGCCTAAATTAACTTTTTATTGCTTTAAACGCGTTTTCAGCCCTTGATTGTACACTTCAGGTGAAACTGTCAAAATCTTCAAAATAAGCAAAAGCACAATGAAATTAATGCTGGAATCATCTTCAAGTTGCTAAAATACACTAATGACAGCAAAAAGTTTGAGTCTACAACATTTAGTTAAGGTGTGAGAGCCAAAATGAACTTTGTATTGCTGTAAACGCGTTTTCAGCACCTGATTGTACACTTCAGGTGAAACTGTCAAAATCTTCAAAATGAGCAAAAGCACAATGAAATTAATGCTGGAATCATCTTCAAGTTGCTAAAATACACTAATGACAGCAAAAAGTTTGAGTCTACAACATTTAGTTAAGGTGTGAGAGCCAAAATGAACTTTGTATTGCTGTAAACGCGTTTTCAGCACCTGATTGTACACTTCAGGTGAAACTGTCAAAATCTTCAAAATGAGCAAAAGCACAATGAAATTAATGCTGGAATCATCTTCAAGTTGCTAAAATACACTAATGACAGCAAAAAGTTTGAGTCTACAACATTTAGTTAAGGTGTGAGAGCCAAAATGAACTTTTTATTGCTTTAAATGCATTTTCAGCCCGATTGTACACTTCAGGTGAAAGTGTCAAAATCTTCAAAATGAGCAAAAGCACAATGAAATTAATGCTGGAATCATCTTCAAGTTGCTAAAATACACTAATGACAGCAAAAAGTTTGAGTCTACAACATTTAGTTAAGGTGTGAGAGCCTAAATGAACTTTGTATTGCTTTAAATGCGTTTTCAGCCCGATTGTACACTTCAGGTAAAACTGTCAAAATCTCCAAAATGAGCAAAAGCACAATGGAATTAATGCTGGAATCATCTTCAAGTTGCTAAAATACACTAATGACAGCAAAAAGTTTGAGTCTACAACATTTAGTTAAGGTGTGAGAGCCAAAATGAACTTTGTATTGCTTTAAATGCATTTTCAGCCCGATTGGACACTTCAGGTGAAACTGTCAAAATCTTCAAAATGAGCAAAAGCACAATGAAATTAATGCTGGAATCATCTTCAAGTTGCTACAATACACTAATGACAGTAAAAAGTTTGAGTCTACAACATTTAGTTAAGGTGTGAGAGCCAAAATGAACTTTGTATTGCTTTAAATGCATTTTCAGCCTGAATGTACACTTCAGGTGAAACTGTCAAATTCTTCAAAATGAGCAAAAGCACAATGAAATTAATGCTGGAAACATCTTCAAGTTTCTAAAATACTCTAATGACAGCAAAAAGTTTGAGTCTACAACATTTAGTTAAGGTGTGAGAGCCAAAATGAACTTTGTATTGCTGTAAACGCGTTTTCAGCACCTGATTGTACACTTCAGGTGAAACTGTCAAAATCTTCAAAATTAGCAAAAGCACAATGAAATTAATGCTGGAATCATCTTCAAGTTGCTAAAATACACTAATGACAGCAAAAAGTTTGAGTCTACAACATTTAGTTAAGGTGTGAGAGCCAAAATTAACTTTGTATTGCTTTAAAAGTCATTTTCAGCCCGATTGTACACTTCAGGTGAAACTGTCAAAATCTTCAAAATGAGGAAAAAAACAATGAAATTAATGTTGGAATCATCTTCAAGTTGCTAAAATACACTAATGACAGCAAATAGTTTGAGTTTACAACATTTAGTTAAGTTGTGAGAGCCTAAATTAACTTTTTATTGCTTTAAACGCGTTTTCAGCCCTTGATTGTACACTTCAGGTGAAACTGTCAAAATCTTCAAAATAAGCAAAAGCACAATGAAATTAATGCTGGAATCATCTTAAAGTTGCTAAAATACACTAATGACAGCAAAAAGTTTGAGTCTACAACATTTAGTTAAGGTGTGAGAGCCAAAATGAACTTTGTATTGCTGTAAACGCGTTTTCAGCACCTGATTGTACACTTCAGGTGAAAGTGTCAAAATCTTCAAAATGAGCAAAAGCACAATGAAATTAATGCTGGAATCATCTTCAAGTTGCTAAAATACACTAATGACAGCAACAAGTTTGAGTCTACAACATTTAGTTAAGGTGTGAGAGCCTAAATGAACTTTGTATTGCTTTAAATGCGTTTTCAGCCCGATTGTACACTTCAGGTAAAACTGTCAAAATCTCCAAAATGAGCAAAAGCACAATGGAATTAATGCTGGAATCATCTTCAAGTTGCTAAAATACACTAATGACAGCAAAAAGTTTGAGTCTACAACATTTAGTTAAGGTGTGAGAGCCAAAATGAACTTTGTATTGCTTTAAATGCATTTTCAGCCCGATTGGACACTTCAGGTGAAACTGTCAAAATCTTCAAAATGAGCAAAAGCACAATGAAATTAATGCTGGAATCATCTTCAAGTTGCTAAAATACACTAATGACAGTAAAAAGTTTGAGTCTACAACATTTAGTTAAGGTGTGAGAGCCAAAATGAACTTTGTATTGCTTTAAATGCATTTTCAGCCTGAATGTACACTTCAGGTGAAACTATCAAATTCTTCAAAATGAGCAAAAGCACAATGAAATTAATGCTGGAAACATCTTCAAGTTTCTAAAATACTCTAATGACAGCAAAAAGTTTGAGTCTACAACATTTAGTTAAGGTGTGAGAGCCTAAATGAACTTTGTATTGCTTTAAATGCGTTTTCAGACCGATTGTACACTTCAGGTAAAACTGTCAAAATCTCCAAAATGAGCAAAAGCACAATGGAATTAATGCTGGAATCATCTTCAAGTTGCTAAAATACACTAATGACAGCAAAAAGTTTGAGTCTACAACATTTAGTTAAGGTGTGAGAGCCAAAATGAACTTTGTATTGCTTTAAATGCATTTTCAGCCCGATTGGACACTTCAGGTGAAACTGTCAAAATCTTCAAAATGAGCAAAAGCACAATGAAATTAATGCTGGAATCATCTTCAAGTTGCTAAAATACACTAATGACAGTAAAAAGTTTGAGTCTACAACATTTAGTTAAGGTGTGAGAGCCAAAATGAACTTTGTATTGCTGTAAACGCGTTTTCAGCACCTGATTGTACACTTCAGGTGAAACTGTCAAAATCTTCAAAATAAGCAAAAGCACAATGAAATTAATGCTGGAATCATCTTCAAGTTGCTAAAATACACTAATGACAGCAAAAAGTTTGAGTCTACAACATTTAGTTAAGGTGTGAGAGCCTAAATGAACTTTGTATTGCTTTAAATGCGTTTTCAGCCCGATTGTACACTTCAGGTAAAACTGTCAAAATCTCCAAAATGAGCAAAAGCACAATGGAATTAATGCTGGAATCATCTTCAAGTTGCTAAAATACACTAATGACAGCAAAAAGTTTGAGTCTACAACATTTAGTTAAGGTGTGAGAGCCAAAATGAACTTTGTATTGCTTTAAATGCATTTTCAGCCCGATTGGACACTTCAGGTGAAACTGTCAAAATCTTCAAAATGAGCAAAAGCACAATGAAATTAATGCTGGAATCATCTTCAAGTTGCTACAATACACTAATGACAGTAAAAAGTTTGAGTCTACAACATTTAGTTAAGGTGTGAGAGCCAAAATGAACTTTGTATTGCTTTAAATGCATTTTCAGCCTGAATGTACACTTCAGGTGAAACTGTCAAATTCTTCAAAATGAGCAAAAGCACAATGAAATTAATGCTGGAAACATCTTCAAGTTTCTAAAATACTCTAATGACAGCAAAAAGTTTGAGTCTACAACATTTAGTTAAGGTGTGAGAGCCAAAATGAACTTTGTATTGCTTTAAATGCATTTTCAGCCGGAATGTACACTTCAGGTGAAACTGTCAAATTCTTCAAAATGAGCAAAAGCACAATGAAATTAATGCTGGAAACATCTTCAAGTTGCTAAAATACACTAATGACAGCAACAAGTTTGAGTCTACAACATTTAGTTAAGGTGTGAGAGCCAAAATGAACTTTTTATTGCTTTAAATGCATTTTCAGCCCGATTGTACACTTCAGGTGAAACTGTCAAAATCTTCAAAATGAGCAAAAGCACAATGAAATTAATGCTGGAATCATCTTCAAGTTTCTAAAATACTCTAATGACAGCAAAAAGTTTGAGTCTACAACATTTAGTTAAGGTGTGAGAGCCAAAATGAACTTTGTATTGCTGTAAACGCGTTTTCAGCACCTGATTGTACACTTCAGGTGAAACTGTCAAAATCTTCAAAATTAGCAAAAGCACAATGAAATTAATGCTGGAATCATCTTCAAGTTGCTAAAATACACTAATGACAGCAAAAAGTTTGAGTCTACAACATTTAGTTAAGGTGTGAGAGCCAAAATTAACTTTGTATTGCTTTAAAATTCATTTTCAGCCCGATTGTACACTTCAGGTGAAACTGTCAAAATCTTCAAAATGAGCAAAAGCACAATGAAATTAATGTTGGAATCATCTTCAAGTTGCTAAAATACACTAATGACAGAAAATAGTTTGAGTTTACAACATTTAGTTAAGTTGTGAGAGCCTAAATTAACTTTTTATTGCTTTAAACGCGTTTTCAGCCCTTGATTGTACACTTCAGGTGAAACTGTCAAAATCTTCAAAATAAGCAAAAGCACAATGAAATTAATGCTGGAATCATCTTCAAGTTGCTAAAATACACTAATGACAGCAAAAAGTTTGAGTCTACAACATTTAGTTAAGGTGTGAGAGCCAAAATGAACTTTGTATTGCTGTAAACGCGTTTTCAGCACCTGATTGTACACTTCAGGTGAAACTGTCAAAATCTTCAAAATGAGCAAAAGCACAATGAAATTAATGCTGGAATCATCTTCAAGTTGCTAAAATACACTAATGACAGCAAAAAGTTTGAGTCTACAACATTTAGTTAAGGTGTGAGAGCCAAAATGAACTTTGTATTGCTGTAAACGCGTTTTCAGCACCTGATTGTACACTTCAGGTGAAACTGTCAAAATCTTCAAAATGAGCAAAAGCACAATGAAATTAATGCTGGAATCATCTTCAAGTTGCTAAAATACACTAATGACAGCAAAAAGTTTGAGTCTACAACATTTAGTTAAGGTGTGAGAGCCAAAATGAACTTTTTATTGCTTTAAATGCATTTTCAGCCCGATTGTACACTTCAGGTGAAAGTGTCAAAATCTTCAAAATGAGCAAAAGCACAATGAAATTAATGCTGGAATCATCTTCAAGTTGCTAAAATACACTAATGACAGCAAAAAGTTTGAGTCTACAACATTTAGTTAAGGTGTGAGAGCCTAAATGAACTTTGTATTGCTTTAAATGCGTTTTCAGCCCGATTGTACACTTCAGGTAAAACTGTCAAAATCTCCAAAATGAGCAAAAGCACAATGGAATTAATGCTGGAATCATCTTCAAGTTGCTAAAATACACTAATGACAGCAAAAAGTTTGAGTCTACAACATTTAGTTAAGGTGTGAGAGCCAAAATGAACTTTGTATTGCTTTAAATGCATTTTCAGCCCGATTGGACACTTCAGGTGAAACTGTCAAAATCTTCAAAATGAGCAAAAGCACAATGAAATTAATGCTGGAATCATCTTCAAGTTGCTACAATACACTAATGACAGTAAAAAGTTTGAGTCTACAACATTTAGTTAAGGTGTGAGAGCCAAAATGAACTTTGTATTGCTTTAAATGCATTTTCAGCCTGAATGTACACTTCAGGTGAAACTGTCAAATTCTTCAAAATGAGCAAAAGCACAATGAAATTAATGCTGGAAACATCTTCAAGTTTCTAAAATACTCTAATGACAGCAAAAAGTTTGAGTCTACAACATTTAGTTAAGGTGTGAGAGCCAAAATGAACTTTGTATTGCTGTAAACGCGTTTTCAGCACCTGATTGTACACTTCAGGTGAAACTGTCAAAATCTTCAAAATTAGCAAAAGCACAATGAAATTAATGCTGGAATCATCTTCAAGTTGCTAAAATACACTAATGACAGCAAAAAGTTTGAGTCTACAACATTTAGTTAAGGTGTGAGAGCCAAAATTAACTTTGTATTGCTTTAAAAGTCATTTTCAGCCCGATTGTACACTTCAGGTGAAACTGTCAAAATCTTCAAAATGAGGAAAAAAACAATGAAATTAATGTTGGAATCATCTTCAAGTTGCTAAAATACACTAATGACAGCAAATAGTTTGAGTTTACAACATTTAGTTAAGTTGTGAGAGCCTAAATTAACTTTTTATTGCTTTAAACGCGTTTTCAGCCCTTGATTGTACACTTCAGGTGAAACTGTCAAAATCTTCAAAATAAGCAAAAGCACAATGAAATTAATGCTGGAATCATCTTAAAGTTGCTAAAATACACTAATGACAGCAAAAAGTTTGAGTCTACAACATTTAGTTAAGGTGTGAGAGCCAAAATGAACTTTGTATTGCTGTAAACGCGTTTTCAGCACCTGATTGTACACTTCAGGTGAAAGTGTCAAAATCTTCAAAATGAGCAAAAGCACAATGAAATTAATGCTGGAATCATCTTCAAGTTGCTAAAATACACTAATGACAGCAAAAAGTTTGAGTCTACAACATTTAGTTAAGGTGTGAGAGCCTAAATGAACTTTGTATTGCTTTAAATGCGTTTTCAGCCCGATTGTACACTTCAGGTAAAACTGTCAAAATCTCCAAAATGAGCAAAAGCACAATGGAATTAATGCTGGAATCATCTTCAAGTTGCTAAAATACACTAATGACAGCAAAAAGTTTGAGTCTACAACATTTAGTTAAGGTGTGAGAGCCAAAATGAACTTTGTATTGCTTTAAATGCATTTTCAGCCCGATTGGACACTTCAGGTGAAACTGTCAAAATCTTCAAAATGAGCAAAAGCACAATGAAATTAATGCTGGAATCATCTTCAAGTTGCTAAAATACACTAATGACAGTAAAAAGTTTGAGTCTACAACATTTAGTTAAGGTGTGAGAGCCAAAATGAACTTTGTATTGCTTTAAATGCATTTTCAGCCTGAATGTACACTTCAGGTGAAACTATCAAATTCTTCAAAATGAGCAAAAGCACAATGAAATTAATGCTGGAAACATCTTCAAGTTTCTAAAATACTCTAATGACAGCAAAAAGTTTGAGTCTACAACATTTAGTTAAGGTGTGAGAGCCTAAATGAACTTTGTATTGCTTTAAATGCGTTTTCAGACCGATTGTACACTTCAGGTAAAACTGTCAAAATCTCCAAAATGAGCAAAAGCACAATGGAATTAATGCTGGAATCATCTTCAAGTTGCTAAAATACACTAATGACAGCAAAAAGTTTGAGTCTACAACATTTAGTTAAGGTGTGAGAGCCAAAATGAACTTTGTATTGCTTTAAATGCATTTTCAGCCCGATTGGACACTTCAGGTGAAACTGTCAAAATCTTCAAAATGAGCAAAAGCACAATGAAATTAATGCTGGAATCATCTTCAAGTTGCTAAAATACACTAATGACAGTAAAAAGTTTGAGTCTACAACATTTAGTTAAGGTGTGAGAGCCAAAATGAACTTTGTATTGCTGTAAACGCGTTTTCAGCACCTGATTGTACACTTCAGGTGAAACTGTCAAAATCTTCAAAATAAGCAAAAGCACAATGAAATTAATGCTGGAATCATCTTCAAGTTGCTAAAATACACTAATGACAGCAAAAAGTTTGAGTCTACAACATTTAGTTAAGGTGTGAGAGCCTAAATGAACTTTGTATTGCTTTAAATGCGTTTTCAGCCCGATTGTACACTTCAGGTAAAACTGTCAAAATCTCCAAAATGAGCAAAAGCACAATGGAATTAATGCTGGAATCATCTTCAAGTTGCTAAAATACACTAATGACAGCAAAAAGTTTGAGTCTACAACATTTAGTTAAGGTGTGAGAGCCAAAATGAACTTTGTATTGCTTTAAATGCATTTTCAGCCCGATTGGACACTTCAGGTGAAACTGTCAAAATCTTCAAAATGAGCAAAAGCACAATGAAATTAATGCTGGAATCATCTTCAAGTTGCTACAATACACTAATGACAGTAAAAAGTTTGAGTCTACAACATTTAGTTAAGGTGTGAGAGCCAAAATGAACTTTGTATTGCTTTAAATGCATTTTCAGCCTGAATGTACACTTCAGGTGAAACTGTCAAATTCTTCAAAATGAGCAAAAGCACAATGAAATTAATGCTGGAAACATCTTCAAGTTTCTAAAATACTCTAATGACAGCAAAAAGTTTGAGTCTACAACATTTAGTTAAGGTGTGAGAGCCAAAATGAACTTTGTATTGCTGTAAACGCGTTTTCAGCACCTGATTGTACACTTCAGGTGAAACTGTCAAAATCTTCAAAATTAGCAAAAGCACAATGAAATTAATGCTGGAATCATCTTCAAGTTGCTAAAATACACTAATGACAGCAAAAAGTTTGAGTCTACAACATTTAGTTAAGGTGTGAGAGCCAAAATTAACTTTGTATTGCTTTAAAAGTCATTTTCAGCCCGATTGTACACTTCAGGTGAAACTGTCAAAATCTTCAAAATGAGGAAAAAAACAATGAAATTAATGTTGGAATCATCTTCAAGTTGCTAAAATACACTAATGACAGCAAATAGTTTGAGTTTACAACATTTAGTTAAGTTGTGAGAGCCTAAATTAACTTTTTATTGCTTTAAACGCGTTTTCAGCCCTTGATTGTACACTTCAGGTGAAACTGTCAAAATCTTCAAAATAAGCAAAAGCACAATTAAATTAATGCTGGAATCATCTTCAAGTTGCTAAAATACACTAATGACAGCAAAAAGTTTGAGTCTACAACATTTAGTTAAGGTGTGAGAGCCAAAATGAACTTTGTATTGCTGTAAACGCGTTTTCAGCACCTGATTGTACACTTCAGGTGAAAGTGTCAAAATCTTCAAAATGAGCAAAAGCACAATGAAATTAATGCTGGAATCATCTTCAAGTTGCTAAAATACACTAATGACAGCAAAAAGTTTGAGTCTACAACATTTAGTTAAGGTGTGAGAGCCTAAATGAACTTTGTATTGCTTTAAATGCGTTTTCAGCCCGATTGTACACTTCAGGTAAAACTGTCAAAATCTTCAAAATGAGCAAAAGCACAATGAAATTAATGCTGGAATCATCTTCAAGTTGCTAAAATACACTAATGACAGTAAAAAGTTTGAGTCTACAACATTTAGTTAAGGTGTGAGAGCCAAAATGAACTTTGTATTGCTTTAAATGCATTTTCAGCCTGAATGTACACTTCAGGTGAAACTGTCAAATTCTTCAAAATGAGCAAAAGCACAATGAAATTAATGCTGGAAACATCTTCAAGTTTCTAAAATACTCTAATGACAGCAAAAAGTTTGAGTCTACAACATTTAGTTAAGGTGTGAGAGCCTAAATGAACTTTGTATTGCTTTAAATGCGTTTTCAGACCGATTGTACACTTCAGGTAAAACTGTCAAAATCTCCAAAATGAGCAAAAGCACAATGGAATTAATGCTGGAATCATCTTCAAGTTGCTAAAATACACTAATGACAGCAAAAAGTTTGAGTCTACAACATTTAGTTAAGGTGTGAGAGCCAAAATGAACTTTGTATTGCTTTAAATGCATTTTCAGCCCGATTGGACACTTCAGGTGAAACTGTCAAAATCTTCAAAATGAGCAAAAGCACATTGAAATTAATGCTGGAATCATCTTCAAGTTGCTAAAATACACTAATGACAGCAAAAAGTTTGAGTCTACAACATTTAGTTAAGGTGTGAGAGCCAAAATGAACTTTGTATTGCTGTAAACGCGTTTTCAGCACCTGATTGTACACTTCAGGTGAAACTGTCAAAATCTTCAAAATTAGCAAAAGCACAATGAAATTAATGCTGGAATCATCTTCAAGTTGCTAAAATACACTAATGACAGCAAAAAGTTTGAGTCTACAACATTTAGTTAAGGTGTGAGAGCCAAAATTAACTTTGTATTGCTTTAAAATTCATTTTCAGCCCGATTGTACACTTCAGGTGAAACTGTCAAAATCTTCAAAATGAGCAAAAGCACAATGAAATTAATGTTGGAATCATCTTCAAGTTGCTAAAATACACTAATGACAGAAAATAGTTTGAGTTTACAACATTTAGTTAAGTTGTGAGAGCCTAAATTAACTTTTTATTGCTTTAAACGCGTTTTCAGCCCTTGATTGTACACTTCAGGTGAAACTGTCAAAATCTTCAAAATAAGCAAAAGCACAATGAAATTAATGCTGGAATCATCTTCAAGTTGCTAAAATACACTAATGACAGCAAAAAGTTTGAGTCTACAACATTTAGTTAAGGTGTGAGAGCCAAAATGAACTTTGTATTGCTGTAAACGCGTTTTCAGCACCTGATTGTACACTTCAGGTGAAACTGTCAAAATCTTCAAAATGAGCAAAAGCACAATGAAATTAATGCTGGAATCATCTTCAAGTTGCTAAAATACACTAATGACAGCAAAAAGTTTGAGTCTACAACATTTAGTTAAGGTGTGAGAGCCAAAATGAACTTTGTATTGCTTTAAATGCATTTTCAGCCCGATTGGACACTTCAGGTGAAACTGTCAAAATCTTCAAAATGAGCAAAAGCACAATGAAATTAATGCTGGAATCATCTTCAAGTTGCTAAAATACACTAATGACAGTAAAAAGTTTGAGTCTACAACATTTAGTTAAGGTGTGAGAGCCAAAATGAACTTTGTATTGCTTTAAATGCATTTTCAGCCTGAATGTACACTTCAGGTGAAACTGTCAAATTCTTCAAAATGAGCAAAAGCACAATGAAATTAATGCTGGAAACATCTTCAAGTTTCTAAAATACTCTAATGACAGCAAAAAGTTTGAGTCTACAACATTTAGTTAAGGTGTGAGAGCCAAAATGAACTTTGTATTGCTGTAAACGCGTTTTCAGCACCTGATTGTACACTTCAGGTGAAAGTGTCAAAATCTTTAAAATGAGCAAAAGCACAATGAAATTAATGCTGGAATCATCTTCAAGTTGCTAAAATACACTAATGACAGCAAATAGTTTGAGTTTACAACATTTAGTTAAGTTGTGAGAGCCTAAATTAACTTTGTATTGCTTTAAATGCATTTTCAGCCGGAATGTACACTTCAGGTGAAACTGTCAAATTCTTCAAAATGAGCAAAAGCACAATGAAATTAATGCTGGAAACATCTTCAAGTTGCTAAAATACACTAATGACAGCAACAAGTTTGAGTCTACAACATTTAGTTAAGGTGTGAGAGCCAAAATGAACTTTTTATTGCTTTAAATGCATTTTCAGCCCAATTGTACACTTCAGGTGAAACTGTCAAAATCTTCAAAATGAGCAAAAGCACAATGAAATTAATGCTGGAATCATCTTCAAGTTTCTAAAATACTCTAATGACAGCAAAAAGTTTGAGTCTACAACATTTAGTTAAGGTGTGAGAGCCAAAATGAACTTTGTATTGCTGTAAACGCGTTTTCAGCACCTGATTGTACACTTCAGGTGAAACTGTCAAAATCTTCAAAATTAGCAAAAGCACAATGAAATTAATGCTGGAATCATCTTCAAGTTGCTAAAATACACTAATGACAGCAAAAAGTTTGAGTCTACAACATTTAGTTAAGGTGTGAGAGCCAAAATTAACTTTGTATTGCTTTAAAATTCATTTTCAGCCCGATTGTACACTTCAGGTGAAACTGTCAAAATCTTCAAAATGAGCAAAAGCACAATGAAATTAATGTTGGAATCATCTTCAAGTTGCTAAAATACACTAATGACAGAAAATAGTTTGAGTTTACAACATTTAGTTAAGTTGTGAGAGCCTAAATTAACTTTTTATTGCTTTAAACGCGTTTTCAGCCCTTGATTGTACACTTCAGGTGAAACTGTCAAAATCTTCAAAATAAGCAAAAGCACAATGAAATTAATGCTGGAATCATCTTCAAGTTGCTAAAATACACTAATGACAGCAAAAAGTTTGAGTCTACAACATTTAGTTAAGGTGTGAGAGCCAAAATGAACTTTGTATTGCTGTAAACGCGTTTTCAGCACCTGATTGTACACTTCAGGTGAAACTGTCAAAATCTTCAAAATGAGCAAAAGCACAATGAAATTAATGCTGGAATCATCTTCAAGTTGCTAAAATACACTAATGACAGCAAAAAGTTTGAGTCTACAACATTTAGTTAAGGTGTGAGAGCCAAAATGAACTTTGTATTGCTTTAAATGCATTTTCAGCCCTTGATTGTACACTTCAGGTGAAACTGTCAAAATCTTCAAAATAATCAAAAGCACAATGAAATTAATGCTGGAATCATCTTCAAGTTGCTAAAATACACTAATGACAGCAAAAAGTTTGAGTCTACAACATTTAGTTAAGGTGTGAGAGCCAAAATGAACTTTGTATTGCTGTAAACGCGTTTTCAGCACCTGATTGTACACTTCAGGTGAAACTGTCAAAATCTTCAAAATGAGCAAAAGCACAATGAAATTAATGCTGGAATCATCTTCAAGTTGCTAAAATACACTAATGACAGCAAAAAGTTTGAGTCTACAACATTTAGTTAAGGTGTGAGAGCCAAAATGAACTTTTTATTGCTTTAAATGCATTTTCAGCCCGATTGTACACTTCAGGTGAAAGTGTCAAAATCTTCAAAATGAGCAAAAGCACAATGAAATTAATGCTGGAATCATCTTCAAGTTGCTAAAATACACTAATGACAGCAAAAAGTTTGAGTCTACAACATTTAGTTAAGGTGTGAGAGCCTAAATGAACTTTGTATTGCTTTAAATGCGTTTTCAGCCCGATTGTACACTTCAGGTAAAACTGTCAAAATCTCCAAAATGAGCAAAAGCACAATGGAATTAATGCTGGAATCATCTTCAAGTTGCTAAAATACACTAATGACAGCAAAAAGTTTGAGTCTACAACATTTAGTTAAGGTGTGAGAGCCAAAATGAACTTTGTATTGCTTTAAATGCATTTTCAGCCCGATTGGACACTTCAGGTGAAACTGTCAAAATCTTCAAAATTAGCAAAAGCACAATGAAATTAATGCTGGAATCATCTTCAAGTTGCTAAAATACACTAATGACAGCAAAAAGTTTGAGTCTACAACATTTAGTTAAGGTGTGAGAGCCAAAATTAACTTTGTATTGCTTTAAAAGTCATTTTCAGCCCGATTGTACACTTCAGGTGAAACTGTCAAAATCTTCAAAATGAGGAAAAAAACAATGAAATTAATGTTGGAATCATCTTCAAGTTGCTAAAATACACTAATGACAGCAAATAGTTTGAGTTTACAACATTTAGTTAAGTTGTGAGAGCCTAAATTAACTTTTTATTGCTTTAAACGCGTTTTCAGCCCTTGATTGTACACTTCAGGTGAAACTGTCAAAATCTTCAAAATAAGCAAAAGCACAATTAAATTAATGCTGGAATCATCTTCAAGTTGCTAAAATACACTAATGACAGCAAAAAGTTTGAGTCTACAACATTTAGTTAAGGTGTGAGAGCCAAAATGAACTTTGTATTGCTGTAAACGCGTTTTCAGCACCTGATTGTACACTTCAGGTGAAAGTGTCAAAATCTTCAAAATGAGCAAAAGCACAATGAAATTAATGCTGGAATCATCTTCAAGTTGCTAAAATACACTAATGACAGCAAAAAGTTTGAGTCTACAACATTTAGTTAAGGTGTGAGAGCCTAAATGAACTTTGTATTGCTTTAAATGCGTTTTCAGCCCGATTGTACACTTCAGGTAAAACTGTCAAAATCTTCAAAATGAGCAAAAGCACAATGAAATTAATGCTGGAATCATCTTCAAGTTGCTAAAATACACTAATGACAGTAAAAAGTTTGAGTCTACAACATTTAGTTAAGGTGTGAGAGCCAAAATGAACTTTGTATTGCTTTAAATGCATTTTCAGCCTGAATGTACACTTCAGGTGAAACTGTCAAATTCTTCAAAATGAGCAAAAGCACAATGAAATTAATGCTGGAAACATCTTCAAGTTTCTAAAATACTCTAATGACAGCAAAAAGTTTGAGTCTACAACATTTAGTTAAGGTGTGAGAGCCTAAATGAACTTTGTATTGCTTTAAATGCGTTTTCAGACCGATTGTACACTTCAGGTAAAACTGTCAAAATCTCCAAAATGAGCAAAAGCACAATGGAATTAATGCTGGAATCATCTTCAAGTTGCTAAAATACACTAATGACAGCAAAAAGTTTGAGTCTACAACATTTAGTTAAGGTGTGAGAGCCAAAATGAACTTTGTATTGCTTTAAATGCATTTTCAGCCCGATTGGACACTTCAGGTGAAACTGTCAAAATCTTCAAAATGAGCAAAAGCACATTGAAATTAATGCTGGAATCATCTTCAAGTTGCTAAAATACACTAATGACAGCAAAAAGTTTGAGTCTACAACATTTAGTTAAGGTGTGAGAGCCAAAATGAACTTTGTATTGCTGTAAACGCGTTTTCAGCACCTGATTGTACACTTCAGGTGAAACTGTCAAAATCTTCAAAATTAGCAAAAGCACAATGAAATTAATGCTGGAATCATCTTCAAGTTGCTAAAATACACTAATGACAGCAAAAAGTTTGAGTCTACAACATTTAGTTAAGGTGTGAGAGCCAAAATTAACTTTGTATTGCTTTAAAATTCATTTTCAGCCCGATTGTACACTTCAGGTGAAACTGTCAAAATCTTCAAAATGAGCAAAAGCACAATGAAATTAATGTTGGAATCATCTTCAAGTTGCTAAAATACACTAATGACAGAAAATAGTTTGAGTTTACAACATTTAGTTAAGTTGTGAGAGCCTAAATTAACTTTTTATTGCTTTAAACGCGTTTTCAGCCCTTGATTGTACACTTCAGGTGAAACTGTCAAAATCTTCAAAATAAGCAAAAGCACAATGAAATTAATGCTGGAATCATCTTCAAGTTGCTAAAATACACTAATGACAGCAAAAAGTTTGAGTCTACAACATTTAGTTAAGGTGTGAGAGCCAAAATGAACTTTGTATTGCTGTAAACGCGTTTTCAGCACCTGATTGTACACTTCAGGTGAAACTGTCAAAATCTTCAAAATGAGCAAAAGCACAATGAAATTAATGCTGGAATCATCTTCAAGTTGCTAAAATACACTAATGACAGCAAAAAGTTTGAGTCTACAACATTTAGTTAAGGTGTGAGAGCCAAAATGAACTTTGTATTGCTTTAAATGCATTTTCAGCCCGATTGGACACTTCAGGTGAAACTGTCAAAATCTTCAAAATGAGCAAAAGCACAATGAAATTAATGCTGGAATCATCTTCAAGTTGCTAAAATACACTAATGACAGTAAAAAGTTTGAGTCTACAACATTTAGTTAAGGTGTGAGAGCCAAAATGAACTTTGTATTGCTTTAAATGCATTTTCAGCCTGAATGTACACTTCAGGTGAAACTGTCAAATTCTTCAAAATGAGCAAAAGCACAATGAAATTAATGCTGGAAACATCTTCAAGTTTCTAAAATACTCTAATGACAGCAAAAAGTTTGAGTCTACAACATTTAGTTAAGGTGTGAGAGCCAAAATGAACTTTGTATTGCTGTAAACGCGTTTTCAGCACCTGATTGTACACTTCAGGTGAAAGTGTCAAAATCTTTAAAATGAGCAAAAGCACAATGAAATTAATGCTGGAATCATCTTCAAGTTGCTAAAATACACTAATGACAGCAAATAGTTTGAGTTTACAACATTTAGTTAAGTTGTGAGAGCCTAAATTAACTTTGTATTGCTTTAAATGCATTTTCAGCCGGAATGTACACTTCAGGTGAAACTGTCAAATTCTTCAAAATGAGCAAAAGCACAATGAAATTAATGCTGGAAACATCTTCAAGTTGCTAAAATACACTAATGACAGCAACAAGTTTGAGTCTACAACATTTAGTTAAGGTGTGAGAGCCAAAATGAACTTTTTATTGCTTTAAATGCATTTTCAGCCCAATTGTACACTTCAGGTGAAACTGTCAAAATCTTCAAAATGAGCAAAAGCACAATGAAATTAATGCTGGAATCATCTTCAAGTTTCTAAAATACTCTAATGACAGCAAAAAGTTTGAGTCTACAACATTTAGTTAAGGTGTGAGAGCCAAAATGAACTTTGTATTGCTGTAAACGCGTTTTCAGCACCTGATTGTACACTTCAGGTGAAACTGTCAAAATCTTCAAAATTAGCAAAAGCACAATGAAATTAATGCTGGAATCATCTTCAAGTTGCTAAAATACACTAATGACAGCAAAAAGTTTGAGTCTACAACATTTAGTTAAGGTGTGAGAGCCAAAATTAACTTTGTATTGCTTTAAAATTCATTTTCAGCCCGATTGTACACTTCAGGTGAAACTGTCAAAATCTTCAAAATGAGCAAAAGCACAATGAAATTAATGTTGGAATCATCTTCAAGTTGCTAAAATACACTAATGACAGAAAATAGTTTGAGTTTACAACATTTAGTTAAGTTGTGAGAGCCTAAATTAACTTTTTATTGCTTTAAACGCGTTTTCAGCCCTTGATTGTACACTTCAGGTGAAACTGTCAAAATCTTCAAAATAAGCAAAAGCACAATGAAATTAATGCTGGAATCATCTTCAAGTTGCTAAAATACACTAATGACAGCAAAAAGTTTGAGTCTACAACATTTAGTTAAGGTGTGAGAGCCAAAATGAACTTTGTATTGCTGTAAACGCGTTTTCAGCACCTGATTGTACACTTCAGGTGAAACTGTCAAAATCTTCAAAATGAGCAAAAGCACAATGAAATTAATGCTGGAATCATCTTCAAGTTGCTAAAATACACTAATGACAGCAAAAAGTTTGAGTCTACAACATTTAGTTAAGGTGTGAGAGCCAAAATGAACTTTGTATTGCTTTAAATGCATTTTCAGCCCTTGATTGTACACTTCAGGTGAAACTGTCAAAATCTTCAAAATAATCAAAAGCACAATGAAATTAATGCTGGAATCATCTTCAAGTTGCTAAAATACACTAATGACAGCAAAAAGTTTGAGTCTACAACATTTAGTTAAGGTGTGAGAGCCAAAATGAACTTTGTATTGCTGTAAACGCGTTTTCAGCACCTGATTGTACACTTCAGGTGAAACTGTCAAAATCTTCAAAATGAGCAAAAGCACAATGAAATTAATGCTGGAATCATCTTCAAGTTGCTAAAATACACTAATGACAGCAAAAAGTTTGAGTCTACAACATTTAGTTAAGGTGTGAGAGCCAAAATGAACTTTTTATTGCTTTAAATGCATTTTCAGCCCGATTGTACACTTCAGGTGAAAGTGTCAAAATCTTCAAAATGAGCAAAAGCACAATGAAATTAATGCTGGAATCATCTTCAAGTTGCTAAAATACACTAATGACAGCAAAAAGTTTGAGTCTACAACATTTAGTTAAGGTGTGAGAGCCTAAATGAACTTTGTATTGCTTTAAATGCGTTTTCAGCCCGATTGTACACTTCAGGTAAAACTGTCAAAATCTCCAAAATGAGCAAAAGCACAATGGAATTAATGCTGGAATCATCTTCAAGTTGCTAAAATACACTAATGACAGCAAAAAGTTTGAGTCTACAACATTTAGTTAAGGTGTGAGAGCCAAAATGAACTTTGTATTGCTTTAAATGCATTTTCAGCCCGATTGGACACTTCAGGTGAAACTGTCAAAATCTTCAAAATGAGCAAAAGCACAATGAAATTAATGCTGGAATCATCTTCAAGTTGCTACAATACACTAATGACAGTAAAAAGTTTGAGTCTACAACATTTAGTTAAGGTGTGAGAGCCAAAATGAACTTTGTATTGCTTTAAATGCATTTTCAGCCTGAATGTACACTTCAGGTGAAACTGTCAAATTCTTCAAAATGAGCAAAAGCACAATGAAATTAATGCTGGAAACATCTTCAAGTTTCTAAAATACTCTAATGACAGCAAAAAGTTTGAGTCTACAACATTTAGTTAAGGTGTGAGAGCCAAAATGAACTTTGTATTGCTGTAAACGCGTTTTCAGCACCTGATTGTACACTTCAGGTGAAACTGTCAAAATCTTCAAAATTAGCACAAGCACAATAAAATTAATGCTGGAATCATCTTCAAGTTGCTAAAATACACTAATGACAGCAAAAAGTTTGAGTCTACAACATTTAGTTAAGGTGTGAGAGCCAAAATTAACTTTGTATTGCTTTAAAAGTCATTTTCAGCCCGATTGTACACTTCAGGTGAAACTGTCAAAATCTTCAAAATGAGGAAAAAAAACAATGAAATTAATGTTGGAATCATCTTCAAGTTGCTAAAATACACTAATGACAGCAAATAGTTTGAGTTTACAACATTTAGTTAAGTTGTGAGAGCCTAAATTAACTTTTTATTGCTTTAAACGCGTTTTCAGCCCTTGATTGTACACTTCAGGTGAAACTGTCAAAATCTTCAAAATAAGCAAAAGCACAATGAAATTAATGCTGGAATCATCTTCAAGTTGCTAAAATACACTAATGACAGCAAAAAGTTTGAGTCTACAACATTTAGTTAAGGTGTGAGAGCCAAAATGAACTTTGTATTGCTGTAAACGCGTTTTCAGCACCTGATTGTACACTTCAGGTGAAAGTGTCAAAATCTTCAAAATGAGCAAAAGCACAATGAAATTAATGCTGGAATCATCTTCAAGTTGCTAAAATACACTAATGACAGCAAAAAGTTTGAGTCTACAACATTTAGTTAAGGTGTGAGAGCCTAAATGAACTTTGTATTGCTTTAAATGCGTTTTCAGCCCGATTGTACACTTCAGGTAAAACTGTCAAAATCTCCAAAATGAGCAAAAGCACAATGGAATTAATGCTGGAATCATCTTCAAGTTGCTAAAATACACTAATGACAGCAAAAAGTTTGAGTCTACAACATTTAGTTAAGGTGTGAGAGCCAAAATGAACTTTGTATTGCTTTAAATGCATTTTCAGCCCGATTGGACACTTCAGGTGAAACTGTCAAAATCTTCAAAATGAGCAAAAGCACAATGAAATTAATGCTGGAATCATCTTCAAGTTGCTAAAATACACTAATGACAGTAAAAAGTTTGAGTCTACAACATTTAGTTAAGGTGTGAGAGCCAAAATGAACTTTGTATTGCTTTAAATGCATTTTCAGCCTGAATGTACACTTCAGGTGAAACTGTCAAATTCTTCAAAATGAGCAAAAGCACAATGAAATTAATGCTGGAAACATCTTCAAGTTTCTAAAATACTCTAATGACAGCAAAAAGTTTGAGTCTACAACATTTAGTTAAGGTGTGAGAGCCTAAATGAACTTTGTATTGCTTTAAATGCGTTTTCAGACCGATTGTACACTTCAGGTAAAACTGTCAAATTCTCCAAAATGAGCAAAAGCACAATGGAATTAATGCTGGAATCATCTTCAAGTTGCTAAAATACACTAATGACAGCAAAAAGTTTGAGTCTACAACATTTAGTTAAGGTGTGAGAGCCAAAATGAACTTTGTATTGCTTTAAATGCATTTTCAGCCCGATTGGACACTTCAGGTGAAACTGTCAAAATCTTCAAAATGAGCAAAAGCACAATGAAATTAATGCTGGAATCATCTTCAAGTTGCTAAAATACACTAATGACAGTAAAAAGTTTGAGTCTACAACATTTAGTTAAGGTGTGAGAGCCAAAATGAACTTTGTATTGCTGTAAACGCGTTTTCAGCACCTGATTGTACACTTCAGGTGAAACTGTCAAAATCTTCAAAATTAGCAAAAGCACAATGAAATTAATGCTGGAATCATCTTCAAGTTGCTAAAATACACTAATGACAGCAAAAAGTTTGAGTCTACAACATTTAGTTAAGGTGTGAGAGCCAAAATTAACTTTGTATTGCTTTAAAATTCATTTTCAGCCCGATTGTACACTTCAGGTGAAACTGTCAAAATCTTCAAAATGAGCAAAAGCACAATGAAATTAATGTTGGAATCATCTTCAAGTTGCTAAAATACACTAATGACAGAAAATAGTTTGAGTTTACAACATTTAGTTAAGTTGTGAGAGCCTAAATTAACTTTTTATTGCTTTAAACGCGTTTTCAGCCCTTGATTGTACACTTCAGGTGAAACTGTCAAAATCTTCAAAATAAGCAAAAGCACAATGAAATTAATGCTGGAATCATCTTCAAGTTGCTAAAATACACTAATGACAGCAAAAAGTTTGAGTCTACAACATTTAGTTAAGGTGTGAGAGCCAAAATGAACTTTGTATTGCTGTAAACGCGTTTTCAGCACCTGATTGTACACTTCAGGTGAAACTGTCAAAATCTTCAAAATGAGCAAAAGCACAATGAAATTAATGCTGGAATCATCTTCAAGTTGCTAAAATACACTAATGACAGCAAAAAGTTTGAGTCTACAACATTTAGTTAAGGTGTGAGAGCCAAAATGAACTTTTTATTGCTTTAAATGCATTTTCAGCCCGATTGTACACTTCAGGTGAAACTGTCAAAATCTTCAAAATGAGCAAAAGCACAATGAAATTAATGCTGGAATCATCTTAAAGTTTCTAAAATACTCTAATGACAGCAAAAAGTTTGAGTCTACAACATTTAGTTAAGGTGTGAGAGCCAAAGTGAACTTTGTATTGCTGTAAACGCGTTTTCAGCACCTGATTGTACACTTCAGGTGAAACTGTCAAAATCTTCAAAATGAGCAAAAGCACAATGAAATTAATGCTGGAATCATCTTCAAGTTGCTAAAATACACTAATGACAGCAAAAAGTTTGAGTCTACAACATTTAGTTAAGGTGTGAGAGCCTAAATGAACTTTGTATTGCTTTAAATGCGTTTTCAGCCCGATTGTACACTTCAGGTAAAACTGTCAAAATCTCCAAAATGAGCAAAAGCACAATGGAATTAATGCTGGAATCGTCTTCAAGTTGCTAAAATACACTAATGACAGCAAAAAGTTTGAGTCTACAACATTTAGTTAAGGTGTGAGAGCCAAAATGAACTTTGTATTGCTTTAAATGCATTTTCAGCCTGAATGTACACTTCAGGTGAAACTGTCAAATTCTTCAAAATGAGCAAAAGCACAATGAAATTAATGCTGGAAACATCTTCAAGTTTCTAAAATACTCTAATGACAGCAAAAAGTTTGAGTCTACAACATTTAGTTAAGGTGTGAGAGCCTAAATGAACTTTGTATTGCTTTAAATGCGTTTTCAGCCCGATTGTACACTTCAGGTAAAACTGTCAAAATCTCCAAAATGAGCAAAAGCACAATGGAATTAATGCTGGAATCATCTTCAAGTTGCTAAAATACACTAATGACAGCAAAAAGTTTGAGTCTACAACATTTAGTTAAGGTGTGAGAGCCAAAATGAACTTTGTATTGCTTTAAATGCATTTTCAGCCCGATTGTACACTTCAGGTGAAAATGTCAAAATCTTCAAAATGAGCAAAAGCACAATGAAATTAATGCTGGAATCATCTTCAAGTTGCTAAAATACACTAATGACAGTAAAAAGTTTGAGTCTACAACATTTAGTTAAGGTGTGAGAGCCAAAATGAACTTTGTATTGCTTTAAATGCATTTTCAGCCTGAATGTACACTTCAGGTGAAACTGTCAAATTCTTCAAAATGAGCAAAAGCACAATGAAATTAATGCTGGAAACATCTTCAAGTTTCTAAAATACTCTAATGACAGCAAAAAGTTTGAGTCTACAACATTTAGTTAAGGTGTGAGAGCCAAAATGAACTTTGTATTGCTGTAAACGCGTTTTCAGCACCTGATTGTACACTTCAGGTGAAACTGTCAAAATCTTCAAAATTAGCAAAAGCACAATGAAATTAATGCTGGAATCATCTTCAAGTTGCTAAAATACACTAATGACAGCAAAAAGTTTGAGTCTACAACATTTAGTTAAGGTGTGAGAGCCAAAATTAACTTTGTATTGCTTTAAAATTCATTTTCAGCCCGATTGTACACTTCAGGTGAAACTGTCAAAATCTTCAAAATGAGCAAAAGCACAATGAAATTAATGTTGGAATCATCTTCAAGTTGCTAAAATACACTAATGACAGAAAATAGTTTGAGTTTACAACATTTAGTTAAGTTGTGAGAGCCTAAATTAACTTTTTATTGCTTTAAACGCGTTTTCAGCACCTGATTGTACACTTCAGGTGAAACTGTCAAAATCTTCAAAATTAGCAAAAGCACAATGAAATTAATGCTGGAATCATCTTCAAGTTGCTAAAATACACTAATGACAGCAAAAAGTTTGAGTCTACAACATTTAGTTAAGGTGTGAGAGCCAAAATTAACTTTGTATTGCTTTAAAATTCATTTTCAGCCCGATTGTACACTTCAGGTGAAACTGTCAAAATCTTCAAAATGAGCAAAAGCACAATGAAATTAATGTTGGAATCATCTTCAAGTTGCTAAAATACACTAATGACAGAAAATAGTTTGAGTTTACAACATTTAGTTAAGTTGTGAGAGCCTAAATTAACTTTTTATTGCTTTAAACGCGTTTTCAGCCCTTGATTGTACACTTCAGGTGAAACTGTCAAAATCTTCAAAATAAGCAAAAGCACAATGAAATTAATGCTGGAATCATCTTCAAGTTGCTAAAATACACTAATGACAGCAAAAAGTTTGAGTCTACAACATTTAGTTAAGGTGTGAGAGCCAAAATGAACTTTGTATTGCTGTAAACGCGTTTTCAGCACCTGATTGTACACTTCAGGTGAAACTGTCAAAATCTTCAAAATGAGCAAAAGCACAATGAAATTAATGCTGGAATCATCTTCAAGTTGCTAAAATACACTAATGACAGCAAAAAGTTTGAGTCTACAACATTTAGTTAAGGTGTGAGAGCCAAAATGAACTTTTTATTGCTTTAAATGCATTTTCAGCCCGATTGTACACTTCAGGTGAAACTGTCAAAATCTTCAAAATGAGCAAAAGCACAATGAAATTAATGCTGGAATCATCTTAAAGTTTCTAAAATACTCTAATGACAGCAAAAAGTTTGAGTCTACAACATTTAGTTAAGGTGTGAGAGCCAAAGTGAACTTTGTATTGCTGTAAACGCGTTTTCAGCACCTGATTGTACACTTCAGGTGAAACTGTCAAAATCTTCAAAATGAGCAAAAGCACAATGAAATTAATGCTGGAATCATCTTCAAGTTGCTAAAATACACTAATGACAGCAAAAAGTTTGAGTCTACAACATTTAGTTAAGGTGTGAGAGCCTAAATGAACTTTGTATTGCTTTAAATGCGTTTTCAGCCCGATTGTACACTTCAGGTAAAACTGTCAAAATCTCCAAAATGAGCAAAAGCACAATGGAATTAATGCTGGAATCGTCTTCAAGTTGCTAAAATACACTAATGACAGCAAAAAGTTTGAGTCTACAACATTTAGTTAAGGTGTGAGAGCCAAAATGAACTTTGTATTGCTTTAAATGCATTTTCAGCCTGAATGTACACTTCAGGTGAAACTGTCAAATTCTTCAAAATGAGCAAAAGCACAATGAAATTAATGCTGGAAACATCTTCAAGTTTCTAAAATACTCTAATGACAGCAAAAAGTTTGAGTCTACAACATTTAGTTAAGGTGTGAGAGCCTAAATGAACTTTGTATTGCTTTAAATGCGTTTTCAGCCCGATTGTACACTTCAGGTAAAACTGTCAAAATCTCCAAAATGAGCAAAAGCACAATGGAATTAATGCTGGAATCATCTTCAAGTTGCTAAAATACACTAATGACAGCAAAAAGTTTGAGTCTACAACATTTAGTTAAGGTGTGAGAGCCAAAATGAACTTTGTATTGCTTTAAATGCATTTTCAGCCCGATTGTACACTTCAGGTGAAAATGTCAAAATCTTCAAAATGAGCAAAAGCACAATGAAATTAATGCTGGAATCATCTTCAAGTTGCTAAAATACACTAATGACAGTAAAAAGTTTGAGTCTACAACATTTAGTTAAGGTGTGAGAGCCAAAATGAACTTTGTATTGCTTTAAATGCATTTTCAGCCTGAATGTACACTTCAGGTGAAACTGTCAAATTCTTCAAAATGAGCAAAAGCACAATGAAATTAATGCTGGAAACATCTTCAAGTTTCTAAAATACTCTAATGACAGCAAAAAGTTTGAGTCTACAACATTTAGTTAAGGTGTGAGAGCCAAAATGAACTTTGTATTGCTGTAAACGCGTTTTCAGCACCTGATTGTACACTTCAGGTGAAACTGTCAAAATCTTCAAAATTAGCAAAAGCACAATGAAATTAATGCTGGAATCATCTTCAAGTTGCTAAAATACACTAATGACAGCAAAAAGTTTGAGTCTACAACATTTAGTTAAGGTGTGAGAGCCAAAATTAACTTTGTATTGCTTTAAAATTCATTTTCAGCCCGATTGTACACTTCAGGTGAAACTGTCAAAATCTTCAAAATGAGCAAAAGCACAATGAAATTAATGTTGGAATCATCTTCAAGTTGCTAAAATACACTAATGACAGAAAATAGTTTGAGTTTACAACATTTAGTTAAGTTGTGAGAGCCTAAATTAACTTTTTATTGCTTTAAACGCGTTTTCAGCCCTTGATTGTACACTTCAGGTGAAACTGTCAAAATCTTCAAAATGAGCAAAAGCACAATGAAATTAATGCTGGAATCATCTTAAAGTTTCTAAAATACTCTAATGACAGCAAAAAGTTTGAGTCTACAACATTTAGTTAAGGTGTGAGAGCCAAAGTGAACTTTGTATTGCTGTAAACGCGTTTTCAGCACCTGATTGTACACTTCAGGTGAAACTGTCAAAATCTTCAAAATGAGCAAAAGCACAATGAAATTAATGCTGGAATCATCTTCAAGTTGCTAAAATACACTAATGACAGCAAAAAGTTTGAGTCTACAACATTTAGTTAAGGTGTGAGAGCCTAAATGAACTTTGTATTGCTTTAAATGCGTTTTCAGCCCGATTGTACACTTCAGGTAAAACTGTCAAAATCTCCAAAATGAGCAAAAGCACAATGGAATTAATGCTTTAATCATCTTCAAGTTGCTAAAATACACTAATGACAGCAACAAGTTTGAGTCTACAACATTTAGTTAAGGTGTGAGAGCCAAAATGAACTTTGTATTGCTTTAAATGCATTTTCAGCCCGATTGGACACTTCAGGTGAAACTGTCAAAATCTTCAAAATGAGCAAAAGCACAATGAAATTAATGCTGGAATCATCTTCAAGTTGCTAAAATACACTAATGACAGTAAAAAGTTTGAGTCTACAACATTTAGTTAAGGTGTGAGAGCCAAAATGAACTTTGTATTGCTTTAAATGCATTTTCAGCCTGAATGTACACTTCAGGTGAAACTGTCAAATTCTTCAAAATGAGCAAAAGCACAATGAAATTAATGCTGGAAACATCTTTAAGTTTCTAAAATACTCTAATGACAGCAAAAAGTTTGAGTCTACAACATTTAGTTAAGGTGTGAGAGCCAAAATGAACTTTGTATTGCTGTAAACGCGTTTTCAGCACCTGATTGTACACTTCAGGTGAAAGTGTCAAAATCTTTAAAATGAGCAAAAGCACAATGAAATTAATGCTGGAATCATCTTCAAGTTGCTAAAATACACTAATGACAGCAAAAAGTTTGAGTCTACAACATTTAGTTAAGGTGTGAGAGCCAAAATTAACTTTGTATTGCTTTAAAATTCATTTTCAGCCCGATTGTACACTTCAGGTGAAACTGTCAAAATCTTCAAAATGAGCAAAAGCACAATGAAATTAATGTTGGAATCATCTTCAAGTTGCTAAAATACACTAATAACAGCAAATAGTTTGAGTTTACAACATTTAGTTAAGTTGTGAGAGCCTAAATTAACTTTGTATTGCTTTAAATGCATTTTCAGCCCGAATGTACACTTCAGGTGAAACTGTCAAATTCTTCAAAATGAGCAAAAGCACAATGAAATTAATGCTGGAAACATCTTCAAGTTGCTAAAATACACAAATGACAGCAACAAGTTTGAGTCTACAACATTTAGTTAAGGTGTGAGAGCCAAAATGAACTTTGTATTGCTTTAAATGCATTTTCAGCCCGATTGTACACTTCAGGTGAAACTTTTAAAATCTTCAAAATGAGCAAAAGCACAATGAAATTAATGCTGGAATCATCTTCAAGTTTCTAAAATACTCTAATGACAGCAAAAAGTTTGAGTCTACAACATTTAGTTAAGGTGTGAGAGCCAAAATGAACTTTGTATTGCTGTAAACGCGTTTTCAGCACCTGATTGTACACTTCAGGTGAAACTGTAAAAATCTTCAAAATTAGCAAAAGCACAATGAAATTAATGCTGGAATCATCTTCAAGTTGCTAAAATACACTAATGACAGCAAAAAGTTTGAGTCTACAACATTTAGTTAAGGTGTGAGAGCCAAAATTAACTTTGTATTGCTTTAAAATTCATTTTCAGCCCGATTGTACACTTCAGGTGAAACTGTCAAAATCTTCAAAATGAGCAAAAGCACAATGAAATTAATGCTGGAATCATCTTCAAGTTGCTAAAATATACTAATGACAGCAAAAAGTTTGAGTCTACAACATTTAGTTAAGGTGTGAGAGCCAAAATGAACTTTTTATTGCTTTAAATGCATTTTCAGCCCGATTGTACACTTCAGGTGAAACTGTCAAAATCTTCAAAATGAGCAAAAGCACAATGAAATTAATGCTGGAATCATCTTAAAGTTTCTAAAATACTCTAATGACAGCAAAAAGTTTGAGTCTACAACATTTAGTTAAGGTGTGAGAGCCAAAGTGAACTTTGTATTGCTGTAAACGCATTTTCAGCACCTGATTGTACACTTCAGGTGAAAGTGTCAAAATCTTCAAAATGAGCAAAAGCACAATGAAATTAATGCTGGAATCATCTTCAAGTTGCTAAAATACACTAATGACAGCAAAAAGTTTGAGTCTACAACATTTAGTTAAGGTGTGAGAGCCTAAATGAACTTTGTATTGCTTTAAATGCGTTTTCAGCCCGATTGTACACTTCAGGTAAAACTGTCAAAATCTCCAAAATGAGCAAAAGCACAATGGAATTAATGCTGGAATCATCTTCAAGTTGCTAAAATACACTAATGACAGCAAAAAGTTTGAGTCTACAACATTTAGTTAAGGTGTGAGAGCCAAAATGAACTTTGTATTGCTTTAAATGCATTTTCAGCCCGATTGGACACTTCAGGTGAAACTGTCAAAATCTTCAAAATGAGCAAAAGCACAATGAAATTAATGCTGGAATCATCTTCAAGTTGCTACAATACACTAATGACAGTAAAAAGTTTGAGTCTACAACATTTAGTTAAGGTGTGAGAGCCAAAATGAACTTTGTATTGCTTTAAATGCATTTTCAGCCTGAATGTACACTTCAGGTGAAACTGTCAAATTCTTCAAAATGAGCAAAAGCACAATGAAATTAATGCTGGAAACATCTTCAAGTTTCTAAAATACTCTAATGACAGCAAAAAGTTTGAGTCTACAACATTTAGTTAAGGTGTGAGAGCCAAAATGAACTTTGTATTGCTGTAAACGCGTTTTCAGCACCTGATTGTACACTTCAGGTGAAACTGTCAAAATCTTCAAAATTAGCAAAAGCACAATGAAATTAATGCTGGAATCATCTTCAAGTTGCTAAAATACACTAATGACAGCAAAAAGTTTGAGTCTACAACATTTAGTTAAGGTGTGAGAGCCAAAATTAACTTTGTATTGCTTTAAAAGTCATTTTCAGCCCGATTGTACACTTCAGGTGAAACTGTCAAAATCTTCAAAATGAGGAAAAAAACAATGAAATTAATGTTGGAATCATCTTCAAGTTGCTAAAATACACTAATGACAGCAAATAGTTTGAGTTTACAACATTTAGTTAAGTTGTGAGAGCCTAAATTAACTTTTTATTGCTTTAAACGCGTTTTCAGCCCTTGATTGTACACTTCAGGTGAAACTGTCAAAATCTTCAAAATAAGCAAAAGCACAATGAAATTAATGCTGGAATCATCTTCAAGTTGCTAAAATACACTAATGACAGCAAAAAGTTTGAGTCTACAACATTTAGTTAAGGTGTGAGAGCCAAAATGAACTTTGTATTGCTGTAAACGCGTTTTCAGCACCTGATCGTACACTTCAGGTGAAAGTGTCAAAATCTTCAAAATGAGCAAAAGCACAATGAAATTAATGCTGGAATCATCTTCAAGTTGCTAAAATACACTAATGACAGCAAAAAGTTTGAGTCTACAACATTTAGTTAAGGTGTGAGAGCCTAAATGAACTTTGTATTGCTTTAAATGCGTTTTCAGCCCGATTGTACACTTCAGGTAAAACTGTCAAAATCTCCAAAATGAGCAAAAGCACAATGGAATTAATGCTGGAATCATCTTCAAGTTGCTAAAATACACTAATGACAGCAAAAAGTTTGAGTCTACAACATTTAGTTAAGGTGTGAGAGCCAAAATGAACTTTGTATTGCTTTAAATGCATTTTCAGCCCGATTGGACACTTCAGGTGAAACTGTCAAAATCTTCAAAATGAGCAAAAGCACAATGAAATTAATGCTGGAATCATCTTCAAGTTGCTAAAATACACTAATGACAGTAAAAAGTTTGAGTCTACAACATTTAGTTAAGGTGTGAGAGCCAAAATGAACTTTGTATTGCTTTAAATGCATTTTCAGCCTGAATGTACACTTCAGGTGAAACTGTCAAATTCTACAAAATGAGCAAAAGCACAATGAAATTAATGCTGGAAACATCTTCAAGTTTCTAAAATACTCTAATGACAGCAAAAAGTTTGAGTCTACAACATTTAGTTAAGGTGTGAGAGCCTAAATGAACTTTGTATTGCTTTAAATGCGTTTTCAGACCGATTGTACACTTCAGGTAAAACTGTCAAATTCTCCAAAATGAGCAAAAGCACAATGGAATTAATGCTGGAATCATCTTCAAGTTGCTAAAATACACTAATGACAGCAAAAAGTTTGAGTCTACAACATTTAGTTAAGGTGTGAGAGCCAAAATGAACTTTGTATTGCTTTAAATGCATTTTCAGCCCGATTGGACACTTCAGGTGAAACTGTCAAAATCTTCAAAATGAGCAAAAGCACAATGAAATTAATGCTGGAATCATCTTCAAGTTGCTAAAATACACTAATGACAGTAAAAAGTTTGAGTCTACAACATTTAGTTAAGGTGTGAGAGCCAAAATGAACTTTGTATTGCTGTAAACGCGTTTTCAGCACCTGATTGTACACTTCAGGTGAAACTGTCAAAATCTTCAAAATTAGCAAAAGCACAATGAAATTAATGCTGGAATCATCTTCAAGTTGCTAAAATACACTAATGACAGCAAAAAGTTTGAGTCTACAACATTTAGTTAAGGTGTGAGAGCCAAAATTAACTTTGTATTGCTTTAAAATTCATTTTCAGCCCGATTGTACACTTCAGGTGAAACTGTCAAAATCTTCAAAATGAGCAAAAGCACAATGAAATTAATGTTGGAATCATCTTCAAGTTGCTAAAATACACTAATGACAGAAAATAGTTTGAGTTTACAACATTTAGTTAAGTTGTGAGAGCCTAAATTAACTTTTTATTGCTTTAAACGCGTTTTCAGCCCTTGATTGTACACTTCAGGTGAAACTGTCAAAATCTTCAAAATAAGCAAAAGCACAATGAAATTAATGCTGGAATCATCTTCAAGTTGCTAAAATACACTAATGACAGCAAAAAGTTTGAGTCTACAACATTTAGTTAAGGTGTGAGAGCCAAAATGAACTTTGTATTGCTGTAAACGCGTTTTCAGCACCTGATTGTACACTTCAGGTGAAACTGTCAAAATCTTCAAAATGAGCAAAAGCACAATGAAATTAATGCTGGAATCATCTTCAAGTTGCTAAAATACACTAATGACAGCAAAAAGTTTGAGTCTACAACATTTAGTTAAGGTGTGAGAGCCAAAATGAACTTTTTATTGCTTTAAATGCATTTTCAGCCCGATTGTACACTTCAGGTGAAACTGTCAAAATCTTCAAAATGAGCAAAAGCACAATGAAATTAATGCTGGAATCATCTTAAAGTTTCTAAAATACTCTAATGACAGCAAAAAGTTTGAGTCTACAACATTTAGTTAAGGTGTGAGAGCCAAAGTGAACTTTGTATTGCTGTAAACGCGTTTTCAGCACCTGATTGTACACTTCAGGTGAAACTGTCAAAATCTTCAAAATGAGCAAAAGCACAATGAAATTAATGCTGGAATCATCTTCAAGTTGCTAAAATACACTAATGACAGCAAAAAGTTTGAGTCTACAACATTTAGTTAAGGTGTGAGAGCCTAAATGAACTTTGTATTGCTTTAAATGCGTTTTCAGCCCGATTGTACACTTCAGGTAAAACTGTCAAAATCTCCAAAATGAGCAAAAGCACAATGGAATTAATGCTGGAATCATCTTCAAGTTGCTAAAATACACTAATGACAGCAAAAAGTTTGAGTCTACAACATTTAGTTAAGGTGTGAGAGCCAAAATTAACTTTGTATTGCTTTAAATGCATTTTCAGCCTGAATGTACACTTCAGGTGAAACTGTCAAATTCTTCAAAATGAGCAAAAGCACAATGAAATTAATGCTGGAAACATCTTCAAGTTTCTAAAATACTCTAATGACAGCAAAAAGTTTGAGTCTACAACATTTAGTTAAGGTGTGAGAGCCTAAATGAACTTTGTATTGCTTTAAATGCGTTTTCAGCCCGATTGTACACTTCAGGTAAAACTGTCAAAATCTCCAAAATGAGCAAAAGCACAATGGAATTAATGCTGGAATCATCTTCAAGTTGCTAAAATACACTAATGACAGCAAAAAGTTTGAGTCTACAACATTTAGTTAAGGTGTGAGAGCCAAAATGAACTTTGTATTGCTTTAAATGCATTTTCAGCCCGATTGTACACTTCAGGTGAAAATGTCAAAATCTTCAAAATGAGCAAAAGCACAATGAAATTAATGCTGGAATCATCTTCAAGTTGCTAAAATACACTAATGACAGTAAAAAGTTTGAGTCTACAACATTTAGTTAAGGTGTGAGAGCCAAAATGAACTTTGTATTGCTTTAAATGCATTTTCAGCCTGAATGTACACTTCAGGTGAAACTGTCAAATTCTTCAAAATGAGCAAAAGCACAATGAAATTAATGCTGGAAACATCTTCAAGTTTCTAAAATACTCTAATGACAGCAAAAAATTTGAGTCTACAACATTTAGTTAAGGTGTGAGAGCCAAAATGAACTTTGTATTGCTGTAAACGCGTTTTCAGCACCTGATTGTACACTTCAGGTGAAACTGTCAAAATCTTCAAAATTAGCAAAAGCACAATGAAATTAATGCTGGAATCATCTTCAAGTTGCTAAAATACACTAATGACAGCAAAAAGTTTGAGTCTACAACATTTAGTTAAGGTGTGAGAGCCAAAATTAACTTTGTATTGCTTTAAAATTCATTTTCAGCCCGATTGTACACTTCAGGTGAAACTGTCAAAATCTTCAAAATGAGCAAAAGCACAATGAAATTAATGTTGGAATCATCTTCAAGTTGCTAAAATACACTAATGACAGAAAATAGTTTGAGTTTACAACATTTAGTTAAGTTGTGAGAGCCTAAATTAACTTTTTATTGCTTTAAACGCGTTTTCAGCCCTTGATTGTACACTTCAGGTGAAACTGTCAAAATCTTCAAAATAAGCAAAAGCACAATGAAATTAATGCTGGAATCATCTTCAAGTTGCTAAAATACACTAATGACAGCAAAAAGTTTGAGTCTACAACATTTAGTTAAGGTGTGAGAGCCAAAATGAACTTTTTATTGCTTTAAATGCATTTTCAGCCCGATTGTACACTTCAGGTGAAACTGTCAAAATCTTCAAAATGAGCAAAAGCACAATGAAATTAATGCTGGAATCATCTTAAAGTTTCTAAAATACTCTAATGACAGCAAAAAGTTTGAGTCTACAACATTTAGTTAAGGTGTGAGAGCCAAAGTGAACTTTGTATTGCTGTAAACGCGTTTTCAGCACCTGATTGTACACTTCAGGTGAAACTGTCAAAATCTTCAAAATGAGCAAAAGCACAATGAAATTAATGCTGGAATCATCTTCAAGTTGCTAAAATACACTAATGACAGCAAAAAGTTTGAGTCTACAACATTTAGTTAAGGTGTGAGAGCCTAAATGAACTTTGTATTGCTTTAAATGCGTTTTCAGCCCGATTGTACACTTCAGGTAAAACTGTCAAAATCTCCAAAATGAGCAAAAGCACAATGAAATTAATGTTGGAATCATCTTCAAGTTGCTAAAATACACTAATGACAGCAAATAGTTTGAGTTTACAACATTTAGTTAAGTTGTGAGAGCCTAAATTAACTTTGTATTGCTTTAAATGCATTTTCAGCCCGAATGTACACTTCAGGTGAAACTGTCAAATTCTTCAAAATGAGCAAAAGCACAATGAAATTAATGCTGGAAACATCTTCAAGTTGCTAAAATACACAAATGACAGCAACAAGTTTGAGTCTACAACATTTAGTTAAGGTGTGAGAGCCAAAATGAACTTTGTATTGCTTTAAATGCATTTTCAGCCCGATTGTACACTTCAGGTGAAACTTTTAAAATCTTCAAAATGAGCAAAAGCACAATGAAATTAATGCTGGAATCATCTTCAAGTTTCTAAAATACTCTAATGACAGCAAAAAGTTTGAGTCTACAACATTTAGTTAAGGTGTGAGAGCCAAAATGAACTTTGTATTGCTGTAAACGCGTTTTCAGCACCTGATTGTACACTTCAGGTGAAACTGTAAAAATCTTCAAAATTAGCAAAAGCACAATGAAATTAATGCTGGAATCATCTTCAAGTTGCTAAAATACACTAATGACAGCAAAAAGTTTGAGTCTACAACATTTAGTTAAGGTGTGAGAGCCAAAATTAACTTTGTATTGCTTTAAAATTCATTTTCAGCCCGATTGTACACTTCAGGTGAAACTGTCAAAATCTTCAAAATGAGCAAAAGCACAATGAAATTAATGCTGGAATCATCTTCAAGTTGCTAAAATACACTAATGACAGCAAAAAGTTTGAGTCTACAACATTTAGTTAAGGTGTGAGAGCCAAAATGAACTTTTTATTGCTTTAAATGCATTTTCAGCCCGATTGTACACTTCAGGTGAAACTGTCAAAATCTTCAAAATGAGCAAAAGCACAATGAAATTAATGCTGGAATCATCTTAAAGTTTCTAAAATACTCTAATGACAGCAAAAAGTTTGAGTCTACAACATTTAGTTAAGGTGTGAGAGCCAAAGTGAACTTTGTATTGCTGTAAACGCGTTTTCAGCACCTGATTGTACACTTCAGGTGAAACTGTCAAAATCTTCAAAATGAGCAAAAGCACAATGAAATTAATGCTGGAATCATCTTCAAGTTGCTAAAATACACTAATGACAGCAAAAAGTTTGAGTCTACAACATTTAGTTAAGGTGTGAGAGCCTAAATGAACTTTGTATTGCTTTAAATGCGTTTTCAGCCTGATTGTACACTTCAGGTAAAACTGTCAAAATCTCCAAAATGAGCAAAAGCACAATGGAATTAATGCTGGAATCATCTTCAAGTTGCTAAAATACACTAATGACAGCAACAAGTTTGAGTCTACAACATTTAGTTAAGGTGTGAGAGCCAAAATGAACTTTGTATTGCTTTAAATGCATTTTCAGCCTGAATGTACACTTCAGGTGAAACTGTCAAATTCTTCAAAATGAGCAAAAGCACAATGAAATTAATGCTGGAAACATCTTTAAGTTTCTAAAATACTCTAATGACAGCAAAAAGTTTGAGTCTACAACATTTAGTTAAGGTGTGAGAGCCAAAATGAACTTTGTATTGCTGTAAACGCGTTTTCAGCACCCGATTGTACACTTCAGGTGAAAGTGTCAAAATCTTTAAAATGAGCAAAAGCACAATGAAATTAATGCTGGAATCATCTTCAAGTTGCTAAAATACACTAATGACAGCAAAAAGTTTGAGTCTACAACATTTAGTTAAGGTGTGAGAGCCAAAATTAACTTTGTATTGCTTTAAAATTCATTTTCAGCCCGATTGTACACTTCAGGTGAAACTGTCAAAATCTTCAAAATGAGCAAAAGCACAATGAAATTAATGTTGGAATCATCTTCAAGTTGCTAAAATACACTAATGACAGCAAATAGTTTGAGTTTACAACATTTAGTTAAGTTGTGAGAGCCTAAATTAACTTTGTATTGCTTTAAATGCATTTTCAGCCCGAATGTACACTTCAGGTGAAACTGTCAAATTCTTCAAAATGAGCAAAAGCACAATGAAATTAATGCTGGAAACATCTTCAAGTTGCTAAAATACACAAATGACAGCAACAAGTTTGAGTCTACAACATTTAGTTAAGGTGTGAGAGCCAAAATGAACTTTGTATTGCTTTAAATGCATTTTCAGCCCGATTGTACACTTCAGGTGAAACTTTTAAAATCTTCAAAATGAGCAAAAGCACAATGAAATTAATGCTGGAATCATCTTCAAGTTTCTAAAATACTCTAATGACAGCAAAAAGTTTGAGTCTACAACATTTAGTTAAGGTGTGAGAGCCAAAATGAACTTTGTATTGCTGTAAACGCGTTTTCAGCACCTGATTGTACACTTCAGGTGAAACTGTAAAAATCTTCAAAATTAGCAAAAGCACAATGAAATTAATGCTGGAATCATCTTCAAGTTGCTAAAATACACTAATGACAGCAAAAAGTTTGAGTCTACAACATTTAGTTAAGGTGTGAGAGCCAAAATTAACTTTGTATTGCTTTAAAATTCATTTTCAGCCCGATTGTACACTTCAGGTGAAACTGTCAAAATCTTCAAAATGAGCAAAAGCACAATGAAATTAATGTTGGAATCATCTTCAAGTTGCTAAAATACACTAATGACAGAAAATAGTTTGAGTTTACAACATTTAGTTAAGTTGTGAGAGCCTAAATTAACTTTTTATTGCTTTAAACGCGTTTTCAGCCCTTGATTGTACACTTCAGGTGAAACTGTCAAAATCTTCAAAATAAGCAAAAGCACAATGAAATTAATGCTGGAATCATCTTCAAGTTGCTAAAATACACTAATGACAGCAAAAAGTTTGAGTCTACAACATTTAGTTAAGGTGTGAGAGCCAAAATGAACTTTGTATTGCTGTAAACGCGTTTTCAGCACCTGATTGTACACTTCAGGTGAAACTGTCAAAATCTTCAAAATGAGCAAAAGCACAATGAAATTAATGCTGGAATCATCTTCAAGTTGCTAAAATACACTAATGACATCAAAAAGTTTGAGTCTACAACATTTAGTTAAGGTGTGAGAGCCAAAATGAACTTTTTATTGCTTTAAATGCATTTTCAGCCCGATTGTACACTTCAGGTGAAACTGTCAAAATCTTCAAAATGAGCAAAAGCACAATGAAATTAATGCTGGAATCATCTTCAAGTTTCTAAAATACTCTAATGACAGCAAAAAGTTTGAGTCTACAACATTTAGTTAAGGTGTGAGAGCCAAAGTGAACTTTGTATTGCTGTAAACGCGTTTTCAGCACCTGATTGTACACTTCAGGTGAAACTGTCAAAATCTTCAAAATGAGCAAAAGCACAATGAAATTAATGCTGGAATCATCTTCAAGTTGCTAAAATACACTAATGACAGCAAAAAGTTTGAGTCTACAACATTTAGTTAAGGTGTGAGAGCCTAAATGAACTTTGTATTGCTTTAAATGCGTTTTCAGCCCGATTGTACACTTCAGGTAAAACTGTCAAAATCTCCAAAATGAGCAAAAGCACAATGGAATTAATGCTGGAATCATCTTCAAGTTGCTAAAATACACTAATGACAGCAAAAAGTTTGAGTCTACAACATTTAGTTAAGGTGTGAGAGCCAAAATGAACTTTGTATTGCTTTAAATGCATTTTCAGCCCGATTGGACACTTCAGGTGAAACTGTCAAAATCTTCAAAATGAGCAAAAGCACAATGAAATTAATGCTGGAATCATCTTCAAGTTGCTAAAATACACTAATGACAGTAAAAAGTTTGAGTCTACAACATTTAGTTAAGGTGTGAGAGCCAAAATGAACTTTGTATTGCTTTAAATGCATTTTCAGCCTGAATGTACACTTCAGGTGAAACTGTCAAATTCTTCAAAATGAGCAAAAGCACAATGAAATTAATGCTGGAAACATCTTCAAGTTTCTAAAATACTCTAATGACAGCAAAAAGTTTGAGTCTACAACATTTAGTTAAGGTGTGAGAGCCAAAATGAACTTTGTATTGCTGTAAACGCGTTTTCAGCACCTGATTGTACACTTCAGGTGAAAGTGTCAAAATCTTTAAAATGAGCAAAAGCACAATGAAATTAATGCTGGAATCATCTTCAAGTTGCTAAAATACACTAATGACAGCAAAAAGTTTGAGTCTACAACATTTAGTTAAGGTGTGAGAGCCAAAATGAACTTTTTATTGCTTTAAATGCATTTTCAGCCCGATTGTACACTTCAGGTGAAACTGTCAAAATCTTCAAAATGAGCAAAAGCACAATGAAATTAATGCTGGAATAATCTTCAAGTTTCTAAAATACTCTAATGACAGCAAAAAGTTTGAGTCTACAACATTTAGTTAAGGTGTGAGAGCCAAAGTGAACTTTGTATTGCTGTAAACGCGTTTTCAGCACCTGATTGTACACTTCAGGTGAAACTGTCAAAATCTTCAAAATGAGCAAAAGCACAATGAAATTAATGCTGGAATCATCTTCAAGTTGCTAAAATACACTAATGACAGCAAAAAGTTTGAGTCTACAACATTTAGTTAAGGTGTGAGAGCCTAAATGAACTTTGTATTGCTTTAAATGCGTTTTCAGCCCGATTGTACACTTCAGGTAAAACTGTCAAAATCTCCAAAATGAGCAAAAGCACAATGGAATTAATGCTGGAATCATCTTCAAGTTGCTAAAATACACTAATGACAGCAAAAAGTTTGAGTCTACAACATTTAGTTAAGGTGTGAGAGCCAAAATGAACTTTGTATTGCTTTAAATGCATTTTCAGCCTGAATGTACACTTCAGGTGAAACTGTCAAATTCTTCAAAATGAGCAAAAGCACAATGAAATTAATGCTGGAAACATCTTCAAGTTTCTAAAATACTCTAATGACAGCAAAAAGTTTGAGTCTACAACATTTAGTTAAGGTGTGAGAGCCAAAATGAACTTTGTATTGCTGTAAACGCGTTTTCAGCACCTGATTGTACACTTCAGGTGAAAGTGTCAAAATCTTTAAAATGAGCAAAAGCACAATGAAATTAATGCTGGAACCATCTTCAAGTTGCTAAAATACACTAATGACAGCAAAAAGTTTGAGTCTACAACATTTAGTTAAGGTGTGAGAGCCAAAATTAACTTTGTATTGCTTTAAAATTCATTTTCAGCCCGATTGTACACTTCAGGTGAAACTGTCAAAATCTTCAAAATGAGCAAAAGCACAATGAAATTAATGCTGGAATCATCTTCAAGTTGCTAAAATACACTAATGACAGCAAAAAGTTTGAGTCTACAACATTTAGTTAAGGTGTGAGAGCCAAAATGAACTTTGTATTGCTTTAAATGCATTTTCAGCCCGATTGGACACTTCAGGTGAAACTGTCAAAATCTTCAAAATGAGCAAAAGCACAATGAAATTAATGCTGGAATCATCTTCAAGTTGCTAAAATACACTAATGACAGTAAAAAGTTTGAGTCTACAACATTTAGTTAAGGTGTGAGAGCCAAAATGAACTTTGTATTGCTTTAAATGCATTTTCAGCCTGAATGTACACTTCAGGTGAAACTGTCAAATTCTTCAAAATGAGCAAAAGCACAATGAAATTAATGCTGGAAACATCTTCAAGTTTCTAAAATACTCTAATGACAGCAAAAAGTTTGAGTCTACAACATTTAGTTAAGGTGTGAGAGCCAAAATGAACTTTGTATTGCTGTAAACGCGTTTTCAGCACCTGATTGTACACTTCAGGTGAAACTGTCAAAATCTTCAAAATGAGCAAAAGCACAATGAAATTAATGCTGGAATCATCTTCAAGTTGCTAAAATACACTAATGACAGCAAAAAGTTTGAGTCTACAACATTTAGTTAAGGTGTGAGAGCCAAAATGAACTTTTTATTGCTTTAAATGCATTTTCAGCCCGATTGTACACTTCAGGTGAAACTGTCAAAATCTTCAAAATGAGCAAAAGCACAATGAAATTAATGCTGGAATAATCTTCAAGTTTCTAAAATACTCTAATGACAGCAAAAAGTTTGAGTCTACAACATTTAGTTAAGGTGTGAGAGCCAAAGTGAACTTTGTATTGCTGTAAACGCGTTTTCAGCACCTGATTGTACACTTCAGGTGAAACTGTCAAAATCTTCAAAATGAGCAAAAGCACAATGAAATTAATGCTGGAATCATCTTCAAGTTGCTAAAATACACTAATGACAGCAAAAAGTTTGAGTCTACAACATTTAGTTAAGGTGTGAGAGCCTAAATGAACTTTGTATTGCTTTAAATGCGTTTTCAGCCCGATTGTACACTTCAGGTAAAACTGTCAAAATCTCCAAAATGAGCAAAAGCACAATGGAATTAATGCTGGAATCATCTTCAAGTTGCTAAAATACACTAATGACAGCAAAAAGTTTGAGTCTACAACATTTAGTTAAGGTGTGAGAGCCAAAATGAACTTTGTATTGCTTTAAATGCATTTTCAGCCCGATTGGACACTTCAGGTGAAACTGTCAAAATCTTCAAAATGAGCAAAAGCACAATGAAATTAATGCTGGAATCATCTTCAAGTTGCTAAAATACACTAATGACAGTAAAAAGTTTGAGTCTACAACATTTAGTTAAGGTGTGAGAGCCAAAATGAACTTTGTATTGCTTTAAATGCATTTTCAGCCTGAATGTACACTTCAGGTGAAACTGTCAAATTCTTCAAAATGAGCAAAAGCACAATGAAATTAATGCTGGAAACATCTTCAAGTTTCTAAAATACTCTAATGACAGCAAAAAGTTTGAGTCTACAACATTTAGTTAAGGTGTGAGAGCCAAAATGAACTTTGTATTGCTGTAAACGCGTTTTCAGCACCTGATTGTACACTTCAGGTGAAAGTGTCAAAATCTTTAAAATGAGCAAAAGCACAATGAAATTAATGCTGGAACCATCTTCAAGTTGCTAAAATACACTAATGACAGCAAAAAGTTTGAGTCTACAACATTTAGTTAAGGTGTGAGAGCCAAAATTAACTTTGTATTGCTTTAAAATTCATTTTCAGCCCGATTGTACACTTCAGGTGAAACTGTCAAAATCTTCAAAATGAGCAAAAGCACAATGAAATTAATGCTGGAATCATCTTCAAGTTGCTAAAATACACTAATGACAGCAAAAAGTTTGAGTCTACAACATTTAGTTAAGGTGTGAGAGCCAAAATGAACTTTGTATTGCTTTAAATGCATTTTCAGCCCGATTGGACACTTCAGGTGAAACTGTCAAAATCTTCAAAATGAGCAAAAGCACAATGAAATTAATGCTGGAATCATCTTCAAGTTGCTAAAATACACTAATGACAGTAAAAAGTTTGAGTCTACAACATTTAGTTAAGGTGTGAGAGCCAAAATGAACTTTGTATTGCTTTAAATGCATTTTCAGCCCGATTGGACACTTCAGGTGAAACTGTCAAAATCTTCAAAATGACCAAAAGCACAATGAAATTAATGCTGGAATCATCTTCAAGTTGCTAAAATACACTAATGACAGTAAAAAGTTTGAGTCTACAACATTTAGTTAAGGTGTGAGAGCCAAAATGAACTTTGTATTGCTGTAAACGCGTTTTCAGCACCTGATTGTACACTTCAGGTGAAAGTGTCAAAATCTTTAAAATGAGCAAAAGCACAATGAAATTAATGCTGGAATCATCTTCAAGTTGCTAAAATACACTAATGACAGCAAAAAGTTTGAGTCTACAACATTTAGTTAAGGTGTGAGAGCCAAAATGAACTTTTTATTGCTTTAAATGCATTTTCAGCCCGATTGTACACTTCAGGTGAAACTGTCAAAATCTTCAAAATGAGCAAAAGCACAATGAAATTAATGCTGGAATAATCTTCAAGTTTCTAAAATACTCTAATGACAGTAAAAAGTTTGAGTCTACAACATTTAGTTAAGGTGTGAGAGCCAAAGTGAACTTTGTATTGCTGTAAACGCGTTTTCAGCACCTGATTGTACACTTCAGGTGAAACTGTCAAAATCTTCAAAATGAGCAAAAGCACAATGAAATTAATGCTGGAATCATCTTCAAGTTGCTAAAATACACTAATGACAGCAAAAAGTTTGAGTCTACAACATTTAGTTAAGGTGTGAGAGCCTAAATGAACTTTGTATTGCTTTAAATGCGTTTTCAGCCCGATTGTACACTTCAGGTAAAACTGTCAAAATCTCCAAAATGAGCAAAAGCACAATGGAATTAATGCTGGAATCATCTTCAAGTTGCTAAAATACACTAATGACAGCAAAAAGTTTGAGTCTACAACATTTAGTTAAGGTGTGAGAGCCAAAATGAACTTTGTATTGCTTTAAATGCATTTTCAGCCTGAATGTACACTTCAGGTGAAACTGTCAAATTCTTCAAAATGAGCAAAAGCACAATGAAATTAATGCTGGAAACATCTTCAAGTTTCTAAAATACTCTAATGACAGCAAAAAGTTTGAGTCTACAACATTTAGTTAAGGTGTGAGAGCCAAAATGAACTTTGTATTGCTGTAAACGCGTTTTCAGCACCTGATTGTACACTTCAGGTGAAAGTGTCAAAATCTTTAAAATGAGCAAAAGCACAATGAAATTAATGCTGGAACCATCTTCAAGTTGCTAAAATACACTAATGACAGCAAAAAGTTTGAGTCTACAACATTTAGTTAAGGTGTGAGAGCCAAAATTAACTTTGTATTGCTTTAAAATTCATTTTCAGCCCGATTGTACACTTCAGGTGAAACTGTCAAAATCTTCAAAATGAGCAAAAGCACAATGAAATTAATGCTGGAATCATCTTCAAGTTGCTAAAATACACTAATGACAGCAAAAAGTTTGAGTCTACAACATTTAGTTAAGGTGTGAGAGCCAAAATGAACTTTGTATTGCTTTAAATGCATTTTCAGCCCGATTGGACACTTCAGGTGAAACTGTCAAAATCTTCAAAATGAGCAAAAGCACAATGAAATTAATGCTGGAATCATCTTCAAGTTGCTAAAATACACTAATGACAGTAAAAAGTTTGAGTCTACAACATTTAGTTAAGGTGTGAGAGCCAAAATGAACTTTGTATTGCTTTAAATGCATTTTCAGCCTGAATGTACACTTCAGGTGAAACTGTCAAATTCTTCAAAATGAGCAAAAGCACAATGAAATTAATGCTGGAAACATCTTCAAGTTTCTAAAATACTCTAATGACAGCAAAAAGTTTGAGTCTACAACATTTAGTTAAGGTGTGAGAGCCAAAATGAACTTTGTATTGCTGTAAACGCGTTTTCAGCACCTGATTGTACACTTCAGGTGAAACTGTCAAAATCTTCAAAATGAGCAAAAGCACAATGAAATTAATGCTGGAATCATCTTCAAGTTGCTAAAATACACTAATGACAGCAAAAAGTTTGAGTCTACAACATTTAGTTAAGGTGTGAGAGCCAAAATGAACTTTTTATTGCTTTAAATGCATTTTCAGCCCGATTGTACACTTCAGGTGAAACTGTCAAAATCTTCAAAATGAGCAAAAGCACAATGAAATTAATGCTGGAATAATCTTCAAGTTTCTAAAATACTCTAATGACAGCAAAAAGTTTGAGTCTACAACATTTAGTTAAGGTGTGAGAGCCAAAGTGAACTTTGTATTGCTGTAAACGCGTTTTCAGCACCTGATTGTACACTTCAGGTGAAACTGTCAAAATCTTCAAAATGAGCAAAAGCACAATGAAATTAATGCTGGAATCATCTTCAAGTTGCTAAAATACACTAATGACAGCAAAAAGTTTGAGTCTACAACATTTAGTTAAGGTGTGAGAGCCTAAATGAACTTTGTATTGCTTTAAATGCGTTTTCAGCCCGATTGTACACTTCAGGTAAAACTGTCAAAATCTCCAAAATGAGCAAAAGCACAATGGAATTAATGCTGGAATCATCTTCAAGTTGCTAAAATACACTAATGACAGCAAAAAGTTTGAGTCTACAACATTTAGTTAAGGTGTGAGAGCCAAAATGAACTTTGTATTGCTTTAAATGCATTTTCAGCCCGATTGGACACTTCAGGTGAAACTGTCAAAATCTTCAAAATGAGCAAAAGCACAATGAAATTAATGCTGGAATCATCTTCAAGTTGCTAAAATACACTAATGACAGTAAAAAGTTTGAGTCTACAACATTTAGTTAAGGTGTGAGAGCCAAAATGAACTTTGTATTGCTTTAAATGCATTTTCAGCCTGAATGTACACTTCAGGTGAAACTGTCAAATTCTTCAAAATGAGCAAAAGCACAATGAAATTAATGCTGGAAACATCTTCAAGTTTCTAAAATACTCTAATGACAGCAAAAAGTTTGAGTCTACAACATTTAGTTAAGGTGTGAGAGCCAAAATGAACTTTGTATTGCTGTAAACGCGTTTTCAGCACCTGATTGTACACTTCAGGTGAAAGTGTCAAAATCTTTAAAATGAGCAAAAGCACAATGAAATTAATGCTGGAACCATCTTCAAGTTGCTAAAATACACTAATGACAGCAAAAAGTTTGAGTCTACAACATTTAGTTAAGGTGTGAGAGCCAAAATTAACTTTGTATTGCTTTAAAATTCATTTTCAGCCCGATTGTACACTTCAGGTGAAACTGTCAAAATCTTCAAAATGAGCAAAAGCACAATGAAATTAATGCTGGAATCATCTTCAAGTTGCTAAAATACACTAATGACAGCAAAAAGTTTGAGTCTACAACATTTAGTTAAGGTGTGAGAGCCAAAATGAACTTTGTATTGCTTTAAATGCATTTTCAGCCCGATTGGACACTTCAGGTGAAACTGTCAAAATCTTCAAAATGAGCAAAAGCACAATGAAATTAATGCTGGAATCATCTTCAAGTTGCTAAAATACACTAATGACAGTAAAAAGTTTGAGTCTACAACATTTAGTTAAGGTGTGAGAGCCAAAATGAACTTTGTATTGCTTTAAATGCATTTTCAGCCCGATTGGACACTTCAGGTGAAACTGTCAAAATCTTCAAAATGACCAAAAGCACAATGAAATTAATGCTGGAATCATCTTCAAGTTGCTAAAATACACTAATGACAGTAAAAAGTTTGAGTCTACAACATTTAGTTAAGGTGTGAGAGCCAAAATGAACTTTGTATTGCTGTAAACGCGTTTTCAGCACCTGATTGTACACTTCAGTTGAAAGTGTCAAAATCTTTAAAATGAGCAAAAGCACAATGAAATTAATGCTGGAATCATCTTCAAGTTGCTAAAATACACTAATGACAGCAAAAAGTTTGAGTCTACAACATTTAGTTAAGGTGTGAGAGCCAAAATTAACTTTGTATTGCTTTAAAATTCATTTTCAGCCCGATTGTACACTTCAGGTGAAACTGTCAAAATCTTCAAAATGAGCAAAAGCACAATGAAATTAATGTTGGAATCATCTTCAAGTTGCTAAAATACACTAATGACAGCAAATAGTTTGAGTTTACAACATTTAGTTAAGTTGTGAGAGCCTAAATTAACTTTGTATTGCTTTAAATGCGTTTTCAGCCCGATTGTACACTTCAGGTAAAACTGTCAAAATCTCCAAAATGAGCAAAAGCACAATGGAATTAATGCTGGAATCATCTTCAAGTTGCTAAAATACACTAATGACAGCAAAAAGTTTGAGTCTACAACATTTAGTTAAGGTGTGAGAGCCAAAATGAACTTTGTATTGCTTTAAATGCATTTTCAGCCTGAATGTACACTTCAGGTGAAACTGTCAAATTCTTCAAAATGAGCAAAAGCACAATGAAATTAATGCTGGAAACATCTTCAAGTTTCTAAAATACTCTAATGACAGCAAAAAGTTTGAGTCTACAACATTTAGTTAAGGTGTGAGAGCCAAAATGAACTTTGTATTGCTGTAAACGCGTTTTCAGCACCTGATTGTACACTTCAGGTGAAACTGTCAAAATCTTCAAAATGAGCAAAAGCACAATGAAATTAATGCTGGAATCATCTTCAAGTTGCTAAAATACACTAATGACAGCAAAAAGTTTGAGTCTACAACATTTAGTTAAGGTGTGAGAGCCAAAATGAACTTTTTATTGCTTTAAATGCATTTTCAGCCCGATTGTACACTTCAGGTGAAACTGTCAAAATCTTCAAAATGAGCAAAAGCACAATGAAATTAATGCTGGAATAATCTTCAAGTTTCTAAAATACTCTAATGACAGCAAAAAGTTTGAGTCTACAACATTTAGTTAAGGTGTGAGAGCCAAAGTGAACTTTGTATTGCTGTAAACGCGTTTTCAGCACCTGATTGTACACTTCAGGTGAAACTGTCAAAATCTTCAAAATGAGCAAAAGCACAATGAAATTAATGCTGGAATCATCTTCAAGTTGCTAAAATACACTAATGACAGCAAAAAGTTTGAGTCTACAACATTTAGTTAAGGTGTGAGAGCCTAAATGAACTTTGTATTGCTTTAAATACGTTTTCAGCCCGATTGTACACTTCAGGTAAAACTGTCAAAATCTCCAAAATGAGCAAAAGCACAATGGAATTAATGCTGGAATCATCTTCAAGTTGCTAAAATACACTAATGACAGCAAAAAGTTTGAGTCTACAACATTTAGTTAAGGTGTGAGAGCCAAAATGAACTTTGTATTGCTTTAAATGCATTTTCAGCCCGATTGGACACTTCAGGTGAAACTGTCAAAATCTTCAAAATGAGCAAAAGCACAATGAAATTAATGCTGGAATCATCTTCAAGTTGCTAAAATACACTAATGACAGTAAAAAGTTTGAGTCTACAACATTTAGTTAAGGTGTGAGAGCCAAAATGAACTTTGTATTGCTTTAAATGCATTTTCAGCCTGAATGTACACTTCAGGTGAAACTGTCAAATTCTTCAAAATGAGCAAAAGCACAATGAAATTAATGCTGGAAACATCTTCAAGTTTCTAAAATACTCTAATGACAGCAAAAAGTTTGAGTCTACAACATTTAGTTAAGGTGTGAGAGCCAAAATGAACTTTGTATTGCTGTAAACGCGTTTTCAGCACCTGATTGTACACTTCAGGTGAAAGTGTCAAAATCTTTAAAATGAGCAAAAGCACAATGAAATTAATGCTGGAACCATCTTCAAGTTGCTAAAATACACTAATGACAGCAAAAAGTTTGAGTCTACAACATTTAGTTAAGGTGTGAGAGCCAAAATTAACTTTGTATTGCTTTAAAATTCATTTTCAGCCCGATTGTACACTTCAGGTGAAACTGTCAAAATCTTCAAAATGAGCAAAAGCACAATGAAATTAATGCTGGAATCATCTTCAAGTTGCTAAAATACACTAATGACAGCAAAAAGTTTGAGTCTACAACATTTAGTTAAGGTGTGAGAGCCAAAATGAACTTTGTATTGCTTTAAATGCATTTTCAGCCCGATTGGACACTTCAGGTGAAACTGTCAAAATCTTCAAAATGAGCAAAAGCACAATGAAATTAATGCTGGAATCATCTTCAAGTTGCTAAAATACACTAATGACAGTAAAAAGTTTGAGTCTACAACATTTAGTTAAGGTGTGAGAGCCAAAATGAACTTTGTATTGCTTTAAATGCATTTTCAGCCCGATTGGACACTTCAGGTGAAACTGTCAAAATCTTCAAAATGACCAAAAGCACAATGAAATTAATGCTGGAATCATCTTCAAGTTGCTAAAATACACTAATGACAGTAAAAAGTTTGAGTCTACAACATTTAGTTAAGGTGTGAGAGCCAAAATGAACTTTGTATTGCTGTAAACGCGTTTTCAGCACCTGATTGTACACTTCAGTTGAAAGTGTCAAAATCTTTAAAATGAGCAAAAGCACAATGAAATTAATGCTGGAATCATCTTCAAGTTGCTAAAATACACTAATGACAGCAAAAAGTTTGAGTCTACAACATTTAGTTAAGGTGTGAGAGCCAAAATTAACTTTGTATTGCTTTAAAATTCATTTTCAGCCCGATTGTACACTTCAGGTGAAACTGTCAAAATCTTCAAAATGAGCAAAAGCACAATGAAATTAATGTTGGAATCATCTTCAAGTTGCTAAAATACACTAATGACAGCAAATAGTTTGAGTTTACAACATTTAGTTAAGTTGTGAGAGCCTAAATTAACTTTGTATTGCTTTAAATGCGTTTTCAGCCCGATTGTACACTTCAGGTAAAACTGTCAAAATCTCCAAAATGAGCAAAAGCACAATGGAATTAATGCTGGAATCATCTTCAAGTTGCTAAAATACACTAATGACAGCAAAAAGTTTGAGTCTACAACATTTAGTTAAGGTGTGAGAGCCAAAATGAACTTTGTATTGCTTTAAATGCATTTTCAGCCTGAATGTACACTTCAGGTGAAACTGTCAAATTCTTCAAAATGAGCAAAAGCACAATGAAATTAATGCTGGAAACATCTTCAAGTTTCTAAAATACTCTAATGACAGCAAAAAGTTTGAGTCTACAACATTTAGTTAAGGTGTGAGAGCCAAAATGAACTTTGTATTGCTGTAAACGCGTTTTCAGCACCTGATTGTACACTTCAGGTGAAACTGTCAAAATCTTCAAAATGAGCAAAAGCACAATGAAATTAATGCTGGAATCATCTTCAAGTTGCTAAAATACACTAATGACAGCAAAAAGTTTGAGTCTACAACATTTAGTTAAGGTGTGAGAGCCAAAATGAACTTTTTATTGCTTTAAATGCATTTTCAGCCCGATTGTACACTTCAGGTGAAACTGTCAAAATCTTCAAAATGAGCAAAAGCACAATGAAATTAATGCTGGAATAATCTTCAAGTTTCTAAAATACTCTAATGACAGCAAAAAGTTTGAGTCTACAACATTTAGTTAAGGTGTGAGAGCCAAAGTGAACTTTGTATTGCTGTAAACGCGTTTTCAGCACCTGATTGTACACTTCAGGTGAAACTGTCAAAATCTTCAAAATGAGCAAAAGCACAATGAAATTAATGCTGGAATCATCTTCAAGTTGCTAAAATACACTAATGACAGCAAAAAGTTTGAGTCTACAACATTTAGTTAAGGTGTGAGAGCCTAAATGAACTTTGTATTGCTTTAAATGCGTTTTCAGCCCGATTGTACACTTCAGGTAAAACTGTCAAAATCTCCAAAATGAGCAAAAGCACAATGGAATTAATGCTGGAATCATCTTCAAGTTGCTAAAATACACTAATGACAGCAAAAAGTTTGAGTCTACAACATTTAGTTAAGGTGTGAGAGCCAAAATGAACTTTGTATTGCTTTAAATGCATTTTCAGCCCGATTGGACACTTCAGGTGAAACTGTCAAAATCTTCAAAATGAGCAAAAGCACAATGAAATTAATGCTGGAATCATCTTCAAGTTGCTAAAATACACTAATGACAGTAAAAAGTTTGAGTCTACAACATTTAGTTAAGGTGTGAGAGCCAAAATGAACTTTGTATTGCTTTAAATGCATTTTCAGCCTGAATGTACACTTCAGGTGAAACTGTCAAATTCTTCAAAATGAGCAAAAGCACAATGAAATTAATGCTGGAAACATCTTCAAGTTTCTAAAATACTCTAATGACAGCAAAAAGTTTGAGTCTACAACATTTAGTTAAGGTGTGAGAGCCAAAATGAACTTTGTATTGCTGTAAACGCGTTTTCAGCACCTGATTGTACACTTCAGGTGAAAGTGTCAAAATCTTTAAAATGAGCAAAAGCACAATGAAATTAATGCTGGAACCATCTTCAAGTTGCTAAAATACACTAATGACAGCAAAAAGTTTGAGTCTACAACATTTAGTTAAGGTGTGAGAGCCAAAATTAACTTTGTATTGCTTTAAAATTCATTTTCAGCCCGATTGTACACTTCAGGTGAAACTGTCAAAATCTTCAAAATGAGCAAAAGCACAATGAAATTAATGCTGGAATCATCTTCAAGTTGCTAAAATACACTAATGACAGCAAAAAGTTTGAGTCTACAACATTTAGTTAAGGTGTGAGAGCCAAAATGAACTTTGTATTGCTTTAAATGCATTTTCAGCCCGATTGGACACTTCAGGTGAAACTGTCAAAATCTTCAAAATGAGCAAAAGCACAATGAAATTAATGCTGGAATCATCTTCAAGTTGCTAAAATACACTAATGACAGTAAAAAGTTTGAGTCTACAACATTTAGTTAAGGTGTGAGAGCCAAAATGAACTTTGTATTGCTTTAAATGCATTTTCAGCCCGATTGGACACTTCAGGTGAAACTGTCAAAATCTTCAAAATGACCAAAAGCACAATGAAATTAATGCTGGAATCATCTTCAAGTTGCTAAAATACACTAATGACAGTAAAAAGTTTGAGTCTACAACATTTAGTTAAGGTGTGAGAGCCAAAATGAACTTTGTATTGCTGTAAACGCGTTTTCAGCACCTGATTGTACACTTCAGTTGAAAGTGTCAAAATCTTTAAAATGAGCAAAAGCACAATGAAATTAATGCTGGAATCATCTTCAAGTTGCTAAAATACACTAATGACAGCAAAAAGTTTGAGTCTACAACATTTAGTTAAGGTGTGAGAGCCAAAATTAACTTTGTATTGCTTTAAAATTCATTTTCAGCCCGATTGTACACTTCAGGTGAAACTGTCAAAATCTTCAAAATGAGCAAAAGCACAATGAAATTAATGTTGGAATCATCTTCAAGTTGCTAAAATACACTAATGACAGCAAATAGTTTGAGTTTACAACATTTAGTTAAGTTGTGAGAGCCTAAATTAACTTTGTATTGCTTTAAATGCGTTTTCAGCCCGATTGTACACTTCAGGTAAAACTGTCAAAATCTCCAAAATGAGCAAAAGCACAATGGAATTAATGCTGGAATCATCTTCAAGTTGCTAAAATACACTAATGACAGCAAAAAGTTTGAGTCTACAACATTTAGTTAAGGTGTGAGAGCCAAAATGAACTTTGTATTGCTTTAAATGCATTTTCAGCCCGATTGGACACTTCAGGTGAAACTGTCAAAATCTTCAAAATGAGCAAAAGCACAATGAAATTAATGCTGGAATCATCTTCAAGTTGCTAAAATACACTAATGACAGTAAAAAGTTTGAGTCTACAACATTTAGTTAAGGTGTGAGAGCCAAAATGAACTTTGTATTGCTTTAAATGCATTTTCAGCCTGAATGTACACTTCAGGTGAAACTGTCAAATTCTTCAAAATGAGCAAAAGCACAATGAAATTAATGCTGGAAACATCTTCAAGTTTCTAAAATACTCTAATGACAGCAAAAAGTTTGAGTCTACAACATTTAGTTAAGGTGTGAGAGCCAAAGTGAACTTTGTATTGCTGTAAACGCGTTTTCAGCACCTGATTGTACACTTCAGGTGAAACTGTCAAAATCTTCAAAATGAGCAAAAGCACAATGAAATTAATGCTGGAATCATCTTCAAGTTGCTAAAATACACTAATGACAGCAAAAAGTTTGAGTCTACAACATTTAGTTAAGGTGTGAGAGCCTAAATGAACTTTGTATTGCTTTAAATGCGTTTTCAGCCCGATTGTACACTTCAGGTAAAACTGTCAAAATCTCCAAAATGAGCAAAAGCACAATGGAATTAATGCTGGAATCATCTTCAAGTTGCTAAAATACACTAATGACAGCAAAAAGTTTGAGTCTACAACATTTAGTTAAGGTGTGAGAGCCAAAATGAACTTTGTATTGCTTTAAATGCATTTTCAGCCCGATTGGACACTTCAGGTGAAACTGTCAAAATCTTCAAAATGAGCAAAAGCACAATGAAATTAATGCTGGAATCATCTTCAAGTTGCTAAAATACACTAATGACAGTAAAAAGTTTGAGTCTACAACATTTAGTTAAGGTGTGAGAGCCAAAATGAACTTTGTATTGCTTTAAATGCATTTTCAGCCTGAATGTACACTTCAGGTGAAACTGTCAAATTCTTCAAAATGAGCAAAAGCACAATGAAATTAATGCTGGAAACATCTTCAAGTTTCTAAAATACTCTAATGACAGCAAAAAGTTTGAGTCTACAACATTTAGTTAAGGTGTGAGAGCCAAAATGAACTTTGTATTGCTGTAAACGCGTTTTCAGCACCTGATTGTACACTTCAGGTGAAAGTGTCAAAATCTTTAAAATGAGCAAAAGCACAATGAAATTAATGCTGGAATCATCTTCAAGTTGCTAAAATACACTAATGACAGCAAAAAGTTTGAGTCTACAACATTTAGTTAAGGTGTGAGAGCCAAAATTAACTTTGTATTGCTTTAAAATTCATTTTCAGCCCGATTGTACACTTCAGGTGAAACTGTCAAAATCTTCAAAATGAGCAAAAGCACAATGAAATTAATGTTGGAATCATCTTCAAGTTGCTAAAATACACTAATGACAGCAAATAGTTTGAGTTTACAACATTTAGTTAAGTTGTGAGAGCCTAAATTAACTTTGTATTGCTTTAAATGCATTTTCAGCCCGAATGTACACTTCAGGTGAAACTGTCAAATTCTTCAAAATGAGCAAAAGCACAATGAAATTAATGCTGGAAACATCTTCAAGTTGCTAAAATACTCTAATGACAGCAAAAAGTTTGAGTCTACAACATTTAGTTAAGGTGTGAGAGCCAAAATTAACTTTTTATTGCTTTAAATGCATTTTCAGCCCGATTGTACACTTCAGGTGAAACTGTCAAAATCTTCAAAATGAGCAAAAGCACACTGAAATTAATGCTGGAATCATCTTCAAGTTTCTAAAATACTCTAATGACAGCAAAAAGTTTGAGTCTACAACATTTAGTTAAGGTGTGAGAGCCAAAGTTAACTTTGTATTGCTGTAAACTCGTTTTCAGCACCTGATTGTACACTTCAGGTGAAACTGTCAAAATCTTCAAAATGAGCAAAAGCACAATGAAATTAATGCTGGAATCATCTTCAAGTTGCTAAAATACACTAATGACAGCAAAAAGTTTGAGTCTACAACATTTAGTTAAGGTGTGAGAAAATAAATGAACTTTGTATTCCTTTAAATGCGTTTTCAGCCCGATTGTACACTTCAGGTAAAACTGTCAAAATCTCCAAAATGAGCAAAAGCACAATGGAATTAATGCTGGAATCATCTTCAAGTTGCTAAAATACACTAATGACAGCAAAAAGTTTGAGTCTACAACATTTAGTTAAGGTGTGAGAGCCAAAATGAACTTTGTATTGCTTTAAATGCATTTTCAGCCTGAATGTACACTTCAGGTGAAACTGTCAAATTCTTCAAAATGAGCAAAAGCACAATGAAATTAATGCTGGAAACATCTTCAAGTTTCTAAAATACTCTAATGACAGCAAAAAGTTTGAGTCTACAACATTTAGTTAAGGTGTGAGAGCCAAAATGAACTTTGTATTGCTGTAAACGCGTTTTCAGCACCTGATTGTACACTTCAGGTGAAAGTGTCAAAATCTTTAAAATGAGCAAAAGCACAATGAAATTAATGCTGAAACCATCTTCAAGTTGCTAAAATACACTAATGACAGCAAAAAGTTTGAGTCTACAACATTTAGTTAAGGTGTGAGAGCCAAAATTAACTTTGTATTGCTTTAAAATTCATTTTCAGCCCGATTGTACACTTCAGGTGAAACTGTCAAAATCTTCAAAATGAGCAAAAGCACAATGAAATTAATGCTGGAAACATCTTCAAGTTTCTAAAATACTCTAATGACAGCAAAAAGTTTGAGTCTACAACATTTAGTTAAGGTGTGAGAGCCAAAATGAACTTTGTATTGCTGTAAACGCGTTTTCAGCACCTGATTGTACACTTCAGGTGAAACTGTCAAAATCTTCAAAATGAGCAAAAGCACAATGAAATTAATGCTGGAATCATCTTCAAGTTGCTAAAATACACTAATGACAGCAAAAAGTTTGAGTCTACAACATTTAGTTAAGGTGTGAGAGCCTAAATGTACTTTGTATTGCTTTAAATGCGTTTTCAGCCCGATTGTACACTTCAGGTAAAACTGTCAAAATCTCCAAAATGAGCAAAAGCACAATGGAATTAATGCTGGAATCATCTTCAAGTTGCTAAAATACACTAATGACAGCAAAAAGTTTGAGTCTACAACATTTAGTTAAGGTGTGAGAGCCAAAATGAACTTTGTATTGCTTTAAATGCATTTTCAGCCCGATTGGACACTTCAGGTGAAACTGTCAAAATCTTCAAAATGAGCAAAAGCACAATGAAATTAATGCTGGAATCATCTTCAAGTTGCTAAAATACACTAATGACAGTAAAAAGTTTGAGTCTACAACATTTAGTTAAGGTGTGAGAGCCAAAATGAACTTTGTATTGCTTTAAATGCATTTTCAGCCTGAATGTACACTTCAGGTGAAACTGTCAAATTCTTCAAAATGAGCAAAAGCACAATGAAATTAATGCTGGAAACATCTTCAAGTTTCTAAAATACTCTAATGACAGCAAAAAGTTTGAGTCTACAACATTTAGTTAAGGTGTGAGAGCCAAAATGAACTTTGTATTGCTGTAAACGCGTTTTCAGCACCTGATTGTACACTTCAGGTGAAAGTGTCAAAATCTTTAAAATGAGCAAAAGCACAATGAAATTAATGCTGGAATCATCTTCAAGTTGCTAAAATACACTAATGACAGTAAAAAGTTTGAGTCTACAACATTTAGTTAAGGTGTGAGAGCCAAAATGAACTTTGTATTGCTTTAAATGCATTTTCAGCCTGAATGTACACTTCAGGTGAAAGTGTCAAATTCTTCAAAATGAGCAAAAGCACAATGAAATTAATGCTGGAAACATCTTCAAGTTTCTAAAATACTCTAATGACAGCAAAAAGTTTGAGTCTACAACATTTAGTTAAGGTGTGAGAGCCAAAATGAACTTTGTATTGCTGTAAACGCGTTTTCAGCACCTGATTGTACACTTCAGGTGAAAGTGTCAAAATCTTTAAAATGAGCAAAAGCACAATGAAATTAATGCTGGAATCATCTTCAAGTTGCTAAAATACACTAATGACAGCAAAAAGTTTGAGTCTACAACATTTAGTTAAGTTGTGAGAGCCTAAATTAACTTTGTATTGCTTTAAAATTCATTTTCAGCCCGATTGTACACTTCAGGTGAAACTGTCAAATTCTTCAAAATGAACAAAAGCACAATGAAATTAATGCTGGAAACATCTTCAAGTTGCTAAAATACACTAATGACAGCAACAAGTTTGAGTCTACAACATTTAGTTAAGGTGTGAGAGCCAAAATGAACTTTTTATTGCTTTAAATGCATTTTCAGCCCGATTGTACACTTCAGGTGAAACTGTCAAAATCTTCAAAATGAGCAAAAGCACAATGAAATTAATGCTGGAATCATCTTCAAGTTTCTAAAATACTCTAATGACAGCAAAAAGTTTGAGTCTACAACATTTAGTTAAGGTGTGAGAGCCAAAGTGAACTTTGTATTGCTGTAAACGCGTTTTCAGCACCTGATTGTACACTTCAGGTGAAAGTGTCAAAATCTTCAAAATGAGCAAAAGCACAATGAAATTAATGCTGGAATCATCTTCAAGTTTCTAAAATACTCTAATGACAGCAAAAAGTTTGAGTCTACAACATTTAGTTAAGGTGTGAGAGCCAAAGTGAACTTTGTATTGCTGTAAACGCGTTTTCAGCACCTGATTGTACACTTCAGGTGAAAGTGTCAAAATCTTCAAAATGAGCAAAAGCACAATGAAATTAATGCTGGAATCATCTTCAAGTTTCTAAAATACTCTAATGACAGCAAAAAGTTTGAGTCTACAACATTTAGTTAAGGTGTGAGAGCCAAAGTGAACTTTGTATTGCTGTAAACTCGTTTTCAGCACCTGATTGTACACTTCAGGTGAAACTGTCAAAATCTTCAAAATGAGCAAAAGCACAATGAAATTAATGCTGGAATCATCTTCAAGTTGCTAAAATACACTAATGACAGCAAAAAGTTTGAGTCTACAACATTTAGTTAAGGTGTGAGAGACTAAATGAACTTTGTATTCCTTTAAATGCGTTTTCAGCCCGATTGTACACTTCAGGTAAAACTGTCAAAATCTCCAAAATGAGCAAAAGCACAATGGAATTAATGCTGGAATCATCTTCAAGTTGCTAAAATACACTAATGACAGCAAAAAGTTTGAGTCTACAACATTTAGTTAAGGTGTGAGAGCCAAAATGAACTTTGTATTGCTTTAAATGCATTTTCAGCCCGATTGGACACTTCAGGTGAAACTGTCAAAATCTTCAAAATGAGCAAAAGCACAATGAAATTAATGCTGGAATCATCTCCAAGTTGCTAAAATACACTAATGACAGTAAAAAGTTTGAGTCTACAACATTTAGTTAAGGTGTGAGAGCCAAAATGAACTTTGTATTGCTTTAAATGCATTTTCAGCCTGAATGTACACTTCAGGTGAAACTGTCAAATTCTTCAAAATGAGCAAAAGCACAATGAAATTAATGCTGGAAACATCTTCAAGTTTCTAAAATACTCTAATGACAGCAAAAAGTTTGAGTCTACAACATTTAGTTAAGGTGTGAGAGCCAAAATGAACTTTGTATTGCTGTAAACGCGTTTTCAGCACCTGATTGTACACTTCAGGTGAAAGTGTCAAAATCTTTAAAATGAGCAAAAGCACACTGAAATTAATGCTGGAATCATCTTCAAGTTGCTAAAATACACTAATGACAGCAAAAAGTTTGAGTCTACAACATTTAGTTAAGGTGTGAGAGCCAAAATTAACTTTGTATTGCTTTAAAATTCATTTTCAGCCCGATTGTACACTTCAGGTGAAACTGTCAAAATCTTCAAAATGAGCAAAAGCACAATGAAATTAATGTTGGAATCATCTTCAAGTTGCTAAAATACACTAATGACAGCAAATAGTTTGAGTTTACAACATTTAGTTAAGTTGTGAGAGCCTAAATTAACTTTGTATTGCTTTAAATGCATTTTCAGCCCGAATGTACACTTCAGGTGAAACTGTCAAATTCTTCAAAATGAACAAAAGCACAATGAAATTAATGCTGGAAACATCTTCAAGTTGCTAAAATACACTAATGACAGCAACAAGTTTGAGTCTACAACATTTAGTTAAGGTGTGAGAGCCAAAATGAACTTTTTATTGCTTTAAATGCATTTTCAGCCCGATTGTACACTTCAGGTGAAACTGTCAAAATCTTCAAAATGAGCAAAAGCACAATGAAATTAATGCTGGAATCATCTTCAAGTTTCTAAAATACTCTAATGACAGCAAAAAGTTTGAGTCTACAACATTTAGTTAAGGTGTGAGAGCCAAAGTGAACTTTGTATTGCTGTAAACGCGTTTTCAGCACCTGATTGTACACTTCAGGTGAAAGTGTCAAAATCTTCAAAATGAGCAAAAGCACAATGAAATTAATGCTGGAATCATCTTCAAGTTGCTAAAATACACTAATGACAGCAAAACGTTTGAGTCTACAACATTTAGTTAAGGTGTGAGAGCCTAAATGAACTTTGTATTGCTTTAAATGCGTTTTCAGCCCGATTGTACACTTCAGGTGAAACTGTCAAAATCTTCAAAATAAGCAAAAGCACAATGAAATTAATGCTGGAATCATCTTCAAGTTGCTAAAATACACTAATGACAGCAAAAAGTTTGAGTCTACAACATTTAGTTAAGGTGTGAGAGCCAAAATGAACTTTGTATTGCTGTAAACGCGTTTTCAGCACCTGATTGTACACTTCAGGTGAAACTGTCAAAATCTTCAAAATGAGCAAAAGCACAATGAAATTAATGCTGGAATCATCTTCAAGTTGCTAAAATACACTAATGACAGCAAAAAGTTTGAGTCTACAACATTTAGTTAAGGTGTGAGAGCCAAAATTAACTTTGTATTGCTTTAAAATTCATTTTCAGCCCGATTGTACACTTCAGGTGAAACTGTCAAAATCTTCAAAATGAGCAAAAGCACAATGAAATTAATGTTGGAATCATCTTCAAGTTGCTAAAATACACTAATGACAGCAAAAAGTTTGAGTCTACAACATTTAGTTAAGGTGTGAGAGCCAAAATGAACTTTGTATTGCTTTAAATGCATTTTCAGCCTGAATGTACACTTCAGGTGAAACTGTCAAATTCTTCAAAATGAGCAAAAGCACAATGAAATTAATGCTGGAAACATCTTCAAGTTTCTAAAATACTCTAATGACAGCAAAAAGTTTGAGTCTACAACATTTAGTTAAGGTGTGAGAGCCAAAATGAACTTTGTATTGCTGTAAACGCGTTTTCAGCACCTGATTGTACACTTCAGGTGAAACTGTCAAAATCTTCAAAATGAGCAAAAGCACAATGAAATTAATGCTGGAATCATCTTCAAGTTGCTAAAATACACTAATGACAGCAAAAAGTTTGAGTATACAACATTTAGTTAAGGTGTGAGAGCCAAAATTAACTTTGTATTGCTTTAAAATTCATTTTCAGCCCGATTGTACACTTTAGGTGAAACTGTCAAAATCTTCAAAATGAGCAAAAGCACAATGAAATTAATGCTGGAATCATCTTCAAGTTGCTAAAATACACTAATGACAGTAAAAAGTTTGAGTCTACAACATTTAGTTAAGGTGTGAGAGCCAAAATGAACTTTGTATTGCTTTAAATGCATTTTCAGCCTGAATGTACACTTCAGGTGAAACTGTCAAATTCTTCAAAATGAGCAAAAGCACAATGAAATTAATGCTGGAAACATCTTCAAGTTTCTAAAATACTCTAATGACAGCAAAAAGTTTGAGTCTACAACATTTAGTTAAGGTGTGAGAGCCTAAATGAACTTTGTATTGCTTTAAATGCGTTTTCAGCCCGATTGTACACTTCAGGTAAAACTGTCAAAATCTCCAAAATGAGCAAAAGCACAATGGAATTAATGCTGGAATCATCTTCAAGTTGCTAAAATACACTAATGACAGCAAAAAGTTTGAGTCTACAACATTTAGTTAAGGTGTGAGAGCCAAAATGAACTTTGTATTGCTTTAAATGCATTTTCAGCCCGATTGGACACTTCAGGTGAAACTGTCAAAATCTTCAAAATGGGCAAAAGCACAATGAAATTAATGCTGGAATCATCTTCAAGTTGCTAAAATACACTAATGACAGTAAAAAGTTTGAGTCTACAACATTTAGTTAAGGTGTGAGAGCCAAAATGAACTTTGTATTGCTTTAAATGCATTTTCAGCCTGAATGTACACTTCAGGTGAAACTGTCAAATTCTTCAAAATGAGCAAAAGCACAATGAAATTAATGCTGGAAACATCTTCAAGTTTCTAAAATACTCTAATGACAGCAAAAAGTTTGAGTCTACAACATTTAGTTAAGGTGTGAGAGCCAAAATGAACTTTGTATTGCTGTAAACGCGTTTTCACCACCTGATTGTACACTTCAGGTGAAACTGTCAAAATCTTCAAAATTAGCAAAAGCACAATGAAATTAATGCTGGAATCATCTTCAAGTTGCTAAAATACACTAATGACAGCAAAAAGTTTGAGTATACAACATTTAGTTAAGGTGTGAGAGCCAAAATTAACTTTGTATTGCTTTAAAATTCATTTTCAGCCCGATTGTACACTTCAGGTGAAACTGTCAAAATCTTCAAAATGAGCAAAAGCACAATGAAATTAATGTTGGAATCATCTTCAAGTTGCTAAAATACACTAATGACAGCAAATAGTTTGAGTCTACAACATTTAGTTAAGGTGTGAGAGCCAAAATGAACTTTTTATTGCTTTAAATGCATTTTCAGCCCGATTGTACACTTTAGGTGAAACTGTCAAAATCTTCAAAATGAGCAAAAGCACAATGAAATTAATGCTGGAATCATCTTCAAGTTGCTAAAATACACTAATGACAGTAAAAAGTTTGAGTCTACAACATTTAGTTAAGGTGTGAGAGCCAAAATGAACTTTGTATTGCTTTAAATGCATTTTCAGCCTGAATGTACACTTCAGGTGAAACTGTCAAATTCTTCAAAATGAGCAAAAGCACAATGAAATTAATGCTGGAAACATCTTCAAGTTTCTAAAATACTCTAATGACAGCAAAAAGTTTGAGTCTACAACATTTAGTTAAGGTGTGAGAGCCAAAATGAACTTTGTATTGCTGTAAACGCGTTTTCAGCACCTGATTGTACACTTCAGGTGAAACTGTCAAAATCTTCAAAATGAGCAAAAGCACAATGAAATTAATGCTGGAATCATCTTCAAGTTGCTAAAATACACTAATGACAGCAAAAAGTTTGAGTATACAACATTTAGTTAAGGTGTGAGAGCCAAAATTAACTTTGTATTGCTTTAAAATTCATTTTCAGCCCGATTGTACACTTTAGGTGAAACTGTCAAAATCTTCAAAATGAGCAAAAGCACAATGAAATTAATGCTGGAATCATCTTCAAGTTGCTAAAATACACTAATGACAGTAAAAAGTTTGAGTCTACAACATTTAGTTAAGGTGTGAGAGCCAAAATGAACTTTGTATTGCTTTAAATGCATTTTCAGCCTGAATGTACACTTCAGGTGAAACTGTCAAATTCTTCAAAATGAGCAAAAGCACAATGAAATTAATGCTGGAAACATCTTCAAGTTTCTAAAATACTCTAATGACAGCAAAAAGTTTGAGTCTACAACATTTAGTTAAGGTGTGAGAGCCTAAATGAACTTTGTATTGCTTTAAATGCGTTTTCAGCCCGATTGTACACTTCAGGTAAAACTGTCAAAATCTCCAAAATGAGCAAAAGCACAATGGAATTAATGCTGGAATCATCTTCAAGTTGCTAAAATACACTAATGACAGCAAAAAGTTTGAGTCTACAACATTTAGTTAAGGTGTGAGAGCCAAAATGAACTTTGTATTGCTTTAAATGCATTTTCAGCCCGATTGGACACTTCAGGTGAAACTGTCAAAATCTTCAAAATGAGCAAAAGCACAATGAAATTAATGCTGGAATCATCTTCAAGTTGCTAAAATACACTAATGACAGTAAAAAGTTTGAGTCTACAACATTTAGTTAAGGTGTGAGAGCCAAAATGAACTTTGTATTGCTTTAAATGCATTTTCAGCCTGAATGTACACTTCAGGTGAAACTGTCAAATTCTTCAAAATGAGCAAAAGCACAATGAAATTAATGCTGGAAACATCTTCAAGTTTCTAAAATACTCTAATGACAGCAAAAAGTTTGAGTCTACAACATTTAGTTAAGGTGTGAGAGCCAAAATGAACTTTGTATTGCTGTAAACGCGTTTTCACCACCTGATTGTACACTTCAGGTGAAACTGTCAAAATCTTCAAAATTAGCAAAAGCACAATGAAATTAATGCTGGAATCATCTTCAAGTTGCTAAAATACACTAATGACAGCAAAAAGTTTGAGTATACAACATTTAGTTAAGGTGTGAGAGCCAAAATTAACTTTGTATTGCTTTAAAATTCATTTTCAGCCCGATTGTACACTTCAGGTGAAACTGTCAAAATCTTCAAAATGAGCAAAAGCACAATGAAATTAATGTTGGAATCATCTTCAAGTTGCTAAAATACACTAATGACAGCAAATAGTTTGAGTTTACAACATTTAGTTAAGTTGTGAGAGCCTAAATTAACTTTTTATTGCTTTAAACGCGTTTTCAGCCCTTGATTGTACACTTCAGGTGAAACTGTGAAAATCTTCAAAATAAGAAAAAACACAATGAAATTAATGCTGGAATCATCTTCAAGTTGCTAAAATACACTAATAACAGCAAAAAGTTTGAGTCTACAACATTTAGTTAAGGTGTGAGAGCCAAAATGAACTTTGTATTGCTGTAAACGCGTTTTCAGCACCTGATTGTACACTTCAGGTGAAACTGTCAAAATCTTCAAAATGAGCAAAAGCACAATGAAATTAATGCTGGAATCATCTTCAAGTTGCTAAAATACACTAATGACAGCAAAAAGTTTGAGTCTACAACATTTAGTTAAGGTGTGAGAGCCAAAATGAACTTTTTATTGCTTTAAATGCATTTTCAGCCCGATTGTACACTTCAGGTGAAACTGTCAAAATCTTCAAAATGAGCAAAAGCACAATGAAATTAATGCTGGAATGATCTTCAAGTTTCTAAAATACTCTAATGACAGCAAAAAGTTTGAGTCTACAACATTTAATTAAGGTGTGAGAGCCAAAGTGAACTTTGTATTGCTGTAAACGCGTTTTCAGCACCTGATTGTACACTTCAGGTGAAAGTGTCAAAATCTTCAAAATGAGCAAAAGCACAATGAAATTAATGCTGGAATCATCTTCAAGTTGCTAAAATACACTAATGACAGCAAAAAGTTTGAGTCTACAACATTTAGTTAAGGTGTGAGAGCCAAAGTGAACTTTGTATTGCTGTAAACGCGTTTTCAGCACCTGATTGTACACTTCAGGTGAAACTGTCAAAATCTTCAAAATGAGCAAAAGCACAATGAAATTAATGCTGGAATCATCTTCAAGTTGCTAAAATACACTAATGACAGCAAAAAGTTTGAGTCTACAACATTTAGTTAAGGTGTGAGAGCCTAAATGAACTTTGTATTGCTTTAAATGCGTTTTCAGCCCGATTGTACACTTCAGGTAAAACTGTCAAAATCTCCAAAATGAGCAAAAGCACAATGGAATTAATGCTGGAATCATCTTCAAGTTGCTAAAATACACTAATGACAGCAAAAAGTTTGAGTCTACAACATTTAGTTAAGGTGTGAGAGCCAAAATGAACTTTGTATTGCTTTAAATGCATTTTCAGCCTGAATGTACACTTCAGGTGAAACTGTCAAATTCTTCAAAATGAGCAAAAGCACAATGAAATTAATGCTGGAAACATCTTCAAGTTTCTAAAATACTCTAATGACAGCAAAAAGTTTGAGTCTACAACATTTAGTTAAGGTGTGAGAGCCAAAATTAACTTTGTATTGCTTTAAAATTCATTTTCAGCCCGATTGTACACTTCAGGTGAAACTGTCAAAATCTTCAAAATGAGCAAAAGCACAATGAAATTAATGTTGGAATCATCTTCAAGTTGCTAAAATACACTAATGACAGCAAATAGTTTGAGTTTACAACATTTAGTTAAGTTGTGAGAGCCTAAATTAACTTTGTATTGCTTTAAATGCATTTTCAGCCCGAATGTACACTTCAGGTGAAACTGTCAAATTCTTCAAAATGAGCAAAAGCACAATGAAATTAATGCTGGAAACATCTTCAAGTTGCTAAAATACACAAATGACAGCAACAAGTTTGAGTCTACAACATTTAGTTAAGGTGTGAGAGCCAAAATGAACTTTGTATTGCTTTAAATGCATTTTCAGCCCGATTGTACACTTCAGGTGAAACTTTTAAAATCTTCAAAATGAGCAAAAGCACAATGAAATTAATGCTGGAATCATCTTCAAGTTTCTAAAATACTCTAATGACAGCAAAAAGTTTGAGTCTACAACATTTAGTTAAGGTGTGAGAGCCAAAATGAACTTTGTATTGCTGTAAACGCGTTTTCAGCACCTGATTGTACACTTCAGGTGAAACTGTAAAAATCTTCAAAATTAGCAAAAGCACAATGAAATTAATGCTGGAATCATCTTCAAGTTGCTAAAATACACTAATGACAGCAAAAAGTTTGAGTCTACAACATTTAGTTAAGGTGTGAGAGCCAAAATTAACTTTGTATTGCTTTAAAATTCATTTTCAGCCCGATTGTACAATTCAGGTGAAACTGTCAAAATCTTCAAAATGAGCAAAAGCACAATGAAATTAATGTTGGAATCATCTTCAAGTTGCTAAAATACACTAATGACAGAAAATAGTTTGAGTTTACAACATTTAGTTAAGTTGTGAGAGCCTAAATTAACTTTTTATTGCTTTAAACGCGTTTTCAGCCCTTGATTGTACACTTCAGGTGAAACTGTCAAAAACTTCAAAATGAGCAAAAACACAATGAAATTAATGTTGGAATCATCTTCAAGTTGCTAAAATACACTAATGACAGCAAATAGTTTGAGTTTACAACATTTAGTTAAGTTGTGAGAGCCTAAATTAACTTTGTATTGCTTTAAATGCGTTTTCAGCCCGATTGTACACTTCAGGTAAAACTGTCAAAATCTCCAAAATGAGCAAAAGCACAATGGAATTAATGCTGGAATCATCTTCAAGTTGCTAAAATACACTAATGACAGCAAAAAGTTTGAGTCTACAACATTTAGTTAAGGTGTGAGAGCCAAAATGAACTTTGTATTGCTTTAAATGCATTTTCAGCCCGATTGGACACTTCAGGTGAAACTGTCAAAATCTTCAAAATGAGCAAAAGCACAACGAAATTAATGCTGGAATCATCTTCAAGTTGCTAAAATACACTAATGACAGTAAAAAGTTTGAGTCTACAACATTTAGTTAAGGTGTGAGAGCCAAAATGAACTTTGTATTGCTTTAAATGCATTTTCAGCCTGAATGTACACTTCAGGTGAAACTGTCAAATTCTTCAAAATGAGCAAAAGCACAATGAAATTAATGCTGGAAACATCTTCAAGTTTCTAAAATACTCTAATGACAGCAAAAAGTTTGAGTCTACAACATTTAGTTAAGGTGTGAGAGCCAAAATGAACTTTGTATTGCTGTAAACGCGTTTTCAGCACCTGATTGTACACTTCAGGTGAAACTGTCAAAATCTTCAAAATGAGCAAAAGCACAATGAAATTAATGCTGGAATCATCTTCAAGTTGCTAAAATACACTAATGACAGCAAAAAGTTTGAGTCTACAACATTTAGTTAAGGTGTGAGAGCCAAAATGAACTTTTTATTGCTTTAAATGCATTTTCAGCCCGATTGTACACTTCAGGTGAAACTGTCAAAATCTTCAAAATGAGCAAAAGCACAATGAAATTAATGCTGGAATAATCTTCAAGTTTCTAAAATACTCTAATGACAGCAAAAAGTTTGAGTCTACAACATTTAGTTAAGGTGTGAGAGCCAAAGTGAACTTTGTATTGCTGTAAACGCGTTTTCAGCACCTGATTGTACACTTCAGGTGAAACTGTCAAAATCTTCAAAATGAGCAAAAGCACAATGAAATTAATGCTGGAATGATCTTCAAGTTTCTAAAATAATCTAATGACAGCAAAAAGTTTGAGTCTACAACATTTAATTAAGGTGTGAGAGCCAAAGTGAACTTTGTATTGCTGTAAACGCGTTTTCAGCACCTGATTGTACACTTCAGGTGAAAGTGTCAAAATCTTCAAAATGAGCAAAAGCACAATGAAATTAATGCTGGAATCATCTTCAAGTTGCTAAAATACACTAATGACAGCAAAAAGTTTGAGTCTACAACATTTAGTTAAGGTGTGAGAGCCAAAGTGAACTTTGTATTGCTGTAAACGCGTTTTCAGCACCTGATTGTACACTTCAGGTGAAACTGTCAAAATCTTCAAAATGAGCAAAAGCACAATGAAATTAATGCTGGAATCATCTTCAAGTTGCTAAAATACACTAATGACAGCAAAAAGTTTGAGTCTACAACATTTAGTTAAGGTGTGAGAGCCTAAATGAACTTTGTATTGCTTTAAATGCGTTTTCAGCCCGATTGTACACTTCAGGTAAAACTGTCAAAATCTCCAAAATGAGCAAAAGCACAATGGAATTAATGCTGGAATCATCTTCAAGTTGCTAAAATACACTAATGACAGCAAAAAGTTTGAGTCTACAACATTTAGTTAAGGTGTGA